>NW_024466502.1:20560000-21957500 GCF_017591425.1 Ochotona curzoniae
GCCTGGCTCCCATCCACAATCTAACTCAGAACATTTACTGCACATGACCCCGCAGAAGTCACTTCCTGACTCCCCCACGATGCAGGTAGTCCAGCACACACATGAATTCATCGTGTTTTCACGAATTTCTGTTTCATTTGCAGAAATGAAGCAGGCTTATTTATGTTGTGCTTAAGCTCACCACTTTTTAAAGTTTCCTTGTTCCAGACATCGTGTATCATTGCTATACGTCTGTCATAAACATTGTAACACTGAAATATATAATCTAGTATCCATATACTTATATGGACTAATTATGAAACTACTACTGTATGTGGTTGTGCAAAGTACAAAAGAAATTAGATAAATAAGGACAAAGAAATCTAACTTCATAATTGTCCTTAAGTTTTGTACCCAGGAAGCGTTTTCAACCATCTAAGGAAAGAGGTATCCTTTTGTAATTCACATAAAGAACTTACGTTTTCAGCAAGGTGTGTATTCATATGTTTGTGCACAATGAAAAGTGTTATATTTTCCTAGTTCACTTAAAGATAGCTTACAAAATGAAAATCTCCTTATTTTAATTATAGAATCTTTCCTGAAAATTCTGGTTTTCATTTTTCACATAGAAATTAAATGAGAAACAAGATGTTAAAACTCATTATACTAAAAATGCAAAAGTAAAAAATAATACCTGGAGCCCTGCAGTGGCTTGAGTGAGTGCAGCAATGCTGGCCAGGCTGCTCAGGCCCAGCCAAGGGGGAGCCTTGCTGGGGGACTTGGGTCAAGTGCCTAGGGCCTTCTTGGGCCTTTTGAGCCCAGCAAGGCTGGCCAGGTGGCCCAGCCCCAAGGGAGGAAGAGCTTGCTGGGGGTTTGGGTGCCAAGCAGCTTGCTCTGAGGACTTGGGGGTGGGTATATGCAGGAACTCCAGGGCTCATACTCAGTTAAGCAAGGACTACAGAGAGAATACCATCAAGAAAGCCACTATACTAGCATGTAAATGAAAGAGCTGAGATCAAATGGGTGGAGGGAGGAACAAGAGGACCTTTAAAGGTCAGACTAAAGCACCAGTACCTGTGGGAGACCTGTGGGGTTTCATTGACCACCCCTGAATGCCACCCACTGAAGAACAGTAAAGCAACAGCTTGGGGCCTACCTGGCAGAGCTAGACCACAGTATCCACGAGTGACAATCTCCCCCTGTGGAACTATGATCTCCACAGGCACACCCAAGATGTGTGGATGGTGGATGGAAACAGACATGGTTGTGGAGTGAAGCGGACATCCAAGCTGGGTTGGGTTCTCAAAGGGGTGCATGAGGCTGGAATGGATACTGTAGTCTGAGCTGCATATGGCTGCAATCTCTCTTGGCGTGAGTGTAGACTGGGCCTAGGGAGCGCCAGATTGGGCTAGACTGCAGCATGCAATAGCACTCATGAGAACCAGGATAAATGTAGAAAGGGCTGGGCTAGGTCTTAGCTCCCACTGAACCAGGTGACTGCTGTGTATGGCCATGGAACTGGTGTAGTTGGGCTGTAATGTTCAAGAGCAGAAATCAGGCTGGGTATGAGCCAGTAGGGCAAGAGCACTGTTTCTGCCAGGACAAACGTTGGACTAAATCAACCTGGAACAAAAACCCACCAATCAGTCAGAGATTTGCCCCTGGTAGGAGACCAGATAGAGGAGCTTGGTGAAATCCTCTATCAGGATGCAGTCTCTGCAGTGAGCGCAACAACCAAGGCAAGGAGCAGCCCAGAGCAGACTAGGTTACAGCATCCACCAGCACACATGTGGGTCAGATCTGGGGCATATGCTAGGCTGAGACAGTTCATAACATCTACTGGCAGTTCCAAGAATCAGGATGGGTTGCAGGATGGGCAAGGTTGGGCAGCAACAGCAGCCAGTTCACGTTAGGGATGCTGAGGTGATGCAAGCTACACCAGTCTGGGTGCAGTGGTACTACGTCTGTTAACTCTAAAGCCGGAAGTGTTGGGGGGAGGGAAGTTCCTGGTCACTTCTGACCATGTCCTTGGCCCCATCTGGGTTGGGGAGAGGAGACCATGCAGTGGAGGGAGGACCATGCAGGGCCCTGGTAAAGGCAGTGCAGGGAGCCAATGGCAGCAAGGGAAGCTCACTGGCCATTAATCAGCATGCTTGTGGGAACTTGGTGAAGGACTTGCAAGGGTCTGTCTATGGCACAGGTGCGAGGATGCAGGGGCCTGTGGTCTCACATCCAGGATTGGTGGTCCAACCGGGGTATTCATGTGTCAGAGTTGGGCCTCCTCAGTGGCTAAGATGGAGCAGTGGACAGCTGACCCAGATGACATGGCAGCCCACTGGGTCCTGCAGAGGACATCTGATATCATAACAGAGGAAGGAGGACAGAATAAATTGGACAACTACCCCAGCCAAGTGATAAAAGCAAATATCTGGGCAAGTGGAGACTCTAAGTTTGACTATGTCAACCAATGGACATTGGAAGGGTTTCTTCACCATTGGATAAGCAAGATTGACAGCATTTAAAAAGTAGCAAAACCACTTGGGTAAAACCCTCTGAGCATGCACCAAATCAGGGACCCTGGGTTGATATCAAATAGCCATTCTCCATCACTAGGTACTGGGGCAATTGGGTGGCTGGGTGTGGCTTCTCCTTTCTGCTCCGTCTTCCACCAGATACAGGGAGAAGAAATAGAAAATTTGGAAACAAGGCTCACAGCCACTTTTTACTAACCCTCAATCTTTTCCACCCTGATCAATTATGTAAACGCTATCTAAAATAAAAACTTAAAAATAATAAAAACAAGTAATATATAAGTGCAGCACTTCAAATCACATGACTTACACTACACAAGGTAAATAATTACACAAGTGAAAGAATGGCAGTTGGGGATTTCAGTATTCTTAACTCAGCCACTGATGACACTGAACTAACTCATGTTAGGATGGATGTGAGTTATTTCTAACAGATTGAAAGGAATAAAGAAAGTAAAAGAGAAATGAACAAATTTTAAATGATTGAACTCATTCAAAATAAGTTCCATGAATACACCAGAATTTATATATATATATATATATTATATTTATATATATATATATATTTTTTTTTTAACTCTCCAAAGATTTGGGAAATTTATATAAATACTTATGTGTAAAAGAAGCAATCCACAAAGATTATTTGATGCTTGCTTAAAAAGACAAGATTTCTAATCAAATTCTGTGTGATACAGCTAAAGAATTGCCAAGCAGAAAATGTAATATAACTGAATTGTATCAATGCAATAGGCATAGATGCACAGAAGCATTTCTAATATATTCCAACTAGCGCTTGGGCAAAAATGGTAACATCATTTTCAACTGAAACTGAATCAATAAATCTAGGCAGTGAGCACTAGTAACAATGAACACAAAAAATAAAAATATGAAATCCAAACTTGCATGCCCTTGATATGGAAACACACATCTTTCTGTGTCTTTATCTTCCTCTCTCCCTCCCTCCCTTACTTCTTCTTTCTCCACCCTTCTCCTACTCTCTCCTTTCCTCCTTCTAAACAAATAATTAAAATAATAAAGATTTTTATCTGTGAAGAATTGATATGTTAAATGGAAATACTTGTAGTTCATTTTAATGTGAACTAGCTCATGCAACAGTGAACATACCAGAGCATTCCTTCCAAGCTCTAGTAAAAACTGTCAGCTTTTCCTGGATGGGCTATCATCTGAACTGAGAATGAGCAATCTTAGAGAATGAGATTGATGTTCCAAGTAAAATAAGAGAAAAAGCAGACAAAGGGGCAAAAAAGAGGTTGCTGGAAGCCATGCAGGAATTCATAACGGGCACTTAAAATGCAAAACAGAAAAGACCTGACAGCACTCAGGTCTTTGAGATAAAAATGCCAATATAGCCTTTCAGTAAATTCCATCCCAGACTTTGTGTGATTTAGGGAATGAATGAACCAATAGATGGAAGGTCTGTTTCTGTCTCTTTTACTGTAAATAAGCCTTTCAAAAAAAGTCAAAGTAAAATAATTATTTTTTAAAAATTAGTTGATAGCAGTATTTATGAATGTTTGAAAGAGCAAACTGAGTGTTAGCTATGTGTCAGGCTTAAAAGACATTGATGAATGCTAGTCAAAATTAAAATGCCGAAGGGGGTATAAAACATGGCATCACAATTCTAAATTTAAGCATAAGGAAGAGCTACTCTAGCCAGCTAAGAATACAAAAATTAATAACAGAAAAGCAAAGTGTTTTAAGCAGTCTAGCTACAAGCTTGTTGATATACTATTTGATAAACATTTACAAAATGTAAGAATAAAACGATTTCTCTTTTTTCCTTTTAACAATGAAGAAAATTTTACTTTTTCTTCCTTTTCCTCCTTAACATTTTATTCCTTAAATGGCATGTTTTTATATATTTATGATTTTCTGAAGAGTCTTTGAAAGTTCTAGTCTTATTATTGGAAGCACCAATATGAAAATAGGAATGATACAGAGAAATTAACATGGACCTGCATAAGGATGGCATGCAAATTCGGGAAGCATTCCATATTTTTAGGCACAAAATCATACTAAAATGTCACTAAAATGACATTTTCTTAAAAGAAGAAGGAGGAGGAGAGAAAAGTTCAAGTTTCCACACAGCTCTTATATCCCTAACTGGGTCACACAATGGATCATAAAAAAATCCTAGAAACAGTGTCCCGGTAGCTGGCATGGGTACCTCCCCAGCTGTTCTTTCTCTTCACAGCACTTCAGGATGTGGTTTTGGGCAGCATACGAGTCTAGGAAATAGCCTTCACTTTCTGTGATATTTGCTTTCCTGATTCTAAGACAAGAGCAGATGTTCCACCAGAAAAAAAAAAAAGAAAAGAAAAAAAGAAGATGTAGGAGTAAATTGCCTTTCATGCCTCCGTGTTCATCGACCTGCTCCACAGTCAGACTTGGTTTGCTCATGACAGAATCACAGAGTCCAAGTTTTAAGGGAGTTAGCTGATAAGTCAGGAGCTCCATGGAATGAGACTTTGGGACAAATCAGAACGGGGGGGTCATTGAGGGCTTGTTTGACATGTACAATTGATTTCTAAAGGCTTCCATCAACCAGGTCACTGCACCTGCAGGTAATCCTGAGGATTGATATTTGAAGCATTGTGGAAGCCACCACATGTGATTCCAGCATCCCGCAGATGTCAGCATCCCAAGGGCTTCTAGCCTTGGCTCCTCCCCTTCCAACCCAGCGCCCTACAAATGGCTGAGGCAAAGCAATGGAAAATGGACCTAGCGTTTGGGTCCCTGTCACTCGGAGAAAAGCTGCAAAAAAGGTCTGGATCCTCTATTCAGTCAGGTCCAGTTCCAGCTGGAAAGTGAACCAGCGGATGGAAGGTCTCTATCTCTTCTCTATGTAACTCTTTCAAACAAATAAAGAAATACACCTTTAAAACTTTGACATTTCAATGATTTCTGTCAATCAGTAAACCACCATTAAAATGCCTTATACATTACAATACAGTAGTGAAACACTTGAGTCGTTTTCCATTACTTTTCCCAGGCTGTTAGCAGGGAGTTGAATTGTAAGTTGAACAGCGAAGACACCAACCAACTCCTGAATTCAAGCATCATATGCTGCACCTTCACATGGCATACCACCACTTTAGCCTCTCCTCCAAAATTCTTATTTAATTAAAAGTGAAAATGATGTAATCATAACATATATAGAATCTATGACGTATGTAGGAGCAAATTGTATAACAACAATAGCAACAAAGATCACTAAATTTTAATTTGTATTTCCTGGAAAGCATTTTAATGTTGGTGAATTTTGAAGAGCAAAATCTGTGTCATAACACAATATTTTCCATAGACTGTAGGCTATGGATTATACTAGGGGTCATATTTAATTTTATGATCACTAAGTTGACCTAATTTCATAAAGTAACTCAAAGGGTAGAACGCATCTCTGAAGGGTCATGTGGTACATACTTTTAGTTTTACAGGCAAAACGGTTCAGGAAACTACTCCGTTATTTCTTTTTGACACCAAAACTAACCTAGATATGTGAGAATAAATTATGGCTACACTAACCTGATAACATTTAGTACAGAAGAAGTCTGTGGACACATTTCCCCTACAGGTGATACTGAGACTAGCCTTGATTTAACTAGTTATTGTTTTAGACAGTATGTATGAAATATATTTACATAAAGCTATTGATTGAATTTGTTCTTCCAAAATGTGTAGTTTGGAAAATTAAGTCCGGGCCCGACGGCGTGGCCTAGCACCTAAAGTCCTCGCCTTGAACGTGCCAGGATCCCATGTGGGCGCCGGTTCTAATCCCAGCAGCCCCACTTCCCATCCAGCTCTCTGCCTGTGGCCCGGGAAAGCAGTCGAGGACAGCCCAAAGCCTTGGGACCCTGCACCCGTGTGGGAGACCCGGAAGAGGCTCCTGGATCCTGGCTTTGGATTGGCATAGCACCAACTGCTGCGCTCACTTGGGGAGTGAATCATTGGATGGAAGATCTTCCTCTCTGTCTCTCCTCCTCTCTGTATATCTGACTTTCCAATAAATAAATAAATAATCACAAAAAAAAGGAAAATTAAGTCTAATGTCACAGCATTATGGCATGGAGATTTGGGGAGGTAATGAGACCGTAATAATAAAATTCTAACTATTGGAGTTTGTGCCTTTACATGAGAATAGAGGGCAAACTAACCCACCTGTAAAATATTGCAAATAGCTAAGGGAAATTGAAATTGAAATTTATTTTGGTGCAAATTTTTAAAAATTACATATTTTCAGTCAACACTTGGAAAATATCATATATGACTCCATTCCTTATAAGTCCAAATTTGTTTTGCTTGGGCACACAATATGATCCATAATTTCCTTCCAGCTTTCTTTTGCATGCATATTTCCTCCCAAATTGTTTCATGTATTTTATAATCCTGCAGTACAACTGTAAACTTAACACAATTCCTAAATACATGAGTAGTCCTCACTCATAAATACGATATTTACTAAAGTGTTTTAAAGTTACATACAAATTACAAAATAAAACATGTCCAATGAGGAGTTAGTCTAAAGATGCTTCAGAGGATGCTGTGAGATCCAAAAACCAACTCAAATAAGCATCAAGAAGACAGAGTGGACAAAGACACAGAAAGTAGATCTCTAAGTAAGAATAGGAGAAACAAGATAGACATCACAGGGAAGGCAACAGAAAACTGGCCATTCAATCATTCCGAGAGGACCTTGTCGCTCAGCCCCTCCTGCAGTAAACCAGAACAATGTTACTGCACACAATAGAGGATGTGCTGTCACGCAGTGTCAAAGCAATGAGACAAGGTTTAAAACAGACAAACAAAAACTCTGAAGTGATAGGAATGATATACTAAAAAAACTATTACTGATTTTCTTTTTGTCTGAATAAAAATAAATAAAGCAACAGTGACTTAATGCTGCTTTGGTGACCACTGCACAGACGAGCACAGCGAGCATATGGTGAGTGACAGATCGGAATGGCCTGGCCACTTCTTCTCCATCACGACATCATGTTTTCAAAGCTATTTGCTGAGTTTCACTTGACCTCCAAATTAGGTCATAAACACGGTGGTACATCAGGTCTAATATCCTACTTAATGTTTTATTTATAGATTTGATTTAATTTTTGAAACATTCTTGAAGTTAGATGTAGAAAAAATAGTGCTATAAAATTATTCATTTTAAATAAACTCTTTTTGTATTAAACATTAATTATAACAAATAACCCACATTATGAAGAGTTGTTTTTCTGAGTTTTTCTTTTATCAAGTATTGCACAAGTTTTTTAAATGTCTACATTTGGAGCCAAGAATCTGAGATTATTTTTAAACAATTGCTACATGACCTTGAAGGATATTTTTTTAACTGTGGAAATTTTGGTCAAAATTTGGTCACTGCTGGAGCATTCATTTGAACATAAGAAGGTCACTCCCAATTATGTAACTCAAATTTCCAATAGCAGGTGCAGGGAATAGAGAATTGTTCTGCACAAACAGAATTTTTGCTAGCACAGAACTGAGGGAAGAAAACCATCATTGGCAGCAACATTGACTGCTGAGACAGCTAAAATGAGGTTCAATGATGAATGGAACCATCTTCGCTGCATGACACCAATGAAGAGTCGCAGCTGGATGGGATCTTAGGTCGTGGAGGTCAGGCCCTGACCCAGTGTAAGAGTATCTATCCCTGCATCCCTGACAGACAGCCCACCCAGCTCCATCCACAGCTCGGCAGTTTAAAAAACAGTCCTGTTCACCTCTACATATTTCTACAAGTTCTAATATTTCTGTCAATATTGTATCAAAATGTATGTCATTAAGCTTATATTTATTAGTTCTAATTTTGTCCAACCAGGAGGCCTGAAAAAAAAAAATTAACTCTTTCAGGAGATCTTCCATGGGCTAACTATTGCTAAGTTTTTGTTTGTTTGTTTGTTTTGTTTTGTTTTTTTAATATTGCTAAGTTTTTAAACAATTAAATTTTAAATATCTCTCAGAGTCATCATAATCATTTAACTTGTTTTGCTAGACAAGTTTGCCCCTCTAGAAATCTATCTTGAGATACACATGGGTATCCAAGACTTTGGCCTATCCTCCATTGCTTTCCCAGGCCACAAGCAGGAAGCTGGATGGGTGGTAGAGCAGCCAAGACGTGAACCTGTTCCCATATGGTATGCTTGCAGTTAAACACTGAGAATTAGCTATTGCACCAGATGTATGACCTATTTTATGAAGAGTAGACAATATCACGTAAGCCTGGAAGGTAGCCTGACTAGTCAAAAAAGGTATGATAAATGTCTGTGAGCTTCATTATTTTTCTTTTTTATTCAAGTAGTTATCATGCCAATGTTATTGACAGTTGTCTAATTGAACAGAATTCCTGCTGTTAATCACAAATTCTGGTTACAGACCTTCATCCCAAGAGAAGCTACTGATTCTAAAGTTGCCACAAGTGTTTCAAGCCAAAGATATTAGAAAGTCCCAAGATGAAATAAGGGATGCTAAAACACCAACTGAACATGAAATAAACTTCTGGTTAACGATTTCTGCTAATCAAACTTAAGTATTTGTAGCAGGAATATGAAAGCACAGCAAAATAGGAGAAAAAGCTAAACAAATGGCATTCTTTGTACCAATTCCCTAATATGTGTGGCTAATAATGCATTGGCCAGGTTGTCATACTAAAAGAAATTAGCTATAATAAGCTACTAAGTCCACCTTCGTTGAGGTTTGGAAATAGTATTACAATTCTGACGTGCCAAGATATTTAAATGAACTCTTAATTCTGCCAGCAGCAACTCTCAGCCTAAAAGCAGTTTGTAATTCGTTGTGGTGCATGTTGCTATAAAAGAAAAGAACATTATGAACTGCAGTTTTCCCTCCAGAGGAACTTGACCTGCATAATGGAAAAAGAGAAAAAGACAACAAAAACATCTGTTTGGGCTAAAGGAAGAAAAGGATTCCCCAATGACAAATTTATAACGAAGGGTAAGTCTGGTCCAAAAATGTGAAATGAAGGCAGCCAATGTGATTATCTCTGAATCTATATGAAATAGTTTGAGCATCAAAGGACAGGAAAGAGAAATGTCTCCAAGGAATGGAGCTCCACAGGAATTCCCCGGAGAAGGCAGGGAAGAAAGAAACACACTGCAGTACATAAACACAGCACACAGGAAAGTCGTTAAAAGCTGTTGCAAAGGTCTGGCATACCATTCCTGGCAACAGCAGAGCTCAAGGAGGCAGAGGCCACATCTTGAGGACTGAGACATAATGTGTACTATCACAAGAAATGAACAACATCCTTGAGAAAATAGCTAGACCAAATAGCACAGGTATACAATATATATCCTATTTCTGGAACTGAATTCAATTTGATGAATTAGAATCCAAAACAACCATAAAATCTGAATCTTCCTTTGTCACTTGATCATCCAGAGTCTACATACTGTCTTTATTCATAAGAAGACCCTCGGTCATAGTTATAAATGGCACAATTTCGGTGTGCTTTCACTCTGACAAAAAATAGCCAAAAATCCTTACCATGTGTCACATTCTTCATTATGTTTGCACTCTACATTATTACATGGGAACAAATAGAAACACATCAGAAATTGGTCAAGAGTTAAAATAGAACTTGAAATTTGAAGATTACTTAAAGTCTCAAGCATACATCAAGAATTCTATTTAGGAAGCATGCTTTCCTTTGGTATGTTATAGTGCAAAATCTCAAAAGATAAGGTCCATTTTAAAATCAACTAACTTCACTTCTTAATGGATATTAGGAGAATTTAATCCTGATAGTTTTAATTAATAATCGTGCTGTGTAGGAAAAAAATCTCATCTTCAGTTCTGACTTTGTCTCAGTCCCCATTATTTCATTTCCTTTATCTGCCCCTATTTGAAATGTCATAAATACTGTATTTCCTTCTGTATGAACAGCCAACTTTGCCAAACTATGCAGTCAAAAACATAGCTTCAAGGCATACATGATTCATAATATGAAAAAAATTAATTACTTACAGGCCCAAATACTTGAAGGATCATCCACAGTCTTCCCAGGCACAATAGCACGGGATTAGATTGGAAGCGGAAGAGCCAAAATTCCAATCAACACTCCGATTTGTATGCCTATGTCACAAGTAATGGCATATTTCATATTGCCACATTGCTAGTCCTACCTTTTAATACTTTGAAGATTCAACATACCCATTTCTTGGTATGCCCATAACTATATGAGAAGGGATACATCAACCCTTTCTACTGTCATAAAAATGAAAATGTAGATGTAGATCATCAATGATTAAAAAATAATAATGTAAAATTTTCAAGGAATGAGCACTCGGCCTTGCAGTTGAGGTGCCACTCTGAGTGTTCACGCGCCTGGGTTCAAGTCCCAATTCTGCTCAGGATTCCAGCTTCCTTCAGATGCTCACCCAAGGAGGCAGCAAGTAATCGCTTAAGGGGTTAGGAACCTGACACTCATGGGGAAGACAAGGATTGAAACCCAGCTCCAACTAGTGTGAGTCCACCCGCTTAATAGGAGTCTCTCTCCCTCTTCCTCTCCCCCTCCCTACTTCTCCCTCTTTCTTGCTATACATATCTATCACTCTTTCTCAAATTTAAAAAAAAATCAGAATAGCATTCTCTGCTTTTAGTCACAGTATGTAATTTCTGTATAAGAAAAAAAAGCTACAAATGCATAACTGCTATTTCTATCATGTAGTGCTTCTACCAGTGGGACGAAGAGCACTGAGTGCATTCCAGAACCGTGAAAAAGAAAGTTACAGATGTTTGTGGCTCCTAAACAACAAAGGAAGCTGGGCCCCGAGTGAGGAAGCTCTGTGGATGCCAGAATTGTGCTGAACCCACATTCTGAAACTGAAAAATTCCAAAGCCTGGTGAGTTTCCAAATGGCGGAAGAGACAAAACAGATTTCCAGACTTAAGTTTTCTTCCAGACATAGGTTTTTCTTCATTTGCTTTATCTAAATTATGCATCAAAGAAGTGTTACAGTCTCACTAATTAAATTGTATTTTTTTCCCACCTTGACTCTAACAGGGTAACTCTAACAAGGTAAAAAGTCTAAAGATGTCATTTCTTTGATAAAGCTGTTACAGGTGGCACTTACAGAAGTTTTTATCTGTGTGAAAATCTAAAAGACAAACCTAACCACGCTCACCGAGGTATAGCCACAAAGCTGTAGGCTTACCACAGTTCTTTCAGACTATATCTTTCGGGCCCACATGGATTCGGAATGCCTACATTGTAGCAACAGGGTTTTAATTTATAACTGGATGAACTGAGTCCAGTCTTCTTAAAACATAATCACAGATTCAGATTTTTCTGTTCTTTGAGAAATGCTACACAAAAATATTTCCTCTACAGTTTTTGAAAAAAGAAAAAAATGCATTGATTTCAGACCATTCATTTATTTTCACATTTTGAAGAAAACATATTGCATATAGATAAAAAGCATGTATAAACATTCACATTCAAAGCAGAATAAAAAGAGAGAAGCATTGTAACATTGAATTAATTTGGATAAAATTTAAAATAAAGTACCTGATATTTTAGGCTTTTCCACCCTTATTATCAAAAACAAATGTTCCTCATTTTCATCCCAGAAAACAACTTGCAAGTCTGTTTCTTTCCTAATTGTTTCCTCGCGTATCTTCTCCGATGCTGGCAATACATGCTGGGATATAGTTATAATAAATATTTATAACAAATTCAAGAAGATTTTACTGCATTGTAAATCGAATAAACTTTACAAAGAATACAAGTTGTTTTCCCGTCCTTAAGAAAATATTGATTCTTAAAACACTTGCTTATTTGACTTCTTTGTGTTGTCTTTGATAAACACAGAGATAAAGAGCTTTTGTCTCCTAATTCACTGTTCAGTTACCCATAGCCCAATCAAAGCCAGGAACCAGGAGTTCAGTCCAGCTTGCCCCATGGGTTCACCTCAAGCACTCGAGTCCTGGTGCTTCCCAGCAAGCATGTTGGTAGGAAGCAGGAATGGAGCGCAAACATGGGATATGTAAGCATCTTCACTTCTAGACTAAGAATTTCATTAGTAAACCATATAGATCCTGCTAGCAAGATATCCAAAGTAAAATAGGGAAAGAGGAATAAGACTAAAGTGATAGTAAAGCACACCCAAAGAAGTAGAAGAGCATTTCACGTGGAAGAAAAATTGTATCTAGAAAATGCATACAATGTGAATTATCCTATGTAGGTTAGAAGAAATGAAATCATTAACAGAATGAATCTTACAATAAACATCTTTGGTAAACATTTTGGATATTTAAATATTTCAAGTAAGGAGTATGATGGTGGAGTTGAAATGATGGTGTATTTCAGGAACCCTATTCAGAAAAGAACAGGACTCAGACATAATGTAAAGGGGAAAAGTCAATGAAGACATTCCTCCCCATGTTTTGAAACTATGGTGAATGAATGGTAGTTTCAGAATCACAGCATTCCCCTAGAACCATTTAATATGCACAATTAAAAACATCCCTTAAAAGTGAGAATTTACCATCCCAATAAAACTTAGTTTTTAACATGCCATTCGAAGAATATGTAGCATGGTTATTCTCCAACCAGTCCATCCTCCCCAGCTGGAGTCCTGGATTCATGAACACTCATCCTGGTTCTCTCAGGGAAGCACCTGCAGTGATGATATCAGCTCGCCTTCAGACCATGCTCCAGACCCACAGCTTTCCCCTCCTGTGGGGATGGATGTCCTCACTTCAAGGGTCTTCATCAGCTTACCCCTTCCTCAATAATTCTATCACAGTTCTATCACAGCACTTAATTATTGTTTCATTTCATTCAGGCACTGGAGCATTAGATATGTTTTTACTCACGTGGGGTGGTGATGGAGGGAGGTATAATATAATTTAGCATACCCATTTACTTAGCATTTTTTTGTTTTGCTTTCACCTTAACTTCCTATGTTAATTACAACCATTCATTAAAACAGTAGCATAATGCATATTGCCCAAGAAAATGTTCTAATGTCTGGTGAAAAAAAGAAAAGAAAAATTCTGTATTGGAATATCTTGTTCTAAAGTTTCACCTAAAGCATTCAAAACTAAACGTAAAGTGCGCTGTGGGTAACTTTCTGCATGATTCAACTCCCCACAGACTCTCTCCAAATTCTGCTGCAATGCTGCAATTCATTCCACAACAGAAAGAAAACCAAGTATTGTTAGTAATCTAACAGAACGTATACTAACAAATATAAAAAAAAAAAAATAAGAAGACCAAAACTGAACAAAGTTTTTGCTACAGATCTGAATTCAAATACTAAGAAATTCCCTCTTTTATCCCTTAATGCTCACTTTAACTAATAAGATATTTTTTGCTTTTACTTTCAATGCATTGAAATCCGTGACAGAGTTTGAAAGTCACATACTCCCCCAGGACCGTCTGAGAGAGGGGTTAGCATGAATAGCACTTTTGGAGGTGATCCTGTAAGATGTCAAGTGACCCCTGCTGAGTCCGAGGTCAACGGATGGCATGTCAAGTTTTTTGTCTTGAAACCCAGAAGAAAAGCACAATATCAGTACCCATTATATGCTTTACCGTTTCCTTGACAGGTTTATCTTTTCACGTCCCTGAACTGATGAAAAGTTTGTTTTTTCTTGTAAAAGAAGAGTAGAAAAAGAAGGGACTACTCCATTTAGAAATAAGAAATGTTACATTACAAAAACAAAAAGAACAAAAAGATTATAGAAGAGGATAATAATGAGGGCCTTCAAAAGACCCTCACTTCAGTACAGGCCAAGCCCCGGGCACTGTCTTCTTGTAATGTGATTGACAAGGCAAGCCTTCCCAGTCAGTGAAGAAAATTCACTCAGAATTGATTGCCTAAGGTCCAATTGTAGCTGAAGCTCTCCTCCGCTGACATGTGCTAATATCTACATGACAGCTATTTGCATCACATCTTCTTTGTATAGATGACACTCGAACTGAATGAATTCACTACCAGGCCGGACTCGGTGGTCGTTTCTGTGACACAAGCTCCATTGGCATTGTACACTTTGATTTATAGAGCTGTTTCCTAAAAACAAAAAGAAAAAAAAATCTTTAGGCTTCTCATAAACTACAGGGTACTTGACAAGTTACTACAAACTGTCCAACTATTGCAAAAAAGGTAAACAGCTTTTCCAGAATTAAAAAAAAAAAAGATACAGCTATTTGGAAGCATGTCATATTATTACTTGAAATCTAGACTTAAACATGCAGAATTGTTTTTAAAAAGTTTCCAGGAAAAAAGTTGAATAAATGAATGACTATTTGAAAAAAATCTGCTGAATGACTTCTTAGACTGCCCCCTTTGGGAGGATGTTAAAGATTGAAAACCAAGGCTTGAAAATAATATCTTTAATTTATTAGAGATAGCAAGACCATATCAGATATCAATTTGTAATTCCAGAATATTTCTTATTATGTCTTGAGTTAATTGTTTTCTTATATACATACCACCCGTTTGACGGGTTAGGACTCTCAGTCTGAACATTCTCACTAAAAATGTCTCTTAAACTATTCAGTTGTTGCCTGTGTAATCCAGGTCCCTACCTGCTAATCTCCTTCCCTTTCTGCATTCTCTTTTCTTCCAAACAATTTATAAGATGGCACGTTTACCACCCTTTTTTGATGTTGACTGTTATGAGAGAGGAATATGATTGAAGAGAACTTGAGTCACTGAGAGAAGTTTTAATAAACCTCTCTTCTTCTCTTTATCTTTGTTTTCTTCACTGCATGTACTCTGCCTTCCAGACTATTTCAAATTCTCCTAGCTTTGATAACATATATGCTGACGGTACATAAATCTGTATTTGTAGCCCCAGACCTTTTTTTTTTTAAAGATTTATTTATTTTTATTACAAAGTCAGATATACAGAGAGGAGGAGAGACAGAGAGGAAGATCTTCCGTCCTTTGATCTGCTCCCCAAGTGGCCACAATGGCTGGAGCTGCGCCAATCCAAATCCAATAGCCAGGAGCCAGGAACTTCTTCCAGGTTTCCCATGTGGGTGCAGGGTCCCAAGCCATAAACAGGGAGCTGGATGGGAAAGCAGGGTCACTGGGATTAGAACTGGCATCCATATGAGATCCCAACACGTTCAAATGGAGGAGTTCAGCCACTAGGCCACCACACTGGGCCCAGAGACCTGCATACAACCCACCTGTTTCAAATGTATCCCAAAGTCAACTTCCCTAAAAAGAAAAAAAACTGAGTCTGCCTTTTCTCACTAGATTATTCTTCTAAAGAAAGAAAATCGTGAATGACAAGCACGCATCACGTCTTGCATGAACTTACCCATTATTCTTCCCTGTTCCTGACTCCTACAATCTTTTGCCTACATCCAGATATTAGTCTAATTTCCAATTGTACTGCAGCTTTCTTCCAATATAGCTTTCTAAGCTGCAACTTGCTTCTGAAACTCTGCTCTCTGTGTCTTACAGCTTTTGAAATGTGTGTCCATGACCTTTGAAATCAGAGAGAGTCCAATTGCCCTTTATAATCCCACGCTTCATTTTCTTTCCCACTAAAGTTAACTCAACTGCATAGAGCTTTTTTAAGTTCCTTAAAATTTCCCTACATCCAACACGTGTCTTTCTATACTGTCTTCTGAGAAGATAATTCATCTTCATGGCCCCATGATTCATTTCAACTCACTCCTTGCTTTCCAGATAAGAACATTTACAGCCATAAGCCTGGCCTAAACTTTACGTTGAACTTCCATATCTTCATACAAACAAATTCATTCTAGAATTGTTTTTATTTATTCAAAGTTGCTATAGATGAACAAAAAGATATAAAAAACTGGGAAAGAGGAAATTTACTTATCCATGTTTGCAGATGACACAATGTTGTAAATGGAAACACCTAGCCATTGCACCAACAAGCTGTTAGAATTGATAAAGCAATCCAGTTAAGTTGCAGGTTGCAAAAACTAGTGGTTTTTATGTGCCAGCGATGGAGTCAGGAAGGGAATCCCATTCACACTAACCACAAAAAATCAATTTAAAAAAATAAATTTAACCAAAGAAATAAAAGAGCTCTACAAATGTCAAAATCCATGAAAGATACTATCAAGGACATTGAAAAATGGGAAGATATTTCTTGCTCAATGATTGGAAGTATTGCTATCATTGAACTGACTATATTACCTTAAACGATCTACAGATTCAATTCAATCCCTACCAAAATACCAATATCATCATTTAGAGAATTAGAAATTAACAATCTTAAAATTCAAGTATAATCGCAAAAGAACTAAATAGCTGAGGAAATTCTGAGCAAGTAAAAAAAAAAAAACGAGCTGACACAGGTGACTCCAATGCATACTGCAAACCAACAGTGATTAAAACAGTATGGATATTGCATACAAATTGATACATATCTCAATGAAATAGATAAGGAGCTCAGAAATCAATTTATGAACACAGAACTGATTTTTTTTTACAAAAATGCTCAAATCATACAGTGGAGTAAGGGTAATCTCTTCAACAAAGTGTTGACAAAACTGAATATACGTATGTATCTATGATATATATATAAATTATATCCATACCTTTCATCATATGTAAAAATAAATTCAAGATAGATCAAAAACATAAATTTGAGACATGACTCTGAGACATTTCTGGATGAAAATGTAGGAGAAACACCCTAACATATCAGAATAGTAATCAGCTTTTTGGAAGAGATTTCCAAAGAATGGGGGTTTCGGGGAAGAGCAAAACCAAGCAAATGGAATCTGCACAGGAAAGGAAATGATCAAATGTGAAGAGATGTCCAATTGAACATCACAAAAAATTGTGAGCTACGTATCTGACAAGGATTACTATTCAGAATATATAAGCAATTTTTAAAACTTCACAATGAAAACAATCAATTCATTTTAAAAATGGGCAAAGGACCTGTACAGACAGTTTTCAAAAGAAATAGATATGGCCAACAAATATTTGGAAAAATGTCCAACATCACTAGCCAACAGGGAAATGCATCTTAACGCTAAACTGAGTTGTCACTTCATCCCTGTCAGGATGGAAATTATCCAAAAGACAGTGAGTAACAAATGCTGCAAGAAAGTGGAGGAAGTGGAACATTTATACACGTAGGTAAGCCAGCGCAGCTACTGTGAAAACAGAACAGGGATTTCTTGCCAAAGTTGCAGCTAAACTTACCATTTGATTCAACAATCCCACTACTGGGTATTTACTTAAAATATATGAAATTTTTGTACAAAAGAGATCTCTGCAGCATACTGTTTGTAGTAACACTGTTCCCAGCAGCTAAAACATGAAAATAACCTTCATTGGAAGAATGGATAAAGTATGGCTTACTTATAAGTAATGGAATAGCATACAGCTATAAAGCAGGATGAAACTCCACCATTTGCATCAGAATGTATGCAACTAGAGGACATTATATTGAGTTAAACAAGACAGACACAGAAAGACATAAAATGAATGTTCTCCCTTAATCCACTATACTGATAAAAGCAAGGAAATTATTTAGATAATTCCAGTGCAAAACTTCCCATGAAAGTCTTGCTTTTGAAATCACAGTATCTAAAAATAATCATTTCTTCAATGTTGGCATAGGCGATACATTTTCAGTATTGCAGTTTTATGGTTTTCTTTTCTAAAATAGTAAAGAAAATCAGCAGTTCCTCTTTGCAATGTTCACTGACTGAGGAAATAAAAGATGCAAATAGATATTTTAGTGTCCTAGATTTTCAGAACAGCTCATTACAGCCATTTAGACTGTAATAGATATTTTGACTGAAGAAGTTTATGGGTTTTACAAATCATTCCTTCCTCTCACACATCAATATTAGCAGTTTTCTAGTTGTTTACAGCTTGCACCCCAATCACGCACCTTATACCAAAAGCCAAATTTTAATGATGGTTGTTGTCATTAGCAAAATATACATGTTTAGAAATGATGTGGCAAAACTCTGATTAAATGCCAAACTCGACTGAAGGAAAATGCGTCCACTGAGTGAGTAATGAGGAAGAATGAAAGCTCACACTGCTTTACTGCCAGCAGACCATCAGAAATGGAGTTCAGTACATACAAAAACCAGTCCCCCACCAAACAAGATGGGGTGATTGGCAGCCCTGGCAAACATGCAAATGAATATGATAACTCTCTCTCTCTGTTGGATTCATGTAAAATATTCTCCTGCTTGCTTTATTTGGCTAATTTTGAAAGGTCAAGGAATTTGCAATGAAATCATTAACTTCTAGACTTCCAATTTAACTAAAAGTGCATTGTGATGGTTGACCAGAGCCTGAAGGTAGACATGCAATGACTTTTAAGAATACCTGAGAAGGAGGATTTAGGGTGTCACCAAGAATAATGAGTAAGGTAGATAAGAAAACACATTATTGGGTTTCTACAATTTAATACTGCCATTCTGAAAACTGAAGAATTTGTAACATGAAGTATTGTGCCTCGATATAAAAATAATATATAATAATGTGATAATAATTAATTGTATTTACTGAGAATATTAGTATTTACTAAATCCAGGACAATGTTCTTCTTGGGTATTAATTCATACAACACAATATATTAATATAAATAATATTTTTCTCAATTTACATATGAGCAATGTCTGTGTAAACCATTGAATATCTCGTTCAGGGTCACATAAGAAGTTTGCCTATAAGAGCTAGATGTCAAATTCAAAAACATTTAACCACACTGCACTACACAAAATACATAGCATTCATATTTCACTCTTTTTAAAATTGTTACATTAATCATCTGACTTTTTAAAACCAACTTTCTGAGAGTTATCACAAATGAAATAAGAAAGGGCAAAATTGAGTGATTTATAAACCAGTGAGTGAAAAGGACTGCAGTACACACTTCTAGTTGTCTATTTCAAATGTAAGTTGGATTGGAAAAAAAAAATGAAACAATGAAGGTTTGAATTGAAACCTGTGTTTCACATGATACACAGCTCACCTGTATTGACACTCCAAAGCATGCTTATCTTTCAGTCCTGACCTTTAAATTTCTTTCCTCAAAATGTAGTCCCGCTGGCCTGGACAATAGCCGAACTTGTCACCTTCTTTATGTAGCTTTCCAACAAATTTCATAAGTCTCAGTTTCTGAGAGTGATTTGCCCATGTCTTCCTTCTTAGCAACAGAAAGTTTTGTTGTCAGCAACAATTTTCTGAGTGTACAACAGTGGTAATACAATTACACGCTATTCATATCATTTCTTTGCTTTGCCAGAATCCTCTTTATTCTCTAACACAGTCCTTAATTTGCAAATATTTATCCAAATGAGCATAATCCAGTAAAAAATAAGAGTTCATTTTCATTGCCCATTGCATTAAAGCACTACTAACATTCAACAAACACAATTTTTCAGGAATGAAAAGCCTAGGACCAGGGCTCCAAATTGTGGTGTAGTAGGGAAAGCTGTTGCCTGTAACCCAGCGTCACAGCTGTGCCACTTTCAATCCAGCTCTCTGCTAATTTGCCTAGGAAGGTGGCTTAAGACGGCTCAAGTGTTCAGACAGGTGCACCTGCATGGGAGAGCTGGAAGAGGCGCCTGGCTTCAGCCTGGCTAATCCCTACTGGCCTTTACGGGGTATGAAGCAATGGATGGAAGGTTTCTCTCTATATATCTCTATCTCGCTTTCTCTTTCTCATATAAATAAATAAATCCAACTGTGGATGAAAGATCTTTTTCTCTGCGTCTCTCCTTCTTTCTAAAAATCCTCCTTTTGAATAATTATATATATTAAATAAATTTCCATAAATAATGCTTTTATTAAGATTTATCTATTTTTATTGAAAAAAACAGATTTACAGGAGCAGACACAGACATAAAGCTCATTCATCCACTGATTCACTCCCTAAGTGGCTGCAATGGCTGGAGCTGAGCCGATCAGAAACCAGGAGCCAGGAGCTTCTTCTGGGTCTCCCATATGGGCATAGGATCCCAGGGCTTTGGGCCATCCTTGACTGTTTTCCCAGGCCACAAGCAGGGAGCTGGATGGGAACTAGAGTAGCGTGGAGAGCTCCCTGAGCTCCCAGAGAAAAATTCTCACTCACCGTGTCCTTTTCCGTGCTTCTAACTGCTGCGAAGGGGCAGGTGATGTTGATGAGTGACAGTCTCGTAGTCTGGTAGAGCAGGCTGTGGCGTGCAGTTCTTATCTTCTTTTGTCTGTCCCCCGGTCTTCTCTCGTCTGCTCTCTGGTCTTCGTCCGTTCTCCACCGACTGCTTTTATATCATTCTCAATCAATCACTTCTGCCCGTGGTCCACGTGGCGCTGGGATAGGCCAGTAATCACAGCTGGGGGGCATTAGCCTAAAGGCTCCTTTCAAACCCAGGAGTGGCTTTAGCACCCCGCTCCCCACAGAGTAGCTGGAGTATGAACCAACACCCATATGGGATTCTGGAGATGCAAGGCAAGGACACTGAATCAGGTCCTAAACACGAAAAAAAAAAAAAAAAAAAGGAAATAGACCAGTGTTGGAATGTGATATTGCATAAGGAAGTAAAGTTTTATAATTTCTGTTCATTTTAATTATCCTGAAAGCAAACAGGAGATACTGTGATAAGTGATTAATTATCATAGTAATAATTACAGCAGTTTCCCAGACCCATTTTCCCCTCATATCTAACTCCTTTAGAAACAGCATCTATTGGTACATCTCCTACATTTCATCTTTATCCTAGTTTACACTTCTTCATAGCTTCTACTGATTTTCAAGAATTAGTGCTCTTACTTATTTCTGCCACTTCTCTCAGTAATATGCAAAGGCAAGGGTTTGCCAAGTTTCATGTGCCAGACTTGAGTACCTAGAGGACTGTCGCTTGTGTATTCCTGATGGGAATGGTGAGAGGGAAAGTTGATTATTTGAGCTGGTCTCTCTCGCACGCTCTCTCTCTTGTTCATTCTCTCTGCCTTGCTGGTCGTGTGATTATTCATTCACACTTGTCTGAAGAGTTTCCACCAGACTTTAGACTATGGGGCTATCCAATCCTGAACTGTAAGCTTCAATCTGAGAACTAAAGTAAACTTTTCCATTCCCAAGAAGCTCCTCTGATCCATTTTAAAGAAGAAGCTAATTAATCTGGATGAACTGATAAGCAATGTGTTGACAATGACATTAGACACACTCTTCCATCAAAACAGGAGCAGGTGATTCCTTGCTTATAGTTTTCTGCAAAACATAAGTTCAGTGCCACAAAAAATAGTTAGAACATCTGTAACCAAGTTTCAAAAGTCAAGGCTCTAAGGATGAAGCTGACTATATAAATACATGAATTTCTTTAAAATTCTATATAAAACATTTGCAAATCTCCTAGCAACTCCTTGAAAATACTTTTGGGACTTTTTTGTTGAAGATGACAACAAAAATGCTATTTATAAGCAATGGAGAACATCGAGCATACAGTTTTCCAAAGTTATAGATTTAGAACAAAATCTCCTAGCATATGTCCAATATACACAGTCTTAGATGGGCCTTTTTTAGAATTCCTCTCTCTGGTATTAATTTTAGAAAAGAATAATACCAGGCTTCAAGGGTTCAATATATAAAGCAGAAGACATTTCAATCCAGTATTATGTAGCCTCATATGTTTGGTAAAAATTCTTCCCATTCTGCTAAAATTGCCTACCAAAATTAGAACTTGAAAAAAAAAAAAAGAATGAGTTCTTAAAATTCCACCTAGCATGAAATACTACTGACTAATAATAAATGCAGTTCCAGTTTCCATTCACAGATACATAGTTGAGAAGGCAGCTCTTAAATGATGGAAGGTGTAAAAAGGCAGTATCATCACACATTTTCTTTTTATTTCTAGTGTTTTTGGAAGTTTCAACCATTCGGTATCTCCCCATTTAACCCAACCAGTCTGACAAAGTTAAGAATATTGAATATGAGTTGACTCAATAAAAAGTACTGGTTTTTCTGGTATCACTGCTAAATTCATGTTTAAAATTTTCATAGCTGTAAGTAAATTGGGATAACCTACTGGAGGATCAAGCCATTTTTCCTCTTGTATAGTTTCAAAATGGGCTTGTGTTGAATTCCTTCAACTTTTGCTGATCTTGGGAAGTCTTATTTCTCCTTCAGCTATGAAAGATAAATCTAAGAGTTAATGTGTTCTTCACTGAAAGCCATTTCCCTTCAGAACTTGGAGTCGGTCTGTTCACTCCTGCATGGTTCCTGAGAAAGATTGGCTGCAAATTTGAAGGAACTCCTGATGCTTTCCTCCTGTAAATTTGAGAATTCTCTTTATATTGTGCCTTTTAGAATCTGACTACAATGTGTTATGTTGAAGATTCTTTATTCTTAAATCACCTGCGTGGTGCCCTAAGGATCTCATGTACTTAGATATATATGTCTTTCTCAAGATTAGAAAAGTTTTCAGTAATCATGTCAATGAATATATTTCTTAGATTTCTAATCACCTCTGCTCTCAGGAATGCCCACTGTGCAAATATTGGCTTTTCAACATGTCCAAAGATCTCAGAGGCTGACTCATTTTTCTGTGTCATCACTGCCTTCTCCTCCTCCTCCTCCTTATTCTTCTTTGTCCTTCGGAGATATTTGAAGAAATCTTTTCCTCTAGTCTGTTGTAAAGATTTTTATTGTATTTTTAAATTTGATCTACTATGTCCTTTGTTTCCAGGACTTCGTTTGGTTCCTTCTTTAAACGGCAGTATCTCTTCCTAGCACTTATCATTAATATTAGGTTTGGATTTCCAGACTTCATTCATTTGTCCAGCTGCATTTTCTTGTACCTCTTTGAGAAATTTTACAACCTTTTTTTTTTTCAAATGTCTTACCATACATTTCATCAATCACCAAGTCTTTGGAATCTATAACTCAAGCACAGCTGTGCTCCCTTGTAGGTATCACAGTATCTTACATTGTCACGCTTCCTGCATCTCCACACAGATATTTTTATATCAGGCAGACTAGTTGTCCCTATCAATTTCAATGAGTGATTTTCATGATAAAAACAAAATTTCAGAAAATGTGTCTTTAGGTCTTGGTTGGTAAGCTATCTTGGACTTATTTCCAGTTGGACACTGCAGACCACTTACTCTGTATCGTCTCTCAGAGCAACGGATGGTAGTGACAATGGGGGCGTAGAATGTTTCCTACCTGTGGCAGAGGTGTGTGGGCCTCAGCTTCAACCTGCGGAACCAGATCTGCGGTGTCAGACAGGGGCACCATCTTTCCAGTCAATTCTAGCTGGGGTTAGGGAAATGTCTGCCTGGAATCCCAGAGCAGTTACTTCCATAGCTGTATTGGCAGGGTCATGTTCTGGATCCCGCGGTAGCATCAGTTCACATTGCATAGCCAGCAGCGCAGTCCAAATTCTATAAATGCTTTGTCATTTACTTACTTATTCTTTACAGTTCCTCTCCTCGTGTTATGTTTTGTCAGGATTAGATAAGAATGAAATGAGCATTCCTAGCCTATCCCTAATGCTACATAATGAAAAGAGCCAATGCCCATCTAGGCCAGTGCAGTAAAGAATGTGACTCAATTTTGTATGGGTTATCTGCTGCTTGCTGTCCAAGGCTACTGCAAGCACAACTAATGATGCTGGCTGGATATAAGTCCAGTTGACTGGGGCTAAAAATTTCTGCGTGGGACAGACGCAAATCCAGCATCTCCATCCACAGCACTGACTCTAGAATGATGCCTGATGATAGGTTTATCAGATCCTGTGGTCAGAGCTCTCTGTGCACTGTTAGAACAGGGTAATGAATACAGTTCCTTAGCTATGCAGACTGACACCTGAGGGTACACCTGAGTCTCAAAGCAACAGTTCCCTATGTAGGCTTGCACAGCAAACTCCCAAGAAGCAGGGATTGGTGGAATAGTGCTACAGGCTGAAAATTTTACCTATTCTAGCAGTGTTGAGGCTTCCACCAGATGTTAGGAAAAGTCCAGAGACTTTGTGATTATTTCAGAGGGATAAGAGTCTCAGTTATTTTTCTAGTCCTGGGTCTCACTTCACAGGACAGATACTGAGCTTCAAGCAAAAACTTTGGGTTTGTCCTACTTCTCTGTGGTTGAAGTCACCTCCTTGCTTTCTACATGAAATGTAGGAGGAAGTGGTGAAGACACTTGACATCTTATATTAAATCATGCTGTAAGTTCTCCCATCTGACAGCCTCGCCTCCTGTGAGGGTGAATTGATAAGTCAATGCAAGTTGGTGTCTCTGTGCGAGCACTGGAGTGTCTTGCTCATCCACCATCTTGTTTGAAATTAAAATTTATGTTTTTAATCCTATCATGATTTGAGTAATTGAGATAAAAGGAAGCATGCACAGCACAATTTGCTATTATATATAGTAAAGATAGCATTTTCCAATTTCAGAAACAGCCTATAATATTCAAACTGTGCTTGAAGCACAAAGCAAAGGTTGTCTTCAATTTAGCTCAAGCAAGAATATGTGAGATTTGGAGTTGGGGAAGAACCATGTGGTTAGGTTTCCCACATAACCCACTTTGAATAAAAGGTGGGAAGAAAAGTGCCCTATGAACTAAGTCCTTGGCCTGAAGATGGCAGTCAATTTCTCATATCCAACAAAAGAAAACTCACAGTCACTTGATATTTTAAAAACTAACAGAGAAAAAGGGAGAACTCCATCACCAAATGCCTCATTATCCCATTTTTTTTTTCTTTTTACAATCCAACGTTTGGTGAATTTTACTTCACAATAATAGGAAGAGTCAACATCAAAGGATCAAAAAGTGGCATGGCTGTGAAGGCTTGGCTGCCGTGAGCGAGTCATCCCTGGGCTAACTTTTCTGACACCTCCTCGTTAAAACCCCAAAGTTCAGAAGGATCATTATCCCAATTTAAAATGCATAACTATTTATGACAAAGAAATGTGATATCATTAAGAATATATTCAACAAAAGTATGAATAGATTACTTCTGATTTATATGTATGTATGTGTTTTGTTACACTTTTCTAACATGTTCCAGCTTTCTATAGTAAAATGAATATTCAAAGAAAGTGTGGCAACCGAAGATCCTCGATACCTTGACAAACCAATGTTTTTGAAAAAGAAATTACTTATATAAATATGGTGCTTTTCCTTCCGTGTCCCTCTTTTCAGACTTAGAACTTCACAGAAAGTATTTTTATTTCTGCCAGTTCATGCCAGTTCTCCTCATATTTAAAGCTTCTTCTAAAAAATAAAAAACAAACTTCCTTTTATTTTACTTTGTTGTTCCTCTGGTTGGTTTTCCTTAAATCTTTTTCATCATATTGTTTTGCTTAGTGTTACACACAGTGCATATTCTTGGAAAGAACTGAGGTATTTGTCTCATAAAACACTGCTTTCCTTCATGCAGATGGCATTGCTCTTATGCCAGTCATCCTTGGGTGGTCACCGTGCCTAGTTAGATGTTATGTAGTTATGCACGAGGTTAGCACTGGAGGTCCTGTTACAACAACCCACATTACATAATGCCTTGATATCTAAAAAACTGAGTGCAAAAATTTTTCTTTATTGGGAATTCAAGTAAGTAAGTCAAGCAAGCGTAAAGCTGGGCAGAAAGTCACTAGTGGACAGCAATAACTGGCTCTGACAAGCAAGCCAAGCTCAACAACAGACTGAGAAAAACTTTCACAATGTTGGGGCAAGTTTACAGTCAGAGTTCCAAAGCACACGATGCAGAAATTCACTCCAATCCATAGATGAAATAAGTTCCTTTGTTTCAGTACAAAGTTTCTTATTTTTTTAGCAAAAGATCATTCAGCCAGAACTGTGATAGCCTACTGCCACCACCAACCGAGTCTCCTGGCCTCCCCTACTCATGCACGTTTGTTCCTATCAACTTGTGGCAGAGCCTGATGCCTGCTGGGCTGCATGTGAGCTAACCTAAAGGAATATCCCAGGAGAAGAATCAGAGACCATGATGCTTCCTATAATTTCTATTGTCTCTTTTCCTTTGTATTTCTTTAGTCTCCAAGAGTAGCTTTCCACTTTGAGCTATTGTGCAGTCATTTGTTCAGTTTTATTAACAGCCTATTTCCAAATAATCCTATGGCAGTAAAGAACATATGAAACTGGGTGATTCGGCTTAAATTCATGAAAAATATAAGTAAGTAAAGTTAAAAGATAGTATGAAGAGGCTCTGGAGGAATATGTACCATCGCATATTATGTTAAAAATAAATCCCAAATGTCATTTCTTATAAATAAAGACAAATGAAGTAAATATAAAGCCAAATTGAAGTTAATGATATCCATATTGCAAAAAGGAAAACAATGCCTTTTATCATAAAATCTCTTTTTCTATGAAGACACAGGCTGTTCCATTAAGCCATAACTAATTTTTACTTTTAGCATCTACATCGTACTTGTCTGTTCTTTCTTTTTTTTTTTAAAGATTTATTTTTATTATTTTTTTTTATTGGAAAGGTGGATATACAGAGAGGAGAGACAGAGAGGAAGATCTTCCGTCCAATGATTCACTCCCCAAGTGAGCGCAACGGCCGATGCTATGCAGATCCGAAGCCAGGAGCCTCTTCCGGGTCTCCCACGCGGGTACAGGGTCCCAAAGCTTTGGGCCATCTTCAACTGCTTTCCCGGGCCACAGGTAGGGAGCCGGATGGGAAGTGGGGCTGCTGGGATTAGAACCGGCGCCCATATGGGATCCTGGGCGTGCAAGGCGAGGACCTTTAACCACTTGCGCCACCGCGCCGGGCCCTTGTCTGTTCTTTCTTTGGGTTATGTCTTCAATGTTTTTGAAACATTCTGGGTTCCAAATTGTGAAGCTTACAACAGATGACACTTGCACTTTCTCCCACATATTGATGGTACGGTCAAAGAAATTTGGGCTCCTTTAGCAAGAAAATGAATTGTAAAAATATTGGCATAATATTATGAGAAATATGATGCTTAAGCTGAGCTTTAGTGACTATGGTACCCCAGCACACACACACACACACACACACACACACACAAATATGCATGCGTTACAATGGGCAAATCATATTTTCTCAGCTGGAAGATTCTAAAACAATGTGTTTTTCCTTATATATTACAATATAACATGTTGGCTTTGGAAAAATAAGTTATCTAATCACCTCAGTCCCATTGAAATCCTCATATTTTGGCCCAGTTACTTTTGACTGCTTATGTTTCAACCTAGAATAATGACCATTTTAAAGATCTATCACTTTAGAGACTCCATAAGAATTGTATCTAGACAGTTATAAATAATGTTGTAATTTGAACTCTGTAAAAGAGACAGTGTGTTTAATCCGAAAGAATTCTCATTTTCCTAGACAGCTAAACATAATTTTTTTCAAAACTTAACTCCTAGGGCCAGAATTGTATCACAGTTTGTTCAAGGCCACGTGAGACTTTGGCATCCCTTATCAAACTGTTGATTGGAATCCTTGCCATCCTCTTCCTATTCAGCTTCATGCTAACGATCTTGAAAATGCAGCAAGAAATATCCTAAAGGATTAGGCCCCTGTCATCCATGACCTAGATGGCGTTCCAAGCTTCGAATTATGGCTGGGAGATGCCCTGAACTTATAGCTATTTGGGAAGTAAAACACAGAAAAATTTCTCTATTTATCCATCACTGTCTCTCTTATTCAAGCTAAAATTTAAATAAGTAGATATTGTAAAATGTTGCATGCTCTATTCTAAAAAAGAACTTGTGTGTAAGTAAGCAAATGAGCAGAATGTCTGGAATTATTTTTTATTTGTTTTTTTGTTGTTGTTGTTGCTCTTAAAGAAAAAAAAACACTGCTGATACATTTTTTTTCAGTTACAACTTATTTCTTTGAGAGACACAGAGAGTAAAACAGAAAGAGAAGCAGAGAAGGAGAAAGAGCCTACCCATTAGCTCCCTCCCAAAATGGCCAACACAAGGTGTTGGGTTTCTTGGCAACAAAGGAGAAGCTGAAATTATCACTCAACATACCATGAGTCACACAAGAGATTTTATTGTCAGGTAACTGAGTTAACTTACAATGACCATGCCCAGGAGTAAAAGACAATGGTAGTTGCCACGAAGGATCGGTGATTATCTTGGGTCTAAAATGGCACGAATGAAAATATAGCCCTAATTAAGTGGGAGTGTGGCACAAGCGTGGATGCAGACTTGATTTGCTGGGAGTGTGGCATGAATGTGAACACAGTCTTAGTTGTCTGGGAGTACATGCATTTCCTAACAAGGCAAAGGGTCTTGGCGGGCATAGGGGATTTTGGAAAAATGTGTAACTAAGCAGGGTGAAACTTTGGCAGGAGAAGGCAAGACGAAAACACAAGGACGTGAAACCTGAGCTTTCAAGATGGTGGGATTCCCCATCAAGGTTGAGTTCTGTCTCTATAAAAATTGGCTGCTTTCTTTTTTCAGTTATAATTTATTTATTTGAGAAACAGAGACAGAGAAAAAGAGAAGCAGATAAAGAGAGAGATCCTATCTGCTGGTTTGCCCAAAATTGCTAACACTGGATAGATCGTGAACGGGGAACTCAATCCAGTTACACCACATGAGGGACAGGAAACCACAAAACTAAGCCATCACTGCTGCCTCCCATGGTCTGCAAAAACAGGAAGCGGAAATCAGTAGGCAGAGTCAGGATACCAACTCAGGTACTTCAATACAAAACACTGGTGTTTTAACCAATATCTTAATCATTAGACTGCTTACCTGCTCCACAATTAAAAAAAAAAGTTCAAGTTTGCCACATCAAGCACATAAATGGCTAATCATCTCTTCCAGAACACAGATAAAATCACCTTTGTGTATATACTTTAGGCAATCAGGGTAGTTATAGAATTTTTAAGACCAATTAGGATGCATGTTAATGAAATATAATGGACATTTACCCTTAGTGTTTTGTTTGATATTCCTTATTAAAGCATCATCATGTCCAGATGTTTGGCATCTCAAACCATGTTAGAAATTCAATTCTTGAATACTTATTCTGCTTTACAGCATGATATAAATGCCCTTAAACCTCAGTCTCTGAAATGTACCCCTTTACTCCATATTCCCCCTTCACCTATTTCTGTTTCAACATTTAGCATACTTCCCTGAAGGCAGTATGAAACTCGTCCATCATTAGTTGCTAAAAGTACTATGTGGTGGCAGCAAAAAGTCATTAGCTGGTATAGATTTGGCTGGAGATCAGCAGTGTTGCTTATAAGCCACATCTTAGTAATGACTTGGATTCTGTTAAGAGTAAGAAGAGCCAAAAATTACCAACTGGAAATGACTAGTTTCATAAGCAAAAGTTAGAAGGAAGTGATTGAAGCAAAATACCCTTCCCACTCTAACCCTGTACCTATTTAGAAAGACCATTATTTAATCTTGTATTGCCCAAAGCTACAGGTAGTAAGTCAAATTTAATAAGCAGCCCATTTCTAATTGGTAATGCCAGATTTTTAAAGCTAAAGAATGCTATGAAAAGAACCCTAAGCACCAGTTCAGGAAAACTAGCCTCACTCCCACACATTTTAAGTCCAAAAATTTTTACCAAGAGCAGAGCTGCCTAAATGCACATATACAGGAAAGAGTACTACGAGAAGACTCTTTAACCTTAAGGATCTTTTCTTACAACTTGTATTTAAAATTGCGTGTAGTTTTTGTTATCGTCTCCGTTTCCAACTTAAAAATTACAATATGTGTGAGGCCATCACAGTGGCCCAATAGACTAATCTGCCTGGCCACCCCGGTGTCCTGCATGGGCATCAACTTGTATCCCAGTTGTTCCACTTCTGATACAGCTCCTTGCTTATGGCCTGGGAAAGCAATGAAGGATGGCTCAAGCCCTTGGGCCACAGGACCCACATGGGAAACATAGAAAAGCTTCCTGGCTCCTGGTTCTTGGCTTCTGATTGGTTCAGCTCTGGTCTTTGGAGACATTTGAGTAGTGAACCAGCAGATGAAAGATCTCTCTCTGTCTGTCTCCTTACATCTGTAAATCTGCCCTTCAAATAAAAAATAAATAAACCTCAAAAAAAAAAAGACAATGTGGCAAAGCTATGAAAGAAAACTAAGTGTACTTCAACAGACTTCAAATATGTATTAAAATGTTTATCAGGCTCACAAATGAGAGAAAAAAAAAATCTAGTCCAAGCTGGTTACAACGCACAGCAATACACTCTCCAATGATGTGCCTATATGTTTTAGTTCATCTACTTTCTTTACTGTTATATATTGCTAGAAAATCTACAAAGAAGTAAATGAGTCCTTGATCAGTATTTACTACATCTTTTCCTACAAATAATTTCTTGGTCATGTACTTCTGCTTGAAATAAATGCATTTCCATGAAAACCTATTAGAAACCTATTTACATCAGTGTGGAAGGAATACATGAAGCAAAGGTCACTTTCATGTGCATAAAAGCAGTAACCAAAGAAAATTATTTGTGAGTGTCATGAAATACAACCTTTAAAATGGAGACAAATGAAACAAGTGACTAGAGGAATCCATTCAGATAGTGACTTTTCTCTGCCACTTCTTTTTTCCATCCTTCTCATCAAAACTTCTCAGAAGAAAACAAACTGTGGGCAAAATAAGCAACTGGCTTTGGGTAGTATAATTTTGGAAGACATTTTTAAAAATTTATATGATCAGTAATTCTTTGGGATTTAGGCATTTTTTAAATTTTATTAAAGTACCTGTTGTTCTCCCTGTAGTACAATATATTAAACAGCTATAAAATACTCACATAATACTGTATATAGGGATTAGTCGAGCTGTGTCATAAGTAGACAGAAGTTAAATGGACATGGAATGGACAGTAAACCCATTGTTGACAACGCAGACACATTTGATGAAGTGACATCCAAATGGCAGAAACTGGATGAAGTTATCCAATAAGGGAACTAGACACCTGTGGATTATAGTAAGAAAACTTAGATTTACCTATAAAATGTTGAAATTGAAACAGAATTATGAACCAACGGATGAGAAATCTGATTCAGCTGTTCCTACTTTTCAAATTCCTTGAAATTGACCCTCAATTTTTTTATTTGAAGAAAGAGTTCTCCTTTTTAAAGTCCCCTAGGTGTGTGTAAGACTTTCCATAGGATTTCACAAGAATATGATATTCTCAGCATCTCTCTTCACACAAAGGTCACTTCATTGACTGGGTTAGCAATCATCGAAATGAGTTAGTGTAAGACTGTTTGCCATGGTCTGAGGACAATCCCTGACTCCATGAGGCTTACAGTGTGCAGGTAAGATAGACTAGAAAACAGGCCAGTAAGAAAGCAAGAGGTAAGCTAAATCCTCTGTTCTGAGGGGGTGTGTAGGTGGAACACAAGATACCCTATCAGGGCTTCCTGAGAGCAGTAACTATGGTGATAGTTCAAAACATTATGGGAAACAGTATTAACGGTGAGTTTATTTTTAGATCAAAAATTAAATGTGTGTAGGTTGTTGTGTAATACACATTATCCACATATTATAAAAAGAATTTTTTCCACCAAATTAAACTCATGCTCTTAATTTCATTTTTCATGTGCTTTTTTATTATTATGTTTCTATTTAGCAGTTTATAGTATTCAAGTGAGATTTTACAGAACTTCATGCATTTCAGAATAATTAAAACAGACGTATAACTCTAACAAGCCATATAATTAACAATTGAAGAGTAGAACACTCTTAGGGGAGTGCTCAGAGAAATCTCCAATAACTTAGAGAGCGAGGAATCACTGAACTCTGCATCCTACCTAGTGAGGTCTAGGAAAATCCAAGTCGGGAGCCTGACCAGTAAGGTACAGGCTGAGCAATTATAGGCCAGCTGACTTTTTCTTGACTGTTCAAAGTTTTCTATATTAGTTTCTCTCTGTCTATCTGAGCTAGTCTGGGGGCTCCTGAGCGACCCTGATGGTGAGCACAAGAGAGGATCCGGAGCCAAAGTTGTAACTAAGTAAGGATCAGAGAAAGTTCCTCTCCTGAGTCCAGAAGGAAATTTACAATTCTTCTATCTCTGAGGACCACCCAGGGCTCCCGGCTGCTGTTCCAACATTATCAAACTCTGTAAGGATGGGTCTGGGCAACTTCAATCCCAGGTGGGAGATCCGATAGGAAATGCCCAATCTCAGAGTTCTCGGCCTTACAAGGGCACTCAAATTCCCTATGATCTCCTTGGCAGCTGGGGTATGGTCTTTGGTGCCCACTTTTAAAGTACCCTAATCAAAGGGAAATTTGGAAATAAAGAAAGACACTGAAGGACAGCTTAGATTTCTGGGAGGCAAAGTCAGTATATGCACTGCCGAAGCAAGCACTCTGGGAGGCAAAGTCAGTATGTGTGGAGTCCAAAACCAAGAAAAGTTCAAGATGATCATGTTGGCTGCAGTAGAAAGCTTGAAGTATGGAAGGCTCGGAAATAGAGGCAGACTGGAAGACAATTTTCAGAACAGAAAGAGCCTTGCAAGTCAAGACAAGGTTTTTGACTTTGAAGCAGGGAAAGCCTCTGGAAGGTTTTTAAGCAGGCGAATAACAAACTGCTTTGATTCTATACATTTAGTTTATTTGTAAAGCAGGGCTACCTAGAGACAGAGACCTAAAGGGATCTCAGACCCACTCATTCACTCTTCAAACACCCACAACTATGACAAGGCCAGGCAGGAGCTGAGAAATGAATTCAGGACTCCCAAATGGATGGCAGAGACCTAGGAACTTGAACTATGTATCATTTACTGCCTCACTGGACATGAGTTACTAGGAAGCTGGAATGGAAACCGGAATAGGCACTCTAACTCATTCTAATATGAAAGGGTACATTGCAGACGTGTGTTTACCGCTATGCCAAACACCCTGCTTGAACTAAACTTTTTGAAAAATGATCCTGACATTATGGAAAACCAGACAGAACTGGGTATAAGGCCAGATTGATACTTTAGAAGAATTTAGCAAGTGTTAATAGAATTAAGGTGAGCAAATAAATCATAAAAAAAAAAAAACATGGAGGAGTAGAGTAATTGGACAAATGACAAAGCTGAGTTAAGGTGCTACTTCTGCAAGCCTGAGATAGTAAACTAAAAGCAACATGAAAATAGAGTGAAAGCAACTAGAACAAAGGTAGTAGTTACGTGTGTTACAAGCAATTGGAAACAATCCAACATGTTTGTAGGCTGAATGAGAACAAAGGAGAAAAACATGAAGATCCCCTAGCCAACTGCAAAGCAAACCTCTTGCTCAAAGCCTTGAAGAAGACTGTAAGATGGCCGCCAGAGATGAGGAACCATTTTAAGGAGTGGCTAGATGCAAAGTAATAGATTAAGTCACTGATTTAAAAACAAAGGGTAGGGCCTGGTATGGTAGCCTAGTGCCTAAAGTCCTCACCTTGCATGCGCCCAGGATTCCATATGGGGGCCAGTTCTAATTCCAGACCCCTTCTTCCCATCCAGCTCCCTGCTTGAGGCCTTGGCAACCAGTCGAGGACAGCCTAAAGCCTTGAGACCCTGCACCCATGTCCCAAGCTCCTGCTTCCTGGTTTCAGATAGACTCAGCTCCAGCTGTTGCAGCCACTTGGAGAATGAATTTTCAGATGGAAGATCTTCCTCTCTGTTTCTCCTCCTCTCTGTATATCTGACTTTGCAGTAAAAATAAATAAAATCTTAAAAAAAAAAAAAAACAAAGGAAAGGTCCAGCACTGTGGTGTAATGGGTTAAGCTTCCACCTATGGCACTAGCATCACATATGGACACCAGTTTGAGTCCCAGCTGTTCCACTTCCAATTCAGCCTCCTGCTAATGTATTTGGGAAAGCAACAGACAATACTAATGCCTTGTGCCCCTGCACCCACAAGGGAGACCCAGGAGAAGCTTCTGGATTTGGTTCCTGGCTCCTAATTTCAGACCAGCTTATCTTCATGACAGGCAGATGAAAGCTTTCGATCTCTTTCAGCTCTTCCCCTAACCCCACCCCAACCTATATTTCTGCCTTTCAGTAAATTAAGAAATCTTAAAAATAAATGAATTGGGTCCATCACGGTAGTGTAAAGGCTAAAATCCTAGCCTTGCACGTGTGGGATCCCAGATGAGTGCTGGTTCATATTCTGGCTGCTCCACTTCCCATCCAGCTCCCTGCCTGTAGCCTGGAAAAGCAAACAAGAATGGCCCAAAGCTTTGGGACCCTGCACCCACGGGGGAGACCTGGAAGAAGCTCCTGGCTCCTGCTTCGGAATGACTTATCTCCGGCCATCACGGCCACTTGGGGGAATGAACAAACGGATAGAAGATCTTCCTCTCTGTCTCTCCCTTGCTTTGTAAAATCTGACTTTCCAATTAAAAAATAGATCTTTTTAAAAACTAAAATTAATAAATGAATAGAAGAGAATGGGTGAAGTGGTTGTTGAAGAGCGCTAGAATCTTCATCACCTGTTTGGAAAAAACAACAATGATTAGAGCATCATAGTCAAAGAGGAAAATAGAAGAAGCCAGGTTGGGTGCCACTGTGTGACTCTGGACCCATGCAGAAAAAGGTAGATCCTGAAGACACCAATATTTCCAAGGTTGTTCATATGGAAAACTCAGTGAACCACAGTCTTGACAAAAGCCAGGGTGTTTAAAATTCGAATCAGCTTGAACATGACAACCTATGGAGAACAGCTTGAAACAAGCTCAAACAGCAGAGAAGGAAAAGACAAGAAGCTCACAATAGGAGTGGGGCAATCAGAAATGAAGGAGGAGGCGAAAGGGCAGACGCTGGGCCGAGCGTTTGACAGCAAACCCTGTAGGCAGTGTAGACTTGGTTCAAGCACACGTTGCAAATTCACTGAGTCGGCTGCTGCATTCATCTCACTGATGATAAGCTGAGTCCAAGCTGGATCCATACAGAACATTCATAAGTGTATTTGTGGATACATGTTTCTGATTTTCTCTAGAGATCTGAAAAGCTCTAAAACAGAATCAAAGCGATTAGATAATTGGAATAATTAAGAGTTTGATACTACCTGGACAGTAATTTTGAAAAATTAGGTAACACCAGGATTCAGGGAAGCTAAAGAACATAATCTTGGCAAACTCAGCTGAGAACCCAGAGAATAGGGGACCGGATAACGTATGGAAGAAGTGAGTTGGGGATAATGAGTGAAACAGATAGCTTATATCTTCCCACAATGCAATCCCATTTCCAAATGTTATATGATCTACAACTGAAGAATTTACTGCCTATGAGTAGCTGAAGAGGATCGAGAAAAATTATATTATTCATATCAACCTATGACAAAGATCACGTAATGTGTCGTAATGTGCAGCAAACAGAATATGGCTAAGGCAGGAAGTGAAAAACTTTCACATCCATTTAGGTTCTTTACATAAACAAATGCCTTGGATCACTAGCCCTTGAATGCTACGAACCTGCTATACAAATCAGAAAGAAACTATTATTTTTCAGTGTTTTACTACCTGTTATGTACATTGTCCTCTACTACGTTAGGTGATCGTCAGGGTAAGTCCATGGGAGATGACCACTGTGTCCCAGTCCCACTTTACAGAGGCAAAACCTCATGCTAAGGAGGTCACTGCAGCTTTTCTGTCTCTAAAAACTGCCTCTTCCCCTGGGCCACACAGTATGAATAAGACAATGTCACTTCCACATCGGGATTCAGAAAACCGATGGGAATCCTTAAAGACAAAAGCATCAAGCACTTCACTGAGAACGATTGTGAATAAGTAGGTACAGTAATATTCTGATTTCTCCGTGACATGAGTAAATAAAATTTGTGTTGAGTACATCATGACTCTATATTGTCATTAATGAGATAAACATGTGCCTCTCATCACTAAGTAACTTGTGTTAACTTTTGTAACTACTAATCTATATATGTGGCAGTATTTGTAATGACTTTAATATACCCACAGCTAAAATTCCATTTCTGTGTAGTACTTAGGAGAGATTCCTTGCTGATTTTCTATTATGTCATTTGAGATATTGATCTTAAACCATTACCCACAGTATCCATGAATCAATTCCTGGGTGCTTATACGATGCACCTAAAGACATCAATACAATGGAATCATGACTCAAAAAAGCAAAGTATTGCAATTCCCTAAGGAAACTTGCTTAAGCTAGTTGAATGTAATTTGAATTATTTGTTTAGTTAATTATCCAAGGCTCCAAAGTAGGGCACTATAGAAAGCTTTCTCACTAAATACCCTTCAAAGTTACAGACAGTTGGTTTGTGGGCCTTACGGTTCTTCTGCACGTCACACAGAGTTTTTTATGTCATGTATGTCTGTCCTTTACACTCACAACTTAACCTACAACCCTTTCTAAAGTTCCCAGGTCCCAGGCTGACAGTTACCACATCACACGGCTGCTTCACTCGTTATCTTTTATCTTAATGCCCTTTGTGATTAAGAACCTATCCAATGTGTCTGGAGGAAGGGTGATCTGGATAAGACTTCCTAAGATGTTACCTGATGCAGGCACTGAGGCTGTGATAAAAATCTAATGAAAACATGATAGTGACACGAAGATATTAAGTCTTCGTTTCAGGGACGTGAGGTTGTTTCAATTTGTGTCTTTCTCTTTTTTTTTTATTTTGACATATGCAAAGTGGTCTATATTATGTCAACTCATCTACATTGGAAATAAGACTCTTCAGGATCCCCTTCTCCGCATGATTCCAAATTCCTGTGGGCCACAGCAGACAGTAGAGGAAACATTTCAAAGGTCGAAGTGATACAGCAGGGACAGCCAAGCAAGACATTGGGCATGCTACTGCTCAGGCCCACTGTTTCTCAAGGCCTGACTCTCCTGGCCTGAGAGGAGCAGCCATCCCACTGTCAGTACAGCAAGCACGGGCTCTTCTTCGGCTTCCATGCATCCAGGTCAATGGATGCAGCTTCTGCAGCCGCAAAGCACTCACTCATCCAGCCTCTGCTGGGTCTGTCCCTTTGTCTCCTGTGGCTTTTTGACCCACTCTGTGTCTAGGTCTGCCGCTAAGGGCACCGATCTCACGGGTAACTACCAAGTGCTGCCCTGGTGTGGAGATTAAGAAGAGGCGAGATGCCCACCAGGGTTTCAGCTCACACCCATATCTTATGACGTGTACTGGCCTTCCCACATTTCACCATCTTTCCTTAGCCATGATCTGCTCTGCTGACTTCAGGCCCAGTATCTTAGTGCAGAATAAACAAGTTATTGCAATCTGTTGAGTCAGCTCACACAAACGTAATGTCAAATCTCTATAATAAATTCCACAATCCCTCTTACTCCTAGAGGCTCTATTATTCTGATCCAAACTTGGCCAGTGAAATGTGTACACTTATTACACTCAATTAGCTTTACTAGTATTTAATAAAATGCACTTAATCTATTATAGCTAGTCCGTTAAATTTGGGGGTGATGAAGAAAAAGAGAATACCAGATTTCATACATTAGAGTGTTAGAGTGAGATATTTTAGTTTCCATCCCTTCAACTAATTCTATCTTTTAAGACATTTTGCATTAGTAAGATGTTAATAATATACAATCATTGAAAAAAACTTCAGAATGGCTGTAACAGTTCATTCTGAAATTAACATCTGAATAGAAGTTAATCTTAAGAGAACAATGTTCTTAATTAGAACGTGGGTGAATTTTGTGATTTCAGCCACTGAAACAATTTACTAGTTTTGACATGATGAAAATGTAACCATTCTCAGATTTGGTTAAATACATGAAAGCTGCTTCAGGACATGAAGGACACTGACTGTAGATTAGGTGAAACCAGCAACTTAGCAAACAGGATTAAGTGTGATTGTGAATGTGTCACCCTAACATATTTGCTCACACAAACTGTTGATCTCATTCACATCACATGCTTAATTCCCTATCACCTTTCCTCTCCCACACCCCACAAAGAAAACATGTTCACATACAGCCTCAGGAGAGCACATTATAATCGGCCGAACCCCAAGAAGATTAAGACATAGCTGAAGCTTTGATATGCCTTTATAATTCTCTGTGTTTCTGCCATTATATTTTGTTAATGTATTGAATGCGACAGTTGATTTCTGAATCATTCAGTTGTCGATGCTGCAGAAGGGAAAGGCCCAGCTCCCGCCTACAGTACAGAAAAACCTATTAGAAAGAAACAGGCCTGTGCCAAGACTTCAAAGGAGAGAATTTAGAGTGTGGCGGGAGGGTGTGAACCACTGCTGTTCTCACCCGAGAATAAGCCAAAGTGGAAGAGAAATTATCTTAAAGTGGAAACCATACAGTGGAAAAAGGGTTCTGTGTTGGAGACACTACCGCCTTATGAATCCCCAACAGCTGCTGGCATCTTTCAATAAACTCCTCTGTGACAGCCAATGAGCCGATCTTCAGCAAAGTCTCCATTTGTGACAAATACTGAGTGCACGTTGATTCTACTGAAGAAAATTTGAAAAGTAAATAACACAAAGGATAAAACAAAGGAAAAGGGAAGAGAAGGAAAGAAAAATTATAAAGGTCAGTATGCCTCATCAAGTCACATGAACCTGCTGCAAGTCTCTTGCAAAGGGACCTCTTTCTTCTTCCTGTATAAGGCAAAGCAGGGTCTTTCACATGTTTGAATTAAAAACTTTAGAATAGTAAACATTCTATGAAATGGGTGAAATTGTTTCACCTTACATAAATCTTCTTTTTTGATTTAGAATAGTGAATGAATTATCACAGGTACTTCGGTGACCACAATGAAAGACAAAATGAAGAAATTCAGATATTATTTCAAGGGAAGGATAAAGGAAGATACTTATGAAGTGTGTGTTCACGTGAGTCTTGAAAAGTGAATCAGATTTTAAAATTAAAGCTAGAACTATTAAAAAAGCAGAATGACATTAAGAGGGGAAATTTTTTTATCTATTAAAGAAACAAAAACATCCTAACATATATTAAAAGCTCAAGGAGTAGGTTATGGTAGACCATAGACTATAGCGCTTAAATATTAAAGCTAAAAAAGTTTTCACCTTATTGTATTAGGATGATTACCCTAAGAAGATACTTTATAAGGAAGACTACGGAGAAAACTATAAAAAAAGCTGATGGGAAAAACTCTTGATTTGGAAGTTCAATGAGACAGACCAGAAAATATCCAATCAACTTATCATTTAAGTTGGTTTGAAATGATTCCTGATGCTAGTGATACAATACTGTAATTAACAAAAATGATCTCTGTAAACAATCAGTAGCAGGGCAGACTATGAAGAGAGCAAAGTAATGAGAGACATCGTTAGGGCATCCAAATAAAGTTAGAGCCAGCAAGTGATAATCTGTGCTTACTTGGTTCTGAGAACACTCCGTAGCTCAGCGGCAGGTGTCCTGCACTAGGACGAAAGGTAAGCCCAGGCTTGCTAATATAAGGTTGGAAGTTAGAAGTTAATAAAAGAAACTTAGGCACAATTATCAATAATCCATTCTGATTTTAATCCATTCTGATTTTAATTTTTAATAATCCATTCTTTTGAAATGGATAGCCTTTTCCATTTTACATGCTCAGAGGATGTGCCCAGCAATATGACAAAGGTAAGGGACTAACCCAACACTCATACCCAGGCCTCGTAGATGCACCATCTCTGCTGCTGTATTTTCTGAACCTCCTACTGCACAATTCTGCCTTCTATTTGAAGTTTACCTAGATTTCAGGTCTTACAAATACATGAAGTGTTTGATTCCCATCTGAAGCAAAACAGCCCAAGTGTTACTCTCCTAGCAAGTAATAAAGATGCTAGTCAAACTGCAAATCTGTATCTTCAGGGGTAGCTTTGATTAATACATGTTTCTTTTGAAAGGAGAAGTGAAAAGAGAGAAGGCATACAAACCTAACGATTTTCCCTCTGCAATTTGTGCAAAAAAAAAAAATTGTCTCTGTGATATAAAATGGAAAAAAAATTAATACTTTGAACAGAAAATAAGCATGATTGCAAAAAAATAGCAAGTCTAAGTAAGGCAACTGGAATTAAAATTGATTACATGCCTGTGTCTTAAGACAAATGTGTACTCAGAGAGAACTTCGGGTAAGTTGTATGGAAATAAAGTCTACTCATAAAATTATGTTCTGAGGGAAGAGTAAGGGTACAGTATGTATTGTCAAACAGTGACAGAAAAAACAAAATGTATGCTTTCGATGGTAGCACAGATGCTACAGAATCAGGAACTGTAAGGATTTTCAGAAGAACTTTTATTTTGGGCAAAAAGAAAATGACAAATGACAAAAAAAAAATCAAGAAAAAAATCGTAACAAACTGAGAGAGCAGCTTAAAAGCAAAGAAGAAATGTTATTACATAGAAACTATCAAGTTACATTTTAAATAAATTTTATCTTACAAGTGATTGAAATTATTAATGTAAAAATGAATATAAGAGAATAAGACAGAAGGGTCATTTTAGAGAACTGTTATTTTAACAACCTAATTTGAAGCTAAATATTTAAGTAGAGTGATTATACCTAAAAACTGTCTATACAGCACAAGCATGTTTCTTTCTTCTCCAGTCTGTTGTTGAACACAAAAGCTAAATGTGGAGCTAATAATGAACTCCACTGACACAAAACAGAAAATCAGATAACAAAGTGAAGCTATAGAAGATCACATTTTTAGGATACATGTAACATTTGCTATCACTGTGCAAATGCAAAACTTGCAAAAGTGTACCTCTGGTAATACTTGCTTTGTTATATTTCCAGACAAGCAGGCAACATAACTGTCACTTGATCCGTGCTTAACTTCTTGAGAACAAGAAACATAATGGGCTCCAAAACACCTTAAACTGCTAGTGTCACGAATGCTTCCTGCCTAATTCTGTTGGACAACAGAGACAAAGTCAGCCCTGTAATTACATCCCAGTCCGATTTATGCTTGCAGTCATGTAACTAATACTTCCTCTATAAAGCAACGGAATAATTTAAAGAGCGGATATTTTTCAGCCACAGTCTGGGGGGGAAAAAACTGCCCAAAGAAGAGACTACACACGCATTTTAGTGACATGCAGACCCTTCAGGGATTCCATTTGCTAAGAGAAATTTTAACAAGGTTCTCAGAGCTTTCATTGTACAAAGAGATGAAAATGATACTTCCTTCCTGCTGACAGCTATAGTGGGAGGGCTAGGGGCGGAAGAAAGGGTGACCGGAGCCTATATTTATTCCATGAGGGTTTATGAAAATGGTAAACATAATCTCAGCTACTGGCTACCTGAACCACCTTCTATGGTGCCAATCACATTCGCAGAGACTAAGCCAGGAAATGTGTGTGGAAATCTGGCACCAAGGTTTAGACCTTAACTGACATAGTAGAAACAATACACCTCACTCTAGCTGATCTATACTGACTCCCCAAACCCATTCATAGCTTCTAAGATCTGTACAGAAGCACTCACTCTAGTGTGTGTCGATTTTACAGAACTCAAACACACAGAAAAAATTTCAGTGACTCCAAATAAGGACCAGAGTTAGAGTGTAAGCTCAAAAAGTAGATCTTATTACCAAGATTTTCCTTTTTCAATAATTCTTCCAATGTTAAGTATCTTCACAGTATTTTCTTTAAAAATAACTTAGGGCATATGCCTTGAGCCTTTGATATCTTTAAAAGTCTCTCTCCATCCCAACCACATCCAAAGCAAACTGCAGGTTTGTCTGTCCTTTGTGATATTTCTATTCAGTATTCAGAATACGTGAAATACAAGTGCCAAAGACAGAACTGGTCCCTGTTTTTGAAACACTTCCACCCTTTACTTTCATTGCATTAACTAAGCTATTTTCTCCATTACAGTACATCCACAGAAGGCAGCCCTGTTCACTCACCTGTGTCTATCACATTACTCTGTTGATGTGCAGTAACTAGCAATTTTGAATATTTTGTTGATTTGTTTGTATTTAGGACATAAAGAATGCTGTATACTATAGCTTAAACATGATATATCTGCAACTTCTGAGTCTCAAAATCATAAGAGTGTAAAAACTCAATCAAATGCGGTATTTACAGGTGAGATCTTTGGCAAGTCTTCAGGGTCTATTCAGAGAGGCATGCGCACACACACTGCCTCTTCCTGGGTGATGCTCTCTGCCCCATGGGACAATGCCAACCAAAATGCCATTCCCAGTAGCCAAAACAGAGGATCTGCCCAGTCCTTTGTTTGTAACTTAGTTCCCTTGCTAGTGGTAAAGGAAAGCTAATACAAGATAAAATGGCAAAAATAAAGAAATAACCAGACAACTGTAAGCTATTTTAGTCTGATGAGGCTGACATAACAGAAGATCATAGGCTGGCTGGCCTGAACAACAGAAATTGTTGAGGTTTTTGGTTCTGGAATTTGGAAGCTCAAGGTAAAGGTGCTGACCAGTTCCATTTCTGGTGAGTACTCATTATCCGGCATGAAGGCTGGTAGCTTTATCATCATCTATTCATATACAACAATTCTTTCTTCACTTCTTCTCATAAAACTACTACCACCACCACAACGATGCCGTTCACACATCAACTCCCAAAGTCTGTTCCCCAAATGCCATCATGGGAGGTGGGAGTGGAATCCACAGCAATCACATTCTAAATTCTGGCCCCTTAACACAATCAAAAGCAATTTTTGTGATTAGGCTAGATTACTCCATAATTGACACAGAGGTCAACTATTTTGTCTTAGCACGATCCAGTCTCAAAAACTCAAACTCAGCAGTGATTTCCAAAACAAACTGACTTAACTTTTGTGTCTTCACCTTGTGGCTTGATTGATGTTATTTTATATTCATAAATTTTTTTTTGCTCATAAATTGTGGAAGCTCTTAATTCCAAAGTAAGAATTACGCCAACAGAAACATGAAGTTTTTACGATAACATATGACTCAGCATGAATAAGCCAAATTTATATTCCATGAAACACAAAATAAAAATCTTAGCAAAAGCACCAAATGATTGATTGAATATATCAAGCACACCACCTTTTGGTATGATGATGCTAAACTCACATATAAATGGTTCCTTTTTCTTTAGGCAAGTCTGCAGCAGAGGGAACCCTGTCCATTGGGCTTTCCTCCATGTGTCCATCAGAACAGAACAAATGGGTGTGTAGCATATTTTGGGTTTACAAATTCTGAAATTCAGCATCATGTTCCAATTTGGAAAAATTGCGAACAAAATAGAACAATGACCCCACTCCAAGTGGACTTCGTTTTCCAGCACTGAAAATAAAACTGTAATAAACTCTTAAAATTACCAAAAAAACAAGAATGAATGAATTGAACATTTTATTCACTGAAATGATACATATATTTTAGTTACCAGTTTCATTTCAAAGATTGAACCTGCTTCAAAATAACCAAAAATGATTTGTAGAAAATGGATATAGTTGACCAGGGATCTTGTCCTCATACATATTGCAAAAAACATTCAACATGAGGAGCCTCATAAAGCAATATCGAAATATCAATAAGCATAAGAGCTGATAACATAATTAACGCATTTGGTATATTCCAAGCAGAAACAAAGTACAAAAAAAATTTTCTCTAACTATGTTCACGTATTATTTAGGTCTAGAAGTAACTACTGTCTAAAGTGGGAATGTTGAACTAAATGCTTACTTAAATTGCTTATTTGTTTATTATGTTATGTAGAGAAATAAAAAAGCTAATACAGGGAATTATATACAGACAGGGAAAGTCCTCCTCTTCTCTACCTCATTCCCCAAATAACAATAATGGCCAGTGCTTGGTCAGCTTAATTCCAGGAGCCAGGAAATTAAAATGGGCCTCCCACATATGTGGCAGGGGCCCAAGTACTTGAACTGTCACCAGTGCCTACCAAGGAAAGCATTAAGAGGGCGCCAAAATCCAGAGCAAAGGTGGGACTCAAACTCATGGATATCACTTTGTTATCCAAGCACTCAAGCCAACATGCCAGTTAGCCAAATGCTGAGTTCAATAATGAGAATATTTTAAGGTCTCAGGGCCCATTTTCAATTTCAAGCAAAGACAATCTTCTCAAATGGACATCCTCTGCAGTTAGAGAGAAGGAAATGTGGAACTTCTACCAATACAACATCAAGAAAACACTTGGGTTCCTCTTCCAGACAAAGGGATGATGATAACACGCCTGCTCTGGGCTGCCCTGAGTTTCTGCGGTCAATCCTGAACATACAGGTGCAGAGCAATGCCAGTGTGCAAAGAGTCTTTACTAAAATCATGCAACTCCTCTTGCTTTGCATCTCCCGCAGATCTGAAGTCTGCTTATAAACTGCCCTATTATTTTCATGTTTTTTCTTCTCTAAATTTCTTCTTGTTCTGTTTCCCTTTCCAGCATTTGGACCAATCTTTTTCCATCTCCTTTATAGTAGAATCTGGCACATTAACTTAAATACCTGGATTCTTCCCCATGTGATAGTATTAGGAAATCCAGATCTCTAAACCTCAAACTCTCTTCTTATTTCAAAATCCAAACATCTAATTCTTTACTGACCAGTTCATTCTGCGTGTTAAAAAAAAGTATCACAAGTTAAATGTGACAAAATCAAATCATCACCTGTACTTTCAGAACCTAACTTCTTCTTGTCCCTTCCTTTGTCAATCTCCCTCACCTCTAAGTGACACCCACCTGAACTCTAAGAAAAATTCAAACTTTTTTTCCCTTAATTTTTCAGACAAGTCAGATAATTATATTTCAGTTTCACCTATTTCTTGAAACATTGTCATCAATTATTTGTTAGGCATGTGTTAACTGAACAACAACAGCCAAAAAAAAAAAAAATGTGCCTATACTGTTATAAATAAGGAAAGCGTAGACTTACATAAAAATCATGGTTCTGAGTAATTTCTCATTCTCAAGCTCTGCCACTTTATTTTCAATTGTTTCAGCATGACATTTCACAATCATACCACCAATTATTCTTCATAATCTATGAACCAGCTGTAAATTTCTGATACAAATGTATGTTAATTTAAATAATATGGACTTAGGTTTGCGGAGATACATTTACCCCTAAGAAAACCAAAAAGGAATGATCCACGAGTTAGTCTGCTTCAGACTGGAGTCTTGAACGCGCAAGCTCAGGGATGCCAAAGCTGGTTGCGAATCAGTGTTAGATAGTAGTGGAAATTTTTTAGAAATTTGGCCATTTTACTAATATTTGTGTTCCTTGATCTATCATGAAAAGACTAATCCCTGACCTGAGACGCCATGCTGCCAAAATATTCATCTTGGCCATTATGCTTAACAACATTTTGAATTATAAAACTCAAATTAGACGAGTATGTTTATTTCTCAGTTTTCAGACTTGTGGCTAAATCCAAGAGAAAAATGATAATCCCTAATGAGGCAAAAACAATAAACATTGTTAAACCTGTAAAGTAAGTCCTGGACTTCGAGGTTTTTGTTCAATATTGGGCTGATTATTTCCATGACCTCATCCATTAAATATAACCACAGTAGGTCAAAGACTATGCCTTCTGAAACCACTGCAGCACAGCACATAGGTACTGTTCGTGTCCTGGCTGCTGCACTACCTATCCAGCTCGTGTTAATGCATGTGAGAATCAGCAGAAGGCAGCCTGACACACACGTGAGAGACATGAAAGAAGCTCCTGAGTCCCCGGCTCCAGCTTGCCCTGGCTGTTTTGGCTGTTTGAGGAGTGACCCAGAAGATGGAACATTTCCATTTTTCTCTTTCTCTCTGTAAATTTCCCTTTCAAATAAATAAATTAACAAATATAAAACCAAAAAAAAAAAAAACTCTTAGGAATTTCCTCTGTTCACTCTAAAAGGCAAAAGGAAGGGCCGTGCATTCCCATCATAGCCCCTTATAATGCGAATGTCAAAAGAAACTTTGAACTTGGAGTACAAAAGCTTATTTTGCAGGTAATAGTAAAGCTTAGTAAAATAAGCAAATTACGTGGCAAAATAAGCAGGAAAAAAAGATCATGTGGATTACTTAGGTGTGATTGAAGTAAACCAAATAAACAAACCGATTATATGGTATTTTTATCAACCTTTTTTTTTTAACCCATTAAAAAATTTCTAAGTCTCAAAACCTAAATATTGCTAAGTATTCCTTTATGGAGTTAAGAATTTTCCTTTTACTATTAACTTCTTTAAAAGTTAGATATATATTAGTTTTGTGAAAATCTTTATATTTGAACATGTAAAACTTTAATAGGCCTTATTAAAATAAATATTTTTAATGAGGACTATAAAACAAATATTTTACTTAAATTCATTTGAAAAAATCTGCTAGCAGTGTATATCACCAATATGAACAACCTTTCTTTTTTTTTATTGGAAAGTCAGTTTCAGAGAGAGAAGTAGAGGCAGAAAGAAACATCTTCCATCTGCTCATCCATCCCCCAGAGCTGAGCTGATCTGAAGCCAGGTGCCAGGAACTTCTTCTGGGTCTCCCAAACAGATGCAGGGTCCCAAGGCTTTGAGCCATCTTTCTACCACATTCCCCTGCCACAGGCGGGGAGCTGGATGGGAAGTGGAGCAGCAGGGACAGGAACCAGCACCCATACAGGATCCTGGAATGTATAAGGTGAGGATTTAGCCCCTGGGTTGAGTATTTCACCAATCCTGAGCAATGGCAATTCCCTACAGACATAGTAAGCATGCCCTGAGTGAATGAATATATAACTCTGTGCAAAAACCACATAAGAAGCCTATCTTCTTGAAGCAGAAGCAACACACACCCTGAAAGATGAACGTGATGATGGGAGCAAAAAGAAGAGGAAGAAAGCAACAGGAGAAATGTGAAGCAGAACATGACACTGAGCCCTGCTCCACAATCACTGAGGTTAAAGAGGAGCCCCCACCCAACAGCATCCTTTCCCAGGGAAGAGGGTAGTAACAGAAGACGAAATGGGAGTTATATAATAATACAACACACCCTTATGTGGCTGTCAATCCCTGGGAACAACAGGAAACACTGAATGAAGCAATTGTACCTCCAAGGAAATACATGTCTCCATAAATATCATCGAAGATGCAGGCGCATACAAGCCTTAGCAGAAGGTCTCAACACTTCTGCCAAGCAGGCTGTGCAAATGAATGCAGCGGAAATTACAACAAGCAGTTCTGATACAACTGTACACATTCATGAGCCACATTATCCAAAAGCAAAAGAGAGAGAGAAACCAACACAAACAATGAACAAACATGAGACCAGCCAACAAAATAATTCATTGGTGACAGGCAAAGATGATAAGGCAATCAGAACAAGATTTCAAAGAAATAATGTTTCCCAAAACAAATTTTTTTTAAATTGAGTAAAGTTAGCATAAAACTATTTTTAGAAGACCCAATCTTCCTACACACAAAAAAAACTAAAGATTCACTCCAAATAATCAATTTGTGTTTGATTCTGTAAAAATCAGTTGTTACTTCTCTATCAAAAATCTCTCAGATTTCCAAGAGCATGTATCATTCCCCACTGATTCTCTTTTTTTCCAATCCGTCAGTCTCCTTCCAGAAGTGAAGTAAGCAGAGCTGACAAGCTTCCCAATATCTCACCTACTTGTCTGTTACGTAAACTCATGAACCATCACTCCCTTGTTTACCAATAGCTAAATGCTTGACAATTATACACATAGATGGCTGATCAGATGAGTCAGTCTACTTGCAAATCCAAAAGTTTATACATTCAGAACTCAACCTTGACTGCTCATCCAAGGCTTTGTTTTGTACTTCAGTCTTTTTATGGACAAGAGATAAAATTCCTCTCAATAGCTATTTCCTGACAAAACCAGCTGTGGATATGCCTTAGCCAAATCACTCCCCCAACGTGAAGAAAGGGTAGCAGCAATGCCACCCAGCTCAGCAAATCTACCTTTCATAGAAGTCAACATCCTGGATGTGTTAGTTACATTACGAGAAGGAAATAGAGACTATCAAAAAGATTTTTAGATCCTGTTTTAATCAAAACTTCTTCAAGAAACAGTCTGAAAAGTCAAAACCTTCAATGTGCCTGTCCAAGAAGCTTTCTCCCTTGATGTGCAGCCCACAGAGGAAGAACAAATGTGGGTGATCCCTTCTATTTAATTTGGTATAAGTTCATAAAACAAATTGTCCAGATAATTGGACATGTCTTCAGTTCTACACTACATGTTCCATAGATACATACCAGATTTATATCCTCGACATGCAGCAATAAAGGAGCATGGCTTATAATAGAATTGTGCCAAGGCTTATGTCAAAGTAAAATAAAAAAGAGACAGACCACTTTGAGTAATCAAATCTGTCAGCTCAGTTAACTTGTTTTAAAGTATTGATGTGAAACTCAGAGGACTGCAGAAATTTTTCAGATTATTTTTCTCATACAAATCCACGTAAACAAGAAATAGCTATTTTACGTAGATTCCCTAAAGCTAAATATATTATTCTAAATCTTATGAACAATTTTTAATTGCAGTTTTTTTCCCTCTGCTTTTTTTTTTTCTGCTTTGTTTTCCTTTGGAGAATTCAAAACCCACTCACACATGGAAACTACTATCTTGAGGCTAAATTCCCATTTTCCTCTGAAGAGATTTTCCACCCCCGCTGAAGTCAGAGTTGGCAATTAGGCTTTTCTAGACTGGACCGTCTGGTCACCATTTGTCTGGTCCCTGGTCCAAAAATGAAAAAGAGAGAGAAGGAGAGAGAGAGAGAGAGGTCAAACAATGTTATGTTAGGATATATAAGCTGTTTTTTGGCTACATCTGTTAGTCCTGTGATAACTAAATAATCCAGTTAATACAACTAAAGCTTGAACCCTGTAATTAAATTGTTCCTTCTCATGGTCAAGAAAAAGGAAGAATATTTAATGATTAAAAAAGTAGGGAAAACCGAACATTCATCTGCAAAGATTTTCCCAAGTCTATACACTTCTTCAGGCTGTTTTCCAAAGGCAACATTCCAGGGAAAATGAAGGTTCAACAGTGCTCCTTTCCAGTCATGGAGAAAGCAGTGCAGACATGCAAATATAAATTAATATTAGTCATACATTCGACAGATTTTTTTTAATCTCGTTTATTTGAAGGGAGTACTATTTTTTTCGCCAAAACTATCCTCATGTTTGTGTTCAAGTAAACCATTTTACTATCTATTGCTAACAAAGTCAATATACTCTACACAAATGCATTGCCTTCCCTCTGGTTCTGATTTTCCTGTCATTTGTAAATAGATAGAACATTCATTTGGCTAAACCGGAAGCCAGGGTATCACTCCTGTCTCTTCCTCCCCTACCTCCGAGTAGAATTTAGATAAAGACCTGATACATACCTGGTAGTTCTGTTAACAATTTCTCAAAGCTATTCTTTCCACTCATACACAACTATAGCTCACTTTTCTCTTTGCCCACAGATTCAACCTTTTCCAGTTCTCCACTCAAGTTTCCAGAGTATTCTTCCAAAGACGAACTCAGTCATGCCTACCTCTCTCATAAAACCTTTTAGCAATTTCCCAGTATTTTTACTAAGGTGCTAATTTCTTGGTTTAGCAAGCTTAAGATTCTTCAAAGGCCTTTCTTTTATCTCATCTCCTACCAGATACTGAAAATCTGCAATGCTTTAGATTGAAATTTCCAAAACAATCCATGACCCTTGGTGACTTGTGCCTTTGCACATTTTATTTTTCCCTACTGGAAACATGCCCTCCACTGGTTTATTACTGAAAAATTAGTGATATGTAGAATGAAACCACACATGAATTATTTTGGTAATAGCATTATCTCCCTCACAATGCTTCACATCCCATTTCTAGAACATTAATCATGTGGCAGCTCTACTGTTTCATTCTCTTGTATCTGCTTGACCTAAGATCATTTCACAAAAAAGTAAGAGCCAAGAGGCTTTCTTCTTTAATGTCCTGAAGCTAATTTTTAAAAAGAAGAAGAAAAAGAAAGGAAGAAAAAAAGAAAGAGAGAAAGAAAGAAAGAAAGAGAGAAAGAAAGAAAGAAAGAGAGAAAGAAAGAAAGAAAGAAAGAAAGAAAGAAAGAAAGAAAGAAAGAAAGAAAGAAAGAAAGAAAGAAAGAAAGAAAGAAAGAAAGAAAGAAAGAAAGAAAGAAGCAAAAACTAAGTAGTTACACGGAGGGCAGATGAGTGAATGACAGACACATATCTAACTTTGGCAGTGAAGACTGTTTCAGCCCCGGTCACTAACATGCAATTTCCACCTTGTTGCATTAAATGCAATTGAACAATTAGATCAATTATGATGATTTATTAATGTGCATTTGCTAGCTCTTAAAGTTGAGTCATAAATAGGCACAATAAAACTGCCCGCAATTTGATTGTTATTTGAATATTTGTCTTACCTTAAAATTGATTCTGTGTTGCACTATTTCTTTTGCTTTAGTGCAATAGCTTTTTAAAATACGTGTTTCAGTTGTGAAATATACTATCTCTCTTGGCTTTAGAATTCATGTTGACTGTAACTGTAAATATATCTTTCACTTTTTAATAATTTAGCTGGCAGAATCACATACCATTAAGCACTTAGGTCTATTTCTGTGCTTATTTAAGACTGCATGTGTGGGAACAGAACCAAAAGAAAAGAAACAGAATATCCTCCACTCTTACTCTCAAAACATTCATCTCTTCTCCCACCAATTTTTTCATGCTTTTCTTTACTATTCTATGCAATGGAAAAAAATAAGCTACTTTTTTTTTTTTCTTTACACAGGGTCAAGTGGCATAAAAACAGGCAAGCTCTTGGGAAAAAAAAAAAGTGGAGAGAGGTTTATGTAAAAATTGTAAAAGAAACTAGGGCTGGGCCCAGTGCAATAGCCTAGCAGCAAAGGTCATCGCCTTGTACTCGGCATGATCCTATGTGCGTGTTGGTTCGTATCCCAACTGCCTAGCTTCCCATACAGCTCCCTGTTTGCAGCCTGGGAAAGAAGTAGAGGACAACTTAAAGCCTTTTAACACTGCACCCATGTGGGAGACTTAGAAGAGGCTTCTAGCTCCTGACTTAGAATCAGCTTAGTTCCAGCCATTGCGGCTGCTTTGGGGCATAAGTCATCAGATGGAAGAAATTCCTCTCTGTTTCTTCTCCTCTTTGTATATCTGACTTTCCAATAATTTTTTTTTTAAATCTTTAAAAAAAAAATCACCTAGGGCTTGAACTGGTGGCAAGGCCTGTCGAGCTAGACTGCAGAACCACTTGGAGATGCAAGATCCAGGACTGGGAGTGTGCCCAGTGGGGAAACTGTGGACACCTCTCGGATGGGTTGCACCCCTACTGGTGAGCATGAAAACCAGGACTGGGTGAGGGTCTGGCTAGACAGGTGGTAGCATCCACTGGCATCAGTGTGGACTGCAGGATGGAGTCATTTGGGATGAGCTAGGCTTTGATGCCCAATTGTGAGTACAAAAGTTAAATGGGAGGTGAGACAGATCTGACCAGTCCACTGCAAATGCTGGCAGGCACAGAAACCAGGGCTGGTGGCCAGCCATGTGGGAGTTACTGGGGGTCACGCTGATTGGGCTGGACTCCCATTGCTGTGCTTGAGGGCAAAGTATATAAAGGATGGGATTGTGCTGGGCTGCAGCATCGATTGGTTTGCATAAAAAATTGGTCTAAAGATAGATCTGACCCAGCAATTGCAAACACCAGTGGGGACATAGGCTGATGTGGGTGATAGATGAACTGGACCCCATGTAGGCAGAGGATAGGCAATAGATAGGTCTGGGATCACCTCAGATAAGAATTCTTTAAGGGTCTGCCCAACCAAACCACTGAATTCAGAACTCCAGCCATAGGGAGAGTGGCAGCACCTGTGGTCTGACAATGGAATGCATGTGTCATAACTGGGTCTCTTCAGTGGCTTCAATGGAAAACGGATGGCATACCTAGAAGCGCACGGAAGATCTTTCAGATCATTAATGCCTGCAGAGGACATCTGGTACCAAAGCAGAGGAATGAGAACAGAACAAATTGGTCAACTACCCCAACCAATCATGACATCAAATGTCAGCGTGTCTAGAGACTCAGAGGTGAACTGTGTCAGCTAGTGGACCTTGGAAGGATAGACTCATCCTGGCATCTGTGAGACCAACAACGCTTCAGAACTATCAAAACCACTTAAGCAGAACCCTTGGCACCTGCTTTACACTGGGGAGTTTGGGATGGCATTGGTGGCTGTTCCCCATTCTCGGGTACTGGGGTGGTTGGGAGACTGAGTTTGGCTCCCCCCGACATCTCTCCCCTTCGCCCTAGATACAGGAAGAAGGAAAAGAAAATGAGGAAACAGTGATCTCACCCACTTTCCCTGATCCTGGAACCTTCCCACTCTAATCAACTATGTGAACATCACTAAAAATAAACTTAAAAAATAATTTTAAAAAACCTGATGTCATAAACTACTCTTTGTGAGGGAAATTATTCCGAAAACTGATACTTTTTAAATATTTTATGTCATTCTTCGAAAAGATCTGAGTACATATTCCATTAACTTGACCAGTGTTCATCAATCCCTTATAGAACTGTGCTACTATCTTCAATTTTTATTTGAAAGAGGAGAGGAAGAAAGAAACCTTCTCCATCTGCTGATTTACTTCCCAAATTGCCATAACAGCCAAGGCTAGTCTGGGTGGGAGACGGAAGCCGTGAGCATAACTACGTCTTCAACATGGATGTCAGGAGCTCAGAGATTTTGACCATTTGTGGTTACTTTCCCAAGGCTACTTTTCATTGCTTTATCAGGAAACCAGAACATTAGTGGAGCAGTCAAGACTTGAATCCGTACTGGATGCTAACCACTTCAGGTGGGGCCTTAACTCACTGTGCCACTGTGCTGTCCCCATCCTCGGTGTCTTTCACCATATATGTTGCCTATAAAAAAAAATTCAGTGATGTGGACTGTATAGAAATCACATAAACCTCAAAATTGCATTTTACAATAGTGGAGACAGTTTTCTCCAATCCCATTCCTATATTATTTACTCTTCTCTCCTAATTAGCTGGCTTGATTCCATACTAAAAAGACTATGTAGTTTGTCTACGTCTTCTTTGCCTTGGCTTTGGTATAATGACATCTATTTCTGCAATTTAGCATTTATTCTTTGCAATATTAAATATGTAATAAAAACTCTTGAAAATAAAAAGCATTCATATTTTAAAAGCTTTTCATTCCTTTTTCACACTTGTTAGTGTTTCTGCCATAAAATGAAAAACACTCTCCAACTCATTCTATACCCTTACAGCACTGTTTCCAGTCTAAATTCACACTCCATATCTACTCTGGTTGGTGGCAAGAATGATTTCTTTACTCTCTCACCTCACATATGAAGGTTGTTAACAAAGCTGATGAGGATAATCAAGTCATACTGGAAAGAATGTTCTGGATCGTGAACATTGCAGCTGCAGTGAGGAGATTTTTTGGCACTGACAGTATTATAAAAGTTAGAATGATTAATAAGAAGTATGGAATTGATCTACTGAGAATACTGTAATCCCTTCATGGTTATTAGGAGATGTGTGAGTACGTAAAAAGTTGTAGATTATTTGTTGCTAAAAGAATTCATGATTCAATTTTATCACCTTTAGAAGCTTATTTTCTTATTTTATAAAAGTTTCAGAAGTTGTGATTTTCATGTTTGGGTCAGTACAAATGTGGGCATGCTTTCTTTTCTTAGATCAGTATTTATAAATAATGCCAAATCTTAAGATGTTGAATCAATTGATATATACCAAATCATTGAAGTAGTAAAGAACATATTCTCTTCTGCTTTCTCATGGCATCATACTGAAAGAACAGTAGATTTGTAAGGTATTAGAACATACTGTTAGCGTCATATAAGAAAACACAACAGTAGCAATCAATCTCAAAAATAAAAAGACAAATAGAAACTTAATCTGTTGAAATGTGGACTCTAAGGCAGCTCCAGAGGAATGCTGGGACCAGATATCATTTGAGCTCCATTGGAAAAGTCAAAAATTCTCCAGTGTTCACAGTGCCAGGTTCCTGGGAAACTGAAGATACACTGAGGTCAAAACAAGATTGACCAGTGCCTACATGTGAAGAATCAACTCCCTAAATACACCACAGATAAACCACTTGCTTCTCTGCCAAACACTGGGGCTTGTCTTCCATAAATGAATCAGGAAATGGAGGACCTTAGAACATGGAACCTGAGAGGGTGACACTGAATCCCCTGGTGTTTCTGATCCTTCTCCTTCTCAAATTCTGAAAATACTAGCAGCCATTTTTACATGCTCCTGGTAATAGGTTGGATAATTCTTCTCTGGGGAATGTAACAAAACAGGAGAAAAAAATCTGAGAAACGCAAGCAGTCAATGCTTTACTCACCCAACAGCAGGGCCACATCAACCAGCAAGGCATAATCCCAGCTGACAGCCCCAAGGGCTCCTCATGAGACACCGAGTGACTCATCCTCAATGTTTACACTCAGGCAAGGATCCCCAGGCATTTGGGGAAGGCCCCTAACATGGACAGAGACCTTCAGATACAACAAATCTGAACAAAATAATGATAGTAGAAGAAGCCATGTACATGTTATTCCCTTCGAATTGCCCAGAGATAAGAAATTCACAGTATTTTTTTTAAAAAGTCCAGAAATGAAATCATCAGGAAACTAGAAATTTTTAAAAAATCAATTGGAAATGTTTCAATTTTAATCTGCAGATGTTTCGCCTTTACATCCAAGTGTACAACTTCAAAATTCAGGAACTGGGCACAAAGTTTCTCAAAAGAACAGATCAGATTGAACTTGTCAGAGAAACACAAGATAACAAACTAAGCAAATAAAACAATGACTTTAGCCGTTATACTCTGATACCGGGCAAACTGAGAGTGAACTCCAAGAGTAAAATAAATCCATTTCCATATCTACCAATTGTCAAAAATTTGGTCTCCTGTACATGCTGCCTCAGGAAATTAATCTAATGTGATGGTTGAAACCAAGAGAAAGAGTGACTTGGAGCCTAAGGTTTAGGGAATCCAGAGGAAATAAAATTAATGCAATGGCTGGAATAAAGTTTCAGTAAGATCAGAAAATGACTTCACAAAGGATCAAGTGAGGAATAATTCTAAAATAAAACACGAAGAAAAATTCTCCTGGAATAGTATTTCCAAGAAAACAGAATTAATGGAAAGCTCTTTAAGGTTAAAATCTTAACATATTTTAACAGAATTTGGAGAAAATAAAGCAAACAAAGCATGCACCTACACACACCTACACACATAAGTTTTAACCCAGTTAAAACTAAATAAAATATTCAAAAAGGTGATATAAAAATAACAATTTGTGCATGAGTGAACTATTAACAAAATAACTGTTCATAGTTCTTTTCTTATCAAATAATAAAAGAAATATGGAAAAATGAAGCAGAGCTGTGGCCACTGGGAATTTAAATAAGTTCAATATTTAGGTTTAACTATAAGTCAATAACAAATAGTACCTAAAATTAGAAAAGTTCAACTGTACTCATAAAGCAGTGTGAGACCTTTTTACAGTAATACGCAGGTAAATAGAAAAATCATGGATAAGGACCTGGCACAGTAGCCTAATGCATGCACCAGGATCCAGTACAAGTATCAGCTCGTGTTCCGACAGCTCCAATTCCCTTCCAGCTCCCTGCATGAGGCTTAGGAAAACAGTCAAGGATGAACCAAAGCCTTGGGACCCTGCAACATGGAAGAAGCTCCTGGCTCCTGGCTTTGGATCACCATTGTGGCCACTTGGGAAGTGAGCCAGAGGATGGAAGACCTTTATCTCTGTCTCTTGTTCTGCCTATAAATCTGCCTTTCCAATGAAATAAATCTTTTTTTTTTAAAAAAAAGCATGAATGAATGCTTTAAAACCTGGTAAAAGAGATATGAAAATGAGAGAATTGATTTCATAAAAAACAATTGTAGAAATTCTGAAATGTATACTTTAATCAAACTTATAATAGTTTGCCTCTTGCTATATTCATTTTCAAAATCACAAAGAAATAGCTTAACAAGAGTTTGAAACATTGATCTTTTTAAGAAGTTTATTTAGATGCACTATAGCCACCCCATTATCTGTTGCCTGTCAGGTGCAGTCAGCCATTGCTGACTCTACATGCCCCACCAGTCAGATTAACACCGGAATACTACTACTTTCTGTACTATCAGACCTTATCCATCACTCTGCCCACTGATGTTTCCACCTAACCCTCTCCACAATTGTCCTGCACAGCTCAAAGCAGCCAGAGATGAACTATGCCCACCAGCACCATAAAGCAAAAGGCTGGAATATTAGGATGGGCAGACTAGGATACTGGCCAGAAGCAGGGTGAGAGTTAGTCCATATTGGATCACCCAGGCTCTATCTCCTCAGGAATTTTTGGAATGTTTTACAAGAACAACTCAGGGTCTGTCTCAGCCCACCACTACAGGGGGTAGGGGCGAACACGATAGGGACCACTTATGACCTAATTCAGCCCACCACTACAGGGGGGAGGTGGCGAACCCAGTAAGAGACTGCAGGGGGCTCCGCTGCTGGACAACTATTCCCACTGGTGAGCTTGAGAGCAGGGATTGGGTCAGACCAGGCTGGGCAGGGCCACAACACCTGCTGGTCTCACGCGAGCTGAATCAGGGAAAAGCCAGGCTGGGTTGACTGTTCCTACTGGTGCATGCATAAGGCAGAGTGGGTGTGAGTTGCTTGGGCTTTGCTGCAGCATCAGCTGACAGATGCGGGCATGGGAGTCAAATTCTGTCTAGTTAAACTGCAGAACCAGGAGCTCAAGATTCAGGAGTGGGAGTGTGACCAGTAGGGAGACAACGGACACCTTCTTCTCGGGTTGGCAGTTCGACTGGTGAGCATGAGAACCAGGACTGGGACAGGTAATGGCCAGACAGTGACAACTGCTGCCTCTTGCTGGGCTGGATAGTGGGGCTAATTAAGTTGAACTAGGTTTCAATGCCCGTTGACATGTGTGAGAGCTGAATGGGATGTGGGACAGACTGGATGAGTTGCACATATTGGCAAGCATGGGAACCAGGGCAGGGGCTTACCTGGTGGGGGTAATTCCAGGTTGCCCCATCAAGGCTGCAGCTCCCACTGGTTTATGTGGCCAAGTATGTAATGAGTGGAATCAGGCTGGGCTGCAACACCTGTTGGTTTGCACAGAAGACAGGGCTGGAGACAGAACTGACTCAGCAATTGCAACCACCAGTGTGCATGTAGGCTAATTGGGGCAATGGACTGTGCCAGACCCTATATTGGCAAGCACACACAAGAATCAGGTCTGGGATCATCTCAGATGAGGTTTCTTTTGGGATTCCCCAAATGAACCACTGGACTTAGAACCCCAACCATGGAGAAAATCTCAGGTTCCATGGTCAAACCGTGGAATCCATGTGTCAGAGCTGGGCCTCCTCAGTGGCTTCAATGGAGCAGTGGAAAGCATAGCCAATTGCACATGGACGATATGGCCGTACATTAGAATCTGCAGAGGATACCTGGTACCACAACAAACAGAGAACAGAACAAATTGATCAACTACCACGGCCAAGTGTTGGCAGTGAATATCTAGACAGAGACTCTAAGGTAGACTCTTTCAGCCAGGGGATTCTGGAGATTTCATCCTGCTTGGAGTGGCAAGATCAGCAGCAATTCAGAACAGTTGAACTATCAAAACTACTTGAGCAATGCCCTCAGAGCATGCCCCACCTTGGGGACCCTGGGATGGTTAGGAGGCTGGGCATGGCTTCTCCCTTTGTCTCCTCCCTTCTCTGAGACACAGGAAGGAAAAGAGATTGTGGAAACAATGGTCTTATCCACTTTTCTTTAGCCCTTGACCCTTTCAACTATGTAAAGAGTATCCAAAATAAAACAATCATGTAAGAGTTTTAAAAAAGCAAATGGAAGAAAGTTATGAATCAGAAACTGAAAAGAAATAAATTAAATTGGAGCACATAAGTAGATAGGTATTAATCAGCATTTCACAGATGTTCCCAGGAATTGTCTTAAGGTAGTTAATGTGTTAAATAAGAAAGTTTACAAACACCCACATCACTTACTTTTAGTAATATTAACAGTTGTCTTTTTTTGACAAGACAAGAATACCTTTTACTCTTTAAAACTGGCATAGCAATTTTATGTTCTTCTGTATCATTTATAACCTCTGCTTTTGGCCCCCACCTTATAGGTTAGACATTCTTGAAAGGATTCTCGTATTTAATGGACTGTAGAATGAATCAAGAGAAACAGACCCTGATTCATTTCCACTGATTTCAACCTAGAAACATATATACCATACCAATATAATGCAAAAGTCATTTCACAAACAAGTTTTTTTCTAAAGAATGACTAAGTTATCACTATTTTTTCCAAATTTACTTTATCAAATAAGATATTGACATTTGTAAAACAGTGTGAATATTTCATTAAATGTCACTATTTTGAGTTCTTACCTAATTTGGCTTATGCACACTCCTTGTCACTGATAATATCTTTGCTACTCTTTTTTGGTTCTCTATCAACTATCAACAGCCCTCAGTTTTTCATGCTGATCCTCCTCATTAAGGTTAAAGTTGGTAACACTTTGTCTTTGGTTTTTTTCTATTGTGAGGACATTATCTAACCATCTCCCCCACCTCAATATCTAAATTTTATGACAAACCATCCATTGTATTTCCTTTTTTGTAATAAGATTAAATACAAAGCTTGTCTACAGGTCAATGTGTCGTGTTGCCCTTTATCTTGGAAAGCACCATCATGCACATAGAAACAGACAATCATACTGAGAAGTAATCCTAGCTTCTGCTTTTACCCTTGGCATGGCTTCAAGCAGCCATGTATGGATAACCCTTCCCCTTTTGCTTAGTTAATCCATTCTTTCCACAATTATTGTTTTTTTTTTGAAACATCAACTTAACAGCATTTCCAAAGACAGTGGAAACACCCTGTACAATTTTTAAGGTGTCCTGCATCTAGCACGTCTTTACTAGCATCATAATGATCTAACTCAAAGTACAAAATTCATTATTTTATTCAAGAGCTTAAAACTTCTCAGTATCATCCATTAACTGTAGGATAGTCACATCACTTTCCTTGGTGGAATCATTTTACCTTATCTCTTGATGTGCCACGTTTGTATTCTATACTCTGATCAAAATAGTTTACTTTGAGCTCCTGGGCTATCTATCTGCATATACATTCAGACTGCATCATTATCCTGGAATCATATTTCCCTCTCCTTCCTTCCTTATTTCTACCTGCAACTGAGTATTAACACTGTTAAGTCTCTTCTTCGAGCTCAAGTTTTCTGTGAATCTTTCCCGGAGTTTCCAACTAAATTTAAATATTTTTCATTTTGCCTCAACTTATCTCTGTGCAAAACTATATTTTGACAATTTCTCTATAGGATTATGAGCTCCTTTATGTCATAACCAATATCCCATCTGCTTCACAGCACCAGCGATTCAAATAATGCTTAGGAAACTGTGTTTGCCATAGGAAAGCTATAAAATTATAAATGTCTTCAATATAACCAAAAATGTATTAGGAAAAGTTGCTCTAGCCAATTTGCTTTGTGAAAGTTGTTATGCTTTGATATATGTGGCCACACACACACACACGCAGCTCTCACCACAGCTGAATGGACCAATGATCAGGCATTTCAAAATACACACATGAAAGAAGCTATCTTCTTACTTAACAGTCTGAAGAACATCAACAAAGAACGTTGTTCTATATTGGGTAAGGTCTAAAGAATCCAGCTATATCTGGAAGCTAAATTTAAGACAGAAGTAGCAGAAGCAAGTATACTTATTTTAGTTACAATGGAAAGAGTAGGGAGCACTGAGTCATAAATACTGTTCAATGGGTAGAAAAGGAAAGATTTTCTAAGAAATCATAGGACAACAAAGCTTGTTCCTGAGCATAAAAAGATAAATTATGTTCCAGTTTTTCATGAGGTATGCCTATGTTGTGGTTGAGATGAGACCATATGGCACATTTTGAAAATATTCCATGATCACAGATGGTTATATAGATTTCACAAACTGGACTGACAAGATAAAAATTGTTTTAAAAATTCAAACTCCATGATAGTCAAAGTATTTCATTCTCACAATCATAATTTTACATTAAAGTTTAAAAATCTCTGATGGGAGACAAAAAGATACAATAAATTTCTAATCCTTTTATAAAGCATGCCAACATTTACTATTTATTTCCAGTGTAACTTGTAGTTTCCAGTTTTGAGCTTATGATATTACTTCCACAGAATCTGGTTTGCATTCTCTTGCATCTATAAATATAGAGCCTTTCCTTATTTTTCAATCTCTATAAATAGGCCAAGTTAGCATAGATGACAAATACCACACGCTTGAACTGAACTTTAGAAAGAAATGGTGTGAGAAATAGAATAATCAAGGGAAGACACTATGGCATAGTAAGTTAGGCTTCCACCTGTTGTGTCACCATTCCATAAAACAACCAGTTTGATTCTTAACTGTTCCACTTCCAATGCAGCTCCCTGCTGATATGCCTGGGAAAATAGCGGAAGATGATCCAAGTTGTTGAGGTTCTATGCCCAGATGGCGGATGTGGGAAAATGTCCAGGCAATTGCCTTGAAACCATCTGGGGAGTGAACCAGCAGATGGAAGATCCTCTGTCTCTCTTTCTCTCTCTCTCTCCTTTTTTTCTGTAACTGTGTCTTTCAAATAAAACAAACATTTCTTTAAAAAAAAGAAGTTGAATAATAAACCCAAAATTCTAAAAGGATTACTGGCATCTAGATAAGCTGATGCATGGTAATCAAAGTGTAACACATTAGGTACTGGAACTACCTTGGTACTTAAGATACCTTGGGCACGTAGAACTAGTGTGGTGCAACAGGACGCTGGATCCTGACACGGGCAACGGTTTTCACAGTTTTGTCAAGTTGTTATTTAGAGAACATGAGAGCAAGCAAATGTTAACAATATGTTAAAATTAACAATTAAGCAATGTATTAAAAAACAAACAAAAGAAATTAAAGCCATTCAGTTAACACAAAATTCACAAAATTCAAAATCAAGCTTCAGAAAATTTGAATGCCAAAGCATCAAATAACTCCCTGGAGAAATAACTGCAAATGGGCATTAGAGATAAGTAGTATACGTGTGTGAATTTTTTAAAGTGTGGCTACCAGAAGGACCAGCACTGTAGCCTAGGGATCCCATATGAAAACCAGCTTCTATCCCAGGAGCTCCATTTCCCTGCCAGCTCCTTGTTTGTGACCTGGGAAAGCAATCAAGGATGGCCCAAATCCCTGGGAAACCGACCCACGTGAGTGACCAGAAAGAATCTCCTGGTTCCCAGTTTGATATCAGCTCAGCTCCAGCCACTGAAGCCACTTAGGGAGCAAACAAGCAGATGGAAGATCTTTCTCTCTCTTTCCTTCTCTCTGTAGATCTTCCTTTCCAATAAAAATAAATGCATCTTTAAAAAGAAAAAGTGTGACACTGGAAACTTTAAAAACACATAGATGTCTCATATTTGTGATTCATATTGCATTTCTTTTTGACAGCGCAGACGCAGCATAAGCAGGGAAAAGGCTAGACAACAAATGCTATCTACGCAAGTGGAATATTTTATTATTTGTGTTGTTTTACCTTCGATTCAAAATAATTAACTTCTATTCTATTATGTTCATGTCTGCTAGTTCCAAGAACAGTGCTGCCTTTTTTTCTTCTGAAATAAAATATAATGGTCAGGGTAAAGCACATTGAACATGACATTTTTCTGCTGTATGTATTTAATATTATTCTGAACCATGAAAAAAAAGAAGAAAACTTTTAATGATCAATGTTGTTATATCAGTTGTTTAGAAAATACATCCAATGAAACATATCTGAAAAGCTGCATTAAGTAGGAAAGGAGAAAACTGACATTTTTCCCTATTCTGCTAATTTGCATTGAGATAACAGTTTGTGGAAATCAAGTCCTACCCGTCCTGGACATTTTTTTAATTGGTATATCCTCTGTGTTGCAGTCATGTATCTTATTTCTTCCATTATCTAGAAAAGAAGCAAGTGTTCTTTCACCTTGAAAGCTAAAATGCCTCTTCCTGATAGAATCAGATGCTTTCCAACTCCTTCTAAAGGAAAGGAAATTGCTTGTCTGGCTGCCGGCCATCGTTTAGCTGAGAACAAGTCTCTTCGTGAAAAGCAAGGCGCCCAGATGGATGGCTTTTTTGGAAAGAGAGACAATCCCTACATTCAACGCAAACTGCTGTTATTTAGACACTAGAGGAATAAATAAGAATTAGGACACACCTTCCATTTGTAGCTGTCGGAGGTGACAGCAAGACACAAGTCATTTCCAACCAATTGAAATGCTAAATGCAGCTACTTCAAGGAATGATCAGAAACTCATTCTGACAATTATATCTTTCCATTTTTGTTAGATTTGCCCTTCCACAAGAGAAAAAGAGAGAGAGTGGGAGGCAAAAAGAGACAAAGGGGACCCAACAGTGGATGTTGTTCACACACATATCTGTTTTGAAATGCATGTTGTCCAAAGTTGTTTCATTTGTCTTTACTGTAAGAAAGTATAGATTGGGTGTGATTATTTGTGTCACATTTTCTTATAGCTTCATCTAGTAGTTGTTTCCTTAATTTGTATTTTGTTTTACTTTACAAAAAATATGAAATTGTGTAAAAGTCACTTGTCTCACTTCCAGTTTCTTTTGCATTATTTTATATTGTTGATTTAACTCAGAAATAGAACAAAGTGTACAACTGAGAACAAGCAAGATAAACTGCCTCAAAGCTTAGCATACTTGTAAAATGTATATTCTCTTCCTTCTCCCATTGCTTTATATCTAACTATCTTTATTCTCTGGTTTACTGGTGATTTAACAGGGAATACTCACAGGATGGTGGCTTCACTCAGACTCTGAAGAGGAAAGATCTCAGACACCATGATTATCAAACCAAGGCCTCATATGACTGATTGACTTGCATAATATCATTCACTGAAGTATCAAACTGTAACATAACTGATCTGCAAAAATACAACAACAGTCACCAAGTTTTCTAGCCTAACTTTGAGATATGTTCTCTAAATGTATATAATGGAATTAATTCAATAAGTCACAGCTACTGCATTACATCTCACTGTGGAGAGAGATCAAAAAATGCAAAATACATCAAAATCTACTAGAGTAGATTAACAGTATAGAGTAACAGAATCTCGGCCTTAAAACACAGTGTGAGGTCAAGGGGAAGAAAAGATAGTTCCAGAGAGAATCAAGATGACGGACTGTGGTAAGGACACATTTAAACAGACGGAGAAACATCAGCCAGCGTGAGAAGAGCGGGCACATTCCAGGAAACAGGACAGAACAACGGCAGATCACACAGTACCATCATTTTCTTCACGAAGGTTCTTCATTTTCTTTTTCATTTCTTCAGCGACACATTAGTCATTCAGTAGCATGTTATTTAACTTCATGGTGTTGCTAATTTCTTTTTTTTTTCTTCCTGTTGTTAATTTTGTTTTGTGGCTTTTTGTTTAAGGGGATGTACAGTAAGTGAGTATTGGAGACTATCATATCCAGATGTGACTATACAATGCAGTATCCATCTCTACTTCCAGACAAAGGTAGACTCCCAATGAAACAGTTTATTGTATCTTGACAGGATGCTGGACACTCTGCCATTGTCCATATCCACAATGATGGACAGATGACTGTGTATGAAGAACTATACTATAGTAATGTTATAGGGGAACTTGAGGGGGGAGCAACTGGGGGAGAGGAGAAGGGAAATCCCAGGGCCTATGCAACTGGATCATAAAATGATAATAATGAAAAGAAATAAAACTAAGAATAAAAAAGGAAAAGGTAGTTCGAGCAATCTATTGCTGCACAGCTTAAAACAACAGCCATTTAATTTCTCACAATTCTGCAGGTGAGGAATTTGAAAAGTCTTCATGAGAAACATTCTGCTTTTAAGCCAAGAGTGTCACAGGAGTGACCTGACTGTGAAAGGAGGACCCAAGACAGCGTGTTCATGTAAGCTCTCCTCCTGCTTTACATTCTGAGTACTCTTGTCATATGCTGGTGTATCATCCTCAAAACATTGTATTCCTATTGTTTCCTGAAAAAAAGTTTATTTAATTTATTCATTTCCAACGTTGTATTTACTTTTATCGGAGAGGCAGATCTAGAGAGGAGGAGAGACAGAGAGGAAGATCTTCCTTCCGATGATTCACTCCCCAAGCGGCCACAATAGCTGGAGCTGAGCCAGTCCAAAGCCAGGAGCAAGGAGTTCTTCCAGGTCTCCCACACGGGTGCATGGTCCCAAGGCTTTGGCCTGTCCTTGACTGCTTTCCCAGGCCACAAGCAGGGAGCTGGAAGGGAAGTGGGGTCGCCGGGATTGGAACCGGCGCCCATATGGGATGTCAGTGCATTCAAGGCAAGGACTTTAGCCACTAGGTTATCAAGTAGGGGCCATGTTTCTGGAAAAGAAAATTTTAAAGTGATTAGATTCCCTTAAAAACAATTTATTGGCCAAAGCTTAGTTTTTATTAAGTTTCTCTCACTTGCTTGTTCCTTCCTCCTCGATTTCTTTCCTACATAAATAAGTAGATAAGATTTTTTTAATGATTTGGATATGTAATGAAAAGAGCTACAGAGAGAGAAATCAGAGAAAGGGAGGCCATGTATTTACTGGTTTACTCCTGAGGTGGCCTTGACTGACCCAGGCCAAGCCAGGATCCAGGAATTTCACAGGGCTCCAAAATGGGTGGCAAGGGCCCAATAGTTGGGCCATCTCCTATTGTTTTTCTCAAGCTATTAACAAAGAACTGGATCAGAAGTGGTGCTATGAGTCAGCACTAATATGGAATGATCAATAGCTTCACTGGGTGTTCTGCCATGTTGCAAGTCATCAATACATCACATTTAGAGAACATATCTCAAAGTTAGGCTAGAAAACTCAGTGACTGTTGTTGTATTTTTGCAGATCAGTTATGTTACAGTTTGATACTTCAGTGAATGATATTATGCAAGTCAATCAGTCATACGAGGCCTTGGTTTGATAATCATGGTGTCTGAGATCTTTCCTCTTCAGAGTCTGAGTGAAGCCACCATCCTGTGAGTATTCCCAGTTAAATCACCAGTAAACCAGAGAATAAAGATAGTTAGATATAAAGCAATGGGAGAAGGAAGAGAATATACATTTTACAAGTATGCTAAGCTTTGAGGCAGTTTAATTTATTTGTTCTCATTGATGCTGCTAAAAACAAATTAAAGGGCCAGGAACGGTATTTAGCCTGACTACTGGCTAAAGTCCTTGCCTTACATGAGACAGGATCCCATATGGATACCGGTTCATATCCTAACTGCTCCACTTCCCATCCAGCTCCCTGCTTGTGGCTTGGGAAAGCAACAGAAGATGGCCCAAAGCTTTGGGAGTCTGTACCCACACAGGAGACCTGAAGAAGTTTCTGGATTCTGGCTTGGGATTGGCTCAGCTCTGGCCACTGAGGTCGCATGGACAGTAAACCAGCAGATAAAGATATTTTTGTTTCGCCTTCTCCTGTACATCTGCCTTTCCAATAAAAATAAATAAATCTTTTTAAAAACTAATTAAAATTTAAAATAAGAAACATCAACAGTAAATGATGACTACAATGTGTGTTGGTGTTCCACACTCATGGGTTGTAAAAATTAATATTGCTAAACGTCCTTACTATCTATAGTGATCTATATATCCAAGACAGTCATTATGAAAATTCCATGGCATTTTGTACAATTATTAAAACTATCCTAACTCTAAAACTCTAGGTTTATCACATTGATAGTATAATTAAAACATGTAAAACCTCAATGAGTTTTGAATAAAGATATAATTACGCAGTTGAACATATAGGAACATATAGGCAGAAGAGATAGAAAACAATATTGGTCTCTTAGCAATTACTAAAGCTACATTTGGTACTAGAACCTTCTCTCTTACTATAATAAGTAAGATAAGGATGCCGACTGTCATCATTATTACTATTAACATGAATTTCAACATTAACAGTTATCAGGGAATTCCAGACAATGTAATAAGGAAAACAATTAGCTTTATATCAGGAAAAATGACAAAATTACTATTGCTTGATGATAGCATAAAATTGAAACTATCTGTATCTAATAAGGAACCTATAGGAAGGAATAACAAATAAAATTATGTTCATTAAAGTAGTAATCATAGTTTCTAAAGCATTAACCATAGAAAGGAAGATAAAATTTAGTGAATTTCTTAAATGATTTCTGAGTTCTTCAAGCTTTCAATAATGAAATTGCAATATACTTTTTTTAGAAAAAAAATATTATTTTCATAAGTGCATGCAAGTTCAGCAGGTAGCTAAAAGTCCTAATATTAGTCTTAGCCATGTTCTACTCACATGGCACGTTTTAGAGCATCATTAAGTACAGTTCAAGAACTGAGGAGTCCTGGTCCCTTTAGCCATAATTAGAAATCTGACATACAATTAGAAATAATTTTAGCTGCACTTTCTTTAAAAAAAGAAAAGAAAAAAGAAAGGAAAAGAAAAGTAAAGAAAAGAAAAGAAAAAAGAAAAGAAAAGAAAAGAAAAGAAAGAAAAGAAAAGAAAAGAAAACTTTATTTCAGACCAGATATAATGGCTCAACTGGCATATTCTCCTGCTTCAAGCAACAGGACCTCATGCAGGCGCTGGTTCATGCTCCAGGGGCTGTAATTCCCATCCACCTCCCTGCTTGTAGCCTGGGAAGGCAGCAGAGAATGACCTAAAGTCTTTGGACCTTGCACCCATGTGAGAAACCCAGAAAAATCTTTTGGCTCCTAGCTTTGGATAGGCTTAGCAATGGCATCTGCAGCCAGTTGGGGAGTGAACCAACAGACAGCTCTCTTTCTCGCTGTAACTCTACCTTTTCAACAAGATAAATAAATAAATCTTTTTTTTTAAAAAAAGGCAAGCCATTTTTCTTTTTTAACATGTTGGTTACTCAATACTACGTCATTTAATTCCATAACATTATAAATTGTTACTGATGTTATGTTGGGACTTTTAATTGATCTGGATGATACTCTGTTGGCTCTACCTTCAAACCAGAGAAGGTCTCCGCAAGAAGCCGTTGAACTTATCTGGACAATAAGATGCTGGACTTTATGCTTGGTATATGCTTGCAATGAAAGAATCTCAACTGAACTTGAACTATGGTAATGCAACAAGGTGGAGGAATCCACCATGGGCGTAGGGTTTGGGGAGCAGTGGGAGGAATCCCAGTATCTATAAAACTGTGTCACATAATGCAATGTAATTAATTAAAAAAAAAAAAAGGCAAGCCATAACAAATGCTTGCATGACTGGAGAAAAAAAAAAATCTTGCAATCTAGGAAGAAGGAAGTACATACAAAGGCAATAATTTAATATACTGCCACAAAAATAAGTCTTCATGTTATTATAGTTTAATGATTATAAAGTTCTTTAACAGGTATTACATAGGAAGTGCCATTAATACCTGCTGAAATGAAGAGCTATGTGGCTTCACAAATCAATGTAGGATGCTATATATTAAAGATACATGAAGATCCCAGAAATTTGAAAGCAGTAATGCAATTAGTTGAGGCTCAGAGAATTATCTCAAAAAGCTGTCAGAAATTAAAATATATATATATTTTTTTCCTCATTCACAGAAAGCACTTTGGCTTTTCTTTCTGCCAATTTTACTTTTCAATGTCTCTTCCAGGTGTCCTTCCCTGCTTCACTTTGCACGTGTTTTTGCCTATTGCAGTTCCCACTAAACAATGGAGACTCTTCATACACCACCTTGATACATTTCCCTAAAGTTAGCTGCCCTAGGCAGATGCATTTCCTAACTCTAAATTCCGAAGAGATGGATCTGATTGGATGTATTCCCATTTTTTTTTTAACCAGGCTATCCAGGCCATGGTTTTGCTGAGCCATGGACTTAGCTGCCTTAGAGTAAATGAACAGCATTGACCCAAAAAGTTATCAGCCAGATGGTCCAACCCAGTAGTAACCTCAACAGCTTCACTTACAAGGGGGTGAGAAAATACCAGGCCATTGAAAACAAGTCTAGTATAGCTTTGATAAGTTTGCTCCATTGAGAAACCATTTCAATCTTAGATGCTAATCAAGGAAGGATTCCTCTTGCCAAATGCAATAGAAAAATAGGTTTGCCATTGCTACAGTGGGAAGCAGCACAGAGGCAACTGGCCAGCAGATGCAGAAAACAGCCAAGCAAACACTGTAGTGCGCACAGAGCTATGGATTTGGAGATTACAGCTACTGTGCTAGCAGAGGGAATCTTTTATCAGACATGATTTCCTCCGTTTTTAGTGAAAGAAATTCACTCTGCACGACTTCAGCAGGTACAGCAGGGGATTCCAAACTCCACAACAGAGGGCCTGGTTTGACCCAGCTTTCTGCCAGTGCATACCCTGACAGCGGAAGATGGCACAAGTACTTCGATTTCTGCCACTTAAGTGAGAGATGTGGACAGAGATCCAAGTTCCTGGCTTTGGCCTGGCCCAGGCACTGCTATTGGGAGCATTTGGGAAGGAAAGGAAAAGAAAAAGCAGAGAAAGATCAAAAACCCAAGATACATAAAGAAAAGATCAGCAGAACCAAGTTAAATAAGAGGAAAGATCCCAAAACTATCAACTCTCTTGGCCTTTTATAACACTCAAAGTTTCACTATATATATATATTGCTAAGAGAAAAACAGGAATTGATAGGAGAATTTACTGAGTATTTTTTTTAATATATTTTCTTAAACTTTGAGGTTCTGAGGTTAATTATACAGCAGCTTTTATTCTAAGTTGTAAGGTCATGCATCCCCACTTAGTCATATTGTCTTCTCAGATTAGAGCGTTTCCACTGCTGCCCCCAACAGTATTTCAACAAGTGTTCTTGCATTTAGTTGAAGTAGTGATTGAAACTTGGAGCCTTTCCGCTTATGCAATTACATGAGGAAAATACTCTGTGTACTTTTCCACCAAACAAGACGAATGTTTACTAGTATGATGAATTTCATTCTGGTGCATGTCTAGGAAAAGAAGACAGTACGAGAGGGAGAAAGCTAAGGAGTACCTGGCATAATGGTTTCTGTCTCTTGACCAGCTGTATATGTTGCAAAGTTTTAAAAATTTCAATTCCTTCTCTTCATGTTTGCCTTCATGAAGAAACCAAACGAAATTTTACATTGTAATTGTTTGTAAATAACAGATTGTTTAGTAGGAAAAGCCTGTCTATAGTTTATGATAAACTTGAACCCTGTGTTCTGAAAACAGCCAAACATCAGCCTTTAAATAACAAATGTATCATCTTGTCTCCAGTTCAGGTTTGTTGCTTATAATGTGGCTAACTGCCCATTTAGGACAGACTAAACTGTGTAAAATGGTAAATTCTGCCTGTGTGTTCTCAGTACTGGTCTCTCTATTTTGATACCTGAAAGGCCTACAGGAAGCAGATAAAGCCAATGGAAAGGAGAAACTGGTTTTTGATGTTTTCGCTGCATCTTTCACAGATACTGTGTGTGTGTGTGTGTGTGTGTGTGTGTGTGTGTGTGTGAATATCTTCTTCCTCCCTAAGAAGCAATAAAGAAAAAAATTGAGAATTCTCAAAAATGCCAGATTTATGAATTGGCATTAAGTTATAAATTTAGTGTTATTTAGGTTTTTTTTTTTTGCTTCTTTCCTTTTATATGTCACGTTATATGCCATGAACTTTGTATGTGTTATCCTAGTTAATATTCTAACTTTAATTTGGTAAAGATAGTGTTATTATCATTATTACTGTTAGAAATGTTTTAAAAATGCTAAGAATTAAACAAACTATTTATTGCACATAGCTATATTTGATTTTAACTTCCTGGTGTAAATCATTTCGTGCACAGGTAGCTCTTTATTTTCATGTTCAATGCTGAAAACTTAGATGTGCAGCAGGAACTAGTGTAGGCAAAGGAAATAAGAATGTGTGAATAGATCATGGAAAGATCTTGTTGTCACAAAACATATATTCTAACAGAAGCAACAGGTAGTAATAATGATAGCTTTAAGGTATGTAATTCTGAGTAGAAATAAGTGCTGTGAATTCAAACCAGGTAAATAACTGCTTGGTGGGAGGCAACGTGGTCCAAGTGGTCTCAGAGGAGACGGTATTTGAGCCTGAACCCCAAGCATGACAGCGTCACAGCCTTGGGGAGATCTCACTGTAAACTGTTCAAGTCAAAGAAGAGGACTCATACACACCCTGCAGAAGGATCAACAGGAGTATCAAAGAGCTGGAAGGATCCCATGTGCCTGGGTCATAACAAACCAGTGGAGAGGGCAGGAAACACGTCCCAGACACAGGCTGGGAGCAGAGCTGGAGGGCTCTGCAGCTCTGGAGGAGGCCATCCCTCGGAGTCCTTTGGGAAACTGAGTCCAGATCTCCTTGGATAGCATAGTCTGCAGACACTGAAGAGCCTTATATAAAGCAATGTAGTGTTTCTACACAATCTACGTGCTCCATCCTGTGGGCTTTAAATCATCTCTAGATTATTTTTAGTACCTAATATCAAATAAGTGTGATGTTAAATAATGTATCCTGCAATATTAGGGGAAAAATGTCTGTGCATGTCCAGCTTTTCCCAAAATGTTTTCCATTTGAAATTAGTTAAATCTCAGAATGTGAAATCCAAAGATATGCTACTTAGCACAGATATCTTACTTAGGAGTACTAAGTAAAGAGAGTATTCTGTGAGAGAGGATGGTGGGCCTGGCGTACTAGCCTAGCAACTAAAGTCCTCGCCTTGCTGGTGCCAGGATCCCATATGGGTGTGGGTTCAAATCCAGACTGCCCTACTTCCCATCCAGCTCCCTGCTTGTAGCCTGGGAAAGCAGTCAATGGCAGTAGAAGCCTTGGGACCATGCACCCATGTGAGAGACCTGGAAAATGCTCCTGACTTAAGGCTTCGGATTGGTTCAGCTCCAGCCACTGAGGTCACTTGGACAATGAATCAATGGATGGAAGATCTTCTTCCCTATCTCTCCTCCTCTCCGTATATCTGACTTTCCAATTAAATAAATAAATCTTTTAAAAAATAATAAAATAACAAAAAAAGATAGAAAGAAAGAGGATGGTGACTTCGACAGTGTGTGAAAGAGGATTATTGGAGTATACAGACTTCACATATAGTATATATTTGATAGTTGTACTAAATCAGCTGAAAGACAAGAGTTGGTATTCAGCATAAGAGAAAGTCAGTGGTAACTCATATTTTGAGCCTGAAGAACTAATTTCTTGGCAGCATCTTTACCAGTGACATGGAGAAGACATCTATGCCATCTGTTACTGTCTGTATAAATTGAACTCTTTTTTCTTAGCTGTATGAGCTAGAGAGAATGTGCAAAAAGAAACAGGGGCAGTCTGCAGTTCCAACTCCACAACTAACACAGTAGCCTGAAAACAAGACTCTGTTTCTGAGTTCCAAATATAAAGCAAAGTCGACTGGTCCCCAATGTCCTTTTGCAAAGTGAGATCCTTGTGTAACTCGCTTCTCACCTTTGCTGCTACAATATTATTTGAAAAACTAATGGACAGCAACAGCTTGTTGTATTTTTTTATTAAAGGGTCAGAGGTCCAAGAAGGCAGAGGCACAATGCAGATACTTTCTTGTAAGCAATTTTGATGGATCATGATAAATCCATCTGTATTGCATTACGATACAAAGATTCTGTTACCAAATGCAGCCTTTTGTTAACAACCATTAACGCTATTAGAGACTCTCCTGTATTTTACTTGATCCCTCATGGTCGTTTCTAGAAGCCCATCCTTCAGCTGTCAAGGTATTCAAGAAGAATCGGAGGGCTTTTGCATGACATACAATGCCAAGTTAATTCCATTTTTGTATACAGGCTGGGTCTTAGATGACTAAAAAATTCTTAAACATAAGATTTTCCTTTGTATTTATTCATCAAATAAACATATACAGGTAATGAAATAAATATATGGTGCCATGTCAATGCATGCTACTGAAAGGGAAGCATAGCTAAAAAGGTGACAAGTTTTGAAAAGCATGAAGTTTAAAAGCAGTATAGGCTGGCAATTTTTCTTCATGTTTACACTACAGTGAAAGAAATAATTATACTACGCTAAAATTTTGTAACTTATCATTCCACAAATCTGTTAAAGTTGGAGGATGACAACTTCATAAGTAATTTTTTCAATTGGAGGGTGTCCAGTTTTGAGAAATAAAGGAGGTGAAGGTGAAATAAGTCTGAGTTGATCAGTACAACAATCACCCTGATACCATCATTGCATTTTGCAACCATGGACTGAAATGCCATATTCTATTCCATAAACATGCACTATTTAAAAAAACACACAATAAATAAAGGAATAATGTGGCAAGATTTTACTTCGTAATAATTGATGAAACCATATCCAGGGAAGTTATGTAAAAATCTAAAAAAAACAAAATTACAGCACACCAAGATGATTGATTTGTAATCAATCATTGATACTCAGGTAATGGGGATGGAAAATGTATTAGAATACAGAAGAAACAAAAAAGAAAATGAGACATTTCACAAGTGTGAACATTCTTGAAAAACATATTTGCATGAAGGTTTTTTAAAAATAGGTAAACAATAGAATATTGAATCATGTAATACTCAAATATCTTATTAGATTTCATATTACACTGAGAAAACTAAATTTAAGCCAACCCTGTAGGGGAAAATATTTGCATGGAAACATACAAAAGAAGGGAAAAGAAATGGCAGCGAATGAAAGAATATTAACCAGGAAAATAGGAAGTTATAAATAAATGCAAATAACTTTTTACTCATTAGATTGAAAAAAATTATTGCTAAAATAGAAATAGCAATATTTTTATTGTGAAAACAGACATTCTGGCCAGCTTTTGACTGAAGTTTACTTGTTAATAGATGACCTCTCTGGCAACTTGACAGTAATTGCATAAATTTAAAATGTATTCCCCTTTACTCTATCATATTATTCTATGTGCAAAAGGTGTAAACATTTCTCTAAAATATGTTCGTGATGAAATAATGCACAAAGTAATCTACATGTCAGCATAACTGAAAAACTATATAGAACAGAAACTAAACAGCATTTAATAAAATACAAAGAACTAGAAAATTTCAAGAGACATTATAACTCTAAGGGAAATAGTACATGTTGAATATATTATATTATTTGCATTTTTAAAAATCTCACTTTTGTTTACAGTATACAAACATGAAAATGCTTTAAACTTTAGCAAAAATGAATATTAGAGCAGGGCCCAATAGCTTAGTGACCCAAATCCTCACCTTGCATGTAGAGGGATCCCATATGGGTACCAGTTCATGTCTAGGCTGCTCCACTCCCCATCCAGCTCCCTGATTGTGGCCGGGGAAGGCAGTGGAGAATGGTCCAATGCTTGGGCGCCTGCAACCACTTGGGAGACCTGGAGAAGCTCTTAGCTCCTGGTTTTGGATCATCTTGGCTCCAGCCATTGAGACCACGTGGGGAGTGAAAGAGCAGATGGAAGATCTTTCTCTCTGTCTCTCCTTCTCTGTGCAGATCTGCATTTCCAATAAAAATATTTAAAAAAAGAGTATCAAATATCAAATCATCATTATTGTTCAGCTGGTTTAAAAAGTGAGGTAAATGGGGTTATTTAAGAGAATTTTGCTTTAACATTGTAATTTATATCATTTTCAATCAGAACATATTTCTGTATGATTTGAGAAATTAAATTTTAAAATGTAACATATATTTTAAAATATAAAATATATAATGTAAATAACTGGAGGAAATCTTATGGCTAAGTGAGAGAAATAAGCCACTGAAAATAGGACTTAGCCCAAATGTATTTTTTTTCTTTTTACCTTAAAAAAAAAAAAAAGATTTGATTTGTTTTTCTTGGAAAGACAGATTTTACAGAGAGGAAGAAAGACAGAGAAAAAGATCTTCTGTCCACTGGATCACTCCCCAAGTGACATCAACTGCCAGAGCTGAGCTAATCCAAAGCTGAGCTGAAGAAAGGGGCCAGGAGCTTCTTCTGGGCCCTCCACGTGGGTGAAGGGTGCCAAGGCTTTGGACCGTCCTTGACTGCTTTCTCAGGCCACAAACAGGGAGTTAGATGGGAAGTAGAGCAGCCACAATATGAACCAGCGCCCATATGGGATCCCAGTGCATGCAAGGCAAGGACTTTAGCCACTAGGCTATGGCACTGGGCCCCAAATCTATTTTTTCAAGACACCAAAATCTGTATTAAAAAAGTATATTTTGACATCCACACATTTAGAGGTTTTAAACAAAATTAAACCCAAGAATAAGAATTATAAAGCCTATTCATCTTGGTTTTATTTTAAGTTAATATGTGCACATTACTAGATTAAAAACAAGTTCACTAGAAATTGTTAATTTGAAGAAAAAGAATAATAGTGTGAAAGAGAAAGAGGCAAGATAAATTGAATTCCTGCATCACATTGTTCAGGTAGGAACAGAGCCCTCTTATTGGCAATAGCTTTTATGAGATTCAGTCAGATGCACAGGTCTAAACGTGAGTATCCTGCTATCAGGATCATCACACACAGGGAGTAAGTGTTACTTAAGTCAGGTGCAAGATTCTTGTGGCTTTTTCTTTCAACATACATATAAACTCTTTCAGACTGTAACATGAATAAGACAAGAAAGAATTGTAAGTAAGGCTTTGGCTCTTTATTTTTACTTGTTTGTTTTTAATGTGAATAGCATCAACGTTACGTTCATTAAGTACAATTCGAGTCAGGGTCTTAATGGCATGAAACCTACTAAGCTCATGGCAATGACAATGTCCAGATATTGGGACTGACCTGATGTGACAGTCACCACGAATTTCTTTCTAAACAATGTGCCTACTTGGAAAGTAATTCACTCATTGGACTAAAGTTCTCAAATGCAGTCCTTCAACAGATAAAAATACAAAGTGGTGAGGCATCACTAAGAGTACCTACCAGAGATGGGCTTTAGGGACAGCAGGTACGTCTCCACTAGGAATGCCCTCATCCCATATCAGCACACCTGAGTTGGAGTTCCAACTTTCAATCCTGGCTTCCTGCTAAAATACTCCCTGGGAAGAACAGCAGGTAATCCAATCACCTGGGTCCCTGTGGCCCACCTGATATGCCTGGATAGAGTTTGAGCTCCTGGAATTAGCCTAGCTTAGCTGTTGTAAGCATTTGGGGAACAAATCTCTTTTTCTCTCTTTCTCTCTTTCTGTATATCCAACTCTACCTTCTAAATAAATTAATGTATGAAGATTTTTAAAAATTAATAAGATATCTTCAAATTGAGGTCTTTTGGGGATCGAGTCAGGTTCCTAAAATTCAAAGGTTAATATTAAACTATAAGAAAAATCAAATGAAAAATTCTTGAGGATGTTTAAGGACACAAAGAATTAAAACAGTGGAATGACCTCTTAGAAATATTTTAAAATCACCAACTATTTACATATAAATTATGTAAGTATCACGAGATGAAAAGAGCACTCTATTAACACAAGACATTTTCTTCAGATTAAACAATAAGATAAAAATAAAAATGTTCTCGCAGGTCCAATATCATAATAAAATGGTCAGGAATCTGTCACAGCTATTGTTCTAGTTTATTATGATAAGGCATATATATAACACTTCCAGGTTGCTGGCAAGAAACAGATTAAACACTTAGTTTGCACGTATTGTATGTGATGTTCAAAGCTAAAAATAAGGAATTCGGTTGCATAAAGTAAAAAGAATAAGGTAGATTCCACACTTAAAGTATAAGGGAAAAATTAGTATGTAACAACTACTACCTATGATTGATTAATGCAACATGTTGTGAAGAAAGTATGTAACTGCTGATCTTCCTAGTCAAAAGGTGAGAAACTGAATCAATGAAGGATCTCCAAAAAAAAAAAAAAGGCTGAATTAACTAAAAATGTGAAACACCAGAGACCTGTGAATGCAGATGTTACCAAATGGGGTGCATAAAATAATTCCCATAAGAGGAAAGGTCATCAAGAGATGGGAGTGAGATGATAAGACAACCAGCAATCACAGCTCAAGATAGCACAGTTTGAGAGATGAGCCTGTTGATGTAGGAAGGTCAGAGATTGTCCAGGACTTAAACACCACATTAAAAAATTCATAATAGGTGTCATTGGAAAACATCACCAGAAAAAGAATATTAGTAAATTGCTTTGGCCATCACATGGAAAATATTCACAACTCAGTAGTGGTTATTAGGAGACCAAAGAGAAGGTTTTTACGGCATCCACCTGACCGATAGTTTTAGAGTTCTTGGGATGAGAGAATAGTCAAAAGATTACGAAGTAGCTATAATGAACAGAGCTGAATATGTGGCCATCAGGAAGACAAAGATAGTGACCAAAATGTATCACAGATTTATGGCAAGGAAATGTGAAAGATCTTTCAGAATCCTATGTACCTCGTGGGTATCTGAGTTTGTATGTGTGCATTGTATACACCGGCAATGCAATATCTGTGAAGATATTTTTCAAAATGTAAGAACTTACTAGGAGCAAATGTTAAATAAGGTGAACGTAGCCTTTTAGTAAATCCTGAAAAAAATCATAAGGATCGACTTGGTAGTCGTCGGGAATGTTTGAAGCTGTAGATGATCTCCAGGGATTCAGAGGAGCACTGCAGAATCCATCCTGGAAGGAGTTGGTGATTTTACACCTGAGCTCAATGATGCTTGCTGCTCTGTAACAAGAAAAACATTTTTCAAATGATGAAACCAAAATATGTCCAGGAAAAACACTGTCTCAAAATTCATTATGCAAATGCAAGTAAAGAAAAACACTAAGAAGTATTACCTTGACTCAGGTAGAAAGGCTACCATCCAAAATTTCTTAACGAAAAAAAAAAAAACACATAAATCATGACAAGGATGTGGAGGAAAAGGTATATTAATACACTGTTGGTGAGAATGTAAACCAATTCAACCATTATGGAAGACAATGTGGAGATTTCTTACAAAACTAAAATAACATCTACCATGTGCTCCATATAACCCAAGTCAAAGGAATATATACAAAGGAATTAAAAGCAGTGTATGAAGAATTACCTGCACTCCCTTATTTATAGCACTTTGACTAACAAGAGTTCAAACACAGAATCAGCCTAGATGTCCATCAGTTAGTGACTGGATAAAGAAAATGTAGTATACATCCAGGATGGAATATTACTTAGCTATTAAAAGTAATGAAGTTTTTACATTTGCAACAAAATGCATGAAATTGGATGTACTTATGCTAGATGACATAAATCACACCTGAAAAGAAAAATTCCATAATTTCTATCATTGTAGTAATAAATATATATTATATAAATGTGTATTTATATATTTATAAATTTATTTATAAATATTTATTTGTGTATTACATATGATATATGAATTACATTTTTATATTACATTTGTATTTATATTATAATGTGAATATATATAATATATGTTATATTTATATTATATATATTTAGAGAGGAAGGAAGAAAATAAGGAACAAAGGAAGGGAGGAAGAATTCTTCCTACAAACTACATTAATTTTTCTATTGTTTTAATATTATATTAACCTGAGATTGTTGGCCTTTACAAAATTCAAAATTTAGAGATCAGTAAAGAGAAAAAAATAATTTCCTGAAGAAAAAGAAAGAAAGATAGGAAAGAAAAAAATAAGGAAACAATAAGCTCAAAGCAAAAGAAAAGGATCATATTTTCCAGGAATGCTAAGTAGCTTTTGCATCACAACCCTTTGCTGTTCTCTGCTACAGCTCCCAAGGAATATGGCTCGCCTTCCTCCATAGCTGGGCTCTCATTCTGAAGCAAAGTTTGAATCAGGAATGAACCGTTTGATCTCTTTCTCTCGATTACCAAAAACAGATAATTCTAAAAGGCTAAAAGTGTAATAGGAGGCACATACCTGGTTAACTTAGCACATGTAAAGAACATATGCAGTCTTTTAAAAGTCTGGAAAATGTATACAATAAAAACTATACATGGATCTTATTGTGATATAACAGATTAAGCTGCCATTTGCAACCCTGGCATCTGATATGGACACTAACTGAAGTCCCAACTGCTTCATTTCCAACCCAGCTCCTGGCTGATGTTCCCTGGAGAGCAATGGAAAATGACCCAAGTGCTAAGGCCCTTGCATCCATATGGGAGGCCTAGATACAGTCAGTATCAATGGGAGACTCCTGGGTTCAGTCAGTCCCAGGCGTAGCCTTCGTGGTCACTTGGGGATTAACTCAGCAGATGGAAATCTGTCTCCCTCTCTCTGAGACTCTACCTTTCAAAACAAAATTGAATAAACCTTCTTAAAATTAATTTCCAAAAAATTTGCCTCACAGTAAACTTATCTTTTTTGAACCATTTATGTTGCATATCAGACTTTAAAGACTGCAATTTTTCAGTCTTCATTGGAAATGAATAATAGCTTTTTTTCAGGTAAAACATTTTTCAAGTTCTTTTTGAAATCCCTCATGTATTTAATGATGCGGACATAAATGTCTGCTATGCATGTAGGGATAGAGATGAGAGGGGACTGTTTCCTCAGGCACGTGTCTGTGTAATGCATCTTCCTGACTCTCTTTCCCTTGTTATATAATCTCCCATACCCTGGCCCTCCCTCGTCTTGCTAGTTGAATGATACTTCTTTTCTCTAGGCTCCTCCTTAGAGACACATCTGTACAGCAGATCCGTAAGCCTCTAGGAATTATCCTTTGTCCTACAGTTAATCTCTTAATAAGGCCAATTTAGCTGTAATATAAATGGTAATTCATAGCATTCTAATTATTTGCTGCACAATTCTGAACTTGCTTGAAAATCGTCTATGACGAGGCTAACCCTACCCATGGGCAAAGCTGATCAGGATACTCTTGATATAGTGTTGGAACCATGGAGAAGGTGCAGGTGTTCTCTCCTCTTACATGTGTGGACTACTTACGTACCCAGTGTTTCAGGACCATTACTGCTCCTCAGGATGACATAATGCAGGATTCGAGTGTGAGGAACATGCAAAGCAATAAATAATACCTATTTGTTTTAAAAGGGCAAGTCAGCCTAGAACAGACCCAAACAGTACCAAACTGAGCACATCACTAAAGGATGAGGCACATTGCTAGGCGTGGAAAAATTGTAATTCCACTTTAATTTTTTGGTTAAGTGGCTGTTCCTTTTTGTCACAGACTTCAGCTGCCATTGTTGGTTTTACTTGATGTGTCACCGCTGAACAGCATGCCATTTGGAATGACCTCACATGCCACTTGTAAATGAAGGATTTGCATTATCAGTTCTATCTTAAGCTTTGACAGTGTCGTTTGTGTTCAGTGTGCTCTGCACAAGAGTTCTTCACCAGAATCCCATCAGATGTCAATTTCATTCAATGTCCACAAATGCTTATTAATACAACAGTGTGCTAAATCTGACTTAAATAAGATTACACATGGCAAAAGAGATATTTACTTTTAAGATTCTCTATGCCCATATTTAAACATATTACGTAAATATGTCCACACCTAAATCTGTCCTATCTTGTTGATCCATTTTTAAAATTCACACCCTGTCTTGTATAAACCCAACTCAACCATGAAAGTAAATTTGTTCATGAGTCATAAACTTATAAACTTTGAAGTAATTATAAAAACATTTCTTGTTAGTTTACGAATCAGGAATTAACTTCAATACCATGTTGCATTAGATTCTAAAAGGAAACCATAAAGGATTTTATTTCTTAATGCTCAATAACATTTAATCATAAATACACACAAAGACAATGTATATCTTTTGACACCTACTAAAAATTTTTTTTTCTGAGTGTATCAAGGCATATAGCACTTTTAAAAGTGATCTATTTATCTTTATTTGAAAAGCAAATTTTACAAGAAAGGAAAGACACAGATCTTCCATCAACTGGTTCACTCTCCTAAATTGGCATATTGGCCAGAGCTAAGCTGATGCAGAGCTAGGAGCCAGGAGGTTTTTCTGGGTCATCCACATGGGTGCAGAAGCCCAAGGATTTGAGCCATCTTCTGCTGCCTTCCTAGGCCATAAGCAGGAGGCTGTATTAGCAGTGGAGCAGTCAGCACACAAACCAGGACCCTTATGCTGAAGGGGGATTAGCTTGTTACATCACTGAACTAAACCAAGAAGATCTTTTCTAAGATTTACTTATTTTTATTGGAAAGCCAGATTTTGCAGAGAGAGGAAAGACAGTGCAAGACCTTCCATCCACTTGTTCATTCCCCAAGTGGCTGCAATGGCCAGAGCAGAGCCATTCAAAGCCAGGAACTAGCAGCCTTTTCTGGGTTTCCCACATGGCTGCAGGGTCCCAAGGTTTTGGGCCAGCCTCAACTGCTTTTCCATATCACAGTCGGGGGTTAGAAGATAAGTAGAGAAGCTGGGAAAAGAACCAGAGCCCATATGAGATCCTGGCACACGAAAGGTTAGGACGTTAGCCACTAAGCTATCACACCAGGTCCCATATATGTTTTAAGAGGTCAGTGCTGTGGCATAGCTAATAAAACAACAGCCTGCTAACCGGCATCCACTATGAGTGCTAATTTGAGTTCCAATTGCTCTAATTGAAATCCTGCTAATGCACATAGGAAAGCAACCGAGGAAGGTTAAGTGCTGTGTTCCTGTCCCCAGGCAGGGGACTCACATGATGTTCCTGGCTCCTTCCTTGGCCTGACCCAAAATCTGCCAATGTGGCCTTTAAAGGATATATCAGCAGATGGAAGATCTCTTTTCTTTCTTCCTCTCTCTCTCTCTGTCTCCCCCATTCCCTTTCTCTCTCTCTTTCTGTCTATAACTATGCCTTTCAAACAAATAAAAATAAATTATAAACATGCATGCACACACACATACACACATGGGAGAAATGACACTGCATTAGAGGACACCTGGTACCACAACAGAGAACAGAGGACAGAACAACTTGATCAACTACCCCAGCCAAGGGTTGGCAGTGACTCTAAGGTGGACTTTGTCAACCAGTGGATTCTGGAGAGATTTTATTGAACTTGGAGTGGCAAGATCGACAGTAATTCAGAACTGCTGAACTACTGAAACCTCTTGAGCATGCCCCACACTGGGGACCCTGTGGTGGTGTCGGGTAGCTGTCCTCCACCCCAGGGTGCAGGTGCACTTAGGAGGGTGGACGTGGCTTCTCTCCTTTTCTCCCTCCTCTCACCAGATACAGCAAGGAAAAAGAAAAGAGAATGTAGACCACCTTCCTGTAGCCCTTGAGCCTTATCACCCTAATCAACTACTTAAAAATCATCAAAAATTAAAATTAGTAAAAACATAAATAAATTAAAAAGTTAACTCAAATCTCTCCTGTTTCCTAAAGATTGATTAAAAAGGACATGCCCCAGAAATTTGGTGTGCTGTAACGCTTGTTCTGCTGAACAGCTGGTGTTTAGAAGTTTGGGGATCAAATTTTAATCCTCTGCTTGCTGTATGGTGCAGAAAAAAAGCTGACTGATTCCCACATGCAACAGTCAAGTGTACTCACCATTATAAAGTAGAAGTTGTTACCAATGAAAAGAGCAATAAGTCAATGACTGAGTACCCAGAGTCCTTCATCCTCAGGCTATTATAAACTGCAAACTTGCCAGATGATGTAGTTTAAGACTTCATCTGTGGTTTGAACTCTTTTGGCCATACAAGGACTATGCTGCTTTGCGCACCCACTCAACAATCTGAGTCAATACAAACCAATTCTAGTACTTCTTGCCTTATGCCTCTGTTTACCAGATGGTCCAGTCTCTGACCTTGTTTGGTTTTGAGGGATACAGACAGCCGGACCACAATATCTGAAGATTCACCACTTGTTAATTCATTCAAACATGGTTTGAAAATATTTGGAAAATTCAACTGCATCTGCTCTAAATATATAGAGACTTTTTCTTCTTGTTATTCTCTAACACTACAATCTCTCATCACTACTGCTCATTTTCACTTGTCTGACCTTGTACTGAATGTCCCACAATTTCTGTTAACAACTTTTAAAAATATTGGGAGAGTTTAAACTTGCCTTCTTGCCTTCTTGACTTTTTATACTCACTGCCACACTGTAGTTCCTTCATGTTCTGTTCTTTACTTATTTGTTTGATCTTCCAGTAATACAATTTGATATTTTCAGGTTTGGAAGAACCAAAAAACAAATAAATAATGTTTAAAACCAAAAACAGAAAAAGACTATGGTTTTAAGAAAAGCTTTATGTACTGCGAAAGTATCTGTTTGGTGGTAACAGTTATCATTTAATAAGTAGATATCTTATGCAAGATGCTTCACTTTCCTCATCCTTATTTTACAGTAGCCTTGCCGAAGTATATTATCCTGTTTCCCACACTGTGAGGTCAATGTGGCAAACCACTGAGTAATCTGGTGAATTCGAGTTTCCCCAGAGAACAGAACCATTATGGTAGAAGATAGATGGATAGACAGATGTGCAGGTAGCTGAACTGGTACATAGGTGATATAGAGACTTATGAGGAATTGTGTCACTTTGACCAGGATAGGGAACCATTCTGGTTGGCATGAGTCAGGTCTGGGGGTGGGTTGGGTTGGGTCACTGCATCTACTGCTACAAATGAAAGCTAGGTTTGGGGAACAGCCTAGCAAGGATTAAGGGATATCTGTGAGTGCATGTGAGAATTGTAGCTATGAGTGGACCAGGTTAGCATATTACACTTACCAGTCCTTGTAAGAACTGGGCCTGGGGTAACCTGGAACAGTTTCTGGAGCCTCCCTCCCTAGTCATGCATACACACCCACATACACACTAAATTGCACATGCAGCTGTACAGACCAGGTTCCAGACCCACAGAGGAATGCAAGGACTGGAGTGAGCTGGGTATGGTGACGTGATCTGAAGCAGGCCTCCAGAATTGCATGAGTACACAGGAGCAAAGAACCCTCACTCTCAGGGAATTGCCCATGCACACATGGTCTGATCTCAGAGCACAAGTTGCAAGACTAGGCTACCTGCCAGAACTGACTCCAGAGAAAGGATGAAAAGCATACTCCAATGGATATGAAGACATGAAACCAGACTCTAATCCAACAGAAGACCTCAAGTAACTCTTCAATGGATGGAAAAGAGCAAGTGGCACACACAATCAGGCCAAGTTCTTGGAAAAGCACTTAGGACTGTAGAGACTCTGAGGCAAACATGGACAACCAGCAGGCCTTAGAATGTATACAGAGAACAAAAGAATGAATATTGAATACATTTAGACAATGGCCACTCAACACTCCCCAGACATTCTCCCCTCCTCTAAGGCACCTAAGGCAGTATCAATAGACCATCTTCGTTCCCCCCACTAATGTGATGTAGCAATTAGAAGCCATAGACCATCTTCTCCCCTCCGCCTGGCCGCAGAAGCATCTCTGAGCCGTCTTTTCCTCCATGACCCTCTCCATCCCTACCAGAAGCCCATAGGGGTCTCCAATCCCCATCTACCCACCTCTGCAGTGAACATTAAAATTCCCATGACCTTGTTATGAAACAATATTAGATGTTAAATTTATTCATAAAACCAACCTCTTGATAATACTTTTGGGGGCTTATTATCTGGATAACTCATGATCTGATCAAATTGTCACTAAAATTGACCATCACGACTTTGCTGAAGCTGTCTAATTTATAAGTACTGAAACAACCCTTCTCAAAAGCTGAAAGTTATTCCTTTGAACCACGACCATGGAACCACAAAAACTACCCAGAGTGCATGATTTTGGTTTTTGTTACTTGCTGCTTGTGCCAAATAAGTGGAAAAGTTAGTCAATATATAGTACACATACGTGTATGTGTGAAATCTTAGAACACTACATAGATTAGTAAGCCACATAAGTTTTGCACTTGAAACAAATTAATCATCTTAGAGCTGAAAGATTTCAACAAATGAGAAAAGGAAACATTCACAAAGTTAGTATGAAATTAGGCAGAAGTCAGCAGGCATCGTTCAATAACACAGGAACATTCTTTAATGATTGAGGTAAATAAATAGATAAACCTGTTTGGTCATGTTTAAATAAAACAAAAACTTGGCGAAAGTACTTCTTTCTGTGGCGACTCAGCAGAAAGGAAGAATCACCTTTTTTGTTGGTTTTAAAGTGAGAAATTCAACCCCCAAAATGGCAAAGATCAATCATTGTATTTTGTCCAGATGGTTTGATGCGTTTCTGAGATGCAAACATCAGGAATATATTAAACAATTAGTTGTCTGAAACTGCAAATCAGTTCTGTTCTGTTCCCATGCCTTAATTTAACATTACATTCTTTTTAAAAAAAATAGTATTTATTTTATTTTGAAAGACAGTTACAAAGATGTAGAATAATGGATAAAAAGAGAGCTTTCATTCACAGGTTCATTTTCCAAATCACAATATCTGGGTTTGGGGCTGGCAAGCCAGAAACAAAACCTAGGAGTTGTACTGGGTTTATCCAGATACAGGCCCGCAAGCCCTTGGGCATCTTCCACCACTTTTCAGGTGCCTCAGCTTGGAGCTGGATTAGAAGCAGAGCGGCTGGGGGATTGAACCAATGCCTATAGAGGATGCTGGCCTTTCAGGATGTGGCTTAACTGCAATATTATTTCCTTACAAAAGCAAAAGCACACTGCCCAAAGCAAGCTTAGTGCAGGAGCTATCTCTATATGTAGAAATAATAATTCCATGTTAAACAGAAAATAGTTACACAAGATGCTCTTCATAGTTCATTGGCAAATATAAAAATCTGCTCTTTTCTCAGTGCATTAAAAAAAAAGGAAGCTTTATGAACAAATCAGAATTTCTTATTCTATCAGAGACCAAAGAAAGCCCTTCAACATTTCTTCAGCGTCAGATGGTGAGGAGGTGGAGTGGGAGAGATATTCCACTTTGATTCCTAGGATGACTGAACATTAGTAGTCACTTGGGGCAAGCTGTTTATTTTAAAAGATATTTTGAGATCAGGCACATCCTATTATCTAGTTCAGAGAAATTTACTAAATCAAGAAGGCTTGACCCAACACATTGACTTCTTCTGCCTTTTTTAGATAAATGCCATGTGGCAAATGATGGTTAAAATGAAAATCCTTCATGATAAGTTTTAATATCTTACCAAGTAAGAAATCGGAGGTACCTGTCATGAATTTACATAGGAAAGTAAAATAAATGAAGCTAGGGCTCATAACACCAAGGTTTACCCTTTTGTAGTGTGGAAATTTCCAGAATAGATAGGTAGCATTGCACCAAGTTTGGGGCCTGGAGAGCCTCACCCCCGGACCTGACTGTCATTACCTGTGACATTGCCCAAATCTCTGACCTGAATAATACCCAACTGATGATAATGATTACTTTGCATTCTAAATGCAGGCTATGATGTGTCTATAGAAAAATATCAAGAAAAAGAGAGAAGGAAAAGAAATTATACAAAAGAAAAACTGGGCAGGAGAAGGCAAAACAGAATAAAATGTTGATATCACAGACATAGATATGAAGATAAAAGAAAAAATTTGAAATAGAGTTTGATAAGAATAAAAATTAGGATGCCTCAATTATCTCAAATACAGATGTGGAAAAAATAGAGGATTATTACATTCAGGAAAGGGAGAAATTAGTTAATGCTTAAACCTAGAAGGAGAAAATGCAGTGAACTAAAAAAGCTAAAAAAGAAAAATCTCGTTCATTGCAATCTTGTATCTTCCCAAAACTTCTTAAAGAGGAAAATATTTTCAGACAAACAGCAAATATTCTAGATGATATTTTACAGCACATTAACTTCTTTTCTTAAAATTTAACATAAAGGAAGACTATGAAGCTTTTTTTAAGTATAGAGTTATAAACAAAATAATGTAAAGAAGGCACTTACTGCCCTTATATGGATTAGGGTTTGAAACACTGACGAAAAGAACATTGGAATTATTTCCAAGACACATTTTTGCAATGATTCAAATGTCAGAGCTATATTATGTAAGCTTTGAAAATAGTACACTGATTTATTTTCAAATATTTAATTGAAGCATCAGAAATAAGGTTACAATTTGTAACTAATACTGTTAAAGAAGTCAAAACAAATAATGTTTACATAATACATTAGAAATAAAATTCCGCTAGAGACAACAGCCTTTGGGTTCAAGAAAGTATTGCAGTGTTAGAATTCACCAAATAACTTTATGAACTGATAGGAAGTCCACACAAAATAACACCCAAGCCGAGGGAGAACTGACTAATGAGAGACTATAATAAGCCATCTGCATAGATGTGCCTATAATCCTTCAACCACACAAATCTAGTGTGGACATGAACTGGCAGCTAGGAGGAAGAAATGGATAGATGACAATCAGCCTGCCTCTTTATAGAGTCATTTACAGGAAATGAAAGTAGGTGGATATGGATCTGATAGGATTATACGTTATAAAATATTGTCTTAGTATCTCATATCTAGCAGTATCTTAGTATCTAGTAGTGCTTTGTAATCACCGCAGTTGTGAGAAATGCTTATACGCTCCACTAAAATTGCTATATGTACCAAACAGCAATAATTTTCAAAAATATTTCATGGAGTCTAGTTTAAAATGGGAAGAAGTATATATTACATAGCTTGGAGGGCCTAATTTTGGCAAAAACCCTCAAACAAGATGGTAACTATCCATTTGAAAGGTATATTAGTCACATCAGCTTAAAATTTCACAGATAATCTATAGGTAGAGGAAGCATTTGCCCCAGCTGTTTAGATGTCCAGTAGGAGTGGATGTAAGTATTACATCCTTTGCCTTCAAAAGAAATCCCAGGGTAAGAATCCCATCTGGCCATGAAGCTGCCAGTTGAGTGGCTGGCATTGCAATGCAGTGAACTAAGCTGCCATTTATAGCACTAGAATCTCATAACAGAATGTTAGTTCAACTCCAATCCAGCTTCCTTGTAATCTGCATGGAAAGGCAGCAGAAGATGGACCAAGTGTTTGGTCCCTGTCACCTCTGAGGGAGGCTTAAAGTTTTTGGATGCTGGCTTCTGCTTGCCCAGAACTAACTGTGGTGGCCATTTGGGGAGTGAACCATCAGAAGATCTCTTGTGTCTTTCTCTCCCTCTCTGTCACTCTGTCTCTTAAATAAACCTTCTTTTTTTTTTTTTTTTAAGGTGCTACTTAAGATACCCACATTCCATTTTGAAGAACCTCAATTTGACTCCTACTCCATGTTAGTTCAGGTATCTGGCTTGAAGCTTTTAAAGAGCCCAGTTCAAACCTGGCTCTTAAGAGCATCTGGGGAGTAAACACACAGCTCAGACGTCTCTGTCTCTATCTATGTCCTTTTGCCTCTCAAGCAAATAAAATTTTTAATTTTTTAAATGAAAGTCTAAAATTTGCAAGAAGAAGGCTCCAAAACTGGGTAAGTCATAATTTTTTCTTAATTTTCTTTTTCAGCCACCTTCTTAGGGACTTGCCTTGTGCCAAGTTATCCTAGGCACTTTCAAGTTGGTTGTATATACCAAATCAGAGACCCACTAAACTCACTAAACTTCAATTTCCGTATTTATGCAGTAAGATCAATAACGTTTAACAGAAATGTTTTTAAAATGACACATTTATCAGTTGTTTTGTCTTATAGGTCTTTCCTTCCATGAACAAATATATCTTGATATCTCACTAATGGGAAATATTAGTTTTACCTCTGTTCCTTGCAAGTAATTTATCTCCTGTGTTAATTGCCTCAGCACAGATCTCACAGGGATGACATCACAAGCAAGCAACATATTTTAAAAGAATGGTTTTTTTTCAATAAATTTTAAAGCCTATAATTGTTGCCTAGATTATTATTGATGTTTGTTCTCACTGCTTTTCCTCTATTCCACTTGGTGTTTTTTTTATGGGCATCATGCATCAGTTGTTCAGTTAGATTGTGTCATCTTAGAGAGTGATAGCTGTCTGGTAAATCTATGATAATAGGCATAAATGCTACTGCTAAATGCTGGTCATTGTATTACTGAGGACTCTGGGTTTGCAAGTGAAGCAAAGTCATCCCACGGTAATCTTATTCAAAGAGTGGATCTGGACAAAGGGGGAAGTAAGGGCTATGCAAGCAAAAAGCATGGAAGTAAGAGGTGTAGCTGGTGTCAAAATAGTGTGTTCAAAAATACATAAGCACAAGGCATTGCCACTCTGAGACAGAATTCTATCCGACGATATTTGAAGAAGAGGAGGGAGGAGAAGAGAAGATCTTACCATTCAACTCTAGTAGCAAAAGCACATGGAAAAGGCATTTGGTGTTTGTTTACCTGTTCTGAGTCATATGCCACATCTTTGAGACAATTACTTTAGGCTGGAGGAAAAAAAAAAACACAGGAAAAGTTAAATGATAACCAGGGATAGAGACATAGAAAGTAGAATGTATTGGGCCCAGTGCAATGACTCAGTGGCTAAATCCATGTCTTACACATGCCAGGATCCCCTACGGGTGCCAGTCCACGTCCGGGCCGCTTCCCACCTAGCCCACTGCTTGTGGCTAGGGAAAGCAGAGGCCTTGGGCCCCTGCACCTACATGTGAGACCTGAATAACTGACAATAAGAACTGTCTCTTCATTTGACCTTCTTTCTTTAATGTGTAGTACTTCATAATACATAAAAATGCTTAATAAACTTTTTTTTAAGAAAAATGAGTCTCTGTCACACTTAGGAAGCCAATAAAGAACAATTCAATTTTCAAATCCTTTCCCATTTCAAAAAGTCAATTTTGAAAGATGCACATATATTCATAATGCTCAACTTTAATTTTATTTAATAAATTAGTTATCACTCAGATGCATTATGATATCTTATACAAACACATCTGATTCTCCCTAGTTATTATCTAACATCATTGTAAATCTGAGAGATATCTGCTTACCCATTCTGGATGGAAAGCTTATCAGCAATTAAATCTTATGTTCTGAGGTCAATATGGCCTGGATTACCCCACTTCACAATCACCTAAGCTCACCTCATGGAAACGTGGGGATAGAATACTCATTTACTCATTTCTACAAGCCTACTTATCCCGTTAATGGTCCCAACTCATCACTGCTTTCTTCCTTCTTTCATCATGAGGAGAAAACTCTGTCCTTACTCCTAGAATCTGCTTAGCCAATCAAATGTCATTCTAGCCAATCAAATGTCAAAGCGAAGAGCTTGCTAGTGCTGAATCTAAACCACTGGAAGTCATTTTCTATTTTTTGTGCCCTCCCTTGGTCCTCCACATTTAGCTTGAGAAGATTCCCAAGCTAGCCTGATGAAGGACAGGAGACAAGTGGCAGCCAAGACCCCACTCTCGTTGAAACTCAGACATGAGAATGAGCCCAGAAATTCTAAGGAAAGTTAGCCCGCTAAGATGAAATCATTGGTGTGTAAAGGCTTACAAATTAAGCAAATACTTATTTGTGCTGCACTGTTGTGGCCATAGAAATCTAATGAAAACTGTCATTCATTGCCTATTTAAATCACACCTGTACCGGTTTAACATCCTCAGTGCTTACCACCTTCAACTTGGTCGCATTTCTATCTTTATTTCACATATCACTTACAATGTTCTTTGAAATACCTGCCTATGATTTTGAGTACTTCAGCTGGTCGTTCTGATTCATTTGAAAGCATGTAATGAAGCAAATACTTTGTCACCAGCAGTCATGTATGCTCAGTGCTTCGGCAGGCACTAAACAAGCAATAGTTTCAGAATGTTGAAAATTCTTAGTCTTGTCAACTTGACCAAACATGGGCAAAACTTAATTCATAACCAGAAAAAAATAAGACCATGTGTGATTTGTATTAGTCACATAAACCATCCCTGATCTCATCTAAGAGCTGCATTTTTAATTGACAATTAAAAATCATAGACTTCAACATCTTTACCCTCATATTATGTTTTCATATAAACAAAGACATTACAAAAATAAAAGTTCTAAACTATCTGTAGTCCAAAAGCCTTACAACTTACGCACAATGCCCCGGTTGCTTAATCACTCCCATTCAATCCAAGGAAAGCACATTTTAAACAAGGCCTTTAGCTTTTCCAAGGAAAAGCAAGATAAATCTTTAGAGCACAAGGTTATCTTCAGAATGGATAATAGAGTCTTTAAGAGCCCATGCTCTGAAAGGGACTTCTCAACCCAGGAAACTGAGAAGAGTGAGTTGTTCTTCCTCCCCTTTCTTTAAAAAAGGCTAAAGGAAGTAAAATTGGACAATGAGAACTGCTCCCGTTCATCTTTCTGGAAATGCTATCTGGTTTCCACTTTAGTCAGTAGCTGCCTGTTGCTTCAAGCTGAAGTCACTCAATGATTATCCAGATTCTATTGCCTAAAATAAGAAGAGCTATCTATAAAGGCACGTTTAGGAAATCTAAAGGATATGTGCCTAACCCCTAAAAACATTGAGGTTATCTAAACATTGAGGTTACAAGAACAAGCATATTTTATCCACCAACACAAGCATTCCTTCTCATCTCTGCATATTATAGAATTATATATTTACACACAATTGGCCTCAATACTTCCTCTACCCTCACCTAAATAATCAAGTCAATGTTTGCTACATGTATTATATCCTAATTACCACAAGAATTTCCTGACAGTAAAAACTATCTTTATTTTCATGACAACTTACAGACATTCACCTACTAGGCAAATCACACATGCTAACTTCTGTCACTATTTTAAGGCTTGAGTTCTTGGGGCCCTACACCCATGTGGGAGACACAAAGGAAGCTCCTGGCTTCTGGCTTCAGATTAGCTTAGCCTCAGCCAATGGGGCCATTTGAGGAGTGAACAAACAGATAGAAGATCTCCCTCTCTCTCTCTCTTTGTCCTTCTCTCTGTAAATCCACCTTTCAAATAAAAACAAATGAATCGTCAAAAATAAGACAGGCAAAATAAATCATTATTCAAATTAGATCTTTTATCTATGAAGTTAAATAATAATAAAAGTTATCAAAAATATTTTGATTACATACATATAAAATACATTTAGTAAATCATTGGTGATGTTTCTCACCACTTTTTGGAACCACAGAGCTGGTATTTTAGAAATCAAAATTACCCCTGCTTCAATGTTCTGTTCAGAGGTAGTGGCAAGAGAGTAACTGAATGCTGTTTGGACTTCATGACCTGCTTCCAAAAGATAAAATAGAGTGCAAGGAAAATAGAAACTTTTAAAGCAAGAAACCTAGAAAACACCACCTCCCCATGAATGATAACATCTGTGTTAAATCATGTTGGTGACATGTAACTCTTAATAGCAGGCAAGGAAAGGCCATCTCCTAACTGTTCCATCCTTCCCAAAGGAAACTACAAGCTCATCTAGCCATGAGAAATACATTAGCAAAATCCAAATAAGGAGATATTCAAAAGGTTACTAATCAATATAGCTCAAAACCATCAATGTGCTTTTAAAAAAAAGCAAAGGCTGTAAAATTGAACTTAAAGCAACACAAAAGTAAATTCAGTATAGTGTCTTGGAGTATATTCCATGATAGAAAAAATGACATTTCCCCCAAAACTTGAGGGGTATGAATAAAGTGTGAAACTTAATTTGTGGGAATATACTGTTTCCTAATTGTAGGAAAAATAACAATAAATAAAGGATGTTATCATTAGGGGAAAAGTAAATAACATTGTACAGAAGCTTTAGAAGCAATTTTTGCATTTCTTTGCTGTGAATCAAAAATTATTCCAAAATTCAATGTTTGTGCCAAAGGGATTGGAATAAGAAAGGGTGTACAAGCACAGACACTTCAAGAAGAAATAATTCATGACAGGCTCAGCATATCAAAGAAGTAAGGAGCTAAATATTATGTGTGAGAAATAAATCTAACCAATAATCCTAGAATCTCTGGGTAATGTTCATCTTTCTCCTGGTTTTCTCAGATTAGTGTTTTTATAGACTAACTGGGGAGTAAACTTCCATTAGATCACCAGTGTGACATGTTAAGGGAAGGAAAACAGCACACAGCAACTCGCATAAACGACTAAATACATCTATTATGCTTTATCATCCATCCATACTTTGTCCCAAAGTCCTTACCTGATGGGGATGGCCCAAGTCTTCTTAAACAATAAATGTAAGTTTTTGATAGCTCTTGTTGTACTTGATTTTTACATGTTTAGTACCCTGGAAATCATATTCTTTGGAACTCATTACATTGCACTCCTGTACCCAATAGCACCAATCTTATGTCTTCCTGACAGTCAGGAAACAGCTTCATTGGCAACATGATTCATTCCTTTGGTGCTCATTTCTCCACTGGCAGGAAGGCTGCAAACTCATTATGTTTGAAGTAAAAGAAAACAGAAAAATAAAGGAGCTCATGATTTAGGAGCTCACCTACTTACAAAATTTATCCAAGATGAATATCCAAGCAAAATGACAAGATTTTGAAATAAAACCTTAGTGGCCTCCATTGTAGTATCTTTCTTAAGCTTTCCACACTCTGTATAGCACATGAATCTATAAAGATATCACAAACCCCATTGGATCTGTTGATTCTTGGAAGCCGAGGGAGAAAACCACTTGTACTGCAACTGGAATGTTTCTTTGCTCTCTTCTTAGTATTTATAAACAGTTCTGCAAGCAGTTCAATGCATAAACAAATCAAAGCCATATATTCACATGCGTTGCAAATCCATAAACAGTTGTGTCTCTTCCTCAATAGTGGAGAATAAAAGGAGTCATTAGTGGCCTTCGCTTTGAGTAGCATCTCAACAGGCCCAATACCACTGGACTTCCGGAAAGGAAAACAAAAATTTCTGAATATCATTTCTTGTTTTGGGTGTTGTATTTCACATGTAGGTTTTAACAAAATATTGATTATAGCTTCTACATTCTGCTTACATGTCTCTAGTACTGTGCCTAATGTGATATATAATGATTATAACCTAAAGATAAGTAATATAAGAACAACCCAGTGTCACATCCTAATAGATAATGTGATAGTTTCTAAAATCCCCAGAATAGATGATGCTACAGTGTGATAGAGCAAACAGAAGTAGAAGTAAGGATTATGTTTGAGGGTTCATGTGTAAGGGTCCACATTTATACCTTCCAAGAAAAGGTTTTTTTAGATGATTTCTACTTTCTGGAACTGAGTCTCAAAAGAAAAAAGATACATTAATAACAATGAAAATCAGTGTTAATCTTGCACCCTGTGGCACCAGACTCCCATATGGGCACCTGTTAGTGTCCCAGTCACTCCACCTCCAATCTAGCTCTGCTGATGGCCAGGGAAAGTAGCAAAGGGTGGCCCAAAGCCTCAGGAACCTGCATCCAAATTCTGACCTAGAGGATGCTCCTGGCCCCAAGCTCAGATCAGGTCATTCCTGCTATTATGGCCATTCGAGCAGGTGGAAGATCTTTCCGCCTTTGCTTCTCTCCACAAATCTGCGTTTCAAATAAAAATAAATAAATCTTTAAAAGAAACTCAGCTTACAGTTTCAGCACTCCTATGTGTTGATTTGTCCCACCAAAGTGAGTTATATGAAACAGAAACTGAACTAGAATCATGATGCATTTCTATCTAGTGCTACATTTCACTAAGATTTCATAAAATATAAATATCTGCCATCTACATAAATCAAAAAGATAAATTGAACGAGGGTTGCCTACAAATCACCCCTGCTGCATCTATTAAGCTCTTGATGGCACCCCTAATTTCTGAAAGTCTTACTTTTACTTTGTTATTGGGAAAACTCCACAGGATTCCACTGTCTCTTTTCCATATTCAAATATATCTAATCAGAATATGCAATATGGAATTAAGGGTATAATCATGATCTAATCTTGAGAATCTACTGATCCAGCAGAATTTTATTTGTCCTCTGACATTGACATCACCAGCTCATGATTCTGGTTACCAGGAGATAGTGTTGGGCTTCATCTAAATCCAACAATCCTCCTTGGGTAAGACTATTTCTCTTCCTCAAGGCACAGTTGCTACAAATCCTTTTATGGGATGGAAGCCTAGAATGAAGATTTCCACCAATCTGCTTCTTCATTCACAGGGCTCTCGTTCTGTGAGATGACTCAGGCTGAAAGTCATCCTTCTATTAGCACATTAGAATCATGTATGTTTTCAATAGAGATTATTGGGATTTCATTGCCCCAAGGCATCTCTTTTCATCCCCCCAAAAAAAAAAACAAAACCCTGTGATTACTTAGCTGTCATCAAAGATTGCTGTGGGCCTGACTGTCCAGTGCTGAAACTATATTCTCCTTGCTTCTGGCTCACAGGTAATGCTGTTTGCCTTCTGCCTCCAGAGACTCTGAGCATTAGCACTGGGATAGGAATCGTACCTCGGTAACAATGCCAGAGGAGTACGTCCTCAGCTGTGACCCAGGTACTGCCTGCTGCAACGCGTTTTAGGGATTCTTGTGACCCTTTTGTCATTTTACCCAATAGGTGAATGATACTGGCTTTTTACCCTCTCGGACAAGCAATGAGGTCACATATGCAGATTACCCATCTCTCCATAATTTTGAGCACTTTATTCTGCATTACACAGAAGAGTTTCAGTCATTTCAATTTAGTAGCATGGATTAGTACTAAATCAACCTCCTCAGAACAACTATTTCCTATGTAAAATCTTAATCCAAAAACTGTAAATTGCTGGAAAGATGAAATATGAAACACAGTATGCTTCTATATCCATAAAATCACATTGATAAGCCCATCTATGCTCAAACATTTCTAAGAATTTTTCTTAAAAACAAAACACTCCACAAATAGAAGTAAAAGATAGGTACTGTATAAAGGAAAATCATAACAGTCAAAGGGCGAGTAGGACACTCAGTGTCATGGTGGAGATGGAGATCAAAAATCCACAGCTGTGTCCCAGGCCAGGAGGGCAACTTGCTCAGATTCCACATCAGAAAGCTCCAGAAGGTATTTCTTCAGAATATGGAAGCAAAATAAATTATCCTGCACTTTGGATGGAAATGTGGCGTTCCTAATAATAATAAGCCTTTTTGTTAAGATTTATTTTATTTTTTTAAGATTTATTTTTCTTATTTTTATTGTTTTTATTGGAAAGGCAGATATACAGAGAGGAGAGACAGAGAGGAAGATCCTCCATCTGATGATTCACTCCCCAAGTGAGCGCAACGGCCAATGCTATGCCAATCCGAAGCCAGGAGACTCCTCGGGGTCTCCCACGCGGGTGCAGGGTCCCAAAGCTTTGGGCCGTCCTCGACTGCTTTCCCAGGCCACAGGCAGGGAGCTGGAAGGGAAGCGGGGCTGCCAGGATTAGAACCGGCGCCCATATGGGATCCAGGGCATGCAAGGCGAGGACCTTAACCACTTGCGCCACCGCGCTGGGCCCGATTTAGTTTATTTTTATTGCAAAGCCAGATATACAGAGGGGAGGGGAGACAGAGAGGAAGTTTTGTCCATTGATTCCCTCCCCAAGTGGCCACAATGGCCGGAACTGAGCCAATCCGAAGCCAGGAGCCTGGAGCTTCATTCAGGTCTCCCACGTGCATGCAGGGTCCCAAGGCTTTGGGCCATCCTCCGCTGCTTTCCCAGGCCACAAGCAAGGAGCTGGATGGGAAGCAGGGTCACTGGGATTAGAACTGGCACCCATTTGGGATCCTGGCACTTTCAAGGCAAGGACTTTAGCCACTAGGCCACCACACTGGGCCCATAATAGTATTAACTTTTACACATAAATTTATTTAGAAAATAAGTAAACAAGATACCTAATTAGTATAGAAAAAAATGCTAACAATCTTGGAAGGCAAAAAAAAAATTGTAACACATTGTTAAGTCTCACTTTCAATTAATATTAACACAGTTACAACAACAAAAAGCTGAGTGAAATGACTGTAAAATGATGATAAAGAAGGGGCAACATGAAAATAGGAGTATTTGTGTGGGAGCCCACAAGTATGTCGAGCAAGATAAGGCACTATAAAAGCAACCTTCAGACTCATCTTCCATATCAGCAAACACTGGACACAAACAATTACAAAAACAAGAAGCTACAAAGTTAGATTATAAGATGTCTGGAAGTGGGCACAAAAAGAAATCACCGAAAAGGTCAAAAGCAATTATCTAAAGTAGAAAAACAAGCAAGAATATAAGCAACAAAAATTTAACATCTGAAAATCTCATATGATAATGTGGATATTTCAACAATGGGCATGGATTAACTTGATATAAATTCCCTTCTACCTAAGGGAAAATGTCTTATAAATATTATAATACTGGCATCTAAAATTTGCATGCCAAGACAACTAACCTTTATGAACATTCTATGAGATGGATTATTAATTCTGTGTTGCACAAGAGAAAACTGACACTCAGAAAGATTAAGAAGCTTGTCCAATGGCCCTTCTTTAGTCAGCAATGAACCCAAGATTCAGATTCTGAATTATGTGGCTGCAAAGTTCTTTTTTCCTTGTGCTATAAATGCACTGCACTAGTAAAATGGCTTCATGGAATGACTGCAGACAGCTTTAGCCAGGCCTCTAGCAAGTGATATTTTAAAGAAATTGCAGGGAACAAGAGCATGTCCCTTACACAAGGAAAGTTGGGAAGTGTGTGGAGGGAGGCTAGGAAAAGCTGATCTCGTTATAAGAAAGTCATGTTATGACACTTGGCAGACTGTTGATCAGCTTTAATGAAGACATGGCTAGAGAATCTTTCTGCTTACTCTCAGGGTATAAAGAGGGCTAAAGAACACGTAGTCCCTTATGCTACTTCCTTTATAAAATTAGATTGTCTTCACAGAACATCAAACACACATCCATCTGGAAGACTCGTGTGTCATAAGAACAGATGTTTTAATGACCCACAACAAGAGGAAAAGTAAATACAGAGTAAGAGCTTTTGCCAAAGCAGATTTTAACAGGATCATCAGTGTCTTCTTGGAAAGCCAGTAAATTCTTTGCTTCACTGGGATACAGGCACAGATACAGGCACAGATACAGGCACGGATACAGGCACGGATACAGGCACGGATACAGGCACGGATACAGGCACGGATACAGGCACGGATACAGGCACGGATACAGGCACGGATACAGGCACGGATACAGGCACGGATACAGGCACAGATACAGGCACGGATACAGGCACGGATACAGGCACGGATAGAGGCACGGATACAGGCACAGATACAGGCACGGATACAGGCACAGATACCGGCACGGATACAGGCCTTCTGGGCCAAATCTCGCCTGCTTCCCGGCGTTAGATTCATCCTTTTAAAAAAACACACTAATCTAAACATACCCATCTATCTTCCTCTAGTAAGTTCCAGTCTAGCAGCAACTTCAATCTTTAAAGAAGCATTTGAATCTTGACCATAATCTTTGCCTAATTTGTCCTGTGATTTGTGAAATAATTAAACATGAATTTTTCCCAATAAATCCATTTTCTCCAGAAACTCTTTAAAATGATATTTCTTATGTCTTTTCTGCTTTCTTTGGATTTTGTGGCAACATCCTTATGGAAAAGAATTTAGATAACTGTATAGCTAGTCTGTATGGTTTTGGATACCATTCTCTATATGTATACATTTTGAAAATACTTCTTAAAATTGTTCCTATTATATCATAAAACATAAATTTATTCACACAGCATGATCTAAGCAAATTGTAATACAGAAAAGTCTGTAGATGTCCTGACAATTATCATAAATACTACAATAATAAAAAGCTAATGGCTTAGATAGTTAATCTAGTAACATACTCAGAAACAACATGCTATTTAAGAGTGTAAATTACATTACACTTTCATGTAACATCATGAAAGTGTACAAAGGCTCTGATTTATATTCTCTGATTCTGACTTACTGCAATAAATAAGAAAGCATTGTTCAAAGCTTTTGCCCATGGCCTAGTTTTAAAGAAGGTAATTATGATTTCAAAATGTTTGGCATAGAGAGATCCAATTATTTACACATTTGGCACAATAGGTAAATTGTTAGCTAAATTTGAACAAGAAGTTTCAAGTAGAGCAAAAAGAACATCAGTGTAGGCTACCGGAAGAAGTAACAATTCTGACTCTACCAAGGTGTGTGAAGAATCACAATTCAAACTAGAGACACTGCACACTAGAAGCACACAAAATTCTCTCTTTATCCAGGCATAGGAACGTAAGTCAGATAACTCTAGAAACATTTTTATAAACTATCTTTTCCTAACAAAAGCTGCTTAGAGATGAACTTCTTCCACCACCCAGTTAATTGCATCATCGCTCATCTGTGCTGTGGAGAACTGTGACACTGGATACTTGGGACACTCATGACTTCAGCGCGAGTCAAAAGGAATGTTCCTTTGAGACCTCGCAGCAGAACTGAGCAAGAAAGCTTGGTCTTACCTTTTACTATTCCAGCGACCCATGCAAGCAGTTAGAAAACAGTGAGCGGAGACACATTCATGCCCTGAGGGTGAAAAAAAGCATAGTCTCTGACTCATACAGAAGTTCAGTGCTAAAGTTATAGATTTCCACACCCATATATATGTATACCTTATTGGATGGTCCTATGGTTACATTAGTCAGGCTGTTTCACACACACACACACAAAAGAAGAATAGCAAGTCTTCCCTGCATAATGGGAGTTTTTATAAGAAAATACCTAGAAGCAGATAAACAAAGAAAATCATTGAACAGAAATTAGACGGACTGATGCTTTTCTAAGCCTCTTCAAGTTTGTACGCAAGCTGCCTACCGTGTGGTTAGTTTACTTCAAAATTATTTGACAGAAAATATCTAGCTGAGGTAATTAGGTAGAATGTGCTGGAAACTTTCTCATAAGGCAGAGTTCTAGATCCTTGGCCACCAACTAGATCACACAACCCCAGGTGCCCAGTCTGTAGTTGGGTACCACTAGAAACCAATGAGAAAGGAAACTGCATCTGGCTGCCCTGACACCCACATTCTAAAACTGTCATGGGATCCAAAGCAGTTTAAAGATGGGTTCTGCTTTCACATGGCCTGAATTACCACCTGAAGTTGCTACATTAAGCTCACGCACATAGGGAACGTGGCTTGATGTTGCTAAGCCTCTGTGAAAGAAATAGAACAATCTTCAGTGTCTCACAGCTGGTTGTACACTTTAATGATATAATCCATACAGAATACTTAGCTGAGAGATCAGATAATATCACCACTTAGAAAAATTCATTAAATCATGCCTATTAGTCATCTTAGTATTCATTTGCATACCACTAAAAATTTCAAAGGAATATAAAATTAAACACACACTTACTATATGAATCAGCATTTGTAGCCCTTGTTATTCGCCCCAAACAACTGAAAATGTACATCCATACAGAAACTTCCACAAAGATGTTTAAAATAGCTTTATTTATGATTGTCAAGTGTTGCAAACAACTAAGAGGTCCTATAGGATGTAAATTATGATTGTGGTCAATCCAGGAAATGGAATATTATTAGTTCTGAAAAAGAAACAATCTAAGCCATGAAAAAAAATATGGAGAAAGCTTAAATGTGTATGATCAACTGAAAGAAAAAAGTCTGAAAAAGCTACTTACTGAGTGATTTCAACTATACAACATCCTGGAAGAGGCAAATTTATGGAAATAGAGGAAAGATCAGCAGTCTTCACAGGTGAGAATGTTGAAATAAAGAATGAGCAGTTATGGCAATGAAACTCACTTTACTTGTAGGCTGTTCTAATGACAAATGCAAAGCTGAGCCTTATTATAACCGAGGACTTGGGCGACAATGATGCTCCAATGTAGGTCTATCAGTTGTAACAAACAGCACTCATCTGGAGGATGTTATGATGGAGGAGGCTATGCAACAGGCTGTGGGGGTCAGATGGAACTCTCTGTACTAAAACTAACTCAAAGCTTTCTAGAGAACTAACTCAAGTTTTCTGCAGACCCAAAGTCGCTCTAAAAACTGGCCTAGTAAACAAAAAAGAAAACTCCAGAGTAACCAAAAGGACTTAGTAGCCACACAAGCAGTCTTCGGGTAAACACTGTACCTGAGAATCTTGAATCCTTTTGTGAATCCATTCATGAAGCAAAACTATTAGTCTGATTGCCAGTGATTTTATTGTATTTTGTTTTGGGTTCTATTCAGAATTCCTTTATATTGAAAACAGAGAGTATAACAGTAAGTCTAAATGTCCATACACTTTTAAAATGTGTTTTAAAGTAACATAAAATACACATAATTGAAGTGTATTTGTGGCTTCATACCAGCATGATCACATAGCTGGTGAAGCTGCTCCCTGTGCAGCCCAGCATGAGAGCCTAATGGCTAACTCCTCGCCTTACATGCCTGGGATCTCATTTGGGCACTGGTCCATAACCCCCGTTCCTCTGTTTTCCATCCAGCTCCCTGCTTGTGACCTAGGAAATCAGTGGAGGGTGGCCAAAGCCTTGGGACCCTGCACCCACATGAGAGACCTAGAAGAAGCTCCTGGCTTCAGATCTACTCAGCCCTGGCTGTTGTGGCTACTTGAGAACTGAGCCAGTGGGTGGAAGATCTTTCTCTTTTTCCTTCTATCTGTTTATCCACCTTCCAATGAAATAAATAAATCTTAACAACAACAACAAGCTGCCACCCATGAGACCAACACCCCATATGTATGTTGGTTTGTGTCCCAGCAGCTCCACTTAACCCAGCTTGCTGCTATTGTCTGGGGAAAGCAGTGGAACATGGTCTCGTTGTTTTGATCCTGTCCATTTACATGGGAGATACCGATGAAATGGTCGGCTCTCGAAGTCAGCTGGCCCTGCCCTGGCCGTTGAGGCCATCTGAGGAGTGAACCTACAAATGGAAACTCTCTTTCTGTCTTTTCTTTTCTGTGTAATTTGATTTTCAAATAAATTAGTTTCACAAAAGTCACATTTTCAGGCACTGCTATTCCTCAGAATCTCTTTTAAAGCCACAAAAATAAACACTAAGAGAACTTTTATTGCAACTCTGGGTATCCTTGAGAAAAGTTATTCAGCCTCTGCTCCTACACAGATTAAGAGGTGAGGCCTATACAACCAAATAAACCAATGTGGGCCTTGTCTTCAGGCTGGTCTATACTTAGTTCCTATATATTAGTAGTGAGATTGTGAAAATGATTCAATTACTTAGAATGTCAATCTCCTCAAGTCAATTAAATTACATAGTTTCTATGGGAACAGAGGCACCTTTTTCTTAACTCACATGTACAGGCAATACAGAATTATGTCTGATAAGTCTTGTTCTAAAGCTCACAGCTCCCAAATCACAAAATGTACCATAGTCACCTGGAAGTATTTTTAAACCTACACTGCTGGATCCCACCTCCGGATTTCCAATTTTGTAGGCCATGATTGGAGCATGGAATTTGCATTCCCAACAAGGTCTAGGTGATACTGATGCATACAGTACAAGGCATGCATTTTGCAAACCACTGCTGTAAACTCACGGGTCATTGTCCCCTTCATGTGCTATCTGTGAATTCTCAACCACCACCCCTGTTGATGCAATCAAAGTCCCTCCCCTGTTAACCTTTCTTCTTTCACTTGCAACCCTATCAATGCTCACAAGCACCGTTGCCAGCTTGTGCCACTTAGATATGATTTACAATGGTTTCTATCGCACCACTAGAACCAAGATGTTACAAAGCATTTGAGTTTAATTCTGTTATCCTTCCCAATCTCTAAATTTCTTATAGGCAGAAATCTTTCTGTAGTTTTTCTTTCATCCTCAGCTTTGGAGAAATGCATGGTACATAATTGGAACACAATCGGCGTTTTGTGGAATTCATGTGAACTCTAGGCCAAAAACAATACCTAACCCCTAGTTATCAGACCCACATCTCTGAGAAAGATCAACTTGAAATAAATGATGATGTAACTCTTCACCGCCATGTATTAAAAACTTTCAGTTCCTCTAAAAGAAATAAATGTGGTGTTTTGTTTGTAGAAAAACAGGCATACATTTTATAGGTTTACTCTTGTGAACATCTTTGCGCCTCTCTGGGCTTCAGTATGACCACAGTCCTGCGTCAGTCTCTCCATTGGCCTTCACTGACTGAACTCGATAACCACAAACCCCTAACACTTACTGCACTGTGGCTAAAAATACCTAATTTTCCAAACAAGGGTTTCTCACTTGCTACCAGCATGAAAATAGACCACAGCCTGGGCAAGGTTGGCCCTTGAGGATCTGAAGTCCAGAGAAGCAAATAGGCGAGAAGGCCCAAGGAAAAGGTTTAAATTCAGCGTAAGGAATACGACTGGGGTGACCAAACCCACGTCTGTGGAAGTGTCTCCTTCGCAAATTGCAGGCAACACCACGCCTGCTGTCTTCCAACCGCAGGGCGTGTTTATACTGTGTTATTCACTCAACTGCAAACTTCACTGAGAGGCCAAAAAACAGGTATTGTTTCAAGGGTACGGTGTCCTAAGTCATGTTCTTACTTGTCCTATCCTTCTTTTCAGCAGACATTATGACTAATAAGTTCAATGAGCCAAAGAGTGCAGAGAGAGGGGGAAAAAAAGCCAGAGAGAGCCGAAATATGGTAAGGACTAGAGAAAACCCTGAAAACCAGGCTCTAGAAAAAAAAAAAAAAAAAAAACACAAGACCATGATCCCTGGTTCCCAAGAGGATGTAAGTTGAACATTTTTGTTGTGTTTTTATTCTCCTTGTTGTTTTTGTTTTAATCATTGTTGGGCTTGGGGAAGATGAGAGAATGCATAGCTAGTGGAAAATCCTGGAATCTCCTAGTCCAGACTGTGAAAAATTCAAACATGTCACAGAGTAGGAAACACCCAGAATAAATTCTAGGAAAACCAAGCAACCAATCTGTTGGTACATAGCATTCATCTTACGAAAGAGAACTAAACAAGCCTCATAATCCCTTTAATAATTAAGGATAGACTGTGTTTGCTTATTTAATGCAACAATCTGAAACCCTGCCTATTGGAATTTTACCTAAAAGAGTCCTACCTTTGCAATGTTCTTGCTCTATTTTTGTAGCTTATTAACAAGTCATAGCGCATAATTGCTAGGCCTATTCCTTAATGCAGACAGTATCCCATCTGTAGCTGGAGTCAGTTGTTGAATATTCTCTGTGTGTTTAGTATATTTAAAATGCTATTGTTGCAGAGGGAGAATTGTGGCACAACAAATTAATCTGTCACTTGGGATGTCTATATCCCATGTCAAGAGTGCATGGTTCAAGTCCTGGCTACTCCTGGTTTCCGAATCAACTTTTTTCCGATGAGTCCAGAACACAATGAATGATGTCCACAGAACTTGGTTCCCAGCCACCAGCATGGGAGACCTAGATGAAGTGCCTAGATCTTGGTTTCAGCTGGATCCAGCCCCAAGATTTAGGCTTTGATGAGTGAAACAGTGGAAGACAGCTCTGTCTCTCTCTCTCTCTTGCACGCTCTCTTGACCTCTCACTCCCTCTCATATCACCTGCTTTTAGATAGAATGTTTAAATAAAACAAAATGCTATTATGTTGGACTGGATGTTTGGACTGGTGGCACGTCACCAGTTAGGACATTTATATCTCGTATCAGAGCACCTAAATCTGAGTCTCAGCTCTGAAGACAATTCCAGTTTCCTCCTATCTCACATCCTGGAGACAGCACATGATGACTCAAGGAATAGAAACCCCACTACCCAGACTGGAGACCCAGACTGAGGTACTTACTCCTAAATTTGGCCTGATACAGTCCCCAGGTTATGGACATCTGGGGTGTGGAGAAACAAATGAAAGCTCCCTGCTTCCACCTACCCCCAAAAAACAGCTTCAAATTTTGTAAATAAAAATGGCAATATTCTCTCCTAAAGAGTCTCACTTTTTAAAATTTGCTATGATGATACTGGAATTAGAGAATAGCTGAAAGACTCTGACGGTCATTTTCCACAAAGAGCCACCAATGTGAACAGCCAATTCTGCACTGGACCTATAGCAGCCAAATGAGAAGCCGCATGGTGCCTTTTGGAGTATAATAAGCTGTGCATTGAGGGCAAATGGTTTGTTTAGCAACTAAGACACTAGTTTGTACACCTGCATGTCACATCAGAGTACCAAGCCTCAAGTCCTGGCTCGGGCCCCAGATTTCGGTTTCTTGTTAGGATGCAGCAGAAATGGATCGGGCATTTGTATCGTTGCCACTCAAGTTGAAGACTTGAATTGAGTTCTTCAGTATTGGTTTCTGCAAACTTATCAGGGATGCGGGGTATGAAGCAGCAAGTAGTACTAATCAAATGCATAAGTTTCTTTCTTTCTTTAGTTCTTTCTTTCCTTCTTTCTTTCTTTCAGAAAAGAAAGATTTATTTATTTATTATTTGAAAGGCATATTTACACAAAGGAGAGACAGAGAGAAAGATGCTCCATACTCTAGCCCACTCCCCTACTGGCCACAACAGTTGGAGGTGAGCTGTTGTGAAACCAGAAGCCAGAAGCCAGGAGCCAGGAGCCTCCTCCAAGTATCCCTTATGGGTACAAGGTTCCAAGGCTTTGGCCCATCCTCCACTGCTTTTCCAGGGCACATGCAGGGAGCTGGGAGGAAAGTGGAGCAGATAGGATTAGGACTAGCACTTAAATGGGATCCACGGCAAGGTCTCCAATCACTAGGCTATCACACCAGGCCTATAATTTTTGTTTTAAAAGAACAAAAATGCAATGAAGAAGACCAGAAGGAAAGAGTTGTCATGTCTGTCACGTCACACTTTTCCCAGATGAAAACAGCATAGCAAAGAGGAAGACAGTTCCCAATTAGAGGAGGGACAGCAGGAGACCAGGAAGAAGCTCCTGGCTCCTGGCTTCAAATTCACTCAGAACTGGCCTTTGTGGCCACTTTGGGAGTCAACCAGAGGACAGAAGATTTTTCTCTCTGTCTCTCTTTATCTCTGTAAAATTTAACTTTCCAATAAATATAAATAACTCCTTAATTAAAAAAGAAATTCATAGAGTTTTTTTTTTCATTTTTGAATTGGACTACATTGCACTTTGAAACTGGACTACATTGAGGCTGGCACAACAGTGTAGCGCACTTATCCTCTGAATGCAGTTGCCAGCATCTCATATGAGGTCCAGTTCATGTTCTAGCTGCCCCACTTCTCATCCAGCTCCATGCTTATGGACTGGGAAAGCAGTGGAGGATGGCTCAAGTGCTTAGGGCCTGCACCAACATGGGAGAACTGGAAGAAGCCCCTGGCTCCTGGCTTTGATAGGCTCAGCTCTGGTTATTGTGATCATTTGGAAAGTGAACCAGCAGATGGAAGATATTCTCTCTCTCTCTCTCTGCCTTTCAAATCAAAATAAATAAATTCTGATAAAATGAAATTGGATCCTATCAAGAGCTGGTTTGTATCAAGACACAACATAGAGGCTGGCGCTATGGCATAGCTGGTTAAATCACAGTCTATAATGCCAGCATTCCATATGGGTGCCAGATTGAATTACAACTATTCCACTTTCTTTTTTATTATTATTGTGTGAGACAATTCCATAGGCTTTGGGATTTCCCCTCCCCCTACAAGGTCCCTCCCCCCACCAACGTTTCCTCTATTATCTCAGGGCATAGTCCTGCGTGAACAGTGATATGCCCAATGTTCCACCACTTAAGTGCATTCTGACATTTTAGGTATGGACAACGACAGAGAATTCAGCATCCTGTTGTCAAAATGCGATTAACAGTTTCATTCCATTCATCTTTGATTTGGAAGTAGAGATGCATGCTATATTGTGTCTTCACATCTGGATATGATAGTCTCTATTACAGTTATTATACATCTGTTAAATAAAAATCCATAAGACAAAATCCACAACAGGATGGAAGAAAATTTACAACGGGAAGTTAAATAACATGCTCCAGAATCATCTTTGTGTCGTTAAAGAAATAAAAACGAATATAAAATTCCTTCTTGAAGAAAAAAAAAAATTGCATGGAATCTCTTAACCCCTGCATCTGCTTCTCACTCTTTTTTGAGAGTGTTATGCTTTTCTTAGTTGTTTGTTATCCATTCCCCAGTGTCCTCATATTCTAAGATTGAGATCATTTTATGCTCCGTTGAAGAATGTGGTGCCATCTTCATCATTCATGCCATTTGTTTTCTCCTTTTGCTTTTGAGCATTTTCATATATACATCAGTGAAGTCACTGTCATTTTAAGGGTGTAACTCACCCTTTTTTGGAGAGCCAGCGGTGTGTGCCGAAAGTGGTCTCTGTACTCTGATCAATACTCACATTGGGACCTTCATTTGGACATGATGGATCACCTGTCTCGTCATTCTTGAGGAAGGAGTAATCACTCTTATCCAAGTAAATACAAACTCCCAGTCAGTTCTTCTAATGTGATTGATAACCAGGGTTTTGATAGTGACTGTGACTTCCGCACCCATACAAGGAACTACCATGCAAAAGGTCTGTACAGCTCTCTGTGTGCCCAGAGATCCAGCTACCCAATACCTACAAATGTGGTGTTGTAGAGTTCCCTAAGTTCTTGTGCCCAATATTTCCTCTACCCGGAGTTACATAGGTGCTCCTATGCACCACAAGATTACTCCAGCCTTGCAGAAAAGGCTTTATTCCCTCAGCAACTCTCTATGAGATTATTGTATAGATTCGCCACTTCTCAGGTCTGTGGATGAACTTCTCTATTCCCTATTTGTGTCCAGTTTCCACTAATTCTCCGGTCTAAACTGTAATTTAATGCAGGACACAGACCTACTTTCTTGCTGGAACCTGCTAGCTACTTTTTTTTCTGTTGCTGTTGCTGGAGCATGTTTGATGTTAGGCCAGTCATATGCTCTTTCTAGAACCAATGAAATGCAATTGTAGTATCAAATTATGCAGACACCCCATGGAGACCTGGGTTTTTGCATGCCAAAATTGCTTTCCCACCACTTTTTGTGATTCCCCCAGTGGGATCTCATCCATCAGAGCCTGGCTTCTGCCTAAAATGATGCCCGCTAGCCAACAATTTAGCCACTCCATCATGAAAAGGGGCAAGGGCGTTGGAGTTTCTGTTCCACTCCACTCATGTCTGCCTGCAAGGGCTTCCCTGCTCTAACTCAATGTGCCTTTAAACAATGGATAGGAAATGATAGGCTATCGCCTGCTGCTCCAACGACACCTCTTCCCACTGTGTTTTGATGCACTTGGGTAGCAGACAAAACTCTGGCCCCTGCTTCACATTCCAGTCAGTTCTGCCACATTCCAGAACCTTGAGGTTTTCAGTGATCTCTGACCTGCTGAGTAACCACAATCTTCACCCAGATGCCTCTTCCTGCCAAGCTCTTTATCTCTACCCTTTTTAGCAAGCTATTTCCCCTCAAATGAGGTTTCTAAATTCAGTAGAACTAGAAAGAACACATAAGAACATGTAAGAGTAGGAGGAGAAGAGAATCCCTGTACCTACAAAACTGTATCATGGAAAATAATAATAACAATTGAAATACAAAAATAATAAGAAATTAAAAAACACATATGAGCCTTATAAACAGATTGATGAGAACAGGGAGTGTTTCTACATAGTTTTTTTAATATTTATTTTTATCTAAAAGGCAGATTTTGCAGGGAGAAGGAGAGACAAAGAGATCTTCCAGCTGCTGGTTAACTCCCCAGATGATCACAATAGCCAGAAATGAACCAATCCAAACCAGGAGCCAGGAGCTTCTTCCAGATCTCCTCATAGGTACAAAGCCTTAAAGACTTGATCCAATCTCCACTGCTTTCCCAGGCTACAAGCAGGGAATTGCATCAGAAATGAAATTGCGGAGAATCAAGATGGTAGAATATGGTAAGGGCACATTTAAACAGATATATTAGCCAGTATGAAACAAAGAGGGCACATTCTAGGAAATAGGAGAGGACAGAACAACAGCAGAGGGGTATCTGCAGACTAACAGATACAGGAAAGTAGCGGACACAATGGTGCGGTGTTGCAGTGATGGATACTCCAGTGGCATTCAGTGAGCTATGATTTGAATCGCACCAGCAGCCAGAACTAGACCAGCAACCAGGGGGAAGGGACTTTCACTGGGAGTTCCAGAGGTAAACCCAAACAACAAACTGCTCGTCCTGCTGGTCTGTTTGATTTGATCAGGAGCAGAGACAGAGCAGCAGATTCTGACGGGCAAGGGCTATGGACAGTTCCATGCATGCACTGAGTTGGGAGTGAATTCATATCTGACTCAATGAACTGCAACAAGGTGGCATCCTACAGGTCCCACCCAAGATAGTCCCGGGTAGCCCTCAGACCTGACAGCCAGCAGATCAACAACTCTGGTAGTGGCACATCAGGAACCATTTTGTATGTTGTGGCAAAGAATTTAAGACTGTAAAGGACAAGAGTAAGCAACACATGCACTGAGCTCGGCAAGAACTCACTGACCTTGTTGCATTGCATTGGGCCACAGAAAAATAATACCAACTATGGCATCGTATGGGTCAAAATAGGTTCGTCTGGCCCTCAGACCTGACGGCCAGCAGGTTCTGGCAAGATTATCACCAACAACAACCTAGCCATATAGGACACCTGGTGTCTTCCTAATCCTGGGACCTACTCCAATTAGAAGTGGGAGAAAGGTCATACAGACAATGGTGCAGCCTCAGCATTGTATCACAGGAGGTGGACAGTGATGAGCCAGGAGCTGGAGCTATGAAGCCCATGGTGAATATCTAAAAAGAACCCAGACCTAGAACTTGCTTGAGGGAGTAGCACAGCTAATCGTAAACAAGGAGCCATGTACAAGCTGAAATAAGTAAAATCAAACTGTAGACCTGTGGGTGACACAACTTAGAAACCTGCCCCAAGGAGAAGACTCTGACAACCAGAAGTACAATTACCAAGAGCAAAAGAAAAGACAGAGGTACAATAAATATTACTGAAAACTCCCCTGCAAAGAAGCAAAACCCTATGCCAATGTCAGAGTTAACTGAGGAAGACATCAAGAAAATGGGGCATACAGAATTCAGAAAATTCATTTTAAAGCTTCTTATCAATGAGAAGCACGTAAAGCAGGCATTCAAGGAATTCAAGGAATATGCCACACTGGAAATGAAACAAATGAAAGCTGATACATTAGAAATGAAGAATACAGTGGAGTAAATTGAAAGTACAGTGGAGAGTCTCCAAAATAGAATTAAGGAGGCAGAAGAAAAAATCTCAAAATTAGAAGTTATTAGAAGATATTTGCTGTCACCAGGAAAAAACAAACAAAAAAGCTGTAAGTAGAGCTGGATCAGGCCAAAAAAAGTATTCAAGAATTGAAAGAAACTATTAAGAGGCCAAATGTAAGAGTTATGAGAGTTCCAAAAGGTGCAGAAAAAGAAGCTGATTTTACAAATATATTTAATGAAATAATAAGGGAAATTTTCCCTAATCTAGAGAAAGAATTGGGAAACAGCATCCAGGAGGGGCATAGAACTCCCAACAGGCTTGATCAAAAGCGATCTTCACCAAGACACGTGATCATCAAGCTCTCTTCAATTGAACATAAGGAAAAGTCCTTAAATGTGCACTTGAAAAAAATCAACTGACGTATAAATGAATGCCAATCACAGGACACCTCTCATAGGAAACTGTACAGGCAAGAGAATGGAGTGACATATTCCAGATTCTAAAAGCAAAAAATTGTCATCGCAGGGTAATGTACCCAGCAAAACTTTACTTTGTCTTTGAAAATGAAATAAAATTCTTCCACAGTAAACACAAGTTAAAAGAATATGCCTCTTCCAAACCTGCCCTACTAATGATACTTCAAGATGTTCTCATGACAGAGAAGAGGAATAGCGCCCACCAAAACCACAGGCAAATTTGAAGAACATCCCAGTAAAATAACAACAGAAGACTAAATCAATGAACAACCCATTGCTAAAATCACAGAACCAAATTACTACCCATTCATATCAACGCTGAATGTAAATGACTTAAACTCTTCAATCAAATGTCATAGATCAGTAGACTGGATCAAAAAAAAACCCATCTATTTGTTGCCTACAATAGACATCTCTCACCAACAAAAATCAGCAGGAACTATATCTCATGGAGTTTGATTTTTTGTTAATTTCATTTCTTCAAAATACTTTCTTTTGATTAATTCTTCAATGGCTCATAGATCATACAGTAGCATCATTTCCTTCAAGAAGGTTCTTGATTTCTCCAGTGACACATCATTCATTCAGTAGGATGTTATTTAACTTCATGGTGTTGTTAATTTCTTTTTTTTCTTCCTGTTGTTGATTTTGTATTGTGGCTTTGCATTTAAGAGAATGTATAGTCACTGTGTAATGGAGACTATCATATCCAGATTTGAGGATACTTGCAGTACGTATCTCTACTTACAGACAAAGATGGACTCCCAATGAAACTGTTTACTGTATCTTGACAATAGGATGCTGGACTCTCTGCCAATGCCCATGCCCACAATGGTGGACATATGACTGTGTATGAAGAACTATACTATAGTAATGATACGGGGGAACTCCGTGAGGGGGGAGAGAGTAGGGCAAGGGATAAGGGAAATCCCACAATCTATGGAATTGAATCATAAAATGATAATGATAAAAAAAGTAAAATTAAAAAAAAAATGAAATAGCCAGTATGCAAAATGGCACCCAGATGAATACTGGCATGGCAGGCTGAGGCTTAGCATACTACACCACAGCTTCAACGCCCACTACATCTGTTCTTTATTCTTATAAAAAGTAAAGCTAGTTGTTAATAATTTTATATAGTGTTTCTATTTAATTGCTACACAGAAAAAGTGTCTGCTATCATAAAATTGTCACAATTCTCAAGTTTGATCATCAAAGTTACAAAATCATCAGATAATTCAAATCTGCTTCAACAAAAATTGTTTCTACAAAAAGTTTTCGGCTCATCATACAGCATTCTGCAGAATTGCATTATGCTCTTAAATCATATAATTCACATTCCATTTACATTTGGAAAACTGTTTGTAGTTTTAATGTTTTTTCAGAGAATGTGGCCTAGCCTTAATTATCACACCACATCTTGAGTCTGTAATTTCTTTAGTGTGATCAAAGCTTACTGCATCATACTCTTGCACACTGCATGTCATCAAATACATAGCATATCGTGCAGGTGGAATTATCAAATCAGAGAATAAAAGCTCCTCATTATTATTTCTGGGATATTTCAAAACTTGGCCTCTGAGAATCGAGAGTATAGCTTCATGATGTTCATTGCATTTCTTTTCCAAATATTCAAATTAAGTCCTCTTCTGAAGCCTGATGAAGCCTCACCGTTTGACATTATCCCTGCAAGTCAGGAACTCTCACTCTAAGCTAACTGGGAAAGTCTAGGAAGGAACACAAAAAAGGAACATGATGGAAAGCGGTGGCTGTTTGGTTTTGATTCTGTGCTTGTATGTAGATTTTGCCATGTTCATTCTAGAATGCAGCAACACCAGTTCACAAAGAAGGCCAAACACATCAAAGTCAAAACCCACAAGTTGGTGCATCTTTTTAAAAATATTAAGGTGGTGGGCCCAGCGCGGTGGCACAAGTGGTTAAGGTCCTCACCTTGCACACCCGGGATCCCATATGGGCGCCGGTTCTAATCCCAGCAGCCCCACTTCCCTTCCAGCTCCCTGCCTGTGGCCCAGGAAAGCAGTCGAGGACGGCCCAAGGCTCTGGGATCCTGCACCCACGTGGGAGACCTGGGAGGCTCCTGGCTTCGGATTGGCATAGCATTGGCCGTTGCGCTCACTTGGAGAGTGAATCATCGGACGGAAGATCTTCCTCTCTGTCTCTCCTCTCTGTATATCTGCCTTTCCAATAAAAAATAATAAAAATAAATCTTTAAAAAAAACTTAAAAAAATAAAAATAAATAAATAAATATTAAGGTGGTATACTGAAATATAATTAATATTCATTAAATATTTCTGGATAATAGTTAGAAAATAGATACTTAAGTAGCCCCTTGTAACAAAAAGTTTACTATTCCTGTGCAAATCATGTAGTTATAGAAGTTTAAACCAGTTTCTTGGAAATCATATATGTTCCCTTTTGCATTTTTGAAAATGTGTTAAAAACTATGAAGGCTATACAAGGTTCAGGGATTATCACACACATCTATGATTGACTGGAGTAGAAGCTCTAGAAACACAGCAAGGCTAAATTAGTTTACCACTGCATTATATCTCCTTGCTTTCTAATTTCCTAAGCTAATGCTAACTCATTATAGTCACTTAGTTCACTTGAACCAAGTAACCCAGAATATGTCATGCAATCTCTCCTTTGCCATCACTACTGCCAATGCTCACACCACACCCCAACATTCATTTGCATTTGATTAGGACCTGTTAAAAGTAGACAAACTCTCTTAAAGTCTATAGTACTGCATGGCTGATTGACAAATTTGTACATATACATCATAGAATTTCCTATACAAAACTGAGGGAATGAATACATGGATGAATGGCTGTAACCTAGTAGGACAACTGAGACTTCTGAGAAAATAGTCCCAAGTGTTCAGATGTTCCATGAAACTCAAAGACTAATAATAACATAGCCAAACTCTGTCTGAATGCTGCACCTCTGTCCGCCAGGACTGTGCATCATGGGTTTATTTGCTTTTGCTCAGCCATTGGCTCTTCTGAAGGCAGTGATCCATGAGTTGGAGTCTCCCCATCTGTTCCACTACCCAGAATTCAGCCCTGGTCCTATAATTCTGGCATGTCTTTAATCCCTGTACCATGTCAAGAACTTAACTATTACATTAAATAAAATTTTGATTGCTTTAAAGTTGCAGGGCTTATATGCTTCTGTTTAAAACATTTTTGTTTTTCAGACAAACGTGATTTCTCTTCTCTTGTACAGCTGGAGTGTTGCAGATCAATAATCTAATAGAACTTTAATTAAGGTAAATACAGTAACAACTTTTAACTGCCCTGTTTAACATGAAATGGACAATAAAAGCAATCCAATGTACATGTTCTTTAAAATACATTCCTAAATATACAGCTTGAATGCCTCCATTAAGTTCTCAGTTAAGATTTGTTTTATTTATTTGAGAGGCAGAATGACAGAGAGTAAAGAGGAAACAGAATTCTTCCATTCACTAATGCACTCGCCAAGTGGCAACAGTGACCAGCACAGGTCCAGATCAAAACCAAGACTCAGAATCCACCTGACTCTCCCACACCCATGGGACACAAGCATCCAGGCCATTCCCAACATCTTCCTAACACATTGGCTGAGAATAGGACTGAAAGCAGGGCGTCCAGAAATCCAACTGGCACTTGGATATGAGATCCTACATCACAGGCGTAGGCTTAACCCATGGTGTCACAATGCTGGCCCTTGACCTTACTCTCAATCCTCTGGATTTTTAAGAGATAAAACAGAACCTTATCTTTTGGAAGACAAATTTATTTCTTCTGTAAGCCTTCCATAAATGTGAGAGTGCTTCAAAAAGTTAATGAAAATGAAATTGAAAAGAAATCAGTTTGGCACAAAAATTTCTTTAATTTCATTTATTGTATTTTCTAAATATACATGTTCTATGAATGTTTTTAAAATTTCTTGGACTGGCGCCATAGCCTAGCAGTTAAAGTCCCTTCCTTGAATGCGCTGGGATCCCATATGGACACTGGTTCTAATCCCAGCAGCCCAGCTTCCCATCCAGATCCCTGCCTGTGGCCTGGGAAAGTGATTGAGGATTTCTCAAGGCCTTGGGACCCTGCCCCCAAGTGGGAGACCCAGCAAAGATTCCAGGCTCTTGGCTTTGGACGGGCTCAGCTCTAGTCATCACGGCTGCTTGGGGAGTAAATCATCCATTGGAGAATCTTTTTCTCTAACTCTCTCCTCTCTGTATATCTGACTTTGAAATAAAATAAATACATCTTTAAAATACATATATATATGTATTTTACCTTTTTTTTCTTGCAGTTACTACAAATGCTGCCATGGTTTGTGTGTATAAAACTCAACAGTGGAGGGCTAGTACTGTGGCTAGGTAGGTTAAGCCAAAGCTTGTAATGCCAACATTCCATATCAGAGTGTCAATTCAAGCACTGGCAGCTCAGTTTCCCATTTGATTTCCTACTATCATGCTTGGAAAGGCTACAGATGACGGTTCAAGTACTTGGATCCCTATTATCCATGTAAGAGACCTGGCTTGGGCCTAGTCCTTAGGGTTGTTAGCACCTGGGAAGTAGAGCAGTTAATGAAAGAGCTGAATCTCCCACTTACTCCTTTCTTTATCACTCCCTCCTTCTCTATCTGCTATTTTGGAGAGAGAGAAAAAGAAAGAAAGAAAGAAAGAAAGAAAGAAAGAAAGAAAGAAAGAAAGAAAGAAAGAAAGAAAGAAAGAAAGAGAGAGAGAGAGAGAGAAAGAAAGGAAGGAAGGAAGGAAGGAAGGAAGGAAGGAAGAAAGAAAGAAAGAAAGAAAGAAAGAAAGAAAGAAAGAAAGAAAGAAAGAAAGAAAGAAAGAAAGAAAGAGAAAGAAAGAAAGAAAGAAAGAAAGAAAGAAAGAAAGAAAGAGAGAGAGAGAGAAAGAAAGGAAGAAAGAAAGAAAGAAAGAGAGAGAGAGAAAGAAAGAAAGAAAGAAAGAAAGATAGATCAAAGAAAGAATGAAGGGAGGGAGGGAGGAAAGAGGAGCTTCAAATAAAAATATCTGCATAATATCTGACAAATCAGTAACATCTGTGTACTCTAAAATTTGCAAGGGAAAAGTTCTTTGGAGTTATGAATTTATCATGTAGAAATATGCTTGTCAATTTTTCTGAGCCTTCCTGATGAAAGCTCTAAATTCAGAATGAATGAGAATTCCCCAAATTGTAAACACTCCCACAGTGTTTGAAAACTTTAAGAACTTTTTTTAAAGGAAGTAGTCCTTACATCAAAACTAGAACCCAATTTAGACTTCCTGAACAAACAGGAAAGAAACAGCGGAAAGCAGCTGAATCCTCCACACGATAGTAACTCCACCACTCAACTGCCTCTAAGTATTAAACTCTCAATTAAAAAGAAGTGCTTTATGATCAGAACTTTCTTTGGCAAGTTGGAGAAAAGCACAGCACTTGATCCTAAAACATATCCCTAAAATATGAATAAAAATTTACTTCCATTTCACGCCTTCCCCAAGGATGTGATGTTTGGCAAGCTGTCTTAGAATGCATCTCTCTTCACAGCAGCTCTACCAAACTGAACCTTTCTGCCAGATGAATTCTACTGTTCCCTTCTTAATCTCTTCTTCCCGGGAAAGGGCAAACCTTCTTGAAATCAGTCATGGACAGAAGACCTGATCCAGTAAGTTGGTTTTTTTGTGCTTGTTTGTTTGTTTGTTTGTTTATTTCACAAGATCTCAGACCTCCAGGCCATTTTTAGAATAAGCATCCACCACCAGAAGAGCCTAGTGGTTGCGTCTCATTCTCCGGACATCCTAAATTCTCAGCTTCTTCCCCATCCTCAATCGTAAACTGTCTGGTCATGGAAAATGGAACTACATGGTGAGTTCATAAGGGTCAAACATTTTGCAAATCCATATCTACTTCTTATGATAAGTGTTTTCCATGAACCCTTTAAACACATTTCCCATAATTCTTGATATATGATTCTTTACCTCTACCACTCAGTGACGAGATAGCCCTAACCTCACTTTGTGTCTGCTTCTTCTGATGTAAAATGGATAAAACAGTAGTATCTCCAGCGTAAATTTTTACTGAAAGCAGTAAATACAGGTGGAATTTAAACGTTATCTGACAAATAGAAAATCCTGTAGGAAGTCCTGTATTATAGTGTTAGTACAGCCTAATACAGAGCCATTGCAATCCCTTCTTGAATGTTCCTCTTTCATTTTTCCCTCCATTTCAATATCCCACTTTTATACATATGCAATCATACAAATAAATGTACACACCAACAGAAAAAACCTCCTACTATGCCACTTCAATAGGAATTTACTGTCTAACAGTTTTATACCACTTACGAACTTGTGCCTGTTATGAATAACATAAAATACACATATTTTAAAATCTTGGTCTTATCACATATTCTTGCTTAGGATTTAGACACAAATTTATGGGCATTATTTTAAAGTTGGTATCATTAATATAATGCTAAAGCTAACTTCCCTGTTTTGAGGAATTACAAAGAAGAAAGAGAAAGAACAGAGGAAGGAAGGAAGAAGAAAAGATGAGGAAGGGAGAAAATGGAGAAGGAATGGACAAAACAAACACACAACTCCTGTTAAAATCATAAAACATCAAAATTCACTGTAAAACAATCTTTTTTCACATCTTATTAAAACCCATAAGGAAATGTCATTTGCCACAGTAAGAAAAACAGATGGTGGAAGGAGAGAAAATAAAACTGAAAACTGAGTTAAAATGCCATGGCTAACATTTTGGGTCCCTCTGACGTATCCCTATATCAAGTCATAGCCTCTCAGACAGCCACTTTCTTTATTGCACTCACGCCTTCCAACCTAAAATAGTTTCACAGGACTTCTAAAGTAAGAAGTGAGTGGTGTTTTGAATGTGTGTTTGCGCACAGTTGCATGTGAGTGTGTGAATGAGGCCAGAATGGGAACAGTGGAGGTCATTCAAACCCGTGAGACAGGCAACCCTGACCCGGGATGCTTTGCCAGCAGCGTAGTGATTCATCTTCCTTTCAGGCACAAGTACATCAAGTCCTCTGTTTTGCTCTTAGTTCACATTTGTCCTCTTTAAACCGGTGAGTCATAAGTTGGAAATATGTATGAAATAAGCAAGAATATGTCACTGAGTTATTTCTGGTAGTTCAATATACACATCCTGGGACATCATGCATTTGAAAGGCAAATTTTTAAATATGAGAGTTTTATTAAAAAAGAGTACATAGAGTCGCTTCTGTAAGGGGAAAAAAAAGAAATCAGTTGCAAGAGGAAATGGGATTCTGATAAAATGCTTAAGATTTGGAGAAAGGGATAAAATATTTCTTCCTTCTTTTTAAAAGGATGATTTTCTTCAGAGGAAATTACACAACTTCTTGATCACTCAAATTATCAGTTAAATATTCTTGCCAAAGTTTAATGGGAGACAAATTACATCTGATTTATTGTGAAGCTTTCTCACCTCTTCACAGAGAATATGAACTTCCAACACTAACGCAGACAAAATGCTTGTTTCACAGCTTCCCCCCAAACTTTGATTTCCCAGGAAATCAGATAATCAAATAATTGAGCAGCTTTAGCATGAGAAAATAGAAACCTGAAAACAATCCCATATAACCCAATGATTACCAAGGCAGGATTTTGACACCGATTCATTTGTTTACACTTTCCTTAACAAGTTCTATGTAGACAAAGCAGGGAAGACACAAGTTCACAAGACTGACATTAGCTATTTCTTTATAGACCAATGAATCAAGGTAGTCATTAATGTGGAAAGATGGACATTGCTTAGATAATTAATGGGACAACATAGACATCTGCTAAAGATAATAAAAATGATGTCTGAAAAAAAATCAGGAGTGTTAAGAGCAGCAGAGATGAGTACTTCTCTGAGTCTCAGGGAAGTAGTTGATGGCAACCTGAAGATTTTAAATTTAGCTGAAACTCAAGGATTTGAAAGATAAGAAGTATTTGCAAGAATAAGCCAAGCAAAGAGGATACCATTGCTTGATCTTGAGGTTGCAAAGAGAGCAGAGTTTGAGACGCCACCAGAGAACTGAAACTGACAGAAGACTGAGAAGGCAGGAATCCCAAGAGGAAGACATTGTCCAAGTTTTTCTGTGTACTGTGGACAGTCCCCAGTGAATAACCACAAGCAGGCAAGATAAATGATTAGATGTGCCTTTTGACAGATAACAAGTTGTTTTGCAAATAACTTTGTGGTTTAAAAGGGAGGACAAACAAGCCATTTCCTGTGGCTACTGAGGTTCTCCAACATCTTAATCTAGGAGGGTATCTACAGGGGATGGGAAGAAATGTGGACAACGTGATGGTAAACTGAGAAATCTCATCTACAGGCAATGCCTGTTGCTATGCATGTTAGACACAGCTGAGTGACAGAACTCATAAAATGGCAACGGAAGAGGGCCTTTGTGAATTGCTCTCTGTGAATTGTTTAAAAGCAGATTGGGAGAAGTATTTGGGCCAGAGGTGAAGACATCGCTTGGGATGCCTGCATTCTATCTTTGTCCAAGTCCCCACTCCACTCACAATTCCAGCTTCCTGACAAAATACAGAGAAGACAAAAGGTGTTTATTCTATAGTTGAGTGCCACCTCACACAAATAAGAAGGCCCTGGCTTCTGACCTGACTCAGTCCCAGTTATTCCAAGTGTTTGCATAGTGAACTAGCAGGTAGGAAATTCCCCCAAACTCTGTGTGTGTGTGTGTGTGTGTGTGTGTGTGTGTGTGTGTGTGTATGTGTGTGTGTTATTTGCCTTTCAACTAAACTAAATAACTAAAGACTAACTCCTTTTTAGAAAGATCTATGATTTTTTTTTTAAATCGTTTTATTTAGTTGCAAGGCAGTTACATAAAGAGAAGGGGAGAGCTCCTCCATTCACTGGTTCACTCTCCAAATGACAGCAATGGCCAGGGCTCAGCCAGCACAAAGCCAACAGTCAGGAACTTCATACAGGTTCCATGTGGGTTCAGATGGACAGTCACTTGAGCCATCTGCTATTCTCCCAGGCACGTTAGCACGGAGCTGGATGGGAAGTGGAACACCTTGGACTTGAATCTCAACTTGGAAAGATAAGAAGTTAGTCCCTTTAGTAAAAGCTTTAACTTGGTTTAATGTATATATTTATACATTTCAACTAGTTTTCCTGCTCTTTTTGTTCCTTTAACCCATAATTTTTTATGAAGTAGTTAAGTTCACGTTGGAATCCATTGTTGAAAGACTCTGGTGAGGGTGATGGTGGGACAGAAGGAACTGATGTTGGAAAAGGCATGACCCTGTCTAACGCAGAAGTGATAAGATGTGGACTTCTTTCATCAGAAAACAATTCTATTATGATACATGGAAACAATATACTTTAGGAGTATAAATGTAGAAGAAAATGTTTATTGATTTTAAGCAAAAAAAAGCTTGCTATACTGTTTAAAAAAGCTTAATGTACTGTTATAAAAAATTGTAAATCCCTGCCATCGTGCACACATTTAGGAAATTTCAAAAATTTATGAATGATGACAGGAAGCATATTCTATTATGGAATCAAAAGATGCTAGTTACTCACCATCCCAGGATCTCTTGCAGTCAGAGCATTAGCAAAGCTGTATGAATCACATGTACTCATGTTTGTCCTCTAATAAAAAAAAAATTGTGGCCCAAGGCAGGGACACTGTAAAAGTACTCTTCCATTGGTGCCAACATCAGCAGCTGCATCTCTTTTTCAGGAGTAGAATAGAAGAAGCCTACAGCCAAATCCAGGGACCACCAGCTGGGATGTAGGTGGGATATATATCAAGGGATGGTTCTCAGCACCGGCAACAATTGTGCTTCCCCCAGACCAGTTAATTAAATGATGTGATTTAGTTGTGACTCTTCTGTATTAAATATAAGCCTGATTATTCTAGCTTTTAATTAATTCTAGAACTTGAAATATTCACTCAATTAGCTTCTCTCCTGCATCTGTACTTGGCCTCCAAATGAAAACCTTTTTACTGATATAGTGATTATTCTTCAGCAACAAAAGACACACTAGTGAGAGGATTTTCACAGGTGAGTGACTAAATGCAGGGCAGGACAGTGGCCTCAATGGAGCAGTAAGCTAACCATGATGTCACTGAAGACGCAAAGTCTACAGGATATCAACATACCTGAGAGAAGTGAGGGAATATTTAGGTTCTGCAAAATTTCTCTGTCTGTATCAGAAAAAATACAATTATTTATGCAATTCAGAGGGAGATGGAAAGGGTCCTGCTCAATATGTAATATTTTAAGTTATTCTCTTTTGACTTCTTCTTCTAAAAGTTTTGTTGTTGTTGTTGTTGTTGTTGTTGGAAAGGAAGATTTACAGAGAACAGGAGATACAGAAAGAAAGATCTCCCACTCACTGGTTCACTCCACAAATGGCCACCATAGCCAGAGCTGAGACAATCTGAAACCAGTAACCAGGAGCTTCTTCCTGGTTTCCCACATAGGCACAGGGTTCCAAGGTTTGGCGCATCCTCCACTGATTTTTCAGGTCATTAGGAGGGAGGTGGATTGGAAGTGGAGCATCCAGGACACAAACTGATGCCCATATGGGATCCCAGCATTTACAAGGGGAAGATTAACCAATTGAGCCACTGTTCTGGACCCTTAAGTCCTTGATATAATTTACACAGGCAGAATCATAGACAATTGATTAGTTAACAGTTACATGTACACCTAAGCTAAGTAAACAAGAAATCTGCCAATAACCTATCAAGGAATGAGCTTTGGGGGAGTCTAGTGTTAGAGCATAGTGGATAAAACTGTCCAGCTGTCCCACTTCTGATCCAGCTCCATGCTAATGTGCAGGAAAACACTTGGTCCCCTAACACCCATTTTGGAAACCCAAAGGACCATTTCAGCCATCTGAAAATTGAATCAGCAGGTCAAAAATCTGTGTGTGTGTGTATGTGTCTTTCCTTCTTTCCAACTCTGACTTTCAAATAAATGAATAAACCTTTAAAAAGAAGAAATGATATTGTCAAATAAATCACATATAATTAGTACTAATAGAATGCCAACACTTGAAAGCTCTAATTCTAGGAACCCTCTGTGAGTTGCAGGTTTAGAAAACATTAAGGTATTCAGAAACCCTGAAGAATCCTTGATCCGCTAAAGGTACTGATTCAAATTTTCAACTAGAACAATTATGAGGAAATGAAGAATATCAACCATCTTCCTTCTTTATTCTAAGACTTCATTCTGTTTAAAAGGTGAAGAGACAGAAGTTGAGGGGGAAAAAGATCTATCATCAACTGGTTTTCTCCACCATATGGCTGCAGTAGTCACAGCAGGCTGAAGTCAACAGCCTGGAACTCCACATGGCTCTCACACTTGGGTGGCAAGGACTAAAGCACTTGAGCAATCCTCTGTCGTTTTCCCAAGTCCAATAGTTGGGAGCTGAATTTGACATGGAGGATCTGGTGCCATGACATACGAGCTAGCCTTTTGCCTGCAGCGCTGGCATCTCATGTGGGTGCCGGTTCATGTCAAGGCTTCTTTACTTCTGATCCAGCTTTCTATTTATGGTCTGAAAAGGCAGAGAAGGATGGCTCAAAGTCCTTAAGCCCCCATACCTACATGGAAGACCCTGGGGGAGACTTCTGGCTCCTGGCTTCAGATCAGTTTAGTCTGGCCATTGTAGCCATTTAGGGAGTGGATCACTGTGCAGCAATACTTGCCCCAATCATTTTCTTTCTGAATGATAAAACTTATTTAAACTGAAAAGGTTTTGGAGGAAAGAATGGCCAATGTATTGTTTCCATTGAGAAAGCTTTTTCTCGTATTTTAGAACTTCACAAAATGTGCAGATTTCACATGGCCTTCCAGACTGTAGACTCCACATCATTTATTGTTGTGTGGCTGAGGCCTTTAAAGTTTAAATTATGAATAATATCAACATGTTGCAGAGGGGAAGAACTGTGGTGCACCGAATCAAGCTGTACACAGGACATCAGCATCTTACATCACAGTGGTAGTTTGAGTCCCAGCTGTTCTGTTCTTTGATTGAACTTCTTGTTAATACGCTTGGGAAAGCAAAAGATACTTGGGCCTCTAACACCCTTGTTTGAGACACCGATGGAGTTCATGGCTCCTGACCAGGGTCCTGGCACATGTAGAAAATGAATCAATGCATGCAAGACTCATTTTTGTGTCTCACCTCAGTGCTTTGTCACTGTTTTTAAAATAAATAATTCTTTAAAAATGTACATAGTTTTTCAGCCAATCCTTAGTATTTTTGCCCATTAAAAGCAATTTGAACGTTGACATTGAAGTTATCAATGAATCATGTGTCTGAGCTTTAGCTTCTACTTAAGCAATTTTCTAGAGGTCCCTCGTACAGGTAACTACCCCAAAGCTGCTATCTCTGGAACCTAGGAGCTATGCAATAAAATTGGAATACTTAACTCCAAGATAATCTTTCATGCCAATCACTACTTCAAATTCATCTTCTGTTACATGCTATTATTTACCACAAAATATTTAACATCTTACTCATTTTGGTTTAACACACAGAACACTTTTTAAGTATGATTAACAGTTCATTTTATATATGTACCATATACTTTTTTACTTGAAAAGCAGAGTTACAGAGAAAGAGAGAGAAGAAGACACAAAGAGAGCGAGACCTTCCACCAACTGAGTCATTCCCCAGATGGCTGCAATGTCCAGAGCTGGGTGGAAACAGGAGCTTGCTCCAGGCCTCTCACCTAGGTGCAGGGGCCCATGTACTTGGTCCATCTTTCCCTGTGCTCCCAGGCACATCAGTGCACGTGTGGGATGCCGACACTGACATCACCACCACACCAGTCCCAATTAACACATAGTTTCAGTGACTGGCTGCTTTCTATGACCCCTGTGTTCATTCAAGACTCTCAATTTTTGTCGTTTGTTACATTTTGTTGCTTCTTCAAATTTACAAAAATACAACATTTTGCCCAAATTTTTGACAAGTGTGGATTTGACTATAAAACCTAAAACAGTCTAATTCTTTCAGCTGACATCTCCATGGTACATTCATGCCAATAGGCATACTTCCACTCATGCTGCTGACATAAAAACTGGCCCTTGAACCACCTGCCAGCGCCCAGCAGACACGCAGCCTCAGAAGGAATGCTGGCCAAAGGCAACACAGGAACACCAGTGAATGGAGAAGTCTTAATGTGACCACAAGCCAAAGTGGGGAAGCCCAAAGTACATAATTCCAGGCTCCAATCCCCACATATTCTTTCTTCATAGAATAAGAACTCTCCCCAAATGCTGTGTGTGCTCATTCCCAATCAGTCCAGTCTGACCCAGCAATCCTGCAAGCATGACCATGAGGGGATTGACATATCAGGCAACCTCCAGCTTGGCCTTGCATTGTTGGTAAATCTAATCCTCACATCCCCTTTGTATAAGCAAAGCTCTGAAAGAATTTGGCAAGGTTCCATGACATTTTCAAAGTGACCTTTAGCTCTTCACAGCTGAGTACATTTCACTTTCTTCTGGACTAGAAATTTCTGAATTTCCGATAGCTTTTGCAACAAGACCCACCTAGGATACATGGACCTCTACACTGATTTCACAGTTTTCTTCATGTCTGTGACACAGCTGACATTGCCAAGGGAACAGGACAGCAACTGACTGAAAGTAATCAGTATTGGACTAAGTGGTCCTACCCCTGTCAGAAGAAGCACTTACAGGGATCAGTATTCTGGCTTATTAATCCTTGTTAATTTATTTATGATTCTACACAGACCTTAAACTCTCATTTTAAGTGATTTGCAACCACTTTGGGAACTTAAAGCATCATCTAACTGTAATTAAATGTACATTTCCAGCAAGGATTTTCCCTGTAAAACTCAAAACTGCTTAGCCATGTGTGTGCCTGACATACACACTTGCGTGTCTGATATGTGGGACTTCAAATGAATTAAACCAAATTCTAACACCTTCCACCTACCTGTTTATCACTCAACCATTTCCTTTTCAGTTAGTGCAAGTTCCTCATTCTATTACTCAGCTCAACATGTAGTGTAATCCTTGCCGTTTACTTCTTCTTAGCCTTCACATCCAATAAGTCAGGAGATCCTGTTGTGCGCTCTTGGAAATATACTTAGTATTTGGTCAGTTCTGCACCACCCAAGGGCATACTATCATCATTTCCTCCAGGGCCAATATCAACGTCTCAAATTCATGTTTGTCTACTCTTCCCTCCCCAAATTGAGCCGAAGCCATTTCAGTCATCATGTAACAACGATGGACCTTTAAGGTGTACGTCTTTGATGCAGTATTGCATCTCACACAAGGTAAAAATAGAAGTTTTATCATATATTCCCCTGAGTGTAAATCTCCATTGTTCTCACTGGCCTCATGTTCTACCATGCCTCTCTTTTCCCCAGCCCTAAGAATCCTGACACCTTGCTTTATCTGGTGCACACGAAGCATCCTTCCACTTCAAGTTCATTGCGTTCTGCTACCCCATCCTCCTGAAATCCTCACATCCAAATCTTCACGTGTCCTTCCCTACATCGTTCAAGAACTCTCCTAACCTCTACATAAAATTGCCCCCATGAAATATATTTTGGACCCATTCATCATACTCCATTTTCTTTCTGTCTATTATCCCCATTTTATTTTACTTGCGTGAATTTTTTTTAATTTGCGTGAATTTGTACCTTGTATAACCCAACTTATCTTGTTTGGTCACTACAACATGCCAGCTAATATTATTAGTATACTGTGAGTCCAAAATAAACCTTTAGGGGCCTGTGTGATGCCATAGCAAGTGAGTCCTTTATCTGCAGAACTGGCATCCCATTTGGGTGCAAGTTTGGGTCTTGCTCTTCCACTTCTGATCCAGCCCCCTGCTTGTGGCTGGGAGGCAACAGATGATGACTCAGGTCTATGGGCCTCTACTACCAAATGTGAGACCTTGAGGAAGAGCTTGACAGCTGGCTTCAACTGGCTCAGCTCCAGCTGTTGCGGTCATTCGGAGAGTGAATCACAGAGGGAGATCTTCATCGTTGCCCTCCCTACTCTCTCTGCAAAACTTTCTTTTCAAATAAAAAAATAAATAAATCCTTAAAAAACATAAAATAAACCATTATAATATTGTATTTCAAGAAAACTGGTGATTGCAGAATGGGCAGGCAATCGAAATATTGGTTCAGACACTAATTAGGATGAATCCTAACTCCGTACACATTCCAGCTTCCTGCCAATGCTGTCCTGGGAGGAAGTGGCCATGGCCCAAGCAACAGAATTCCTGTCACCCATGTGAAAGACTAGGAGTGAGTTCCCAAATCCTCATTGTGTCCTAGTCTCAACTGATCAACAGTCATCTGAGGATGCCAGACTGATTCTCTTTCCCATCCTACATTACTCCCTCTTGAAGACAACATAAATATTTTTCATCTTTACTATAAAAATATAAAAAGGAATGAAATAAATGAAAGAATAAAGAGGAGATCCAGGACAGATCCTTAAAGAATCTGCGCTATTTGAAGAGATACCAAATAAAACTGAGTTTGTAGAGATTAAGTAATCTCCAAAGGAAATGCAAACAAACCAGAAGAGCTGGCTTCACTGAAGCGAAAAGAAGCAACTGTTTTCAGCTGGAGGAAGTGGTTAACTCTAAAAAGCTACAGAGGAGTAGCCAGAGAAGTGTGAGAAGTGAGAATGGAGAAGAATCAGAAGTCAGGGGCCAGTGCCATGGCACAGTTCATTAAGCCTTTACCTGTGATGCTTGAATCCATACGAGTGTCACTTCAAGTTACTCCACTTCCAATCCAACTCCCTGCTGATGTGTCTGGGAAAGCAGTGGAAGATGTTCTAAATGCTTGGGCCCCTGCAGTCACATAGGAAATGTGGAAGAAGCTCCAGGCTTCAAACAGGCCAAATTCTGCCCACAGCAATCATTTAGACAGTGAACTAGTGGATAGAAGATATGTCTCTCTTCTGTCTCTGTAACTCTGCCTTTTAAATAAAAATAAATAATTTTTTTAAAAAAGATACTAAGTTGGGGCCCGGCGCAGTGGCCTAGTGGCTAAAGTCATCCCCTTGAACGCACCAGGATCACATATGGGCACCAGTTCCAATCTCAGCAGCTTCACTTCCCATCCAGCTCCCTGCTTGTGGCCTGGGAAAGCAGTCGAGGACAGCCCAAAGCCTTGGGACCCTGCACCAGAGTGGAAGACCAGGAAGAAGTTCCTGGCTGCTGGCTCCTAGCTCCTGGCTCCAGATGGGCACAACACCAGCTGTTACAGTTACTTGGGGAGTGAATCATTGGTCGGAAGATCTTCCTTTCTGTCTTTCCTCCTCTCTGTATATCTGCCTTTCCGATAAAAATTTTAAAATCTTAAAAAATAAAGATACTAAGTTAAAAAAACAAGAAACAGAGTTCCGTTAGAAAAGGCTTGCAAATAGAAGGTAGCGTCAACAATCAAACGTTACTGAAGAATCATGTGAGACCAAAAGCTCACCATTTGGTGCAGAACTCAGCATTGGTCAACGTGATGCTCACACTCAGAACTTTGGAGTAAACAATTTCCAAGGACATTAGCCTATGATACTCAGTAACAGCACGGTTTAGCGGATGGAGTATCCATAGGGCCAAAGCCATGTTGTTGACTCTTAAAGTATTCCCAAACCTGTATGAATGTCTTTTCTTCTGTTTGAGCTAGCTACAATCATTTCCACGGTTAACAATACAAATTTGACTGATAGAGACCAGTTACAGGGTTGAGGATAAAAGAAGATAGTGCAGTGGATTAAAACAAGGACAGCATGATACACAACGCTGACCAGAAATATGAATGCAAATTCACAGACATCATTGAATATTAGGATAAAGGGAAGAATGAATAACAGATAATGATTTTTAGCCTGGCTGAATGAAGTGAGTGTCAGTACTTCCAAACAAAACAAAAAAACAGAGAAATAATAATGAAAATGTTGAGCAGATGGCTGGGGTGGGGGAGACTTCTGGGGGTGGGAATAATTACCATTTCACAAAAGTTGAGTATGAGACTTTAAGTGAATGTTATGGGAAGCATAGAGAAGACAGATGGATGAATTTGCTGGAAATGTCAAGGATAAAGATAGAGAACTGAAGTCATCAGGAACTGAAATGATGAGAGGAAATGAGATCACTCTGGAAGAGTTCAGAGCGTAAGAACAGTGGGTCGAGGATGGTCATCTGCAGAACAGCATAATTTAAGAGGCCAGCTTAAGAAGACAAGACTAAAAAACACATCACATCATTCTGGACCACAGCTTCTCTGTTGATGGGATGGTTTGACTTTAATCATTCTGGGGTCTTTTGTTTGCTCTGTTTTGTTTTGTTGTTTAGGACATTTGTAGTCCCTTGAAAACCACATTCTTGTCTCTGGAAGCTCCTTCCTGTGAGCAATGATTACAAGTAATTTTTTCTGTCTCAGGTTTGCAAGCCATGATTCAAACTTCACATTCTTTTCTGCAAAAAAAGAAAAAAAAATGCTACCTTCAAGGTCTGAAGAGTAACAAGGAACTCTATTTTCAGCAATTCAGTCACAGAATAAATTTCTAAAATAACACAAGGAAGGGGCTTTATTTTCACTAACTTTCACTCCCAAATAGATCTGCTTGGGCGAAGCTTCCTTACTTTTCCAAGGATTCATCAATCAACGGGCTGCAAAAAATCAGAGCCCTTCATCAGGTATCTGGTGAGGATGTGCTTGATGACAGCAGATTCTACTGGTTACTCATGAGGCTTTTAACGGTTTCCCAATGTCTGATGCAAATATATCAAACTAATATTGCTTATTTAAAAAAAAAATAAGAAATAAAGACTCCTCTGGGGAAGAGGCAGGGGCAGAGGAAACTGCCTTAAGTTGTGAGACCACTCCTCTGTGTTTCTTGTAGTTTCCAATGATCTTCTCAGATTTAGCAATTGCTTCATCACAAGCAGTTCTAAACGACAGCAAAGAGATGATAAGAAAGGAAATAAATGTATGCTCATTTGTTTTCTCTTTGCTTTGTCTTGAACTTTGAGATAGATAAGAAAGCAGTTGTAGGGAAGGGAATATTTAAGTAGCTCAATGGGGAAATTGATGAAGGAAGCGATAAGCTCAACTTCAAGTAATGTAAATAAATATAAGAATTCTGCATGAAAGGTATGTCAGAGAATAAAATAAGAATTCAACTAACAGAATCAAGAATTTAGGCTACCAGGTCAGCATTGTGATGTAGCATGTTATGCATCTGCCCATAGTGCTGGCATCCCATATGGATGACACCTTGATGCCCAGCTGTTGGACTTCCAATCCAGATCCATCTGAATGTGCCTGGGAAGGCAGGACAGGATGGTCCAAGCACTTGGAGTTCCGCACCCACATGGTGAATCTGGAAGAAACTCATGGCCCCTGGTTTTGGTTTGTACCAGCCTCAGGTGTTTTAATCATTTGAGGAATGAACCACCAGATATCTATCTCTCACACACACACACACATACACATGCACACTCATTCAAATAAATTATCAAATCTTGTTTTTTATTACATTGCATTATGTAACACAGTTGTAGGTATGGGGATTCCCCCCAGTAATCAAGTCTTAAAACAGATTCTGAAGCTTTAAGTCTAGAAAGCGTTTATAACTTTTGAAGGGTGTATAGTAAAATTTGGCTACTTGAAAATACATGAGAGAAGGGAAACAGCATCAATGAAACTGAAAATCGTAACTTGGAAGCAGCAGAAGAAATCATAGGTAAAGCAAAAGCTTTTGATAGAATCGTTTTCCTGAAGTAATGAAGCAAAACATAAGATCAAGAAAGCAACAAAGAAAAGTGAGAAAGATACTTTCAACTAAGACTGAACTTATGCATTGAAATATATCCACTACTTTGCTTATCGAGTCACTAATGTTCTTCTCAATAGTCATTTCTGACTACCAGCAAGGAGAGAAAGTCGAAATCAATCTGTTTTAAAGTAATTGCAACTATCAAGCAAGCGCCATACTTTCAACAACTATGGTTACACACAGGAAAAAATATTAAATGCTAGCTAAATTTCTTCTATAGCCAGTTCTCTCTTTTCTCTTTCTCGCTTTTCTTTTTTTCTTTTTTTTTTAATTTTGATAATCTTTACATAGTTGATTAAGGCACAAAGGGTCAAGGGCTACAGAAAAGTGGGTACGATCATTGTTTCCACATTATTTTTTTTTCTAGATCTGGGGTAACAGGAGAATAAAGGGAGAAGCCCCACCCAGCCTCCCACCCATCCCAGGTCCCCAATGGGGGTGGAGGGAGCATGCTCCGATGGCCCCGCTCAAGTGGTTTTGATAGTCCAGCAGTTCTGTACTGCTGCCAATTTCGCCATTCCAAACATGATGAAATCTCTCCAGAATCCACTGGCTGACACAGTCTGCCTTAGAGTCTCTGTTTGCCCAGATTTTCGCTGCCAACACATGGCCGGGGTAGATATTGATTTGTTCTGTCCTCTATCCTGTTGTGGTACCAAGTGTACTCTGCAGGTTCCAACAGATTGCCATATCCTCCATGCACACCTGGAAATGCTGTCCACTGCTCGATCTGACCTCTGAGGAGGCCCAGCTTTGACACATGTACTCCATGGGCAGACCATGAAACCTATACTTCTCTTCATGGTTGGGGTTCTGAGATCAGCAGTTCATGTAGAGGGATCTCCAGAGAAACTTGGTCTGAGGTAATTCCAGATCTGATTCTTGTGTGTGAATGCCAGTACAGGGTCTGGCAGAGTCCATCTCCACAATCAGCTTATGCACATACTGGTTGTTGCAATTGCTGGGTCAGTTCTGTTTCCAGCCCTATCTTCCACACAAACCAGTGGGCATTGCAGTCCATCCTGATTCTGCCCACCACACACTCAGCCCTCCTGCAAACAGTGGGAGCTGCAGCCTAGTTGGGACAACTCCCAATAACCCCCACCAGATCTGCCCCCTGCCCTGGTTCCCATGCTTGCCAGTATATACAGCAGGCTTGTCCAGTCTGTCCCACATCTCATTCAGCTCTCCTACATGTCAATGGGCATTGAAGCCTAATTCAGCTCAACCAGCCCCACTATTCAGCCTACACACATGCTGGTGGGTGCCGTTCTGTCCAGTCATGTCTTCCTGAGTCCTGGTTTTCATGCCCTCCTGTGGGAGTGATAACCCAAGAGGAAGGTGCCCACTATTTCCTTATTGGGCCACTCCCACTCCCTGATTATGCACTTTCCAGGTGGTTCTACTGTTCAGCTTTACAGAATTAGCCCCTAGTACCAGAGTCTGCTAGCTGATGCTGCAGCAAAGCCAAACCAACCGTCACCCACTCTGATTTATGCTTGCACCAATAGGAGCCGTCAACCCAGCCTGGCTTTTCCCTGATCCAGCTCACATGAGGCCCACAGGTGTAGCTCTGCCCAGTCGGCTCTACCCCCATCCCAACTCACAGTCTCCAATGGGAGTGGCTGTCCATAAGCGGAGCCCTCCACATTTTGGTTACCAGCTTTAGCCCTCCACCCAACCCCCTGAGTCTTGCATGTGCTGCTTGGGTGCCATGGTCCAGTCTGACATGGCCTGCCCCACCTCAGCTTTTGCCAGTGGGTGTTGTAGCCTGGCCTGGCCTGGCCCACCCCCAATTCCAGCTCAGGTTGGTGGGGGCTAAAGCCCAGCCCAGCTGGCACCCAGTCCAAGCCATAATCTCTCTCCTCTTTTCAGATAGCTTTTTTCAAAAAGTGAATTCTTCAGATATTTCAATACTCTGACCTTCCTTACATAACTGTTACCACAAAATTCTCAGGCCAAATGTTAACACACTCTGTTGTAACTACAACAAATAAGGTTAACTTTCTAGCATAAGACAACAATGTTTTTCACTACATACACTCTCCTGGCTCAGCCAGTTCCACATTTTTTACCCACAATACCTTCCTTCTGCTGCTAAATTCAACATCAATCTAGTTGGGCAAAGCCGTATGTCACAATAACAAACATGGGAGTTCTGCTGGAATTTTGTGTGTTTGTTTATCTCACGCATTTGGAAAAACTCCAAAGACATGATGTACTTCACTGGATCTGGACCAGGCCTCTTCTCTGCTCTTCAGATGTGCTCATTTCCACGCAGGAACTGCAGCCTTTGCTTGCTCGTGTCCTACTGCATGGCCTCCATTTCTGCAAACCAGCGACCTTGAACTCCCACCATAGTCCCTGGAATTCAGTCACATCTGTGATTGAACTACTCTGCTATTAAATTGTTTCCAAACTCAGGCTGATCTCAGTAGTATCAAAACAATTCCAAAACTGAGACACAAAAATTTCACCATGAAAGAGGTTTGGCAAAGTCACTGCTGCAAAAACTGGGACAACTGACATATAGTATTGCTAAATTAATTTCATTTACACAAAAAGTATTTATTAAGACATAATAGGTGGCTCTAAACTCTAAGACTATTGGTAACAAAACAGATGAATCTTCCACTACATAAAATTAAATTATGTATATTAAAAAATAACATTCTTGCATCTGAAATAGTTTTTGAGTAAAATATTTTATCTCAGGCTAGCATTGTAGCACAGTGGGTTAAACCACTATCTGTACTACCAACATCCCATATAGATGCCTGTTCAAGTCACAACTGCCCCACTTCCTATGCAGCTCCTGCTAGTGTTCCTAGGAAAGCAGTGGAGGGCAATCCAAATACTTGACCCCTTGCTACCTCTACAGGATATCTGAATGGGCTCCCAGGCTTCCAGCTTCATTCTGATCCTGTCACAAAAGCTGCAGCAATTTGGAGAGTAAATCAGTGAATTGGAAAACACACACACACACATACACACACAGTTCTGATCTGTCTCTCCCTCTCCCTTTCTCTGTAACTCTGACTTTCAAATAAATATTTAAATTTATTGTTTGTTTGTTTATTGTCTCTTGAGTCCCAGGACTAGGAAGGAAGTGCTATCATAAGGCAGGTTGTCATTGCTCCTACAAGTCTGACTAGACTGTTTCATCTCAGGGACAACTGTGTGGCCCCTAGTTACTTGCAGAGTTGCCTTAAGGGGTGACAGGAAGTGGTGCACTCACTCAAGCCATTGAAGAACTTTCCTACTCTCTAAACCACCAGGTCCTGGTGTCCAAACTGCTTAGAACACCAGTAGCAGCCTGCTCGGTGAGCAGCTCAGCCCACTGTGGATGGAACAGCCTGACAGAGCTAACCGTGGATCTCCCGCTTCTGGTGACTAGGCTCCTGCTACCTGCGAGCTGTGGCGGTGGGGATGCTGACTGCACACTAAGGCGCACAGCGTAGCTGGATCTCCAGGCAATCTCTTGTCTGGATCAGGCCTCAGAGGCTCAGAACTACCTGAGGCCTGGGCTGGATCACCGTGCCCACAGAGAGCTGCACAGATCCTTTGTGCAGCCCTGGCAGATGCATGGGTGAGGGAGAGTCCCCATTGTGGGCTCTCCCCCAGCAGTGATACCTTGAAAGAGAGGAAGTGGCACCTCCCACTTGCTAATAATAGAAGAAAACTACCATACCCAATGGGGTGTCACCCTGCACTCCTGAACCAAGCCAGATCTCCCTGTCCCAACACAGCAAATGCCTCTGAATATCCACTGATGGAGAAGACACTCCATTAAACCACAGGGCATATTTCAAAAACAAAGCAACTGGTCTCACAAATGCCTAGAAATCGATGTAGAAATAATAGAAGCATGAACAAGGGAGACAATATGACTTCCTCAAAGGAACAAAACAGCATTGTAGTATTACAAGATAAAGACGGGGCCCAGTGTGATGGCTCAATTGGCTAATCCTTCCCTTGTAAGCACCAGGATCCTATATGGGAGCCAGTGTGTGTCCCAGCTGCTCCACTTTCCCTCCAGCTCCCTGTTTGTGGCTTGGGAAGGCAGTAGAGGACAGCCCCAAACCCTGGGACTCTGTGCTTATGTAGAAGACTCAGAAGAAGCAGCTAGCTCCTGGCTTCAGATAATCTCAAAGTGTCCATTTGAGGAGTAAACCAGCGGATGGAAGACTTATCTGTCTCCACTTCTTTCTATTAATCTACCTTCCAAATAAAAGTACATAAATCTTAAAAGAAATTAAGAAAAAAAGGATTGTGACATGCCTGAAAATTAATTTTAAAATATGATCATTAGATTATTCAAAAACAATAAAAAGTGAATTTATGAGCTAAGAAAACTCATACACAACATGGATGAAAATTTTCTTGTAATATTGAGATATTAAAGAGAAATCAAACAAATATTAGAAATGAAGAATCCAAAAGGCCAAATAAAAAATACAGTGAAAAGCCTTAACAGCAGATTCGGTGACGAATAAAAAAGAATCTCCAACATAGAAGACAAATCTTCGGAAATACTTAGACAAAAGAAAAAGTGTAAACAGTGAGAAAAACAGAAAACAGTGCCAGATTTATAGTATAATATCAAAAGACCTAATGTACATATCTCATGAGTTCATGAGGGAGCGGGTAAAGAGAATGGATTAGAACTCCTGTTCAGCATAATTATAACCAAAAACATACTTAATTTAGAGAAAAGAAAGAACATTCAAGTACAGAAAACACAAAGACTCCTAACAGACATGAGGAGAAAATATCTTCATCCATTGCGACACATTATAGTTAAACTTTCCACAGTAAAAAATAGAGACTGTCAAACTTGCATGACAGAAATGCCAGCTTACCATCAGATGGTCTCCAATCAGACTGACAGCTGACTTCTCATCAGAAATCTTACGGGTTAGGGGAGAATGGAGAGAGACAGTTCAAGTTCAAAAAAAAAAAAAAGCTAACCAGAAAGCTGTACTCTACAAGGTTCTCTTTTATAATGAAGCTGAAATGAAGGCCATCCAAAAAAAAAAAAACACAAATTAGAAAAAATTGTCACTAGCCCTTTAAATTGTGTTTAAGGAACCAAAAGGATACCCATCATCAGGAAGGCACTGTGAAGGAAGAGTTCTCCTAGCAAAACTACAACTCAAATCCAAGGCAAACACTCAGAATATATAAACAAAAATTGCCGGACCAAGGTTATTAATGGCTAATAACCTTGAACATTAATGGCCCAAACTGTGCAATTAAAAGACACAAACTGGGCCCGGCGCGGTGGCGCAAGTGGTTAAGTCCTCGCCTTGCACGCCCGGGATCCCATATGGGCGCCGGTTCTAATCCCGGCAGCCCCGCTTCCCTTCCAGCTCCCTGCCTGTGGCCCCGGAAAGCAGTCGAGGACGGCCCAAGGCTTTGGGACCCTGCACCCACGTGGGAGACCCGGAAGAGGCTCCTGGCTTCGGATCGGCATAGCATCGGCCCGTTGCGCTCACTTGGGGAGTGAATCATCGGACGGAAGATCTTCCTCTCTGTATCTCCTCTCTGTATATCCGCCTTTCCAATAAAAAGAAATAATAATAAAAAAAAAAAAAAAAAAAAAAGACACAAACTGACAAACGGATTTAAAAACAAGAGCCTTCTGTTTTCTGCTTCCCAGAAATACGCCTCATAAATACATAGACTGAAGGTGAAGGGATTTAAAAAAGCTACTCACGCTAACAGAGATCAACACAAAGCAACAGTGTCCCCCTAACAGCAGGCAATGGGAAGATATGACTATAGTAGATGTGCACAAATCCAGTGTTAGAGCACCAGACCATCAAAACAAATGTAAATGGATCCAAAGGGACATAGAGACCCCAATACAGCAAGAATGGGGGATTGTAACACCCCGCTTACATCAACAAGTCAAAGAGACAAAAATGCAACAATGAAACAACAGCGGTAATCTATACTACGGATCAAATCGACCTCATCAATATCTACAGAGCAGTAGACACTTTTTTTCATCAGTGCATGAAACTTTCCCTAGAACATACCATATCCACCCCATGAAGTAAGCCTCAACAGTTTTTTTAAGTCAACATCATAACAATAAAATGAAGCTGGAAATCAATAATTTTTAAAAATCTAGAATTATGGAAACACATGGAAACTGAACATCACACTCTTGAATGAACACAAAAAATCATAGGAGAAATAAAATCATCCCTGAAAATGAACAAAAGTGATAGCAGATCACAGCAAAACTTACACAATACAGAAAGAGCAGTGTTAACAGAGATCTTTATGGCAGTTAGTGCCTACATCAAGAAATTGGGACAGCCTCAAATAAATAATCAAACAATATATTTCAGGGACCTAGAAAAACAACAGCAATTCAAACTCAAAATTAGTAGGAGAAAAATAATTAAAATTAGAAAGGAAATAAACAAACAAACAAACAAAATCTAAGTGAAATGAAGAGCTAGTTTTTGAAGACCCATTAATAAAATCAAAGGTGAAAAAGATGTTACAGTGAACACCAAAAGAATGAAACAAATAAGAAGCAATTGCTGCAAAGAGCTAAATGCCAACAAGCTGAAAAATCAAGAAGAAATGAAATTATTTTTGGATATTCATAATCTATGAAAATTGAGAAAACAAAAATAGAGTGATCACCAAGACAGGGACTGACTCCGTAATAAAGATTCTCTCAAAAAAGAAAAGCCCACAGCCAAATAACTTCACTGCTAAATTTACCAAACTTTCTAAAAGAATGAATTCTAATTCTAAAACAATTCAAAACATCTGAAAGGGAGGAAATCCTCCCAAAATCCATCCATAAAGCCAGCATAACATTAATTCCAAAACTAGAAAAAGATACAAGAAAGAAGAACTATTAGACCAATAGCCCTGATGAATGTAGATGCAGACCACCCCCCCCCAAAAAACACAAATATAAGTTATTCAATCCAACAACTCATCAAAATGATAATTCACCAGGATCAAGTAGCATGTGTATGCAGGATACACATACACAACAAACAAAAATCAATAAAAGTGATACATCACATTAACAAATTAAGAAATCAAATCTGTATGACTTCCCAATAATCGTGAGAAGACATTTGACAAAACACAGCATCTTTTCATGAGACAAACCTTAAGCAAACTGGTTATAGGTAAAACATTTCTTGAAGCAATCAAGGCAATATATGGCAAGCCAGCAGTCAGCAACACATTGAATGAGGAAAAGTTAGAAGCATTTCCAGTAAGATTTGTTATCCGACAAGGATGTCCAGTTTCATCACTGGTATTTAATATCGGCCTGGAAGTTTTAGCAAGAGTCAGTAGCTAAGAAAACAAGATCGAATGAAAACAAAATGCAAATTGGAAAGGAAGAAGTCAGACCATCCCTGTTTGCACATGACATGATCCTATATATAAGGAAACAGAAAAACGCACTAAGACTCTGCTGACAATGGTCACAAAAATAAAACCTAAATGCCTTCAAATAAATCTAAACATGTAAATTTCTATAAAGAATTTTTTTAACTGAAGAAATGACACAAAATGTTTGCACACTACACAAGTGATAGGGGACTAATACCAAGGGTATACAAAGAGCTTCATTAACCCAGGGACAGCAAAAAAAAAAAAAAAACAACCGACAAACAAACAAACAAAAAAAACCCTGTAACAAAATGGGCAACAGAAATGAACAGACATTTTTCAAAAGAACAGATTCAAATGGCTAACAGATATATGCAAAGATGCTCAGGCTCCCTAGCCATCAGAGAGATACAAATGAAAACCATGTTGAGGTACCACTTAACTCCATTGAGACTGGCCTACGTTCAGAATTCAACTAACAACACCTGCTGGGTGTTGTAGATGTGGGGAAAAAGGCACCTTCCTTCACTGCTGGTGGGAGTGTAGGCTAGTACAACCAATATGGAAATCAGTATGGAGAGTGCTTAGAAAATTGCAAATAAACCTGCCATATGACCCAGCTATCCTGCTCCTAGTAGTATATCCAACAGAAGTGAAATCTGCATATGAGAAGGGGATCTGTAATCCTATATTTGCAGCAGCACAACCTACAATAGCAAAGACATGGAAACAATCCAGAAGTGCATCCAAAGAAGAGTGGTTAAAGAAACTGTGGTACGTCTACTCCATGGAATATTAGTCAGCTATTAAGAATGAAATTATTCTATTTACAACCAGGTGGTCCCAACTAGAGACCATTATGCTCAGTGAAATAAGTTGATCACAAAAGAACAAATACAATATGTTCTCTCTTATATAAGGAAATCAACATGGAAAGTGTTAAGTTCAATAATCCAATAAATACTGTTTTTTTGTTTGTTTGTTTGGCTGTATCCCTTGTGTTTTGATTTTTTTTTAAGATATATTCACTTTTATTCAAAAGGCAGATATACAGAGCGGAGGAGAAACAGAGGGCAAGATCTTCTGTCCAATGATTCACTCCCCAAGTGGCTGCAAAGGCTGGAGCTGAGTCAGTCCAAAGCCAGGATCCAGGAATTCCTTCCAAGTCTACCACACAGGTACAGAGTCCCATGGCTTTGGGCTGTCCCGGACTGATTTTGGTGTTGTTTTTTTTTTTAAACACTGTTCTCTGGAGCCTATTTTGCCACTGTGTGTCGGGGGGGTTAAGATTTATTTTTTTATTTTTTTATTGGAAAGGTGGATATACAGAGAGGAGAGACAGAGAGGAAGATCTTCCGTCGGATGATTCACTCCCCAAGTAAGCCCAACGGCCGATGCTATGCCAATCCAAAGCCAGGAGCCTCTTCCAGGTCTCCCATGAGGGTGCAGGGTCCCAAAGCTTTGGGCCATCCTCGACTGCTTTCCCAGGCCACAGGCAGGGAGCTAAATGGGAAGCAAGGTCGTTGGAATTAGAACCGGTGCCCATATGGGATCCCAGGCGTGCAAAGCGAGGACTTTAACCACTATGCCATCGTGCTGGGCCCTTGATGTTTTTTTCATTTCAGTTTGGTTTATTCCAAATAATTTCCTTTCTCTTGTCAAATTCATCACGAACTCATGGATTATACGATGCCATCATTTTTCCCAAGAGACTTTTGTGTTTCCTTTTGTCACCCACGTGTTGGTTACTCAGCACCACATTTTTTCATGGTGCTGTAATCTGTTGTTGATGTTGTTTTTGTTGTTGTTGTTTTTGTTGTTGTGCCTGTTCTAACTCATATCAGTTGTTGACCTTCTTTCATGGCTTCCCACTTATGGAAATGAATAGTTATGTAGTACTGGGGTCTGTCATATACAGATATGAGGGTATAATGGAACATGCATCCCTGCTTCCAGATGAAAGAACATGCATCCCTGCTTCCAAATGAAATTGTTGGAAATGTGTAGACAATGGGATGCTGGACTGTCTGACATTGTCTGTACCAACAATGTCGGGTACACTCAAATAAGAGACTTGTAGAATTATGACTCTTTATGAAGGACTACACTATTGTAACAAAATGGGAAAAATCTGATGGGCAGTGGGAGTTTGGGGGGAGTGGGAATCCCAGCCTATACAAAATTGTACCACATAATTGAAAATTCAAAGTAAAAATATATTTTTTAAAAATGGAAGTATTTGCTATGTTCATAGATTGAAAGAAATATCATCAAAATGTCTTTACTGCCTAAAGCAGTTTACAAATCCAATGCAATCCCAGACAGAATAGCAACACTCTTCTCAGATCTAGAAAAATACAATCATGCTTAAAATCATATGGAAATACAGGAGATCTCAAAGAGCTAAAGCACTCTTAAAAAGCAAAAGAAAAACTGGAAGTCATCCCAATATCAGATTTCAGGACATTTTAGAGTACAGTAATAATCAAAACAGCTGGAACAGGATCAAAAATAAATAAATAGATAAATCGATGGAACAGAAAAGAAACCCCAGCAATTAACTCATGCATCCGCCACTGACTAATTTTTGACGAACAAGTCAAAATCAAAACTTGGAAGATGACTGTCTCTTCAACAAACTGCACTGGTAAAATTGTGTCTCCACACACTGAAAGACGAAACAAGATCCCTACCTAACACCTTACTAGAAAAATCAACTCAAAATGGATCAAGGATCTAACATGAGATAGCATCAAATTACTACAGGAAAACATCAGGGACACCCTGCACAGCATAGACATAGGCTAAGACTCTAATGAAAAGACCCCCAGAAAAGCAGGCAATTTAAAAAATGGACAAATGGAATTACATCAAGCTGAAGTTTCTGTACTGCAAAACAAAAGCAAAAACAAACAAAAAAAAACTGTCAACAAAGTGGAGAGGAAGGCAACAGAGTGGGAAAAATATTTGCAAACTGCATAACTGATAGAGGATTTATATCCTGGATTTACGAAGAGCTCCAGAAACTCAACAACAAAGCAAACAATCAAGTTGAAAAAAAAAAAATGGGCCAAGAGCATGTACAGGAATTTCTCAAATGATGAAACACAAATGCTCAACAGACGGATGAAAATACTCAGAATCACTAGCTATCAGGGAAATGCAAATAGAAATTGCAATGAGGTTTTACCTCACTCTAAAGTGCCTATCACACAGAAAACAGAAAATAAAAGCTAGGAAGTGAGGAAAACATACCCTAACCAACCATTGGTGAGAATGAAAACTAGTGCAATCATTGTGGAAAGCCATGGATATTTTTCAGAAATCTGAAAATAGACCTAGCATATGACCCAGCTGGTCCACTCCCAGGAATTTACCCAAACAAATTGAAATCAACATATGAGAGAGTTAGCTAGACTCCCATAGTTACAGCAACTCAGTTTACAACAGCTAAGGTATGGAATTAACTCAGATGTCGGCAAACTGATGACTGGATAAATAAGATGCAATACACACATACTTTGGATTATCACTTAGCTGTATGAAGGAAGGAAGGAAGGAAGAAAGGAAGGAAGGAAGGAAGAGGAAGGAAAAAAGGAAAAAAATTCTGTCTTTCATACAACAGGAAACCTTTGCGAGTGAAATAAGCCACCAGCCGCTCCCCCAAAAAGGCAAATATCATATATTTTCCCATGTCTGTGATAACTAAAAGTTCACAAAAATGAAATCAGTTGGAGAAAAGTTAACATTTTGATATTTGATTACTATTTACAGCCTTGTCCATCACTTTCAAAAATGGTAGCTTTTTTCCACTCGTTATTTGTTGAATATAGACTTTACCGGACACTATGCATAAACACACAAAAAGGAAGCTATAAGCAAAATAACTCAGCCAAAATATTTTCACACTGCATGCATTCAGAGATGGCTTTGCTCAATCGCACTTTGAGCATCACCGAGTCCTACAGCTTTCCACAAATTTCTCCGTGCAGCGTCAAGGCTTGTGTTATGCATGTTTGAAAAGATTACTTCACCATAATTTCAGGAATTTTTTTCCCACGTCACATGTACATTTTCAAGATCTTACAAGATTCCAGGATCTTTCAAATGAATTTTACACAGTTAATGGCAGCTATCTTGAGAAGATAGGCTGGCAGACAGGAATTTGCAAAATGTCTTCCATCATTAGAAAAATACTGACTTCAGAGATGCTAAAATTGCGAATGTATGTACATTTAAGAATTAATGAAATATTGAAAATATATGCCCTTATTTGTTACAATGAATGAACATTTAGAAAGAACATCAAGATTGGTCCCAAAGTGATTTTTTATAGTTACCTAATAAATGGGTAAAAATAAATAGATGTAATAAAAATGGTTAATGTTGCATTGTACATATAATCCTCTGCCTAAACGATTTCTGAGCTTTTCAGATCATAAAAAGTTTCAGGTTTCAACTGAGATATATTTGAAATGTCAAGTAATAATAGCATACCCACATGACTCACAGGAGTTACAGATGAACAAATTTGCTCACAATGTATGTTGCCAGGAATCATTTATCCCAGAAGAAGAACAGGTGAAAAGCTAGCTATGCCCAGCAGAGATTAATACCTAGATTTTAATTTCAGTCAACGTTGTGTTCATTCTTTAAAAATGTTTTAGTATAAGACCCAGCATAGCAGCTTAGTGGCTAAAAGCACCAGGATTCCATATGGACGCCAGTTCGTGTCCCAGCTGCTACCTTTCCCATCCAGCGCCCTGCATGTGGCCTAGGAAAGCAGTCAAGGACAGCCCAAAGCCTTGGGACTCTGCGCCTGAATGGGAAACCTGGAAGAAGCACCTGGCTCCTGGCTTTGGATCAGCACAGCTCCAGCCATTGTGGCCAGCTGGGGAGTGAACCAACAAATTGAAGATCTTTCTGTCTCTCCTCTCTGTAAATCTGCCTTTCCAACAAAAATAAATAAATATTTTTAAAGTTTTAGCATAAAATAAGCAGTGTTTGTACAAGCACTTTTCAATAATGAAAGTAGTTTAATCATGGTTATGTTTGTGCCCAAGAATTATCTTCTTAAATTTTTGTTCATCACATTTAATAGCCAATCTTTCAATCAAATTATTTCTGTAACTCTAGTCTTATGTCGCTCAAGACCATTTCAAAGAAGTAACAATGCATATAATTTATTTAATATTCCCCTTTACACATCTCTTTAATATGTACTGCACAGGGGATCTTAAAATGTTCCAGAAAAAGAACAACATTTTCATGTAATTCCATTTTTTCCCATAACTTTTTAAAAACAGTTTTGTGTGCATCAAGGTTGACAAGCTACCATCCATATCTTACGCTTGTAAATAAAGTATTATTGAAACATGGTCCACCATTATTTACTTACTATCTTTGGCTACTTCACCAGCTCAACAGCAGAGTTAAGTAAGTAAAGTAGAGACTGCATACCCCAAAAAGTCAAAAACACTTATCTGATCACTTATGAAACAAAGTTTGCCAACACATGCTCTAAAACAAAGAGACAGTTTTATGTACTCCCTAAACATACTACATTCTAGGTGACAGCCATCCTGTCTTCGGTTTCAGCAATGGAAACATAAATTAGACCACCATTTCAAAGTAATGCATAATAAGTAATATTTTCCCACAGGAAAAGGAGACTACTTATAAAAGCTACCTTCAGATGTTCATCTTTATAGTACAAAGAGAACTTAACCTCGACACTACTATAAAATATCCTTTGTTCGCTTGTTAAGTCAACTACTACTGGGGAAGCCACCACTTGGGATGTTGGCATTCCATATAACCATCAGTTCAGGTCCTGGTTGTTCCACTTCCAATCTAGCTCCCTGTCAGTGGCCTAGGAAAAGCATCAAAAGATGGCCCACGTGCATAGGCTCCTGCTAACCTCATAAGGGACTAAGAAGAAGCTCCTGGCTTCAGCCTGGCACAGCCCCAGTTACTGCAGCAATCTGAGGAGTGAACCAGCATATGGAAGATCTTTGTCCCCCTCTCTGTGTAACCAACTTTTAAATAAGTACAAAATCTTCCAAATAAGTAAACAAATAAAGACTATAAATACAACTTCCTTTGCAATCCAATTGCCCACTACTTCCTTTTCTAACATCACAACTAAAATCTACTTGTCATGTTCAATTTCATATTTTCAGTGAAAAATCTCAAACTCATGACATTTGCAAGCATTTGATGCTATTTTTTCTGAAGCGCAGAAGCAGAGGAATGGAGACAGAAATTTTTAATCACTCTTACATTGGTCTGTTCACTCATTTTTGCCTCATTCTGGAGCCATGAGCCAGGCCCTTGACTTCAACGACAGGCAACCTGTAGTTTGCAACCTAGGCTATGCCAGTCATAAGGCCTTATCTCAATGCCCAAAGTGATTGATTCAAGGGACAAATCACAGAACTGTCCAGTGCGATCTGGAGTTTGTGAAGAGATAAGTCTTTCTCAACATTTATTTGAAAGACAAAGAGATGGAGAACGAATTCCGATCTGCTAGCTTACCTCTAAAAGCCTACAACAGGCCAACCCCAGCCAAGCCAATCCAAGAGCCAGATATTCAATCTGAATCTTCCATAGTACTGGCAGAGATCCAACTGCCTGGCCCATTACCTGCTACCACTTCCCAGTGTGTATATTAGCAAGAACCCAAAATTGAAAGCAGAAGATAGGCTCACATATGGGCACTGCAATATGGAACGCACATGTTTGAAGTGGTATCCTAAATGTTTTCGCTTCTGTTCAAACGTTTGACCTCAGAAGTGTAATTGACACTGAATCTCATTAGCTATATTTCTACGTGTGGTTCAAGGTGATCAAGGAAAAGGTCAAGCCAAAAAGAAGATGAGATACTTGGGAAAAGAGGAAGACTATTGACAAGAATTTAGTTCTGATTCCAGATTTCTCTAGATAGCTACACCCTGACCTTCCTGTAATTTCAACCGAGCAAACGGAAGTGCCCCTCTTTTCCTTCACTTAACTTCAGCTGTGTCAGTTGCAAGCAAGACTGCTGGCTCACAGGCCAGTCCCCACTGACAGCAGAAAACCACATCAACTTGATGGATTTGAATCCTCTAAAAGAAAACAATGGCAAAAAACCTGGAATAATATTGCTAATTTATTATAGAAAATTTCCCCTTCCTTCTTTTCTAGTGGCTTAAGAAAGAAAAACAATTTGAAAAAAATGAAAAGCAACAGCATGCAGGAATTTAATCTGCCATCTGTCCTCTGGTCCCTCAGGCCTTCTCTCCATGACTTTCCCACCTTCCCCTCTCTGTTCCACTTTCTGTAAGATTGCATGTCTGAAAGTTCACAAGGTAGTTTATGTAAGGTTGGTAATAAGCATGTAAGGATCAAGTTCATTTACACACTGTTAGCTACAACAGTAGGAAGCTTCTTCAGTATTGAATCATTTAAAAGAAAAAAGGAAAGCAAATGCAAAGGTAAAATATGTAAGAACCAAAATTAAAAAAAAAAAACCTTATTGATTGTCCCCTGCTGTATGCATCTAATGATTTGCCTCTGAGAATAAAACTTTTTAGCAACCCTAAAATAAAAATAAGACAAGCTATTTTTCAACAAAACCTCTGCTTTGCCAAACATCCTGCAGTTTATCTCTAAGGACTTAGAAGCAAGGAAAGAATGAAGGACTGAAACCATCATCTAATTACTGAATGAATGGTGCAGTTGTTTTGTCTGATTGCACAAAACTAGTTATCCATCATGAGTTTCATTGACAAAAAGGGAATCTACACAAATTATAGGGAAATTCAAGAACTAAAGGAATGTTTTGGTTCAGAGGTCTGCAAAGACTATTGGCTTCGGTTTTTGGCGAAGTCTGCCTCTGCCGCATGAACTCAGCTGTGCTGGGTCAGCCTGAAGTGTTCCCAAAAGCCTAGAAGAGGACTTACTTCCTTGTCATCTGTATCCCATCAATAAATTAAAGTGATGCTCTCCAGCTCGTGTTTGTTTCTTGGCAAGCTAATCTACAATCAGAAAAAGAAAAGCTTTTCATTTGTGGACTCCGGCTAAAGGAAGGAGGTCTTTTATGCGGATTCACCAGAGACCAAAATATTAAAAAGTAGAAGAAGAAAACCATATGTTGCAGTTCCTGTAAGGAAGCAGCTCCGAGCCCCAGTGAAAGAGAGGCCTGAGTTTGTTACACAGAAATGTTAAATATCTTACTATGAGGACACAACATTGGTATCTCTGTTGTAAACATCAGTGTTATAACTGGTGGCTAGTTGTCTCTGATTTCTTAAACCAGAAAAATCTAAAAATTAGATATGTCAAAGAAACATTAGATAATCAACATGTTATGCTTCCTTCTTTAAGTTTCACACTAATTTAGGCAGGAGGCAAGAGATCTAGCTGACTAGAAATGAAGGATTCTTTTCATAAGCTCCTGGTTTCTTCCCTTCCGGATCAATCATAGCAAAATGTGTTGACTATTTACAGGTGTAGCAATCACATGTAGATTAAAACAGAAAAGGGGGAAATCATTGGAAGGGTCTCTTAGTTGACACAAGATTGTCTTTACCATTGTATCATTTTTAATAAGCACTTTCATGACAACAGGATTGAGGTGCCCTCTTGCAAACCCCTACGGGAGGGAATTCTGCATTTGCATTTAATTTCCTTTCTGTCTCTTTGATTCAATCAAGAATTCCCATTTGAATGCATGCAAACTCAAAAAATACATCTTCCAGCATAGTATTTTAGTACTCTATGAGTTAATGTACCAGTGATTCCATTATTTATACTGAAACTGGGATGCTTTTCTTTTTAGTACAGTCACTAAAACAAAGAACCGGTCCCAGTGTGATAGCATAGTGGCTAAAGTCCTCACCTTGCACGCCTGGGATCCCATACAAATGCCTATTATAATCCCAGCAGCCCTGCTTCCCATCCTGCTCCCTGATTGTGGCCTGGGAAAGCAGTCGAGGACGGCCCAAAGCCTTGGGACCCTGCATCCACATGGGAGACCCGGAAGAGGCTCCTGGCACCTGGCTTCAGATTGGCTCAGGTCCAGCTGTTGTGCTCACTTGGGGAGGGAATCATTGGATGGAAGATCTTCCTCTCTGTCTATCCTCCTCTCTGTATATTTGACTTTCCAATAAATAAATCTTTTTAAAATAAATAAATAAAAAATAAATGAAAAACAAAGAACCAACATCACCAAACAAAAAACCTGGAAGATTGAAAGGAAGCAATTTTTGTCCAAAGAAGACACTGAGCAGAATTTAAAAAAGAAAGAAAAGAAAAACTGTCATCTTGTCATTTTACCCTCCTCCTGCCTTTTCCTTCTTATTTCCTTGAAAGCCAGAGTTACAGAGAGAATGAAGAGAGACAGAGAGAGAGAAGTCCTCCATCTGCTGATTCAACTCCCAAGACGGATATGCAATGGCTGGAGCCACGTAAGGGACAAGGAACTCCTTCCTGGTCTCCAATATGAATGGTGGTGGCAGAGTGGGGGAGGGATCAAGGATTTGGGTCTCCTTTCAATATTTTTTCCAGGCATATTAACTGGAATTACATCAGAACTGGAGAATCCAGGACTTAACAGTCACCATGTAGGATGCCAGCATGGTAGGCAGTGGCTTAACCCACTGCATCATATCCCAGCCCACTTCAAGCAGAACTGTGAATGTTCATAATTTTTAAAAAGTTAAAGTTCTAGTTATTACAATATTATGCGCAGCTAATTCCCACAGCCTGGTTCTTTACCATGAGCCGGAAACACCAGACGCAACGAGGTATCTTACTTAGGAGGTTTTATTCCAGCGGAGCAGGAGCGAGATGGAGGTGGTAGAAGAGCAGTGAGGAAAAGGGGGAAGGAAGGCAGGGGTGGGGAGGTGGTGAGCCGGAAGGAGAAGAGAGAAACGGAGCCGCACTTGGGGAGCCTTTATGACATTCAGGTGAGCCTGTAACGCGTGGAGGAGAGCCGGGATTGGGAAGCATTGAGGACAGGCCCAGGGGGTTGGTGCCTGAGACTGTCAGAAGTGATTGCCTAGGAATGATTGGTAAACGGGCGGAGTTGGGGAAGGGGCTGGGAGATTGGGGTGGGATTCTCAGGTGAAATGCCGGGTTACATCTGATGGGTGGACGGCTGGACTGGCGCGAATTTAGTGAGCTGTATCGAAGAGGAAATGGCACTGGGTCCAGGATGGGATATTTGAATAACTCCTTACAATGAATACAGCTTTCTTTACTCAGTAGATTGGGAGGCATTCGTCTAGAGTACTGAAAAGAGAGTTAACCAAGTAAATGAGAACGCATTATTCCCGGTTCTGGTTTTACTAACAATAAAATCCTTGGAAACAGACTTAGTCACAGGATAATTGCTTGACTTGCTTGAACTTTGGTTTGCACTTCTTGAAGTAGGGGTGCCAACCTTAGCTTTTCCTAAATTCAGATTTTGTGACTTTAAACAAAAATAAAAACCAGTACTTATTGTACCAGTGAGGTGCAGGTGCAAAACAAATTTTGCTTTCACTCTCTGAGTTTCTGATAGTTGAGCCTATGCAAACCATTCATGATAGAAATGGTTATAGAAACTTATTACACATGTATGTGCAAAGCAGCCACACAAAGCATCATACTCAGAGTGCCTGATGGTGGAAGTTTACATAGCCTTTTGAGCTAGAGAAAAAAATTAGAGGTTTCTGGAGAAAAGTGGCAACACAAGTTGAGGAAAAGGAGGGAATATGTAATGAATATATATTGCTTAATTATGCAGACAAATATCCCAGGTAGGGTCCTCATAAGAATCAGTGATATCGCGGCCGGTGCCCTGACATCGTAGGCTGAGCCTCCACCAGAAGGGCCAGCCTCCAGTGTGGGTGCCAGATCCAGTTCTGCTCCACTATCAATCTGGCTCACTGCCAATGCCGTGGTAAAGCAGCAGATTCCTTAAGTCCTTGGACCCATGGACCCATGTGGGATACCCAGCAGAAGCTCTAAGCTCCTGGCTTCAGACGGGCTCACCTCCATCCAGTATTGTAGCCAATTTGAGGAGTGCATCACCAAGTGAAATATATCTCTCCCTGTCTCTCTTGCCTATAGATTTGCCATTCAAATACAATTTTTTTAAATCAATGATATCAGCCTTTAGTACCTTTTCCTATAGGTCGATATCCTCTTTTTGATGAAGTTATACAGAAGGAGTTCAAGAGACATGATCAGACAATGGGCGTTCAAAGAAGACATTTAATAATGTTTTATATTTCTATGATGAAACAGTTATTTCCAAATAAAGAAGCAACATAACTGTATTTAGCTTATAGAGAGGTTCTTGGAACATCACATCCCTAACTTTAATTATTCCAAGATTCTTGTCTTCACCTAGGAGATAATTCAAAGCAGAGACATAGGAAAAGTACAAGAATGGGAGGTAAAGTTATTTAAAAAGATTAAAAACAGGCAGCCTCATGGGAAATTCACACACAGATACACACACACACACAGACACAGGCACACACACACACACACACACACACACACACACACACACACGCATCAGAGTCCTCAGTTTGGCCACCAATGTGTCAAGTAGGGAGTGGTGCCCTAACAGAGTATACAAATGGTGTATGGTTTGGATTGGGCTTCAGTGGGCATAATGACCTCTGGCAAGCATGCACAGAGTCTCCAAGTGCAGCTCAGCTCACATGTGTTCATCATAGCATCTTCTTGTACAATGGGGGAAACAGGTGCATCATGAAAAGTTGGTATGTAATGTTAGCATGGAGAATTGTGGAGTTTTCAGTTGTACATGACTGTGACACATAGATAAGCTCTGACTTTGAACTCCTTTGTCACTTATTAACCTGCATCAGTTTTGGAGGTTCAAACACATGACTCCGACTACTTGCTCTGCTGAAGGCTTCCCCTTCAGATTGTATCACCATGGGATAGCAGACATAAGTACAAGAGACAGCATACACAGTAAGAGAAAAATTCAGAACATGGGGAAGGGCCAACAATAAACCTGTTAGGTTTAACCTTTTGTATATAACTCTCACCATATTTAAAAGTCTCACCATTTCTTTTCTTTATAAAACAAAAAGGAATATAAAAATGTAGGAATTGGGAAAGACTTCTTAGAAAAGTCACCAAAAGCACAGGAAATCAAAACCAAAATAAACAAATAAGACTACATCAACCTAAGAAGCTTCTGTAAAGAAAGGAAATGGTCAACAAAGTGCAGAAACAACCAAAAGAATGCAAATCTTTGCACATTACACAGCAGATAGGGGGTTAATATCCAGGATTTACAAAGAGCTTCAGAAACTCAACGATGAAAAAAACAACCCTGTTAAGAAATGGGCAAAGGAAATGAACAGACATTTTTCAAAAGAACAAATTCAAATGGATAATATACATATGAAAATTGGGATAAGCGGAAGGGGAATCGTGGAGCCTATAAAACTGTATCATGGGAATAATTTAGTTAATTGATCAAATATTCATTTATTTATCCATGTATTTTGCTATTGGGAATTCAATTTTACAAAGAGAGGAGACACACAAAGAGGTCTTCCATCCATTGGCTCACTTTTCAAACGACCACAGCGGCCAGAGCTGAGGTGATCTGAAAGCAGGAACCAGGAACTTACACCAGATCTCTCACATGCATGCAGAGGCCCAAGGGCTTCAGCCATCCGCTGCTGCTTTCCCAGGTCATAAACAGAGAGCTGGATGGGAATCAGAGCATCCAGGATTCAAAGCAATGATAATATGGAGAATGAGCCTGATGCAGTACCATGCCAGCCCCAAGTCTCACCATTTTTTTAACATAACCACACTGGGGTCTATATCCTAACTTACAAATCCAACCACCACCTGAATCAGTCAGCCACCGCCCTGATGTCTGGGAGAGAGTGTCAGGAAATGTTAGAGGGAAATTGGCTTTGGGCCGCTTCTCTCCATCTCTTTGAGATCAAAGTTTTCGGCATTCTACATCATGCTTCAGGGTTTATGTACCATGCCTCCACAAAAGTTTGCAGTAAGCCAATTCTCTTATGTTTGGACCCATGTCACTTCCAGATACAATATAGGAAAGGACGAATAATTTTTTTCCTCTTTCATATTTTTATGGGATTTTTTTTCTTTTCTAATTCCAATAAAATCATTGAAAGCTAGAAAATAACATTTTTCAGGTCATTGGAGAGGCAATGACTTACCAAAGTCTAAATATGTTAGAAATAGCAAAAAGAAGTAACACTGAATCAAACAAAACTAAGCATCTTAAGAAACAACAAGCAAACCATTGAAGCGATATGAATGACAAATTAACACTAAAACAAATACAATGGATAGATAAATGTAATATGAATGGAATGGCCTCAGCACAACTCAGCACTAATAAAGGTGTACCATGATAGCAAACATTTTATGACTCATAATTTCTATTATTTCCAGTTAAATTATATAATTGTATCTGAAAAGTACTAATTACTGCATTTAAAGTTAAGTCATGTCATTCTAAGGAAACATACACTACAGTCTCATAACATAAATTACACAATCTTTTGGAAATAATTTCCAGTGTATAATAAAAACAAAATACGTACATTGTTCTACTAAGGAATCCCTCCTTGTGATAATTTCATTCTATGTAAAGCTCCAACAGACAAGATGTATCTGTGTTTGTAGCATAGCAAATCAAGTGTATCATTTCCTCGTGGATCATAAGGTTCTTCAATAAGATTCCTTTTTAAAAAGGTCAGACTAACAAGAGAAAAGCATATGGGATACAGGATGCAAGAATCCTAATTTAATGTTTTTCCCCTGCTGATCTGAATTTGCAAAGGAAGAGATGAAGAAAAGTTTTTATCATCCACTCTCAATATGTCATTCCAGAGAAAGATCTGGGACAATTTATATTGGTAAAAATCCTTACCACTTGGCCAGCTTTGGGTCAGGTGACCCAGGGCAAGTGGGCCATCTCCGGCACCCACCACTGATACTAGAAAGTGAAGCGGGGTGTCTTTCTCTCCCTCCTCTTTCAAGAGGCACCCCAACTCCCAGTTTTCTTTCCAGAGGTGCTTCCCCTTCCCTCCCCCTTCCCTGCTCACCTGATCCCTTCCCAAATAAACTTTCCTCTCTACAACAGAAAAGAAAGAAAAAGAAAGTGAAGGGGAGAAAAAAATTAGCATACTTTCATCACTTTATCACAAGGTTCATAACTGAACTCCCTATAATAAAAATCAAATGATTAAGAAAAATGCAAGTGTAACCAAGTTTTACATGACACATTTTTCTGAGTAATAATACAGAAATATGATTGACATAAAAAGGGGTATGATTTAGTGATAATAAGCTGGAGGGAACTTAGCTTGCTCAGTTCTTCACAACATCCCTGTGGCATGCCTTCTTTTTTAGGAATGGAGCAACAGCACCTGACACATGAAGCTCTTCAAGGTGGAAATAAGATGGTTAGAGAGGGACCCTCCCATATTGCATCCACGGCTCCCCCAAAAATGGGAGGGAACTGCCTGCTTCTGTGTTTTTCTCAAGCACTGTCTGTGTACTTAACAATAGCATCATCTAAATTAGCAAAATATTAACAACTTAGTGCTATACCTCCCCTCAAAAGAATATTTTAAAAGGTCGTTGATGGGGCCCGGCGCGGTGGCTCAGTGGTTAAGGTCCTCGTCTTGCACGCCCAGGATCCCATATGGGCGCTGGTTCTAGTCCCGGCAGCCCCGCTTCCCTTCCAGCTCCCTCCCTGTGGCCCGGGAAAGCAGTCGAGGACGGCCCAAAGCTTTGGGAACCTGCACCCGCGTGGGAGACCCGGAAGAGGCTCCTGGCTTTGGACTGGCTCAGCTCCAGCCGTTGCGGCTGCCTGGGGAGTGAATCATCGGACGGAGGATCTTCCTTTCTGTCTCTCCTCTCTGTATATCCGCCTTTCCAATAAAAATAAAATAAATCTTAAAAAAAAAAAAGTCGTTGATGAGCAGCCTGCCAGAGTACCACTAGTGCCAGGCACAGCCTCGGGGCCACCTGGTAACACACTGGTTGGGGCCTGGGAGAGAAGGCTTGCAGGGGGTCTTGGGGATGTGACCAATGACGGTATGTAGGCTAACATCCAGACATGCCCAGCAAGCATGGGGATTTTCCTACCTGCTTGATCCTGGGCCAGCTGAAGGGAGGGAAGACCCTGGGTTGGCGGGGGATGCTAGTCGACTTGGTTGGGGAACTTCGGATTGGCCTGGATTTTTGGTGTGTGGAGGTGTTGGTCCCAGGTAGGAGTATGTGACAGGCACCGGGGACCCTGGTGTGTGGTGGGGCGGAGCTCCGGTGCAGCTCACCACCCACCAGAGGATTGGCTTCCGGAATGCTGGGCTTGGTAACTCATGCACTCCGAGCACAGGAACCATGTATTCATCAGGGCAAGAGGCATGCGGATGTGTGGGAGGACGGACCACTGAGGGGGTGTGTTGTAGGTAAGGAATAACCTCTGAGGGATGCCCATCAGCAGGGCCACTGTACCTGCAGAACTGGGCCTCCTCGGTGGCCTAGACAAAACAGGAAATGAAATGCTCAATCACATAGAGGATGTGGCAGTCCACTGGGGCATGCCGAGAATAGTTTGTGATATAGCAGAAGAAAGAGGGGGAAGCAAATTGATCAGCTACGCCAGCCAAGTGTTGACAGCAGATACCAGGACAAATGGAGACTCTCAGGTGGACCATGTCAACCAGTGAGCCTTGGAAGGGTTTCCTCATCTTGGACTGAAAAGCTCCACAGCATTTCAGAACTATGGAACCACTAAAACCACTTGAGCACAACCTTGGGAGTATGCTCCACATCAGAGACCAAGGGATGACATTGAAAAATACCACCGCCACTAGTCTCAGCTGCTGTGGACTGTTAGAGATAAAGATGGACTCCAAATATGGTAAGAGAGGGAGGTGACAAACTCGATCTCCGCCTTCATCCTTGGATTCTTAGATCATCTTCTGTGCAGTGCAGAAGCATCTTCTTTTATGTTGGCTTTTTGGACATTGAAACTCACTTTTTCTATTTTATAAATAGTTCCTGAATTCTAAAATTTGCCAGCCCACAAACAAAGCCAGCGGAATTGATCATGATGTTACAGAAAATACTGGGTTGTGTGAGCTTGGAATTACATTAAACAAAAATTAGAAAAAAAAGAAAAAAGATAACTTTCTTTACCAAAATTCAAGACTCTAAACCTGAGATATATTGTTGAGATATAATAAATTTGTTTTCAGCACTTTTCTGATCATTTTTACACCCCCTCCTCACATTTTTGGGCACATTCTTAGAAACTCAGGGTCTGCAAGAATCTGTAGTCCTTCTAATCTAATGGAAGCAACTCACTCTTGTGAGGCCCACATAGGCATCCATCCCTCTCAACTATGCAAAACTATTTTTTAAAAAAGAATTATAAATTTCAAATTATATAATGTCAAACTTTTACCTTGGAATGTGAAGTAACTATCTTTCATGCAAGTATTTCAAATCTATTTTATAAATTAAGCATCATCAATTTTAAAAAGCCACATGAGTCATTGTCAAACTTGCTGCATTATCATGGCTGAGGAGGCTTAGTCCTGCAGTGAAGTAAACTTCCTGTCCGAAGCACAGGATACAACATGCCTACATGAACCCCTGGGCATTGCTGAATCGGAGTAGTCCATCCACCTGGGATGCAGAAGATGGGGTGTCTACATAGAGCACAGAAAATCAGAGATGAGCGTTTGCTTCCCTAAAGCTTCAAACTTCCATAAGCAAGTGAGATAGAAGTGACCAAAGCATCCTCAACTTACTTATTTTTCAAAATTGTGTATTTCTTCTTGAGCTGCAGTTGAGAAAAAGGTGGAGTAAGTTACACTACTTGAACACATGTTTGAGAAGGAATGTCAAAGCTCGCTCTCAATGAAAATCTCAAAATATCTAGTGGGATTTTAGAATTGTTCTATTGTCCACTTCCAAGTTATTTCTCAAATATGAATATTTGTTGTAAATTACTCTTGCCACAATACACAATTGTACAACGAATATGTAAAGTAAGTAAAACTAAACACTAATCTCCAAAGGGGACCAAAATGGACCATATGTGGACTTCCTGTGGCGACAGGAATCTTGACTTTTCATTTCATATAATTATTCCTTGAGGCTCTGGGGGCTGATTCCCCTTAGGATAGGAGTAATGTATTTTGCATATAATTGGATGCTGACCAACTACTTTGCAAAGCCAAGTTACTGTGGAAGATATTAGGGAGTTCTAGTTCCTCTCTCCTTTCAGGCATGTTTGGAAGGATTATATTTCCTTCCTCTCCATAACTTTCTTAGACCAGCCAAATATGACTCGAAGTACCATATGTTTCTCCCATGTGGTAGCATTAAACATCAGCACACAGTTCTCTATAATCTCTTTTATTTTTATAAGTTTGGGGGTTGGGTGGTTATGGAAAGAAGTCTTGAGATGAAGCATCTGTCTGCTTTGTCCTGGAAAGGCTGTAGTGAGCAGGGTCCATCCATCCCACACAGGACATGTGGCAGGAGGAATAAATAAAGTTGTGTCATCAGAGTCATTGAGATTGGGGATTACTTGCTGCTATAAAGTAATCAAGTGCATCCCGTTGTCTACGTTACTTCTTGCAAAGAAGGAAATTTAGAGGCAGCCTGTCCTCGTGGTCTTATTTAATCTCTTCTTAATTTTCTTTTTTCAAATACACTCCAATCCTCTTAAGTTTAATTTATCTCAGTGCAAAACTTCATCCAGGTTCTATCTGGTGAAATAACATCCCTAGCTCGTTGTGAACATGCATTTTCAGCTTTCTACCTTAGTTTGTGCTGTCTTTGCCGTGGAGTGACTCAGGAACTTTTTTTAAAGCCATCTAGTTAAGAATTAAGCTTTTGATTGTGAAATGAAGGGAAAGTACATCATATAAAAAATTAAAAGAAAAAATGGGCTCCTAGGTGGCAAATATGAAATACATGGAATATGTTCTCTTTATATACATTTTGAAGGTAGTAATAAAAATGTCTCCCAGTTAAATTTTCATGCTCCTATCCACTCAACTGAAGAAACAGTCATCTATAACAGAGTCCCATTCAGAAGTAGTCAACAACATTTCCAAAGAATGAACTCTTAGACCTCCAAGACAGTATCCATATGATGTTCCAGGACTCAAAAATCACCTATTTCTGTAATGTCTTCTTCTCAAGTATATTCTGCTATTCTCCTCCCAAAAAAATTCAACTGAATTCTGAAAGTGAAGACCTAAAGCCAAAATCTTAACTGCTTGATTGTTTAATGGAACAAATTATGGAAATACGGGGACTGCCAAAAATGCTTTTTGGCCTCTGAAAAACTTTTTTATTTTATCTATTTCTGGAGCTTAGATTGTGTAGCAGAGAGTTATTGCTGCATAACAAATCATCCTAAAATGTAGATGATTAAGACCAAAAATATTTACTCACTTTTGTGAGTCTGCAAGTTGTATGTCTACAGTTGGATTGCGTTGTTGATCTGGGCCAAATTAACTGTTCCCACGTGGGCTCCACGAGGTACTTGGGGTCAGTTGAAAGGATGCTGACTAAACGATCAAGGCTGCTATATTGGGGTGATATTTTTGCTTTGCATGGGCTGATCCTTCTGCAAGATGCACAGATTTGTTTTCAAGTGCCACAAGTAGGATCCTTCAAGCATTATTTCCGTGTTCTTCTTGTGTCATGTCTGTTACTGAAGAGAATTATACAGACATTCCTAGAGTCCCTGTGTGAGCACAACATGAAAGGAGGCAAATATAAGACACAGTAGAGACCATTAATATAATGAATGAGTCACATCTCAGGTAATGTATTTAGCATAAAAAGCTTTATCATCCTGTGATTGTAACATCACACTTGAAATCTGCTTCTGCGAGTGGTTCCAGCCACCTACATATTTTCATTTGGGAATTGCAACTCACCGCTTCCTTGTTAGATGTTGGTATGTACTTTTGTCAAGATCCTGTTTGCCTTTGTGAGCTTCCCCTAAAAATTGCCTGGTTTCCATGGACTTTTGTAAGTAAACTCATAGCCATAGACGTATGAGGTACATTGGAGTATTTCCACACGCTCCTGATAAGGATGCCCATTGCCCATGGCCAGATTTTTTTTCTTTGAGTCCTTACTAACTGTTATGTATTTATATATCAAGTTACACACACTGTTGAATAGGACACCTAGGTGAGCGCATGGCTCACATCTTGTATCTGGTGAAGAGTGACCAGGGAGAAGCTAGCAGGCAGTCTCCAGGCACTGAATCTATCTTGGTCCCAAACAGAGACTTACCTGACTCATTCAACTTACATTTTAGCCAGTATCACAGGTTGCTGGGTGTCATAACCTCAGGCTTTAAGCCCACCTCAGAAGCAAGCAGCCAATAGCAAATGTATCTTGTCCCTTCTCCATGCTATACTGTTGTTGAAGGGTTATGAACTCCATCTGTATTCTAGCACTGTGACATAAGTTGTCACTGAATAGCTCATTCTGTCATTCCTCCAACTTCAGGGAACATAACAGAGAGAGAGAGAGAGAGAGAGAGAGAGAGAGAGAGAGCATGTAATTACCTGCTTGGCAGAAAAGAAGGCAAGTAGGTGCCAAGAAATTGCATAGAAATTGGGGCTGGCACTGTGGGGACGCACATGCCTCTACAAGAATATGAGCCAGCACTATCATAATCTTGCACACACCCTGGCAATGTGGGTATCTGAGCAACTACTGCAGAATTCCAGGCACATTCTCCCCCACGGGCCACAATGGCCTAAAGCCAGAGAGCCGTGGTCGCACCCTACCTAACAGGGAACACCAAGACATATCTCTCCTGTGCGTCAAAGAGGAGCAACCCATTCCTCCACCACTGCTGCATCAATTGGCACGGATGAAAATAGAGATACTAGTGTAGCATCCAACTGGAAATAAAGTCAAGCTGCCTGTCAAGCTGACACCTAAGAACACATTTTTAGGGGGAAAAAAAAACCACCAATTTACCTAGGAGAGCCACTTTTCTAAAAGAATAGAAACAGCTAGTCCTCTAAGGAGTATAAAAAAGCAAGGCAAAATTATGCCCCCAAAGGAATATGATAATGATTTATGACAGGCTCAATAAAGAAAAAGATTGATGAAAATTTTGAGAAATGAAGCAGAAGAATGATTATAATGATGCTAAAAGAAATATGAGACAGCACAGACTGTTGAGCAAGATCAAAACAATAATATATGACATGAATAAAAAATTCCCTGAAGAGATAAAAATATTGAAAAAAAAATAGTGCAAACTTGGAACAGAGCATCTCAATGAGTCAAATAAAGCAATATATTTCAAAATGCGTATTACATGTTATATGTATTGTACGTCTTGTATATGTATTTATGGATATATGTATGTATGTATTTATTTATTTTGAAAGAACAATAAAGAGAAATGGAGAGAACTCTGCCGTCCTCTGGTTTACTCACTAAATGACCTCTACAACCAAACAGAAGAAGGACAAGATCAGAAACCAGAAACCTCACCTGATTCTTGCACATACATGGCAGAGTCCCAAGAACGCTAGCTCATCATCTGCTCCCTTCCTGGGTACGTCAGCAAGAGACTAGATTTTAAGTGGAGTAGCTAATACTTGAACGAGCACTCTAAGATGTGATGTTAGTTTAACTTTCCCATAATCATCCCTTGAGTAGCTACTTTTGAGTCTTACATACAATGAAATCTTCAGCCTCTCTGCTTAGCTTTAAACAGAGAATCCCAGGACCAGCACCAAATGGAGTTAGTTGGTAAATTCCTTGCTGATCTCCACTTCCTCTCTCCCTGTCATTACTCTCAGAGAATGTGTTTTTCAGGCGCTGTTTCAAGCCTGATCTCACTACTTTTCATTTTACAGAAAAATTCAGAATTGACATCAAGCCAATGCAATGTTTACAAGAAGCTTTATAGTTTAAAAAGCACTTTTGGCTGTTTTTACAGTTTAAAATATTAAGAACACCGTAAGAGAAGCAAACATTTGGCTTAGTGGATAGTATGTCGGTTAGGATGACCTCACCCCTTACCACCATGTCCGGAGCTGAGTCGTAGTTCCACCCCAATTCTGGTCTCTTTCTGATGCACACCCTGAGAGACCACAGATGATCATCAAGTATTGGGTCCCTTCCACCATGTGAGACACTTGGATCCAATGGCTGAGCAATGGCTTTAGCCTGACTGAGGCCTAGCCATTTTGAGCCTTGAAAAGGGGAACTAATGTACACGAATTCTTTCTATCTATCTATCTATCTATCTATCTATCTATCTATCTATCTATTTCTATATCTCTCTGCCTCTCAAATATTTTTTTCTTAAAACCCAAGAGCAGAGCCTAGCGTGGTGGCCTAGTGGCTTAAGTCCTCGTCTTAAACGCACCAGGATCCCATATGAGCACCAGTTCTAATCCCAACAACCCCACTTCCCTTCCATCTCCTTGCTTGTGGCCTGGGAAAAGCAGTTAAGGACGGCCCAAAGCCATAGGACCTTGCATCCACGTGGGAGACCTGGTAGACGCTCCTGGCTCCTGGCTTCAGATTGGCTCAGTTCTGGCCATTGCAGTCACTTGGGGAGTGAATCATCAGACAGAAGATCTTCCTCTATGTCTCTCCTCTTCTCTGTATATCTGACTTTCCAACAAAAATAGATAAATCTTAAAAAAAAAAAGCCTAAGAGCCTCAGATTCCCTGAAAAGTATTTTTTAAAAGGCAAAAATATGGGCAAAGGAAATGAACATTTTTCAAGCGATTCAAACAGCTAACAGATATATGAAAAGATGAAAGATGCTCAGGCTCCCTGGCCATCAGGGAGATACAAATGAAAACCACATTGAAGGTCCACCTAAGTCCAGTAAGATTGGCCTACTCTCAGAACTCTATTAACACCTGCCGACATGGATTTAGGAGAAAGGTACCTCACTGCTGGTGAGAGTGCAGACTGGTATAACCATTGTGGAGATCAGTATGGAGAGTACTTAGAGAATTGCAAATACACTTGCCATATGATCCAGCTATCCTGCTCCTAGAAATATATCCAAAGGAAATGAAAACTGCATATGAGAAGGGGATCTGTAATCCTATATTTACAGCAGCACAATCTACAATAAAAAGGACATGGAAACAATCCATCTGCCTGTCCAAAGAAGAGTGATTAAAGAAATTATGGTACATCTACTCCATGGAATATTACTCAGTCGTTAAAAAGAATGAAATATCATTTTCAACTATAGTCCCAACTAGAGACTAACATGCTTAGTGGATTAATCCCAAAAGGATAAATACCATATAGTCTCTCTAATATAAGGAAATCATCATGCAAATTAGACTTTTGTGTCTTCTTTTTGTCAATCATGTGTTGGTTATTAAATGGCACATTGTTTTCAACTCCAAGGTGCTATATATTTTTCTTCTTTTTCTTTTAACCTCATATCTGTTGTTCACCTTATTTCATGGCTTCTCATTTAAGGGAATATGTAGTGATAGAGTAATAAAGACTATCATATCTAGATGTGAAGATGCAATGCAATCTGTATCCCTACTTCTAAATCAAAGATGGACACCCAATGAAACTGTTGGACATAGCTAGACAATGGGATGCTGGACTGTCTGATTTTGTACCAGTAATGTCAGGGCACACTTAAGAAACAAAATGATGGGATGGTAACTTGTTACGAAGGACTATACTACTGTAATAATATGGGGATAATCAGTCAGGGGTTGGGAATTTGGGAGGGTGGGGGGAATCCCAGACCCTACATAATTGTAACATAAAATTCAAAATCAAAAAGAAAAAGAAAAAAAAAGTAAATATAAAATTCAAAAAAAAAAACCTAAGAACCTATTCATTACCTCTTAATCCAATTTCTATGTGGTTCATCCTCCATTTTTGACAAGTTTGTCTACCTATAGAAATGATTCTATAAAGACTTTTATATAACATATTATATATGTAAAGCCAATATTTTACCCCCTCTTTTAGGCATATAGGATAAGTTTCACTAATACCTACAAGTTTTGCTAGCCAATGATTAGAAAAACAGGAACTTTGATTCAACTTTTCTGAGCAAGTCCTCCAAAATTTTCACTTCTAATTCGAAAAAACATTTGTATAACACTTGAAATGATCAATGAAAGACAGACTGCTTATGATCTACATCAAAGAACTGAAAAGCCTGATATGCTTTCAATACCCTATGTTATTCCGTAATGGGTCAAAGAGCAGAGAAATCTTGCACCTTCTTAGAGTGTGTGAGGAAGATGTTAAGTATAATCTATCAAGATTGTAACAGGTAACTTACAGACAGCAGACTGGAATCTGCGTTAGACATTAGTAAAAACTATAAAGACATACAGTGGGATCCAAGAACAATCCTGACAGCCCCTTAAAAGGAGGCCATATGCACAGAGTTGGGGGGACCCCAGAGTGGAGCAGGAGGACAGGAGGAGCTTGTATCCTAACCCCAGAGACTCCCGGTACCTCACCAAGGACTATCAGTGTGGCACCATGGATTGTATCCCAACTGCCAAGAAAATCACAGGGAATTGGAGTGCCCTCGCAGTCCGAGAACTCTGAGACCAACTATTCCCTATCAGATCTCCCAGAATGGATGGAAGAATCCCAGATTCTTCCTCACAAGATTCAATGTCATTGGAACAACAGCCAGGAGTGCTGAGCAGTCCTCAGAAACAAGAACAGTAAACTTCCTTTGGGACTTGGGAGAAGAGCTTTCTCTGGTCCTTACTTAGTTCCAACATTGGCTCCCCACCCTCTCTTGCAATGACCATCAGGGTCACCCGGAGCCCCCCCAAAATTAGATCAGATAGACATAGACCAATAAGGAAAGCTTAGAACAGACAAGAAAAAATCAACTTGGACTCACACATACCTTACTAGGTAGGATACAAAGATTAATTACTCCTCACTAAGGTATTGAAGATTTCTCTACACACCGCTCCTAAAATTGTTCTGTGCCTCAGCTGTTGACATATGCCTTGTTAGAGTTATAAGCCAGTTTAGACTATCCTAAAATCTACCAAGTTCAGCAAAATTATGCTTCAACACTATAAACTGCTAAATACTAAAATGAAAATAGACATGAGACGGCTGAATAATGCCCAATAGCCATTTTAACGTGTATAACAGCCTGGGGGGGTGGGGGGAAGGTTTATAGCAGCCAGTTGCATATAAACTAAAATTGAGATGTCAATGAAGCAGTCATAGGATGTGGTTAAGAACTGGCATTTTCTGACATATTGGTCACTCAATACCATGTCAATTAACTTTATGACGTTGTAAATTGTTGTTGAAATTGTGCAGTGGCTTTTCATTGGAAGGGATGATGTTCTGCCAGCTCTTCTTTCAGACCAGGGATGGTCTCCCAATGAAACTGTTGAATTTATCTGGACAATAAGATGTTAGACTCTCCACATGGTCCATGCCCTCAATGAAGGAATCATGACTAGATGTGACCTGTACTACTGTAACAATGTGGAGGAATCCAATATGGAGAGAGGGTTTGGGGAGGGGTTGGACAAATCCCAGAGCCTATGAAACTGTGCCATAAAATGAAATAAAAAAAAATTGGAAATGATCAATACTATTTCACGTGTATGGTCACATTTGGTCTGTGAAATATGTGGTGAACTGAGGCAATGATCAAAGCTCCACCTCACCAATGTGGAAGCCGAAGTACTACTGGTGCAGGAGGAGAGATTAAGTGACTTATCTAAGGTCAAATAATTTTCAATTAGCAAAATCAAATCTGAAATATGAGGATTTTCCACTCACATCATGATTGAGCTCTGGTCTGTGTCAATTTGGATTTAGTGTGGATTACTGATTGCTGTTTTTAAAAGTACAAAAGTTCTGTTGAGGAATTCTGCCGGACAGCACCAGGAATGATCATTTTACTGAAGATAATGATAGTGATGACAGTGAAATTGTCAAATATTCCTAGTGTGTGTGTGTAAATCACTTCCTCTTCTCAGAGATTAATCATGTAAATTAATACCTAATGTGCTTAAGATATTATTCTTTTTTTTAATTTTTCAGAAGATTAATGGTTCCTTTGTGAACATTATCTATGAGCACTTGAAAGGCAACAACAGTTCTGAAGAAAAGCCTATACTAAAATGCTTTGCAAGTGTAAGAAGGTCACTCAATGTACACATTCTTTCCTTTATTAAAATGGAGAAAGTGAAATGAAAGATACATTGAAAAAGATGAATTGTCAAAGACTGTGTCTGAACAATTTCTGCTTAATTTCTCATTCTGACAAAAAAGGTAAGTTGTGTGTGTTGATTCTAGGTGGTGTATATAGCTCTCTCAACATCCTTGAAATCTAGAGGGCTCACCTCCCTTGAATAACAAGACAGCCATGACTTAGAGGGTGAGAAAATTCTCTCCAATTTCTAATATCAGTTAATATGAGAATATTATAGGAAGAAAGTGAAAGGATGACATTCCTTATTTTTAAAGCTAACTTTATTCTTGTTGATATGATTCCTATTTCTACTTGAACAAAAATGTGTGTGTGTGAGTGTGTTTGTGTGTGTGTGAGTGTGCGTGTGTGTGTGTGTATAAATACTTTGCCAACTATTGGGTATTATTCACTTGCACATGCTTGGTACTTCTTATTACCCCGTTAGAAAGTTAAAGAAACACATTTGGCTGCCTTTAGTCTTTAGTTCTTGATTGCTAACCAATAGGGCTTCATGGGTAAAAAAAAAAGTGAAACCTCTGATAAAATGTCAGTAAGAGAAAAAGAAAACTACGCCAAAGCTCTGAGCAATTCATGCTGTGAAACAAAGCCATTGGGTTTGAAAAAGTGCCACAACTCAAGACACCTTGTGCCAGATATTCACTCAGGATCATTTGAATAAAACAAAATAAATAATCATATTTAGCTAAAAATACTAAAGCAATTATTATACACCAGGTATGCAACACTAATTGTTATGCATGTTGGTGATCAGAGAACAATTGGGTTGTTTGGGAGAAAAATGACATTTTCTATTAAACAATAAAAAATTTTCAATGGTTAGTATGTTTTCATTTTCTGTTGAGCTTTTGTCTTAATTTTTTTTCATGCTATTCAGCTGTGAATCCCTGCCATGGAAAAACAAAACCATACCATCAGAAATATTTTGGGCCGGGCTAAAGTCCTTGCCTTGCATATACCAGGATACCATATTGGTATGAGTTCTAATCCCGGCGGCCCCGCTTCCCATGCAGCCTCCTGCTTGTGGCCTGGGAAAGCAGACCAGGACAGCCCAAAGCCTTGGGACCCTACACCCATGGGGGAGACCCAGAAGAGGCTCTGGGCTCTTGACTTCAGACTGGCTCAACTCTGGTTTTGTGACCACTTGGGGAGTAAATCAAAGAATCCACAAGCTTCCTCTCTCTTTCTCCTCCTCTCTGTACCTCTGCTTTTTTTTTTTTCAGTAAAAGAAAAGCATAATAAATCTCACGTCAGAAATATTTCTGTAAGTAGTCTGAACTGCAAAGAAACATGATTGCACGCTCCAAGTTCTGTGTGACCCAGCAAATTGTTGTTGTTTCCACAATGAGATTAAAAAGTCAAAATGTGAGCACGATAATCATGCTCTGAAGATGCTGTTACTTTCCCTCAAATGGCAGACCACCATTCAAACCCTGTCTCACCCGGCTTTATTCTTTTTTTTTTTTTTTTAGGATTTATTTATTTTTATTGCAAAGTCAGATATATAGAGGAAGAAAGAGAAAGATGTTCTGTCTGCTGATTCACTCCCCAAAAGGCCGCAACAGCCAGAGCTGAGCCGAACCAAAGCCTCTTCTGGGTTTCCCATCTGGGTGCAAGGTCCCAAGGTTTTGGGCCTCCTTTGATTTCCCAAGCCACAAGCAGGGAGCTGGATAGGAAGTGGGGCAGCTGGGTTTAGAGCACCCATATGGGATCAGGGTGCATTCAAGGCAACGACTTCAGTTGTTAGGCTACCACGCTAGGCCATCTCCTGGCTTTATTCTAACAGATTCTCAACCCTTACCACTGCAAAAGCATCACTCAGTTTGTTTGAACATTGTAAAGATTAATAGGTTGAGAGTTATCTTATGATCCCACAAGTAGTGTTCTTTGAAATTCATGAGCTGTAATGGTCTCCTCAACACTTCTTCATTTTCTTTGTCCTAGTGCCTAGTTTTGCTGTGGTTTGGGTTTTGGATTTTTTAATTTTGTTGTTGTTGTTGTTGTTTTAAGGTTTCTGTATTTACAGGCCTAATGTGATGGCCCAGTGGTTAATCCTTGCATTGCATGTGCCAGGATCCTTTATGGGTGCCAGTTTGTGCCCCAGCTGCTCCACTTCCCATCCAGCTCCCTGCTTGTGGCCTGGGAAAGCAGTGGAAGATGGCACAAAGCCTTGAGACCCTGTGCCTTTGTAGCAGACCCAGAAGATGCTCCTGGCTCCTACCTGCACATTGGCTCGGCTTCTGCTGTTGTGGCCACTTGGGGAGTGAGTGAACCAGCAGTTGGAAGATTTCTGTCTTCCTTCTTTCTATAAAATTTCACTCTCCAATAAAAAGAAATAAATCTTTAAAAAACAGTATGCATTTATTTGAAAAACAGAGTGACAGGGAGAAGAGAAGATACAGAGATGGACAGATCTTGCACAGATTTTTTGCTTCCAAAATGCCTGCAGCTGTGTAGAGTGGAGCAAACTGAAGCCAGAAGCACCATCTCTCCTCTGGTCTCCCATGCAGGTCAAAGGGACTCAAATACTTGGGCAAGCATCTACTGCCTGCCAGGAACATCAGCAGCAAATAGGAGTGGAAGTGTGGAGTTCCCAGAATTCACATGAGGCGCTCCGACATGCAATGTGCATACAGCCTGCTGCACTGAATGCCTGCACCGGTGCCTGGTGTCTCTACAACAACCATTTGTTTACACAACAATTATTTACTTGAACCCTTAGTTTCTTGTTCTGTCTTGCCAACCCTTGTTCCCTTCTCTATCCCAAATGCCTATTTCTTATTCCCAAACTGTTTTACATACCCCAATAAAAAGAGTCTATGTGATTATTCAGTCCAATCCACAAAAGCCTAATACCTACTTGGATCTTTTCTTAAAGGTGTTGCATTTACTCAGGGTGCCGGAGAAGAATACTGTCTGTTCAGAGCAACAGAAACTTTTACCTATTTGTTAAGACAAGAGGCTGAAACCAAATGTATTCATTTTGTTTTTGCTTGAGGCGTATTACACAGATTATCTTATTTAATCCCCAAGTAGACATTTCACAAATTTTACAAGTAAGAAAATTGTGACCAAAGTGAAAAACTGAGTCAACAATCAAATCAGAATTTCACAACAGACTAATTTCAAAATTCATGATCCATCCTGTCTTTTTAAAGAAGGGCCTGGTGCCCAAGTCTACTACTGCTTGGGTGGTCCAAGTGAGGGACGAAAGGAAGCTATCACTGTTATTGAATGAACAATATTCTTCTTACATCTACCTGAGAAAGCCCTGGCCTCCAGTCGTTCAGTGTGTGACTATATTTGAAAATAGGACCATAGGGCCCGGCGCGGTGGCGCAAGTGGTTAAAGGTCCTCGCCTTGCACGCCCGGGATCCCATATGGGCGCCGGTTCTAATCCCGGCAGCCCCACTTCCCTTCCAGCTCCCTGCCTGTGGCCCAGGAAAGCAGTCGAGGACGGCCCAAAGCTTTGGGACCCTGCACCCACGTGGGAGACCCGGAAGAGGCTCCTGGCTTCGGATCGGCATAGTATCGGCCCGTTGCGCTCACTTGGGGAGTGAATCATCGGACGGAAGATCTTCCTCTCTGTCTCTCCTCTCTGTATATCCGCCTTTCCAATGAAAAAATAATAAAAATAAATCTTTAAAAAAAAAAAAAAAAAAGAAAATAGGACCATAAAAAAAAAGGAGAAGAAGAAAAGAAAATATGACCATCAAAAGGTAATCAAGTCAAAATGAAACAATTAGATGGGTCACAACTTTGGCTGGGTTCTTTATAGGGAAAGATTTATACACATGGAGTGACATCAGTATAGACACTAGGCTAAATAGTGTAAAGACACTGGAAAGAAGCAGCTACCTGAAAACCAAGGAGAAAAGCCTCAGAAGAAACAATCCTGGTGGTAAGATCAAGATGGATGAACTGAAGACTAGAAGCCACAGAAAAGTCCCAGGACAGCTAAGAAGCAATCACATTTCCAAGGGATTGATCAAGTACACTTTTCAGTAAATAATTAACGTGACCTGAAAACATCACAGAGACCTAAAAAACCAGCAGAGAAAAAGAAGCAAAGCATGCCACCAGAAAATACATGTGTGTATACACACATATGTATATATACACAGATGTATATATGAGTACATACCCATACATATGTATATCTCCCAGCTCTCCTTGCTCAGAGCACACCATCTGGTCCAGAAGTGGCAAGCAGAAAGTTCTGTTGCCCCAGACAACCAGGCCTAGTAATGCAAGAATTCCACTGTGCTCATTGACTTTAAATCTATTCTAAAAAGCTGGCTGGGGTCCAAGCAACTTATTCTATTCTATTCTTTTCTTTTCTTTTCTTTTCTTTTCTTTTCTTTTCTTTTCTTTTCTTTTCTTTTCTTTCCTTTTCTTTCCTTTTCTTTTCTTTTTCAAAAGAGAACCCACTGTCCCCAGAGCATCATTCCCAAATTGCTACTACATGATTGCCAAACTGCTTCCTACTTAAGGGTCAACAAACAGTCCTATCATTACCAGAAACAGAGCACAGGGAACTTTCTAGAGTACAAACAGGCTCCTCCCACTCCTGCAACTGCAAGGCTTATGAGCATAAACTCTGGAGTTATGCTCTTTTAACTTTCATGATCTGGGAAGTTCTCTTGAGTTCTTGGGATTCCACCAGCAACAGCCCAAACATAATCCCCAGAAGACCAAACACTAGGAATCCAGCCTCCATCTGCGGCTCATAGAACAGAATACTGTGTGACAATGGCATAAGTTCCAGTGTCACTTTTCATTCCCTTTGTCTACTGGGGGCATTGCCCCTCTGTGTCTAGTAGTTCTGGAACCTTTACTGTCAATACCGCAACACCTGAAGTGACTCGCTCACCTGTGGGATCCAGAAAGTCCTACCTCTTTTCCTGTGCTTCAAGCTGGGGGCAGCCAGTCCATAACGCCAACAAAACTGGCAGTCACCCTCGGAGACCTGAAAAAAGAGCCCCACTATTTCCTGCAGCTCTAGAACTGTGACTACTGCTTGGGGTCACTGGAAGCTATCCTGCAGGACCCATCCTAGGGGAAAATCTACAAGCATTCCACTGCCCCAGCTGCACGCCTGCCAACGTAAAACCCCCCAGATTACCTGGATTCCCCCTTCAGAACAGTAGCAAATTCTCCATAATATCCTCTCAGGATGAGACTAGCAATCCTGCTGATATAAGCCCTAACACCTATCATGCCCAGCCAGCAAACCTCAAGAAGGTGTCAACCATATCACACACTACTGGGGCCATAGTTTTGGGTGCCACAAGCACCACAGCCCCGAGGCTTGCCTGGCAAGACAAAGGGATGGATTATTCAATGTCCCAAAGCATCAGAAACATGGCTACTGCAATCATAATCCCCAATGTATTTGACAGTCAACTTTTAGAGCACTAAACACTGACACCTTTGAAAACAGGTCTGCTTCAAAGTCATGCTTCTACCTCCACGCGCTGCCACAAACAAAAATACTGTTGTACTGAGACAGTCTTAGATTGATTACAGCTAGGAAAAAGACACTTAGGCATTTGGAGATTTTACTTCTGGCCTCACCCAGACTCAAAGTTGAGTAACAACCGAAGTGGCATTCCACATTCCATCTAAACATCAAAAAAATCCTTTCTTCATGCATACAGAAAGAGAAACTTTTTAAATTTTTTATTTTATTTTTAATATTGCTTACATAGCTGAGAGGAATGCATGCCCATGTGGGCCTCTGATTAGGATTGGGAAAGTTGAGCCATGAAGGAAGGTGAGTGGGACAAATATTTCAAATCTTTCTTTTTTTTTTTTTTTCTTTTTCTCCTGACTCTGCTAGGGAAGAAGGGGAAGGGACCACTCCTTGTCATCAAACTACATCAGCACCCGAGGATAGAGGATAGTCATTTGATGATGCATTAGAGATCCCAATGCAGAGAAGAATGTTCCATGGCTATTATTTGAGTGGTTTGGGCAGTTCTCAGGAGTTGTTGGTTTTGTTGCTCCAGGGTTGAGAAAATCTTTTCAACGTCTATTGGCTGACCAGGTCCATTTCAGTGTCTCCCCAGTCCAAGTCACTTGCTGCAAATCATGGCCAGGAGAGTTGTCCAACCTGTTCTGCTTTCCATCCTCTGACAAAGCACTCAACCTCTTTTGCCAGCCTAGATGACTCTAATGTCCCCTTTGTGCATCTGGTTATGCTTTCACTGCACAGGCATCAGCAACTGAGGAGGTCCAAAAAGAAGAAACTACTACACCAGATGTGCAGACATCCGTGTAGGACACAGGAAACATGCAGTCTGCAAAAGAACACAATAATTCTCCAGAAACTGACCCGGATATGAAGAAAATGAAGACTCTCAAAAAGGGAGAGCTTAAATAGCAGAGAAGAACTTCCAATCTGGGAAAAAAGACTTGTAAATAACCCAGTCAGACTAAAATAAAAACGAAAGAATTTAAAAGAACGGGATATGATTAAGAAAGCAGATGTTCATATTGTTGGGATACTTGAGGGAGAAAAATAGGAAAACAGGTAGTAAGAATCTCAGTGAAATAGTGGATTATTCTCCAAGACATATGGTAGTCAAATTTTCAAAAGATAAGGACATGAAGAAATCCTGTAGAAGGTAAGAGTCTTGTTACATATGGAAAAAAAAATTAGCCAAATGGCAGAGAGTAGAAATACCATATGCCAAAAGAGAGAGGTACGACATATTCAAGTTCTTGAAAGAAAAAAAAAAAGTCCAGAAAAGTTATACTTTAGAATTAAGGAGAAACAACGTTTCCCAGACAGGTAAAATCTGAAACATTTATTACAGACCAACCTTACAAAAGATCTTGAAGAAAGTCCCTCAGTAGAAGTAGGCCACCATGGCCCGTATTAGCTTGATTAGCTAATCTTCTGCCTTGCCGGCACCAAGGTCCCATAAGGGCACCAGTTCATGTCCTGGTTGCTCCACTTCCCATTCAGTCCCCTGGTTGTGGCCTGAGAAAGCAGTAGAGGATGACCCAAAGCCTTGGAACCCTGCATCCATGTGGGAGACCTGGAAGAAGCTCTGGCTGTGGATAGGCTCAGCACCGGCTGTTGCAATCATTTAGGGAATGATCCAACAGATGAAGATCTTCCTCTTTGTCTCTCCTCCTCTCTGTAGATCTGACTATCCGATAAAAATAACTAAATCAGAGACGAGGAGAGGCAGCTTCTTGCAGATCTCCCACGTGGGTACAAGGTCCCAAGGCTTTGACTTATCCTTGACTGTTTTCCCATGCCACAAGCAGGGAGCTGGATGGGAAGCAGGGCTACTGGTATTAGAATCAATGCCCACATGGGATCCCGGCATGTGCAAGGCAAGGGTTTTAGCTACTAGGCTACTGCATCCAGCCAAAAATAAATAAATCTTTTAAAAAGCAGAAGTAGTAACCACCATGGAGGCAGACACTGGGCTACAAAAGGTGAAGCCTCTGCCTGCAATGCCAGCATCCCATGCTGGCACCAGCTGAGTCTCTGATGTTTCACTTCTAATCCACCTCCCCGATAACATGCCTGCAAAAGCAGAGAAAAAATGGCCAGGCCCTTGAGCTCCTATACCCAAATGGAAGAAGAAGCTTCAGGATCATTGCTTCCGACCTGCCCAGCTCCAGGCCATCTGAGAGATGAACAAGCAGATGGAAGATCTGTCTCTCTTTCTTTCTCTCTGTAAATCTGCCTTTCAAATAAAAATAAGTAAATCCTTTTTTTTTTAAGGAAAATAAGGAAGAAATAAAATGAAACATATAGCAGTATGAAATCTACTAACACAGCATATGCATTTATTCCGTAACCATGCAACAAAATACCAGACTTAGCTCTGTATACCATTAAGCTTGAATGCAAATATATTAAATCCACTGGTCAAAAACATAGGATGGATAAACGGATTTCAAAAACAAGATCAAAATATACCCTGACTATATATAAATCTTATTTCAAGAGAAAAGAGACATGAACTAAAGGCAAAGACTGGAAGAAGGGCCTGTGCAGTAGCCTAGTGGCTACAGTCCTCTCCTGGCATACACTGATATTCCATATGGGTGCCAGTTCATGTCCCAGCTGCTCCACTCTCCATCTAGCTTCCAGTTTGTGTCCTGGGAGAGCAGTGGAGGATGGCCCAAAGCCTTGGAACCCTTGAGACCGTGCACCCACATGGGAGATCAGGAAGAAACGTCTAGCTTCAGATCAGCTCAGTTCCAATGATTTGCAGCCACTTGAGGAGTGAATCAGTGGACAAAAGCTCTTTCTCTCTATCTCTCCTTCTCTCTGTAAAGTTTCCAATAAAAATTCTTAATGAACCATGTGTTAGACTTAAGATGAACCCTGCCTGGTATGTTCAGTAAGACATGTGTAAAAAAAAAAGTTATCTCACTTTTAGCCTAGGGGCTGGGTGAAATAGCAATGTAAGAGCTTTCTCATGGTTTTCCTGAGGGAGGAGAGGAATCCTATCATCGAAAAAGACAGCTCCAGTATCTAGGATGTCTCAACTTCCTTCTGTTTGATGGTTAGGATAACCTGAGACTCCTAATGGCTGATGATCTGAGGGTACAAGAATTCCCAGTCCTCTTCAATCTTCATGGAATATCCACAAAAGGGAATCTACCTTCAGGCCTTAGCTTCTGGGGTTAGTCAACCCTCCAGTCATCTCCACTGCAAAGAGAACAGAGCTGTCAGAGTTTCCTCTTGCGATGGGCACATGAACACTCCTTGCTAGAGTGCCCCACATGACTATAGCCATGGCACTTGGAACACTGAAACTAGCGTGGCCATGGGCTACTACCACAGCTGCAACATGCTTTCTCTCATTGTTGAACCTTTTGGTCCTATTGTAAAAGCAGAAGTGGCGATACTCAAGAGGTTTCCTAATGTATTCTCAAGTCCAGTAGCACATTTTTGAAACTTTTTTCTAATATCTGACATTGATTGGGTAATAAGACTACCCAATAAAGACTACCTTTAAAGATTGGCAGTCCCTCCACATGGTGAAGAGATAGGGAAATATCTTAGACCAAAGCCTCCCTCAGTCTTTCTAAAAAGGCTGACGTATTCTCAGATATAGATCTATCCTAGATAGCTTGGAATAATATAAGGGCTTAGGCTTAGTCCTCATAAACCCCTCTAGGTCATAAACAAGGACATGTTTTTGTTTCCAGTCACCTAATGGGTCATCTGGCTCTTCCTGAAGAACAATCTATCTTCCTGTAGGCTGTAAGAGTGCATGCCCTCCCTGATCAAACAAGGTAAATGCCATGAAAAACTCATCCCCAAAAATCCCTGCCATTTGAAGAATGCTTTGTTTTAAAGTCCCAAATAGAGTCTCGTTTAGAGCAGGCATTGGATTTTTCCAGGTGAGTTTATAGACTTAAGTCAAATCTGGACAAGTGTCTAAGTACTGCAGTCATCTGAAAATCTGCCCAAGTCCTCCTTTACTGTCTAACGTTAAGGGTACCTGGACATAAATGGGGCTACCAAATTCCACAGGAATCTCCTTGAAGGGTAAAATAGAAATCAGCAGTCAGGTGTTCTACTTGATAACATATAATCTCCAAAACCGGGGGCGGGGTGGGGAAGAAGAGTAGCAGGCTGAGAGATCAGTGTGGACTGAATGACACGCTCTACAGCCGGCACAGGGAGAGGAAGGACTAGGATCCTAGAGGTCATTGTGCCAAAAGTGTCAGATCTTCCTTACAGAGTTCACAAAGTTCTGGATTTGCTCAAAGAGGGAAAAAAAAAAGTTTGGATATAAGAACTTTCCAGACATTTTTCTTCTCTACAACAAGAGATCTAGTTGGAGACTTATGTTATAGTCAATACTTCACTCTGGATGCCAAGTTTGTCCCTCCTCCAGCTTGTACCGTGGACATTCCATAGTGCAGAAAGAGACCAGATGTTTTTTCCCCACAGTCTGGGGGTCAGTGGAACCCCAGTCCCTGAGAATGCACTCCACAGTGATGCATCCTGAAAATGGCTTAATACCCACGTAAAATGAGAGGACAAGAAACAAATGCATCCCTAAACATCCACCTCTACCGACTTGCAGCATCCCTCAAGTTCCTTGGCTGTGGGAGCAGAGCACCATGGAGGAAACAGTAGAAGAATGGAGGAAAGAAGTAGATGTTCTGACCTATGTTGTACCTCCCCTTGTTTCCCAAGCATCCTGACCTCATCTACCTGCCCTCTGTTTCTCTGATATGCCTACATCCAGAACATAGCTTCCCTATGTACTACTCTTTTATCGGAATGGGACAAATGTCAATATCCATGGCTCTGTGAAGGGAAAGTGAAGAACAACATGTTCCAGTATGGAACCATGTTTCACAGACCCCGGTACACAACATGTCAGACCTTTTCCTAAGCAGAACATAGGCCTGACACCATTTTATAACCTTACCATGTGTTTTATACTCCGTCTGATCTGAGCAATTTAACCAAAGCTCTTAGCCAGATCGAATCAGAGTTACAGTAATCATTCAGGTTAAATTAAAATAGACAATGCTAACTCCTTTAAAACAGTTCTCCCAAGCAATCGAGACTCAGTAAAGACAACAGAAAATACATTGACTTTCTCCTAAAATGCACAAAATTCTCGTGACCTAGGTCAGTTACAACAGAAAAACCTTGATTACAATTACTAGTATATTACATCACATCAAAATATAAGTACATTGTTTAAGGCAGCTAAATACACGATGGAGCAAAGAGGCAGAGAATGAGATAATCCTATTGTCAAGAAAAAGACCCAGCAACAAAATGTAAGCTACAGAAAAGGGATGGGGAAAGAAAACCTATGTTTAATGGATTCTGGCTTCTTTCTTGATAGTTTAGGTGGGCCAACCTGTTCGGCCAGCTGCACCTCCAGACACCCCTTGCCTCCCTTCCTGAAAACTGAAACTGACTGAGGAGGACCAGCAAACCGGAAGGAGAGAGGGTCAGGGGGATAGATTTTACTTCAGTACCCTAAAAAGCAGCAGAATCTTGATAAGTTCAGCAGCTTTTAGGCACCACTAGGGAGATATCCTGGCCAGAAACCTTCAGTTCCTCCAAGATCTTACTCCAGTTTCAGGCATTGGATGACTTTTTATGAAAGGAAATGGAGGCAAGTCCCACATCCCAAAAGGTGGGATAGTTGTCAGGGATTAATTAGGTTTGTCCAGGCAAGCCTGCCTTTTGGGTGTTGAAAACCAGCAGCCACATAAATCACCGTTAACTTTCTGACAGAGTCCTGGTGTTGTTAACTGATAGCGAACTATGGGAGAGAACAAGAATCTCTGAAAAAAGGAAACAGAGACAGTCCATCTTTCCTTACCTTTTCCAACAGATTTCACAACTCTTTCCCATTACAAGTCTCAGGCAAGAGCATCAGCATTCTAATTGCCCAGGCTCTCATCCTGTGACAATTAAACATTTTAGGAAGGAGGACAAAGAAGAGTATAGAAAGCAGAAGTCATTTTCTGAAACAAACAGAGAAAGCTCTTCACAGCCAGGAGGTATTCCTTAAGGTGGAAACAGTTTGTTTGTTTATTTGTTTGAAGATTGTTTGAAGGAAGACAGGTAAACCAGGAGAGAGGTTAAGATCTTCCATCCAGTGGTTCACTTCCCAAATTGCCACAAACGTCAGAGTTTAGCCAATCCAAAGCCAGGAGCCAGAGGCTTCTTCCAGGTCTCCCACATGGGTGCAGGGTCCTAAGGCTTTGAGCCATCTTCTGATGCTTTCCCAGGCTGGATGCGAAGTGGAGCAGCTGGGACATGAACCAGTGACCATATGGAATTCCAGTGCTTGCAAGGGGAGGATTAGCCAATTAAGCCATCACATCAGACCCAGGTGGGATCTATTGAGGGATAAGGGCCCAGGGGATTTTATAAACTATAAAAGGAAAGATTTCCATGATTTGTCCAAGAGAGGTTTGAATAAGTGATAGTTTTGATTGGTTAATGGTATTGCCACAATAGTCGAGAATGGGCATCCAGCTTAGGAGTAAAGATGCCCACATCCCACCCATGTTTTTTTTTTTAAAGCAGACATTCAAGCTGGTAAAGTAGTGCTATGGGTTAAGCAATCACTTGCAAAGTCAACAGCCCATGTAAGAGCACCACTTGAATTCTAATTGCTCTGCTTCTTATCCAACTCCCTGTTAATGAACCCAGGAACCAACAGAAGGTAGCCCAAGTACTTGAGCTCCTCCTATTCACATGGAAGACCAGATGGAATAATTGCCTCCAGGTTTCAGCCATTTCACATATAAACCAATGCAGGAAACATTTCTCTCATTCTCTCTGTATAAAGTCTCTGCCTCTCTGCCTCTCTCTCTGCCTCTCTCTCTGTCTCTCTCTCTCTGTTTCTCTCTCTCGCTCCCAACCTCCCTCCCTCTCTTTTTCTCTCTTTTTTCTCTCTCTCTCTTCTCTGTTGCTCTTTCAAATAAAGAAATAAATATTTTTAAAAGATGACTAAAAGCAGACATTCCAATTAGCTGTGATTTGCAAAAATACCATGACTTCACTTTTTCCTCAGAATAGGCACATAGTCCAAAAACTTGAAGTTAGCTTCAGAAGACCACCTCATTCTGCCTCATCTGAAATCTGTAGGTTAATATGTAGGTTAGAAATTAAACAAACACTTGTACGTTCTATTGTATCTATTTTGACATTTCCAGCATTCCCAATGACTTTGCATTAGCATAACGGTTTATTACAGCCTGTGGTGAACACAAAAGTTGATCCACAAAACCACTTTTTCAAATACCCCATTCGTCCATTGTATCCCGTAGGGTGGTAGAAAAATTGTACTAATTATTTACTGTGCTTTGAAAATTTGCTTCCAAAGGATGGTAAGACCAATCATTAATCAGAAATTGAAGAAATGTATTGGCCCAAAGCCATTCCCCACTTGGTTGTTATGGGGAAAAAGGATTGAGAGAATGCACAAGAGTGTTGGTTACTCTCTGCCTATGGCCTGACATCTCACTCAAAGGGTAAGCAGCATTGGAGCCTGCGGAAGAGGAAGAACAGAGCTGGGAGCCAGGGGAGGTCACAGGTGACACTTGTCATCCAAATCCATTGCCAGACTTTCTTTTCGCTCCTCAAGAGAGGAGTTTGATAATACCCAGTTTCTAAGTCACCTGGGCAAGATAGCTTATAATGCCAATGTAGTCAAGAAGAGCTTCAGTTCATGATGCAACTGGGAAAGGGATTGCAACCTCCAAGAAAAATGTCATCATTTCTCAAACAAGCCAAAGGTTTACTTGCTTGAGATCAAAAGGACTTTTAAAAGTTTGTGGATAAAATGAATTTAAGAATAAATCCATGTATGGCTCTTTCATAATGCATGTTTTCCATGAACTTTTTGAAAACGTCTCATATATGATGAACACACCACCTTTATTTCCCTAGAACTCAAAATTTATCTTAAATTGCTAGCATTGCATTTTCCATAACAGCATACTCCTTTATTAAGGATTAGCAGGGTTGATGTGGCACCTCAAGTTAATCCTCTACCTTGTGGTGCCGGCATCCCATAAGGGCGTGGGTTTATCCTTACATGCTCAACTTCTGATCCAACTTTCTGCTCATGGCCTAGGAAAGCAATGGAAGATGGCCCAAAGCCTTGGAACTCTGCATTTGTGTAAGAGACCAGGAAGAAGTGTCTGGCTCCCAGCTTCAAACCAGCTTAACTCTGGCCATTATGGCCATTTGGGGAGTGAACTAATGAATGGAAAGCCTTCTCTTTCTTTCTATCTCTTTTTCTAGAAAACCTTTCAAATAAAAATAAATAAACTTTAAGAAGAAAAAAGAAGACTTAACCTCTATTTACCACTCTTATTTTTCATCCACAACACTATGAAATGAGCTGAAATTGGCTTCAGACCTCTCAGGGAGGAAAATACTTCTGGCATGGCTAAACAGATCCTTCAGGTCCTCCTCCGTTCTCTCCCTGGCCGTCTGCTGGCAGAAGAACTCCACTTCATCACTTTGGAAGCCAGGGCTGGATGTTGCCCCTGGGGAAGCCAAGCTGCCTCCAGCACCAGTGAGGAGCGCAGCTGCTCAGACAGCTCCCCTTGAGCTTCCCCTAGGCCTTCCATCTTCTGGGAAGTATGAAAGATGATGTCTCCAGAGTGAGGAAATCAGTAAATCAAGTTCATGTTTTACTCTATGAAAACCCTAAGAGGCAGTCAAGGAAGAGGGGTGGGGGAGTGCCTCCATAGATATTTACTGTCTACCTATAAAATACACGATTGAGATTAAAAAAAAGAAAAAAAGAAAAAACAGAGATCTTTAAGGAAAACTCATCAAAAGCTCTGAGTTCCTCTCACACAACAGACAAAAAACTAAAAGCTATGAAATAATTTGTCTAAGCCAGGTTACCATCTGAAATTATGGCTTCAAAGGGGAGGAAGAAAAAGAATGATTTTCTGCTATTATTTCTAAATCATACACTTCTGATCACATGTGATAGCTGAGTATCTTAAAAAAGTATGTAAGGCAAAGGAAATGGAAGGCACCATCATGTGTGGCTTCTTGACAAAAAAAAATAGTTTCAGTGGAAATATATGTAGCTTGAATATAAAGTTTTACTACATGTATTCACTATGGATTATAATCTATAACAGAGATAACAAAATTAGAAAATAATTTCAACATATAATTTTGGGTGTGAGAAGAACATGCTTCCTTTCATATATTCACTTTTCTCACATATCCAAATTGAACTGGATACATGAAACAATGATTATTCTACCCATTTCTGGAAAAAAGAATCGTATTTTTCAACTTTCACCAAACACGAAATATTTCCTCTACAACTGAAACGCAACATCAAGTGGTTCCCCTTACCTACACCCTCCCATTTAAGAGGGGCAACAATACATACATTCGATGGCAAAGGGGACTTCCTTCACATGGGCTCCTTCCACATGGGCACAAAATAGACTTAATTTCAAACGATGCTATTCAAATACGAAAGTACTTCACAATGTTCCCAGAAGAAGCTTGAATGGCAGTGCTACCAGGGAGAAATGGATGGGACCTCAATGTGTCTGCGTAAGTCCTTGCATCAGCAGAGTTTGGAAAGGTTAATCCGTAAGGCTGGGGAGGAATCCAGAAATGTCAACACAAAGGGAGTTCCTGACTGGACAGAGCCAATGTTCAGTTCCTGGAGGCACCATTCACACACCTGAAATCTAGGACTGTGAACCCAGGGTGTTTGCACCCAGCTCCTACCATATACAACCAGTCATACTGGAGGATCTCACCACAGAGGTACTTGAATTGGTTAAAAAAAAAAAAAAAGTACATCAAGACTTAAAATCTGATCACTTCTGATCACTTGCAACTTGCTTTTCATGAAGATGAAGACTTGGACTCATTAAGACTACAATTATTGGGCCGATGTGTGGCATACTATGTAGTAGGTTAAGCCTCTGCCTGCAGCACAAGCATCCTATGTGGTCACTGGGTCATGAACTGGCCGCTCCACTGATGATCCAGCTCCCTGTTTATGCCCTGGGAAAGCAGTGGAGGTTGGCCCAAAGCCTTGGGCCTCTGCAGCCATGTGGAAGGATTCTAACTCCTGCCTTCAAATAAACTAACTCCAGTCATTACTGATATGTGGGGAGTGAATCAGCAGATGGAATATCTCTCTGTCTTTTTTCTCTCTTACTTTGTCTTTCAATCAAAGTATAATCATTTTTTAAAAGGACACAATTATTGTTAGCTGTGGTGTCATACATACTTCCACAAATGCTCTGAAGAAAAAAAAACAGAAAACTAAGAATGTCTGTTTTTTGTTTTTAATTAGAATTATTTCAAGACTAGATATTCTAACAGTTGGTGATGCCAGTGGACTGTATCTCTGTGACAAACATACCTTTGCCCTTTTTGTAATTTTACTTAAGCGGGTTGGAATTTTAACTAGCTTTCAAACCAACTCAATTTCTGCATTTAAGTCTTAGCCACATTCAAGTGTCACTGTGGCTTTCTAGACGCTATTGATTTTGAAGATGTGTGATTTGAGTGAATTGACTATTTGGGGAAAAAACTTTGAATTTTAATCGTCATTCAGAAGCTGCAGTAAGAAACATTCTGTTTTGCACAGATGTTATTTCCACTTATAATGGATAAGCTCAACACAACTCATTTCCCAAACTTGGAAAAAGATGTTCCTGGAAAATTGAAACTAAATAATAATGTGCATTTTCTGTGAATAATTTTGGAGATACATTACATATATGTCTTAAAATGTTAGGATAAAATCTTTAAATCATCTACTTTTTAAAATTATTTATGTAAGTTCCCTTGCTTAGGTCTTTTTTTTTTTTAATGTTTTCTTCTCATTTTAAAAAGCAGGTCATAAAATTCAATGATGTTCATTTATACAGTATGGGTAGACTATGAAAGGCCCAAGGAACAACACGAAGCTGAAGTGTTCAGCCGTACCCATGCAAATACTGCCATTAGACTACGAGTTCAAGTCTCAAGCCTGTTATTTGCTTCCCACATGGAGATGATCGCGTTACCTAAATCCGTAAAAAGAGTGAACAACAAAACCTACTTCAAATTCTTGTAAACATTAAATAATATCATACAGTGGGAATTAGCCTTTAGCCTAGAGGTTAGGATTTCCACATTTCATTTCTGGATGCCTGAATTCAAGTCCCTATTCTGCTCCCAACTCCCATTTCCTCCCTATCCTGGTAGATCCACCTGTGCTGGCTCGAGTATTTGGGTCCCACCAACTACTAGGAGACCTGGAATATGATCCTGGCTCTTGGCTATTGTCCCAGTTCAGCCTTTATTACCATGGGACCTTGAATAATAAGCAAGAATACAGAAGGACCATCTGCACATTCCCTCTCAAAAACAAGTTTTAATCACATGTTCTTAGCATATTTCAAATACCCAATAAATGACTTGCTAGAATCATTAATTTAATTGGAAACCACCTCCCACGGCTTTTATTTACTTTTCAAAATTAGTTCACTGTTGTTAAAGACTTGAAGATTCGCTCAATTCACTTCTTTTTGACAGCTACTTGGCCCTGTCTCTAGAAATTCACAGGAACTGAGTGTTATCCAATGCAACTAAATCTAAAAGCATAGAAATAGAAATTTGGATTAGACTCTGCTCTTTGCTTGGATACTTTTTGGAGTTTTCCCATTCACCAAATATTAATTCACCATTGCTGGAACCAACTGGACAGCTCTGACACAGACTAGGCAGACTGGAACAGAAAGATCATTCTGGGCTGATATTTAGATGAGTTCACCTTGGTTGCCTACTAAATTGAACATGTCTTACCTAAAGGCATGGATCACTCTTCTAGACTCCACTAGAGTCTTTACAAATTGCTCATCAGGTTGCCCTTCTCATTGTTCCAGTGACTACAAGGGCTTGGAAAAAAAAAAAAACTAATCCTTTACTCCCTCCAAAAATAAATAAATAAATAAAAGTATGCTTAATTCTTGACTTCCTCAAACACCCTAGACAGAAGACTGCCAAAAGGAGCAGCACATGAATCTATTGCAATATGTGTAGATTTACAAAGATAAGGAGAGACAGAAAAAAAGATTTTCCATCTGCTGGTTCACTTCCCAGGTGGCCACAATGGCCAGAATTGAGCTGATCCAAAGCCAAAAGTTTCTTCCAGGTTTCCCAAGTGGGTGCAGGGTCCCAAGACTTTGGGATATTCCTCTACTGCTTTCCCCAGGTCACAAGCATGAAACTGGATAGGAAATTGGACACAACCCCACACCTATATGGCATGCTAGCACTTATATGGAGAGGATTTAGTCAATGAGCCATCACACAGGACCCTAACACTTGTTTTGAAAAAGGGAATCTTTGTTTTGAAAATGGGAATCTGGGTCTTATGCAATGGCTCAGTAACTAACTCCTCACCTTGCATGGGCCAGGATCCCATATGGGTACCAACCAGTTCATATCCTGGTTATTCCACTTCCAACCCAGTTTCCTGTTTGTGACCTGGGAAAACAGTGGAAAATGGTCCAAAGCCTTAGGGCCCTGCACCCATTTGGGAGAGACCCAGAAGAAGCTCCTGGCTCCTGGCTTCATTCAGATCAGATCAGCTTTGGCATTTAGTCACTTGAGGAGTGAACCAGTAGGTAGATCTTTGTGTGTCTCTTTCTCTCTACATATCTGCCTTTTCAATAAAAAATAAAATAAATCTTTAAAAAAAGAAAAAAGAAAATGGGCATCTGTTCTAGTGTTACTTGTATAGTGGGGAAACTTTTAGCACAAAGCCAATTCATATTTATTTATTCCAGTTTCATCTTCCAGTCTCATAACTGGATCCACCTGGAATGTTGCCCGCAAGTGAAGTGTTCAAACCCACAGAATGCATGGGGACAATGAGCTGCTTCATCCCTCTATATCTGCTTTGGAAACTCATTGCCCAATTTCAGATCATTTTCTTTCAGGGAACAACCTGCAACAGTTCAGACTGACACACGGCAGTACCAGTACACACAATGCTTTTCATTTTCTCCTCTTCATGCTCAATGTATTTCTGCATTCTTCCTCGGTGTTCTCTCTCCTTTCCCTCATTTCTATTGCCTTTTATCTCTTTCTTCTGGCAAAAGATGATCAAAAGGCATACACATGAAGGTTTGTAGCAAATACCCTTTCGCAGAAGCCACTAAGACATTTTTCAAGATAAAGAACCATTTTTGTTGTACTAATGATAGTTCACAACTGACCATGGATACAACCATGCAACTGTTCGCATTATGTTCCTAACTGTTTATGATTTAGTGACAAAATCTTTGGCAGGTTCCCTCTCATTCCAGTCCTGTAGCTTTAATGATATGATTTTGCTTAGCACAGTGATCCTTAAGAAACTCATCTTCAGTGCACCGGAAGTGACAGCATCTATGTATATCGAAGACTTGTTGAACTTTTATTGGATTTTCTCAAGGGAATGCATTATTTATTCAGGAAAATGTAAGTGCTATTGACCTGAGAAAGCTCTTCCAATAGAAATATAAGGTAAGCAATATGTGTAGTTTTTTAAAATGTTTCAATTTTTTTATGCTTTTTCTTTTTAGAATATATTTTAGAACCAGAGAAACAAATTTAGAAAAAGAGAAAACTCCAATATGCTGGGTCACCCCACACATGCCTACACTGATCCAGGAGACAAAAATGCAGCCCACATGTCCCATGACAGTGACTGTGACCCGGTTACTAAGCCCTCAGTGCTGACTCCCAGGGTCTGTGATATCAGGAACCTGGTTAGGAGCTAGAACTGGAAATCGAGGCACGAACTCCAAAATGCACACAGGCATCTTAACCATGAGTCTAAAAACCTGTTGCAACTTTAAAATGATTGAATAGTGAAAAAGTGAAAAAGAACAGGTGAAATGAAGTTAACTATTGGAAAGAATCTTCTCATTAAATATCTGTAAGACACAGAATATAAATGTATGTTGCTTAATCACATTAAGAACCTTTACAACACAGAATGTAATAAAAGTATAAGAGTAATGTATTATACGCATTTCTTTAAACAAATAGTATATATGGTCTACGGCCATACCACCCTGAACGCGCCCGATCTCGTCTGATCTCGGAAGCTAAGCAGGGTCGGGCCTGGTTAGTACTTGGATGGGAGACAAATAGTATATATGAATTAACATACTCTGTCCTGTGAAAGATAGCCTTCCCAAGAAGGTTCTTGATTTTCTTTCTTCAGTGACACATTAGTCATTCAGTAGCATGTTGTTTAACTTCATGATGTTGTTAATTTCTTTTTTTTTTTTTCCTTTTCTCTTGTTGATTTTGAATTGTGGCTTTTCATTTAAGAGGATATATAGTAACTGTGTAATGGAGACTATCACATCCAGCTGTGAGGATACAATGCAGTGTGCGTTTCTACTTCCAGACAAAGATGGACTTAAATGGAACTGTTTACTGTATCTTGACAATAGGATGCTGGACTGTCTGCCATTGCCATGCCCGCAGTGATGGACATATGACTGTGTATGAAGAACTATATTTTAGTAATGCTATAGAGGAACTAGGTGTGGGGGAGGGAATTGTGGAGGGGATAAGGGAAATCCCAGAATCTATGGAACTGTTTTATAAAATGATAATAACAAAAAGAAATAAAATTTTAAAAAGGACAGGCTTCCCAAAGAGATAATAAGTAATTCATTAACTCCTAAGAAACTTTAATTCTACTTAGGTATGCAAATAAGTTAACCAGGAACTGTCTAGACAAGTTTTATGTGGGATAATGTACAACAAAATAACTTATAATAAGTATTATAAGACCCTAATTTTTAAAAATTGCCCAGAGATAACGCCACCTCTACTATTAATGTCGTTCCTAGAAGGAAATTGTTGTTCAGTCACCTTGACTGTTAGATTCCATTGCTGAGAACGAGTTTACATAAGAGTAACTCCCAACCAAAAACTCGGAATTCCCAGCTAAGAATCGTTATGCTTTGTACCTTACTTTATAATATGAAAATGAAGAAAAGCATTCTCGAAGGATTCTGATGGGCCAGTTTCAGTATCCCTATTTAACTTAGTGATAATTTCCACACTAACAAAGACCCTACTGTCACAAAGTATATTGACATTTGTGCTGTCTGCCAATCAAGGATAAAACCTATAATTGCAAATGGTGTTTAAAATCCAAAGAGATGCAATTTTCCCAGTTGCCTGTTCATTCAGCGGAAGAGTCCTACTGACTGTTGTAGTGAAACCAGCAGAGGGAGCAACAACCATTGTTTTATGTGTTTAAAAGGATCGTCCTGGTGGATCTCTAGATACTTTACTGAGGCAGGAAAAACGCATGGAGTCAGAATATGTTGCTTTATTTGTGTCTTGATTAAGTAAATTATATATGTGTGTCAAAGTAAAACAAACCAAAATGCTAAAAAAGATCCATAATCTGTCCTTTCTTTTGGGTTGTGCTAAAAACAGATTAGTCTGAATATTTTCATATTCTTCCCACAAAAAGAATGTGTAGGTGTGGAGAATTAATAAATAGAATGTGTATACAATATCTGCCTATGTAAATGTGTAGGGTTTTTTTTTTTTCAATTTCTATGTTTGTTTTAAGATGAGATCACACTGAAGAAGCTTACATGCAGGGAACACACCAGCATGAGACACCTGTGGACAAAGTGCACTCAGTGGGAAGCGTGAAATAAGCCCAGTGCTCAGCCACGCACTAACCTCAAATACACAGAAGACCAAAAGCACGTGGCACTGCAATGATACCACTGCTTCCCACAGGAACATTCTAAACATACATTAGGAAATGTCTGGGTCTACAAAGCAAATAAGTAAACTAGAATGCACAATTCCCTTCTGAACATTCCAGAAGAAATACCAAGTGACTTAACTTATTGTTCAGAATTGGCATTGCCCATCTCTTCAAAACAAAGTCAAAACAAACAAACAAAAAAAAACAGCCAGAAAACTTCAACTACTCAAGATTGTTTTTTAAAGCAAACTGTACTAACATGCAGCTTTTAAGACTCATGCTATGAAGTAGGCATTCTGGAGAAGTTGGGACATTCAGATTCCATATCATAACACTGGGATTTGAATCCTGGTTCTTCTGGCTCCAACATCTTGCTAATGTACGTTCAGGGAGACCACTTGTGACAGTTCAAACACACCGGTCCATGTCATCCCAGTAGGAAGCCCAGGCTGAATTCCTGGTTCCCAGCTTCAGCTCTGACTACTACAAACTTTAAAGGAAAGACCAGGAAAAGAAAAATCAATCTTTCTCTCTCTCTCTCTTTCTCCCCCTATTCCTTTCAAATCAACTAAAAATAAGGGAGTTAAGGAGAGACTAGCTTCAAGGGGTAGTAAGTCATGCTTCTGTGGCAGTGCCAGCATCCCATATGCGCATTGCCAGCTGAACTCCCTGCTACTCCATTTCTGATCCCACTCCCTACTTAAAACCTGGAAAAAGCAAAGCAGGATATCTGAGTCCTTAGGTCCCTGCACCCACAGGAGAAATCTAGAGGGAGCTCCTGGCTCCTGGCTTCAGGTCAGCTCAGCTCCAGCCATAGCAGCCATGTGGGGAGTAAGCTAGCCAAAAGGAGTGAATCAAGACTTTCTGTCTCCCTCTCTTTCCTTCTCTCTGTAATTCTGCCTTACAAATACAAGTAAATCAGGAAGAAAGAAAGAAAGAAAGAAAGAAAGAAAGAAAGAAAGAAAGAAAGAAAGAAAGAAAGAAAGAAAGAAAGAGAAATCAAGGAAAATAAGATACAACATTTTACAAATTCTTACTACACGCAAACAGCATTCCATCCATTTGCTTAATTGGAAAAGAAGCAGGATGCAGCCACAGATGTTACTAAGAGAGATATTCCATCTAACAGTAGACCAAACCCCTGGATCCCACTGCGGTTTCCAACTCCTATCTAACGTGTATCAAAAACCCTTCTAAGCCAGTGGCCCCAGGACACGGAGACCCATCAGAGCCCAGAGATGCATTTGGGCAGTTGGTAGCTTTGTCTGTGCCTATTTTTACCCTGCTGGGCTCCATGAATTTGCCTCTGTGTCCTGTACCATGACTTTCCAGGGTAACCCCCTGGTTTTCTTCCCTGCCTTTCCACATGCACTTCAGAGGTGATGCTCGTTGGCTCTCGTGTCCACTCACTTTGACAGCATCACAGGGAGCTGTGGTACCCCACACAGAAAGAAAAGAACCACAAGAGAGACAGAGAAATGACATGGGACCTCTTTATAAATTATTTCTGGCAGGAGGGAATGATTGATCTGCTAGTTTCCTTGTCATCTCCCAAAAGCAGAAAAACATCATTTGTATATTTGTATCTTTTTTTTTTTTTTTTTTTGGCATGGTGCTTCAACATTCAGAAAATCTTTCCATAGCACACCTTTGTGATAAAATAAGAGAGCGCAGGGATGGGATCCCCGAGGCCTGATGAGGAAAGCTGAAGAGCAGAGAGGTCAAAGCCGTGACTCAGTGGCACAGGAAAAGCAGTCGTAGAGTGAGGATAAGGCCCAGGGTTCTTGGCTCCAGCCCTTTACTTTATCCCCAAAGTCAACATGAGCAGTCTAGATTTGTTATCTTGCCCCCTTCAGTCTCAAAGGCTGAGTGACAAAGAACGCTTAGTGTGATACTGAGTACAAATGACAGCACAGGAAGTCCATTCCCGGGGCAAGCTGTGAGACTGGCAGCTGCACGGGAGGCCAGCGAGCAAGTCTGCACGGAGCACCGTGAGTCCACACGGACTGTCTCACCCCTCCGGTGGCCCAGAGTCCAACAGCAGCCCAGAGGAGCAGAGGCTGCAGCTGTAGGAGGGCAGGAGCAAGTTGAAAGTCCACTGGACTGGCCAGGCCCTGAGCATCTCTTAGCAAAAACAACAACAACAAAAACTTGGGACCCACTAACAAGTAAATGAAGCACCTATGGAACTGCCTATTGCATACTGGTAAAATGTCGTATTCTCTGTGCTCCTTCACAAATGAATTATACAATGGTGTATGAAGTGCACGAGTAATTACTGTGCAGATGTTCCGAGAACACTCAGCTGACACGATCCTAACCTCAGTGCATTCAGCCCCTCTAAACATGCCAATGCAACTCTCCAGGCATTCCAGCTGGGCGCGTAGCACGCTTGAAGCTGAAAACACTGAAAGTGAAGAAACGTTATAACCAATCAGGTTCAGTATGAACATCAACCATATACGGAAGAAACACTTGTGTGGAAACCACACCCACTGCTGAACGCACAGTTGTGTGGGCCAACACACAGTGTATACACACCAGGTTTGTGACTCTAAACATACAGCACAAAGCAGAACTTGCGCGTGCTATATGACATTACTGCTTACCGAAAAAACCGAGGCAAAGGAAACTTCAAATGATCTGATTATACTGTTAATTAGATTTCATTATTATCATCCTATAAACATAGCTTGCTTTGCAAATGCGTTGTTGCAAATACACTAATGTCTCCAACAAAAGGAAAGAAAAAAAGCAAATTTATCGCACATGTAGGACAGTAGCTCAAAGTATGAGTTGTCATTTCTATGGTGACCAACAATTCTTTTGTTTAAATTTATTAGTGATCAGCAATATTTTATTCATAATCTTATACTTCAGGCTTACTCTCATTTTATTTAAACTGATTGAAATAGACACATTTGTGCTAAAATAGACACAGAATGCTAAAATCTGAAACACATCCCTTCTTTAATTCTAAAAGTCCACAAGTTACACAAAGCTAATTGCTAAATTCACTCTGATTCTATCTTCTTTAAAACGGATTTCTGCTCAACATATCAGGAATCCGTACAAATAAAGCAAAAAAAAGTACACACCCCAGAGGCGAGCTGTTTGTTTATTCACACTTGCATTTCAAGTATTGGTAAAACCAGTCAGAGAGAGGCAGCTCCCTTCGGGAATTTGGAAGGAAAGCGCGTTTATGATGACAGACACCCAAAGACAGACACAAAGATAAAGAGCAGCGGCAGGAACAGCAGACCCCTCTCCGTGCCAGGCTATGTCCCCGCGTGGGATTCCCCAGTCAACAGAAAAAGCGCGATGGCATCAGAGATCCCAAATGTATGGATCTGAGGAGAAAGAACTGCTCTAAATCTAAGCCCTCTCTCTGGAGGGAAAGCAAATTTTACCTGTCACTTTAGCCACTCAACCAGTGCACCCAGGAATCGCACAGTAAACGCGCAGAGGCCAGGGTGGCAGACTCCCTTCCAACAGGAGGCAGAGCACAGAACGAGGGACGCCCACTGCAGCAAACAGCATGCAAAACCACGAAGAAAGACTGATGAAAGCACAGCTTTAAAAAGAGAAGTGTTTAACTGGTAAATCATCCAAATTGCTTTGCCAAATTTTGACATGCTTGGTTTCCTGTAGTAAAAATCTCCTCTTTTTTTTTTTTTTTTTAACTTTGAGAAAAAAAAAGTGAGGAAAAATAACCAGCTGTTCCTTGTATAGTTCAGGAAACAAGTTTGATTTATGACTTTAAGGTTATTTTTGAATGAGCGGCCTGTGGCAGCCGGAGCGCAGAAGTCACTGGGGCCTGCCCACTTGAAGGGCTCAAACTGTTTCCTCAACAGCCGTTCTTCTCTCCTCACCTCGGACTGCTGTTATTGACAACGTGTGACTGGGGCCTTCCAGGATTTTAAAACAGCAGGGGTCCCTGGCAAACAATCGGGCTGTCAATTACCTTTTACCCTGTTGTGAAAGAGGGGCCCAGGACAATGCAAGCCCTCAGCGGGAAGCTGTGCAGCTCCGAGCCTGTAACCCCCTCTTGCGCAGCTCAGCATTCAAAGCCCTGTACATGCTTGGTGCCTTCATTTTTGTCTGTGTGTGTGTCAGTCGAAACCACAGGCGCTGTAAGGTGTAGATGCCTCCACGGGTGGATTTTTTTTTTTTTAACATCTCGCCGGGCCAAAACTGACTCTCTCCACATTGTGATCTCTGAGCTTCCTGGAAGTTTCCCCCCCCACACACCCCCCTAAGATTCATGAAGACAAAGAGCTTGCCCTCTCCCAGCTCCCGCTTCTGCAAGCTGGTGCTCCGGGAACGCCCAAGCCCCTCTACCTACATTGTGGCTTAAAGAACTTCCTGTGGGCGTTGATGACTTGCTGTGAGGACTGTCCATCATCCAGCCCCTTTGTATGGCAGTCACTTCCATTCGCGTTTGACTGACTGAGGCAGCCTGAGTTATTTGTAAAGAACAACAAGGCTTTTCATTCATAATTTTAGTCGGGGGACAGTGTGCTAATGACTGAACTTGAATAAGTAGGGCATGTGGTATTCAAGGCAGGCAGGAAGAAGCCGGAGCGACCGCCAAGGGAAGGAACGAGGATGTAGGTGAAAAGTGCGGGGAGGGAGTGGGGGAGGAAGCAGATCTCCGACAGAAGGATCACACGCGGGGATGCTGCCACAAATCAAAAGATGGAAGCCAAGTCGATGCTGGGGAGAACCGAGCAGGGTTTCTTTGGGGTGAGGTTACCTGACCGAGTTGACAGCATCCGACACTCATACAGTGATCTTTCTTCCACTGCTGGTGCTTCCACAAAAACAAAAGAAAACCAAACATGACGCAAAAAGGGGGAAAACTTTTTTAATGCTCTCATTTGGTACCTTTCACATAATCAGACACAGAAGGTTTGTTTGCCAGGGGTACTCAGCTTGACAACGAAGTCTGGGCTGCAGGGAGCTTCCTCTGGGGTCACATGATATGCCTGTAGCACGAACACAATACGTAGATTTAATTCCAGGGAAGCAAAGTCACCCTAATGTTCTAGTTGAACGTAACCCTAAAATGCCATGGAACATATTGTTTGTTACGATAATAGGGCTTTTTTTTTTTTGGAGACGAGGGGATGAATTTTGTGATTTTAATCAATAAATTGAAAGTGTCATGTTGGGTTTTTAAAAAGTGAATGAATTAGAAACAGATTAATACAAAACAATCCAAGATAACAATCTTACACATTTTACTGTATTATTAATTACTGGAATAATACCAGGAGCTTTTTCAAAACTAATGTAATTTCCTAAGCGGCATTTCAATCATGTTTAGAAAATGGTTACTGTTTGCATTAAACATGTCAAATAAAAGTAAACTTGAACAATCCCATGGCGATATTCACGGAAATCAACAAAAAATAAATTTTCAGGCCATGGGACATTCTAGCTCCACTTTTAATTTTATAAGTGCAGCTGAATTTTGATCATCTGAATTTTGGATTTCAGATGATCAAATTAGGGGTGCTCAACCAGTAAAGTCTAAGTAGACATTCCAAATTTTTTTAAAAGCTTTAAAAACATTGGAGAGGCAAAGAGGAGTGCTCCAATTGCAATCTCATCGCCTACATGCTAGTGACTACAAGGTGGGTTGTAGTTCAAGTCAGGAACCAGGAACCAGGTCAGATCTCCCATTCACTTGAGCCATGGGGACTGCACAGAGTCAGGAACCAAACCCAAGTACTCCAGTGTGGGACATGGGTCTCTTCACTAGCAGGCTAAATGCTCACCCTACAAAAAACTCTGACATCAGAAATACTTCTGGTCTGATACCTTTCAAATAAGGGAAACTCGAGCATTACTAGCAGCTACTGTTCCAAGGACTCATTCAGGGTATATAGACCTGAGGTCAAAGGTTAGGCCCTGGGCCCTATATTTATTTATCTCGAAGTCTCTAGGTCTGTCCATCCTTGAAACCTGAGAGATACAGACAGGCATGCAGTTTACCAGTTAAGGTGCCCACGGCCCACATCAGAGTGCTCGGGCTGGATGCCAGCTTCAGCTTCTGACGTCAGCTGCTTGCCTGCACAGATCCTTAGGGCAGCAGTGCTGGGGAACTAGGGCTCCTGCTACCCCGCGAGAGACCGTCAATGAGCTCCTGGTTCCTGGCTGCAGCTCTAGTGCATCCCTTAAGTGTGGCAAGCATTTGGGAGTGAAAGGATAGATGATAATTCTACCTAGCTCTCTGTCTTTCTGTCTCTCCCCCTGTGTGTGTGTGTGTGTGTGTGTGTGTCAAATACATTAAAAAAAAAAAAGAAATCTTAAAAAGAGGCTGGCATAATGCCAGCAGGCTGATTCTCCACTGTGGCACTGGCATCCCGTATGGGCACCAATTTGAGTCCCAGCCACTTGCTGATCACCTCTAAGGGCAGTGGAGGATTAACATGGCAGACCTGGAAGAAGCTCTTGAGTTTTGGCTTTGGACCAGCCCAGCTTTGGTTGTTGCAAACACTTGGGAAGTGAACCAGCAGATCTCTCTCTCTCTCTCTCTCTCTCTCTCTCTCTCTCTCTCTCTCGGGCTCTCTTTCTGTAACTTGGGTCTTCAAATAAAAATTAAAATGTCTTTTAGAAAACATTCTAAAGCAAGGAATAACTGAAAAGTTGACAACACTTACTACTTGGTTAGCCTCCTATTCATTCAGACAGCCATTCTCTTCTGATTAGAAACACAAGAAAAGTGTGGGTGTGGAAACCCCAGTGCCGTTCATCCACTTCCACCTGTATTTTCATGAAAAGCCAAAGTCAGGGAGGGGGTCCCCGGAGCACTCCAGAGCTGACCTACAGCAAGGGTGGGGACCACTTACGTGTTTACTGATGGTCCATATCACAAGCATGTGCATAAATTATAATACACTTAAGTGGAGCATGTTTGCCTTGCACATGCCTTGCATTGCCTGGCATGCCTCTCAAAGCATCAGCCTTTAAGAAGAGGACGAAATAACTCTCTAAGGTTTAGAACCAAGATTGGTTCAAGTTCAAACATATCCTAGTGACTCTATGTTTAAGTCCAATTAAGGCCCAACACGGCCTTCCTTCTGTCTCCCCTTAGGACCTGTCCCCTGAATGCTAGAGACCGTGCCTACCTAGGCTCTAGTCAAGGTATATTAAAGTGAAGGTTGTATTTCAATGTATTCTCAGACTTGCTTATTGCTTCTATCCTCTCATGTGGCTGTGGTAATATTCCTTTCAAGGGTGGAGGGGAGCCCCTGATTTTAGCATTTGATGATGTCTGTGTTGCAAATATGTTCACCGAGGCTAATTCTCCCACCTGACATCACTGAATAGAGACAAGGAGAAATGTGCATAATCAGCTCTTGCGGCAGGTGTGAACCTGTTCTGGTACCCATATTCATCTTTCCATATTTTATTTGATGTCTGCACTATTGTCTATTCTTGTTCACAGCAACCTTTGAACTCCTATTATGTTTTCAAATTATAATTATGAGGGCACTTCAAAGCGTTCATGGAAAATGTAATTAAAAGGTGAATTTATTTTGTGCAAAAAACTGCTGAAATCCATGCATAGTTTCATTCATAATATACATTCTCTATGGATATATCAAAAACCACTTGTATGCATGGATTTCTAGTTTTTTAATAGTAAATGTAACATTTATTTGTTTATTCATTTATTTAAAAAGTAGTGATGGAGAGTGTGAGACAGTATACATTTTTTTTCCTTTCACTGATTCATTCCCCAAATGGCAGTGCCAGAGAAGGGGGTGAGCGTGGCCAAAGCTGGAGTTGGGAATTCCATTCAGGTCCCCTCGGTGGCAGAGGCCCACGTATTTAGGTCATCATCTACTGCTTTTCCTGTGCTAGATCAGAAACCAAGCAGCAGGGATTCAATCAGCACTCCAATAGGGGATGCCCACAATTCAAACACTAGCTTAACCCACCGCACCACTTTGCCAGTCCCCAAAACAAGCATCTTTGCTTCCATTTTCCATAAAATTTTTTAAATACCCACATGTAACTACTTCCATCTTGGGGATAGTTATTGTATCTCAATCCTCTTATGAATCTCCACATGTGTTATGGTTTGACCCTAATAATGATGTTGTGTCTAGGAAACATTTTTTTATCTTCATGTCACAGATGAAGAAGCTAAAGCTTTGAAAAGTCCAATTTTTCACAAAAGCCTCCTCTTAGATCTAAACCAGACTCTGTGAAAGTTCTGCCACTTCATTTGTTTTTAATGTTTATTTTCATCTATTTAAAAGGACAAGAAAGACATCCTCCATCCAATGACGTACTCCCAAGTACCTGCAACAATGAGAGTTGGGCCAGACTGAAGCCAAGAACCCAAAACTTTATCCATGTCTCCCACATGAATGGCGGGGTTCATGCACTTGAGCCATGGTCCACTGACTGCTGGGAGGCTAGACCAGAAGCAGACCAGCTGAGACTCAAACCAGCTTACTGAAATAAGATAGAGTCACTGGCAGCTTGACATTATGCTACAATGCATCTCTCTTTGTCACTTGATTTCTTTCTAAAATTTCCCTTTGAATTCAAATGTATAGCCAGGATTGAGAAACACATACAAATGGAAAAGCAAAAACACTTATCAAATTAAAAAAAACAAAACAAAAACAAACAAACAAAAAGAAAACCAGCATCTCCCATTGTGCTATGTCATGGGTAAAACTCAATTCACATTCCTATTCATTGTGTTAATAGAATACCATTAAAGAACTTTCTGAAAAGATTATTGAAATGAGAATGTGAGTCATCTTTAGGACAGATATGGTCTGAAAAGGATATTCTGGAATTACCACATTGCTGAACACAAAGTGGTTCTGGAAAGTAGCATGCCCAGAAAAGGTGTAAAGGTCCTCCAGCCCTTCACCCATGCCTCGAACTGTGCACAACCTCAACTGGAAAAGCTTAAGGAGCTTGCAGTCAGCTCACTGTCAGTATTTCAGAAAAACAGTCATAAAGTCTTACCTGTTTTGGGGCCCGGACCAATGGCCCAGTGGCTAAATCATCGCCTTTCATTTGCCAGGATCCCATATAGGCACTGGTTGAGATGCCAATTGCTCCACTTCCCATCCAGCTCCCTATTTGTGCCCTAGGAAAGCAGTTGAGGACAGTCCAAAGTCTTGGGACCCTGCACCCATGTGGAAGACCTGGAAGAAGTTCTTGGCTCCTGGCTTTGGATCAGCTCAGCTCTGGCTGTTGCAGCCACTTGGGGAGTAAATCTATGGATGAAAGATCTTCCTTTTTGTCTCTTCTCTTCTCTCTATATCTGACTTTCCAATAAAAACATAAATAAATACATCTTAAAAAAACAAACAAAAAAAAGGGAATACTAGACAAGTTTTACCCAACACGCTAGAGAATATGATATGCAATGTAGTGAAAGAATCAGAGTTCAAGAGTAATGCTTGATTACAATTACTTAAATTATGCCTGAACCCACCTTCACAGGTTTAAAATAGCCTTAAAAAGTTAGAATGAGAAAGTATTACAGCATCATAGCACATAGCAAATGCCTGTGCCCCATGAGGCTGAACAGAGTAGACACTCGCATCTTCCTGCTATGTTTCAGTCAACAGGGTTTTATCCCCGCCACCCCCCCACCATAACACAGTGAAATGCAGAGTTGAATAATAGTTCAGAGATGGAGGACACTTCCAATAAGAGGAACTCATGTTCTCAGGCCCCAGATTACTTGAAAGAATAATTCCATGGGTAGAAATTCCATTCAGAAGCAACTACATCAACTAAATAGGTCCCTTTCATGTTTAAAGTGCTTTACTTAAAAAAAAAAAAAAAAAAGTGCTTTACTTTGAAAAGTCATCCATGAGAAAAGATCCTAGTAATGTTAACATTGCTAGAGAAATCCTATTTAGAGTTGCATAGAGCTAAGAACTGTCATTAAAACTTGTTCTGAGGGCAGGTGCTTTGCACAGAGATTAAGGTGCCAACAGAGAGGCAGATATGCCATATCAAAATGTTTGGGTTTGAATCTCAGTTCCGCTTTATTCCAGTTTTCTGCAAAGTAGCAGCAAGGTTAAAGCAGATGATTGCCAGACAGCCAAGAGGGAGACTAAGATTGACTTCTGGCTCCTGGCTCAGGGGTGCAGCCTGAGCTGTTGTGAACATCTGGGAAGTAGAATCAGCAGATGGGGAATCTCTTCTTTGACTTTCCAGGAAATAGATTTTCTAATCAATCTTAAAAATTTAAATATACATAAAAATGTTCAATACATGAAGAATTAATTTTACAGCAAACAGAAAGCAAACAATATTTTGCTTCCTACATTTAAAACATCTTAGAACTCTGGAGGCAACACAGCTAATTATCTGTATCAAATAAACCTCCAAATCTAATTTGACTGAAACAAGTGCAGCTGCTCATTGAGAACTTCGGCTATGCTGGGCTTCATAAACACTTTATGTCTTCTGGTCCTTACAACGACCCTTTGACCCCTTTTATAGATGGGAGCTAAGGCTGATTATTTCATTCATTTATTCCTTAGCCCTATTTAAAAGTAATATTTTAGTTCCTTATCTGTGCCTTTGGTACCTTAAGTGCTGGTGATAAAATGGCCAGCAAAAGCAGCCCTGGATTACAACCGTCATGGACCCTAACGTACAGCAAAGAAGACAGTTACTAATGAAACTCAATTATACATGTAGTCATATGGGGGGAAAACCGTGAGAGAAAAAAGGAAGAGTTGATATAGTCAGAAAATCTACAAATGCTTTCCTGAAAATATAACAGGGATGTGAGGGATGAGTAAGAGCTACTACAACAGAAGAGGCTGTCCAGAAAAGCACATGGGACAAGCAGCTACTGCATCCCTGTTGTAGGAGACAGGTGCCATGGAGTAACCCTGAAGTAGACTTGATGGCTGAAGATTTGGGAAGGAGAAGGACCTGACTCATTCAGCCCCTGAAATTGGTTAAAAAGAGGGTTTTATCCCAGAAATAATGAGAAGCCATATTTAAGCAATGTAAGACTGATCAGAGTCGTCACATGTGACCTAGATTGAACCTAAATCTGAATGTCTTAAACACTCAATCCCTGGAAGCTAATATGATACTTAAAAGTCATATTGTATTTATTTATTTTAAAGAATTTATTTACTTTACTGGAAAGGGAGATTTACAGAAAGGAGAGACAGAGAAAAAAAAATCTTCCGTCTACTGGTTCACTCTCTAAGTGGCTGCAACAACTGGAGCTGAGCTGATCCGAAGCTAGGAGACAGGAGCTTCCTCCAGGTCTCCCACATGGGTGCAAGGTCCCAGGGACTTGGCCCGTCCTCTGCTGCACTCACAGGTCACAAGCAGGGAGCTGGATGGGAAGTGGAGGAGCAGGCAGCCATATGGGATTCCGGCGGCATTTGAAAGAAGAGAATTAGCCAATTGCACCAGGCCCTATTTATTCTAATGATTTTGAAGATGCAATTTCTAAATTTGAATATGTACAAGTTTAACAACTTATAGGAAATAACAGAAGTACGTATCAGCCATATGAAATGAGAACGAGAATATTTCACAAAAATTCAAGAGAATGTCCACTGAGAACATTCACATCCTAAAACATGTACTACTTAGTGTCTTCCTTGCAGCCAAATTTAACATGTTCTTGAAAATTAGCAAAGCACCAACTCTGAAATGAAAGCTTAATATCGTAATTGTAATTATTAGCACGCTGGGGGTAGGTGGAGAACATGGGCACGAAGGAAGGGAGGGTGGAACGTGTCACCTATGCTTCTAAACCTGCCTTGTGAAACACATGAAATTTGTTCACTTTATATAAATAGAAGTAACATAGGTTAAAATATATTTTTTTAAGTCATGTTTACTGCTAAATGCATTTTTCAAAGATGAACTTATGAGTTTGTCTTCCCTAACATTTTCTACTCACCCATCACCAGCTATTTACGAATTTCCTTATTAAATAGAAATAGGAAGGAAGGGAGGAAGAAAGGAATGAAGGGAGGGAGGGAGAAATGGGCTTAGCAGTCAGATATTCAAGTGCCTGGGGTTCAAGTCAAAACTCTAATTGCAGCTTCCTGCTATGGCTCACCTGGGAGGCAGCAGGCGATGATGGCCCCAGCAGTGGAGTCTCTGCCACTCATGGGGGATACTGGCTCGAGTTACTGGTTTCTGGTTTCAGAATGGCACAACCCTGAGCATTTAGAGAATGCACCAGAGGAGGAAATCTCTCTTTCTCTCCCACTCTTTCAGATAAATAAAATAAATAGAAATGTATTTTTTTTTTAAAGGATGAGATAGGAAAGACAGTTTCTTGGAAGGTCTAGAGTTACCCACAACCCAAAATGGTATGAAACAGCAATATGTTTCTGCACAGAACTTTCAACTTTCTCTCGGCAACCTCAAACCACTCTCATCTGAAGGAACAAATTGAGTGTGCTTGGAGTCAAGCTCTGTTTACTAAACTGCATGTTTTTAGACTTGATCTGCTAGCTGAGATTAACACAGAGCTGGCTGGCTGCCTTGACGTCACAACATCTGAACCCTAAGAACAGCTTTGGTGGAATTTGACTCTTTCTTACAGAACATGTTGAATTTTCTTTACCCTTTTGATCAATTGCTCACATAATGGGAAGCATAAAGCCAAAACCTGTCTATTCAGAGGCTAAAAATCTTCCTAGTGCCACTAAGCATGGTCAGTAATATGCAACAACTAATTTCAGTTCATGGTTTCCCTTTATCTAAAGCCTTAGCATCTGGGTTAAAAAGATTCCGGAACAAGGAGTATCAAATGTTCAAAACAAGCAGGAGAACAAATAAACCTAAGGCTATTTTCAGGGAAAAGCAGAGCAAGAATGCCGGGGTCTATCATGATTAGATTTTCTCTGCACACAGAGGCTCTTCAAAAAGGAGTTTGATCTTCAGGTCTAGGAACAAATACATGAGGAAAATACTGAAGGGAAAAAAAAAATCACATAGTCCGGCAGAGAAATTCTGTCTTCACCTTGTTGCAGAATTCCAACTGACATCTGACTTCACACAAATTACAGTGATGACGGCCTTGAATCTTGCAGATATATTCATTAATTAACTAGTAGAAATCACCAGGTGGGTTCAGGTTAAACACACAAGCTCTGAAAAATCCCAGACCTACAGGAGCCTCTGACTCAAGGTCACTCACCAAGACCCCCAATCTTTTCTCCAGTTTAGTTAAGGATAAAGGACATTTCTAAAGTAGGGCAGATACAGAGATAAATGGTTTCTAGTGCTCCAAGCAATCTAGATAAGAACTCAAGTGGTCTGCTTTGAATTCCTTTGCATCTTTTATTGCAGCCACTTTCAATTCCTTCCTAGAGGCATTAGCAAGAGAACTAGGGAAAGCAAAGCATTTCCAGAAGTGAAATGACAGCAGCCATGGTTGCCATATCCAAAGGCCCATCATTGTAAAGTGGTTTGCCTCAGGAGGGTCCCTGGGGGGGCGGAGATCCCTGCTTATGCTAATGTCACCATTGAAATTGGCCCAGAAAGAGAAATCACTGGAGAAAACCCCAAATTGTGACCTCTGGAAGCAGTACAGCGTTGTGTGTCTTCACACAGATGCACCTTGGTAACAGAACCAACAAACTAACCAAGTAGTTCTTAATTCTTTATCTCAGGAATTCATCATAACCGTTGTTAGATTTATCTTTGCTTACCAAAACTAAGTTTGAATCTTTCTAGGGCCACATGCATTTATTTAAAGCTTACATATTCCCACCAGAATGGGCCTCAAACTGCATGCAGGAAAACGAAGTTAAAAGTTCCCAGGGGGAATAAAAAAAATCCCAGAGGGGTGGCCTTGTGCTCAACAGGGGACCCGCACATTCCATCACAGAGCACCTGCTTTGAGTCCCTGCCACCATCTTCTGATCCAGTTTCCTGATACTGTGCACTTTGGGAGACACTGAAGTTATGGGTCAAAACCATGCATCCCTGCTCTCCACTTGTAAGACTCGCCTGGAGATCCTGACTCCTGGCTTCAGCCTGGCCCAGAACAGGCTGCTGCAGGCGTGTGGGGAGAGAACCAACAGTGGAAGACTTTTCCTCATTTCCCAGCCATTGTAACTCAGTATTTCACATAAATAAGTAAATACAAGTAAACTCAGAAAATACAGGGAGATGCAATGAATAAGAAAATTAAATTCTAAACTAAAAAGTATGCAAATTCCAATGAGCATTTTAAAGGTCTCTTAACAGTATAGCATACACCCAACAGCTTAGGGCATCAAGTAAGTTCAATTTTATTTATTTAAGATTTACTTATTTTTTTATTTTGAAGTCCAATATACAGAGAGGATGAGAGACAGAGAGGAAGATCTTCCATTCGATGATTCACTCCCCAAGTGGCCGCAAAAGGTTGGAGTTGAGCCAATCTGAAGCCAGGAACCAGGAGCTTCTTCCAGGTCTCCCCCGCAGGTGCAGGGTCCCAAGACTGGGCAGTGCTCAACTGCTTTCCCAGGCCACAAGCAGGGAGCTGGATGGGAAGTAAGGCTGCTGGGATTAGGACTGGCACCCATATGGGATATCTGCGTGCTTGCAAGGCGAGCACTTCAGCTGCTAGGCTACTGAGTACGTTAAAGTGCTATGGGAAATTGACATAACTGAACCCTAACAAGTCGGTCGTAAATTCAACTTTAAAAAAAACCTGTGATCTAGGCTGAGCCAGAATTTTGGCATAGACAGTTCTAAGCACCCACCTATGATTCCAGCATTCCATATGGGCACCAATTCAAGAACCAGTTGCTCTACTTCTAATCGAGCCCCTTGCTAATGACCCTAGGAAAGCAGTGGAGAATGGCCCAAATACTTGCGACCTTGCATCCACTTGGGTGACATGAAAGAAATACACTGAGCTCCAGCTTCTGCCTGACCCCTCTTAGCTCACTGTGACCACTTGGAGAGTAAATCAGCAGCTAGATGTCTGTTTCTCTCCATCTCCCTCCCTGTTACTCTGACTTCCAAATAAAGAAATTTTACTTTATTTTCATTGGAACGGCAGATCAGATTTACAGAGAGAAGTAGAGACAGAAAGAACTTACGGATAGCCACAAGGGCCAGAGCTAAGCTGATCTGAAGCCAGGAGCCAGGAGCTTCTTCCAGGTCTCCCAAGTGGGTGTAGGGTCCCAAGGTTTTGACCCCATCCTCCACTGCTTTCTCCGGGCCACAAGCAGAGAGCTAGATGGGAAGTGGAGAAAATGGGACACAAACCAGTACCCATATGGGATCCTGGTGCTTGCAAGGTGAGATTTTAGACATAGAGCCATTCCTCCAGATCCTAAATTAAAAAAAAATCTGGGCCCCGGTGTGGTTGCCTAGCAGCTAAAGTCCTTGCCTTACAGGAGCTGGAATCTCATATGGGTGCTGATTCATGTCCTGGCAGCTCCACTTCCCATCCAGCTCCCTGCTTGTGGCCTGAGAAAGCAGTTTTGCACTGCCTAAAGCCTTGGGACCCTGCACCTGTGTGGGAGACCTGGAAGAAGTTCCTGGCTTCAAATCGGCTGTGCTCTGGCTGTTGCAGCCACTTGGGGGAGTGAATGAATGGATGGAAGATCTTCCTCTTTGTCTCGCCTCCTCTCTTTATATCTGTCTTTCCATAAATAAGTGAATAAGTAAATATCTTTTTAAAAATATCTGCCTTTAACCCCCTCATACACACACAGACACACACAGAGACAGACACACACACACACCCTGGAGAAGTAGTAAGACAGCAGTGGCACCAACTCTGGCTTTTTAACAGCCATGGGAGAAGGCAGCAGTCCCGTGTTCCCTTGTTTTCCATTCAGAAAAATACCAGCGATGGCTTTAGTGATAAAATAAGGATAAATAAATCCATGCAGAAAATAAAGCCAGAGGTGAGGGAGTTCACGTGGGAAAAACAAAGCTGGGGATGGCAAAGAATGCTACTTGGTGAGTGCTGGGGACCGGAAGTGTTTGTGCAGCACCGGCCTCCAGGAATTCAGGCCTGTTCAGCTTTCACACCTGTTGGCACCTCCGGTTACCTCTCCAGAACTTTCCACATTCAAACATCGGGCGCATTAAGGCTTGGCCTGCGTCCTATTGTAAGTGTCCTATTGGCGTCTTTCAAAATTAATCCCAGCTGTAATTTCGGAATGTAACAGGAGAATCGATTGAGGTACATATGACAATAGCTGCAGTAAGCATTTCCTTGCACATAAATACAAATCCTCTTTCGGAGTGTGACTCTGCACGGAAACCTCGCAGCTATAACGTGAGGCATGGTGTCCTGGCTTCACACTTGCGCGCTTCGCTGAAAAAATGGCAATTGCATTAAGAAAAATAAAAAACGACGGAACAGCGTCCGACAGATTCCTTTTTGTTTTTAATTCGACTGTTTTCTTCTGTTGACCTTGTCTCAAATTGCAGGTTAGACATTTCCCCAGACAGCTGACTGGAGATAGTTGGGGGGGGGGGGGAAGGAGACCTAGGTGACCTGAGATTCCTTCTAACTGTGGATGATAAATACAGAATCTTAGTTTATTCCCTGCTGACACAGTAAGAGTTAAAGGCGTCCTCCCAGTCGGAAGTTCCCAATTTAAACCCAGCATTAGGTTTTGATTCGCTATCTACTCTGCTTCCTGGCGAAGCTCCTGCAGCGCTGAAGGAACAACAAGGACTCACTTTTAGGAAGCAGCCAGCGGGAGTGGGGGTTGGCTGGGAGGAGCAGCAGGCTTTTCTTTCACCTGCTGGGCTCCGGAGACTCGCTGGCCGGCAGCTGGTAGTCTACAAGCCTTGCAGAACCAGGCTTTGAGCTCCAGCTCCCGGGGTGCAAACTGGGGTTCTAAGGAAGCGAGACGCTTCATCTCACACCGCCTACGGGGTGCACCCAAGCAGATGGCAGGGAAAGCCACCTTGGGTAGCGTTTGTGTGATAAACACGTTTTCGTTCCTTTTAACCCAGCGTGTTTACAGGCACCTTTTGCAAGGCAACCCCACCAGCTAGCCCACAAGTTCTGGGGAAGAAAAGAGCCCGTCCCGGCACTGGGCGAGCGTCCCCTGGTGGCCGACGGGGCCCCCCGGGCGGAGACTGCACCGAGCGGGGCGACGAGCAAAGTGGCGGCCAGAGGCCCAGCTGTGCTCTGTCCGCAGCCCCAAGGACACGGCGACACGGCCGGCAGGCGTAACCGCGTCCACCCTCACCAGAGCAGCAGGGCGGAGTGGGGACGCGCGCCCCTGCCCTTGCTGTCTCTAGTTGCCACATCCCGGGTGCAGAGGGAGAAACAGAGGGCGCCGCGGAGCCGGACTGCGCCAGGGGCGCTCTGGAGCCGGGAGCGCCGGGATGGCACGAACCGGAGTGGAGGAAGCACGAGCCACGCTTCACCCCGCGTGGGGCAGGGTCGCAGGTGCTCCTCGGGACTTCCGACCTCAGCAGCAGCTCCTCCCCCGACTAGAAGGCAACGCTAGAGGCGTGCACAGGTACTTCAGTGTCCGGCCCGGGCGCCCACGTGCGGGCACGTCCCCAGGTGAATGGACCGCCGCCGGAGCAGGGCTTGTGTGCATAATGTCCGACTTTGTGTATCCTGGGGGGGAGGCCCCTCGTCCACCTTCAGCGTGGACAATGGCACCTTCCTGAAACAAAGTTGTAAGCGACCAGGGCAGGGGCAAAAGAGGATGGCTTTAGGCAACACGAGGAAGAAAACTGCAAGGGACGCGCCCTCCATCCCACTCCACCATCTCGTCCCGAGTCATCATCCTGTATACGTGCTCTTGCAAACTTAATTTTCAAGACTAACTCGGTCAAGCAAAAACAGTCGGAAGGCCACCTTCTTTCTCTCTCTCATAAAGGAGGGGGGGAGGAAAGCCCTGCTCCCCAGCGGAGAAACTGCAAGTCGCCACACTGCAAAGCAAAGCCCCGCGAGAGAGCAGGAGGTCATTGAAACCCGAATCTGCATTCCGTTCCTCTCGGACGGGGCTCGGAGGTGGGGGAGGCGGTGCGGGCTGGTGCCTGGCGTATAATCGGGTTAATCCAGTAGACAAAGAATAAACCAATAGCCCTCCCACCTCACTTCCCGCTCCCCTCCCCCTCCCCGAAGCGGGGGGAGGGACAGAAAAGGGGGAGCCGACTTGAAATAGATTCCGGATGAAGTCTTAAAGCCGGCCACTCGGTTATTATTATTATTATTATTATTATTATTGCTAACGCAACAAGGCCCAGATTCGTTTTTTAAAAGGTTCATTCCCCACTCCCCCCACTCTTACCCCTCCTTCTCCCCCCCAGCCCCCCTCCCCCATAGCTGGTGGCGAGAGAAAAGTTCGATAAATCAGCCCGAGCCTATAGTTCATCCTCCTGGCCTCTGGGAGGGAAAAAAAAAAAAAAGCACCTTGAGGTCAGAGTTTCCTTGAAACTGGCTGCGCTGACCCCGCCGTGGCCAGGGGGTCGGCGGGCGCCCCGCGGGACGGCGCCCGGGCGGCAGGAGCTGCCCGCGGACGCGCGGGGCGCGCGGTTGCCCTTTTGAATGCCTCCTGCGGCTCGGAGCGCTGGCGGGCGCTGGAGTGTGAGTGAATGTAGCCCCGCGGAGCCAATGAGCTGGGACCGGATGCGATATATCCTCTGGGACAACAACTGCTCTGTTCCGCCTCGGATCCACATGACGCCATTTACTGCTGCCGCGGCCGCCGCAGAGCTCCCTGCCTCCTCCGGAAAGGCGAGGGCGCAGGCCAACAGCGAGCCCCCCCACCCCACCCCCGGCCGGGCCCCGGACCCCCTCCCTCGCCTCCTCCTCTTCCTCCTCCTCCTCCTCCTCCGCACCCACCGCCCCCGCCTCGGCCTCGCTGCCGCGCCTGCACTGCGCCCAGTCTGCACCGCCGAGAGCTGCGCGCCGCAGCGCGAGCGGAGCAGAGGGGCCGGCGGAGCGCGCAGCGCCCAGGCCCCCGCGCCCGCCCGGCCCGGCTCGCCTCGCCGCCCGCGCCACCCCCGCGCCGACGCGGCCGGGCCCGCACCACTTGGCCATCTGGCTTCTAGGTTCTCTGTAAGGCCGTTTTCTTTGCTGCTTCGCTCATCTGCCAAGAAGAGGGACTTGCTGTTGGCGCTTTGGCCTTTTGCTCATTGAGAAAAAAAAAAAAAAAAAGAAGAAGAAGAGGAGGAGGAAATACTCGGCGTGCGCTTCCAGAAAGGGGGTCCAGCCCTGAACCCCGGAGCTGTTCATCGGAGAGGGACTTGGCTCCGTATTTTCCTCTCATTTTGTTTTGTTGGTTTATTATTTTTTTTTTTTTCCTTTTTTCCTTCCTCCCGCCGGTTGCTCGAAAGTTGAACTGAAGCGGAGTTTGGAAAGAAGGGCAAAGAAAGTTTGCATCGGGGCTGGATTTATTTGCACATCGCAGAACGAAACGACTTCAAGGGAGAGGGGTTTGTGCAAAGCCGCGATCACGGTGAGCCGCGTTTCGCTCTTTTTCCCTGCTGGCGCCGTGGCTGACGCGGTGTGGGCAACATGGAGTAGGTGCAGTCGGACCGGGAGTGGGGTCTGCTTCTCCCCACGTCTCCGTATCTCAAACCCCGCGGGTTTCCGGCGAGTTGCCCGTGCCCGGCTCAGGCGGAGGGAGCTTTGCCGTGGGTGTGCCCAGCCGAGCGGTGTCCCCGGGCCGGCAACCCTGCGCGCCCGCGCTCCAGGGGCTCCCCTGTCTGGGAGCTGCTCCCAGCCTTTGCACCGGCCGCGGATTCGGCGCCGAGAGCGGGAGACGGAGGGGAAGCACGTTGCTCTCCAGCTCGCCCTTGCAGGCGCTCGCATTTCTAACCTGTTCCTCCCTCGGTGCAGGGACAAGTTGGGGGCGAGCGTGTCCCGGGGCGGGAGCGCTGGTGGGGCTGGGGCGCGCGGACAATAGGCCCCGCGGGTGGGTGGGAAAACGGCCCCCGCCGCTGCCGCCGGCCCGGGCGGGGATGGGAGCTGTGCCCTGCCTGGCGCCGAATCTCTGCGGCTCGGAAGTGCAGCTTTCCCTTTTTTGTGTGATCAGCCTGGGTCACTTTTTTGGGGGGTGGGGGAGAAGCCGAGGTTGACCTAGTACGTGCAGAAAGTTATCAAGTGGTTGCGATCATTTTCCATTACCTGAAAGTTGGTGGCAGATGAGGCGTGTTTTTAAATGTAGCCTTTTAAATGCTTGTTACTATGCTTTCATTTGGACTCTCATGCATTTTCTTTTCTTTTTTTTTTTTTTTTTACAAAGAGGTTTCTGTGTCGGTTTGCCCCACCCCAGTGCTGAAGTCCTTTCCCCCTAATCCTTAGTCTGATCACACACTGTTCTTAATGGGGTTTTCAAAGCGTTTGCAAAGGGGAGGGAGGAACTGGAAGAGCGCTGAGGAGTTGGGGGTGGGGGGAAGCGAAGGAGGAGGTCAGGGATCCGCAAAACCACCTTCCCCCCCTCCCCCCGACTGCCCAAGATGCTACTTCACACTCTACTTTACACCTAAGGTTTCCAGCCCAGGGTCAGGATCGTGCACGGGTTGGCTTATGCATGGGAGGAAAAAAAAATTTTTTTTAGGCTCAACTCAACTTTAAGAAATAAGTTATTCCTGCGCCTTTTCCCTCTCGACCCTAAAGGAGTTCGGCGTGTGCACACTAAAAGCTTCCCGTCCGCTTCGGTCAGGGAGTTGTGTCGCCGCCGCGTGCGCGCTGGGCCGACCTCCGGCCCCGTGCTGTGTGTGCCTCAGGGCGGGTTTTCTTCGCTCCCGACTCGGAGCGTGGACGCCGGTGCCCCGCGTTCGCGTGACCTCTGCCTGGGGCAGTGACTGGCTCCCCGGGCTGCGGAGCGGGAGGCGGAGGGAGTGCGCTCGTGCGTTTCAGGACACGTCCCCTCCGGAGGCGCCCCCGCCCATCGGTGCGTCTCGGGACCCGACGCGGGAGGGGGGGAGGCGGGAGGAGGCCTGGACAGCGTCAGTCAGCCTGGAGAAAAAGTCCCCCGGGGTTCCGGCTGCGTCCCACCTGCCGGCGACTGTGTTGGGGCGCAGATCGTGCCGATAAGCGGAGTGAAAGCAGAGCGCAGCGCTGTCTCGCCTGCCATTCTGTCGGAGGTGAGCAGATCCGGTTTCAGGCTCTGCCCGTTGGCGGTGAGGGGGGGAGAGGCGATTGTCACCTGCTTCAGTCACCGCGGCTCTGCCTTTTCTCAGAAGCGGGAGATCGGATAAAACAGCACTTGGGCCTTTGTGACTTTGTCTTTTCCTGTAGAGAAGAGGGAAAGGGGATGGTAGTCCTGAACCTTTTAAAGGGGGCTACGATTTACAGAATGACTTGACAGAGCTTGGTTTGAAATGTGTCTCGTGGGTTTTTAAAAACACGTTTCCTATCACTGCCAGTTGGTTTCTGGTCTCGGCTATTAAGTTTGCGAGATAAGAAGAGGTAAGATTTGGACGTGTTTTGCTTCTGGAACTGGGAGAACAGCCCTTGGCCGCAGAATCCGAGGTGTTGTTCTGGGCTATCAGGCTGTAAAATGATTCTCAGGTTGCTGAGAACTTGAGTAAGTCCCTGTCCTTCCAGTTCCCTGTGCACCTTAGCTGTAATGTGTTCCTGGCACCTAACAGGATTGGATTGGTTTTGTTTTTAATTCCATAGCTTGCACTGCCATGTGGTTCATAAAAATGGCACGTTGTTGTAAAATGAGTGACGGTACTTGGGAAATTTTCTTCTTTGCATGTCACATTCATCCCGCAGGACTTGAAAAGGTCACAGAAGAGTGGCTAGATCATGGTGTAGTGTCTGCAAAAAGCAGGCTTGCAGTACAAATGTTCTGGGCTGCAGCTATTGATGTTTACGCCAAAAAAAAAAAAAAAAAGCATGACAAAGTTAAGCCTATTTCAGAACTTGAAGCAGCAGGGTTCAATTTTGGCGGATGTTGGTAGCAGTTATGATCCAGCATTACTTTTCACATTGAACCTGAACCTTGCAAACGGTGTGTTTATTTGAATAAGGGATTGTTACTTCAGCGATTCCAACAAAGATCGGCTTTGTGGCACTGCATCACACGGGGTGACAGAATTGTCAGCACGTAGCTGTAATTCTTGTCTTCTGTCGTGTGCGTTAGTCATAGTCTGCTAACTCTGCAGCTCTCTTCAGATCCTGCCTCTGGGGCAGGTGGGAAGTGCGGAGTCCAACTCAATGGGGGTGGAGGGCGTGGAGAGTTAGCAAGTCCCCTAGTGTAAACCCTTCTCTTGCCTCTTGGTTTCCGCAGGAGTTCAGATGTGTTCTAAGCCTGCTGGAGTGACCACACTTTCAAGAGCTGATGGAGGCCAGAGCTCAGAGTGGCAGTGGGTCGCAGCCCTTGCTGCAGGTGTCCCGTGACGGAGGCAGGCAGCGCCCGGAGCCGGACCCCAGAGATGCCCTCAGCCAGCAAGTCCACGTGTTGTCCCTGGATCAGATCAGAGCCATTCGGAACACCAATGAGTACACAGAGGGGCCCACGGTGGTGCCGAGACTGGGGCTCAAGCCTGCTCCTCGCCCCTCCACGCAGCACAAACACGAGAGACTCCATGGCCTGCCTGAGCACCGCCAGCCACCCAGGCTCCAGCACTCGCAGGTGCATTCTTCCGCACGGGCCCCTCTGTCCAGGTCCATTAGCACCGTCAGCTCAGGGTCGCGGAGCAGCATGAGGACGAGCACCAGCAGCAGCTCCTCGGAACAAAGACTGTTGGGCTCCTCCTTCTCCTCGGGGCTGGTTGCTGATGGAATAATCCGAGTGCAGCCCAAACCTGAGCTCAAACCAGGTGAGCTTAAGCCACTGAGCAAGGAAGATCTGGGCCTGCATGCCTACAGGTGTGAGGACTGTGGCAAGTGCAAGTGTAAGGAGTGCACCTACCCAAGGCCCCTGCCATCGGACTGGATCTGCGACAAGCAGTGCCTTTGCTCGGCGCAGAACGTCATTGACTATGGGACCTGTGTGTGCTGCGTGAAAGGTCTTTTCTATCACTGTTCTAATGATGATGAGGACAACTGTGCTGACAACCCTTGTTCTTGCAGCCAGTCTCACTGCTGTACCCGATGGTCAGCCATGGGTGTCATGTCTCTCTTTTTGCCTTGTTTATGGTGTTACCTTCCAGCCAAGGGTTGCCTTAAGTTGTGCCAGGGGTGTTACGACCGGGTGAACAGGCCCGGGTGTCGTTGTAAAAACTCCAACACAGTTTGCTGCAAAGTTCCCACTGTTCCCCCCAGGAACTTTGAAAAGCCAACATAGCATCATCATTAATCAGGAATGTTATAATAATAATGATTGTCCCCCCCCTTTTCTTTTTAACATACATATGCAACCAACTAAGCAGTGCTAATCTCCGCACAGTTAATAGAGAGTTGGGAAACTCTTTGCTGTTTGCAGTGAGAAGTGTGTTTGTCCATGTGCCATTTTAACTGATAGCTTGGTAGCACTCATCATGGAGTTCCAAGAATGGGATACAGATCTTGGTGACCTATACATTACATAAGCTAAAGCAACAGACACTCCTTAGGTACAGTTTTGGGTTTGTGAATAATACTTGCAAAATTTGTAAATTAGAAAATGACCTTTTTCATTGTCTTCTCCAGAGATAATGTGCTATATTTTTGTATATACAGTAATATTTGCAACTGTGAAAAACAAGTTGTGCCATACATGGCACAGTCACAAAATATTATACTAATATGTTGTACATTCGGAAGAATGTGAATCAATCAGTATGTCCTTAGATTGTATTTTGCCTTACAGAAAGCCTTTATTGTAAGACTCTGATTTCCCTTTGGACTTCATGTATATTGTACAGTTACAGTAAAATTCAACCTTTATTTTCTAATTTTTTCAACATATTGTTTAGTGTAAAGAATATTTATTTGAAGTTTTATTATTTTATAAAAAAAGAATATTTATTTTAAGAGGCATCTTACAAATTTTGCCCCTTTTATGAGGATGTGATTGTTGCTGCAAAAGAGGGGTTACAGATGCATATGTTCAATATAAAATAGAAAATATATTAACGTTTGAAATTAAACAAAGCTGTTCTGTCTCTTCCTTGAATACCTTTTCTTTGTTTCTAGAAAGTGCAAGAATTAAAGCTGACATGTTAGTGAAATAATGTCATTTATCTCTAGGGTGGTTTTTGTCTTAGGATTGTTGCTTTAAAACTTATTTTCAGTCAAAACGGAATGAGCTCAATGTTTAACTCACCTGTATTAATAATCATATGAGAACTTAGTTTGGCTCTGCCACTCCCTTTGTTTTTCAGGTGTCCTGGCTTTTCTTGGTTTTGTGGGCTTTTTAGAAAAGGAAATCTTGAACTGATTTGTTCATGAGACTTGTGTAAAAGGTTAGCAATTGGTCTTGCTCCCAATATATAGTCGTAAGAATGAATGTTGGAGATAATGCAAAGCCAGAGGGGCACGTTGAACTCCACCAGCGTTTACTGATGTCTGTGGAGCATGCCATCATCAGATCGATGCTTTTGATTGAAGCACAGACAGCTATTCATGTCCTTGCTTTTCTGATCTCTTTGGTTTTGGACTACAGCTCGTCACCATCACATCAAATTTCCTGTTAGAAAAGACGGGAAATTATAGCTTGTTTTCATTCAGATATTTGGTAACATGAACTTTTATCCTAGATTGGTCTTCTAAGTCAAACCGAAGTAGGCCAACTTGGGCCCTGCCTTATGTAATCAAGTAACTTGGAAAGTTGTTGAATTTTATTGTGAGCAAAAGAAACATTATGGCAGAATGTCATCGTGTTTGGAATTGTCTTTGGGGACAAAGACACAGCAAGCTACTACATGCCTATCTTGACAAATATTAGGTTTTCTTAAGTCATCTTGTGGCTGACAATTTTTTTTTTCCATTCCAAAAGCATGAACTATTTCTGCCAAGAATAACCGGAAGTCTAGGAAATGATTTACCTGTCATTATTGTTTAATCTCTTGTTTCCTGTTCTAAAGCTCCTCTTCGTTTAAGAGGTTCTAAACCTGGGTGTCTTCTGTTACATTTTTTAAAATTGGCTTTCCAGGAGCTGCACTGCCTTCTTAAATCAGTTCCTTTGGATGAGAAGGCAGGTCAAGTTATTTATCGTTAACTTTTTGCTTCGGAATATTGCCTGTTTTGACTCTAATGCATGCTGTTAGATTTCATCTTGGTGAATTAATTTGCCAGGAAAAAAGAATGCTGCTTCTTATTGTATAGTCTTCAACACAAAAATTTTGAAAAACAACTCTCATTGATCAGAAATTTGCACTTGCGCTGATGAGATTCTTGGCAAATACTTCCTTTCCAGGGATAAACAGCTTCCAAAGTGTGTTAGACACAGCTCTCGAAGGATGCCACTGGTCTTCATTGAGATGGTAGATTAAGAACTTTTCCTATGGTTACTCATCTTGAATCTCTAATGATGTGGTGTGGGAATCGGCCCTTTTCATCATTCCCCCAAAGGTCGCGCTGTTGAGAGCTGCTGAGCCACACAGTGTTTCCTAATTTAACACTTTTTGAAGGACTCTGCTAAAGCATTCTTCACTGCTCTGAGCATAGAGTATTAAAAATATCAACGGAGGATAAAAGAGGTTTAATAAGACCCAGGGCCCGGTGATGATAACTTGTTGAATGATAAGAGGCAAATTAAATTCCGCAAGAAGCTTTTAACCTATTGGAAGTTGAGTTTGTCTATAAATGACTACAGAATTCATTTTCAGAATATGAAAAATGAAATATTTATATCTAAACTGATGGAAAACAGCTGGTGCTCATTCAGTGTGTTAAAAAGCTTTTTTATATATAGCAGATTTTCTCACTTGGGAACAAACTTTTTTTTTGAGGAAAACCACCTGAAATTCTTAGTCTGTTTATGAAGTACAGGAAAATTTATATGACTTTGTAATCCCATGGCCAGAATCTTGATGTGATAGATTAAAAATATACTAGTGCAGCAAATGTGGCTGCTAAGCATGCAGGGAAATTTTTAGAATTCTTTTTTGTTCAAGACCTATGTGTGCTCTATACTTGCGATTCATTTAGGAATGACAACTTGATTGTTGTTGCTTAAAACACTCATTTATGGGTTTTGAGCAGATTTTGAGGCCCTGCCAAATTTCTGCCATGTTGGAGCATGCTCTGGGGATTGTCTGAGAAAGAAAAAAAGCTGAAGCCCAGGGAAGTGATCCCAACCAAACCTTTTGCATAACTTCATTCTGTAATACGCTTCTGTTTCAAGGATTGCTTGACTCCTGGATATATATGGTATTGCTGTTGTCAGATAAATGAATTACTTCCCACGGCAGTAGGAAGTACTTGCTATGCAGTTGATGGGTTTGGCGTGACCTCTGCTTTTGAGCAGATTGGAATTTTCCAAAATGTAATTGAGATTTTTACTTGCAGCTTTACCCACAGTTGGACATTTGCTTTCCTTCTAAATATACAAAATATGCAAAAGGATTTTGGAAATTGGCCTCTGCAGATCACAAAGTAGTTGGTCATCTTGTGAAGAATATCTTACACTGTTAGTAAATAGAAAAAGTAGGTTATTAAGAGGTTGTGTCAATATTCTGCCATTAGTCTTCGATTTGCAATCTGCATCAAAAAGAAAGTTCTGTTTTAGTTTGTGCATTGCCCTCACTTCTCTGTGACATATTTCATTCATTGCTCATTGAATGAAGATGAGCACAGAATCATAGGAAGTTCCTTCTGATTTGGCTTAAAACTTCAGAGTGAAGCTTATGAAACTTGGTATTACCGGTTTGGCCATTCACCTGAAGCAGTCAAAAACATTGTATCTGGTGGATTTTGCTTGAATGCCACTTCCCCCTTACATCAGGAGAACACACCAATTATATTGCATCTCCAATCAGCTAGAATAGTCATTTAACTTTTGGTTAGAAAAGGGAGAGATTACTAAGTCAAGTGAGCAAAGAGGTCATTACCGTGCAAGCTAACATCCATGCCAAACAAAAGATCTACATTTTAAATTCTGCATATTAATTAACTTAAAAATAATTGTAAATCCAGTCTTAAATGGTAGCTATTATTAACTGTGAAAGATTACAATGAAGACTTGCCCTCTGGCTTTGCTAGATGGGGCATGTAAGGGCTCAACATTCCTTAAAGGAATTAGTTTCTCAAGACAGTTACTAATATGCAGAAAAATCAATAATTTGACTTAATTCACAGAGCCACTTCCAGTGGCATTTGGGTAAAATAATTTGGCATTTCAGGTATTTTTGAATGGCCACAGCTTAGAAATCATAGGCCTGGGCCCAGCGCCAGGATCCCATATAGATGCAGGTTCTAATTCCGGCTGCCCCACTTCCCATCCAGCTCCCTGCTTGCTATCTGGGAACGCAGTCCAGCATGGCCCAAAGGCTTGGGACCCTGCACCTGTGTGGGAGACCTGGAAAAAGCTCTGGGCTTCAGGCTTTGGTGAATCAGTTCAGCTCCAGGCGTTGCGGCCACTTGGGGAGTAAACAACGGACGCAAGATCTTCCTCTCTGTATATCAGACTTTCCAATAAAAATGAACAAATGCATTTTTAATAAATAAATAAATCTTAAAAAAAAATTCACAGTCCTACTTGATGGAAAGCAAAAAGGAAGGGTTAACTCTAATGCAAAACAGGGCATAAGCAATAAAAGCACAAGCCAGGTGCTACAAAAAACATGAATTGGGAAAAGCTTTGATGCTAGTGGGTTTAGTCTCCATGCCTTCGCAGTGGTTATAAATATTAAACAGACAGAATTTTTGCAACGGCAGGTTCAATAGAATTTTCATTACTCATTACATAAAACACCATGTTCAAAATCTATTCATAAAGTGTAGAGGCGTATGATGAATATTGCAAAAGTAGTTTGCTGTGTTGTTCATGTCTGAGTTTGAGATGTTTTCTTTACCAAGACATAGATTTAAAAAATGCATTTTCAAAATTTAGACCTAAGAATTAAGTTGAAAAGTTTGCCTATTCTTGCTCTTCCAGTTCTTGGTGGAATGTGCCTCATGTCCTTAACCCATAGTTTTCTGTCTATTTGGCACTTAAAAAATGATGAATATTTGTAAGAATGAATTGCCAATAACCAAGCTGAAGCTAGGGGGGTGGGAAAGGACAGTGAGAGTAGCTCATGGTGTGGAAAGACACTTGAGTTTTAGAGCAATTCTGCCCTTGCCAAAAAACAGCACTTGGCAAATGACTACTCAGGTTCTTCGTTTTTCTCTCAAAATGTAGATGACGATCTCCACCAACTATGCTAGGGCAATCTCCATTCAAAATGCTTTTTGCATCAGTATTGCTTACAATTACAGTTCTGATAAATACTGATAAATTGATAAATATTGTATCAATTTTCATTTCCCCAGACTCTTTATAAGCCCAGTGCACCCATTTTGCCTCCAAATCCAACTTTCTTACTCTGTCTCCCCATCCTCCCCTTCCTTCAAAACCTCAATTTATCAGTGTGTGTGTTTTACTTGATCCACTTTCATTTTATTTGAAAGGTAGAATGATAGAGACCAACACATACAAGGACAAAGTGTAGGAACTTACGTACCTCCCATTACCTCTTCAAGGCTTACATTCCCGCAACAGCTGATGTGGACCAGGCCAAAGCAGGAGCCGGTGTCTAGGGATGGCAGGGACCCAACCACTTTAGCCAGCACTTGTTGCCTCTAGAAAGCTGGAATCTGGAGCAGAGCTTGGTCTCGAACCCAAGCATTCCAATATGGGATGTGGGCATCACAAACAGCATTCAACCCATACCTACCTCCCTAGACTTTTCCATCAATTAAATCTTCCTCTACGTGGAAGTCAGTGACCATAAATCATAAATCATAAATCATCTTCCCTGAAACCACAATACATACCACGTCTTGGGATAAATATAGTACCTGTTCAGCGAGAAAGACTAGGAATTAGGATGTGCCAAAAGATCACTGACTGATTCTTGGCCTGTTTAATTGGGAGCTGGCTCTGGGATGCATGGATGCTGTGGTTTCAAAATGGTTTGGCCCCAAACTCAAGCAGACAATGAAAGCTCATAGTGAATCATGCTAAGGGAGCAGAAACTAAACCCAGTAAAAGTGGTTAGGAGGTGGGCTTAGGGAGGATGTGTTGGATCAATGAGGGCATGCTGTTGGGAAGGGCTACACTCCTGAGTAGGTTGATGAGAACAGCCTGTGTTGCCTTGCTGCTGGCTCCTGGTGCACATGCTTTGCCACTGCCAGGTACCGCCCTCACAGAGACCAAACTACTGGGGCTTCCCAGTCTTGGACTTGAGTCTCCAAAACTGTGAATGAAGTAAGCCTTTTGTCTTTGTGAAGTTAGTTGCCTCAGGTATTTCACTGCAGTAATGAAAAACAGTCTATTAAACAGGCAACTTCGCAAATAACACTTTCATGTAGATGTCACCCAGACCCTTATCTATAGAATACAGCCTAATTGACTTTAATGGGGTTTTTATAAGATTACTTCATGATTTTACTTTTACTCTGACTGGCACTGTAACTACAAGCTTAAATTTTGTAAATACAGAAAAGATGGATTCATTCACAAACCTTTGCTTTCTGTATGATCACCTGTGAAAAATCCTTTCTCCTGGATATTTGCTTTTCTATTTGTAGAAGCAAAACTACAGGACCCAGGTACAATTTCTCATCATTGATTTAATATGTACTTCCTATTTTTTGGTGTAGAAGTTGTTACAGTAGCAGAGTGGGGGAAAGGAATATAAAGTTTAAAATCGAAATCATAGAAATTGACTTGCAACATTTTCCACTTCCTACTCTGGGTAGTCTGACCCTACAGAGAACACTTAAGAAGGTCTAGAAAAATGTTTAGTTTGCATTGCTTACAATGGCTGAGAAAGCTCCTTGCATCTAGTGAATGGAGGCCACAGAGGCTGCTCAAAATGCTGCAAGGGTCCGTACAACCCACAATAACAAAGACCATCCACCTCAACATGCCAAGAATGCCAATCTTAGGGAACTCTGCTAATGGAGGAAGCTGAGAGAATGGGGCGGGGGTGGAATCTAATCTATTTTTCTGAGACTAACAAGAAAGATGGTCAGCTATGAGAAGGAGGAAGAGGAGGTCAAAGGGCAGGTAGAGAGAATCCTGTGACCATAGCTCTGGAACTCCCATTCATAATGCCAAACCTCTGTAATATTCTAGTGAAAAATTACTGTACATTCATAGGGTATCTAACTCTGAGTCACTTTACTAAAATTTCTGCATAGAGAATTACACATGTATACGTGTGTGTAAGCTGTTGTGCATAGAAACATTTTTTGCAATGCTTCTCCGAAAAGAAGCACGTTGGACCCCATATGAGAGTCTAGTGGCTAAAATACTTGCCTTGCAGTATTGGGATTCCATAGGGTCACCAGTTTTAATCCCGGTGGCCCCGCTTCCCACCCAGCTCTCTGTTTGTGGCCTGGGAAAGCAGTAGATGATGTCCCAAAGTCTTGGGACCCTGAACCCATGTGGGAAAGCTGGAAGAAGTTTCTGGCTCCTGGCTCCTGGCTTTGAATGGGCTCAGCTCTGGCTGTGGCGGCCACTTGGAGAGTGAACCAGCGGATGGAAGATCTTTGTCTCTCCTTTTTTCTGTAATTCTGACTTTCCAATAAAAATAAATAAATCTTAAAAAGAAGAAGCATGTTAATGGACTTCTAGAGTTACTTTTTAAAAAACATTTATTTATTTGTATTAGAAAGTCAGATATATAAAGAAGAGGAAAGACAGAGAGGAAGATCTCCCATCTGTTGATTCACTCCCCAAGTAACTGCAACGGCTGGAACTGAGCTGAAGCCAGAAGCCCAGAGCCTCTTCTATGTTTCCCATATGGGTGCAGAGTCTCAAAGCTTTGGGCCGTCCTCGACTGCTTTCCCAGGCCACAAGTAGGGAGCTGGATGAGAAACAGGCTGCCAGGATTAGAACTGGCACCCATATGGGATCCCAGCACATGCAAAGCGATGACTTTGGCCATTAGGATTCTGCGCTGGCCTCTACAGAGTTAAAATTTCAATCAATGTTATTTTTTTCTTTTTAAGACATTGATTCTGTTTTGGATGATGTTTGCATAGTTGAGGAGGATACACATCCAAGTGGACGCTGATAAGGATAGGAAGGATCAAGGAATGGTGGGAAGTAGATGAGAGAATTATTTCCAATCTTTTCTTTTTTCTTCCTGTACCTAGGGCAATGGGCAGAGAAGGGGAGAGAGCTCCTCCCAGCAACCCAACCGCATCAGTATCTGAGGATGAGGGACAGCCACTTACTGTCATGAACAGCCACTCGGTGTCATCCCAGGGTTCCTGATGTGTAGTATGTTCCGACGCTACTGCTTAAATGGTTGTAATGGTTTTGAGATGCTGTTGATTCTGTTGCTCCAAAACTGAAGAAATCTTTCTAAGATGCATTGGCTGACATCATCCATCCTAGTCTCCACTTGCCCAGCTACGTGTTGTCAAAACTTGGCCAGAAAAGTTGTCTTAATTTTTCTTTGCTCCATCGTATTCCATGGTGTTGGGCGTCCTCTACAATCCTCAATGAGCTGTTATGTCCCCTATGTGCATCTTGGCATGCCATCCACTACAGAGGCTTCCACAACCAAGGAGGCCAATTTTGACATATGAACTCCAGGGTTAGACCATAGGTTCTGTGATTTTTCCCTCCTCCAAACTACCCAGTCTTAGCCCCCTCATTTACCTGCAAGTGCAACAGTCTAGTTGGCGAAAGTCTCCCAGAAATCATTCCTCACCTGTACCATTTTCCCTCAGCGGTCCTCCCTCCTACACATCCCAATGCCTCCTTCCCTGATCAATGCACAGCCCCCTCACCCGCGAATGCACAGGTCCCTGAGCCTGATCTTATAGCAGTGCGGTGCAATGGTCTGGGACCTCATCAGCACGCCTGAGTTCCATGCACACTTGCACATGAGTCCCCAGACCCTAACTGCTGGCATGCTGGTATCTGCCTCCTCCACACTTATCTTAAAAAAAAGAAATAGAATAGGAAACTGCTGCCACACTGATATAGTTAACACAAATTTGGTATTAACTAGAACCGGAATTCCTGCCAGCTATTAACTGCTTTTGTCCCAGCAGTGTTAACATTCACCTAGGTACAAGGCAGCCTAGGTATTTGTTTACAGTGGGGATATTCACTGTTGATCTACTGTGAGGACACTATAAAAAGGGATTCTAGGAATTCATTCATAGTCCCAAATACTACAACTTCACAATGATAACTTCCTAATTAGATGTGTGACATCGCCACCGATAATGATTTGAAGGAACGGGAATCTTTGGTATGTGGTTAGGGCAAAGCTTTACAACATGGCATAGAGGATACAATGAATATTTGATCAATGATTGAATAAATGAATCCAGCAGAAAGTAAAGATTTACTGAATCTATCATAAAAGAATGAATATGAATAACTGAAATGCAGAGATTCACTGTGGTTATTCAGTTCTGAGATGAACATCTGTTTTCTTATTTGTGCATCTCTGAAACCAAGACACAATTTGCACTCAATGGTATTTTACAGATGCCATCAACTGCCACCAGTCATGATGTACTTTTCATAGTAAGTTGTGCTTGAGCATGATAGCACTTCCAAACTTTGGCTGAATTATTACACATTGAAAATATTTTTAAAGATTTATTTATTTTTATTGGAAAGGCAGAGTTATCAAAAAGAAGAGCAGATAGGGAGAGATCTTCCATCCGCTGGTACATTTCCCAAGTAGCCACAAAAGCCAGAGCTGAGCTGATCCAAAACCAGGAGCCAGGAACTTCCTCCAGATTTCACACTCATGCAAGGTCCCAAGGCCTTGGGTCATCCTCCACTGCTTTCCCAGGCCACAAATAGAGAGCTGAATCAGAAGTGGGGCAGCTGCGACATGAAACAGTATCCAAATGGGATACTGGTATTGGCGGGTAGGGGATTAACCTGTTATGCCATGACACCAACCCTTGATATTTTAAACAATTAAAATACTTACAATTGTGATCAGTTCAGCTCTTACCTTTGCAGCCATTTGGGGAGTGAACCAGAAGATAGTTCATTCTTTCTGTCTCTCCTTTTCTCTCTGTAGAAATCTGCCTTTCCAATAAAAACTCAATCTTTAAAAAACAAAACAAAACAAACAAAGCAGTCTTCAGGAAATGTCAGGAAAAAAGAAAGAGTTAATGTTACGTACGCATGAAAACCAAACATCTTATTATTGGGTTTAAAATTGATTAAAATAATTGTTTAGAATAATTGTTAGTAAACAATTATCTGTTACTGGTGAAATAATTATAACCCAGTTTTTACTGAAAAGTAAAACATGTGCTGGTGACAACAATGTGATGATGCAATTAAATGCCTGGAATTGTCACCTCTGCGTCCAACCCAGTTTCACTAACGAGCACCTGGAGAGGCGACAGATGACAACACCAGGACTTGAATTCTTATAAAATGCAAAGGAAACCTAGATGAATTCCCAGCTCCAGACTTCAGCCTGATTCTGCCCTGGCTGTTAGGAGTGCCGCCAGAGTAAACCATTTGCTGGCTGAAGAGCCTTGGGGTGATTACTTAGCTTCTCTGAGCATCAGTTTACTCTCATGTAAAAGACGGATTAAACTCACTTTTTTGTGAGTTCATACTTACAACTACCAAATATTGCCACTGTTTCCTGTGGGCTGGTCTGTATAATCCTCTACAAGAGATATTTTATCCCTAGTACCTAGCACATGCCTTGGATTTGCAAAATTCATGGCATGAATACACGCCAATAAACAATTCAGTCAACGACAACTTTAATTGTCATCTATATCATTCTCATTGTAGGGACAAACAGGGTGGAAGCAGAATTCTTTCATGCTGAATATCATTGTGATCCAAAGTACTCTCTCCTTTGTTCCTGAGCTTAGGACTTAGACGTTAATTCAGAAATGGCAGCATATCTGTGGAAATCATACTACTTTTTTAGAGTATATGTTACAATACACTACCATTACCTAATTTCTTTCATGGGTATTATTACCTTTTGACGTTTTTATTTTTGAAAATATTTATGTAGTTATTTGATTGAAAGAGCAAGCTAGAGAGAGAGAGAGAAAGAGAGAAAGATCTTTAATCTGCTTGTTCATTCTCTAAATTGCTATAACAATCACATCTGGCCCAGGAGCCAGGAACTTTATGCAAGCCTTGCACATGGGCAATAGAAGCGCAAGCAGGTGGATCACCATGCACTGCCTCCTCAAGCATATTAGCAGGGAGCTGGATCCAGCACAGAGTAGCCTGGGCTCCAGCTGTCACTTGACATGGAATGCTCACTCTGGAAATGGCAGCTTAACTTTATGTGCCATAACTCCGGCTCCTTCATTTTGCATTTTGATGTTTGAGCTGATAACCAACTCTGAAAGATTCGTAAAACAGAGAGTAACATCCCTATCTTACATAAGCTGAAATTGAAATTCCTGAGGATGAGAGAATTGCTCCAAATTCCACAGTAAGCAAATGAAAACATTTTGATTTCGTCCCAGAATTTTGTTTAAGGTTTAATACCCTGAAAACATCATTGTTTGTTTTTACAAAAGCTTTCAGGAAAATACCACTTAAATTTATTTCGCACTGATAGTATTTCTGTCAGATAATTTTGTGCATGGATAATATATTATTATTTACAGTTAAATCATTTCAGGACCTGAGTTATGATTTATCTGGTGAAGCCACCACCTGCTGGTGATGCACACAAGACCCAAATCTGAGGTCACACCATGCATGGTTTCTTAGGAGACTGCCCAGCTAAATCTCTAGATTCAAATCCCAGCCATAGGGATAATAATAAGGTATGTGGTCCAAACTTGGAGTGCATGTATTGAGGCTGGGCCTCCTCAGTTGCTGACGCCTGTTCAGTGAACAGCATGCCCAGATGCACATGACTGATATGAGAGCTAACTCATCTAGGCCAGCCGAGGAGATTGATTGCTTGTCAGAGGATGGAAAGCAGAACAGATTAGACAACTCTACTGGCCAAGCTTTGCAGCATGTTCCTGGGTCTGCGGATGCACACCGAGGTGGACTTTGTCAATCAATAAATCTTGGAAAGATTTTTGTTAACCCCAGTGCAATGAAACCAATGACATATCAGAATTATCCAAATCACTCAAATAACATCCTCAGAACATTCTCCACCTTATCAGGGTCTCTAGGGCATCATCAAATGACTGCCCCCATACACCTCTTGCCTATTCCAGTCTAGAATAAATACTGTCTTCAATAAGCAGAAATCAATGAAAGTTAAATTAGTTAAATCAATGAAAGTTAAACAAAATTATGAAATGAGAAAAAGAACTATTTTGCTGCCTCTTAAACTTTAACACTTGTAAATGATTGAGTGACATTTTATTCAACTTTATTTTCTGCATAAGAATTTTACACTTGAGCAAATGACATTTGAATCAGTGACCAGTCTGCTTTTTCATCTCCCACATAGTGCACGCCATTGGATATTTGTTCATCTGTATTCAAAATTGAATTTGTTGGAGCAGGTGCTTGACCTCCAGGTTAAAGAAAGTAGTTAAGATGCCCAGAGCCCACACCAGAGAGCCTGATTTCAAGTCCTGCCTGCATTCTTAATTTTAGCTTCATGCCAATTCACAGGCAGAGCAGCAGTAAGGATACTATGTGTCACAGGCACTGGGAGTTTCCTTCAACAGCTTGGCAGAAACATATCTTTCAGATAAAATTCCAGGACAACAAATGCTATCTCGAGAGAGAGCGCCTGATAAAGCAGAAGCATTTTCTAAATTTCTCACTTGCTCAAAGACACACTTTGTTGTTCATGTTTAGTCCCATAACGTTATGGGAACGAAATGATTTGCCCAAGTGCTTTATTTGTACCTTGGTTGTAGGGCTATTGCTCTCTAAACAGTGAACAGGGAGGGTAGCTTTCACAAGTGAGAAGCTGGGGTAACACTAAGGAGACCTGGACTCTGATCTTGATTATGCCACTGTATGTGTAATAGCAGGCAAGTCATTTAATTCCGCTTTCACCTCTTGTGAAGTAAAATTGGACTGGTAACACACGGCACTCAAGTCCTTTCCAGCAATAAAGGGTTCAGAGTTTAGTTAAGGGAAAAACAGAAGTAGCCCATAGTTAGCATTTGCATACTTTCTTGTCAAATCACAAAAAACCTGTGTTCTTCTATTTCCTTTAACCACTCTTAACCTACTAAATGTGTATTCTCGGCCCTTTACACTATCCAGAAACACAATAAATTCAATTTTCTTTCTTTTTAAGTTTATCCAACACGGAGGGAGCTTGCATCAACCAGTTTGCTCCAGATGCCTTCAATCACTAGCGTTAGGCTAGCCTACAGCCAGGAGTTAAGGTTGAGTTCAGCTGAGGTCTCCTGTGTGGGTATCGGGGATTATTTGAACCATCATTCCTGACTCTGAGTGTGAATTGGTATGAAGCTAAAATTAAGAATGCAGGCAGGACTTGAAATCAGGCTCTCTGGTGTGGGCTCTGGGCATCTTAACTACTTTCTTTAACCTGGAGGTCAAGCACCTGCTCCAACAAATTCAATTTTGAATACAGATGAACAAATATCCAATGGCGTGCACTATGTGGGAGATGAAAAAGCAGACTGGTCACTGATTCAAATGTCATTTGCTCAAGTGTAAAATTCTTATGCAGAAGAGCACACTGGATGCCTGGGGGAGAGGGAAGATTGGCAGGCCTCCAGGCCCACCCCATCCTGGAGGTTAAGTTTTTTGACCCACACAAGTATCTATAGCTGGGTGGCCTGTGCACCAACAGTGCTGGGCAAAGTCTCTCAGCCCATCTGGGGCACACACTCATGGTTAGAGGGTCTTGATGGTCAGGCAGATGATAGAGTCGCACAAGTGGCAGTGGGAGATGACCTGTGGTTTTTATGCTGAGGGACTACCATTGATAAGTCCACGATGCATCTCTATGTAGGGGACCAACACCAAAGTGGTTTTTAGGGGAGAATAAGAGTGAGAGAAGTGGGTTCAAAAGCAGAATCTGTGGGAGCAATGTGGGATCACTCCTCTGGAACTGCAATTTCTGCTGGCTCATCTAAGAACTGAAGATAGGATCAGGCTTTGCTGGGGATCTAACAGGGCGCCTCAGCTGGGTTGGGGTTCCCACTGGTGAGAATGAGAGTAGGATTGAGGGCAGCAGTCATGGCTACAAACTGCACCAGCGTAGGTGTGTACTGGGATGGTTCAGCGAAAGACTGGGCTTGACTCCAGCCCCCACTGGTACTCATGAGAGCCAGTTTGGGTGTATAACAGGACAGACTAGGTCTTGATTCCTGCTGAATTACATGAAAGCTGTGTCTGGGCACAGACCAGGTAGTGCTGGGCTACAAAAACCAACAACAAGAACCAGAATGGGTATAGCTGGTTGAGCAAGGTTACTCTTCTTCTCAGAAAGGAGGTAGACAAAGCCAACCAGGGTCAACGACCCACTGGTTTGTGCGAGAATTGTCACTGAGAGGAGACTCAATGGAGGAGCTTGGGAAACTCCTTCATTGGCATGCATTCCCTGCAGGTAAGTACAAGAAGCAAGGCAAGGAGCAGTCCAGACCATGCTAGTTACCGTACCCTCTGGCATACATGTGGATCAGGTCTGGGGACAGACCAGTCTGGGCCCGCACATAACACTCACTGGCAGAGCTGAGAACCAGGGCAAGGGGAAGGAAGAGCCGGATTGGGATGCAACACCAGCCAGTTCATATCAGGACCAGGGCAGCACTCAGGCTGGCTTGGGATAGGCTGCAGTACCCACCAACAGGACCTGGAACAGGGTGCAGACTAGAGTAGGCCTGGCTGCACAGTAAGACCGCTGATGCTGAAGTGAGGCGAGTTGTCAGCCTGGGCCCAGTAGGGACAGGAATGGGCCAGCAAATGGAGGATCTCTCTGTGTCTCTGCTTCTTTCTGTAAGTCTGATTTTCCAATAAACAAAAAAATTAAAAAATTCTAAAACGAGTGGTGTTGTCTTACATGTTTTCAAATCTCCTTAATGTCTGTCAGCTGGATTCTCCCATCTGTACTGCAGTCTGTTGTGACATGCTGTTTTGGGTGAGCGAATGCAAGATACCCCGGCCTTACACAGTTAAGCATTTGAAGAAAGCAGGAGTGTTTTAACAGCATGTGCAGAAAACTATAGTTATTTGGCAATAATATGCCAAAAATTGGCATCTGGTGGTTTGTTAAGGGTTCATAGCAACACAGAATCCAAAGTCAAGTCAATGAATTCAGTTATAGCAACATCTGTTGATTCATCTTGAATTTGAAAGGATATGTTTACCCTTATTCCTTTTATTCGGGGAAACATATAGGAATGCATCTCAAAGTGCACATATTGAGACTGGAGTTGTGGCATAGCCAGTTAAAGCATTGCCTAAAATATTGTCATCCCATAGAGCACTGGTTTACTCCCAACTGCTCCACTTCTGACCCAGCTCCCTGCTAATTTATCTGAGGAAGCAGTGGAAGACAGCTGGGGTGCCTGGGCTCCTGCACCCATGGGAGACCCAGATGAAGCTCCAGGCTCCTGGTTCCAGCCAGGCACAGTGCTGACTGTGGTGGTCATTTTGGTAGTAAAACAGTAGCTGAATGACCTCTCTCTCTATCTTCCATCCCTCTCTCCACGATCCTGCTTTGCAAATAAATAATTTTTTTAAAAAGAAAATGCAGATTAGGTTTATCTTGCCTTAATGTTTTTAACGTGTGTGTTTTATGAGTGTTGCAGTATAAATTGGTTGACAGAAATCTCAGGGTCTAGGTGCATGCCCAGAGAAGGCATGTGTAATAAGTGAGTTTTAATTCTGATCATGGCACTTCTTATTATTGTAATGCTTCTCAGAAATCAAGAAGATTCTAAGACACTCCAATAATAGCACAATGTCTTCATAAACGAGGGGAGAGGGAACTATAGCCCTGGTGGGTTTAAATTCGTAGCTGTGAAAATAGACTGTTAAAATTCTTTGACATCTCCTATCTGAAGCATGAATCCGGGTGAATAAAACCTAGCACGAAGTTAGTAACAGTATTGCCAGGGAGAGTTTGCCAAGTACTGAACACCCATGCTCTCGCAGAGGGTGGGTTTCCGTTTCCTTTGCTGATACTTTAAGTTAAACTTAGACTCACAGAATACCTTGCTCACCTCCCCTTTTCCCTTAACCTAGAAAAATGTTCTAAAACAATTGTCAGCATTGGCTAGTAAATTTCCAACCCTTCCTGCAAATAGCCAAGGATAGGAAGTTCTCAACAGCCTTAAAATGTCTTTAGAATCTCTATGATTCTTTTAATAATTTTTTATGCCTTTTCAATAATGTCATTCCTATACTCTCCAGGAAATTCACAACAAAAAGCATTTTAATGTGTAAACTATGAAATGGAAGGCAAAACATAACGGAAGAAGCTTTTTAAACAGCTTATGAGAAAACTACTGACCTTGAATAAACAGAGCTCTTTCCAGGAATAACACTAATTCTTAAGCATTACTCTTCTGTTTTAAAAATAAAATAGAGCATAAAAATGTGTTCCATAAATCACTGAGATACATAAATAAAAGAAGCTACAGAACTTCCTGGACCAGAAAAAGAACTTTTTAAATTTAATATATCTGCTTGTAAGAGCAAATATATCATAGCTGAAATGTAAATAATCATAAACTCACAAATAATTTCTTCCTACTGGCAAATTTTTGAGCAATTTCCAAGTTTTCAACCCCGGAAATAATATATAATTTAATACGTTGTTCTGTAACTTGCAGGGATGATGAAAGATATATTTCTTCTGAAATTCTGTCATAGCTAGTTTATAAATTTGTTCAAGTTAGAAGCCAGATTTTTCATAATTAGATGATTAATGAATCTGTTTCTTTGGTTCATGGGTCAGACAGAGGTCTGAGCTAAAGATTTGCTGGGATCTATGAGAAATAAAACACGTCCTTCCATCCTATTTTGTGCCTGGAAAGCACTGAGTCCTCTCTCCCTGTTTTTTTTTTTTTTTTCCTTTTTTTTTTTCTCCCACAGTGGTCATTTGCGGACCTAGCCTGGACAAGGACAGCGCCTCTCCCTGACGAGCCTTCATTCTGAAACTCGGGCTGTAAAACACTCCTAGTCAATGTTTTCCTTGGCAATGCACTTCCTCTGGGATTGACCCTTTAACACATCCTCCTGAAATCACTGGGTGATTTCCTTCCTCCTCACCCCAAGTGTACCCTTCCTAGGTACTCCCACCCCTAAGTTCCCGAATCGATGATCATAGCTATGACTGCAAATGTTCTCTTAACCTGGGTTTTCCATCTACTATTCCACTCTCCAACTGGACCTGTAACTTGCACTATGAAATCCGCCTCCCCCATGCATCTCTTCTGCTTTCCTTAGCTGCAAAGAAACTGCTTTCCTTAAGTTCTCACAACACCTGCTTTGACCTCCAGCAGACCTTGGATCTCCCTCAGGATTCTAGCCTGTTTCTTGTTCTTAAAAGCCTTTCTCTGAGCCCAGTAATCTATCCCCAAAGCTTTCGTTATTACTGAAATAAAACAGATTCCAAAAGTCACACCGTCAGTTCCAACCACTCCTTCGATTGTTCCATTACAACATGTTCCTTTGCCTGAATAAGCTATTAGTTAAATTTATCGTCATCGGCCTGGTCACTTGAGCTGTCCTGACTTCCCTCCCCATTCACAGTTTTTGTAGTAACTCCATCACCACCACCACCACTGCACACAGAGAGAATTTCAGAAATGAAGAAATCTCATAGATGAAGAAATTATTTTTTCACCAATTTTACATATTTGAGTTTTCCTTGCTTCCATTATTAACATCCTAAGGACAAACAATATCAAGCATACAAGTATATAGATGCTGACAGGATGCTTATCAAATAGAATAATATCATAGTAATGTTTAGCACTTCTTTTACAAGCTAAGTTTAGAGCATTGCTTCCAAACAAGATTTTCCAAGTAGACTACCAGTTCCTAGGTGGCAAAGACCATGTTTCGTTTTTTAAAAAGATTTATTTATCTTTATAGCTAAGTCAGATATATACATAGAGGAGGAGAGACAGAGAGGAAAATCTTCCATCCGATGATTCACTCCCCAGGGGGCCTCAACAGTCGAAGTTGAGCCAATCTGATGCCAGGAGCCTGGAGCTGCTTCAGGGTCTCCCACGCAGGTGTAGGGTCTCAAGGGTTTGGGCCATCCTCCACTGCTTTCCCAGGACACAAGTAGGGAGCTGGATGGAAAGTGGGGCTACCAGGATTAGAACCAGTGCCCATATAAGATCCCAGCAGGTTCAAGGCAAAGACTTTAGCTGCTAGGCTACCGCACTGGGCCCTTATTTTTTCTTTTTTTTAAGAAAGATTCATTTATTTTTATTGGAAAGGAAGTTCAGATTTATGGAGAAAAGAAGAAACAGAAAGATCTTCCATCTACTGGTTCATTCCCCAAATAGCCACAATGATTGGAGTTGAGCTGAACTGATCTGTAGCCAGGGGCCAGGAGCTTCTTCAAGGTCTTGCACCAGGTGTATAGTCACAAGGCTTTGGGTCGTCCTCGACTGCTTTCCCAGGCCACAAGCAGGGAGCTGGATGGGAAGTGGAGCTGCCGGGGTCAGAAGGATATGAACTGGCACCCATTTGGTATCCCAGCATGTGCAAGGCGAAGACTTTAGCCACTAGGCTACCGAGCCAAGTCCAAGTCTTACATTTTTAAAGACCTATTTTGCCCATGAAATCTTAATTCTTTTATGTTTCAATAATAATGTTCTTTTTGTTCACTATCACTAGTAAGAACACAGCACTGGGAAAGTTATTTTTGGAGTTGCAACTCTACTAGGTTTAAACTTGCTGAATACCACACACATTAGGATTAGTTACCAGCAAGCAGGATATTAAGAACAAAAAGCAGATCACAGAGTATTCTGCATGTAACATAACGTCCTAAGAAATGTGTGTGTATTTTTGTACTCTTGTGTGTGCGTATTGGTATTTACATCTGTGTTTCCACTCCATTAGGGAGGAAGGATGTACAATTGTTCACAGTAGGGAATCATTAGGCATGAATATGTAAAGGTTTCATTTCGTACTATATACATTGCTAAATCATTGAGTATGAACATGGTCCTTTTCCCCTATTTTACAATGAAAATGGTGGCATCTATGGAAAATGGAAGAATCTTATTTCTTATCGGAACATGCCTGGATCAGAGTGGAAGAAACCATTCACTGCAGAAGTTGGCAAAGGCTTAAAAGAAGGTGCAGTGCAGCTGCTTCTAGAGAGAACCAGTTACTCCTGAAACAGAAAAGGGAGAAGAATGGCATCTCATCCAAAGAGAATTGCATGTATCTAGGCTGAGGGGCGGATCAAAGCACAGGTTTAAGGAAAACCAATCGAAAAGATAAAAAAAGGAAGAATGACCAAGCAGAAGAGTCTACATAATCTGGTGACTAACTAAAGGCCTTTGACAAAGATAAAGTCAAGGATGTAATCCAGCTCCCCGGTAGATAATAACATCAAACACAGAGCTGGCAAATGTAAGGGGCGAACGGATTCAGCTGTCGACATGAATGGTTAAAGATGTATGTGGAACATGTAGGGAGGTTTTAGAAAGTTCCAGATGTTAAAGTCAGGATCCACTGATAAGATGGTGGCTTTTGCGAGCGTGTGGCCTCCTAAAGGGCAGAACTGGGTGTTTGGCAGATGGATGGACGGGCTGGCAGGGAGCCTCTCACTCCAGCTCGTCTCCCTAGTCTTTCCTGGGTTTTACTCTGCATTTCCCGACAGCTCCCTCTTCAAAACCCGCGTTAGTTTCACAGTGATGTTATTCTGACTCCTTAATTCATCCTCCTGTGAATTACCCAGCAAGAAAATGAACACACGCTGAACATTCCCTGAAATAAACTGACTTAACATGGATCGAGTGGCATTGCATACAGGTTACTCGCTAACTTACAAATGAGAGTCAAGTTAATCTTCACAACCTAATTTAAGGTAGATGTTATGCTCCATTTGCAGATAAGATGCCACAGTTCAAAGATGTGAGGGAATGTGAGAGATACACCACTCCTGAAAAACGACAGAGGCTGCTTCAGTTCAAACTCAATCTCATTCCAAAGCTCACATCTTTATCCCCTAACTTCCCCTCTACTACCTCTGTATTCGCCATGACTTTCGAGGATTTCCTTCAAAATGTGTAAAAAACGATCAGATGAGAAGAAGGAGGGAGGGGAGCTGTTTCTACTCTCCAATCACCGTGTCAGTTTAAAGAGAAGCTTCAGGAACTCTTTCCAGGGAATCCCCTTGAGAAAAATCATGATGCTTTTCAGCAACTGTCTTTCTTAGAACTGTTTGCGTGATATTAATTGTCTCCTGGATTTAACACATGGGTTTTTACTGCTGTTGGTTTTTGGAATAGAAACTTGCCAGCATTCCCTTTGATGAAATCAAAGACATTATACAGTAAATACTTTCCTGTTATTTATGGAAACATAAGAGATTGATATGGTACCACTAGACTACTCTGGTGTGTGTGTTGTTTGTTTCTGGTTTTTGTTTGTTTTTCTTTGTGTGTGTGTGTGTAAAGCACAAATGTTGTGAGCAATACTACTCAAGATATTTTGAGTAAAAAGGCAAAACATTGCATATCTTTTTTTGCATATCACTGAGTAAATGAGAAAAATGATATTGAGTTAGAATTGTAAAAGATTTTTAAAAAGCTTTCTTTGACTCTCCTTCATTCTCTTATGCAATGGAAATACAGATATAATACCATAATATATGCATAAGCTCCTCTAGTATGGCTTCAAAATGTGTCCGTCTGTCAGCTACTGCTAAATACATCATGTAGAGGACCACTTGGAGAGCCTGTGTTGTGGTTCAGCCAGTCAAGCATTTCAAAGTGCAGATTCAAGGGCCAGTTACTCTACTTCTAATCCAAATCCTTGCTAATGCACCTGCCAAGGCAGTGGGTGATGACCCAAAGTGTGTGAGTTCCTATTACCTCATGCAGACCAGCTAATGGCAATTTGGGGGTGAATCAGTGGATAGAAATCTTTATCCACTCATCCCTGTCTTTTTTTTTTTTAACTCTGCTTTCCACATGAATAATTCTGAAAAGTAAATACATGAGCACATTAGATGTCTCAGTATTTATTTCTTGTATAGTCTCCTTCTGTGTCAATGCCAAATCTATAACAGATGTACTTTGTTTAAACTAGTCTCGCCAAAGATTGACAGATAAGAGATGAATATGTCTGGTTGAAGAGCATAAAACATATTTAATAACTACAATATACAATCTTTACCAATATTAAAAGCAGGAGTGATTGCTCCAAATTAGGAAGTACTTTTCTAAAAATATTTTTAAACTTTTTCTTTAGAAAGTCAGATTAACAGAGAGAAGAAGAGACAGAGAGAAAGATTGTCCATCTACTGGTTCACTCCTCAGTGGTTGCAATAGCCACAGCTAAGCTGACCTGAAGCCAGGAGCCAGGAGCTTCTTCCAGGTCTCCCATATGGGCACAAGGTTCCAAGACTTTGGGCCTCCCTCTACTGTTTTCCCAGGCCACAAAGCAGGGAAGTGGAACAGCTGGGATACAAACTGAATGACCACCCATATGGGATCCTGGTAAATGCAAGGCAAAGATTTCTGTTCTAGGCTATGACACTGGGTACAGGAAATGCACTGCTAAAATTATTTAAGGGTCCCATGCTGCTGCATAGTATTTAAAACCACCTGCTGTGGTGTCAAAATTCCATACACCACTTTGAGTCCTGTCTGCTTTTGATTCTGGGTTAAGGAACCTAGGAAAGCAATGGAAGAGGGCCCATGTGCTTCAATTCCTGCAACCACATGGCAGACCTAGGTGAAGCTTCTGGCTCCTGACTTCAGACTTCCCAGCACTGGCCGTTGAGGCCTTTTTGGGAGTGAACCAGTAGATGGAAAATCTTTCTAGCCATTTCTCCTTCTCTCTGTAACTCTATTTTTCAAATAAATAGATCTTTCAAAAAGTAATACAAATTATTTAAACAAAATTCTTATTTCTAAGTCAAAATATGCCATCGTGTGAGGAAGATTGGGTTTTAATAGTTATTTTTGCACTTAATTGTGTTATGTTGTAGCAGTCTTACATTATTATCTTATAATTCTGTTGTCTTATAGCAGTCAGTCAGCTTCCACTCTGATGTTACTTTGCTAATTACCCAGTCTGCCTGATGCACACACATTCCGATTTCAGCTTGAAATAAGTAATACATACACCTTGTTAGTTGCTCTGCCTGCAGAGGTATTTCTCTAGATACCCAAGATACATATCCAAAGCTGGAGCAGTTTAGAAGATTTGCCCTGTCATTGAAGTCACAATTATGAGAGAAACTTGTGATAAGATTGTGCCATTGACAAGATAATGCTAAATAAGAATCAAACTTCCGGTCAAACTGGTCTCCCAAGTCAAAATTTAGCCAACTGTCAATGTCGTGAAAGTACAATTTGCATTTAGCTAAAAGTAGTGACCAGAAGAATAAAAGAAAAATGCACTAGGCAACTAACTGGACCTTTTTACGAAAATCTGGTAATAAATTATTCAACACTGCCAGCTCTCTACTGTATTTTTGTCAAACATAGGCACCAGCGAAAACAGTATCTATCTCATTGATCTCATTTTTATCATTACACCCTGCAAAAGAAATAAAGGAATTGCCACCCGCCCCCCCAACACTCCATCGCAATGCTCTATTATTTGGTGAGGGGTAGGATCTAGAAGGCAAAGGGTTAAAGACGTTGCTTTAAATGACAAAAGCTGAACACTTTACCCCACTTTCACTCTCACTTCTATTCATTCTTTCTTTGTGAAGGAATTCGGCTTTCTAAGCTCTTCAACTACCTGCCCCTAATTTGTATTCCTGGGAAGAAGTCGGGCTAGTTATTTTACATTTGTGTGCTAATGTTGATTAGCTTTCTTCTCTGGGGGAGGGGAAGGATGGAAACTCCTCCAGGGCTGGAGGGTTGGGACGAGAAGGGAGCACAGAAGCAAGGTCCTGGGCAGAGTCTTGCTGAATTTTAACCTTGAACGCCTTTTGCAGAGTACCTAAATAGTCTTCCCAGTTTGAACAAGTAGGGCAGTCTGTGAAAATTTCTGCAGATACATACATTAGAGTTTTTTTTTCATACATTAGAATTTAATAGGTTAGCTAAAATTTTGACTTTGGGAAATAACTTAGTGATTATAATAATAACTAAAGAATAATCATGTGCGGGCCCAGCACAGTAGCCTAGCAGCTGAAGTCCTTGCGTCATACGTGCTGGGATCCCATATGGTACCAGTTCTAATCCCAGCAGCCCCGCTCCCCATCCAGCTCCCTGCTTGTGGCCTGGGAAACCAGTCGAGGTTAGTCCAAAGCCTTGGGACCCTGCACCAGCATGGGAGACCTGGAGGAAGTTGCTGGCTCCTGGCTTCGAATTGGCATAGCACCAGCCGTTGGGGTCATTTGAGGAGTGAATCATCGGATGGAAAATCTTCTTCTCCGTCTCTCCTCCTCTCTAAAAATCTGACTTTGCAGTAAAAATAAATATATATATATATATATTTTAAAAAAAACCTGAACTTGAAAACAGCTGGGAGAAAAATGAATATTTCATTTATTTCACTGGTCAGTAAGTGCATCTGCAGAGAAAAATCATAGCTGCCTCTTCTGGGGGTGTTTTAACACCTTCATTAATTTATGTTACATATACTGATTATTAAGAATGAGGCCACATTTTTTGTACTGCTGTTTACTGGGATATAAACCCACGAGTATGTTGTTTTGCTTTCCAAACAGAACACCAAAAAGACAATTTTTTTTTTTTGACAGAGTGACACTTCCTGAAACAGAATGAAACATCATTTGATACAACTAAGTCAGGTTGTTGATTCTAAAAGATGTCCAATCAGATTACTTCGATCGGGCTCAGTGCTGTAGCCTAGCAGCTAAACTCCTCACCTTGCAGGCGCTGGGATCCCATATGGGCACTCGTTCATGTCCCAGCGGCCCCGTTTCCTATCCAGCTCCCTGTGTGCAGCCTGGGAGAGCAGTAGAGGACAATCCAAAGCCTTGGGACTCTGCATTCACATGGGAGACCCAGAAGAGGCTCCAGGCTCCTGGATTCGAATTGGTGCAGTTCTGGCCATTGTGGCTGCTTGGGGAATGAATCATTGGGTGACAGATCTTCTTTTCTGCCCTTCCTTCTCTCTGTATATGTGACTTTCCAGTTAAGAAAAAAAAAAAAAAAAAAGGGACACCAGGAAGCACTGTGCTTCTTCCTTGATTGTCCCTGTTTGCCCTAGATTCCTGCCAGGTAGCCTAGTAAGATGATCTAGTCTAGCAAAAGAGATACACAGTTAATTCCATTAGGTAGCAGTAGCAAAACCAGAAAGGTAGGTACAAAAGATCATTGATGTGTAGACAAGAGATAAGGAAAAAGCAGAACAAGTTCCCCTACCCCTATCCTGATCAGCTGCATGCCCCCGAATTCTTGAAATGACAGCGGGAATTTGCCAAAGGAAGTTTGTTCTTTTCTTTTCTTTTTGTGGGTTTTTTTTTTGGGGGGGGGGTGCAGATTTATAGAGAAGAGAGAAAGATCTTCCATCTGCTGGTTCACTCCTCAAGTGAGCTCACTAACCAGAGCTGAGCTGATCCAAAGCCAGGAGCCAGGAGCTTCTTCCTGGTCTCTCAGGCAGATGCAGGGTCCCAAGGCTTTGGACCATCGTCCTCTGCTTTCCCAGGCCATAAGCAAGAAGCTGTATGGGAAGTGGAACAGCCAGGAAGTGATCCAGTACCCATACAGGGTCCTGCTGCTTGCAAGGGGAGGATTGAGTCACCAAGTCCTAGCGCTGGTCTCCCTGGGGTGTTCTGAAGCCAACTTTGGTTGTACCTACGTGGAAAGAAAACTGCTGATAGCGTCCTCATTCCAAGAAAAGGCATCAGAGACACCCATGTGGGCTCACAATGATTTTTACATTTTAAGTAATATTGAATTTTATTTTTAAACATTCAACTAAGAGATAGCTGCACATGATTTCAAGTACCTTGGAAACAATTATTAAAGAAAAAATTGTGCAATGGCACTTTATAAAGCACAGAAAGAGAACTGTACTATCAATGATGAAGTGGATGCCAGCTGGACTAAGCTGAAAGGAGGCTGTTTGAAGGCAGGCCAATGTGAAGGCATCATCGGAGAGATGGTGGAAGTGAGGACCTGACCAACTATTCAGATCAATGAAATATGAAGAATGGGAATTTTGTTAAACTAACCCAACATAGTTCTTGCAAAAGCTGGATTTTACACAGGAGTGCACAAATGAGCCTAGAAATTTCAAGAACCTGGGCAAAATTTGGTTATGCATAAAGTAATGGTTGTGGGACAGAGTTAAGCCACCAGCTCAGGTGCCTGTATCCCATACATGACCCCTTAAGTTGAATGTTGACTTCGCTTTTTCCAGCTCCTTGCTAATGCACACACTGGGCAGTAACGGATGGAGTAGTGTTCTGGCCAGCCACGTGGAAAGACAAGATTGATTTGGAGGTTCGTAGCCTTGGTGTGGCCCAATCCTTGCCGCTGTTCCTGGGCTCTTCCTTCCCTGTGACTTCAGCAGGGCTGACCTTCCTCGTTTGCATCTTGGCAGTGGGGAGGTGCTGTGCTGAGTTCCTGAGTGGAGAGGAATTCAGGGAGCCTTCTCCAAGCTGGGCTGCCAGGCCTCCAAGGCCGCTCCTCCTGCTGCTCTAGACCACTCCAAACACTAATGGTATTCGAATATATTCCTTTTTTTTTCCCCCCTAAAGTTATTTATTTTAAAGTTTCTTAAGGTTATTTATTTATTTTAGAGGTAGAAAAACCAGAGACAGGGAGATTGATGACAGTGAGAGATTTTCCCCTTCTGAGGATTCACTCTCTGTAGTTGCCTCCAGTGGCTACGACTGGGTGAGGCTGAAGTCGGTAGCAGCAAACTCAATCCAAGCCCCCTGTTTGGTTAGCTGGAGCTCAACTGCTTGAGCCTTCAACACTACCCCTAAGAATCTCCATCAGCAGGAAGTTTGAAGCAGGTGCCAGGTACTGAAATGCAGGTACTCTTACGTGAGACATGAGCACCTTTGCAAGTATCTTAACTACCAGCTTATCTGCCTACTCCTGTTTGTCAATCGTCATGTCTGATGCTGGTTAGATTTTCCATTCAGTACTCACTGACTATACAGAGCATATCTGATGTCAGTGGACATTTTGAAGAGAGTATCATTGTGTGTTTTTAAAATATATTTTAAAAATTTTTATTGGAAAGTCAGATTTAAAGAAAGAAGCAGAGACAGAAAGCAAGCTCTTCCATTTACTGGTTCACTCTCCAGAACAGCAGAAGCTGAGCCAAGGAGCCTCTTCTGGGTCTCCCACATGGGTGTAGAGTCCCAGGGTTTTGGGCTGTTCGCAACTGCTTTCCTAGACCACAATCAGCGAGTTGCATGGAAAGTGGAGCAGCTGGGATATCAACTGGCACCCATATGGGATCCCAGCACATGTAAGGTGAGAACTTTAGCCACTATGTTACTCTGCCAGGCCAGCACTAACATTTTAAAATCCTTTTTAAAAATACTTATTTTTTTTTTATTGGAAAGGAGGATATACAGAGAGGAAGAGAGACAGAGAGGAAGATTTTCCATCCAATGATTCACTCCCCAAGTGGCCGCAACGGCTGGAGCTGAGCCAATCTGATGCCAGGAGCCAGAAAGCCAGGAGTTCTTCCAGTTCTCCTATGCGGGTACAGGGTCCCAAGGCTTTGGGCCATCTTCCACTGGTTTCCCAGGCCACAAGCAGGGAGCTTGATGGAAAGTGGAGCGGCTGGGATTAGAACCTGTGCCCACATAGGATCCCAGCACGTGCAAGGTGAGGACTTTAATCACTACACTATCGTCCACATTTAAAAATACTTAGTGCAAACATTTATTTAGCTTAGAATTAATTTAGTTTAGAATTTGTTGAATGCAGATCACAGATTTTTATATTGAATTCCAGAGGTAGCGAATCTATTCATTTCTGTTTACGTGCACCTCTTAAAGCACAAAGATGATGCTATTTGACTGATTTGTGTGTTTATCCCTTGGGGATGACCGCTTATGTTCTCATCTGTGATAGCGATGGAATGCAAGATGATCTGAAAAGAGAATCCTTGTTTTCGTAGGTAGGACTGGGCTCAGGTGTTTCTGAGAACAAGGAAGTGACTTTGAAATGACAGGGACCCACATGTCCCTTGCAGCTGTCCTATAAGGGAGACGGCAGGGCTCATCTCTCACAGCAGAGGGTCTTGAAGGGTAAGATGGAGCACACACACACACTTGCAGGCCTGTCTTCCTGTGTATGAGTGAATTTCACTACATTTCATGAAAAAGTAAGCTTTTTTTTTTTTTTTTTTTTTTTTTTTTTATAATAAATTTTATTTTGACATTCTTTACATAGTTAATTAGGGTAAGAAGGTTCAAGGGCTACAGGAAAGTGGATAATACTAATATGTTTTCCATATTGTTACCTTCATGTTTAAAAGGGGGGTTTTAAGGGAGAAGGCCCACCCAATTTCCCACCCTCCCCAAGTCCCGGGTGTAGGGCATGCTCTGAGGTTCTTGCTCAAGTGGTTTTGATATTGCAACAGTTATGAATCGCTGTCAATCTTGCCGCTCCAAGCACTATGAGGTCTTTGAAAAATCCACTGATTGACATAGTCCATCATAGCTTAGATGGTTGGTTGACCCGGTCTGTCTTCGCTCTTTTCTTTGTTATGGTTCTGAGTCCAGCATTTAGATTAGGAAGATCTCCAAAGAAACTTCTTGTATGTGCTAACAAGTACAGGGCCTGGCACCGTCCATCGCTCCAATCAGCTGGTGGTTGCAATTCCTGGGTTGGTTCTGTGTTCACTCCCGTCTTCCACTGGAGCCAATGGGTGTTGCAGTCCAGTCTGGTTCTGCCCAGCACATACTTGGCCCTCACATAAACCAGCGGGAGCTGTAGCCTAGGTTGGAGCGACCCACAATAACCCCAACCAGGCCCACCCCCTACCCTGGTTTGCCAGTAAGTGTAGCAGTAATCCAGTCTGTCCCACATCCCATTCCACCCCAGCCGCTGTCTTAGTTTTATGTCCTCCCGTGGAAGTGGTAACCCAAGAGGGATGAGCCCACTATTTCCCTCCCAGGCCTCTCCCACTCCCAGATTCCAGTTGATGCTGCCCAAACAAACCTCGCCCACTTTAATTTTGTTTGCACCAGTAGGAATAATCCGCCCAGCCTGGCTTTTCCCTGATCTAGTCCACATGAGGCGCACAGGTGTGGTAGCTCTGCCTAGTCTGGTCTGCCCCCATCCCAGCCCATGCTCTCCTGCGGAAGTAGCTGTCCAGCAAAGGAACCCTCCCTTATTCCCCTGCCAGCTCTGCCCACTTCCTTTCTTGTTCTCAGGCTGGTTGGGCGCTGCGGTCCCTTCTGGTACAGGCAACCTCACCTCGGCATTCCATAATGTGCACTAGTCTTTGTTGCGACCGACCCTGGGTCGACCCACACTGGTGCCTGGATTTGCCAGTGGATGATGTGGACAGATTCAGCCTGGTCTTGCCCCCACGTCTGCCAACTGTATGCCAGTGGGTAGGTTTCCATGGCCTTTTCTGGGCTGTTTCCTATCATGTTTCTTGCGTTTACCTGCTGGGTCTGTGTCCTGCCAGAGGAGTTGCCCAGGCTCCTCCATCAGAACCTCTCCCAATGCCAGGTTTCACGCTTACCAGTGGGTCCATGAGCCAACCCTACTCAGTCCACCTCCTGTCATAGCAGGAACTGTGGCTTTTCCTGACTGGCCTTCAACCCAATCTGGTGCTTGCTGTTGGATGTTCCAGCCCAGCCATGGTTTGTCCATACCCACGTATGGCTCACACATGGCTCAGTAGGGGTTTGAGACCCTGCCTAGTCCATCCCACATCTGCCCTGGTCCTCCAGAACACCAGGGGGAGTCGGGGTCCGGCCCAGTTCGGTGCATCCAATCCCAGTCCACACTTGTGCCAAGGGAGACTACAACTGTTTCCAGATCAGAACGCAGCCCCCTTCCAGGCCACGCGCCTCTTGGTGGGAACCTCAGCCCAGCTAGGGTTGTCCCCTTTGCTCCCCAACCGGGTCCGTTCCCAGGCATAGATCACATGCCTGCCAATGGATGCTCTGACTCAGCTTGGCATAACCCCTCCCCTGTCCCGAACTCTGCCTTAGACACTGTGACTCAGCGTCCCAGGCTCCCACAGACCAGCAGGTACAAGAGCCTAGCTCGGCATGACCTCTGCTCCCTCCTGGTTTCTAGTTTTACTTGTGGGCTAAGGTTTGCTCAGTCGTGCCTAATCTACTCTGTTCCATTACCAGTTGACACATTGGCCAACTGTTGGAGCTACTTGTGCAGGGCAAGCCCCAAGCCATAGCTTCTGCATGACTGGTATTTGGTGCTCAGAATTATTACTGATTACAAGTTTTGCTAAGGAAGAGTTACTGCCTCTTTCAGGTCCAAGAAGCACAATGGGTTCAGCCTGGAGCTAATTAAGCAGCAACTCAAAGAACCAAATCCCCAGAGCTCCCCAGCCGGGCGGCCAGCAGGCGGAGCCTGGCACCAATGGCGCACTGGCCGCCCGAGAACGGCTCACCATGTGCCCATGGCGGCCGTCCGGAATCCAGGCATGAGACGCCCCGTCCTGAGACCCACCAGCTGCCAGGAGGCAGCTGGAGGTTTAAAATTCCCAGGCCCAAGGTCGCGCCCCTCCCAAATCCCCTTCACCGCCCAATGAGGGCGGTGGCTGGGTGCCGGACCTGCCCAGTCCCGGAGGCCTCCCCCCCTCGGTCTACTCACCCCGAAGGAAGCGGCCCCCGAAACCCAGCAGGCCCGGGGAGGACGGCTCACCATGTGCCCATGGCGGCCGTCCGGAATCCAGGCATGAGACGCCCCGTCCTGAGACCCACCAGCTGCCAGGAGGCAGCTGGAGGTTTAAAATTCCCAGGCCCAAGGTCGCGCCCCTCCCAAATCCCCTTCACCGCCCAATGAGGGCGGTGGCTGGGTGCCGGACCTGCCCAGTCCCGGAGGCCTCCCCCCCTCGGTCTACTCACCCCGAAGGAAGCGGCCCCCGAAACCCAGCAGGCCCGGGGAGGACGGCTCACCATGTGCCCATGGCGGCCGTCCGGAATCCAGGCATGAGACGCCCCGTCCTGAGACCCACCAGCTGCCAGGAGGCAGCTGGAGGTTTAAAATTCCCAGGCCCAAGGTCGCGCCCCTCCCAAATCCCCTTCACCGCCCAATGAGGGCGGTGGCTGGGTGCCGGACCTGCCCAGTCCCGGAGGCCTCCCCCCCTCGGTCTACTCACCCCGAAGGAAGCGGCCCCCGAAACCCAGCAGGCCCGGGGAGGACGGCTCACCATGTGCCCATGGCGGCCGTCCGGAATCCAGGCATGAGACGCCCCGTCCTGAGACCCACCAGCTGCCAGGAGGCAGCTGGAGGTTTAAAATTCCCAGGCCCAAGGTCGCGCCCCTCCCAAATCCCCTTCACCGCCCAATGAGGGCGGTGGCTGGGTGCCGGACCTGCCCAGTCCCGGAGGCCTCCCCCCCTCGGTCTACTCACCCCGAAGGAAGCGGCCCCCGAAACCCAGCAGGCCCGGGGAGGACGGCTCACCATGTGCCCATGGCGGCCGTCCGGAATCCAGGCATGAGACGCCCCGTCCTGAGACCCACCAGCTGCCAGGAGGCAGCTGGAGGTTTAAAATTCCCAGGCCCAAGGTCGCGCCCCTCCCAAATCCCCTTCACCGCCCAATGAGGGCGGTGGCTGGGTGCCGGACCTGCCCAGTCCCGGAGGCCTCCCCCCCTCGGTCTACTCACCCCGAAGGAAGCGGCCCCCGAAACCCAGCAGGCCCGGGGAGGACGGCTCACCATGTGCCCATGGCGGCCGTCCGGAATCCAGGCATGAGACGCCCCGTCCTGAGACCCACCAGCTGCCAGGAGGCAGCTGGAGGTTTAAAATTCCCAGGCCCAAGGTCGCGCCCCTCCCAAATCCCCTTCACCGCCCAATGAGGGCGGTGGCTGGGTGCCGGACCTGCCCAGTCCCGGAGGCCTCCCCCCCTCGGTCTACTCACCCCGAAGGAAGCGGCCCCCGAAACCCAGCAGGCCCGGGGAGGACGGCTCACCATGTGCCCATGGCGGCCGTCCGGAATCCAGGCATGAGACGCCCCGTCCTGAGACCCACCAGCTGCCAGGAGGCAGCTGGAGGTTTAAAATTCCCAGGCCCAAGGTCGCGCCCCTCCCAAATCCCCTTCACCGCCCAATGAGGGCGGTGGCTGGGTGCCGGACCTGCCCAGTCCCGGAGGCCTCCCCCCCTCGGTCTACTCACCCCGAAGGAAGCGGCCCCCGAAACCCAGCAGGCCCGGGGAGGACGGCTCACCATGTGCCCATGGCGGCCGTCCGGAATCCAGGCATGAGACGCCCCGTCCTGAGACCCACCAGCTGCCAGGAGGCAGCTGGAGGTTTAAAATTCCCAGGCCCAAGGTCGCGCCCCTCCCAAATCCCCTTCACCGCCCAATGAGGGCGGTGGCTGGGTGCCGGACCTGCCCAGTCCCGGAGGCCTCCCCCCCTCGGTCTACTCACCCCGAAGGAAGCGGCCCCCGAAACCCAGCAGGCCCGGGGAGGACGGCTCACCATGTGCCCATGGCGGCCGTCCGGAATCCAGGCATGAGACGCCCCGTCCTGAGACCCACCAGCTGCCAGGAGGCAGCTGGAGGTTTAAAATTCCCAGGCCCAAGGTCGCGCCCCTCCCAAATCCCCTTCACCGCCCAATGAGGGCGGTGGCTGGGTGCCGGACCTGCCCAGTCCCGGAGGCCTCCCCCCCTCGGTCTACTCACCCCGAAGGAAGCGGCCCCCGAAACCCAGCAGGCCCGGGGAGGACGGCTCACCATGTGCCCATGGCGGCCGTCCGGAATCCAGGCATGAGACGCCCCGTCCTGAGACCCACCAGCTGCCAGGAGGCAGCTGGAGGTTTAAAATTCCCAGGCCCAAGGTCGCGCCCCTCCCAAATCCCCTTCACCGCCCAATGAGGGCGGTGGCTGGGTGCCGGACCTGCCCAGTCCCGGAGGCCTCCCCCCCTCGGTCTACTCACCCCGAAGGAAGCGGCCCCCGAAACCCAGCAGGCCCGGGGAGGACGGCTCACCATGTGCCCATGGCGGCCGTCCGGAATCCAGGCATGAGACGCCCCGTCCTGAGACCCACCAGCTGCCAGGAGCGAAAAAGTAAGCTTGCTTTTTAATTTGGCCACAGTGTTTTTTGACCTATTCTGTCTATGTTTACACAAAAAGTGGTCATTTGGATACGAAGCCTCCATAGTTTGCTCTACATTGTGCTGAGAATTCAAGGAAGTTTCATTAGATAGCTGTTACTCTGCACTCATTCACTTTTACTCAATCATTCATTAAAAATGCATTGAGTCTGTTCTGTTTCCTACACAAGGGATACAAAGATGAGTACAATGCAGTCCTTGAAACTTCTAAATTAGTTGAGAACACAAAGTGGCATGAAAGAGACAATTCGCGAAAAGGGCCATATCGCTGGCTCCTTTGGAAGGGGTGCCTTTCTATGTACATAGCAGAGCCTGCTGTCGAAGGAATGCGTCCTTCACGGTGACAGAGACTAAGCTGTTTCTAACAGCCTAAAGGGGTGAGGGCTTCAGCATTTCGTCTGGAGAACAAGATGGAATTTTGGTGTCTCATCAGGATGAACCTGCTTGTTGGCTTACAGAGAGAAAGGAATCATTTCCCGAAAAAGCAGGTGACTATGTTAAGATGGAGTTGCTAGGAAGACAATTTGGTGGTGTGGTTTATTTTCAAAAGATGCCTCAGAAATCAGGGTAAGAACAACAACTCCATCTTTTCCCTTCCCCTAAGCAGACACATTCAGCTGCGGTGTTTACTCATCATGCTGGCTACAGACTGTCACAAAGAAAATCGCCATGTGGATAATGTGGGAAAGTTTCATTTCTTATTCTTGCCCTAGTGAGCAGGCAACCAGTTCTGATGTGGAGAGAGCTTGTTATAAAGTCTGCCATGGGTAGGGATAGGTGAGCCCAAGAAAAGTATTTTATGTGTTTTACCTAAAATAACAAAATCTCTGAAACCAGATAATTAGTTATGATCATAAATTTATTTATCACAATTCTGGATTCTGGATAATCTAATATTTAGACACCAGCAGAGTCAGGGTCCAGTGAGTGCTGCTTTCCAATTTTAAGATGGTGTCTCATCTGGTGAGTGTCGTAAGTATTTTAATAAAATAGAAAGTATGAGATGATACTGCTACAAATGAATACATGAGTAAATTCAAGGTTTCATGAGAAATAAAATATCTTCTATAAAATTATTGCTTTTCAATTATTTACTTATTTTCAGACAGAGAGAGAGATAAAGAGAGAAAGAAAGAGAGATCTTCCAGGTAGAATTCAGAAACCTGGAGCCCCTGGATCTTCCGCATGGCTGACAGGAAGCCGAGTGCTTAGTCATCACCCACTGCCTTGTGGACACGTTAGTAACAAGCTGGAATGCATGTGGAATAGAGGGCAATCAACAATACCCCAATCGAGACTGCAGGCATTGCGAGCCACAACTTAACTCATGTGCCACAATGCCCGCCAGATGCTAGTTTTTTAATCGAGAGAGAGAGAGAAAGGAAGAGAATAAAGGAAAGAAAAGAAGGAAGAAGGAACAAAAAGAAAGAAAGAAAGAAAGAAAAAATACAAGGGAGGGAAGGAAGGAAGGAAGGAAGGAAGGAAGGAAGGAAGGAAGGAAGGAAGGAAGGAAGGAGAGGAAAGGAAAGACAACTTTAAAGCAGAGAAACCTGACACCAGGGACCTTAATCAAGAGATGAAGTGACAGTGTGATATACCACCAGGTACAATGTTTATTTTATTTTATTTTAATATTTATTACAAAGGTAAGGAGGGTTATAATTCCAATTGGGATAGAGAGAGCGGCAGGGGGGCGTTGGGTGAGCTAGATATTGCAGTTTTCCTCCTGTGTTTGCGGCGTTGGGGGTAAGGAGTGAGAAAGTGTGCTGCTCCTTAGTGTCATAGCATGTCAGCAAGGGTCGGAGACAGTCAGACAGTGGACCAGATGTGGAGAAGAATGCTCTGAGAGTGTTACTTGAGTGGTCTTGATTGCTATGAGAAGTGTTGGCTTTGTTACACTATACTAGGGGTAAGAAATTCTTTTTAAGGCCAGTTGATTCTCCTTGTGTGCCTCAGTATGCCACAGATCTAGGTGCTTCTAATGGAGCCCAGCCTGGAGTGTTGTTCAAACTGTCCTTCTTTTCATCTTTTGATGAGCTACTCAAGGTCTATTGTTGATTTAGACGAGCCAGTTGTCTTATATTTTGTGTTCATCTGGGAATGGGTTCCATTCTTGCATGAGAGCCACCCACTTGCACGATGGTGGTCTAGTCCTGCAACATGTGCTCTGGGTCCAGACTGTGTGTCTATGTGTTTTTCCCTGAGGTTGGGGACCTAGCACAGTGGTCCATCTGCAGAGCACCCCAAAAACTTCACCTTGGAGGTACTCAGACCTTGTTCTCATATGTGCCAACTGGTGCAGGTTCTGGCTTAGTCTACTTCCTACACCACCCAGTGCATGTGCCAGTGGTGCAGCTACCTGGTCAGTGCCCCCTCCAGCCCTGCCTCTCAAAGGAATGAGTGGGTGCTGCAGCCTGGCCCAGCCTAGCTTACTTCCCATCCTGGCCTGAACTGCCCTTAGACCTGACTTTCGCATGCACCGGTGGATGCTGCAGCCCGATCCAACATGGCCCAACCATATATTTGACACTTTCCAGCCAGTGCTGCTGCCTAGTTGGGGCAACTCCAAGGAACCCCACCAGACCTGTCCCAAACATGACTCTTGCAAGTGTCAGCAAGTGCCAAATTGAGCTTGCGGGCATTTTCAAGCTCGTGTATACAAGGGGTTGGCTGCTTTGTCCTGACTCAGGGAGGCCCTCTTGACTCCCCATTCTGATATTCAATTCCCTCGATTACCAGGTGCAGAGGCATGATCTGTGGAAGCCCCAAGAAATACATTTGTTTGTTGAAAAAGCACCCAATAACTCCCAGCCCAACTCATCCTCAGTGCCCAGTCTCTAGCAATGCAAAGCTTCCTGACATATCTGTGGCAGGGATGATGGTGCTGGGGTGGCCCTGGCTGGCTGCTGTGCAAGGCAGAAGCTCCACTCTCTTCTTCAGAGATCTTAAAAAGAAAAAAAAAAGGAAAAAGAATATGCAGCTAAGCAGTTATAGAGTTGGCAATAATTAAAAGTGTCAAAACAGTGAAAATTAAATGAAAACTGTTCCAGAGTGAGTCTGGGAGAGTCAACATCTGAAGCGATCGTGAGTCTATACTGCATTAATTTCCCACAAATCAAAGTCTTGGGTTCAAGAACAAAACTTGGATGGAGCTTCAGGATATAATAGTGGTTAACTACTGATTTTGATGGACATACGTTTTGCTTATATGAAAGAATGCTCATGTTTAAAAATACTTGCGTATCTAGTGGAATAGGGTATTAAATCACTGGCAGCTTTGAATGTTTCTCCCAAGGATCATGTTCTGGTAACTTAATCCCCAATGCAACCTTATCGAGATGCTGGACTTTGAAAATGTGCTTAGGTTAGGACTGTGGAGTTGGCATAGTGGTCTAATCCTCCTCCTGCAGCACTGGCATCCCATATGCACACTGTTTCATGATCTGACTGCTCTACCTCTGATCCAGCTTCCTGCTAATGGGCCTGGGAAAGCAGTAGAAAATGATCCAAATCCTTAGGACCCTGCACCCATTTGGAGGCCCGGCTCTTGGCTTACAATCAGCTCAACTCTGGCTGTTGCAACCATTTCGGGAGTGACCAGTGATGGAAGACTTTCTCTGTAGTTCTGCCTCTCTCTGTAAAATCTGGCTTTCAAATAATAATAAATAAATGAATCTTAAATAAATATTTTTTTTTCCTGAAACTAGGAGCCAGAAGCTTCTTCCAGATCTCCCATGTGGGTGCAGGGGCCCAGTACATAGCTATCCTCCACTGCTTTCCAAGGCTGTAAGCAGAGAGCTGGATCTGAAGTGGACAAGCAGGGATATGAACCAGTGTTCATATGTGATACCAGTGCCAACCCTAGTAAGGATACCTTTTATATTTGCAAAAATAGGAACTGGGAGTCTGTTGTCAAGTTACCAGCTTCTGCTGTGTGAGCTTAGGTGTATTCTCTAACCCAATTCAGTTGCCCTTGCTTCCTTTGTAAAAGGGTTATAATAATCACAACATGGAACAAGTCACTAGAAAATTTGAATAAAAGCATTCTTCACATGATCTCTGGCTGTTACAAATTTAATTATTATGCATTAGAGGTCATTTCTGTGGAATGAAATAAAGGGTGTAATTAGTTCGTGTGTGAATCACAGCAAGTTAGAAATGCATAAGGGAGTTGGTTTTTCATATTGAAAGATGAGACACTGGAAGTTCTTTAATCGCTTAATGAAGCTTATCTGTCATCTTCAATTTTGAATCAAAGAAATGTTCAAATTCAAATCCATCAAGTTATACAATTGACTTAAGCCATATCATGGTTTTAATGTACTTTAATGCCTCTGTAATAACATTGTTAGATGCCATTAAGCACCAATTGTGGAAATGCCCAGGTATAAACATACATACACTTTCACTGACAGAAATCTCCAACTCTGTCACAATGATAGAAACATATCACTGAGTCAGTAGCAAAAGATAACAACACAGATTTTCTTTACTTGGAAACGTAGATTTAAAGAGAAGGAGAAAGAGAATGGGAGTGAGTGAGGGAGAGAGAAAGAGATAGAGAGATCTTCCCATCAGCTGGTCTACCACCCAATCGGGCACAAATGACAGAGCTGAGTCCATTTGAAGCCAGGAGCCAGGACCTTCCTACAGGTGTCCGCATGGGTGCAGGAGCTCAAACACTGGAGCCATCCTTTGCTTCCCTTCCAGTCCATAAGCCAGGAGTTGCGTCATTAGTGGAGACCTGGGCCCAGATTTGGTACCCATATCCATATGCTGAAAGGATCACCTACTAAGCTACTACACCAGCCCTCAAATACAGCTCCTTATTACATTTATTTATACATTTTTTTTTTTTTTTTTGCTGATATAAAACAGATTTTCAGAAATTTGGCTGCTTAAAGCAATACCAGTATGTTCCATAGTCCTGTCAGTTTGCGGCCTGGGTGAAGTCAGATTCTGTGATCGTAATGTTAGCAGGCAGAGATGAAGGTTTTCCTGGGCAATCCTGCTATCTGGAGATTCGGGAGGAGAACTCTGTTTCAAGCTCCTTCAGGTTGGTGGAAAGACCCAGTTCCTTGCACTTACAGAAATGAGGTCTCTAGTTCCCTGCTGGCTATACTCAAGTCTACATTTCCTCTTGCATAACTTTCTCTATCCTCAGAGCAACAATGATGGGTCAAGTACTCTAGACAGTTTCAATCTGCTACTTCTTTTGCAACATCAGGAGAAAATCTGAGGGTATTTAAGGACTTAGGTAACTAGGCCATGCCACCAAATTAGTGTCTTCTCTTTTAAGGTCAAGCGTGTCATATGACAACTTGAGGAGTGGCATGCTGAAACATTCATAGATTCCAGGAGAGTGAGTACCCTGGGGATGACCCCTAGAAATCCGGCCTACGCCTGAAGGACTCTGGGCTGACAGGATTTGTTGTAAGGGGGCTTCACACAGGGTGGGAAAACCAAATACATATTACTATGCAAAACAACATTTACCTTTTGAATTGCAATTGAAGGGCAGAGTCAAATAAGAGGACAATCACCGTCAACACTATTTCTGTTACGTATATGAATGCAGTGTAAAATAATTTCGAAGACCTTTGAATTTTATGTGCTATCTATTCAGGCACACTACTTCTATAAAAATACCAATTCTTCCTTTGCTTGGGAATTTAGGATTTAAATTTAAATTTAAAATAGAGCTACCTAGGATTAAGTGTTAATGTGTCTCTTTCGCAACCTCTCTGCTTTACTTTGTTATTTGTTATGTTGATTTACCGACTCTACATTGATTTAAAAGTTAGTGAGGCAGAAATGGGTGACTTACTGGAGAGCGTTTAAGATTGTAGTGATACTGTCATTGTTGTTGCGGGGTGCAGGCAAAATCACGCCAGACAAGTCTAAGCTTTATTAAAGAGTTTTTATTAACCAAGCTTGGCGATAACAGGGCCCACTACAAATACCAAATGAGAAATCCACACGGCAATCTAGTCAATCATAACCCCGACAGAAACACATGGTCATTATCCTGAAGTCCATCTGGTCAAATGAAGACTTATGTCCCAGCTTCCCCAGCAATAGGAGTTATCCTCAGAGACCTGCAACGAATAACCTGGACACACTGACAAAGCTGCAGACATTCACCTCTCCCTGGCTTCTCTCTCCACATTCCACTACTGCTAGGCCTCACCTCTCCTGGAGCTCCAGATAGTACACAAATTAGAAACACAAAGCGTCCTGACATTGCTATCTTCACTGTCCTGCCTAAGCAGTGAACAGAGGGTGAGGAATACAGACCAGGGATACCTGTCCTCAGAGTCTGTGTGCAAGAAATCAGAGAGCAAGCAGGTACTGGGGAGGTTGAGTTGCATGCTAGAGCGATGGCAACATGTGACCAAGAGAGTGAGCCCCTCCCTACCATGGGCCTTCATGGGGCGCGGGAGGGGAGTGGTTATATAACAATGCAGTACCGCCCCTTCTCAGGTGATGACAGGTGATGACAGGTGAGCATCCCAGGTGGGCAGGAGTGAACACCTAGCTGGTGGTGGGGCAATGGCTTCCAAGCTTGTGAGCCTTAACTAGCTGCCTATCTCACTACGCACCTAAGACCACAACCATCTTCACAGTGACCCTCTCCAATTTCGACTGTGCCGCTTCAATGAAACAGCCTGATCCTAAAGAACGCTTCAAAATGGGTTAGAGAACTGTAGATTAGAAAGTGGAACTAACAGAGAAATGGTAACTAAAAGGGAAACATTTCATGCATGGAGCAGCATGAATGCTGGCCGTTAATATAAACAGTAAGTGGAGATTTAAGTTCTCTCAGCCCCCTACCCCGCACCCCCGACCCACCCCCAGCACTGGAATCAGCCCCTTCCCCCACCGTACTACAGCTCGGAGGCTTGGCTTGCTTAGGTGGGGTTGAAATGCCCTAGAATGGCTCATTGTTGATTTTCCCTGGTGCTAGAGCCAGTGTTGCTGTGAAGCAAAGTGCTATTGAATTTGCTCACTCAGGCAGAACACTCAACAGGAAGGAAGGAAGCGGCCATTCTTTCTGGTCCTATTGTCTGCCCACCCAGCTTAAGCAATCAAACAGCTCTGTGGCCAGGGCTGGATGCTTAGGAGCTTGTCCATTTGTATTTTTTTCCCCTTGGTGGGCACTGGGGAAGCGGGCAGGAGAACAGCGAGGCTGGTTCTTCTGATTTTCAGGAGTTTCTGACAGCCTGGTCATGTTCTCTGGTGCTCGTTTTCTTTCTTTCTGGAAACATTTATTTACTTATTTTATCATGTGCCCGTTTTCTAAAAGCAAAGTAGGAAAGCAGAGTGAGTTGGGACAGAGGTGCACATTTTGACAGGTGAGGAGCACCCGCGTGCTGGACTTGCTCTCTGCATACATCCTGAAAGTAGGCAGACGTGAATGTGTCACCGCTAACCTGTGCAATGAGTCCGTGTTTTTGAATAACATGGTTAATGTACATCTAACCCCTGTCCTTGACAAATCATATACCTTCAGTGCACAGCATGCTCTTCTCTTTTTCAAGCAGTGGGTAAGGGCTTAGCCACTATCTTGCTCTATAAGGTAAGAGTAATTGTCCAGTGTGTGAAGATACCCTGGGAAAAATCTCACATTAATATAACCGGGCATATAAGAATGCCGTCGAGGGCGAAAAATGGCGCTAATTAAACTTATTAGTCAAAGTAAGAAATAAAACACAATAAAAGCTGAGAGTTACTGCACAAAAATAATAAACACTGTCACTGAGATATCTTTGAAAATGGTTGATGGCATCCTTCCAAATCTGGTAACTTTCTCCAGTAAAGTATTGTTTTGGTTGTGGGTCCAGTGCCACCCTAAATGGCCAAATCCTCACTGTGAAATCCCCCAGGAGCACATACAGATGCCAGTTTGTATCCCAGGTGCTTCATTCCATTTGCCTGCCAGTGGCCGGAAAAAACAGTAGAGAACAGCCCAAAGCCTCGGGCCCCTGCACCCATGTCACCTATCCGGGAGAACTGGAAAAAGCTCCTGGCTCAGGTAGACTCAGGTCTGGCCACTGTGACCGTTTGGAGCGTGAACCAGGAGATGGAAGATAGTTCTCTCTGTCTCACCTTTTATCTGTGAATTTGATCTGGCTTTCCAATAAAAATAAATAAATCTTAAAAAAAAACATAGTAGAAATGTGTGCCCAGCAGCAAATACTAGCAGGGCATGGATTTTTTTTCCTATGCAAAATAATTCTCAACTATTAATGCAACTTGAAAACACTTAGTGAATTGATTGCAGTTTCACCTGATTATTTTTTATTTTCGGATGAGTTCTTTTAAAGGATTTATTTTCTTTTTATTGGAAAATCAGATATACAGAGAAGAGGCGAGACAGAGATGAAGATCTTCCGTCCGTTAATTCACTCCCCAAGCGGCTACAACATCTGAAGCTGCGCCAATCTGAAGCTAGGAGCCAGGAACCTCTTCCAGGTCTCCCACACAGGTGGAGCATCCCAAGGATTTGGGTCGTCCTCTACTGCTTTCCCAGGCCACAGCAGGGAGCTGGATGGGAAGTGGAGCTGCCAGGATTAGAACCGGTGCCCATGTGGGATCTCGGTGTGTTCAAGTCGAGGACTTTAGCCGCAAGTCTACTGTGCCAGGCCCCATTTTCATATGAGTTTTCAGGAAAATAAAAATTTAAGGATTAAAAAAAAATACTTGAAACTAATTATAGTTGATTTGCTTTGGAGAAATGATACCTTCATGTACTTTTTGAAAAATTATGATTATTGAAATTGTTTGAGTTCATTTGAGAGATTGAAGATATAGCATGAACTCTTATCCGCTGTTGTACTCCAAAGACCTGCAATATCTTGGGCTGGGCAGAGACCAGGATCCAGGCCTACCACATGGATGTCATGGAGCCACAAGCTGCCTCCCTTGGTGAGCGTGACAGTACGATGGAGCAGGGTGAGGCAGCTCAACTCCAGGAACTCTGACATGAATGCACGCATTCCAACCTGCAGCTTGACCTCTAGCCCCGACAGCCACCCTCAGCGTGAACTTTCAACTGAAACTTTTTAGGAAAAACATTCAGAGCAACTGTGATGAGTGGCCTGAAGTCTTATGAAATTCAGAGGAAATAAGGAGTTTTCTGTGCTTCAAGTAACAAGGGATTTTTTTTTTACCATCTCAGAAAAAAATCATGCTATAATCTTCAAGCGATAACAGACTTGCCTCATTCACAATTCAATATTTGGCATAGTCAGTACAGTTTTCCACAGTAGCAGTCATAGGTGCTTCTTCCTTGTAAAAGTTACAGACCCCTTGATTGAAGAAGCTACTCTTTCCTGCTCCTTGGGAATCGCCAGCATTTTTAGCTAGGACCATCAGCACGATGATTAGGAGAATTCTGAAAATCGAAGTGCTTTCCAACTCCAAGGAACAGTGATCGCTTCAGGGTAGCTCATCGCTGCTATTCCTTTGTGTTATGATTTACACGGGGGCTTGGAGAACATCCAACCTTTGAAAAACTATGTGCCCACATGACCTGATGTGAAAACCTCATTATAAGGAAGATATCCCAGTAGGTTAAATCATTCCTCTGAGTTAAAGTATCTTTATTTTTAGACCACATTTATTTTTAGTTTTCTTTTTTCTCCCCAGAGATGGATCAATGAATGAGAAAGCTAGCGTCTGCAGAGTAATGAAAATGTTGGGAAAGTTACCAGAGTGAAGAGAAAAAGCTGAAAAGAGATTTTTTTTCTTCCTTTACATTTTTTGTCTTTGGGCTCTCAACTCAAGCTTTATTCTCTCAAATTTTTGAGGAGAAAAATAGAAAATGGTGAGATGGGATTCTAGATGCTCTGTTCTAGCTCCTTCATCCTCACCAAGCAGTGACTTGAAGCAAACAACTCTCGGAGTGGTTTCCCTCCCTGAGATCTGGGGTCTTTCTTTCTTTGTTTCTTTGTTTGTTTGTTTCTTTCTTTCTTTCTTTCTTTCTTTCTTTTCTTTCCTTCCTTTCTTTTCTTTCCTTTCCTTTCCTTTTCTTTTCTTTCCTTTTCTTTCCTTTCCTTTTCTTTTCTTTTCCTTTCTTTCTTTCCTTCCCTGCCTAGCTCTAAAATGTCCTAGTCCTCTGATGGTCTGCTTAGGAAAATACATACACACAGGTGTTTAACACTAAGGCAGATATCTCCAACTCCTCTGGTGGCAGAGAAGAAAGAGAAGTGATCTCCTTTCTTGATGTGCATGATCATTCCTTTAAGAGTTACAGACATTTCTCCCTGAGAACCTGCTCTCTGGAAAATTGGAGTCTTTTCTCATCTCCCTCTCTTGTTCTGTCATGGTAAAGGGACTGGCTAGACCTTGACCTAATTCATTGTTTTTTTTTTCTCCAGCTAAATCTTTACTGCACTTGTAATCCTCATCTTTAGCTAAATTTCTTTTCCAAACATTCTGACTTTGTAGAGGAGCCTTTCCTAAAGTCGCTAGATCAGCAAAAATGTGTTGTCCATTCTGTGCAAATGAGCTTTTTCCAAAGTGTGCCAAGTCTCAGAGAATAACTTCATAAAGGTCTGGAAAAGTGAACATTGCAAAAGAAATATACAAGAATTTCAAGCTTTTTGATCAAAAAATTCTTTAAAGATGCATTGTCATATTTATTTTGAGGCCTGTTGGGTTTTGTTTATTTGCTTACTTATTTGTTTTAAATAGAGGGACATGGTTACCCCTTAAAAAGGAGTAATTTAACTCCCTGTTAGTACACAATTAACTTCATGGTAGCTATAAAAACAATTTATACTATCGCCAAGTTGCATTTCCTCTTTAGAATCAAACGTTTAGTTAAATCAATAAATCTGAAATATAGCTGACACGGATACATCCCTCTCTCCTTGTAGTTGAACTATGACAGATACATTTAAATGATGGCTAATGGAGACACGTTACTCCTTGGTTGCAGTGAATTTTTTTCAATGCAAATAAAAATCTAAAACCTATGCTATTTGAAAAGATTCATAAACATGAAACCTGATGTTACTCTTCACCACTTTAAAGATAATCTAATGCACTGCATCAGCGCTGTGTGATGACATACGCTAGTGATTCAATGGTCTCCTGGAATACGGCCCTTACAAACTTTCCCCCATCATTACAGAGGTGAAAGTGTTTGTTTGCTTTCTAAAAAACATATTTTACTTATTGGAAAGGCAGAGTTAAAGTGAGAGAGACTCTTCCGTCTGCTGATTCACTTTCCAATGGCTGAGGCTGGGACAGACCGCAGTTAGAGCCTGCAGCTCCGTCTAGGTCTTCCACATAGAACAAGGAACTTCTTTCTCTGCTTTTCTCAGGTGCACTACCTGAAAACCGAACTAAAGTGGAGCATCTGTGGCTTGAACCAACACTTATATGGGATGCTGGCATTGTAGTCGATGGCTTAACTCACAGGGCCACAATATGGACTCGAAAGTGTTTCCTTCTCTCTTGCTTGTCTGATCTGTAAAGTCTAATCAATCACACAGCTACGGATGAGCTGACAGTTATTAGAGTTTTCACTTGGCAGAATAAACAGACACATTGAATAAATGAGGCAATCAGTAGGGACCTATTTCATGGTAGCATTTTGGTTTATTGGCCATGCATAAAGGCTTCTTGGGCTTACATAAGTAATGCATTAAAACATATCTGGAAAGGAACAAACTAATCTCAATAATTTAACTGTCTGCCATAACAAATGAAATCATATCTTACAGGGTTAATATGTTACATTTGCCGCATGAAATTCTGACATTTTTGGCCAAAACCTACACCCTCAGATGACTGCCATTTTTAAAACATACTACATGAGAAGAGGCATGTACCTGGCCTGTGCTTGTGTAAAAAGAGTAAGAATTAGCCTTCTTGGCTGGCCAATCAACTCCTGTCTTTGCTCCCTCCCCTTTGTTCTCTTTCTAACAAATTCCAGTTGCAAAAGCTGGTTAGTTGATTTAAGTATTGCACTTGGCTCCTTACCTGGCTGCCTTGTAATAAACTTTCTCTCTGCTAAAGGCTGTGCCTTTAATGAATGTGCACGGGCAGTCACACTCACATTTGCTTGATAGCAGAATTGGAAACCCAAATGTGACTGTAAGTTCTTCTGCACATTTTTGCCCAAGCTCACAGATGTCATATCAAAGGATGGATCCAGTTTCAGTTCTGTGCAGTTGCCTGAGCATTTAGCTTGATGCTTAACCAGTGATTTTGATCCCCCAGCACGGGATACTGTTTCTTCGTGCCGTTGGGCTCCCTTTTGCTGGAAAAAGTTTGAGTTTAGAGTACATATTTGATGAGTAACCTCAGTGTAAAATGACCAATCTCTGAGACTTCCACTGCTTTTTCTTCAAAGATTTATTTAGTTTTTGAAACCAGAGTTGCAGGGAGAAAAGGAGAGAAAGGGCCTGGTGGGATGGCTCAGTGGCTGAATCCTTACCTTATAACCACTGGGAACCCATATGGGTGCAAGTTGGTGTCCTGGCTGCTTCACTTGCCATCCAGCTCCCTGCCTGTGGCCTGGGAAAGCAGTAAAGGATGGCCTAAACTTTTGGGATCCTGTACTCGTGTGGGAGATCTGGAGGAAGCTCCTGGATTGAGATTGGTTCAGCTCTGACCATTGTGGATATTTGGGGAGTGAGCCAGTGAGCAGGAGTTCTTTCTCTCTTTTTGCTTCTCTCTGTAAATCTAAATCTGCCTTTCAAAAAAAAAAAGAAAAAAAAGAAAGGTGAGGGAGAGAGATGTTCATTCCAGGTCTCCTCCATGAGTGTCACAGGCTCAAATAATTAGGCAATCATGCACTGCTCTTCCCAGATCGTTAGTAGAAAGCTGGATTGAAAGCCAGGACTAAAGGGACCAGTGCGATAGCATAGCGGCTGAAGTCATTACCTTGCACGCACTGGGATCCCATATGGGCACCAGTTCTAATTCCGGCAGCCCTGCTTCCTATTCAGCTCCCTGCTTGTAGTCTGGGAAACGCTCCACCCATATGGGAGACCTGGAAGAAGCTCCTAGCTCCTGGCTTCGGATGGCCTCAGCTCTGACCATTGTCGCTACTTGGGGAGTGAACCAGCAGATGGAAGATCTTCCTCTCTGTATGTCTGACTTTCCGAACAAATAAATAAACCTTAAAAAAAAAAAAGTGGAGCAGCCAGGACTCAAACCAGTGCCCACATGGTAGCATTGCAGGCAATGGTTATACCCAGTACACCCCAACATTGCCCCCAGATTTCCCCTTTGTCTCATCTCAAGTTGTGTTGGAGTATCTGGGTTGAAAGCTTTTATCCGCTCATGGTGAAAGGTTTATCGTTTCTGGTAGTGTAATGAGATAGGCAGCTAGTTCAGGATCACCAGTTTGGAAACCACTCCCCCTACCACCCAGGGGTTCACTCCTGCCCACCTGGGATGCTCACCTGTCATCACCTGAGAAGGGGTGGTACTGCATTGTTATATAACCACTCCCCTCCCACGCCCCATGAAGGCCCATGGTAGGGAGGGGCTCACTCTCTTGGTCACATGTTGCCATCGCTCTAGCATGCAACTCAACCTCCCCAGTACCTGCTTGCTCTCTGATTTCTTGCACACAGACTCTGAGGACAGGTATCCCTGGTCTGTATTCCTCACCCTCTGTTCACTGCTTAGGCAGGACAGTGAAGATAGCAATGTCAGGACGCTTTGTGTTTCTAATTTGTGCACTATCTGGAGCTCCAGGAGAGGTGAGGCCTAGCAGTAGTGGAATGTGGAGAGAGAAGCCAGGGAGAGGTGAATGTCTGCAGCTTTGTCAGTGTGTCCAGGTTATTCGTTGCAGGTCTCTGAGGATAACTCCTATTGCTGGGGAAGCTGGGACATAAGTCTTCATTTGACCAGATGGACTTCAGGATAATGACCATGTGTTTCTGTCGGGGTTATGATTGACTAGATTGCCATGTGGATTTCTCATTTGGTATTTGTAGTGGGCCCTGTTATCACCAAGCTTGGTTAATAAAAACTCTTTAATAAACCTTAGACTTGTCTGGCATGATTTTGCCTGCACCCTGCAACAGTAGGGCAAGTCAGTCATTGAAATTCTTTTAAAGTTTTCATAAATGAAAGTGAAGTTAGTCTCTAACGAGTGAAGTAAATGGAAACATTGAATGGGTGATTTAAGGAGTGATAAACATGACTTTTGCAGGACAGCCAGGTGGCCCTTTTGTTAATCCTTTCAGCATTTTGTTTTAAGAAGGAAAGGATGGTGGTGGATGGTGAGAAAGAGAGGGAAGTAAGGGAGTGAGGGATGGGGGAGACTTGCCTCCAATTGCCTGAAATGCACCCGGCTTCCTGGCTGACACAACCAAGACCGAAGCTAGTTTTGCAGCATTTAACCCCATGGCTTCATTGCAGATACCAGGAACCCAAACACTTTGAGCCATCAGTACTGTCTCCTAGGATCTGTGTTAGTAGAAGATTTAAGAGCCACGGACAGTAACTGTAATTGAGCCTAGCCACCATAATGTGAAATTATAACCGTCTTAACAGCTAGGTCAAACACCACCCCTGTCCAGTTTCTTTTTTTTTTTTTTCCCCTCTTTTTGCCAAAATTTGTAAATAAACAACTTTGAGCTTAGTGTCTGTTGTAATAGTATACTGAATTTGCACCCTCCATGTGCAAAAGTATGGGTTGCCCTGGGTCATGTTTCTCAATAGAAGCAAGAGAGAAAAATGCAGCCATGTCGAACAGGTACAAATTCCATAGGGGCCAAACAAGAGCCACAGGCGAATCCACCCAGTGTGGTCACATTTCCCAAGTAAGAAACAACCTGGTCATGGGTTGTTCTGCTAACGAAGAGAAGCATTCCCCTTTGTTTTCCACTAGGTGAAGGTTCTTAGCTACTCTGAAACTCTAGCTTAGGAGGCCGTTTTTGTGTGTTTTGTTTTTGTTGTTGTTAAATGAGTTTCTTTTGGTGTACTTTTCTTTTCTGGAAATCTACTCATAAGATTTTCATTTATTTTATTTTACTTGTTGATGATGTCTACAGAGTTGACAAGGGTGGGAAGGGTCTAGGGTTAGGGGAAAGTGGAAGACCGTTGTTTCCAAATGTTCTTTTTCTTTTTGTATCCCAGGGGAAGGAGGAGATAAGAGGAAAAGCCATACCTAGCTCCCCATCTGCCTCAGTACCTGAGGATAGGGAATAACCATCCAATATCATCCCAGAGTCCCCGATGTGGAGCGTGTTCCAAGGCTTCTGTTCAAGTGGTTTTGATAGTTTTTTTTTAAATCTGTAAAACGTTATTTTTTGATAGTTTTTACATATTTGATTAGGGTGTGAAGGGTCAAGGGCTAGAGAAAAGTGGGTGAGACATTGTTCTGACATTCCTTTTTCCCCTTCCTGTATCTGTGGAGAGGAAAGACATAATGCCGCCAGTCTTGCCAATCCAAGGATGAGGAAATCCTTCCAGGGGCCATTAGCCAACATAGTCCACCAGAGTCTCCATTCACCCAGGTATTTGCCATCAACATTTGGTTGGGGTAGTTGAGCAACTTGTTCTGCCCTCACTCCTCTGCTAAGGTTCTAAATGTCCTCTAAAGACCCCAATGGACTGTCATATCTTCTGTGTGCGTCTGGGCATGCTGCCTACTGCTCTGTCTTATCCAGTGAGGAGTCCCAGTTCTAAAAACATGCACTCCATGGTCAGTCCATAGATCCTGTTATTCTCCCCTTGGTTGGAGTTCTGAATCCTGAGGTTCATTTGGGGAGATCTCCAAAGAGACGTTGTCTGAGTAGATCCCAGGTTTGACTCTTGTGTGTGCTTGCCAGTAAGGGGTCTGGCTCTGTCCATCATCCACATCAGCCTATGCGCACAGTAGTAGTTGCCACTGCTGGGTCAATTCTGTCTCCAGCCCTATCTCCTACTTTAATGAATGGGTGCTGCAGCTCAGACCAACACTGGCCATTTACATACTCAGCCCTCATGTACACCAGTGGGAACTGCAGCCTAGTCAAATTGACCCCAATAATTCCCACTAGGCCTTCCCTATTCCTGATTCTTGTGCTTGTAGTATATTCAACAGACTGCTCCAGTCTGTCCTGCATCCCATTCTGCTCTCATACACAGCAGTGGGATTGATGCCTAGTCCAACCCAACTGACCCTACTATCCAGTTCACACTCATTCTAGCGGATGCTACCAACTGTCTAGCCAGGCCCACCGCCAGTTCTGGTTCTCTTGATCACCAATGGAAGTTGAAGTCCATCAGAGAGGTCCCAAGCTCCTTTATCAGGTCTCCTCCCCATGGCAGATCTCATGCACATCGGTTGATCCTTGACCCAGACTGACTTAGTCCACCCCCCATCCTGGAAGGAACAGTGTCCTTGTCAAACTAGTCCACAGCCATTTCAATTCTTACTGTTAGGTGCTTTTGCCCAGCCACACTTTGTGCACATCCAGACATAGCTGTCTCATGGTTCAGCGGGGAAGACCAATCCTAGCCTGTCCTACACCCATCCTGGTTCCCACAATCACTAGTAGATGCTGGAGTCTAGCCCAATTTGCAACTTCCCAGACCCAGTCCACACCTTTGTCGAGGAACATTGTAGTCAGGTTCAGCCCTGATCACCACCCCCATTCTGTCTCCCGAGCTCACCTGTGGGAGCCACAACCCAGCCTGGGCATCCTCTTAGCTCCCTTACTAGGCTAGTTCCCAATCACAGATTTGTACATGCCAGGGTTGCTCTAACCCAGCTAGGCACAGCTGATCCCCTGTCTTGGCCTTTGCCATCAGTTGCTGCAACCTGCCCTTTCCAGCATGACTCCAGTCCCAATTCTTGCTGGTGAGTGATGTAGCCTGGACTTGCTCAGTCTTCTCCCATTCTTGGCAAATCCAGACCAGTAGGTTTGATAACCTAGCTCAGCATGACCTGTACTTTAACCTGGCTCCAGTACCAGCCAGTGAGCTAATGTTGATACAATGGCTCAGTTGAAATCCTCCACTTGCAAGAGACAGCATCCCTTATGGTTACCAGTTTGTGTTCGAGCTGCTCCATTTTCCATTCAGGTCTCTGCTTAAGGCCTGGGAAAGCATCAAAGGATGGCCCATGCCCTTGGGTCCCTGCACCCATATGGGAGACATGAGAGAACATCCTGGCTCCCGACTTCAGATTAGGTTTGCTGTGGCTGTTGCAGCCACTTGGGGAGTGAACCAGCAGACAGATCTTTCTCTCATTTTCATCTCTGTAAATTTGTCTTTCCAAACAAAATAAATTAAAAAAAAGGAGAGTTAAAGAAATTGATCTCAAAGAGATGATTGTACAAAATGATCAAAAGTGCATGAGGAATAATAAATTTTAGCTCTATGTCATAAATAGTAAATTTTCTATTAGGAGATTTTTAAATAATTGTGAGACATTTTATAGAAAAGATCACTTATTTATGATGATAGCCCTATATATGACATGTAGACCTGTATTGAAATGAAAAATAAAATGACTTATAAGCTGTCACAAAGAAGAAATTATAGGGGACTGGGTGTTTAACCTAGTGTTGAACACTCTCATGTCAGAGGACCTGTGCTCAGTTGCAAAGTCTGGCCTCTGATTCCAGCTGCCTGTTTGTGCATATCCTGGGAGGCAGTGCTGACAGTGCAAGCAGCTGGGCTCCTGACACGCATTTGGGACATCTGGATTGAGGTCTAAGTTTTGGCTTTGCTCCCTGCCCAGTCCAGCAGTTGTGGGCAATTGAGAAGTGAACCAGTAGATGATAATTCCGGTCTGTCTCAAAAATTTTTCATGATACATTTCCATAGACACAGGAATTTCTCCTTCTGCCCCCATACCATTGTCACTCACACTGTTTCTCCCCCCTTATTGTTATATTATCCTTCAGCAATAGTCACAAGCCCATCCTTCTGCTATTTGAATGCATCATGGCATTGCAGGCATAGAAAATGGCAGAAAGTCCAACATCCAATTGTCAAGATATATGGAACAGTTTCATTGGGAGTCCTACTTTTATTCAGAAGTAGTGATGCATACTGTAGCACATCTTCACTTCCAAGAATAATAGTCTCCATTATACAGTTAATCTATGACAATATAGGTATGCATATGTTTACTTGTATATCTAGTAGTCTCATATTTTGCATGAAGGTTGCCTTATATTTGAGAGAGCATATGACATTTGTCCTTTTGAGATTTGTTTATTTCACTCAAATAATATTTTTATAAGTCAGAATATGCAAAAATGTGCACACGATGATATTTTTATCTAAAGTTGAATATATTTATGTATAATTACATATAGTGCACTTTCTCAAAACATAATCACCAAAAATTTATTGCAGTCATCCCTGAAGTAGTATGCTTTTTTGGATTTTTCCTTCTATGTTCTATAATGAGCTTGTTTTGCCTTATTTTAGTAATATGTAAAAACAGTAAATTTGTTATAAGAAATAGATGCAGAAAATGCAACTATCAATAGGGGAAATGGGTAATGATAAAACTCATACAGAGATGTGTGTAGACATCCATTATGGTTCTAATAAGCTGAAATTTGCCTGGCCACTTGCAAAGCTAAACCTTGCCACAGGAGGATCTGTGAAGAAGTTATAAACTACTAAGTAGACTTGTAGGAAACTACTAATTTGCACTTCATGACTACGCATGTGCTGAACTAGAACTACAAGGGACTCAGCAGTTTTCGGTCAGATTGGATTTTGTCAAGACAGTAAAGTTTCTTTGATTGAAAGGATTTGAAGTTCTAGAATCTTGTTTCATTTGTTCTTATGCAGCAAAATCATGGAAACCACTAGCCAGCTACATTTTACAGATCTGGAGTTGGTACAAAAGAAAGCAAAGTCTTGATATTCAAGCAGTATAGATCACAGAAAAGTATAATATGTTTATGTGAAATCAACCTGTCGGGATAACTTACTTAAGCATATCACTTAAGAGAACTAATGGTATCTGAAGGATGAAATTTAGCTCAACAATTTAGTAAAGTTAGAGTAAATGATATGATATGAGAGTTTATGGTACAATATGATGTGACATGGAGATCCTGGGTACACACAGAGTTCAAAGTCTATCAGAGAAAACCATACTTAAACCATGAAATAAGTGCTTCAACTTAAATAATGGTTAGACATCGTTACAAAACAGACAATTGACTGTGTAATTACTTATAATTACAAAAGTTGTATCTACACTGGACACTTCTAAACATGTGTGAGAAAATTAGAATTAGCAAATGTTAATTAAAAAAATCTATGCATAATTTTTCATAGTAAATCGAGCTTTTTGAGCAACAGTTATGGGACATGTGTCCAAAGTTGTGGCTGAAATAAATTTGTTTGCATTCTACTCACAAAAAATCCCTGGAGACCTTGTGCTGTAGCACAGGGGTCTGAACTGCTGCCTGCAGTGCTAGCATGGGCACACAGGTTGGAGCCCTGGCTGCTCCACTTATGGTCCAGTTCCTGGGAAGGCAGAGGAGGATGACCCAGTTACTTGGGCCCCTGTCAACACTGTGGAAGAGTTAGAGGAACTCTGGGCTCCTGCATTTAGACTGCACCAGCCCTGATTATCCATTTAGGGAGTAAACCAACAACAGGAAGCTTTTTGTTTGTTTGTACCTCACTCTTTTCCTAGTACTCTGCATCTTGAATAATAAATCTTTAGAAAAGTTATTGGAAAAATTTATTTCTTCTGCTTTATTACAGAGGTATTCTCCAAGAGGCAGATAAACTTGCCTCTGATTTGAAGTTAATTAGGACCTCTGCTACTCAGAGTCGGAAATTGGGAATGGCAGATGTAAGAAAACCGAGAATGGAACATGGCATAAGACATATTAAAAAAAAAAAACAAAACTGTGGGATGCCCTGGTATTCTAGGCTCTTCTGTTTTTATGAGATATCTTCCTTAGAATCATAAATTTTCTTTGACTATTATGGGGGGTAAAATTTTAAGGATAGGAAATGACATTAAGAAGGACCAAATCTGTCTTTTATTGAAAAAATTTTCATTTGTATTTGTGACCCATGGTTCTACAACTCCCAACGGAATTAATCCACCAGCGGAGAACTCATTAGTTTGTGATCTGACAGTTTTATATTTGAAAAATGGTTGATTTTTTTTCTTTCCTCATTTAGAACTAAAATATATGAGTTTGACATTGGAAAGCTGAAAAGTAAAATGTAAAGAATGCAGCATGTTGAGGCAAATCTTTTACTTGAATGCAGTTATTTTATTCAGATACTAGCTGTTTGTATGTGGGAAAGCTGTTCAGCCTTTTTGAATTTGTTTCTTTTCTTTTAGGATGACAGTATCAAGAATTAGTTTAGGGCCCGGCATCGTGGCCTAGTGGCTAAAGTCCTCGCCTTGAACGCACTGGGATCCCATATGGGCACTGGTTCTAATCCCGGCAGCCCCACCTCCCATCCAGCTCCCTGCCTGTGGCCTGGGAAAGCAGTGGAGGACGGCCCAAAGCTTTGGGACCCTGCACCCGTGTGGGAGACCTTGGGGAATTTCCTGACTCCTGGCTCCAGATCGGCACAGCACCTGTCATTGTGCTCACTTGGGGAGTGAATCATCGGACGGAAGATATTCTCTATCTCTCCTCCTCTCTGTATATCTGACTTTGTAATAATAATAATAAAAAAAATCTTAAAAAAAAAAAGAGTTAGTTTAGCTAGGGTAGTTAGTTGGGAAAATAATTAAGTTGGATTCCTATCTCAGGCCTTTTTCTATGAATAAAACTTTTTTTTTTTTCAGAAACTGACATAATTAAAACAATCTTTTACGTTGACTGTGATGGGTGTTTAGTCTAAGCGGTTTACCTGCCTGTTAGTTCTCCCACGTCCCACACTGCTGTGCTTGGGTTCAAATCCCAGCTCTGGTTTCTACTTCCAGCTTCCTCCTAAAGTGTTCCCTGGAGAGCAGTGCTGATGTCTCAAGTGAGTTGCAGTCTCCGGTGTGGGAGGCCTGGGTTACGTTCTGTCTTGTCTTCAGTATACCACTGCAGTGGAAACTGGAGCTGTAAATCAGCAGAGAGGAGTTTTTTTCCCCTCTATTCTCGAGTAAAGAAAACAACTTTTAAAAATCATTGACTTCCCTACTTTGATGACACAAACCTTAGAGGAAAGGCATGATTTTTACCAGTTTGAAAACGCAACAGAATTCAGCATATGTTTGTATATAAACACACACATATATGCATAGATCTGCATATTTATATACATGTATCAAATGTTATTTAGATGGAATGTGAAACCCAGTTGCAAAAAGGCCAAAGATGGTCTTTACAAAAATGTAACTGAAGTAAGTGGGCTTTGTCATGGTCAATTAGTCCATAAGTTTCTTTACCTTGACTTATATAGGCACCAGAAATGCCAGAATTGTGCGTTAACACTGAGAAGATACTGAACTATTTTGTCACAAAGTATCTTAACTAAGAATAGGTTAATACTACATGAGATGGGACCAGGTCTACTTTATACAAAGTATCTTTAAAAAAAAATGTAGCCACACAGTGGATTTTATACAAGTAGACAATATGAATGCTGATAGAGTAGAATAAATAAATAAATAAAAGGATGAATTTTTCTCAATGCATTTCTTTTGGACTGAAAATCATCTCAATGATTGTCTTGACTCTACACTTTACCTGAGGAACTTTCTAAAGCAAAGGTTTGGTTTGGCAAGTAGCCAATCATGTGGACAGTTAGGTGGCCATTCAAGCCGTTGCAGTACTGGGGTTGGATGGAAACATACAGGTATGTCTGGAATGATGCCAATGGGAAGCATAACACATTCATGCACCTACAATCAGTGGGTTAGATTGTTCATCTTGTCCATCTTTTTGTATCCTCCTTTTGTATTCTTTTTTTTTCCAGATGATGCTAAGTTGATGCACATAAGACATAATAGGGCATAAAATGCTTAGATTCAGTTTTTGAAATCATATGAGATATAAAAGGAAACTCAGATGGATCATGAACAGTAATTTGTAAAACCAAGGTAGAAAATCATTTTACTAGAGGCAAAATTAAAGATAAATACAACCATATGTAGAAAACTAGTAAGTATCTGTCAGTAATAGAACTTCGCTACATGCAGAGAAGAGAAATCATATTCTCAGGAAAATGGTGCATTGAGTATTTTCCCCAGAAGCTAAAGAAATTTCTAGCAAGGTATCTTTTTTACCAGAAATTAATAACAATAAATAATTCGATCATAAAAAATAGCTTTAAAATGTCCTTTACAGACAAGAAAATTTTCTATTAGTAATTATTATCAGAAGAATTTGTTGTTTTGCATGAATAAAAAAATTGGAAGCTCTTGCAAATTTGCGGTTTTTGTTTTCAGCTGACAAAGGAGACCTTCTGGTTTTGCTTGTTTTATCTGACAGAGAGAGAGAGAGTGCTTCCATCTAAGCTTCAATTCATTGATCTGCTCCTTAAATGTTCTAGGTTTCAGGGCCTGGGGCTAGACTGCAGCCAGGAACTTAGAACACAATCTAGGTCACCCATGTGTGTCAGGGGACTAACTTGAAGCATTCCCACTGTTTCCCGTCGTTGTCTGTTTCTGTGGGAAGCTGGCGTTAGGATTCAGAGCCCGGAGCTAAGTCTCTTACTGTGATGTGTGACAGATGTTTTTACTCTCTAAGCAAATACCCATCCTGGCTTCAGTGTTTCTAACAATACATTTGGAGCGACTACTCAATTTAAAAACTAACACTTTTAAATGTAAGAAATCTTTTTTTTTTCTTATTGGTCACGCACAACTCCTAAATAACAGTGGGATTGGAGAATAGGATCAAATATAGAACAAATATCATGTTATTGATATAGACTTTTTTTATAGCCAGAATGGAATCTACTGAGTCTGATTTAAATTCTTTCACAAGGGAGTCCTTTGACAGATGTGCAGACAACTGAAAGAGGAAATTCCTCCTTCAGTAAGTGCAAAATTTATTGTCTTTGTGATTTTTTTCCTTCTAATTGTCTTTTTAATCCTTTTTTGCAATGGAAGATGCCCATCAACATGTTCCTTTATTACAAGCCAATTCACTCATGTTTTAAGATCAGCAGATGTTCTGAGATTTAAATTCAAATCATGTCAGCAAGTATCCTTTAGCTTGCTTTTTTTTCCCCCTTGTCCTCTCTCTGCCCTTTTTCCTATTTTTAATTCTGTTATTATTCACAAATCTTTTCAAAGATTTCCATCCTTCAAAATATGATGGCCTTCTAATGTGAAATCACTTAGTTCTGGCAGTTAGCTTTATTGAATAGCAATTACATTGGTCTTCACAAAACTGAAGCTGGACTCCCTTACATTTTTCCTCAAATGCCATTTTATAGTTTGTTTTTGTAACACATGGTGAATAGAATAGTATCTGTTTTTTATATGGTGTTTCACAGCTTCATAAAGCGCGTTTACTACTTTGGCTTACTATTTTGTTTCTTCTGCACGTTTGTCAAGATTTTGGGATGTGGAAGATGGGTCATATAGGAGGTATCGATTGTCATAAATCATCCATCACCAGTTTTAATTTAACTACCTTCAAAATTATATTCATCCTAGAGTTTAAATCATTTCTGAAATACATTAATCCCGAGGATGCAATTCAAAGAATTATTTATTATTTTTATTTGAAAGGCAGATATTTAGAGAGAAGGAGTGACAGATCTTCTATCCGCTGATTCACTCCCAAGAGGCCAACAGCCAGAGCTGAGCTAATTTAAAGCCAGAAGCCAGGAACATCTTCCAGGTCTCCCACATGGCCCTAGGTTCCCATGGTGGAACATATTCCAAGAAACTGTCCAGGTGGTTTCAACAGTGTCGAGGTGTTGTTGATTTCATTGTTCCAAGGTTGAAAAAATCATTCTATGAGCCATTGACTGACATAGTTCACCTTAGAGTTTCCATTCACCCAGATACTTGCAAAAGAAAGGCCAATACAAATCTGAACAGGCAGGATACTTGAGTCTATTACCATGATACCAAGCTCTTCTGCGAATTCGCATTTCCATTTGATTCTCCATTCTTCACTGACCTGAAGTATATAAACAGCATTTTCTGGTTACTAGGTCTTCATGTCTGGGCACTAGGTCTTAATTGTTTTTTGGAAAAATATTACTTTAATTTTTTATTGTTTAAATAGTTTTGTGAAACCCAGAGTGACAAGTTGTATGTGTGAGAAAGAGGGAGATTGAGGGAGAGAATCTTCCATTCACTGAGTTCTTCCACACATTGACTGATTCACTCCGCAGACGGACAGGACAGCTGGCGCGGGTCAGGCTGAAGCCTGGAACTCCATTCTGCTCTTCCTGTCAGGAGCCCAAGGGCTTGGCTCATCATCTGCTGCATTCACAGGGGCGTTAACAGGAAGCTGGGTCAGAGACAGAGGTGCTAAGACTAGGATTGAGATGCCGATACGGGATGCCTGCTTCTCAAGCTGTGGCTTAACCCATGTACCACAACGCCTGCCCTGCTGAAGGCCTTTATTTCTGAGGTCCTCCATGTCACATAAAATGTTGATTAAATAAACTTGTTGTGTTTTCCTCTTCTTAATCTCTCCTTTGCTAAAGGGGATCATCTATGAGCCTGCTGGTGAGTGAGGAGAGGTGTGGCATCTTTCAGTCCCTCCTATTATACTTGGAAACCATAAAACCTCCTGTTGCACTTGATCATGCCCTGTTCATTGCTGTCTTACCCATCAGCTTGAACACGAAGTACAGTGCTCAGAATTGTGACTGTACAGGCCTGCTGTTCAGTGGGTGCAGATTGGGGAAACATACCTCAAGGAACCACGTGAATGGTGTCTTGGAGAGAGCTGAAGTTTTTGAGTAAGTGAAAAAATGTGTGAGAGTTCTCAGAATAATCTTCCCTATTGCTTATTCAAACTATTTGTAAAAAAAGATCATCTGACTAGGAACTTACATTGATCAAATTGATCATCATAATTTCCAAGATTCAACTATTATGTTACTGATTATATGTCTTGGTGATTAGTATTCGCTTCTTAGCATGGTATTCATGGTCTTCTGGAATTAGATTTTTACACTTCTCAGTAGTTCTTGTTTCTCAATTCCTATGACCCAAATTCTATCATTTCAGTATTGGAACTATTTCCATAAATCTGTATTCATATGTCTTTCATCTGATACAGAGAGGGCATGAGCTGTGCCAAGCTCAGGGCTAGATGACAGCTAACAATGTAAAGGAGGCATGAGCTTTTTTGAAATAGACAAATCTCATTGTTTTGTACATTTAATTTTTACAATTTAAATTTACTTATTTTCTTTTATTTAAAGATTTATTTTTATTGCAAAGTCAGGAATATATTAGAGAGGAGGAGAGACAGAGAGGAATATCTTCTGTCCAATGATTCACTCCCCAAGTAACCGCAACGGCTGGTGCTGTGCCGATCTGAAGCCAGGAGCCAGAAACTTCCTCCAAGTCTCTCATGCGGGCGCAGGGTCCCAGTGCTTTGGGCCATCCTCAACTGCTTTCCCGGGCCAGAAGCAGGGAGCTGGATGGGAAGCGGGGCTGCCGGGATTAGAACTGGAGCCCCTATGGGATCTTGGCACATTCAAGGCAAGGACTTTAGCTGCTAGGCCTCCATACCAGGCCCAAGTTTATTTATTTTCAATGCAGAAAGGTAGAGAGTAAGTTCCAATATTCTGGCCCAGTCCTCAAATACCTATAACAGAATAAAAGCCAGGAGCCAGAAATTAAATCTAGATTTTCTACACTGGCGATATGCATTAGCAAAAACCTACAGTCAGGAGCCAGAGCACATCAACTCCGGCACTCTGTATGAGAGGGCTACACTAAGGACATAGCGGGGCAGTTAACAAAGTCTTCCTTAATGTTTCCAACTCTGTGTAGCCTACGCAAAGCTGGCACAGGTGGATGTTTCGTGACATGCAGTTTCTTTGCAAGAGAATTTCCACTGATAAGTGCTAAGTTAGAGATATTCTGATGCCATACTTTGACCTAATTATAAATGTCCTAAGCTTTAGCAAAGATGGTGTATACAAACTAAATTAATAGGCATGAATTTCAATCATGGATTTAAAGATAATCCTATGTGATTTAAAAATCACAATTAATGTGTTTATTCATCCATTTAATCAATGTTTATTAAATTATGTGTCATGTAACAAAAGAATGAATATAGAAACAAAAGATTTGAGTTGAATCTTCATGTTGATAGCACAGTTTGGGAGAACCAGAATCCCATTGAGCTTTACTCTGTTTATAAAATGGGAACAGTGACACGTATTTTGAGAGCTGCTGAGAAAATGCCGATGCAGCATTTGTCAACATCTGGGACACTGTGGATCCTCAATACACGGACGTTTTATCATCACCATTATTTTCGTTAGTATTTTCTGGAATTGAAACTAAACCAGTCATAGTAATTATCCTATAATTCAATTGTGGAAATCCTATTAAACTTTCAATATCTTAAGACAAAGACCTAGAACTACATTTATAATTATTATTGTCCAAACTACTTGACTACTGTGTGCCCTTTGGAGAATGTTGTAATATATTCTAATTCAATAATTAGAGGTATTGAAGAACCACAGGTTACATATAAAAGAACAGGAAATGACTAAATAGCCTTGAATTTGGTAACTTGTATTTATGGTTATGTTAATATATGTAATTAGAAACTACTTAGTAAAACCTAGAGTGATGGGAATTGATGGTGGGGAGAAGAGAGCAGAGGGTTAGAGAACATTTCTTGTCAATCTTAATAAAGATATTGGCCTTCATTCTATTGGTGACAGCAAGACAGTTAACACTCTAAATATAAGTGTGACGTGGGCAAACTTGTGTGTTAGGGAGTTCTGCTCAGGGAAAAGAGTGAGGGACAAACTCCATGAGCAGCAGAGAAGCTGACTAAAGGCTCCTTAATAAGTGGAAGTATCTGAGCCACGGGACTGGTTAGGAGGTTGCAAAGCAATTAAAAAATAAAACTGAGAAATAAGAATGGAACTAAAACGCATCTTCTGGAGATGAAATGGGAAGGGGTAATGATATGTTATTTTTATTTTGATGATGTTTACATAGTTGAGAAGGATGGATGCCTCTGTGAAGCACTGATTACAATGGGAAGGGGTCAAGGAATGAGGGAAAGTAACGAGACAATTATTTCCATTTTTTTTTCTTCCTGTATCTGGAGGAAGGGAGGAGAGCATGGGAGAGGACCGTTCCTAGCAGCCTAACTATGTCAGTACCTGGGGATGTTGGATGGCCGTTCAATATCATTCTGAGTTCTCAGCATGGAGCATGTTGTGAGAGACTGCCCAAGTGGTTCCGATAGTTTTGAGGTGTTGTTGATTTTGTTGTTTCAAGGTCGAGGAACTCATTCTATGATCCATTGACTGACATAGTTCACCTTAGAGTTTCCATTCATCCAGACACTTGCTGTCAAAGCTTGGCCAGGAGAGTTGTCTTATTTATTCTACCATCCATGATACTAGATGTTTTCTGCAGGCCTCAATGATCTGGTTCTCATGTCTATCATGTGCATCTGGGCATGATAGCCACTGCACAGGCTCCAGCAACTGAGAAGACCCAGTTCTGACACACGCACGCCACAGTCAGACCACAGATCCTGTGGTTTTCTCTGCGGTTGCAGTTTTGAGACCATCTGTCCAGTTATGGGAGTCCTCAAAGAAATCTCACCAGACGTGACCCCACACCTTACTCCTGTGTGTGCCAGCCAGTATGTAGTCCAGCTGAGTCAATCAGCACTTCAACCTATACGCCTAACGGTGATTGTAATTGCCTGGTCAGTTCTGTCTCCAGCCACATCTCATATGCAAACTAATGGGTGCTGCGTCCCATACCAACCTTGCCCACCAGACATTTAGCCCTCATGCACACCAGCAGAAACTGCACCCTAATCACAGTAACCCGACAGTAACCCCAGCAGGCCTACTCGTAGCCACTGTTCTTGCATATGCCAGAATGAGCAGCAGACTGGTCCAATCAGTCGCGCATTCCATTCAGTTTTTGCACACATCAATGGGTGCTGAAGCCAGCTAAGCTTGGCCGACCCCACTATCCAGCCCACACTTATGCCTCCTACCACCTGTCCATCCATACTGGCCCTGAGCCTGGCAGAGGTTTTGATGAATTGATTGAGGTTAAAGTACAAGTAGAATTCAAGGAAGTAGAAGATTCAGATATCAGGATAAAACTGCTATAAAGACAAAGACGCATTTGACAAAAATTGTATGGATGAAAACCAACCAGACTTGGTGATTAAGTTGATGGGTGGAAGTAAGTAAAAGGGCTTAGGAGAAGGGTCCCTTTTTAAAAAAACAGATTTACTTATTTTTATTGGAAAAGCAGATTTATAGAAAGGGAGAGATGGACAGAAAGATCTTCAGTCTGTTGATTCACTCCCAAAGTGGCTGCAATAACCAGAGTTGAGCTGATCTGAAGCCAGCAGCTTCTTCTAGGTCTCCCATAAGTGTCCCAAGGCTTTGGGCAATCCTTGGCTACTTTTTCAGGCCACAAGCAGGGAGCTGGATGAGAAATTGGAAGGCCAGGATACAAATCAGTGGCCATATGGTATCCTAGCACTTGCAAGGCGAGGACTTTAGCCACTAGGCTACTGTGCCAGCCCCATGGGCGCCTTTTGATCAACACCGTATAGGCAATAAATGTATTTAGAGAGAAAGTTCATAATTTTACATTAGTCTGCTGACTTTGAAGACTTTATGGAAACCCAGGTGCTTATATAAGGTAGATTCTAGATAATTTGTGCCTAAGGCACAGCTGTAGGAGATTCCAACAGACAGCTTACGTCAGGAGATTAGTGTATCGCTCAACTTCGCTGTTACTTTATCAAACCTATTTGTTCATAAATAACTGTAGTTCAGTGGAGCCAATGGACATTGGGAGGGTGACATCATCCTTGGATCGGTGAAATAGGCAGCATTTCAGAACTGTCCAAACCACTTGGACAGACCCCTCGGAGTATGTGCACATTGAGGTGCTGGGTAGATATGAGGTGATGGTTCTTCATCTCTGGGTACGGGGACATGTAGAAAGTCATGAGTGGCTTCCCCCTTTGTTTCTCCCCTTGGAAGCGATAAATTCGCCTAATTTTTCCCTAAACCTCGATGCTTCCCACTCCAAACAACCATGCAAACATTATTTTAAAAAATCTGTAATTCAAAACACTCCTGTTGATTTTATCATTCCATGTCAGGTCCTGATGCAAGTTCTTACTTTCTCTGCAAAAGCTTTCTTCTGAGCTGCTCTGGCACTGCTCCCCAACTTTTTCTAACAAACATCTGACCTCTAAACAGCTGATGTAGCGGTCAAAGACCTAAAATGTCTCTTCTCTTCTTACATACAGATCCAATTTTGTAACATAAGATATAATTGGGCTTATACACCTCCAATGAACCCTTCCTGTGTGCCAAGTGTGCACTGGACTTACAAGTCTCTCCTCCGTGCCCTGTGTGTTGCTATTCTTCTGCAGGCCTTAGGTTCCCTGGAAGCATTCCTCTTCACGTTGTGGGTATGCGCATTCAATACCACAGAGATGTCAGTCTGTGTTTTAGAGTTTTCTCCAACTCCTGAATTCTCATCCCATTCCCAATTGAACAATGTGTGTGTGTGGTGGGAAGGGCATAGGCATTTGTTCACATGTTTGTGAGCTCTTTAAAAACTGCATTTCCTAGAGGCCTGGTGTGGTAGCCTAGTGGCTAAAGTCCTCGCCTTGCAAGTGCTAGGATCCCATATGGCCACTGATTTGTATCCTGGCCTTCCAATTTCCCATCCAGTTCCCTGCTTGTGGCCTGAGAAAGCAATCGAGGACGGCCCAAAGCCTTGGGACCCTGCGCCCATGTGGAAGACCTAGAAAAAGTTGCTGGCTCCTGGCTATTGGCTCCAGGGTCCTGACTTCAGATCAGCTCAGCTCTGGCCATTGCAGCCACTTGTGGAGTGAACCAATGGCTGCAAGATTTTTTCTCTGTGTTTCTCCTCTCTGTAAATCTGACTTTCTAATAAAAATAAATAAACCTTTAAAAAAGTTGCGTTTCTTAACTTCTTCTTCCTCAGCCTCATTCAATCCCTCCTGAAAGAATGATTTTCCTTTTCCAATATTTTTTGAATTCACATACCATTTTCGCCAGTTTCTGAATTGAAAATAGAAGCACTCTTCTTTTTTTAAAGATTTACTTTATTTTTTATTGGAAGGGCAGATGTACAGAAAGAAAGAAAGAGAGAAAGCTCTTCCACCTGCTGGTTCACTCCCCAAGTGGCCCCAATAACCAGAGCTAAGCAAATCTGAAACCAGGAGCCAGGAGCTTCTTCTGGGTCTCCCAGATGAGTGTAGGGTCTCAAGGCTTTGGGCTGTGATTGACTGCTTTTCCAGTCCGCAGGAAGGGAGCTGGATGGGAAGTGGAGCAGCTGGGACATGAACCCGCACCTCTATGGAATCCTGATGCATGCCACTAGGCTATTATACCAGGCCAAATACTTCGTTTTACTATTATTATCATGTGGCTTAACCACTAGAAATTAATTTTTTTTTTACATTTCAATGTGCATTTTATTTTAGTAGTTTGTTTTTTAGAAATTTTTCATGATACAGTTCCACAGGCACGGGGATTTGCCCTTCCACCTCCCTCATCCATCCCTTCTGTTTTGTCCTATATGATTATAATACATCATCCTTCAGCAACAGTCACAAGTCCAACATTCTGCTATTTAAGAGTGTCGTGACATTGTAAGCATAGACAATGGTAGCGGGTCAGCATTTTATTGTCAAGATATATGTAACAGTTTCATTGGTCATCCTTCTTTTATTAGGGAGTAGAGATGCATTCTGCAATGTATCTTCATTTCCTGTTCTGCTGGTTTCCATTATTCAGTTTCTCTAGATGAAGATATGTTTGCATATAGAGCTATTGATCTTGGATTTTGTGTGAAGGTTGCCTTATATCAGAGAGAATACATGCATTGATACTTTTTGATGACTGAGTTCATTTCCAAATAATTTCTCTGAATTATACCTTCAAACATTCAGTGTAGGGCTTTAGTTTACAAATTGTTTCTAAACCTAGCTCTTTGCACTGAAAGGAAATGATATTTTAGAATGTTAAAACAAGAAAAAATAGTGGCCTGGACTGTTTGCATTCAAGCCACTCTCCTGCGACTAAATCAATGAGGTAGAGTAGCTTCCGGTAGACACTTTAACATAAAGTGTTTCAAAGCCGAGTCTAATGACAGCACTTGCTCCTAATGCGGCTGATGTGAGAACGGGAACATCGTGACTAAAACAGTAACTACCACAAAGAGCAAAGCAGATGAAACGGAAGTCCTCAGCAATGAGCTCCCAGTTTCCTCCAAAATTAATCCACATTAAAAAGGTATACTGCCTTGAATGAATTTCCTTCCTTTTACACTCCCACTTAGCTTTCCTTTAAGTGTCAAATGAAGCGGGTGCTGCAAAATGCGGTGCACTAGTCATTTTGACATTCCTTTGCAAATTAGTCAGGCTTTGATACTACAGGTCGGCACAACCACGTAGGGAGCTTTCAGCTTTGGGAATCTGGCAGGAGTTCAAGAGCAACGTATTGCTTTGAACTCACTTGTTAGCTGTGCAGAACAAACACCATCCACCTTGCAATAAAAAAGCATCAGCAGGAGGAAAAAAAGAGAACATTCTAAACCCCTCCCTTGAGACTTCAAAACCCTCACTGGGGCTGCTAAATTAGGACAGGAAAAGGCCTGCTTGTGAAAAGAAAGGAGGGGGAAAGAACCAACTTACAACAAACACACAAAAATTACAATCACTAAGAACTAATTATGTTTTCGTGATCACAAATGCATTGAGCGCTAGAAAGCTCACGGACGCATCCCGATGCTGCTATAAAATGTTTCCTGGCTAATTATTTGCCAGTACAACTGTTCACTTCCTGTGGCGGATTTATGCTAAATCCTGTTATTAGTCTTGCTCTGCAGTTGCCATTGTCTCCGACTAGAAGCCAGGCTGAAAGACTACAGTCAGCCTTTTATTACACAACATGTGAATGGAGATTTGACCCAATGTCCGACCACTTCCCCCCTCTGGTTTTTATGTGAGCTCGCTGAGCCTTTCCCAATAAATCACTGGATTCCATTGAACTTTTACTCTTTCTCTCTTCTTTCAACTGTACCACTTTTTGTGTGTGGGTGCACACTTTAAAAATAAACCTCACAATTTCTTTTTCAATACCTTTTCATCACACAAAGTATCTACATCTCTTACCCCCCAAAATATGTGAAACCCGTGTTTAATGCCAGGATTTTTATTCAGTGGTTGAAGTTGCAGATGGTAAAAATAAAGCAAAAAAGAAATCATGAAAGCAATTACATGATTACAATGATATGATTTTAAATCATTGTCATGTGCAAAGTGTCACTGTAATTAGAGCAAAAGAAAATACTATCTGTAGAAACACAAATTTTATCAACCATCTGAAAATCTTCCTATAAAATTTTCTCTATTATTCTAAACTAATAACATGTGAATATGATTTTGATTTTTGATAATACTATATTCAAGAACATAACTGCTAAAATAAAAATAGTAATCCCAGATTTAGGTAGCATATCTTTTAAAAATGTTTTTAAAGAATTCATTTGTTTATTTGGGAGAGTTCCACAGAGAGGGAGAGTAAGAGAGATTTTCCCCTCAGCTGGTTCACTGCCCACATGGCTCCTCCCTGGAAGAAAACAGCTGATGACTCAACTTCTTGGCTCTCTGCCCTGTTCCCCACTCGGGAGAGAAAGACAGAACACTGGGCTCCCAGCTTCAGAACGGTCTAGTCCCAGCTAATACAAACATTTGAGAATTGAGTCAGTGAATAGCCATCTCTCTATCTTTAAAGCTCTATTTATTTTTATTGGAAAGACAGATTTACAAAGAGAAAGAGAGACAGAGAAAAAGATCCCTTTCTGCTGGTTCACTCCCCAAGTGGCTACACAGCTGGAGCTAAGCTGATCCAAAGCCAGGGGATTCTTCTGGGTCTCCCACATGAGTGCAAGGTTCCAAGGCTTTGGGCCGTCCTCAATTGCTTTCTCAGGACACAAGCAGGAAGCTGGAAAAGCAGTGGAGCGGCTGGAACATGAAGTGGCGCCCACATGGTATCCCAGCTCATGCATGTTGAGGACTTTAGCCACTAGGCTATTGTGCTGGGTCCTCTCTGTTCCTTTTTGTTTCCCTGATTTTCAAGTAAATAAAAAATTTTAGGAGCCAACCCCATGGTACAGCTTGCTAAGCCCCTGCTTGTGGCACCAACATCCTATATGTGTACTGGTTTGAGTCCTGCTGTCTCTACTTCTCATCTAAATTCATTCTAAAGGTTAGGGCCCCTGCTCTGACTTGAGAGAACCAGAAGTATCTGACTCCTGGATTAGGATCAGCTCAGCTCCAGTAGCTGTGGTTATTACTAAATGGCCAATTTCTCTCCCTGTCTTTCTCTCTGTCTCTCTTGTTCTCTGTAAATCTGTATTTCAAATAAAAAGTAATAATTAAAGAATATTATAAACAGGGCTCGGCATGATAGCCTAGTGGCTTTATCCTCGCCTTGTGCACCCAGGATCCAGTTAATGTTCTGGCTGCTCCACTTCCCATCCAGCTCCCCGCTTGTGGCCTGGGAAAGCAGTAGAGGATGACCAAAGACCCAGTACCTGTTTGGAAGACCCGGAAGAAGCTCCTGACTCCTGGCTTCTGATCAGCTCAACTCCGGCCATTGTAGTCACTTGAGGAATAAACCAGTGGATGGAAGATCTTTCTCTGTCTCTCCTTCTCTCTGTAAATCTGACTTCCCAATAAAAATGAAAAAACTAAAAATATTATAAAAAATATATATTCTAAAGATAAACGGGAAGAATGACATATATAAACTGTAAAAAGACTTGCCATTTCAATTTTTATTGTCATAATAGAATTTGCTCTTAAAATATACTAGTTTACATGTCATTAATATTTTGTATTGGGGTCCAGCAATGTGGCACATCAGTTTAAGCCACTATCTGTAGTGCTGGTATGCCCTATAGGCGAGGTTCAAGTACCAGTTACACAATAAAATGCTTGGCTCATGCTCATGGGAAAGCAACAGAGGATGACCCAAGACCTCTACACCCACACAGGGGACCCGGTGGAGGCTCCTAGGCTGTGGTTTTGGCCTGGTTTAGCCCAGACTGTGGCCGTCTAGGGAGTGAGATAGTGGACAGGACATCCCCGTGACTCTATTCTTGTACACTATAAAATTTTCTCACGGATCTTTTTCCAATATTCATTTTGGAAAATCATTATCAATGGCAACACATAAACTCACTAACGTTGTGGTACAAGTTAGTTTAATGGCTGGAGTTAGGAAGTCATAAACCAAGAAAATGGTCTTAGGTTGGTCATAGTCCATAGCTCAAACGGATTGACTCTTGGAGTATGACGTTACAATGAACAGACTGGCTTTGAGCTTGGTTCTAATACTTATTGTCTAACTTCGAGTTCAGAATTTCACTCCAGTTCCTCAGTTGTGAAAGGGGATCAATGGTATCTACGTAATAGTGTTTGCATGAAGAGTGAGAGAATTATTTTTAAACACACAAAGTACTTGATAAATATTAGTTATTGTTGCTCCACCAATCCCAATGACTTTCCATTTCCTTGCAATGGCCTGGCTTGTATTAAAAAAAAAAAAGAAAAGTGTACTTGAAAACCAATTACATTCCAGATACTGTAATAACTGTGGGGACCTCAGACTCCTAAACAGGTGCATGAAGGCATAACTGACTGCCTTCTTGGCGCAGAGCAACTGCTCAGAGAGCCGCAGGAACAGACAGGGTCAAGGCCACGCACTTCACTTGAGGGCAGAGAATGTGCACTGATGTAAATGTATCTAGAGAAAAGTCATCTAAACACGGAAAATTATCCATCAACTGGAAGGGGAAAGGGAGGGATCTGGATACAGACGGTGTGCACAGAAGCACGAATTGCAGTCGTACCATTGATGCTTCGGGAGGAACGAAAACTAGCACTGGGGACAATACGAGAGAGTTGCCAAAAGCTAGGCCAAGGCACGTTTGGCTGTTAGCAACAGTCTTACACATCGTGTCAAAGGCAGGATGTTTCTTTTTTTAGATTTATTTTATTTTTTATTGAAAAGTCAGATATACAGAGAGGAGGAGAGACAGAGAGGGAAGACCTTCTGTCTGTTGATTCACTCCCTAAGTGATTGCAATAGCCCAAGCTGCGCTGACCCGGAGCCAGGAGCTTGGAGCCTCTTCCGGGTCTCCCATGTAGGTTCAGGGTTCCAAGATTTTGGATCATCCTCCACTGCTTTTCCAGGCCACAAGCAGAGAGCTGGATTGGAAGCGCAGCCTCAAGGATTGGAACCAGTGTCCATACGGGATCCTGGTGCTTGCAAGGCAAGGACTTTAGCCTCTAGGCTACTGCACTGGGTCCCAAGCACAGAATCTTAACTGGAAGGTATTGAGAAAAAATTACCATGCTGTGACATAATCAGAGTAGTTATGAATTTTAGAAAGATTGTTTTGAGAATGTGGATGAATAGGAATGAATTGAAGTAATAAAGTAAAGAATACCCACTGGGAAATTGTGTTTCTAACGATGACCCAATTTTAATTTGCTCACTGAGCATTAAATAAGCCCATATGAAATAGAATTAATGACTCAAAAAGCAAATCCAAGGAACAAAATGAAATTTTAAAAGGCAGTGAAAGCCGGATAGACAATAACCATTCAAACAACGATCAACTAGACAGATATAAAAAGGAGGAGAGACGGAACAAACTGCACAAGCTGGACAACTGCCCCAATCAAATGATGACAACAAAATATCTGGGTGAATGGAGAGTTGAGGTTTATTATGTCAGCCAATGGGCATCGGGGAGGGGGAACTGCATTATCCTCGGAACAGTGAAATCGACAGCGTTTCACAACTATTCAAACCACTTGATCAGAACCCTCGGAATATGCACACACTGGGACCCTGGGTTACACCAGGTGGAGGTTCCTCAGCCCTGGGTACTGGGACATGTGGAGGGTTGTGTGTGGCTTCCCCTTTGCCTCTCCCATCCCCCAGAAACAACAAGAAGAAATAGCAAATTTGGAAACAATGAGTTCACCCAATTTCCCCTATACCTTGATCCTTACCACACGTATCATAATCATTATAAAAATAAGATTTAAAAAAAATGAAAAATAAAGGGAGGAAAGAAAAAGAGAGTTTAGGAGTGCTTCAACTAACCTCTTTGTATCTAAGCAATTATGTGAACATGATTATAACACAAAGAAATAGCATTATTTCTAGACATGTGATTTGATTATTTGGATTTTTACAAGATACTGGAAAATAAGCTGCTTTAAAATGCAAAGTTGAAGTTTATGGAAAGTTTACTTTGTATAAACAAACAAGCAAATCATTTCTGTGTATCATCACACAGATGTCTCTGCTGCCACTAGTTCTCAACTTAAAAGCTGACAAAATTAACCTTTCAGAAGCTGATTTTGCTTGCTTTTATTAATCATTTAATGACTTTAAGTTTCTAAAAAAGTCGGCATAATTTCTCCATGACATTATTTCAAAATCATTATAACTATCACCATTTTAGCAATCCAAGGGACCATAACTCACTGTAAAGCTGTAAATGGGACCAGCTCTGTGCTGTAGCAAGCAAAGCCACTGTCTGCTGCATCAGCATCTCATGTGGGTGTTGATGCAAATCTCAGATGCATCATCTCAGATCCAGGCCCTCTAGTGCGCCTGGAAAAGCAGCAGATGGCCCAAGTCCTTGGGCCCCTGCATCCACATAGGAGACCTGGGGGAAGCTCTAGGCTTTGATCTGGCATAGCCCCAGTCATTGTCGACATTTTTCAAAGTGAACCACAAAATGTGTCTCTATCTCCACTGTAGCTTTGCCTTCTATTAAGTAAAATAAATCTTAAAAAAAGCTCTACATAATTACATGATTATCATCCACTAAGTAACAACCATTATTTAGGCTACTATCGTATTAGTCCATTTTCATTACTGAAATGTCTTACCTGAGGCAGCATATTTCTGAAGAAAACATTCTTTTAGCGTACACATTGAAGGCTAAAAGTCCAAAAAACAGAGCATTGGCTTTGGCAAGGTGCTTTTTGCATGCATCGTTACATGATGAATGGTGCCATACTGCTGGTAGCATGTGTGAGGCTTGACAGAATACAAGGAAGAAGCCAGAAAAGGAGGGGTCTCAGTAGCAACCTTGGAATTGACAATGGTAAGCCCAAAAGGGCAAATGCTTTATTGTTGGCGCTACTGATTGAAAAGAACTTGGTAGATTATCTTTTCTGCAAAGCCTTTCTCTACTACTCCTGCATACATTCATTCACACATACATATACATGTACATATGTATTTGTGTTTTAGATTTTATCTATAACACATCAGCAGATTCCACTTCAGATTCTACAGAATTCATTGGCTTTGAATATCTTTGAAGATATTCTTACCCATAATTGCTACATGTTGATCATTCTTCAGAAACCATATTTTTTCTTCTTCTTCTTTAGATTTAGTTATTTATTTAAAAGGGCCAAGTTAGAGGGGCTGGTGCAGTAGCTCAACAGAGTGATCGTCAACCTTGAAGCACAGGGATACCATATGGGTGTTGGTTTGAGTTCTGGCTGCTACACTTCCAATCCAGCTCTCTGCTTAGGGTCTGGGAAAGAAGCAAAAGCTGACACAAGTCTTTGGGTTTCTGTACCCACATGGGAAACCTAGAGAAGTCCCTGGCTCCTGGTTTCTTATCCATCTTTTCTGGCCATTGTAGCCATTTGGCGGTACACTAGTAGATGGAAGATCTCTCTGTTTCTGTCCCTTCCTTTCTCTGAGAATCTACTTTTTGGATAAAAAAAAAGGTGGGGGGAGGGGCGAGGAAGGGAGGCAAGCTTACAGAGAAGGAAAGAGAGATCGTCTTTGCTGACTTTACTCTGCAAATGATCACAATGGTCAGGGCTGGGCCAGGTTAAGACAGGAATCAGGACATTCATCTGGGTCTTTCACATGTATGCACAAAGACTTGGATTATCTTCCTCTGCTTCTCCAGTGGCATTGGCAGAGATTTAGACTAGCAGCGGATCAGTCAGGACTCAAACTGGTGCCCATATGGATGCCAATATTACATGGGGCAGCCTAACCCACTATGCCACAATGCTGACCCCTCCCTTTGGGCTTTAATTTCAGAATTGCCCTATTCAATCATCAACCAAAGAATTAGTCTATGTTTATGGATTCATTTGGAACTAAGCAAAACTATTCAAGATCACTGTCTTGCATTTCAGTTGGCTACTGGTATTTCTCCTAAAGTCCTCAATTCTTTGAGCTAGTTTCCTCACCGAGAGCTAATGTGTCTTAAATTCAATTTTCCCAGACACAGTTTCTCAGCTACTGCGTCATTTGCAATTTAATTGTATAACCATCTGTGAATTGCTTCATTGAATGGCCTATAAATGGAGTGTGTTTGGTTGCAGTTCATTTTAATTCTTTACTTTTGTGAAGAAATTCTGTCATGATGAGTTATTTTAATTTTGCTGATTTTCCTCACTGCTGCTGTCTTGTAGATTGGGGATACTGATAGGGCTAGAGTAAGTAATGTTGAAGTCTGTTATATTCCTTCCGTGTAACTAAAAGTCTTTGCACAAAAAAACCCACCGTGGTTTGCCATCTAATTTCATAACAAAATAATCTACACTCTATTGCCTTGAAAGTGTGACATGCAAAGTTTCATTGTTGTTTTCTCTTCTTCTTTTGACATGATTTGTCCTGTAATATTTAATTGGACATTAAAATGTCACAGAATGATAGGGAGCTATAACTGTATCACAATTATTTGTACAGTGCTTAACAGCGATATGAAGCTAGCCAGTGTACTGTATACAAACTCAGTCACAACTACTCAACCCTGCCATTATAGTATGACAGTAACCACAGATTATATAAAAATTCATGAGTGAAGCAAAAGAGAAGCCAACACCAAACTGGCCGACGGTGGAGAGGGCCGTGGCACCTCCAAGATTTACAAAACGCTTCAGTGCCATATTGGCCATGGTATTGAGGCTGTTGTGGAGGTCAGCCTTGGCCATCCCGATGCCAGTATCCGAGATTTTTGGGGTTTGGTCGTGCTTGTTGGGACTCAGGGTAATGTGCAGCTCTTTGCCTAAGTCCAGCTTGCTGATGTTCAAGCTTTCCTACTGGATCTTGTACACAGTGTCTGATCTGTGAGAGATCAGCTCCCCACAGGAAAATCTCTTTGTTGGAGTAGAGGCTGTTGAAGATGGGGACATCAGCTTTATAATCATGGCATTTTGACTGAGGAATGCCTGGCCTTCACAATGGAACCTCACTGGGGTGCTGAGGCCACTCCAATCCTTTGATTTTTATAATCTTTCAGTCTCCCTTAGGCTTGAACAAGTGTTTGCACTATTCTGATCCTTCAGTTAAGAAAACTCTATAGAACCTTGTAATTTTTTTCCCCTAAACTATAGGCTTATGAAAAGTAAAACTTTTTTAGACATGGATAAATCAATCCTACTGTGAATCTGTGTTTTAGTTTGTCAAGAGAATTATTTCAAAATACGCTTGATTTTTGGAAACGTTTGTGTAGAGAGCGTGCTGTCTGCAAGGTTCGACTTGACAAGTCTAGAGTGTCACATGATCTCTGTGTGTATGCTAGATGAGGAAACTACAAGCCTTCTCGCCGACAGGCCTTAATTATCAAACATTTCATAAACACATAAATACTCTGCTGTAGTTTAGTACCCTGAGAGTTTAAACATTGCTGACAGATTAAACTCAATGACTGCCAACAGCGTTTCAAACACTGAGGTTCTATGCTTTCATACGGATTAGTTTTTCTTCACTACTTATTGAAGAGTCTGGGGGTAAATCTAGTGATACAGGCCAAATAATATTTATTCGTGAAATGTGGAAGGCAAATTCTTCCCTAGATACCGTATTTAAAGAGAAGGGATGCATAGAATGTATTAAAATGTTTGCTTTGAATTACGTTAGATGTGGTTTATGTTGCTTCATATTGAAGCAAGTCATAGAGCCAGTTCCAGGTCTGGAAGGAGTCCTGGAGTGATGGCAAAGAGAACATCACAGCAGAAAAGATAATTCTACTTAACTATTTAAAAATCATCTCACCCTCAATTTCAATGTAGCCAATAAAGAAAGAAGTACAAAAAATTTACATACATAGTTTAACCAGTCAATAGGCATTTACATTTATCATAGATAGTTGAATTAGCACTGACCTTAAGATTGCTATTGTAAGTCACTAGGGGGCACAGTACGATGGCTTGGTTACTAAATTCTCACCTTGCACATCTGGGATCCCATATTGGCATTGGTTTGGGCCCTAAGTGCTCCATTCCCCATCTGGCGCCCAGCTTGTGGCCTAGGAAAGCAATGGAGGATGGTTCAAAGCTTAGGGACCCCACACCTGTATGGGAGACGAAGAAGAAACTCCTGGCTCCTGGCTATAGATCAGCTCAGCCACAGCCTTTGCAATCATTTTGAGAGTGAACCAGCAGATGGGAGATCTAAATAAACCTTAAGAAAAAAAAAAAAACTTCTAGGACCACAGAAAAAGATCAAACACTCTTACTAAAGTGTTTCTCACTGTTATAGTTGGATCTACTTACCCAAAGATATAACTTATGAGATATACACTATGATCTTATGTAACATGCTAAGTATAAATATGTAGATACAGACTCAGGAAGACTACGTAAGAGGGTACTTCAAAAAATTAGTGGAAGGACTAGTGTTACGGCTCAATGGGCTAATCCTCTATCTGCTTGTGTTAACATTCTAAGTGGGTGCCAGTTTGTTTCTTGGCTGTTTCAGTTCATAGCCAACTCTCTGCCTGTGGCCTGGGAAGGCAGCCAAGGGTGGTCCAAGTCCTTAAGACCCTGCACCCAGGTGGCAGACTGGGCAGAGTCTCTTGGCTCAGAGACTCTTGGCAGAGTCTCTTTGGCCATTGCAGCCATTTGGGAAGTGAACCAGAAAATGAAAAATCTTTCTGTCTCTCCTTCTCTGGAAATCTGCCTTTCCAATAAAAATAAATCAATTTCAAAAAAAGCGGAAAACAGTTAAAAGTTGCTTTCATTTTGCTGCAAAGGGAATTGAAATTCATGCATACATAGAACACTCTTCAAAATTAAATGAACATATGTGATAGGAAAAAATTGTGCATGGATTGTAAAATTTGCTTGCACCAAAATAATCTTGTAATTCTATTTGTCTGTGTTTTGAAGTACCACTTGTATAACACATGGTTCACCATAAAGCTGGCAGGATTGCATCAAACAATGAAGCAGATTCCATTGCTAGGGTAGGTTGCTTGTCCAAGGTCATATGGTCAGAGAAGGAAGTTGGATGCAAAGCTCCTCTTCCTACTATGCTATTTAAAATTCTGTTTTCTTGACCTTTACTTTGGACTGCATATAAAAAAATTCACTTAACTTCAGTGGATAAGAAAGTTTTCATTCTATGACTTTCATGAGTCATTTTCACATACAATGATAAATGAGTCGTGCCTGATTCCCTGCTTGCTTAACTTCCTCCACCTCCTCCTGCTTCCCACATATTCATTAATACACTGGATCCATGAAAGTAAAAGGATTTTTTTAAAAAGTACGAACGCCTGAGTCACTATGCCTATCAAAGGTAATAGCTGTTATGTAAGAACTGTTTTCTTCCTTTGTGTTAGTCATAAAATAAGCCTGGTTCAATGTGTATCACAGATGTATTCATTTGTATTCATTTTGCTAGTTATTGGTTTCTTTCAAGAATATTCTTGTGCTTAGGCCACTGGAATAGTGAGATTAATTTTATACTGCATTCTAGTAGGTAGAATAATGGTGTCCAAAAGATATCAATATCTTCATCCTCTGAATTTTGGAATGTTATAATACAGAACAAAAAAGTAAAATATTTTCTCCCACCAGTCTCAAGACTGAGAAAGGTTCACATTTGTTGATGTTAACTGTGTTGAAAAACTATAGACACCATGCATATGAAAAATATCCAATGCTAATACAAAATACTAAAATAATCCAATGTTCACACAGGTGCTGAGCACACAGGTTAGGCTGGCAGGGGTAGATCCACACAGTCAGCATCCAGGAACAAGCGAGCATCCTTTCTCCAACTTTGCCTGGCTTTCTAGTGGAGCAAAAACTAATCCCTAGAACTTTGGTATAAAATGGTCATTTAATGATTCCTAAATAGGCATTCAGAAGGTCTTTCACACATTTTTTCCTTAAGATTTATTAACTTTTATTGGAAAGTTAGATATACAGAGAGGAGGAGAGACAGAGAGAAAGATCCTCCATCCACTGATTCACTGCCCAAGTGGCCGCAACATCCAGAGCTGAGCTGATTAGAAGCCAGGAGCCAGGAGCTTTTTCTGGATCTCCTATGTAGGTGCAAGACCCCAAGGCTTTGGGCTTACATTGCTTTTCCAGGCCACAAACTTGGAGCTTGAAGGGAAGGAGAGCGCAGTGTCATGAGAATAGATAAAAACCATCTCAAAGAATAAGAAAGTCATTGCATGAACTGAATTTGCATCATTGAATTTCTCCACAGCCTAGTGCCCTCCACAGGTGTCATTCCTATATCCCCTTTCCTCTTAATTGCCCAGTACTCTTGGGCAAGTGATAACATGTGTTTCAGTTTTTTCATATACAATATGTAAATAATAAAAGTACGTATCTGAGGGTTGCTGTGAGGATTAGCCAAGAATCCATGGCTCTGACAGTTACTGGCACAGAATTAAGCATTCAAGTTGTTACTGCTAGCAGTTCATCTACTGAGATGAATCCAGTTTCTAACCGCCAACCGCAATCCTACTGCTCAGTCTGTTCATTGAATTTATTCTCTGCTTTACAATGTGCTATTTAACTAGATGCTGTTGAATTAATGTGATTATGATTTTCTTTGGACTTGGCTCTTGGATTGTAAATTTAGTTCACGATTTGGGCCTTGTCTAACACTTATATATACAAATTTGTTTTCAAAGTTATTTCTGAGTATGTGGTAGCTTAGAGTAAATCCTAATGTTTTAAAATTCTGAGTACAAACTAGCAGAAATGTGACAATATTTGACTGTATAAAAGAATGGACAACGTAAGATATAATCTTCCAGGCTCATGGTTAGCACCCCTAAAACAAAAGAAAAATCAAGAAAAGCAAAATGGAAACAACTTATTTAATCAAGAAAAACAAAAGCCCAAAATAGCAAACAATAAAAATAAAGTCATTTAATTCATACTTTTTCTCATCTTCATATTCCTCAGAATTGGATACTTTCAACTGTTGTTATTTTAATATCTCTACCGCCTATGTATAAAATTAAGAATAATACACTGATTCTATTAAACCTTATATCATCAATTTTTGTGTGGAAATGTTTCCTGTTGCTCCTCGGTTGGATTACATTTGAGTTGATATTGCACCCCAGGCTCAAGAACCATTCTTCTCACACTCAAAAGGGCTGGAAGCTCAAAAGCTTCCTAGCATGTCAACAACTTGCAATGCCATTTTCCTCCCCTTGAAAACAAAAGTTTTAAGCATCTCTCTTTATCCTTAATGTGCCTAAAAAAATCACAAGATAAATTTTGGATTTTTTTTATTTGTCTTTTTGTTTATTTGAAACAAAAGGAAAAAGGGAAGGAGGAGATGAGGAAGAAAGAGAGAGACAGCTTCCACCCAGGGATCCCTTTACAAATGGCCACAAGCACCAGGTCTGGGCCAGGTCCAAAGCGGGATCCAAGAACAATATTCTGATCTCTGGGTATGAGGTAGGAGCTTTCATCTCCTGCCCTCACAGGTGCGTTAGCAGGAAGTTGAGTGGGAAGTGCAGCTCCTGGGACTCAAACTGACACTCTGTAAGTGATACTGGCATTACAAGCAGTAGCTTAACGTGATTGGACACAACTCTGGCTCCCTCCCAATCATTATTCCATTGTGTGTGGATGTGTGTGTAAAGATTTACTTATTTTGAGAGTCTAAGTTACAGAGAGCCAGAGAGCTAGAGACAGACATCCTCCACCCTCTGTTTACCCTCCAAATAGCCACATCTGCCGGAGCTGAGCCAGGGCAAAGCTGAGAGCCAGGAGCTTCTTTAGTGTGTTTCCAACGGGTGTCAGGGCCCTAGGCTTTGGACCATCGCCTGCTGCTCTTCCGGGCCTTTAGAAGGGAGCTGGATCAGAAGCAGAGCAGCTGGGATTAGAACCAATGCCAATAAGAGATGTTGGCAGGGGAGGTAGATGATTTAGTCGGCCACCTTGTCACCCCGGCCCCCTTGCTTGTCTTTTAGCTACTAATAGTGAATTTTGAACTTTCTAGAATAATTCTCTACATAGCTTTTCTTTCAATAATCTTTTCACAATGCTGCTTCTATTTTGCAAAATTTCTTTAACTATCTTCCATTTGTAAAACTGACTTTCTTGAAGTTTGGAAACCTTATTTTCAATTTCTAATGATTCTTTCCCCTCCCCCCCTTTGGTGTACCTGCTTCCATGTTTTTGACAAAGAAGCTCTCAAATTTCTTTAAGACAGTAATTAAAGATTAAATATATTTTCTTCTAGCCTCTAGATTATTTCTATTTCTTGATCTTGCTCCTTTTAAAGGTGCGCTTTTGGGGTTAGCACTGTAAATGGTTAAGTCACAGACTGCAATGCTGGCATCTTATACGGACTTCCTGTAGGACGTTCCACTTTGCTTCCAGTTCTGAGTAATGTGTTGGAAAGCAGTAAAAATGGACCAGGTCTTTGTGCCCCTGAACCCACCTGGGAGGCCTGGAAGAAGCTCCTGACTCCTGGTCAGGAGCTCCAGGTGTTGCGAAAATTTGGAAAGTGAGCCAGTGGGTAGAGTATCTTTCTGTGACTCTCTATTTCCATATAATCCTACCTTTAAAATAAATAAAAATGAATCTTTAAGAAGAAAAACACATCTTGTTTGAGGTAGCTTAAATTACATAGTTTCTGGGAGCCAGAGTTTCATTTTTCAAATCCTAGCTCTATCATTTATTAACTTCAAGACTTGGAAAATTCAAATTCTATGTAGTGTAATTAGTTCACCTGTAAAATTGTGAGAATAGGGGCTGCAGTGTATGCTAAGCCTCAGACTGCAGTACACGCATTCCATATGGTACCTGGTGTGTGTCCCTGACTGCTACACTTCCCGTCCAGCACCTTGATTGTGGCCTAGCAAAGCATCAGAGGATGGCTCAAGTCCCAGGGCGCTGCACTCACTTGGAAGGTACGCAGGGATCTTCTGGCTCCTGGCTTCGGATCAGGCCAGCTCTGATAGTTTTAATCATTTGGGGAGTGAACTAGCAGATGGGAGAGCTCTGTCTCTCTTCCCTTCTCTCTGCAACTCTGGTTTTCAAATTGAAATAAAATAAATCTTTTTTTTTTTAAAATAGTGATTATGGCTATACATGTTTAATAGACATCTTAACCCTTGTATTAATTAAACAAATAAAAGATGTGAAAATATTGCTTTTCACAGAAACACTGACATATCATAAGTGTAATTTTTGGTTCTCCATTATCCTGGCAATCCATGCTTATCCTTATGGAAAAATGAAGGCTTTGCTTTGTTGTAGCATCCATGTGGACACACCTGGCTATAACAGAGGTAAGTTGGTGCTACAAGAACTTCTCCCCCAGATGGAAAAGCTGCCCAGGATGCAGGAGAGGTGTGTCAGCTCAGCCAGCACACAACATCTCGCTGAGGAGCAGGGGCAGAGAGCCAGAGGTCAGATTGGCCTCCAGATGCCACAGTGAGGAGCTCTGTGCTTCTCCACGTGCTTGAAGTATTAGCTTTAAACAGGAAGCTTGCACACTCTTGTAGATAAAGCTTGACAGCAGTTAACCTGGAGGTACGTGCTGGGCTGCAATTCCAGTTTTTCTGCTTACAGGAGGAGAGGGGTGGCTGACGAAGCGGGGCGGGCCGGGCAGCTCCCCCTTTCAGCTCCATTTTTCACTCCCACTCTGCTTGTCAACTCGGAGCTCACTGTGCTATGCCAAGAGATAGGCACTGGGTAAGCTTGTTTCTGCGCATTCCCTGGCATGTGGATTCCTCCTTTGTTTCTCTGATCTGCGGCTCTCTACTGCTCCTCTCTACCCAGAATTTGTTGAAATCTCTTATCTGCTGTTGGCCACACCCACTCCCTATCTTCCCTTTATTGTTGTCGAGCCCTTTCCCACTTCCTGGGAGTTACTTCTCTGTAGCCTAGAATAAAATGTTGTCCTTTCTCTTGTTTAACTCTCGTTCAATTTAAAGTTAGACATTATTCTAATATTACCTGTGCAATTTTTAAAAAAGTTTCCTTAGCATCCGAGAAGTCAATGATTAATAAGTGACAGTACCAAGTCTCAAACTCAAATCTTCAAATGAAATATCACAGACCCTATCTTCCAGCATTCATGAAGGGGCGTGGGGGTTCCATATGAAAGTAAATGTCATGAGTACCTAATATTTTAAAAAGCTATTTATTTTTATTGAAAAGTCAGATACACAGAGAGGAGAAGAGACAGAGAGGAAGATCTTTCATCCATTGATTCACTCCCCAAGTGGCTGCATCTGCCAGAGCTGAGCCAGTTCAAAGCCAGGATCCAGGAGCCTCTTCCAGGTCTCCCACACGGGTGCAGGATTCCAAGGCTTTGGGCCGTCCTCAACTGCTTTCCCAGGCCACAAACAGGGAGCTGGTTGGGAAGCAGGGCTGCCAGGATTAGGACTGGCGCCCATCCTGGTGAATGTAAGGGGAGGACTCTAGCTGCTGAGTTTCCATGTCAGGTCCATGAGTATCTACTATTAAACATTTAGAAGAAAATAAAAACATTTATCATGAATATCTTGATATTATGGAGATAAAATATCAGAATTTTATCTAAATTTTCATTTATTTGAAAGAGAGAGGTAAGGAGCAGATACGTGCGCACACACACACACACACACACACACAGAGGCCGGCAGGGAGAGTGGAGAATAAGAGATAGAGGAAGGATAGAGTGGGTGAAGGGAGGAGAGATGTTTCCCAGCACCAAAATCACAAATATTCAAGGTAATAAATAATAGAAAGGGAATTTCTTAATCAAATCTGAAAGTCATTACTGATGCAACTTTCTCATGAAAGAGCATATTAATATAATTTTACATTCCTATCAAGCAGTTAACTGTTTCCTGCCCATCGTCATTAGAAGTTCAAATTTGGTTGCTCAAATCTATCACATGGTTGATAAGCTCAGCTAAATTAAATTTTAGATTAAAACTGTGCAATTTTTCACTTTCCTAGCTGAATTGTTTTATTATCCATACATTCGACTTATTAAAACAACTATTACTTTAAAATTTTAAATAAAGTTCATAGGAAGTAAAAAAAAATCAGGTTACTTTTTTCACTCAGTAACTGTAGTTGAAGAGTGAAAAAACAGCTATTATCTATTTTAACAAGTAGTGCTGTTGCCAAAACATGTCTGCCTGTATTCTTTATTTCTCCTAAGCACCATTTCTTGTGAAAAGTTTTGTTCGTATTGCTACAGTCAGAGAAAAATGCACTCAACAGCAAGTTGGAAAGTTTTCTGAAACAATAGCGACATGCTCTGACGGTGACCACTGGTCTCATTTTCCACTTAGAACTCAATGTTTGAAACACTTAATGAATCCCTACAGTTTAATAATATCGCTTATAATATAGTAGTTTGGGATCTTTAGAATATTCATTCCCAAGGAGTCCGGAGTTTCTGGAAAGCAGTTTGCTTACAGAATGTAAGGGCAGCTGAATATCTTCGCTTGCAACCTCCATTACAATGGAAGCAGTAGCTCCCATCTTGTGTTTATACTTGTTGTGTAATAGTTATTTATTCCAGAATAAATTGGTGTTGACTAAAATGTCTTCAAATATTTCAAATCTATCCTTTCTGTAATGTGAGTTCGATCATGTCTAAACTAAATGCCCACTGTGATCTGCCTGTGTACAAATGATGGACCTAGGGAGAAGAGATTCTTATATTTAGTGGATTCAGTTTTAAGTCCACTCTATAAATGAGAGTAGAGTAGGCCTTTCTTCCCCAAATGTGTTTCAGATTACCCTTGCGTCTCCACAATCCAGTTAGCTTGTTTAAAACACGCTGAGTCCCACTAGGCAGCTCCACCTGGGAGGAATTGATTCCTATCTAAGTATGTAAACTTTTGCTTTCTCCCTGAGAAGCGTGCACGCGTGCACACACACGGAGTTAATGTTTTCACATTGAAACCGAAGATGTAAATGAAGGCCCCCAGTCTCTGTCTGGTTCTAGTTACAAGGTCTGTTTGTTGACATCACAGATGAAGGCCTGCTGTGTCTCTGGCGCTGTCTACTCCATTTCCCCTCTAATTAGGCTTTGCCCTCAATTAAGTTAATGATGCAACTTTTCCTATAGATCATTTGCCCTTTCAATCAATTAACAGAATATGAAGGGTGCATCCCTCCTTGGCTTGGGATGTATGCCCGAGGGCAAACTGTTCAAGTCCCCTGAAGTACCACAGAAGCAAAAATGAGATGTTTGCTGTGTCTTATTGGATTTTTTTTTAAGAAACCAGTCCTAATGGAAGCCTTCATTAAAATGTATTTCATTACTGACTTCTGTCAGAGTAAAGCATTTATCTGAAATACTAGAGCAGGTGAAAAAAATATAAAGGGGTATGGCAGTTCAAAACAAATTTAGGGTCAAGTTTTTTTTTATGATTTATTTATCTATTTGGAAAGTCAGATATACAGAAAGGAGGAGAGACAGAGAAGAAGATCTTCTATCCATTGATTCACTCCCCAAGTGGCCACAATGGTCAGACCTGAGCTGATATGAAGCCAGGAGCCAGGAGACTCCTCCAGGTCTCCCACACAGATGCAAAGTCCCAAGGCTTTGGGCCATCTTCCACTGCTTTTCCAGGCCACAGCAGGGAGCTGGATGGGAAATAGGGACACTGGGACATGAACCAGAACTATATGGGATCCTGGTGCATTCAAGGTGAGGACTTTAGCCACTGGGCTACTGCACCGGGCGGCTTTGGTCAATATTTTTTAAAAGCAAATAAAGATTTGCAGCATCAAGTGGAGTTCTGAAACTTTGTCCCCCCAACACACACTTTATACACACAAACCTATGTAAGCATTCTGCACATATCACCAAGTTTTTACTGTCATTGGGAAATCAAAATGAGCCACAGAGCTGAGATGGTTTCCATCTTGTCAGTCTGTAATGATTTCAGAATGAATTTTAAAATAAGTTGGTTTAAATAACAAACATCACTGTAAAGCAATTATTGTAGAACCCACATTTCATTTATATCAACATCTGAATCCTGCAACGACCAAGATTTTAGCATAAATTCCGCTGATACTTTCTCAAAGTGTGAGGATTGGGTTAAGAAAATAAAATCAGGAAGTTCAGCATTTTTTCTAAAAGAAAAGTTCTAAACAGAAGTAGAAACTGCATGTGGATGAAGAAACTCTCCCATAAGGCAAGATGGCAGACAGATTTAAACTGATAGAGGATCATTAGCCAGAGTGAAGCACAGGGCACAGATTCCAGGAAATAATGGACAGGCCAACAGCAGAGTGGTTCCTGGAGGCTCTAGGAAAACTTCCAGGGCACCCAGGCACTGTGGATTTGAGTTTACAAATCTACATCAAGCTTACAACTGAATGATTATGTCTACTGAGCAAATGCAAAATTATTTATACACTTGTTCGGGTGATATACTCTCCTTTGAGTAAAGTAAGTATGAAAGCTCAACATCTCTAAAATAAATACAACAGAAAGTATCTCAGAGGGTATTTTTTAAAAAGATTTATTTATTTGTATTGAAAGAGTTACATAGAGGGAAAGAGAAAGAGGCAAGAGAGAGAGAGAGAGAGAGAGAGAAAACATATTGCATCTGTTCACCCACCAGATGGCTTACAATAGCCAGGCCTGGACAAGGCTAAAGCAAGGAGCCAGGAGTTTCATTTGGATCTCCTATGTGAGTAATAGGGACCCAAATGATTAAGCCATCTTCTGTTGCTTTTCCAGACCACTAGCAGGGAACTGGATAGGAAATGGAGATGCCAGAACTTGAACTAGTGTCCATTTGGAATTTTGGCATTGCAAGAGGCAACTTTACCAGCTATGCCACAACACTGACCCTTCAAAGGGTGTTTTCTGTGAATCAATGAGTCATCTCAGCTGTTGCAAAAAATAAATTATAGTTTTCTACTCGGTTTTGGGACAAGTGTTATTAAGTTTTTGCTAGTCATTTTAGAATAGTAGTAGAAACTGAGTAAATTACCATAGCCGCTAAATGTGTGAGGACACAGCCTATTTCTTGATAAAGAGAATTTGAAAATATATCTAAAGGATTTCTTTGGAAGAAAATACAATTGATTTTTATAATTATAAAAGGTAATGTATGTCAGTTAAAAGTATGGATGATTTTATTTTTATGGAGACTTCCCTATCTTATAATGAAACAAATCTCTACTTTCTTAAACTTGATTCTGCCATACTAATTCAAATAGTAATAAAAGCAAATTAAAGTTTAGATAGAAGAGGCAGAAATGAATTAGTAACCACATCATTCAAAGAAGCAGCAGAATATTCTTCAAAGGGAAGCTTATTGTGATTTCACTGTCATCTCTCAAATGCACAAGAACTGCCGATCAGAAGTCTCCAATGTGCTGGCAGTTTTTAATCACCACACATTTCATACAGATAACTTTTGTAAAGTGAGGATTTTACACTTGAGCGTTGAAGGTCATGCCACATGTTTCCAAGGTATTTGGAAGTAAAGGCTTCATCCTGGATACAATGAGAATGTCAAATCACACAATCAAGCTGCAGCATATCACCCCATGAGTAAATGAGCAAGTCTTGCTAATGATCCAGGAAAGCCTAAAGTGTGATATTACACTTCTTCTCTGAAAGGTTCATTTTAAACCTCCAAGGCACGATGATGGTATTGAAACCCTTGGCCTAGAGACACAAAAAAAAGTGCTCTGGACTTTTTGAATCGACTTATTAGAAGAGAAAGCTATGACATAAAAAAAGTTGAGACCGTTTGAGGTCAGTTCTGCAGGGTCAGAATCCTGTGCTTTCATATTTCACACTTATGTATGAATGTGTGTCTGGGAATAAACTCGTATTGGTGGAGCCATGAGTGAGTAGTAGTGAGAATACCGTGTCACGTACAGGCTGAGAAGTTTGTTCTACACACACTCTCAACCAAAGGGTACATACAGCTCCACGGCTACTCCTCTCCTTCCACCTGTGGTCATGGCTGTGTCTGATCTGAATCTAAGAACAGCTTGTTCAAGGCTCACGTAGAGTTAAAGTCCGTATCCTGGCTTTAAAGATAGCTTATAATCATGACCTTGGCATTTTATTATCAATTGAAGTTGTGCAGAAAAAGAAACAGTGATTAAGCTGAGGAATTTAATCAGTGGATGGGGAAAAGAAGCTTTATGTCCAGAGAGAACAGATAACATAAAGATGAGACACAGAGAGCGTGGGATAGTTTGGCCACAAAACTAACTGGAAGATATTCTTTTCAGACTTCCTTTTAGAGCTTTTCTTTCATTCAATACTATCATTTTTTAAAAAAAGATTTATTTTATTTTCGTTAAAAAGTCAGATATACAGAAAGGATGAAAAACAGAGAGGAAGATTTTCCATCCCATGATTTACTCCCCAAGCAGTCGCAACAGCTGGAGCTGAGCTGATCCAAAGCCGGGAGTCCAGATCCTCTTCCGGATCTCCCACATGGGTGCAGGGTCCCAAGGATTTGGGCCAACTTTGACTGCTTTCCCAGACCATAAACAGGGAGCTGGAGGGTAAGTGGGGATGCTTGGAATAGAACCGGTGCCCATATGGGATCCCAGCAAGTGTGAGGCGAGGACTTTAGCCATTTGGCCACCATGCCTGGCAAGCTATTATTATTATTTTTTTTAATTTTATTGTTATTATTTTCCATGACACAGTTTTGTAGGTGTAGAGATTTCTCCCTTCTCCTCCTCCCCCCTCATCTCCCCCTCCCACCATTTGTTCATTACAGAGAAGGGTGAGCAGTTGTTCCAATTGTCCTGAGATCAATCTATTTTTAATCCTGAATGTGCTGTACAAAAAAAAGAAATCTCTGTGCCAGTTGTTCACTTTGTTAGAATCTTTACCACTCACAGGCAAAAAATTAAAAAAAAATGCTCACTAGAGCGAATCCAATTCATAGAAAAAAATTAAGGAGGAACTGATAAATGTTGAAATATACTGTGAGGTCACCTCCTCACCTCTCACAGCTTTCCTTCTGATTCCACTTTGTTTTCCACATTTCAACCCAGAGTAATGTATGTGTGTATCTATATCTCTCTATTGATCTATATCCATATCTTTATTTATGTAGATATATACTTATATGGATATATCTATATATAGACATCTCTCTATATATATATATGTTTATTTATTTATTTTCTTGAGAAAATAGTGTGGAACTGCTAAGATATTCTATCCAAGATATCCCATTCCTGTATCAAGATCTTCAGAGCTATTCTTTATGATCTATCCTTTAAGGCAACAAAAAAATATAGATTATGAAGTTGCATTACTCTAATAAGACAGAAAAATAGTAATTCTTGTTTGTTTTTCTAGAGATAGAAGATGTTTTCCCCTCATTTTAGCAGTTGATTGTAGCCTCTAGGCCTGTTCTGAATGAAATAAATGAAAATACGACCTAAGCCGTCAAGGCAAGCCCTGTCTTTGATCGCATAGCCACTCGGCACACATCACTTAAGTAAGCACGTTTTGGAGCCCTTGCTCTCACCAGTCTTGCAGTCTACATTCAAGGCAGGCATTGGATATGTAATTGTAAGTGTTGTTGGTATTAGGCCTCTAGAATGCCCAAGGGTAATGTGAATCTTCTGCGATGAGGCACCATGGAAAACTTCCAAAGACATGCAAGCTGAGCCTCAGTCTTCCCTAAGATGCCTTGATTCAGGGCTTGGAGTTGATCACAGGCTGCTGCTCCTTAAGTGGTTCATAGGTCTGGGATGCTGTAGAGAAAGAAGGGTATACGCAAAGTGCCAATAACAAATTCTCTCATGAACTTTCAGTGTTTGGGTCTGTCTTCAGCGATGCTATGAGGAGCTGTCCTTAAGCCCACAGGAAAAGCCTCTCATGGGCAAAGTGTAGTGCTTAGACGATTCATATCTTTCCACTAGAAAGTATCAATGTAAATATTTTAATGGCTAATACAGTTATCTGGAAAGCTAGGAAGACAAAAGTGAATTTTACTTTTGCTGGAAAGGCAAGAATGCATGGTTAGTAATAATGGTATTGATTGAAACTGACTCTCAAAGAGAAATGCAGACTTGAAAAGGAAAGGCAGTGTTATTTGATCTTTATTATCTCCATCAAAGACAGAGTAATTCACAGTTTGACAGCATTTTGAGGGTGCCATGGACCATTTCACAAAGCTGTAATTTACCCTAAGAAGAAAATAACAATTAGCAACTTACATCATACAAAGATAATTATGAATTGGAAGAAATGAAACAAAACAATGAAATCCTAAAAGGTTGAGTTTGTTTATAAAAGGAGTTTCATCTTACAAAGAGAAAATACCTATGCACTTTTCACTTCTTGGAAAAAAAGGTGTGTTTGAGCAGGTAGATGCACGGACTCACAAAAAAGGCCAAGTACACACTGCCTGGATTCTGCACCTAACCCCTTCCAGATCATTTGGCATGGTTTATTATGTAAGCACAGACACAGTGGTTGTTACACTGGGAGCTTCATTCCCGATATATTCATTTACTCTGCTGTATAAGGAATATTAAACTCATCTTACTTAAAACAAAAAGTATTGCTCTAAGTGTTCAGTATTGGTTAAAACATTACAAAATATTAGGTCAAAAATAAAAAAAGAAGGAAGAAAACCTGCATTTTCTTGACCTACAGTGAGATAAGTCTTTCCTACTCACAGAGCAGTCATTCAGTTGGTGGTTATATTTGGACCATTTGTTTCTCTTAGTCTATTAAGCAGGCTTACAAGTGTAAATTCCTTCAAAATCTTCTTTTATACAAAAACTATTTTAAGATGTGAAATTGTTTCTTTTTCTGTTATGTTTAATATTTAGCTTCAAAAGTCATGTGGGGATTACTTCTCTCAACAGTCCAATGGACTGATGCTGCAGGCCTGTACCCACACGTACACAGTTCAAGGAAGCGCATGACCTCTTCCAGGAGGATGTGCGCAAAGCACTCCACGCACTGCCAGGCATCCTCCTTAATAAATGCTAGTGGCACTCTAATTTAGCATATGATTTTAATACATAGTACTTTAGTGGTTCATTTTAAATGAAAGTGTGACCCTGTTGCTCTACTTCATCTCTCTGAGTAGTTAGCAATGATTCCTACTTAAAAAAAAAAGTAAAAAGGATGTGCTAGTTCTGATAAAGGTACACCCAATTTAATTACCATTTCTTGGGCCTGGTGCTGTGGCCTAGCAGCTGAAGTCCTTGCCTTAATGCGCCAGGATCCCTTATGAGTGCCGGTTCTAATCCCGGCAGCCCCACTTCCTTTCCAGCTCCCTGCTTGTGACCTGGGAAAGCAGTTGAGGACAGCCCAAAGCCTTGGGACACTGCGCCTACATGGGAGACTTGGAGGAGGTTCCTGGTTTCTGGCTTCGGATTGGCACAGCGCCAACAGTTGTGGTCACTTGGGGAGTGAATCATTGGATGGGAGATCTTCCTCTCTGTCTCTCTGACTTTGTAATAAACATAAATAAATCTTTAAAAAAATTTACCATTTCTTGTAATACTTCTAGCACAATGAATTGAGACAAATATCAATTACAACTGAAAGCCAACGCATGACCCACTTTAGGAGGATACTTGTAAGGACCATGAATCATTACTTAATTAGTTAACTAGCTAGCTAACTAGTTAGTCAGTTCATTAATTTAAGGGCACATAGACAGAAATGTGCTATCCACCGGATTCCTTAAATACCTACAAAAAACAGTCCAGTTCTCTCACATGAGTGGTAAGGGCCCAGGTGGTTGGGCTGTTACCTGCTGCCTTACATAGCGCTCACCAGCAGAACTCTGCATTTAAGGGCAGAGCCAGGACTCGGCCCCGACACCCCAACATGGAAGCCAGGCCTTTCCAGCTATGTCTCAGTCCTTGTGTCAAATGCTCACCCTTGCTCCTTATTTCATTCAATTATGGTTAAACTATTTTTTTTAATGTCATCCCTGACAGTGACAACCAAAATTTTTGTTAAGAGATGAGTTGTATTTTAGATGCAGCATTCATTCAATACTCAGAACTTCAATATTTATTATTCAGAATTTATTATTATTATTCATCATATATATTGCTATAGTTCTAACACCCATCAATTGTCAACTTATCTATCCAGTCACAAGGACAATTAAAGATGATGTATTTTGCCCATTCACTTTTTGAAGACCACTTGTATATTTATAACCACTTTCTAGAAGTGAATTGGCCATGTTTGCTCAATTTATACAACGAAGTTTAGTAAGGGCTTCCTTACTGCAGACCACAGTAACGAAATACAGGAGTGGCTCTGCTTCGAGAAGCTGAGGGGTGTCTCACATGCAGGGGTAACATTTACTAGGGGAAGTGAAGAATTTATTTTTCAGCTGAAGCTCTGAGGAAAATTCTTAGGTAGAAAGTGGAAGATATATAATTATGTGGTTTGGCAATTGGCCAGGGCCCTGGAATTCATACCGCTTCACTTTCAAGATGTGTCACGGACTCTTTAATTACCAGAAGTGAATCAGGATCTCTGCCTTCTGTCTGTCTCATAAAAAAAGACAATACACTCTCTTATTCTTTTACCTCACAGCTCTTTGAGTCGAACATTCTACTGGCTATATGTAGGAATCATTTTCATCGCTCCTATTGAAATCCTTTGGGCTTTATAAAGAATCCTGACATACACAAATGTCAAGATGGGAGCTATTGTCTCGTGGAAAGGTAATGTTAGGTGTCCACAGAGCTCTAAAACAGGGCCTGGGGCCACCAGCTACAGGCAGTAGGACTTCTGGGCTCGCTCTTGACCTCAGCTGCTTCCTAGCTATAAACGCTTGCATCATCAGTTCCCATTAGCTTCAGCTGTAGTTTCCTCATCCATAAAGCAATCAATCAATGTTTATCTTTTCATTATCATATAAGACATTGTCCAGAAAGCTCCTTGCCTCACATCTAAAGCACAGCTAACAGTCAACAGATGTGGGTGTGAGGTGATTGCTATTATCAAGGCCTTCTTTAGGTTTTAGGTCTGCTCTGTAGTAGACCGCGCCACGCAGAATCAGCAGCATCCCTATGTGAGTATAAATTACAGTCTGATCATGAAGAGCTTTGTACATGAAGCTAAGAAATTTAGATTGCTATCCTGTAGGTGAAGGGGAGGGAACCACTGAAGTTTTCATCAGAATGACAAGATGACATTTGAGTCTTAGAAATAGGACTCTGGTTACAGGATGGAGGAGGGACTTTAATGGCACAGTCTAGAAAGAGTCTCAAATATACTGTAAACTCATCTGCCTCCTCCAAGGGAGCATGAACCTAATTGAATCTGTTATTAAATTGCCCTGCACTGCTCTGATGCCCTCATCATCCTTCGAGAGAAGGAATTGTTTTCTTGTCCTTATTTAATTGACCTTAAACTATTCTTCCCGTCCCCCGCCCCCCTGTATCCCTTCCGAAAGGCAGGCTTTCTCAGCTGCTTCCAAATTTCAGCATGTTTATTTTCATATTTCCACTTCTTGGTTTTTCCTAAAGAAGTGTTATGAGCAGAGGATTCAGAAAGTCAAACTTGTTAAAACTGTGTCTGTTTTTTATTTTGTGAAAGATTTATTCATTTATTTAAAAGAGTTACATGAAAGAGGGAGAGATAGTGAGATCTTCCGACTTCTGGGTCACTCCCAAATGGCTGCAGAGGCCAAAGTGGAGCCCAACCAAAGCCAAGAGCAGGGAGCTTTTTCAAGGCTTCCCACTTGAGTGCAGGAGTCCAAATACTATTCTCCACTGATTTCTTAGGGATATTAGAAGGCAGTTGGCTCAGAAGTGTAACATCTGGGACTCAAATTGGCACCCAAATGGGATCATGGTGCTGTCATCAACATCCTTACCTGATATGCCATGGCATTGGTCCCTGGAGTGTGTTTTAAACTGGATTTCAGTAGAGTATTGTCTAAACCTAACAACATTTCAACTTATAAATTTCTAGGTGCAAAACAATATGCCACATGCAAGAGGGAAAATGTTACAACTCTGACCCTTGCCAATAGTGTGCAAGAAGTCACTCAAGCTCTTTCCCTGAGACGTGGGAAAAAATGAGGGGGTGTCACTCTCATTTCCCCACGCTGAGGCCTTGTACTACCGCAGAGGAACTAAGGACCATATCTTTTTATTCCCCATGAGCCACATTTTTCTTTTCTCCAAGTTGTGTCTTTCCAGAAATGGCTCGCCATTCATATATGCACAGAACAAATATATTTTTTCCTGTATACCACTTTTAGAAATCTGATTAAGACAACTGAACAGGAACAGAGGGATAGCCACAGATGATGCAAATGAATTATCTAGTAGGGTCTGAATGAAGGGAATCAGACAGAAAACAGAGGATGCAAAAGGTCATGACCTAAGGTCCAGGGAACCATAAGGAACATGGAGAAAACAGCAATGGAGAAATGCAGTAAAGCACTCAGGAGGACTAAGCTAAGGTGCCAGAGCTGGAAAAAGCCCCAGAAGGGAGTCTGATGTCTGTCTCATTCCTATCACCTGTCTGCTGAGCAGCACAGGACCTGGTGACAGCATGCCTTCTTGGCAGTCATGCAGCAACACAGCCAGCACAGTGTACTGTGGAATTCAGAGTGGGAAATGAGAAGAGTAACAAGAAGCTGGATGGGAAGTGGAGCTGCCAGGATTAAAACGGGTGCCCATATGGGATCCTGGCGCATTCAAGTCCAGGATTTTAGTCGCTAGGCCACTGTGCTGGGCCCACCGGGTTTTAACATTATATTCACTGGGCCCGGTGTGGTGGCGCAGTGGTGCAGTGGTTAAGGTTCTCGCCTTGCACGCCCAGGATCCCATATGGGCACCGGTTTTAATCCCATATGGGCACAGGTTCTAATCCCGGCAGCCCCGCTTCCCATCCAGCTTCCTGCCTGTGGCCCAGACGGAAGATCTTCCTCTCTGTCTCTCCTCTCTGTATATCTGCCTTTCCAATAGAAATAAAATAAATCTTTAAAAAAACCATGATATTCACTGGCTTATTAAGCTCTCCAGATAAAACCTTTAAAGCAGTGCACTCCCAGGCTCAGTAATTAGTTTAAGTGTCATCAGCAATAAAAGTGAAGCTGTTCTCTATGAAACAGCCTTAGAACCAGGTGGCTGAAGTTTTCAAAAGACGTATTATGTATCACAAGCCATGTATTAGCAATGCATTAATAGTACTTTAAAGCATCTCCCAAATCTCTTACCATTGGGATGGTGATCTGATTTGGATCCACGACTGATTTGGAAATGCACTGGTTTCACTTTCAAACATCAGTAAGCTGTAAGAAATTATGTTGTATGCATGTACACATTTAATATAGTACATTCTCCTCAAAAGAATTCTTAGAGAAGAAATATCAATCTGTCCTTCAGAGACATATTAGTTCTTTATAAATATATATGTATATATGCATGCACATAATTCACTTGCATAATTTATATGATCATTTATCTTTGGAGTCTCTTATAGTTGATATAACCAGGATAACTAATCGTAAAGTGAATATTCTATTTTAGAGAAGCAAAGATGAAGGACAGTATTTGATTGTTCTATTAAGATTGTGTAGTGCAATGTAACTTTGTCTTATATTTTAGAAAGAAATTGAGATTGCTCGTAAAACAATTCCATGTGTAATTAACCTGTCTCTCCTTATCTCCTGTTCTTTTCTTTTTCCTTCTCACCTTCCTCTCACCATGTATTTTTCTCCTCTCTCTATTCTCTCCTTCCCTTACTCTCTCTTTTATACATTATATAATGCTTGATCAAGAGTAGAGCCAGGGTTCGGCACGATGGCCTAGTGGCTAAAGTCCTCACCTTGAATGCACCAGGATCCCATATGGGCACTGGTTCTAATCCCACAGCCCTGCTTCCCATCCAGCTCCCTGCTTGTGGCCTGGGAAAGCAGTTGAGGACAGCCCAAAGCCTTGTAACCCTACAGGTGGCTGATTTGAATATATACCTATGTTATTAGTGTTTATATAGCAAAAATTATTCAAAATAAATTAAATCAAATTATAAATGTGATTAAAATATGACAGGTCAGCAACTCCTCCCTATTTTCATATGGTTTCCTAGGAAACTATTTCTTCTCTATTCACGGTACTATAGCCTTAGATAAGGCCACATCAGTTTTTAACTGGATTTTCACAAGTTTCTTAACTAGTTCCTCTTCTAACACTCAATCTCTCCCCTCCCCCTCCTTCATCATCATCATCATCCCTAATGATACTCAGTTTCTGATATGGAAGACAAATTCTATTTAATCTGAGAAAACCTCAACTTCTTTAACTTAAATTGTGAATTATTTTGATCTTTCTTTCTCTTTGAATTCCAACTGCACCAAGTTGACAAACTTTCTTTTCCCTTAATGAGCTACACCCCCTGTTAATCTCAACACTTTTGCATTACTATTCCTTATCTCTGGAATATTCTTCATTATTCATTTGCTTCCTTAGAGTTAAAGACCAAGCTTTGGAAAATCTACTCAGCTAGCCTCCGGGAAGAGTCAGTTCCTCACCCTGTGACTTTCTCTGTATACTAATACTTTGTTGAATTGCAGTAGTTTACATAAAAGGACATTTCAAAAAGTTCATAAAGACACTGAATTAATTTATTTTTGTGCTAGAAAATTCCTGAAATCCATGTGTATTTTTTAACAAGCACATTTTGCACGAACTTGTTAAAGAACCCCTTATTTAGATACTTCTCTTTCTATGATTAGTTAATTCCTAGAGTTTTGTGTCATTTATTATATTTGCCTCTGTTATTTTATGTATTGCTTGAGTAAAGGAAAAAATACATAAAGAACTGGACTTTCAGTTGACAGCCAAAGTGTTAGAAATAGCAGCATTTGTCAAGGTATATTAGATGAAATTTCCTTTGTAATTGAGGGATTACAATTACACTTCACAGCTATTTCTGACTCCTAAGTGAAAAACTATGATATTAAAAAAATGTTTTCATCAATCCAGTTACGCCTTTTTTTTTTTTACTGACGAAAGTCATGAAATTGAAGGTTTATTCCTTGTAGGAAGCAAACCCACAAACTAAATTAGAACTTATGTATTTGGGGCTATATGTTGGCCAGATTTCAACCAGCAAAAACAGGTCTTTACTTGTAGGCTGTTCTGTGAGTGGAACTGGGAGTGCAAGTGCTTCTTACACATGAATTCAAACGGTGTGCAGCTAATCCACCTGAGGCAAGGTTCCACCAACGATTTGCTTTTGCTGCCTGGATAAAGCTATGCTGTTTTTTAGGATAAGACGTGTCTCGTAGCTTTTGTACAGAGGGTGTAACACTGTGTTTTTCCACTAATTTTTTAAAAGCAAATCCTGAATTATGGGGGCCTTTTCCCACGAACTGTCACAGACTATGAGGTTGGAAGTTTCCTCTTCCGGATCATTTACATTTGTATCCAAAGCAGGAAAGATCGTCTTTCCTTCTAATTCTTCACTTTTTGCTTGCGTGAGCTTATCCACTATCATAATTCCAGTTCCTCGTATATTTGATGGGTTTAGTGATCTTCAAGTTACCAGTCACACTTAAATCTTTTCTAAACTCTAAAATATCTTCATCTACATCTATATTAATCTCCACTGGCTATTGAACATATGACTTTACCACAAGTCCTGCTTTCTTCTTGCATTCTAAGCAGAATAATATCACCACCCATGCAGGGGCTCATGGAGAAACTTGGAGGTCATCTTGCTCTGATGATTTTTCTGATTTTCCCAGCCCCCTGAACATATCAACTCAATTCAGTTACACACTCATTTTTTTTTCCTGGTAAGTATGTACCCAGTCTATTCCTTTCCATGCCATTATAGTCAACCCAGCCATTTAGTCAGAAGCATACACTACCCTATTACTCTACCAGATATTTAACCAGTTTGGCTTTTTAAAAAGAAATAGTTTATATTACTATATTTGAAAGGTCGAGTCAGAGAGACAGAAAGAAAGAGAGAAATATCTTCCATCTGTCGGTTCACCCCCCAAATAGCTGCAAGGGCTGGAGCTGGGCCAACCTGAAGCCAGGAACCAGGAAATCCTGGGTCTCTCACGGGTGCAGGAACCAAATGAGTTGAGGCATTCTCTGTTGCTTAGCCAGTTTATAAGCATGGAGTTAGATCGAAAGTGGAGCAGCTGAGGAGGCCAATGTGGTGTCGTCACAGGCTAATTCTTCACTTACTAGCTCTGGCATCTCATGTGGGAGCTGGTTCATGTCCCAATCACAGCAATTTGTGCAGTGAACCAGCAGATGGAAGAACTCTCTCTATCTCTCCTTTTCCCCTCTGTAAAAACCCTTCCAGCTCCTGTTAGTGCCCTGGGAAAGCAGTGGAAAATGGCTCAAAGCCTTGGAACCCTGCATCTGCATGGGAGACCTGGAAGCAACTACTGATTTCTGATTTCAAATTGGCATTGTTAGGGACCTTGTGGTCACTTAGGGAGTGAACCAGTGGATGGAATATTTTTTTTTAAGTGATGAAAACAAGAAGCATAAATGCTCAGTGTCATAAATACGCGACTGAATGAGGATCCTTCCATTGTATATATGTGTTTTGTATCTTATTAATACAGATTAAATGAAAATTTAACTCTCCCTAAGTCCAGAATTTTTTCCTGGATGTCTTCAGAATAAACTCATCCTGAGTTTGTGATTGTCTCCTTAACTGCGCTAAGACTCAATATAGTTGACAGCGAGCTCGTTCCTCTGCTCCTAACTGGAGTTGTGCATGGCCCTGCTTGCTGTTGGTCTCTCATTAGAAAGAGATTCCGTTAGTTCATTTGATGAATATCTTTCAGTTTATGATACTAGTTTGCAATCACATCAAGTAAGAATTCATCATCATTTCCACAAAGGTGAAGGAAATGTGATTTGTCTAATGTCTCATGACTGCGGCATATGACAATGCCAGTGTCTGAATCAAGTTTATCTGAAAGCAAAGTTCATGTTATTTTTGCTATTCCATTCTCTCTGTTAGAGGATCCTGAAGAGCCATTTCAGGCTCCCTTAATCTCGGGTTTCTTCGTATTTCACATCATTTAGTATCTGTAAACCTCATACTTTCAAACATATTCAGCATTGCATAGCTTTGTAAAGCTATTTTATATGAGTGCCTTCGAGTCTAAGTCACATGGAAGATTCCTGGAAACTGGAGGCTATATCTTGTATTTCTAGTCTTGCTCATGGCATGAAAAAAATGAAATGTACATACTTGTTGAAACTCCAAGTCACAGATTTGGAAGATGACTGGAAGATTACCTTGTCATAATTGGGATTGACCATCTCTCTGATCTGGCAAGATGTTACAAATTATTTCCAGTTTACAACTGATCATATGAGAGGCACAAAGAACTGAGGGAGTCATCTAGAAGCTCCCAGTAGGATATAAAAAAAACCCACTAAAATGAGATTGAAAAAAAAATGATGATAGTTTAAAAATACATTTCAGGGCCAGGTGCAGTAGCCTCATAGCTAAAGTCCTTGCTTTGCATATACCAGGATCTTATATGGGCACTGGTTTGTTTTCTCGGCTGTTCCACTTCCCATCCAGTTCCCTGCTTGTGGGCAACCAGTTAAGGACGGCCTGAACCCTTGGGACCCAGCACCAATGTGGGAAACCCACAAGAAACTCCTGGCTCCTGGCTTCAGATCAGCTCAGCTCCGGCAGATGCAACCACTTGGGGAGTGAACCAGCAGATGGAAGATCTTTCTATCTCTCCTCACTGTAAATCTAACTTTCTAATAAAAATAAATCTTTTAAAAACTGCATTCCAAAGAAACTATAAAGTTATTTGGTCATTTTTTCTGTAAAATTCTATTCATATATTTCATGTAAATACAACACTGTTACATCACTTTATTCACAGATAGTAAGTTCTGCCACTGAAATGTTTTCCACAATTTGTGAATTAACAGATTTGTTGAGATGCATCTTTTCTCAGATGTAGACAGCATACAGAAAATGAATCATGAAGTGCATTATAAATGCACGCAAATGTCCCTAAAGAAAATGCCAATCAGTGATGGGAAGGCTCAGAGCAGGTGCCCAAGTACAGAGAACAGGAGCTGACCTACTCACTTGAAAATGATTCAACCTTCAGTCTGGGGATGCCAGGTCATAAGAGAAACAAATCAACGACAGAAGATAGTCAAACTAATAAAAAATAGGGAAAAAGAAATCTGAGAAACCTGAATACACACACACACACATATATATTATATATCTGTATTATATATATTTGTATATAGATATAAAACAATCATATATGGGAAGAAATACAAGAGAAAATTAAATCACAAGAGCTCACCACAACAAAGAAACAAAGAGGAAATGGTATGAATTTTTAGAATTCACAAAAGAAAACATGCCTACTTTTAATCAGATCCTATTTTCCCTTACAGCAATGTTCCGTTTAGTTGGGCTGTTCACTAACTGACTGCATATGCTTCATGCTCTGTGACTTTCCTTAAATTATCCCTGGTTCGAATAGCTTTTGGAAACTCTTGCTAAATAAAAATTATAGGGTTTTTTTCCCTTCTTTTGAATATTTTCTCTATAACTTCAATATTTAAGTATTGTAAAAACTCAAAATAGTGCAAATAAATAGCTTTTATGATCTATAACTATTAAAGGTCATTGAATTTTTTAAGTAGAGATTGCTTACTGCTTCTTATTCAGTGTGCCTGTTTTTGAATGCTGTGTTTCTGCCTGCCATTAGTCAAATAACAGCAAACATTTTAACATAAGCTATTAAGTAGCATGCATTTAAACACATACATACAACTATTTTTCAATAGTTGGACATTCCCAGGAAAATGGATAAGCCAGTTGAAATGGTCCATTAACACCTCAGTTACTATGGCACTCTTGTTACAAGTAAGGAATCGCTCTTCGCTCATTCCTAGCAACTAACCTCCATATTTTATTTGATTTTTCCAGTTTTTCTCTACTGTCTATTTTTTTTTTGTCTCGGTATCTCCTATAGGACCCTGCTTTACAATTATGATCATGTCTCAATAAACTCCTATTGGTTCTGGATAGATTGTTCTTATTGCTGTTGTTGTTTAAAGATTAGTTTTATTTTTTCGAAAGACAAGTACAGAATGAGAAAAGATTGAAAGAGAGAGAGAAAGAGAGAGAGAGAGAGAGAGAGAGATCTCCTGTCTTCTGGCTCACTCCCCAAATAGCCACAATGATAGGAGCTGGCCTGGTCTGAAGCAAGGAGCTAGGAACATCTTGCATACCTTACACATTGGTAGCAGGAGCCCAAACATTTGGACCATGGCCCATTGCTTTGTCAGGAGCATCAGCAGTGGGCTGAATCAGAAGTGGAGCAGCTGGAACTTAAAGCCATACCCGTATGGGATGCTGACACCCATGTGGGATGCAAAAGCCCCCAAAGGCAGGGGCTTTGCCAGCTGTGGTACAGCTCTGGTCTTAGCTGTCCTTGTTTTATTCATGGCATTAGTGTGTTTGAAGAGTAATGGATAGTAGTCTATGTGTATCTGTTTTAACATCCAAACTAGAGAGAAAATATTAAACTGCCATGTCACTGTGACCTGAACTTCAAGTGGTTCCGGTAATAGCATTGTCAGACTTCTTCCCTGTAATGTTACTTTCTTCTCTTTCCATATTCTTTAAACACAGCACACATCCAAAAGGGAAGAATGGAGGTGATTAAGCTCCCTGTTCTGGAAGAGGATTTTTATATTTATTATCCTGGTGTTTCTATAAGAAGTATTTCTTCTCTTCCTTTAATTTTTAAAAATCAATTATGTATAGCAACAGATTTGCATCTGCTTTATGCTTCAAGTCATATATTCACTTCTTGTCCTTTATTTGGTTGCCATAATAGTTACAGCTTTGGCCTTAATGGCCAAAAAGATTAAACTGACACTGGGGTTCTCTGATGTGCCTCCATCAATTTGTTTTGTTGGTTTCACAAGATACTCTGAGCTCACTGTATGTTTCCTGCCATTGAAATTTCCAAGAATCAATCAGTGTTATGAGTTCCTTTCACTGGGAGAATAGTAATAGGATCTAACAGGAGTAGTCTACACTATAACAATGTAAATATTCTGATTTTCCCTTTGAAAGTTTCCTGCCTCCCAAAAGGCTAAATTGACCTTGAGAAAAGAGGGTAAAGAAAGAATCACTTCCTATAGCTGAATGGTCTGAAAATAGGTAATGAACTAATCTCTTCTTGAATAGTAGGCAGAGGAATCATGGGTGTTAGGTTAAGCATTCAATGGGAGCATTATTCATAATTTGAACAATTTGTAAGAATTAATAATTAAATCATACATTTAAAAAATCAACAAACAACTCTTTAAAACGTAAACAAGAGCTGGGATTCCCAAACTACTGCAATCTCAGTCACTGGTCAGCTTCCTAATGGAATAGTAAACTAGGTAAGTGCGGAGAGCAGACATTGACCTTCACGTTCTCATCTTGATTGGCTCTATCAATGTTTCACATTCGGAAGCAATAAGTAGAGGTTGCGCATATTCTCAACCAAATAGTTGCTAAGTGGACATTTGTTGTCATACTAGATAACGAACTAGTAGTAGGATTTCATAGGAAGTATTTTTTATATTCCAGAAAACCACAAACACAAAAAACTTCCCACCTCTGCTTCATTTCTAAATGATTTAATAAAAACAGATACTAGATTTTCATATTGTTCCCTAGAATTAATTGAATCTAAGAAGAAAGGTAGGTGAAATCTTGGCAGAAAGATCAGTTCTAGCATAAAACCTAGGAAGGGTCAAATCCTGCTTTGAACTTGTGATGGAAATATAGTCACAAGCATGGCAGCCTTCCCATCTAATGCCATGATTTGTGATAAAAGTACAACTGCAACTCAAGGCCATAGGTCCCGGTTCAATATACTACTTCCACCAGTCCTGCTCTTTGAGCCAACTCTACAGTTCAGTACCACATTGGAGAGTAACCAGAAATATCACCAGAAAGCAAATGTAGAGGAAGGGTAGGGGCAAGCCGTAAAAATGCTGTATCCAAATCGATGCAAATTTCTGACTTGGAAGAAAAAGGCCTGTAATGTGAACACACAGCATTTTAACAGTCAGTGTGCGATCTCCCTCCTTCCTTCTCCTTTCCCCCTTTCTCATGTTTATCTCTTCTTCTAAAACGGAGGCAGTGCAGGGGGAGAAGTTATCAAGAAATAATGGCATGTCCAAAAGTGTAGCAGAGAAGTATTTGCAGTAGAGAAATATTGGGGTACAAAAATGGAGTCTCTACTTTGAGGTTAGTCAAGGAGGTTGTTAATTGGGTGGGCTTCTGACAGTTCAGATGTTGCTTGGGATATATTATATTGGAGTGCCTGGATTTGATTCCCAGCTCTTCTTCTAATCGTAGTTTCTTACTAATTACACCCTTGGAGGCAGTGTCATGGTGACTCAAGAAGTTATTGAAAGTGAAGCAGTGGATGGGATTCCTCAACCCCTTCTCTGCCTTAAATCACTAAAATAAGTAAATACAAAAAAAAAATGTTGAAGACTACCTTATGAACAGAATTTTTTTCCTCTGTCAAATCCACACATTGAAATCCTAATCCCCAATAAGATGGTTTAGGGGTAGAGCCATTGAGAAATAATGAGTTTATGTGTGGTCCTCATGAGTGGAATTCACGTCATTATGAAAGGGAGTCCAGGGTTCTCTCTAGCTTGCTCTCTCTCCCACATGAAGGTCAATAAGAAGACATCCACCTGATAACCGAAGAGGGGACTTCCGCAGAGCCACCGCATGCTGGCACCTGCTCACAGGCTTTCGGCTTCCAGGACTGTGAGTGGTAAATGTCTCCTGTTTATAGGCCACTGTAACTGACTAAGGATCCAATAGTTGAAGTGATCACTATTTTAATAGGTGGTACTCACCATGCTAAGGAAGCCCAGAGAAGGAAATACTGCATAGCATTTGAAAAAAGCTATAGAGGGTTTCAGAATAGGTAACATTTGAGATGTTACTAAAAAAAAACCTGAGTTCACAAACCATTTGAGGAAGCCTCAGGCAGCACTCTCAAACCTGCCTACAGTTAAGATGCATCTGTTTTTAGTTGATACTTGCAGTTTTCCCTTGCAGCATGGGCTGTAAATATATAAAACCCTTGACATTTGCAAAGGAAACATTTTGAGACATTCCAGAATCCCTAAATTCACAAACACTAATTAGAAGGCTGAACAATCAGTCAAGCTTACTTACTTGCTAAGTACTTGTTTCTACACATCAGCCATGAAGCAATACACAACAGACCGTTCAAACTCTGAAAGGTTGAAAGTGCCAATGCCGTGAGTAGTTTAAAGGAGGACGTTCCGAGGTGGTGTAAGGATCATTCAAGGGCTCCAGAGAGACAGTGCTGCTGCAGGCCAGAGAGTCACAGAGTCCTGATCTTCCAGGAGGATGGCTAGGTTCTGCTAGGGGAGCGTGTTGCATAGTTGGTTACATGGAAGACACAATAGTAGGTACAGAGAGGGAGAGGATTCATGTCAGCTCTCATGGTTCATGACTTCATAAGTCATCATGAATTCAGATTGTTTTCAACTGAAAATAATTAATGAGTGTCCACCATTAGTGGCATGCCCTCATGCTCTTCTAGGTACTGAGCTAAAGTCACCAAGATCACATCAACATGCATGTGTCATCAAAATCCCTGCCTGCGACGCATTGTCTGAAGTGAGGAAACTGAGCGTAGCGAGGCTGAGTAACCTACTCACAGCCGCACAGCCTGGCAAGTGGAAGGATGAGGCTTTCCTGGGATCGTCCAGCACTGAAGCCCCGTTTCTTAGATTTTCTACCCATCCTCTTCTTCAGTTAAAGAGAGGAGTATCAGTGGCAGTTGTTGAAGCAAGGAAATCGCCAGTAATCCTATAGACTTGTGACTGAGTGGGGATGTGTTTCCTCCCCAAGACCTTTGCCACACTTACTATCTTTGGAGTACCGGGGAACTAAGGCAAGGGCTTCCGTGTCAAATATTGTCAGGAATCTGGCTTCTGTCTCTCATAGGTTGATGTGGCCTGTCAAGGGAGTTACACCTGTCAAGACCAAATGTACATTACTAGAATTAGATTACACCAGGAAGCCAGATTCATACAGTTTAAATAGAAGCCAGGAAAACTGGAAGTGATATGTGCAGTCTAATCTGCGGCTGAATCATGCACCATAATTAAGCCTCCTCATTTCCTCCTCTTTCCTTCTTGGTTCTGTAAATGTCTCCAACTGTGACTCATGTTTCTTTGCAGCATTACTCCCCCATATTTCTCTTTTTGCCTTGCTATTTTCCCTATCAACTCTGTCTTTCAACTTTCCTAGGAAGATCCTGTTGATTACAGCGATAGAATTAAGTTGCAAGGGACAGATCTCAAAAAAACATTAGGAATCCGCATTATGTAAATCAAACAGCTCGGCAAATCAAAGGTCACAAATTAGGAACTGCTGTGAATGACAACACTGTATAATCTAATTTAATGTATCTTTCAAGTAAGAATCTAATTTTGGCTGGCACTCTGCTCCCATATCTTACTAAATAAGGCACAAACCTTTTCTGTTGGGATTAGTGATTTGACAGACAGGACCAAATAAATTATAAAATAATGTCAAGAAATTGCGGTGCTATGATTAGGATACAGATTGGTTACTACAGGAACTCTTCATCCAATCCAGGGCTTTCACAAAAGTTCTTGAAGAAAAGAGTGACCTCTGATTCACCCAAAATGAACTAGAATTAATTGGGTGGAGGCAGATTAACAAGGGGTGGGGAAAGGCTATTTCAGGTCCAGAGGAGCAAAATGCAATGGCACTGAAGCCCCTGGTGTGTTTGGGGAATTACAAATGAGGTGATGTTGCTACAAGCTGAAGTTTTAGGCAGTGAGAGGTGGGAGTGAGACCATGTAGAAGATCCAGGGCCTCTAACAGAAAGCTTCTGTGTCTAAGGAATGTGTTTTTTTTTAAGTGGTGCACGGAAAGACATTGAGTAGAGACTGAGCGTGATCCAATTGTCAGTTACATTGATCTCCTGGCTGGCAAGGAGAGGGAGAGATTTGAATATTAGAAGACTAGGACCTGAGATGCTAGTCTGGGGAAAAGGTGATGGGACTTGTCCTGGGCCACCAAAGGGTGAAATGAAGAAGATACAAATATTTCAGCACATGAATACAGGGATTATGACAGCATTACAAATTTATTTTTCTGAGACTTTTCTGGAGTTATTGTGCATGAGCAAAAGAGTATTGTATATGTGCAAAAATCCAACACAGGTTTATTGACCATTTTCTCCCACTCATGTTGAATCCCAGTGCTCTTTGTTTCTTTGGCTTGGGTTCAGCTTCAACATTATTCTCCCTGCTCCAGTAACTTCTCCTTTAAAAAGAAAAAAAAAATATTTATTTCACTTGAAAGAGTAATCAAGAGACAGAGGGAGAAAGAGAGAGAGAGTTGGGCTAGTCCAATGCCAGCAGTCAGGAGCTTCTTCCAGTCTCTCACGCAACAGGGGTCCAAGGCATTGGTCCGTTGTCTTCTGCATTCCCAGGCTATCAGCAAGGAGCTGAACTGAAAGAGGAGAAGTCATGACTGGAACTGGTTGCCCAAATGGGATATAGCTTCAGTGCCAGTAACTTCTAGCATTCTTTTGTTTTTAAATGAAAAGATGTCTAATTCACTCATATATGGCAAATTGTAAAATAATCACATATTAATAAAACTACAGTAATGCATCATTCCTTCATTTTTTCACAGTTTTTTTTAAGATCGAATATATTATATTAAAGAGATATCTTCGCTGCCACATTTACAGCAGCAGGACTGCTTGTGATAACTAAAATATGGATGGAGTCAACTTAGGTGTCCATCATCAGATGAATGGATAAAGAAAATGTGGTACAGGCATACAGTGGAATGCTAGTCAGTTGTAAAAAAAAAAATGTGATTCTATTATTTGTATCAAATGGTTGCACTGAAGGACATCACCTTGAGTGAAGGAAGCCAGATACAAAAAGACAAATACTGCAACGTCTCTCTTATGTGTAGGAACCTAGCTTTAAAAACTGTTAGCATTGCTCTGTGTCTTTGAGGGGAATTTTCCTCCGGCCTTGATGTAGCCTAGATTCCAATCTTCCCAGTGACCTCCTTTGCTCACGACCCAAGATGAAGACAAACAGGCCTTTGCTTCCTGGCGCTTATCATGATTGGAATGAAGTAATAGTCACCATCACCATTTGTTTCATGTCTCCTTCTTTTCATAGTCACGATTCTTGCTGGCAAACTCCTGACCCTTCCTCTGGTTAACTGGAACCTGAAAAAAGCATCAGAGAAAGATGGTGAGATTATTGAGAAATTTAGGCAACAAAATGAGCTGCAGCATTCGTGTTGGGCAGCTGAAAGGTGAGCCAGATCACATTGGAGTTCCTGTTTCTTCAGCACGTTGCTGAGGAGAGTTCTGGATTCAAACTCACAGGTACAACATTCTTCAAGTTTCTCATTGCTCCTGATCAATTGTTATTCAGACTCCAAGCTCAGATTCTTTTGAGAGAGCGTGCTTGGTGTTGGCTTCGGAGACACGGTAAAGACCAGCTGCTGTTACCTTCCACGGTGTCGGTGGATAACAAGGCCCTCTCTTTCTCTACAACGTTTTGAGTTTCTTGCCAAAAGAGGGGGACAGTAATTCTAATTTGGTTTTATAGCACTTAATTTTGTACACACTTAAACACATATTACACATATCCATGCATGCATTCCAGACAGGATAGAGAACGGCTTCTTTTCCCTCATAGTTGTATGTTCAGTGCCACACCAAATCAAACCAGACAAAGGCAGAGGATAGGTGCTCCTCAAATTCCACTTGAATGGAGAAAAAGAAAAAGGAAATTAATGTACCTTCTAGTAACAGGCCTTTTGATCCAAGTCACTGTAAGAGATCAGAAAACTGCACTATTGGACCTTGTGCCTTTTACGATGATAATGCCTTGAAAGGAGTAATCAAAGTTTTTTCTTTCTAATTGTATTAAAGAATCTGAGCAGCAAAGTCATAAAACAATGGTGTAAAATATATTACTTTTAGGACATTGTGTTAAAAAAAAAAAACAATGTAAGATCTAATCCAACATTCAAACACTGTCATTTAACTGATGATGCTGCCAGTTAGAAGATCTTAACATAATGTAAGCGCTTTAATGGTAACGATCCATCTTTGGAACTAACCCACCTTCTACAGGATTTCTTAATCTGGAAGATTTTGAAAACATACACTCTAAAGATTCCATTGACATCATAACTTCCTGATTAAGATTGGCCCCAACCTGGGCTTGCTAAGTCTTACTTCATAGGATGTATTTTTAAATTCCTTTAACTTTGCTTATTGGTAGTTGCTTGCTAGAACTGGGATTCATAATTTCCCTGCTGAGAATAAAATTTGTTCTCAGAATAAAGCACATTTGACTCTTCCTAAGCTGCCAAAATGTGGAGCCTTGTGGTTAAGTATTTTGGAAAACTAACAGGTTTTGTTTACATACTGTGGTCTTTCTCCAAATTTATCCCACACTCCTTATTCCACAAGTCTAGGACCCCTTCCAGTGTAATTGCTGTGGTACAAGTGCAAGGCAAAGCCTTCCGCAGTCACCAAATCCCCTTTTCTCTGAGTCAGATGTAGTAACTGCCAGATGAGTTTCCCTGCTTCAAAAGACCTGATTCTAATTTGCTGTACAAATGGAAACCTTTTTTGTTCTCTAGATTGGTTGAAGAACATTTTTTCAATGTTTATAATTTAACAATTGCTTAGAACCTTTCATCTGAAAGCAATTTATGCAAGTTGGGCCCAATTATCCTAACATGCTTAAAACTTAACCGTACTTTTCCTCCCTAACCTTGAAGCATTAGTCTCCTTGGATAGAGTTCCTTCACCCACAGCAAATCTTAAATCCAATCATCAAGGATTTGGGGGATTAAAATACTAGAAGACGCTTCTTGCCCAGGAAGGAATAACAGCTTGAAAAGTGACAGTGTTTTTGTATATTCGTCTTACAAGAATGAAAGCATTTGGCTTTGAACTAGATTCACTCACTCGATGGAATATTCAGCCAGAAAAGATGTTGTATCACGACTGTACATTCACTTTCTGTTACCTTCATTTGAGAAGAGAATAATGGCCAAGCCAGCAGTCTAGGGCCATCTGTGTTGACCATTTTGATAATTTATTCAATCAATTCTTTGAAGAAACACTGATTGCGTGCTTATTCTTTGTCAGGCACTAGGGTAGACACTCGAGAAAAAAAAAAAACGGTGAAAAGGTGAGATGTGTTTCTGCAGTCTATATTATGTGGAGGTCATGTGCACACAGTGGTAAGTTACTTGTCATACTGTGTGATAGACACCCTGCTAGAAGAATTAAGCCTCGGGGCCCAGCAGCGTGGCCTAGCGCCTAAAGCCCTCGCGATGAATGTGCCGGTATCTCATATGGGCATTGGTTCTAATCCCGGCAGCTCCACTTCCCATCCAGCTCCCTGCTTGTGGCCTGGGAAAGCAGTTGAGGACGGCCCAAAGCCTTGGGACCCTGCACCCGCATGGGAGACCTGGAGGAAGTTCCTGGATCTTGGCTTTGAATCGGCACAGCACTGGCCGTTGAGGTCACTTGGGCAGTGAATCATCGGACAGAAGAACTTCCTCTCTGTCTCTCCTCCTCTCTGTATATCTTACTTTGCAATGTAAATACATAAATAAATAAATAGGATAAAGCCTCAAGAGGGGCACCTGACCAAGAAGTACAATATGCAGGAAAGAGAGAGAGGGCTAGAGTGGGGCATGAAGGGGTCTAGCTCAGATGTAGAAAAATGAGGAAGAGCATTTGAAGGACAATGAAGTAAACTGCTTCAAGTTCAGAAGGTTTTTGTGTGAGAAACCGGAAAATTCTCATTCCTTGAAGAAGATAGTCCATTTGCATCTGGTGAAAGACATTGCCGAGGGAGTAGAAACCCGTTCCTAAGATGCCTGTAAGCTTTGACAAGGTGCAGGGACGTTGCCCTGAACAGAATGGGGCACCACCGAAGGTTTTTTTTTTTTTTTCTTGCCAAGGAATGACAGGAGCTGATGCTAACTTGGGGATGATTATTTCAGCTGCAGTATGTGGCATGGATCAGATGTAGGTGGAAGCTGGCCTTTCCTGTTCTGAGCGATGGTGGATGTCAGGAGAAGACAGCTCAGCTGCTCAGAGATGATACACTTGGTGAATCTGTTGCAGTGATGACTAGACATGGGAGAGAGACCAGTCGAAATAAGGCTCAGGCCTTCGCTCAAGGATTTCTTCACTGCTGATATAACATGATTGCTTCCATGTTCATAAATTCTCTCAAGTAGTTTCATAAAACGCTTTTTCTAAAAAAAGATTTATTTAACAGGCAGAGTTAGAGATATCTTCCATCTGCTGGTTCATTCCACAGGTGGCCACCGCTGCCAGGCTGAGCCAGGCAGACACCAGGACCCAAGACTTTTATCCAAGGATCCTGTATATGTTGCAAAGGTTGCCCAAATACTTGGGCCATCTGCTGCTTGCATGGCACACTTTTTTTTTTTTTAAAAAAAGGTTTATTTATTTGTTTCAGAAGCAGAGTTAGAGAGAAAATGAGAGACCTTCAATTGACCAATTTTCTTCCCAAATGATCACAATAGCTGAAAATGGGCCAGTCCCATGCTAGAAGACATAAGTTGCATCTGGATCTCATACATTGCAACAGGGATCCAGACACTTGGTCTATGTGTGCTACTTTGCCAGATCATTAGTGGGAAGCTGATTAGAAGTGGAGGAGCTGGGAATTGAACAGGTTCCTGTCTGGGATGTGAACATTATGGGTAGTGTCTTAACCTCTGTGCTGCTATATCTGCCCCTTTAATGGAACACTTTCTAGTGGGATCAATTTTATCCTCAGTACTTGAGAGAATCCAAAATATTAACATCCTAGATAACATTGCAATACACAAAGAAGCAGATGAACAGAAAGCTGAAACACAATAAAAACCTGTATGAAGCAGGAAGTCCGTAAATGACATGAACATTAGGAAATCCCATGTGACTAATCCTGTGCTCATCTCAAACGCAAAGACACGCGACAGGTCAGTGACAGAGTCCAGATGTGTGTGCAGAATTCATTTGTGTTCCATACCTTAGGGGGTTTCAAACCAGTTAGGGTCCTGTGCAATGTCTGCCCAACATCCCACTTCTCTTTCTAGCCTACACTTACAATCAGAGAGTCCCGCTTTACACAGCGGGTTTTTGCAGAATAACTTACTTGATACAAATGCCAAAAGAAGTCATATGAGAGAATTTAAGCCACCGCTCTTTATAACTATCTCCTTGAGCTTGGAACACTATTACCCATGAGAAAGCTCTCACAGCTCTCAAGTTTCAATTCCCTCATTCTCAGAAGATAACAGTTTTACTGACTATGTCACAGGGCTGTTCAGATGATCAGAGGAAGACATGGTAGAGTATATTTTATAAATAAAGTTTATTGAGGACTGGTTTTTGTTCAAGGCACAGAATGCATTAAAGAGTACAATTTGCTGAGAATTTTTATCAGACATGTAGAATTATGATTAATTTTAGTCAACAAGGTGGAGAAACTGGATTGAACCTTAATAGCCACTTTAATAGAAAGTGTGTACAGAAACAGATGTAGGACAGAGCGTGAGAAGGCGCTGCCGACTGACCTCAGAGTTACTGAGCATCAGGACAACGTGTTCCTGTGACGGTTGTCTTTGCTTAGCATTTTAGTATGTTAGAGTCTTCTGTGAGATGAAATGTTAAGAAAGCATACAAAATGAGTAGAAACTATTAGCATAGTTAAGTTTAGAATATTTCATCACTCCGAAATATTGCTCAGACAGCTTTGCACATCCTGTCTGCTGTGCTTGTCAATGTAGATTAGTTGTTATTTTTAAAAACTTTATAAAAATAAAAATAACAATAACCTTCACTATTTTTGCCTGTCTTCTTTGCTGTAGCATGATGGTTTTGAAATTCACCTGTTGCTGTGTTATTCATTTCTTTTCATTGCAGAGCAGGGTCCCATCACATGGATGCTTTTTATTCTTTTGCCGTCTTATTAATGCACATTTATATGATTTGCTTTTTATGGCTTCTGTGAATATAGCTGCAATAAATATTCATATACATGATTTTTTTGGGCTAATTTAAAGTGCTGTTTAAACTGAAAATGGCATTTAAATATAAACTTTCATTATTAAAGTGTTAAAATCATTCCAATTTTTGTGGAAGATTTCTTTCATTTTAGAATTATTTCAATTCATTGATCTCTTGGAAACAATGAGTTAATAGGAACAGTATTTTTCTGAATAATGTTAATATATTATCTTTTTTCAAACGAATTTACAACATTTCTTATAAGGGTATGCAGATAAAACTTTTTTATTGGGAATATACAATACATGGTGATCCAAGTTAAAAACACATGCATATTCTATGGTGAAAAGTAAATTTTGATCAGCTTGTATTCACCAAATGTTAATACTTCATGCCATGATATTTCATTGACACATTCACAAAGACTCTTCTGATGCCCCGAGATTTGAGCCCATAAATTGAGAAAAGAGTATATGCAGTGCTTGTGCTAATTATGAAAGAGTTATTATTAAGATAAAAAAAGATTTCACTGGAGTCTTAGTTGGAAGTTAATATTGATCTATACTTTGTTCTTCTGAGTATTGAAATCAAAAGAACTTCCGCTTCCTTCCTTATTCCTGATTGGAGATCTCTCAAATCATGTTGCGGTGCTTCTCTCGTGTAAGTTAGGTGTAAATAAAATGCAGTTACTGATGCTCCAAAAGTCAAAGGATTATTAAGTGCACAGGCATTCAAGTCTTCCAACTTGGCTGGAGTAAAACACAAGTGGAAGAAGACATTGCAAAGGCCCGCAGGGCTATATTACAGGTGTCTTTGCAAGCAGAAACAGTTTTAGAACACAGCCAGAGGTTAATTTCAGCAAGGTCTTCCCAAATGTAGCCAGTTATCCAAAGAGCAACCAAGGACGACCTAGCCAAAGTTGGGAGATAAGCAAGAAGAGAAAGTAAAAACAACAACAATTAAAAAAGACCTTAGTTTGATAGGGATAGGGAAATGGAAGGTCAGAGGAATATGTGAGGGAAAGTCAGGAAGAATGTGACCGAGCCAGATATAATAAAGAAAATCAGGAATGGAAATCAAGATTGATCTATGACAAAAGCTCTTTGATTAACATAGAAGTAGGAATAGGAATAGCAGCAGGAGTAAGTAGAGGTGGAGCTATAAGTGTGGCTATAGGTCATGTATTACCGTCTTTTACAGACTAAGCCTCCAGTTCCATCTTCTGATGATCTGTTATCTTTAGCCTAAAGAAATTTGATGCTATATTATTACATGAACACCTACCAGGATCCTACAGGGAAGCTTAGCAGGTCTGATTCTGTGCCCATACTCCCTTTCGTCCTTTCTCCTTCCTGACTCTCTTCCTTCTTTTTTCAGCCATTGCTCTATTTCCTTTCTGTTTTTCTCCCTTTCTCTATTTTTCAACTGGCTATCACTGCATCTGTGCTTCTGGGTGTCAGTTTTAAACTTGATCTTTGGTGCTTATTGCCCATGAAGTTTGTTTACAGACACTCTTTCCTAGAGTAAATCTTCACAGGGTTTCAGGATTCTTCAGGGCTAGTGTCAGCAAAGTATAGCTCTGACTTTACAACTTGTGTCTTTTCCTGGGTGTGCACTTTCAAAAGAGAGTCTTAAGAACCTGGAATTTCCTGAATGACTCTTGAGGGCTTACAATGACTGCAGCCAAATGTGGAGTTGGGAGGGCTTCCCAGAACGGTCTGAGAATACCCGTGACACAAGCAGTTACATAGCACAAAATGCTGCCTTTTTCTTTTTTCTTTCTTTTTTTTTTTTACTAGTCACATATTATATTTACCCTACCCCTGCCCCCAGAAAAAAAAGCTCAAATTTTGGTTAGGAATTGAATTTACCATTCTCCAAACCATGTTCTTCCTGCAGTTCTATCTTAAGGCTAATGTCAGGTTTAGGCTCCACCTCCCACATATGAGCCAGTATGATTCACTCCAGCTTATTCTGTTTCCTCAGATACAGTGGGTTTGCTCAGTCCTGTTGATGTTACATCTGCATCTTCCCTGTTTGCTTTCTTCCCCACAAATAAAATTCCTCTCCACCTCCCACAAGGACTATTATGCTGTGAATCCCTACACAGCCTCAGTTTCACTCAGGAGCAAATAGCTACACAGTTGCCAGGGTAATCTTCATATTTCAGATAACACTGCTGTCTTATTTATAAAATTTTCATAATTTTTATTGCTTAAAGGAATATCCCAAGTCTGTAGGCTGGCCTCTATTTTCACCCTATCTTTCAACTTGCTGTTCTTGATCTGTGTAATCAGTTACGATGTCAGTTTTACTTCTCTGTGTTCATTTGGCTTGTCTTAGCCTCACGCTCTGTTTCTGTTCATCTTTATGTAGTGTTCATCTGTTTTATTCTTGGCTTCTTCTGGAAACTTGGAGATCAGAAAGCATTTAGCAACTAGGCAAAAAGTGAATGTTTCTATGATGTACTCACTGATTATGTCTTAGTGTAAATGGACAAGTATAAACTAGATATCAAAATAATTAGTAGGTTTGGATTTTTGAATGAGTGTGTAGAAATTCCCGACTAAAGGGTCAAACCTAAGAAGAAAACAAATATTTTTAGCAAACAATATTTTGGCTTCATCATTTCTATTTTCTCCTTTCAAACTGTCAAATTAACAGATGCCCAAATAAACATTATGTTTCCAACCTCCCTTGCAGCTAGCAATGGGCAAATGACTAAGTTATGGCACTAATTTATGAATTGAATTAGTGTGACTGCAGTTGTAGGCAACTGCCTATTTTGCCTTATACCTAGGCTCATGTTTCTGTGTTCCTGTTATCTGACTGGGAGAGAGGCTGCCAATAGTTGGCAAGCATTTTGGGATTGGTTGATGTCAACTCTAGGTTAACTATACCAGTGTGCCAGCATAGCTGCTTATTCTATTCTATTTTTTTTTTAAGACATGCTGGGAATACCACAGGTTGGGGGATGCTAGAGCAGGATACACAGTCCCAGACTCAGGCACATTGTGTGCTTTTGTGTAGTGGAAAGTTGAAGACTGTCTGCAGAAGCCATATGGCGATGTATTGAAATGGGGGAACACTGAAGGTATGTTTAGTGTGCAAGGAATGACTTCTGAGGATTTCCATGGACCATGTCACTACAGTTGCAGATAAGTGAGGAAACTGAGATGGAGAGGTTTAGAGAGAGGAAATCTCCATGGAACTCACCAACATTCATGGGAGCTGGGGCCCAGGCTATAGCATCCATCAGCACGTTCAAAGGTTGGGACTGGGGGTGGACCATGCCAAGCAAGACCACAGCATCTCCAAGTATGTATGAGATTCAGAACTGAAAGCAGGCCTGAGGGGGAATTGGTGACCTCCCCTAGTAGGCCACAATTCTCACTGAGGAGCATAAGAGTTGGATCTGGGAGTGGGCTAGGCCAGGCAAAACTGTAGTACTTGTCAGTGTGTGTGGACTGGGTATGGGGGCAGGCCAGAATGGGCCAGGCCACAACACCTGCCAGCAAGCCAGGACAGGGTGAGAATTGTACCCCACTAGGATGCACCATACACTAGTTCACATGAAAGCACGAAAGCCAGGGCTGGGAGCAGACCTGGCTGGGATAGGCTGCAGTACCCACTAGTAAGTACAAGACTAGGATCAGGCCATGCCAGACTTGGTTGAAGCACCTGCCAGCATGCACAAGAATCAAGCATGCAAGTGGGCCTGGTATGGAAATTTTGGGAATTTCTGTGTTAAACTATTATGGTAAGTATGAGAGCTAGGGCTAGGGGCAGACTACACCAGATAAGGCTGGAGCATCTGTCAGCATGTATGTGGGCTGGGTCTGTGTGTGAGCTGGGCTGGGCCAGTGAGAAGCACCCACTGGCACGAGCAAGAGCCAAAGATGGGGGACAGGCCAGAATGGGTTGGGCCGTATCACCTGGCAGTCCCCAAGAGACTGGGACTGGGGGCAGACTAGACTGGGAAATGATGCACCACCTACCAGAAAGAGCTGGGACTTGGGCTGGGCCAGGCTGAGCCAGGCTGCAGCACCTACTGGCAAGCATAAGACCTAGGGCTAGGAAAGGCCTGGTAGGAGAATTTTGGGGACTCCCAGCTAGGCTGTTGTTTCCACTGTTAAGCATGAGAGCTAGGACTGGTAGTAAGCTGGGCTGGGCTAGGCTGTAGCACATGTCAGCCTACAGGTGGGCTGAGCTTGGTGTGTGGCTAAGCTGGGCTAGGCAACTGTACCCACTGGTGTATGCAAGAGCCAAGCAGGTGCAGGTCAGCTGGGCTAGGCCACAATACCTACTGGTATGTGACAGAATTGTGTGAGATCGTCATTATTGGTTCACTCCTACATGATCATAAGAAACTGGGCTGAGCTGGGTTGATGCCAGGAGCTCTGCCAGTGTGAAGCAGCAGAAGAGCAGATGACCAATAGGAGAGCCAGATAGACTTTGACTTTGACTATTATAGTCATTTGGGGAGTGAACCAGCAGATGGAAGATCCCTTCTTTTTCTCTTTGTCTCTGTCTTTCTTTATCTTTTCCTCCCTTTCTGTAACTCTGCATTTGAAGTAAATAAATTGGTAAAGGATAAAAATACAATTCACTGCCCTTTGCAACAAAGCAGGCGTAAGATTCACTTTGGAATATACTTATAACTGGAATAGTCCTTAGAGGAGCTTCCAAGAAACTATTTTCCCAACAACGAAGTAAAGACCGGACTAGCATAGTCATTTACCCCCTTTTATCTTTAATACTCTTTTTTTTTTCCTACCTGGGAAATATTTGTAGGGCTAAAATAGTTTCCCACTTCCTACTGAAAATTTTTATCTCACAATGTATTAATATGTGGGTACATTTTTTGTTTACTTCTAGGACATTCCGATTCACCGATCTAATTAATGAGGATTCATTAACATCAATCTATAAAGCTGAAATTAGGCAAGTTCTTGCTGCATAAGACAACCCTATACTTACTACCTTGGGATGTCTATTCTTTTATTAATTTAATTTTTTCTATTTCCTTAAGCTCTGTTGAAATTTCTATTGCCTGACATGTAATAAATGGTTAGAAAATCTACTGAATTCATTAATTAAATGATTTATGAAATATTTACACTTTTTAGTTCTGTAAGAGAAATAAATCACTAAGAATTAACATAACTAGGAATTTTTATAATGGATGGATCAAATCCTTTAATACTTGTGTTATAGTTTGGTGATAATGCATTTGGAGTTTCTATTAAAATAAATTCTATAAAATACTGCATGGAGCACAGAGATGATTAAATACTTCAACAAGTACATTATGCTGGTGGAATAAAAAAGAATATAAGAAATATCAATGTTTAAGACAGAATAAGCTCATTAAAACCAAGTGCTCTAGAATACGAAGGGGGAGTTGGATATATATAATGGGAATGGATGTGGCTCCTTGAAGGAGATGATTTGACTGGCTTTCAAGTATACTTAGAGTTGTGTGTGTATTTCCTTTTCTTTTCTTCTTCTTCTTTTTTGAATTAAAGAATGACAAGGCAGGGGGGAGGGAGGAAGAGTAGAAGAGAAACTTTTATCTGTTGGTTTACTCCCTAAATGTCTACATCAGCCAGCGTTGTGCCAGATTGTGGACGGGAGCCAGGAGCCAGGAACTCCATGTGGATATTCCAGATGGGTGGCAGAAAGTAAAATACTTGAGTTGACATTTGTTGCTTCCCAGATACATTAGAAGGGACCGAATGGGAAGCAGTACACCCCAGACTTAACCCTTCAACCAGCATTTTCATACAAGAAGCAGGTGCCCCAAACGATGTCTTAAGCACTGAGCCAAGATGCACGCTCACAGAAAGCTGTCCTAGTAATTCTCCAAATCCCATTCACAACTGTTTGTGTTCCTTTTGCTTCACACCAATCCTATGAAACATCAGTGGGCTCCCCAGAAGAAGCTGTGTTCATCAGTTCAGCATAAACAATTCTCGAGTCAAGTAAATACAACTTTGAGTTGTGTATTTAAGTTCTCTATGAGATTTTATGTGGTTTTTCTACAACTGTAAAATGGGCGCATTTACAAATTTGACTTCTCCTGTTACAGGATGCAAGCAAGATCACACCAGACATGTCTAAGGTTTTATTGAGGAGTCTTTATTAACCAAGCTTGGTGTTAACAGAACATACTAAAATAACAGATCACAAATCCAATCAAAGCAGTATACAGGGACCGTGCTCAGGGGGTTACCTGTCCAGGATCAGCCAAGAATCGAGGTGCCAGAGTAACAGAAACACCTGACCGGAAAGAGAGAAAGTGAGTCCCTGCTTCATAGGCCTTTTAAAGGAGCTTGTGAGGGGAGTGGTTACACAACAATGTAATACCCTCCCCTCTCAGTTGATAGGTGAGTCACAGGTGGGCAGGAGCGAATACCTACATGTTGTGAGTTAAGGAGTTAACTGGCGCTCATTGGGATGGGCAGGGACAGGAACTGGGCTTGTAGCTAAAAAGACCAATTGGACTCATCTGCGTGCAACATCCCGGCTGAATTAGGACGTGGGGGGACGAGTATAGAAGGAGAGGTGAAGGAGCAATCACTGACTGCACCTCGTATCATTCCCCACTTCTCTTCTAACACCTGAGTCAAATCATTGACTCAGCCCCTTTAAGCACTCCCCTTAACCATTTTTATGAACTACAGTGATATTTTTCGATTTGGAGTTATAATATCCCTGAAATATTTCAATGAGTATAGAGATTGGACCTTAATATAATGAAATGAGACTAAATAAATTATTTATTTCAGTTTGGGATTTAAATTTCATCTTTCCTTCACTTTCTGTGAATCTTGGAATTATTCTGAGTATTAGTTTTGTTCTGTTTCTTGGTTTGTTTTGGTTGGTTGGTTGATTGGTTTTAATGCCTGTATTTATAGTCTTTCTTTTAAGAGCCTTTATTACTGGTTTCTAGAAGTTGATCCTAAACTGTTACCTGTCTCTTTGTAAAATTCTTTGCTGGTGATTGGATTAAAGTCGTGTGCATATTTAACACCAGCAATACCCTTCATCAGCAGTAGTGGAACAGAAGGCAGGAGCAAAGACCTCATTGACTGTGCAAGCATGTTTCCTGCATGGCACCAATTGCGCATGGATTACCTGAGCTTTGATCCTTTTCAGTGCATTCTCTCCCTGGCCTCTTCTCACCCCAAATGAGAACACTGAAATCCTTCCACCTCGACCAAATTTCCTCTTCTTTTTATTCCATGTACCAGGCTTTAACTTGTTAATAATTTACTCAATTCCTCCTGCCCAGTAAAAACAAACATCTTTGTCACACTGCAGTTTAGATTAGTAGGCATGAAAGAGAATGAAATTAGACACCTGAATACAATATAAACTCTCTTTTTAAATAATAAATTCATTTTGCTTTTTATGATGAGAAATACATGCCCACATGGGCCAGCAGTTAGGGTGGAGAAGTCGAGGAATGAAAGAAAATTGATGCCACAATTGCCTCAAAGCTTCTTTTCTTTTTTTCCTGCATCTGGGGAAAGTGGGGAGTTAAATGGAGAGGCCCATTCCTAGCAGCACAACCACATCAGTACCCAGGAATGGGGGAAGGCCACCCAATGTATTCCAAGGGTCTCCAATGTGGGGCATGTTCCAGAAGTACTGCTCTTATGGTTTTAGCAATTCCGAATTGCTGGTGATTTTGTTACTCCAAGGTTGAGGAACTCCTTCCAAGGTCCATTGGCTGACATGGTCCACCTTAGAGTCTTGATTCCCAGAAACTTGCTGTCAAACTTGGTCATCAGAACTGTCCAACTTTTTCTGCCCTCCATGGTACTAGACATCCTCTGCAGGCCGCAATAAACTGGTTGTCATGTCTCCCATCAGCATCAGGGCATACTGCCCACCATATAGGGCTCAGCAACCATGGGAACACATTTCTGACACAGGCACTTCATGGTCAGGCTGCAGATCCTACAATTCTCCTCTTCATTGGAGTTCTGAGTCCAGTGATCCATTTGTGGAAGGCCTACAAGCCCAGCTTGCCCACTGCTTGCCAGTGGCAGCTGGGGCTAGGGCCGCAAGCAATGAGTTGGAGCTAGCTCGGGTCCCTCCAGCAGTTACCTCACTGATGGGAAGTCCAGATACCAAACCCCCAAGTTTGAATTCACCTGGGCCCCTCCCACCAAGATGGTAATAGAGGGCAGAGCCAGGAACCTGAGATGTCTGAGGTTCCTTCATAGTGTAGTTACTGTGGAGGGGGAAATCCCATGGGCCTAGGCAGTCACAGGGTTGCCCACTGCTTGGCAGCAGTAGCTGGAGCTAGGGTCCCAAGCATTGAGCCCGACCTGGCTCAGGTCCCCTCCAGCAGCTGCTATGCTGCAGGGAGGTATGCACACCTAAGCCCTGAGCCCCACCCCCCACCCCCGCCCATATATCTTAAACAAAACAAAACAAAATAGACAACTATGCTGGCACACTGGTATAGTTAACACAAATTTGGCATTAACCAGACCCAGAATGTCCACCAGGCTTTAGCTGTTTTTCTCCCAGTGGTGTATCACTTGTCTAGGTATAATGCAACCTACGCAATTGCCTACAGCTGGAGTGTAATAGAAAGTCTTAATAAATTCTTGGCTAACTCAATATATCTTCAAATTTAGAGCATCATTGATGATTTCTTCCAAGTACAACTGAAATATCATTTGACATGTTAGGGATTCCACTCTTTGGCACATTTTGGAAACTTTGGAGAATGAAGGTAAAAGGTAGAGAACTTTAGGTTCTTCTCTGTTCATTACAGTTGTAACACTGTCGTCTGGTCGAAGGTCACTTCCTGCCTTTGAAGACCAACTTTGCCTCCTCCTGCTCTTCTTGTCTGGTGCTTATTACCCAAGCTACAGTAGAATTCTCTTCTAGAATTCACCATTTTATGAGCTGAGAACGTGATTAGAATATGAGCTAGGCCACTTTCAGGGCTGAGATGCAATCCAAAGGGAGCAGAAGAGCGGACATCAGCTTTGGAAGCTATTGTCAGTCAGTCCTTGGCCTCCACTCAGGTCCTTCTCAGTATACCACTCTGTGGAAGACTCAGCTCACCACTGCCAGTGCCTGGTGCTGGACCCAAGAAGCCAGCTCTTTGAGAGATGCCACAGCAGGCGAAACAGTTCTTCTCTCACTCCAGACTGACACCTGTTATTAGTGGTTCCTCTTCTCCCCAGGAATTCACTCTTCTCAGGCTGACTGACAGAGGACATTTTTATTTCTTCCAGGCAGCGAGTCTTTATCCTACCTGTGCCCATGAAAGTGTACAGGACTCCCAGCAAGCTGAAACTTTGGCCTGTCTTTAACATTGTAAGTATTCAACATTTATCTAGTTATGGACATTTTTTTCCTATTAGTGAAAATAATATATATATGTAAATATCTTGCTACTTTCAAAGGAGGAAATTAACTATTGAAATATTAAACAATATTTTTCCATATTTGATATGATGGGCAAAACATTTTGTGTTTTACTCAAATTGATTTATTTTAGGAGTAGGAATATCTCCTTCACAATCCAAAAAGGAATTTCATAATATGATGTGTTTTCTGTTTATTTTGTTGATGGGTTAGCACCCTTAGAGATTGGAACTTCAGCTGACTACCCTAGAGGCAAATATCCTAAATATAGCACCAAAATTCTCCCTGGAGATATGGCCTGAAATTTTGTTCAGAAAACATACCTGACAAAATATTTGAGAATATGATTCTTTTAAGACTTAATTGTTTTCATTTGAATGTCAGATATACGCAGAGAAGGAGAGACACTGAGGATCTTCCATCTGATGATTCACCCCCCAAGTGGCCGCAATGACCAGAGCTGAGACAATCTGAAGCCACGAGCCAGGAGCTACTTCTGGGTTTCCCACGTGGGTGCAGGGTCCCAAGACCTTGGACAGTCCTTGACTGCTTTCCCTGGCCACAAGCAGGGAGCTGGATGGGAAGTGGAGCCACCAGGATTAGAACCGGTGCCCATATAGGATCTCAATGTGTGCAAGACAAGGACTTTAGCCACCTGGATACTGTGCCAGGTCCAAAAGTATAGTTCTTGAAATCTGGCTTATTGAGTTTGAAAAATGTTGCACATTGGACATTCATCATCTAATTCAGGTTTAACTTTAGTAGGGATATGAGAGTCAGTTTCTATAACCTTAAAGTCCTCAACTGCTTTCCCATGCCACAAGCATGGAGCTGGATGGGAAGCGGGACTGCTGGGATTAGAACTGGCACCCATATGAGATCCAGGCACGTGCGAAGCAAGGACTTTAATCACTACGCTATCACGCTGGGCCCAAAAAAAGATTTTTCTATAGAGAGAAAAAAAAAATCTTTCCAAATTCCTTTATGTGGGGTTACACCAAATACCGAACAATCCAGCCTCCAGCCTTCTCCAGGGTTCATTCCTCAACTTCTCTCAAAGTTTCCTACTATTTTAACTTTTTTTTAAAAAAGGATTTACTTATTTATTTATGTGAAAGGCACAGTTACATATGAGGAGATGAGGAGAGAGAAAGGTCTTCCATTCACTGGTTCAATTGTCTGAAAGGCCACGACAGCATGGAGACCATTCTGCAACTCCATTTGGGTCCCCTATATGGATGGTAGCAACCCAAGTACCTGGGCCATCTGCCACTGTTTTTTTATATACCTTACCAGGATGCTAAATCAGAAAAGAAAACCGTGACTGCTATGTCTTATGCTCACATTTCAAGCAGGTTGACTGAAAAATGGTGGCACAATATCAGTTCCTATCTTCACTTTCTGATCATCATTCTTTAGTCTCTCTCTACGGCTAACTTACTCCAGGGATTTGTGACAGGTGCTTTGCTTTGTTTCAGATTCTATTGTATTAATGAATACATAGTACTATCTCCAGGTGAACATTCTGTTGTTACTTACTTATTCCCATTTCCACCTATTCTATGTCTTCATAAATCCCATTCTTCTTGACACTTTTGAACTCATCCTTGACCAATGTGTGTGTTTCTGGACTGATTACCGTGGATCTAGAACCTGAATGGTTGTACATGATTGAGATTTTCGGCATATTCTATCCTATAACTAGTTCTGCTCCCTACACAGAGGGTGTTGGCAGATGCATGGTGCCAAGATTACCTTGAACCTTGCTGTCAGCAGACAGTCATTTTGTGACAAGCTGCTTCCTTGTATGAATGGCTAATATCAGTGTGTGTATGCTGTGTGCGCATTTAATTTTTTAGAATTCAAGTCTTCCATGCTTCAAAATCAACTCTGATCCAGGACAGCTTCTGCTGCAAGTCAGATCACGAAAATCCCGGGTTGCAAAAAGAAGACCTGGTATCGACCAGTGGATTGAATCTTTTGCTTCTGAAGGCTGCCTTTACCTTCTTCCCCCGCAGGAGCCGACTCTATAGTACTCTGTCCCCACAGGGTCTGCTCCGTGCCAGTGCTCTGGGCTGCCTTCCCCACCACTGCATCTCCCCTCTTCTTGGCCTTGCCTGCTTCTGGCAGTCTGTTACGCCTCTTTTGGTCTCCGGGGATTTTTAGCTGTCTCCTCCTTTAACTGAAATGGAGTTTGCATTTTTGTTTCCCATTTGCCTTGTTTCTTTTGGATGTTCTCCAGTGGGGGAAGGCGAATGTGCTAATCTGTGGACTGTATTCAGACCACAAGTGCCTCCCCCACCACATACATTTTGATATTTCCATTTGTTTTCTGCAGTCAAAAACTCTTGACGTTATAGAACTCTGTCAAAGATGGCTAATAAAATGATTATAAAGTTTTTCATGAATGAACTGTTATTACCAAGAGAATGGGAAAGCATATTACCACTGCTGACCTCATTTGATTAGGCTCACACAGCCAGACTCTATTGAAATCACTTTTTGCTCCATTCTTATTGATGACTGTTACTAGTATGCTGTTTACTTCCTCTACCGCATTACAAATGAATGCAATTAAAATTCTACAGCAGAAAAAACAACTTCTCTTGCCCTGATTTAATGCACCTCTAAAGCAACCTGTTTTGTGCGCAGTATTTATTCAATATACGCAGTGCTACACAATGAATTGTTGTGCACTTTAAGGTTCTGTCATGATTCCCAAATTATTGAAGGAAAGAAAAATATAAAAAAATAAAATACAGTCCATCATTGAAAGGAGTAAGGCACAATATGTTTCTAATAGACAACTAAACATTTCTCTTGAAGTCATTTGGTTCTTTGTCAAGACCTTCTTGTCTTTGTCAAGACCCTCTAGCATATGACTGGCTTTATTAGATTTCTACTGTACTAAGATCAGACTGAAAACTAGTGTTATTCTCTAATACAAATCTTAAATGTTCTTCAGAAAACAAGAATCAAGACAATAATTATTTCAGAAACCCTCTCCAAGCCCTCAAACTGCAAATGGAAATGTATGCATTTGTTCTTCCAGCTGCTGGACTTCCAGCTGCCTTTCTAATTTCCAAGTAAAAATATGGTCTATATTTGTTAGGAACAATGTTTAAATTTGTATGCAAGTTATTTCGCATGTCTATCCTGTTTCTCTATGCAGACACTAACATCCTATTTCTCTTTATAAAATGCCATCTTCAGAAACTAAAAGAATTTGTAACATGGAAGAGCTCATTTTAATGATGCTAAATGAAATTGATATTTAAGTCAAAACATGGCCTGCTTCACCTCTCAATCCCCTGTAATTCCTCTTGTGCCTTAATTATGGCTTCCAGACCTATAATTTGGCTATAATTTGCTTCTCTGAAAAAAAAAGTTGAAGAAATGAATCATTTGTTTTTAATCCTTATTAGTGAAATATTTTTCCCTCTCTGAATTTTCTCACCTTCTAATTTTCAATACAAATGATGAATCATGAGGTCACCGGGATTTTCCTAAGCACAGTTGGCAAACTCTTCAAATTTCTGGCCTATAAAGAAGTCCAATTTGAGATTTTTATTACAGGAAGAAATCATTTATTGCCTGAGTAAAATATGTGTTGATGAAACTAGATTAAGTGACGAAGCTTATGATAGAAATCCGCAAAAGTTGATATTGTTACATTGTGTTCTCTGTTTCAAATACTATTTCTTGTTTTATGTCAATATTTACCATATATGTGTATATATATACTATGTAAATTATATGTTCATACATATATAAATATAATTTCTTGTTCTGGGAAACCTTTTTGTCTGTTCCCGGACAATATGAAAAGTGGGTCACTCAGAAAAAATGTAAGATTATCTTATATTCTTTTCGTTTTATGTCAGAACTAGAAACAGCAGACTACAGCTCATGTTCAAATCGGGCCTATTTTCATTAAAAAACTTCTATCAGAATATAGCACTACTTACTCATATATGTAATTGTAACTGTGCTCTGTGGGGAGCACAGTTATAGACAATGCAACTTGGTTCATAAGTCTTAAACTATTTATCACTATAATCTGTATTTCTACAGAAAGTTTCTGTATTTCTACATTTATTTTTTCTTAAGATTTACCTAGCTTTTTATTTGAAAGGCAGACTTACATAGAGAAGCATAAACAGAGAGAGATAGTCTGAAATTGGGCTGTCTGAAGCCAGCAGCCAAGATCTTCTTCCTGGTCTGCCATGTAGGCGCAGGGACCCAAGCACTTGGGTTATCTTTTGCTGCTTTCCCAGACCATTAGCACGGAGCTGGATCAGAAGTAGAGCAACCAAGATTCAAGCTGGCATCCATATGTGATGTTGGTGCCATAGGTAGAGGATTAGCCTCTTATGCTATGACGTTAACTTATTTATGATTTGAAAGTGAAATAAATGTATCAATATTCTGTGCACTGCCAGTATTTGCCAACCAATGTACTAGGCACTTTACGTGTGTGTGTGTAAGAGACTGTCTGTACTTAGAGAACTAATTTGATAGTCAAGGAAACATCCAGGGAGTTAGCAAAATATATGCGAAATGTCAATATACACAACTTTCTTCAGGTGAAACATTTCAACCAGATAGGATACTGTTCTAAGATAGACAAAAGAAACAGAAAGATATCTTCTGTTCACTCTTTCACTTCTCAAATGGCTACAATGGCTAGAGTTTGGACAATCCAAAGCCAAGAGCCAGGACCTTCTTCTGGGTTTTCCACTTGAGTACAGAGCCAAAACACTTGGGCCAATCTCTGCATTTAAAAAAATACTAAATTTTTTAAGATTAATCTTATTTACTTGAAAAGTAGAGTTGCAGAAAGAAAGAGAGAGAAACAGAGAGAGAGAGAAAGAGTGGAGGAGGAGGAGAAACAGAAAGGGAGATCTTTTACCCGCTGGTTCTCTCTTCAAACAGCTACAATATCCCAGGGCTGTGTGTGACTGAAACCAGGAGCTTTTTCCAGGTCTCCCACATTGATAATGGGATCCAAGGGCTTGGATTATTTTCTGCTACTTTCCCAGGAAATTAGCAGTGGGCTGAATTGGAACTGGAGCAGCCAGCACTGGAACTTGTTCCCTCGTGGCATGCAACTTTGCAATGATTTTACTCTTTATGTCACAATACTGGTTTCAGTTTCAAGATTTATTTTCCCCCTTAACGCTACCTTTTATCCATCACCACAGCATATGGATGAAACAAAAAGAGAGGAAAGCAAGAATCTTGGTCCCTTCTTTCTTACTTGGTTGAAGTCCAGGATTTATACCTGCCAGCAGTACAGGGGAGATTCCACCAAAGATCCTTTTAAGTGTACTTTTAAGCAAGTATTAGCATGTTAAAAATAAAAAAGTGAAACCATTTAGGTTTAATATAGACCAAACTTAAAAGATGATACCTCAGAATCAAGAGTTGCTAAAATGCTAGAGGGCTTTTCTTTTCCATTCCATTCTATTCCATTCTTTCCTTCCTTTTCCTTCCTTTCCTTTCCTTTCCCTTTCTTTTTCTTTCTTTCCTTTTCTTGTCTTGTCCTTTTTCTTCTTTAAGGTTTATTTACTTTATTTTAAAGTCAGAGTTATAAGAAGTCAAAAGAGTTGCACTCCCAAATGACGACAACATCCAGAATTGGGTTGGTTTGAAGCTGGAAACCAGTAACTTCTTCCGGGTCTCCCATGTGGATGTAGGGGTCCAAAGCCTTGGACCATCCTCTGCCTCTTTCCCAGGCCATTAGCAGAGAACTGGATTGGAAGTAAAGCAGCCAGGAATTGAATTGGTGTCCATATGGAATGGTGGCACCACAAGAAGAAGCTGAGTCTGGTATGCCATCATGCTGACACCATAGGGGATCTTCTTAGTGACAACAATGAAGAGAGAAAGAAAAAAAGAAAGGAAAAAAGGGAGGAGCTAGGTTAATCCAGAATAAGGGAAAGGAGGGAGAATGAGAAAGACAGAGAGACAGAGAGATTGAATATTACATTTATTGGCTCACTCCCCAAGTGGCTGTAATGAGCAGGACGAGGCCCAAATGAAGCTAGGAAACTAGAGCCCCATATGGGTCTCGAACATGGCTGGCAGGGACCCAAGAACCTGTGTCATCCCATATTGCTTTTCCATGTGCATCAGCAGAGGCCTGAATATAAAGTAAAGCAGCTGGGACTAATGGTATTCACACAGTTTTCAGCAGAGTCACATGTGGTGGTGGTTTAGTCTACTGTGCTGCAATGTCAGCCCCACCTCCTCTCTTTTCATTAAAAAAAAGAACACTTGCTTTAAGGAGAAAGAAAAAAATAGAAACTACATGTGTCTTGCACTAACCTCAATATTGAACTTCCCTCATTACAGAAGTATTCACAAAAAACTTTGTAATTTTTATTATCATTCTCATTTTACAGAAAAAGAACCAGGAACTTAGTGAGAGCAAGTATTATTTTTAAGGTCATAGAGCTATCAATTGAAAAAGCAATTTTTAAGCCTAGGTCAAGTTCACTGTCAAGTCTATTATCCTGAGTCTCTACAACATCCAAAGAGTCTAGAAAGGACACAGAGCTGGGGGGTGGGGGCAACAGCAATCAAGATATGGCAAGTTCATCTCAAGGAAATGAATACAGCATTACATATGAAAATAACTACAAGATCAGGCATCTGTCTCAGTGGTTAAAATCTGTGTGGCCCACAGCTGAAGCTCCAGTTCCTGGATCCAGTCCCTGGGGGCAGCAGTGGAAGCTGAGGGGGGTTCCATTCTTGCCTCTCACTTGGAAGATATGAACTGAGTGCTCAGCTTCCAACTTTGGCCCATCTGTGGACATTTGCAAAGTGACCTGGGGTGGGAGCTTCTTCCCATCATCGCCCTCCCTCCTCTCTCCTTCTCAAATCCATAAAGGAGTTTTGTTTTACTTTAAAGTATGAAGGCGCAGTCCTACAGCGTAGTGACGAAATCCTCACCTTGCATGTGCCAGGATCCAATATGGGCACCAGTTTGTGTCCCAGATTTTTCATTTCCCATCTAGCTTCCTGCTTGTGGCCTGAGAAAGCACTGGAGGATGGCTCAAGGCCTTGGGACTCTGCACCTGTGTGGAGGCCCAGAAGAAGTTCCTGGCTTCAGATCAAATATTTAACTGAGCTCAGCTCCGGCTGTTGCAACCACTTGGCAGAGTAAGCCAATGAGTTTTTTTTTTTTTTTTTGCCTCTGTCTTTCCTTCTCTCTGCACATCTGCCTTTTGATAAAAATAACTGAATATTAAAACAAGAATGGTAATAAAATGGTCCCTACAATGGCTATTAAAAAGTTCATAAAAATTTCATGAAATACTAAAATTGAAAGGCAAGTTTATGTACAAAAAAATGGATAACTTGGGCATAAAAGGTTCATCAAATCATTCATGAGAAATGCATGCTATTTAAAAAAGATGAACTTTGCACCCAAATATACTTACTTTTAAGTTTGTTTTTCTTTAGCTTTTTGAAGTACACTTGCATATTAGCTACTATGAAAACTGGAAGCCTTTGCAAGGCAAGGAAGTGCCAAGCCAGACAAGCGGTTTGACCACGTGCAGGAAGTGAGCACTTAGCTCCTTCAGTTTATTTCACCAATGGTTTCCAGCATCCTGTGCATGATGTGCCATGGAACAGAGTATGTTGAGATACAGAGCAGTGTGGTGAGATGATCACCATCCTGGAAGACAAGTTTACTCCTCTGCCTCTTCCCTGGCCACATTCAAGAGGGCAACCGAGTTAGGGCCACAGAACAAGTGCAGAGCACATTTTCCACTTTGTAGACACGGCAACCTTGATCAATCTGTCATTGAGCTGGGGACTCACTGAGTCAGGATAAGCGACAGGAGTTATCAGATGCATTTTTAATACAGAAATGTATTTTCCAAATTACCTTGAAAATAAATTTATTATATAAAGATTTATCTAACATAATTTGGTATATGATAAACTCAAATATTTTATTAATTTTACTAAGAATAAAATAGTCCATGTCTCTAACTGATTTAAAAAAGGCATGAAAAGTATATTTTTACTCAGCTTGTAATCCAGAACTGATGAAGGCCAGAAAAGTCAAACTCTAGAGTGTTTTTTTTTTCCTGTTTGTGAAAGAGAAGAAATAAGCAGAACTAATGTGTTCACTCAAATAACAACAGTACATATTTGTACATATTTCCTCTATGATTTTAAAATTTTTTATGCCATTATCTCATTTAGTTCTCAGATAAGTCTTAAGGCGGATGGACTCTCGCTGGTTTTAGTAAAAAGCAAGTCAAAGTTAAAGGACATTGAGTGACCTTCTGGAGGTCACGGTGACAGAAAGGTTTGAAGTCACATCCAAGACCTCAGACTCAGTCCTTCAACCATCTTGGAGCCTGTGGAGATCTGTCAGGGAGAGTACTTCTAAAAGCCAACTATCTCTGGTAGACGGCAGTGCAAGACTCTTTTTGTTGTGGTTGTTATTGTTGTTGCTGGCTACCAGTGAGGTCTCTGAAACTAAAGGTGGCACATGCTGCCTCTTAAAATTGAAGGTGTTGATGCTGAAGATGAAATTGAATTCTACTTGGGCAAAAGATATGCATACTTGTAAACGCAAAGAACCACACAGTATCCCTTGGAGGAGAATCTAACAAAGCCAGCGTGATCTGTGAAAATGTCACTTCTGCTCATGGAAACAGTGACAGAGTCCATGTCAAACCCTGCACTAATCTTCCTGTGAAGGCCTTGGACACAGGATCCACATGATACTCTGTCCCCCAAAGATTTTTATTTTAAAGATTTATTTATTTATTGGAAAGTCAGATATACAGAGAGGAGAGACAGAGAGGAGGATCTTCCATCCGATGATTCACTCCCCAAGGGAGCACAAAGGCCCATGCTATGCCAATCTGAAGCCAGGAGCCAGGAACTTCTTCCGGGTATCCCACACGGGTGTAGGGTCCCAAAGCTTTTGGCAGTCCTCAACTGCTTTCCCAGGCCACAAGCAGGGAGCTGGATGGGAAGTGGAGCTGCAGAGATTAGAACCGGTGCCCATATGGGATCCTGGCGTTTAAGGTGAAGACTTTAGCCGCTAGGCCATGCCGCCTGGCCCCAAAGATTTTAATTATTGAAAATCAACACAAAACCTAGATGCCCATTGAAAGATATATGGATAAAGTGCGGTATATCTACTCCATGGAATATTACTCGACCACGAAAAAAATGAAATTTTACCATTTGCAACCAAATCCTAACTAGAGAATGAAATAAGCTAATCAATGAAATAAGCTATCACAAAGGGCAAATATTATATGTTCTCTCTGATCTAAGGATATACAGGTAAGCATTTATATACATATATTCCCATAGATGAACTGCATAATAGAGACTACCATACTGGGAAGTGACAATATGTTGTACTATGTGTTTCTACTCCTGAAGAAAAGGAGGACTGCCAAATGAAATTGTTAAGTATAGCTTGACAATATGATACTGGATTTTCTACCATTGCCTACACATATAATTCACGATACACTTAAATAGCTGCATGATGGACTTGTGATTGTTGCTGAAAGATACAATTGCAATAATAAGGGGGAAATAATACGGGAGAGAGGAGAAAAGGAAGAGGGGAAAGAAAGGTGGAGGAGAGAATCCCTAGACTTAAAAACTACCTCATGGAAAATAATAACAACGAAAAACAAATTGAAAATGGGTTTGTTTTCTATTAGAAAAAAACCCTCAGCTCTCCAAACCAAATTCTATTCCTTTTCCAATCCATCGTTTGATCACTATACTTGTTGCCAAGCAAGAGCTACCTAACCAAACAACCCAACATATGATATTACACTGAGCATAGTACTGTAGTGGTTTCTTCAAGATCCTGCTTCAATTTTGCTTTTATTTAGAATAAATATTTTGAATTGTGATCACTAGGTTAAATGGCAGTCCTATTTTAATACTTTGAGGCATCGCTATACTGGTCTTATAGCGGCAGCACCATTTTATTTTTCCACTTACAGTGTACAAGAGTTCCAACATTCTCACCTCCATGTGACTCTTACTTTTCACATGATTATGAGATGATTTCTCACTGTGGTTTTCACTTGCAATTCTCTGATTAGTGAAATTATTCAATTTTCATACACAAGAGTTCTCTAAAATGTTCATTGGAAAGTGGAAATTAAAACACAAGACATTTTAGCATAAAGTATTGAATTGCATGCATAGTTTTTTAAATACTAATTTTAGGGGATTTTTGGAAGATCTCTCATATGCATGGATTTCAAAAATTTTTGCAATAAAATAAGTTGCTTTTAATTTTATTTCCCATGAATGTTTTCTGCTGCTCTTAGAGCTATTGGTCAGCTGTATGTCTTTGGGCAGTTTGTCCAAATTCTTTGCTTATTTTTAAAATTTGGTCATGTATTTGCTGTTAGTTGTAGGAGTTCCTTATTTACCAGAGCTTCAAAAAGTACACAGAAATAGGAATTAAAAGGTAATGTGCATGTTCCATAAGCTTTTTAAAGTGCCTCATGTTCTGTCTATAGCCCTTTCTCTAACACTTGCTTATACACTCACACGCATTGTAACATTACTCAGAGTAGTCAGGATCCAGCACTCAGAAACCGTCCAAATGTCCATCGGTGGGCGAATGGGTAAATAAAATGTGGCATATATTCATACATGCCACATATACGACAGAATATTATTCAGTCCAGAAAAGAGAAAGAAATCCAGCCATGTGCTAACAATCTGAATGGACCTGAGGACATTATGCTAAAATGAAAATAAATCAGCCGCAAAATGACAAGTACTGCACAATCCCACTTGTTGGAGTTATCAAAAGTATGCGGATTCATGGAAGTAGGAGGTAGAATAACGATTGCCAGGGTAGGTGGAACAGGAAATAGAGAGCTGCGGTTCAACGGGCACCAAGCTTCAACCATGTAAGCGAAAAAAGTCCTGGAGGTGTGATGTGCCACACTACGTCATAGTAAGCAATATTGTACTACACACTTCAAAATTATTAAAAGGATAAAGCCTTCATTTGTTTTTTTGTTTTGTTTTGTTATTGCCACAGCTTTAAACAATCAAGATGAAGGAAGTGGTGGGAGAAGTGAGAAACGAGGTCTATCCCACACATCAGTCAACTCTGAGTGTGAATCTCCTGAGGATGGCAAAAGGGCCATCACACAGGGCCAGCTTCTGTTTCACTAAAGGGCAGATGGGCAGTGATCTGGGAGGCCTACAGGAGACTAGAGCAGGTGACATGCAATCAGCCCTTGTCCCCACCCCTTTCACCTTGCTGCCAGACTCTCCATGTCAGCACCCCGTGGCCGCTGGGTAGAACCACCTTAGCACTACTTCCTTTTCTAGGAATGGAATGTGGACTGACAATGTTCGCTTTCTACCATTCTTCTCATAGTTTAGGATACCTCTGATTTGCAAGAGGAAACTTGGTTATATTTTTGGTTCCAAATGACTGACTCTCTTAAGAACTGCAAATGGCAACTGGACAAGTGTGGAAAATCTGATGAAGAAGATGTGGGTGCGGCCAATGGAACGCATTTTGGTGGGTCTAATGATTTTGGGAAAATCTTTGCAAGGCTGGAACATTTTGCCACACGTAAGTAGCTATTTCCTTAGGCTCTTGTGTATTCACTGAGAGCTCTGTGTAGCTGATGGAGAGCGGGCGACCTGATAAACAGCCTCAATGTGAGTTTGCCAGGAGAGAGATTTTTCCGTCAGGTTTCTTTCACATGTGTTGCATGTAACAAAACCTGAATTTCTTTTTTTATTTCAAGGGAAATTTGCCTCATTGGGGTTCATTTGTTTTTTTTTTTTTTTTTGAAACATAGTTTTCGATGCCCAGAAAACCCTTTGAGCCCTTTGAAGGAGTTCTGTAAAGGCTTTCACCACCACCCCTCCGCACAGGCAGGAAATCAAGTTCTGCCAAATGCAAATGAGCTCAGACTCTGACAAGCAAAGTGTCCAAATGCAGGATGCTGCATGGCTCACAGACAACGCTCCCTTCACATCCAAAGAACGCATTGAGACTTTGCAGACAAACAACTTTCAGAATCACAAATGTGTACAGAATTGCCTTAGATTTCTGTTAGTAAATCGGAATCGTTTCTCTGCCTTTTTTTTTTTTTTTTTTTGCAGCTTCAACGAGTACAAGATCAGAGTCCCTGTTTTTGTCACCATCCTTGTTCTGTTTGGATTTCTGTTTGATCCACATCTCCTAGTTGGTCTGAAACAATGCTTCCTGCCTGAAAGGTGGCATTGGCCTTGCTGAAAGAAACTAGAAACTGGCCGGCTGAAAACCACTGCTACCCCTCAAAGGGTTAACAGAGTTGGTTCCAAAGGAGTTAGGCAACCTCTGAAACAGGATAATAAATGTGACACTCTCAGACTATCAGTAGCAAATATTTGAGCTTATCAAATAACGGAGGAAGTAGTTTAGTTACAAATAAACCAATCTCTCATAAAACAAGTTCTCACACAGGGTCATTTCATTGAGCTGGAGACAGCTAGAGGCCACTCGTAGGCAGAACTCCCACCCTGTGTACACTGCATAACAGCCCCTCATGATTAATGGACAGCCAGAGGGGAGGCTGTGTGGTGCCGCTTGGCTGAGAAATGGAGCTGGCCTTCCTATCAGCAGAACAACCATCAACAGCATCTCAGGATTATTGCAAGGAAGTGACTCGTCCTCGCTCGGAACATAGTTGGGCTTGTGTTAGTTCTCCCTCATCACCTACCTTCTCTCTCTCTCTCTCTCTCTCTCTCCCTCGCTCTCTTTTTTTTCCCCCAGTATAGCAGAGAGCGTCGTGTCCTAGAAACTATAGTAGATGTCACTGCTTGGCACTTGCTGTGCAAAGAGAGGACAAGTATGTGGGAGTGAGGGGGAGGCGGGATGCTACTCTTAAAGGAACAGGGACTGTGCGAGTCAGGAGCGCCTCGGGAGGTTTTGCTACAGCCTTGGAAATCAGTTTGGGAAACGGCATCTATTTTGGACTCCAGAAAAAAAAAAAAGACACAGTTTTAGGATGAGAAAACAAAATTAGAGTGCCTCTTTTCAAAGTCAAGTTCTCATTGCGATTGAGAAGTGGGAAAGATTCTGGCATGATTAGAGTAATTCAGCGAGGAAAAAGGCGAAGGAGAGACAGCTGCCAGACTCTTGGCATGTGAGTGGCACTTCTAATGAAATAAACACGTGAGTATTTTCGTCTTATGATATCATAGAAAGTTGTCTTTACTCCCCCTGAGGATTGCAAAAATAAAACGTGTGGATCATCAGAAGCATGGGACTGAAAATACAAAGCTATAAAATATTTGACTGTGACACTGCCATTGGAAAGCAAGCATTGGGAATGCTGTAGTCAATTTTGTTGCAAGCATCTTCCAATGTACTTTAAAAATAGATTCCTGAGACCTTAACCATATATAGAATTTTGTTTCTTGCTATATTCACCCAACATTTTAGCAGAGTCACAACACTATCATGTTATTCAATCTTTTCTTACACATAATTTTAAAGTTGCAAAGCACATGTTTGGCAATTTTAACTGACATGCGGCAGGTTCCAAAAGAAGTTCATGCTAAAAGTAATTTTTGACTGCCTTATTTTCCAGATATATTTGTTAAACATTATAATTAATCTGCAATAAAAAAAACCTATACTATTATCCTCATGGCTAACTCATTAACTTTAATATTTCATATAAATACCCTGGCAATTGAATTTTCCACAGAACTAGAACAGATGTGCCCCAATTCCCTAGCTTTATAATGCATGTAGCCCTACTGTTACTCTTTCCAAATGCATAAACCCTTATGGAATATTCACCTTCAGCAGTCAAGGTGGATGAAAAAGTGAAGTGTGACCTTTGCACTCCCCTACATCAGTCTAACTGCAGAACCTGCCTTCAGCTCCTGTATTTTTTGTATTTATGTATTTTGCTCCTGATGGGCATCTGGAGCAACTTTCGATGAGCATTATCTTTTCTGAATCTAAGAATCAAACACATTGTCCCCCAATCAGCCCTTTTGCACAGAAATTCTACTGTCTCACCAACAGGGTTTTTCTGCTTTTCACTTACTTAAAACAGAATGAATGTTACAGTGGGAACTACCTGCATAATAATGGAGCACCTAACTCCAAACCTACTGGAATAAGGTACTTTTCCTGCTCCCAAAATAGTACCCGGTAAGGGTTAAAACCCTGTGCTTCAGAGCCCAGAGGGGTGGGGCTGGAGGAGACTGCACCCTCTGCTGCCAAAGGCTGAGCTTCAGCTTGTTTCCCAATGGATTTCCTCCAGGATATACTCCTCCCAGCTGGCTAACCTTGTACCCTTTGACCCACGTCACCCTTTTCTCTGTCCATCCTCCCTCTATGTGATAGCACAGCATGTTGACCGCAGATGATAATGTCTTGTAGGTTGCAAAATAGCTCTGAGAGAGAATTTGAAATGTTCTCACCACGGAGGAACAAGTTGTAGTGGTGGATACATTAAGCCTGATTTGATCGTTCCACAATGTAAATATGCATCAAAACATGGCCTACTATCGAGAAATAAATTTGTTTTAATTTATTCATTAAAAATAGGGTATCCTAAACTATCTACATTTATCTTGCCTCCAAACAGGCATAATTGAGAATGTTTTGATAGCTTTGAAAGTTGGTTCTTTTTATTTTTTTTTTTTTCCTCTCTCCAAACTGAACATTACTTCTAGGAATTATGGACGTAATCCATGATGAAGCCGAGCAAGGCCACAGACTGAGGTGCTTATAGACACAGTGGAGTTCAGAGGATTGCTGGGTTCCAGGCAATGCTCTCATTTTCCTACCTGGATGAACTAATTTCTACAGTTAATTTCTATACTTTTTGTTCTTATCCTCCTCATCCAGTCATTTGACCTAATGCTGATTTGGCACTGTTAAGCCTCATCTCTGTTTCTGAGCAGAGGACATGAAGAACTTTGGCAGGGAAGTCCATGAAGCAAAAAATGTGAAAGCAAAAGCAGAATGCGGTGTGTGTCACAACAGTACGGGCTATTTATTGAAGGCCGACCTTGTGGCCAAGTTGATGCCAGGTGCTTGAGGTTCAAAGGTTAAGCCCTGCCAAAAATAACTAGCTAGAAGAAGAGCTAGACTTATCATTTAAGGACAGAGCTGTCTGACTCCAAAAACATTTGATATTTGATCATTTTTTTCTTTCACAACTGTAGTGACTTTCTAGCATTCTCATTCATCATTGTTCCAAGGCAGATATTGGCAAATAAAATGTATTTTGTCTAAAAGGTAAGCCAAGGGACTAGGCTATTGGAGGAACTTGTGTGATTCCCTTTTCTTCCAACTCTTTTTCTTCTGCGAATTTATAAGGGCTACGTCAGAGCACAAACAAGAGGACTTCTCAGGCTGGACTCTATGAATCTATACCATTTTGGTGCTCTTCTTTAGATAAATATCTCATGAAGCCGATCTAGCATAGTTATTTGAAGGAATGAAAGTATATGATGGCTGGAGGCAGCATTATATGCAATGTTAAGAACACTCTAAGTTTGACATCCTGTACAGGGAAAATGGTTCCAATTTTGGCTGCTCCATTTCCAATACAGCTCACTATGTATGTGTCTGGGAAAGCAGCAGATCACGGCCCAGGTACCTGGGTCATTTCAACTATGTAGGGGACCTACATGAAGTTCCTGGCCCCTGGTTCCAAGCTCTTGGCTTTGATCTGACTGTTGAAGCCACCTAGTGAGTAAAAAGGTGGAAGACATACAAATGGTGCATGAAAAAACACTCAGTATCACTAATCAGGGAAGTGCAAATCAAATCCAGAATGAGTTATCAGCTGGCTCCAGTTAGTTTGACTAAGACATGAAAGACAAAATACGACAAATGCTGGCAAAAAAATTTTGAGGAAAAACAGAAGCTTTACATATTGATGATGGGAATATAAATTAGAATAGCCATTGTGGAAAACGGCTTATCAAAAAAGTTCATCAAAAAATTGAGATGGAATATATGATACAGAATTTTTTTACTAATGAGTATAAACCAAAGTGAAATGAAGTCAAGGTCTCAAAGAGACATTCAACCACAACGTTAGTCACAGTGTCCCTCAGCCAGTGAATGAATAAACACAATATATGTGTGCAACGAAATATCATTCAGCCACACAAATAAAATCCTGTCATTTGTGACAACAAGGATAGAACTGGAAGACATTATGCCAACTGAAGTAAATCAGACACAGAAAGTCTTATACTTCCCCATGATCTCACTCTTCTGTGGAATCTGAGAAAGCTGATCTCATAAAATTTGGTAGCACAATGGAGGTTGTTACCAGAGTGTGAAGAGAATGGGAGGAGCAAGGGGAGGAGAAGGGTTGGTCAACAGATGCCGGATTAACTACGAGAAATATGTTCTGGTATTCAGTTACTCAGTGGAGTGACTAAAGGGAGCAATAACGTGCTATTTCGACAAGCTAGAAGTGATTTTGTGCATTTTTACTACAAAGGAATAAGTGAGGAGACAGATATCCTTACCCAATTTGTGTATTACACAGTGTAAAGATGTATTGAAATGTTACATGATATCCATAAATATGTACATTTTAATTAAAATACTGAAACAAAATAGAACAACTAACTTCTTTACTGGCGCAGTTACTATTTGGGATAGCAGTTCACAGGCAAGAACTAAGCAGGTTCCATCGCTACTTCATGTAATGTAAAAAGACCACTCACTGTAAAGAAAGCTTCAACACACACTGAACGACACTGCAGTGGCTTAGCATTCATTGTGTTGCTCTTCGATTCAGAGTTTGGATTCTTTCTGAGAATCATTCAGACAGGTTTTTGTAGGTTCCGATGGACTGTAGGGATAACTTGGAATTCATTCTCCAACTCCCAGCCATCCAGAGGAAACAGATAAATTAGGGCACCAAGGTAAAATCCTTGAACTGCATTATTTACTGATATGGTTGCCAAAATGCACTCCAGTGTGAACCTTCATATTTCTTTCTAGACTTGTTAGCATTGCTATCGACCTACAGGCTAGAGTAAATGAGTCCTAACTCTTGCTGGACATTAGAACTATCCTTTAAGTTTGAAGGATATCTAAGCCCAGATCCAAACCAAGACCAGTTAAACCAGCCTCTGGCTTTTGGAGAACAAGCCACTGGCACCAGTACTTTTCAGATTCTACCAAGTAATTATAATAGCCTGGAATGAGAATGACTTTGTTAGCTGACCATTTATCCTATCTAACATCAGCAAGTAATTTTCACTCGCTGACTGTGGCTGAGTCAGCTATTCCTGATTTTATTTATCCCCCAAGAAGACAGTACTAAAACTATGGAAGTATATTACATTTACAGGACACATACCCTATTTATTCAAATTTAAAGAAGGGAGATTATAACCAAAGCACGACTCGGGATATTCTATTCTATCGCCAAGTGAAGATTACTCCCTGTGCATCTGTATGCTCTGACAGTTATATGACAGGACTGGAACAATAGTCCCCAGCCTGGACTCAATTAACATGCTGGACTAGATGTCTCCCTTTGGGGAGGCGATTCTGTACGGTGTAAGATAATCCTTCTTTGACTGACTTCCTTTCACTTGATGCCAGTAGCTTTTCCCTCTCCCAGTCTCCCAGTTGTGACCAAAAAAAAACCAATAATAACAATAATAATAAATAAATAAAATCCAGACAATAAAGCAAAATCATAGTGATCTAAACCTTTGCTTGAAAGGGGAAGATGGAGAAGAAGGTGGATGTAGGCAGTTGCTAATCCTCGCGGCGAAGTCGTGACAGTGAAACCTCTGTCAAGAGAAGGAAAACTTCCAGTCTAGCCATCCTTGACAGCTACTCGGTTGGGAGAGCCTCTCATTGTGACTGTCGCTGGTTTTAAGGAATGCAGCTGTCTGTAATTCAAGAAAGTGAGGTGTCAACTTAGGATGTCTGCAAGCAAGACACGAAGATGGGGTAGAGAAAGAACAAGATCTTTGGGTTTTCATAATTTTTTCACTCCCTTTCTTCCTTTTCTTTCTAGATGACAAGTGTGCTGAAAATTAAAACCAACTAGTCCCTAGCCAATTCGGTGACATGACAGAACATATTTCATCACTAGTGATTATTCCCTTTAGGAAAATGAAACTGCTAAGCTCTACTTATGTGAAATACATTAGAATCGTGCAGATGATCTTGTGATTATAATTTTCTGAATATGTTTTATGTGAAGAAAAATAATTTCTTTTCAAGAGAGAGAATTCTTATCTTGGGATAATAAAATCCCATACTGAAAACCAAAAGATGCAATCCTTTTGTTTCCTTTTTAATCTATTCTCTGGGGCAGAAGGTATGTCACAATTGTCACAATGGTTTATGCTATGATTTGCAGGACTGGCTTCCCATATGGGCACCAGTAAAGCCCGCTGCTCCAGTTCCAATCCAGCTCCCGCTAATGCACATGGGAAAGCAGTGGAGGAGATGCACCCTTGCACCTACATGACAGACCTTACTGAAATGTCTAGCTCCTGGTTTGAGCCAGTTCCGGCCAGGGCTGATGTAGCCCTTAAAGAGTGAACCAGCAGATGGAAGATCTCTCCATATTTCTATAAATCTGATATCCAAGAAAATAAAAATAAGCTAACAAAATTTTCTCTAGAGTTGTTGCAATGTACTATCATAAGAAAGCAGACATGAATTGCAGGGCACATTAACAGGTTACATGGTCCAAATTCACCTGAGCCAAGATCTAAATACATCCACAGTTGTATGATTCATAGATTTCATTGCTAATTTTAAAATTATTGCCTACTTTTAGGGGTTTTTGGAATGTTTCCCTCCACTTCCAATGACTGAAAAAGAAAACCATTTATTCTTTCAGTTAGGACCCCCAGGCAGGCATTTGGCACAATGCCTGCACCCTTTATCCAGAATGGGCTATGCTACTTCTGATATGAATTTCTGCTGGTGTCCCTCATGGGAATCAGACAAAAGTCAGAACTCAAATACCGAAGCCCAGCAGAGACCTGTCCCATCATGACAAAGAATTTAAACTTACCTCTCGGGTTCTGACTCTTTGTTGCTTTGCTTCCATCTTTCAGGTACATCAGAATACTCCAGTTTCCTCGCTATCTGTGTCTACCTCTTCTCAGTTCCAGAAGGCAGGCAGCTATTTCTCTAGCTGAGGCTCATGATGAGCTATGAGATCCATGACCTACTGCACCTGACATTAAACAATGAATAGCCTAGGACATTTTATTCTTTAACAAAGAAAAGTGGGAGATTTCTTTTTCACTGTAGTCCATCAGAATCCATTTAGGCAAGTCTGTCTTTATAAACATGCTTTATTATTCTTCAAATTCAATATGTTGGCAATTATGCATATTGGAAAATTGTATTTTTTTTCATAGTTGAGCATGTTGTAGTGTACCTATTTGTTATTTAGTGTTATTAAAAAGCATTGCATAAGTACCCCTTTGTAACAATTGCCTAGAGCCTCAAAGTAAAGCCATAAAATTACCAATGGTAATAAAATAATATCTGACAAAGCAATTCATCTTAATCTAATTTAACATTTATTTAAAGTGAATATAACTTTAAAATACTTGCATATGATTTTATACCACCTTTTTCTTTTTTAATGAAAATTTTCAAATATAAAAAAGTTTAAAATATCTTCAAGCAATCTGAAGTTTTCATCTATAAAATTTACCAAATTCTCAGTTAAAAACAGTGAGTTTTTTTTTTTTCCCCATTGGAATGTCAGATTTATAGAGAGGAGAGACAGAGAGAAAGATCTTCTGTCTGCTGATTCACTACTCAAGTGGCTGCAAAGGTCATGGCTGGGCCAATCCAAAGCCAGGAGCCAGGAGAATCTTCCGGGTCACCCCCGTGAGTACAGGATTGGGTGCAGGGTCCCAAGACCTTAGACCATCCTCTGCTGCTTTCCTAGGCCACAAACAGGGGCCTGGATGGAAAGTGGGACAGCCAGGACACAAAACGACACTCATATAGGATACCAGTTCATGCAAGACAACGACTTTAGCTACTAGGCTACCACGCAGGGCCCAAAAGCAGTGAATCTTACATAGAGGAAAGAATTTAAAATGTCAGACTTTCAAAGCTAATTGACTAATCAGATAAACCTCAGTAGGATCCTTGACATTCCAGGAATATGTCTGGAAGCTATCCCAATGACCAAATTTCGAAATGAAATGTTTGGACACACTCCTTCCTGAATTTCTGCTGAATCACATTTTCATTCAGTAAACATTTTTGCTATTTCTGTCCTCACATCGCACAGGCAACCTTTCCAGCAGTCACCAAATTTTATCCGGGTTGATGGTCACTGCATAAAGAAAACATGTTTTATAGTTGTGAGTGCACCAGGACAGATAAGGGGCCATTGTCACTCCCTGCCTCACCAGGACCCGATGTGGTTAGTACCTGGCGACTTCTGAGTCAGTACAAACGGTGGGCCCTCTGGCAAGGAGAAGAATCCATCATTGTCAACTCTACAAGGGTCAAGGGACTCCTAAAATAACAGGTGAATTTTGCCTCTCCTTCCGCCTCTCTCTTCCCTTCTCAGAGGAAAGGCAGGTAACATGATTAGGAATTTAGACTTTTGAGCCCGGGTGCCTCCTCTTGAAACTCGCTCTACCACTCACTAGCTGTTTAATCATGGATACATTACTTAAATTCTTTGTGAGGTTTTTGTTGTTGTTGTTGTTTGTTTTCAGTAAAACTATTACTCATAGGGTTGTTGTGGTGACTCTATGAGTTAAAAGACATAACATTCTTACAGCAGGGATCAGCACCTAGCAAATACATGCTGAAACCAACCAAATAAAAAAGCAGGAAGACAACACAAAAGAATATCCGTGGCCTATCACATGTAGTACCAGGCAGTGGGAAAAAACTACATTCTTGGGACAGATACTGACAGTGGTGGTTAAGGTATCGCTTTGGACACCCACTTCCCATGTGAAAGTACTGAGGTTCATATTCTGCCTCTACTCCCAGTTGTGCTTTCTTGTTCACGGACACCTTGGAAAGGCAGGGGCACAGTGGGTTAGGCCACTACTTGCAATGCTTCCGTCACATTGTGCAGTGCGATTGTACTCCTGTCTTGCTCCATTTATGATCCAGCTCCGTGCTACTGTGTGTGCAAAGCAGCAAATGATGATCCAAGGGTGTGGGCCCCTGCCATTCATGTTAGAGACCTCAATAGAGTTTCAGGGTCCTGGCTCTGGCCTGGCCTACCCCTTATCATTGTGACCATTTGGGAAGTAACCAGAGGATGGGAGATCTTTCCGTCTTTTTCTCTCTTTGTTTATCATAAATCTTGAAGACAGAAAGAGACACAGCAAACAGTGGCTCCAGTTGGAACCCACGTCACTCACGTGGGAGACATCGATGGAGTTCCTGACTTCCGTCTTTGGCCTGGCTTAGTGTGGGCCTCTGGGAGAGTTTGGAGCTTAAGTCAGTGGGTTGGTCATCCCTCTTTGTTTTATCCCTCCTTTTCATTCCTGCCTTGCAAATAAATAAAAAAAGAAAAATTAGGATAAAAGCCTCGACATGTAGATCATTCTATGTATACAGCGGTACCAGCTCTTACTCTGTCATCTCACTTCAGCCTTGTTAGACATTACTCCTAATTCCTACTTTCTGTTTGCCAGGACAGAAGTATGATTGGATCATCAAAGTATGCTGAGTGTTGACCACAAACCTCAGCCTAACGTGCTGTGCCACAGGACTGGCCCCTCAGCTGTGTGTGTTGGTGTGTGTATTTACCAAATTTGGAGAGATTCTAAAAGTCTTTGAGAGCATAATTCCTTGGGCCCAAGCTTACAGAGAAGAATTAATTACAAAAATATACCCGACCACGCACAGGCTTCTCTTTAGGCTTTCCTTATCTGTCTATTACAAATAATTCTTCATTTATCTAACAGTGAGGTCTGTTTGTTATGTTAGCAGAGATGTCCATTCTCCAGGTCATTAGTTATGGTTAGGACGTCAAATACATGATTTTCAAAGAATAAATGAGAAAGAAAACATCATTAATTTAGGTTGGAAGAAATCAGGTGAGCTTATTCTACATTTCTATAAAAGTTATTTCTTTTTCAGAAAAATTTTTTCTTTAAACCGTAATTGATCGTGTCTCCTTGGAAACAATCCTAAAAGACTAGTTGGATTACTAGAAATCATTTAGTCTTAACCTAAATTATTGTCATGTGCTGCCTTTTCCTTTTAATATCAACAAGTCTTGCTGGTAAAGATTTGCAGTCACTATTTTGTTGTAGGTTCAGGGTGATCAAAGATGCTCCATGCCAGAAAGGTGATCTGAGTCCACGATATTTTTCAGTGTAAAGTAATAAAGTGACATTTTTATATTGCTCATTGATTTCTTGGGATAGATTGATGCAAGTGCACCCAAAAGAGACACAGTTACCTTTGTGGGCTTGTGGGGAGTTCTCTAGGCTCACCCCAAGAAGTTTAGGAAGTGAGTGCAAGCCATTTTCCACCTTTACCCTAACATTATTTCCTGGCTACTCCTTAAAACACAGTTAATACAATTCACTTATTTCTTCATCGATTTATTATAATTTATTTGCTTATTTATATAAAGTGAATAAGTTTGACGTAATTCCCAATACAGATTTAGGAGTGAGTGACACATCCTCCACTCCCCTCGCTCATGCTCCTCCATCCTTCTGCTGCTTCTTTCTCTCCTGATTTTTACAATGGCATACTTTCATTGCATTTTGCAATCACAAGCTTAACATTCCATTAGGTAAAGATATCAACACACAGTAAAAAGCTTTTAAAAATTTGAATATTTCTCAGGAGTATAGATAAATGTGGTAAACAATAATCAAATCCCAAAGTGTCAATCTCACTCGTAGATGTCCCTTCTTTGTACTCTGTGCATTAATTATCACAGATCAGGAATAACATATGATACTTATCCTTCTGGGACTGGTTTCTTTCATTAATAATAAGGTTTACAATGTAGTTGCAAACAATAACATCTCATTCTTTGTTGTGATTGCTTAGTATTCCCTAGTGTATATAGCTCATATTTTCTTTATTAAGTCGTCCATTGCTGAACTTCTGAGTTGATTCCATGTCTTACTTGGTTAATAGCAATTTAGAGCTGCTTAGCAAGTCCTTGCACCCTCATTCCATGCCCACCATCTCTCGTGTTGATTATAATATGCAAGGCATTATGTGATGGGCTTTGGAGATGAGACAGTAAAATAAATTTATATCTCAAAAGATTCCTAATTGGCTTCCCTACTCACAGTTTAGTAGGGAATATCAGAGATACAGAAACCATGTGGGAGCACAAGGGGAGACAAGTTTGTAAATACCAGTCGCACAGAGGTAACTACTACCTGCTGAACACCCAAGGTTCCACCTAAGCACAAGAAGCTCACCGGCAAGGGAGCAAGAAACTGGCTTTCCATCAAAGCTTATGTGCATCTTCAGGATTCCCAACTGAAGGAGAGGGACAGCCACTACTCAGCTGTCATCTTTTCAGAATTTAGTATTTAAAAAAAATTTTTTTTAAATTATTTTTCCTGATACAGTCTCATAGGCACAGGACTTCCCTTTCCATTCCTTCATTCCACCCTCCATCCCACCCCCCCATGTTATTACAATAGTGTAGTCCTTCAGCAAAAGTCACAAGTCCAACATTCTGCTGTTTAAGTATATCATGACATTGTAGGTACAGACAGTGGTAGATAGTCCAGTATCCTATTGTCATGGTGTGTTTAACACTTTCTTTGGGAGTCCTCCTTTTACTCAGTAGTAAAGATGCATACTGTAATGTATCTTTACTTCCTGGTATGCTAGTCTCCATTATACAGTTCATCTATGAGAAAAAGATATACATACACGTGTTTGCCTATATATCTATTTATCTTTTATTTTGTGTGGAGTCTGTATGGAGAATACTAAGACAACTGAGCATTGACCTACCATATGACTTGGATAGTCCACTCCTGTGAATATATATCCAAAGGCAGTGAAATGTGCATATGAAAAAATGACCTGCAATGGTATATCCACAGCAGCACAATAATGAAAACATGGAAACAATCCAGATGCCCACTGAAAGGAACTGGTATATCTATTCCATGGAGTACTATCCTGCTGTAAAAAAGAATGAAATTCTACCATTTACGACACAATGGTCTCAACTAGAGATCATTATACTCAGTGAAATAAGCCAATCCCCAAAGCAATAACTTAGTATTCACTTTGCTATTTCTTTCTTTTAAAAGGTTGTTTATTTATTTATTTACTTACTTACTTATGCTTTCTCTGCTGAGAGATCAAGTGATTTGGAAGTAGGGACTTCCATTTCATGCTTTGGGATGGGAGGTTAAACCTATGGAATATGCTATCACTCTGGTCAAAACCAAAGTATTTAGTCAAAAACTTATTCATGTTAAAATAAATTCCTTACATGTGAGTTGCTATAGTTCTCAGATTATCAAAGCTTTATTTGTGGGGAACAAGCTTATTAGTGCTTATAATGTTTTGTTTTGCACATATGATGATTAAATATGCATGATCAAACTACTTCTTGGCACACTCACTAAAACTTTGGAATGCGAATGACTTTTTTTTTGTTCTTACTGACAAAGTATATGTTTTTGGTGGAGTATGCTTTGTTTGATGTTGGAATTTCAATATCAAGTCTTGATTGAGCTAGTGTTAATTTTATTTTTAATTTCTTTCATAAACAGCATTTTGAAAGTTAATGAAAGGCTGGTTGCATTGGGTTAGTGAAGCACCATTTGCTTCAACCAAAGTAAAGCTTCTCCTTGGGCAAAGAACCTGACCCAAAAGATGGCCTGAGATTTTGTACTGTGACATCTGCAACTCTACACTGTGAATTTTTCCAGTAACATACGCAGCCTCGTGCATACACTAGTTTATTGCCACTCTTTCTTATTCAGAATCTCAGGAAATAAAAATGCTATCTTGATAGAATCACTGTAACAAAATATTAGCTATGTAAGTCTTTTTCTAATATTTGCTGATCATTTATTATTTATCAAGATAGTTTTAAGAATTTGAAATGCAATTATCATGAGTGACTGTTTAGAATGTATTTATTCAAAAATTAAATGAAGAAAGATAAAAATGTATAGTTTCTTACATTCCTGCAAAGCAATGAACCAGACAGCACCTGAAGAGAGAAACTCCGGGGCTGAAATTGTGGAACAACAGGCTAAGCTACCACCTGCTCTACCAGCATCCCATTGCGTTCCATTTCAACATTTTGCTGTTCTATTTCCCGCGAAGCTCCTGCTAACACACCTGGAAATCACTCGAAGATGACTCAGGTCCTTTGGTCCCTACCACCCATGTGGGAGAACAAGAAGCTTGGCAGTGTTGGCTTTGGCCACGCCCAAGCTTGCATGTTGCCATTTGGAGAGCGACTAAGTGATGAAAAGTCTCTCTGTTTCTCCCTCTCTATCTCTTTGGCTTTCCAATAAATAAAAAGAAGTAGTTATTATTAAAGAGAGAGAAAGATTTTGAGAGAGAGAGAGAGAAACTCTAGCATTTCTCTTTTTCTGAATTATGTTTACATTTTGTTCTCTAAATGAATTCTGGTTTTGCCTACCAAACTTCAGGCTTTATTTCATTTCTTCTCTTACCTGATCATCCAGTCACAAAATCCAGTTCTTTAGCTACTATCTTGCTTTCTTTGACAATTATTATGCTGCTTCTTTTTGTCCCACACAACTTTAGGGAAGGTCTCAAATTGCTACAACGCGAAGATATTACTAGGAATAGAGCATACTTCCAGTATTGGAAGACGTTAGTGTAAGAGTGAAACCAGTTCCCATTGCACTAAATATAGAGCTTTTGTTTCTAACTTAATTTAGAATAGTGAATTTGAAAACCTAAATGGATCTTAGCTGTTAACAACTGAAAACGTGATTTTTATATTGAGAACACTCAGACTCTAAACTTAAGGACAATAGGAAAAATTAACTCAAAAGCAGCTTTCATTGGACTTTCTATAAAAATATAATTTGAGATGCATATAATTTCATTCTGAAAATCACAAAAAGTGATTTACTTTTCTGAATTAACCAAATGATTTTTGACTAAGTGGAGACCAACTTTGGAACAGATATCCTCATTGTTCTGTAAATCTTATTATTATAACTACAGCAAAAAGTAGCAAAGGATAAAAAGATTACATATTGAGCCCAGAGCAGTCACAGCCACAGCTAGATGAGGACTTTAGCTACTAGGCTACCGTACTGGGTCCTGAATACTGTATTCTTTCACATATAATAATTTAGAGAATTCATTTAAGCAAAAAGTTATAGGTTCACGCAAGATAATGACTTACAAATAAAATTAGGGCACAGCAAAATGGCTTGTTGGCTAATTCTTCTGTTATACTCTTTTCGAAAACGTAAGAGTCGGAAGCACTTCTCCTGAGAAATCTTCACTCTCTCTGACAGATCACATGGAACTGAACAGCACTGTTGTAAACCCTCGAACAGTAGAGATTTATGTTAAGATTTTCTTGAACTTGTCTTTAAGTAGTCCAAAGTTACTAATGAGTGTGTAGCTCTAAGTGTCTCCATCTTGTGCATGACACAATGTAGTGGAAAGAGCATGGGTATTAGTGTCTGAATAATTTAAACTTTTGTGCCTCAATTTGCTTATGTGCAATCTCAATATCAATATGCCTACCCCAGTTTGGAAGGTGAAATGAGATCATAAAACAAAAACTACTACTATGATGTCTACAAATAAAAATTATACCCCCAAATATTGTTTCCTCTCTTTTGGGTCAAGCAATCGCTTGGATGACCACGAAGGTCACATTTACTCATCCAATAGAGCCAGTAACCATGCAAGCAGCAATATATTTGGCTATCTCTAGCAAGGTATAGCAATTTATGGGAGGTTGAAACATCACCTGAGCTGAAACAAAAAATGTTCGTGATTCTTATTTAGACAGACATGCTTCACGTTTTTCCTCCCTAGTCTATTAACTATTTGGAGATCACTTCCAACCAGTGGGTTACAAAGCCAGTGCAATTACAATGTACATAAAATGTGAAACCCACCAAATAAAGTTTTGTGGTGTGTTCATACTATGGTTGCAGTTCCTGCTGTGCCTCCTAGCAGGGATACAGCATGTATAATCTCTATATGGAGAGAACTAATAAGCGAAGATAAACAGTAATAATAGCGCTATAAGAACCTAGTGCTTTTTAACAATAAGCAGAGGTGCAGGGTCACAGATGCTTTTATGCTAGATTTATGGATAGAGTGAAAATGATTCAAAAGTGTGCTTTTCTTTTTTTTTTAAAGATTTATTTTTATTATTTTTTTATTGGAAAGGCGTATATACAGAGAGGAGAGACAGAGAGGAAGATCTTCCGTCCGATGATTCACTCCCCAAGTGAGCGCAACGGGCCGATACTATGCCATCCGAAGCCAGGAGCCTCTTCCGGGTCTCCCACGCGGGTGCAGGTTCCCAAAGCTTTGGGCCGTCCTCGACTGCTTTCCCAGGCCACAGGCAGGGAGCTGGAAGGGAAGCGGGGCTGCCGGGATTAGAACCGGCGCCCATATGGGATCCCGGGCGTGCAAGGCAAGGACCTTTAACCACTTGTGCCACCGCGCCGGGCCCAAAAGTGTGTTTTTCAAAGTTATATTATGCATGCTCCATTTTGGAATATCAATATATGAAAGTAAATGCTAAGTATTTAAGAGAGGCTGACTACTTAAGTGCTATCAATTCTGAGGTTTGACTGGCTTCTGTTTATGGTAATGGATGGAAAATGATTCTCAACCCGGGTGGAACCCAATTACTGTGCCATGCCTTGGGATTGGTTTAGGCAACAGAAAAGGGACACATTCCATGTTAATTACTGAAGAATTAAATTTAATATTTAGATTAGAGGAAACAATATAGGCAGGCAAGGAGAATGATGCAAATGTCAAAAGACATTATCCAAGAAAGCCAGTGCCTTAACTGAAGCCCACATTGTTCTGGACTATTCAAGCCTTGGATACCTGGATCCAAACACGATGGGCCAAGAGCAATCAAGATGGCTCTACACATTGCTGACATTTTCCTTTATCAACCTTGGGAGTTGAAGCTGGAGCCCTTCTATAAGAAACTCTCTCAGGTCAAGCAGACAGTGAAAATCTCTGGAAGGTCTGGGTCCAAGTATCCTTCAGGAATTGGCCTGCAAGCCTCATTTCTCAAATTAAACTGCATCACAAATTCAATTTTATTTGAAAATGTTAATTCTTCATGTCAGTGATTTATCTTTTGCTTTCTAGTTTTCAGGTTCATTATTTTTACTGTCGAAACATTAATGAAAATATAGATTGAAAAACGCATACATCTTAGAGTATTTCAGACGGAACATAGCATGCGGAATTAAAGGATAAACTCATTTTGGTATGAATAGACATCTTGAAGACCTTGCAGAAGCACTAGTTTCATTTTTTTTTTTTTACATCAAATAGGTTTTCATTTTAAGTTCACTTCTCACAAACTTTTTAAAGTAAGTTTCTATCAACAAAAACAAGTAAGAGAAAGTTCTTCATATTGGTTGGAAAGTCTCATGGGATTAAATTGGCTTCTATTAGGTTTATTTTTGTGAACATTCCCAAGGATGCATTTGCTGCCTTGAAAAAGATTGGGTTAAACTGGAAACTTATCCTGATGTGGCTAATCATTACTGTGGATATTAAAAACCATAATTATTGTCAATGCTTTTATCTTTCCTCAGAAGGAAATTAGAGGAACAGACACATTAAACTCCCCTTTTCTCAAGAGAGGCAGTATTTGGTTTTCAATTTGCTTGTAGGGTTTTGCTGTGCCTCATCTCCAATTCTGAATAAATGAGAATGGCCAGATTTCAATTAAAAAAATGGTCCTTTGAAGAAAAGACATGTATGTATTTTCATTTTCTTGCATAAACAGGATTTTTTAAATTAATGAAAGGATAGTTGCATTGGGTTAATGAGGCACCATTGCTTCAACCAAAGTGGAGCTTCTCATTGGAGGAAGTTTCTGGACCCAAAGTATAGTCTGGGATTTTATACTGTGACATCTGCAACTCTACACTGTGAATGTCTCAAGTTACATATCTAGCCTCATGTACACACTGGATTTTTTACACAGTAAGCTAACTTTCTTCAATTTATCACAGCCAGTCCAGAAATAAGAAGACAAAGATATATCTGATGATGTTCTATTTTATTCATCACAAAATCTTTTTATTTATCTGCTTCAGGACATTTCTCTTTCCAAAAACAGGATAGATGTAAATATTGGCAAAGAAATACATGTGAATATAATGTATTTTTATGCATAGTAAAATTTTTAAAAATCCAAATTTAGTAACATTAATAGCTACCCTTTCTTCCAAGGATAATGTATATGTATTCCAAGCCATCTATCTATTTCTTGGAAAATATATATGTGTACATACATATGTAATATATTTAATTATGTGAGAGTAGATTAGAAAACATGATTATCCTAGAGCATACTGGAAAGGTTTTATCCACTAGTGTTAATTTCATCAAGTGGGTCATAAATTTTCTCAGAAAAATTTATCTGAAGTGTTTAATTTCACAATTGTCAAGCAGGTAACCCAGAAGTAATCTATGGTAACCATAATTGTTTTCTGAGACAAATAGAAACCGATAGAATGTTACAAAGCCATTACTCATGACCATTTTTACACATATGGTGCTTATGCAGCATTTACTAGGTTTGTCCCCAAATCATCTCAAAGGATTTATTTTTTTTAAGCATTACATTATTTTTACAGGGGAAAAGGTCTGATCCAGTTTATAGCTCTTCTGCTTTTAATCCTTGGTCTTTTTCCACATTTGGATCTTTTAGTGCTTATAACACATTTTTCTTCTTTTTTTTAATCTGGGAAAATTTAGCTTTGGCACACCATCTGTTTCATAGTTCAGTGCTAGTGTTCAGTTTCCCAGATGGGTTGAATAAGAGAAAAAGGTTAAATGATTTAACTTAAATTCATAGGGTGAGTCATCTGCCTTCAGCCCAGGCATGACAAAGTGAAAGATTTCCAAGGATTTTCTCTAATACCTGAACTTGGAAATCAGAAAGTTTTCAGTAAAGCTTTCACAAAATCAGGGTAGTAATATACTCAACATTTTTGGACCACAGTTTGTTTCAAATTTATTCTTAACCTAAAACAAGTAAACATTTTTTTTTTACTGGAAATGAAAACCTCATTTTAAAAATAACATGGCTTATTAGTTGATACATTTCTTAAAGACTTAGTAATTTTAAAGGCAGAGTTACAGTGAAAAGCAGACACACACGCAGAGGAGGAGAGAGCGAGAGATAAGACAGAGACCTTCCATCTGCTGGCTTGCTCCTCAAATGGCTGTAATGGCAAGGGCTGGATCAGGTGAAAGCCAGGAGTCTGAAATCCCACGAGGGTTTCCATATGGATTGCAGGGACCCAATTACTTGGGCTACCATCTGCTGAGTCCCCAGGTATGTTAGCAGGGAATTGGAGAAGAAGCTGAGTAGCCAAACTCAAACCAGCAGCCATAGAATTACTGGTGTTGCAGGCAGTGACTCAAATCTCTGTACCACAATACTGGCCCCAACTAGCTGGTTGTTTTCTTTTTTTTAATATTTATTAATATGTATTTAAAAGTCATATTAGCAGAGAAAAGGAGAGATAGCGAAACAAAGGTCTTCTATGCACTAGTTTGTTCTCCAAATATATTCAGTGGCTGGAGCTGAACTGATCTAAAGCCAGGAACCAGGGTTCTTCCGAGTCTCCCATGCAGATGCAGGAGGTCAAGGATTTGAGCCGTTCTCCACTGTTTACACAGCCCACAAAGGGAGCTGGATGGGAAGTGGAACAGCAGGGACACAAACAGGTGCACAGACAGGATGCTGCATGGTAGTCCATAGGATTAGCTTGTTGTGCCACCATGCTGGCCTCCCAACTAGCTTATATTTTAGTGTCACTTCCAACGTATTTTAAACTGATCTCATATAAATTTTGCAAGAACATCCTCTCCCAGCCACCATCTCTGCTGAAGGATACGCAATTTCTTCCCACAAAAATATGTACAGATCACCAGGCCTTTAAAGAGGTCTTAACATCCCTATAATGCATTGCTAATCTAGTCTGAAGGCTAATGCTTCAGTTAGGTGTCAGGGCTTGAATTGCAAAAGAATTTCCATTACAAGAGTAATGTAAATGTAAGTAGCTGGAAGTGCCAGTACAGATAAAAAAAGTTTGTATTAATTAAGTGTATTTGAGAGTCTATCGTAGGTTCCAAAGAAGTAGAGGTAAGACCTCTCAAGGAATTCAATATCCAGGAGGAGCCAAAATAGATACATCTTCATTTAGAATGGAAAAAGTTCATTTGCTAATGAGTCAGCTTCTATATCAATCAACTTAAGCAAATTATGGAAGAAAGTATTCTTGTTCTTACTGATTTCCGAACTATTCTGTTAATAGTTGCTCCGCTTAAGCACTCGGTTATGTACTTGATGACTGGGTATCTCCAACATCAGTGGGCTGAAACGTTAATTCCTACTGAGAGGATTCTAGAAGTTAGGGGGTCTAGAAGGCGATTAGGTCAGAAAGATGCAGCTTCATGAAGATGATTAGCGGCCTTAGGAAAAGGACCTAAAAGGGCTTGTTACTTTTCTTTCTCAGCTCTCCACCCAGTCACTTACACACCAGGAAGAAGGCCCTTCCAGAGACTGGCCCTCTGGCCCTGCATACAGCCGACAGTCTTCAGTTCAGAGCTGTGGGAAATGAACCAGTCTGCGGCCTTCTGTGATAACAGGTTGGGCTGAGCAACAATGCGAGTCTCAGATGAGCAAAATCGAGGAGGTCACTTTGTTCCTAATGTTTTGTGACAAGCTGTCTCAGTCTGGTCGTTGATTATAAAGCTGTTAGTCATATTTGATTAATATGTGGCCATAATTTATTATCATATATTTGAAGCTATAATGACTTAATAATGTTTTTTGCTTCATAAAGTATCTGAAACCACCTTTACTCTAAAAATTAAACATTTAGAAAATAAAGTGGCTTAGGCCTAAAGGATTTGTAAATGCATAATTAGTATATGTATGATGATATTTCAAAAAATATGTGGCAAAATAGCCTTAAAGATGAACAAAATTGATGAAACAAAAAATTTAAGAAATCTTAAACTGATGAACAAAAAGATGAAAAAAACCTGATGTAACAATTTTTGAAGTCCATATGGTTTTTTTTAGGATATGCATTTTTATGAACTTTCTGAAGTTTCTTCAAATGCACAAATTTATGAGTATCTTTGAGCCAAAAGAAACATCATTTAAACTAATTTTTCATAAATATTTTGGAGGAGATTCATGTAAGAACTTAGCAATATTCCTGATCCACAATTGGAAATTGTTCTTGGTCTTCACAAGAGATGTATATAATTATTTCAACAGTCTAGAAAACTGATGTGACTGTTTTTGTACATAAGCCAAAAACTATCACTAACAAAATGATTTTTTTTAAAAAAAAAGATTTATTTATTTTTATTGCAAAGTGAGATATACAGAGGAGGAGAGACAGAGAGGAAGATCTTCCGTCTGATCAGCCGGTGCTGCGCCGATCTGAAGCCCCTAATAATGATTTTACAGAATCTTTGAACTTTGTTAATGTGAGGTTTCGGATACAGTTTTCTTGACACCAGACATCACAGTTATATGTGATTACTTGCTCGATTTCTATGTTACCAGCTAGATGAAAGCTGCTGAGTGCAAAAGTGATCCCTATTCATTGGACATTGTCATATGCGATATGTTAATATCTGGAATATTGTAGAAATATTTTGCTAAATTGAATCCTATTCTGTTTGGGGTATTTACATGTTATAAGTGAGACAAAATTTAAAGAAACTGTTTTAATCAAAGTAAATAAACATTTTCATATCAGTTTGAATAGAAAAGTGAGATAAATATAGAAGAAAGTTTCCAAAGGAGTTTCTTAAGCTAGTGATGAATCTTGATGGATGATTGGAGCCATGCAGGTAGAAGGATGAACAAGGCCTTTCTGGCTGAGGGGCAGACTCGAGTTTTAATAATTAGACATTGAAACAGATTTCCATCTTGTTCTCTTCCTTGGTAAAAGTGTTGCAGAACGTCAAATACATTTCTTTCAGTCATACACAATCCAGAAAGATGCCAACAGGACCAGATGGATGGTTTTCAGATTCACACTTTGAAAACACATGGTGCTTCTCTGAGGCAATTGTGTACTGTTTCTTTTAAAATAGCAGAAAGCATATGGGTACAGAATTGGATCTGTCAGCTTCTATCAAAGAATAATGAAACTTTTAAAAAGGACAAAATTTTAAATTTTTTTCCATGTCAAAGTTTTACATTTGTAGATTTATGTACATGTTAAAGGAGAGAAAAACCTATTTATTTCACCTGAGCTTAAAATCCCTGTTAAGGCTGCTAAATTTGAGATATGCGAGATTGACAAAATCAGTGCAATAAGCGAGTCTGGGGGGCTTACCCTCATCAGTGGTTGCGTATTTTCACTCTTCAATCATAAGACAGATTTCCTAAGAAAAGCTCCTGTTTTCTTCCAGTGGCACTGCTTTTTTTTTTTCCTAACATAAACACACAAACAAATGCAAACAACATCAAGCTTGCATTATGAAAATACCTGTTTTAGTTTAAATAACCTAGGTATCTTGACTATCTGTTTACAGATTTATAACATCTTTATGTAAAAGCAACTCTGTATGTTGCTAGTTCCTCAGTGTGTAGCTGGTGGTTTTCCACCAACTTTAACCACAGTGCTTCCATGAATGAATTTTTTAACTGGGTCAAATCTTCCTAATCCCAGACTTATTACACTACCATGCTCTATGTTTTCTATGGTAATCTATTTCTCTCCAAATTATTATTATGGGGATTTGGGATGATTAAACTTCAAGGGGAATGATTTCATATGGCTGAATTCCTGGAATTAAAGGAGCTTCAGAAAGCAAACCTCTATCTAAAAAAAAAAATAACTTTTTGCAAGGTGGATGACTTCCTTTGCCTTTCATCCACACAAGGTTCTTGATCCCAGATAAAAGAACTGGTTTGCTATTGGCTTTGAAGTCACCTATTATTCTTTAGTCATTAAGAAATGTGCACTATCCCTTTTGGCCACAAGATGCATAACACTTCATTTCTAAAATTGGCTGCAAGTCCATATGCAGTTGTCAATAGTAGTTCCAGAATGCTAATATGACAATAATATTGCCTGTCATTCTCATTTATTGAAATCAGGAATGGATAGTGTGGCAGCAGTCCAAGTGAGTCAGATAAATAACTTGGTTTTCTGGTAGAAAAACGTAGCCACACATAACTACAACATAAGAAATTAAGAAGTAAGCATTGCAGTAAAGTTATCATTTAAGGAATGTGGAAGTCAAGAAGACAAGAAGAGATAGCCTCAGGTGCTTAGCATTCATAGATTTTGACTTTTCCTTTTTAGGACATTGAAGAAAACCATTTAACCTGTCCAAAATGTTTTGAGGCAAGTCAATATCTTTAATGCACAAGTTTGTGTCCTGGCTGCTCCATTTTCATCCCAGCTCCGTGCTAATAGAATGGAAAGGCATCAAAATATGGCTCAAGAACTTGGGACCTTGCACCAGTGTGGGAGACCCAAAGATACTCCTGGCTTCTACCTTCAGATGAGCTCAGTTCTGGCACTGAGTCCATTTGGGGAGAAAACCAGCAGATCATTTCATTTCTCCTTCACTCTATGTAAAAATCTGTCTTTTAAATAAAAATGAATAAATATTTAAAGTATATGCAAATAGCACATACTTTTTAAATTTTTACATGATAATGACTATCATTATTATTGACTTCATTCCAACTCACTCACTTTTTTTCTTCTTTTAAACTTGTTATTGAGGGGCCTGACACGGTAGCCTAGTGACGAAAGTCCTCACCTTGTATGCGCCAGGATCCCATATGCGCACTCCTACGTGTCCTGGTGGCCTCACTTCTCATCCAGCTCCCTGCTTGTGGCCTGGGGAAGCAGTCAGGGATGGCCCAAAGCTGTTAAGCCCTGCACCTGTGTGGGAGACCCAGAAGAAGCTCCTGGGTCTTAGCTTCAGATTGACTCATCTCCAGCAACTGCAGCTGCTTGGGGTTGGAAAATCTCCTCTGTCTTTCCTCCTCTCTGTATATCTGATCTATCTAAACTGATCTATCTAAAAAGTAATAATAAAGAAAAAGAAAAAAAAAGAATGGAGTATCCACATATACATTGACATGGCTTTTTAAACCTTTTTTGTTTTTCTTTTCTTTTTCTGGAGCTTTCTTTTCCCAATGACAACATTAAGAGAACTTTGGTTTGTCTTGAAAATCTGCAACAGAGCAGCTAAACACTAAGTCATATATCTTATCTTCTTGTTTTAGCTCTTTTATATAGTATCTGTCAGCATTTAAACCAATTAAATAAACAATTGCTTCATCAAAATATTTCAATTGGCACTAGACTCGTTTTGAAGGTGGTCACAGAAGCTGGCTTTGAAAACATGTGCACAAAAAAAAGAGAATCTTTTTCAATTTGGGGATGAAAATACTTTCCGTGACTCTCCTTGACAATCTAAATGATATCTAAATAATTTTTATGCCAATCATTCTTTTGTTTTTAAATTATTTTTATTTGAAAGGAAAAGTTTGGGAGAGGAAGAGACAGAGACAGAGATGTCTTTCATGTGCTGGTTCACCTGCTAACTGCCACAATGGCTAGAACTAAAGCAAACGAGGCCCACGACCCAGATGCTGTCCTGGGCTTCCCATGTAGTTACAGAAGCCCTTCTTCTGCTGCATTCTCAAGCCATAAGCTGGACTGAAAGTGGAGGATCCAGGACTTCAATCACAGTCCATAGAGGATGCCAGTGCCATAGGTGGAGGCTTAAGCTTACTATGCCATGGTTCTGGCCCCCCTATGTCATTCATTCTTATCCACAAATTTGAAATTTATTTCCTTTATATAATGTTAAAATGGAGTTTACAGACAAATTTTATAAGGTTTTCAATACTCTTTTAATGTATCTGAATTTCATATTATATACCCATCTGTTGATGCAATACTTTCAGAGGATCTGAGAAGAAGAGATTTCACTTGCTTTGGTCAGGAAACATTTTTTAAATTCATGTTACATGGAAAATCCACTTCTTAAAATAGACATTGGGGAATTTTGGTATCATTTTTTGTTAAGTGGAAAGATTTGTATAGGCTATGTAGCTTTAAGTAACTGAAATGCTCATTAACTAATTTCATAGATTAAATGAAGATAATTTAGGGTTATAGGATTAAAAAATGCTAACCTTTGGTTTTTAGTGCATTAATCTAGTTACACATCCTTTAACAGAGAAAACAAATAATATTCAATTATATATTCCAATAGTATCTCATCAGTTACATTTGATTTAATTTCTAAATAAAATGCTACTGAGATTCAGAAAAATCAGCCCGTTAGGTCTCACTTTCTCTAGAATAAGCATGTTAAATTTTCTGGGTATTTTTGAAAGGATTCTTGCCACAGACCTGTTGAGAATCAGGCCATCAAGTTAAGCGGCACACTGCGAATGGCCTTCATTGCTGTTCTGCTCTGAAGCAGACTTCAAGACTTCCAACAGAGATCTGTTACAAATAAATAGGTCTTAAATTCCCATAATCTTGGTTTATTTTCCCTTGCATTTGTAGAAGCCCAAGATCCAATCTCTGCCACTTTACCTTCTAACTAAAACACTGTGCTCATATACTGAGGGAGACTGTGTTCAATTTAGAGAGCTCACTCGAGTATCTATATGCAGAATTCCAAAACTACAATTTAAAACCCATCTGTTTTTCACTATGCACCTATTAGAATGGTTAGAATAACATGAGGTAAATATTAACAGAGCCAGAGCCGGCATGGAAGTGGAGAAACGGATCTCATGGAAACTGCCAGTGGGAATGTGAAATGGTACAACCAATCTACACGCCTGACTGTTTCTCAAAAATATATATTTATCACATGACCCAATAATCACATTCCACAGCAGTTAGTCTAGGTAGATGAAAGCTTATGCTCACACAAAGCTTGCTGATAATTCTCATAGCAGTTTTAATTGTCATAGCCCCAGACTGAACATACAACTTAAACAAGCACGCTACAGTAACCTATACCATAGAGCATTATTTAGTAATTTAAAAATGAACAAAATATTGACGTGTGTTTTGACATGAAGTAATCTGAAGATGTCGTATGTTGGATTAAAAAAACCAATGTAAAACTATCGCATGGATAAGATTCTATTATACAACATTCTTGAAATGCTGAAGCTTTAGGAATCAAAACAGATCAACAGTTGCCAGGTGTTAGTTAAGACAGGTGCCACCAGTAAACCTCTTTATGGTAAGGCATTGATTTGTGTTGACTGTGTATGTGAAATGCAACTTCACTGGGCTAGAGTCACCTGTATACTTTAAGGGGGTGGTACACTCACGAAACACCTCTGCTCTGTAAGCCTTGTATTCTAGTGGACTACAGTACATCAATGAATCAGGGTTACATCAATGTTAGTTTCATGGTTTCGATAGTGTCATAGTTACATTGAGAGTCAACTGAAGGGCACAGCAACCTCTCACTGCTGTGTTTCTAAATTCCTGGCAGTTTATAATTATTTCACAATATGAAACTTTTTAAAGATCTTACAACATTCCATCTATTTAAGAAATCATTTGTCTTGGACCTGGTGCAGTAGTCTAGTGTCTAATGTCCTCTCCTCGCATACGCTGGGATCCAATATGAGCACCCATTCATACCCCCAGCTGCTCCACTTTCCTTCCAGCTCCATGCCTGTGGCTGGGAGAGAAGTTAAGGACAGCACAAAGCCTTTGCACCCTGCACCTGCATGGGAAACCGAGAAGAAGTTTTTGCCTCCTGGCTTTGGATCTGCTCAGCTCTGGCCATTGAGGCCACTTGGGAAGTAAACCAACAGATGGAAAACCTTTCTCTCTATTCTCTCCTTCTGTTTGTAAATCTGCCTTTCCAATAATAAATAAATAAATCTTAAAAAGAAAAATAATTTGTCTCATTTTTGCTAATTACATAAAGGAACTTGTCTAACCAATCTTACATCCTTGTTTTATCCTCAGTGAAATTTTCTCTTGTAGGAAAAACATTCAGCATCATGGTTGAAGGTATCTTCATCTTCCACCAGAGGGTCTGTGTTCAGCACTCAGCTTGAGCCCCTGATTCCAGCTTCCTAATAATGACAATCCTGAAAGGCAGAAGTGATGTCTCAAGTAACTAACCACCTACATGAGATACCTAGATTGAGTACCTGGCTTTTGGGTCTAGCTCAGCCCCAGCCGTTGAGACCATTTGGAGAGGAGGACAGAAGATAGAAGATGCTTTCTTCTGTTTATCAAACTTTGTTTTCCTTGAGATATTTGTTTTCGACAACTTGTTGGGATTAGTCATCTGAGTGTCCTGTAGGCTTTATACACTTCACTTAATTTTTCCAAGTTCACTCCATCGTTTGCTCGCGGAAATATGTTTCTCTTTCCAGACTCCCTAACAATGGTGTGACCACCACTCAGTTCCTAAGCTGAAATGCCACTCATTTCCTGGCACTGTGTTTTGGGCATTATTGGACTTTGGAATTTTCATCTCCACAGAAAATGCCTTCCCTCTGGTATTAAAACCATCATTGGCTTCCTATGATGCTGTATTAGTTTTCAGTGGCAGCCACAACAAAGTTTCACAATTTCAATGGATTATATCTACGCTGGGCGAGCCAGGGTACATTCCTTCCTGTGGTCTCTAAGGGAGAACCGATTTTCTGCTTATTTGGTTTGTTGGCAGAATTCAATTCTCTGTCGGAGTAAGGCCAAGATCCTCATTTCCTTTCTGGCTTTTGTCCAGAGGATTGTTCTCAGAATCTAGAGGCTGCCAACATTCCTTGGTTTGTGGTTCCTTTCCTGCAGTTTATAAACCAGATAGTTGGTTGAATATTCTCATGTATTTCCTTGATATTCCTTCTATGATTGTATCCTTTTCTGATACAGCTGAGAAAGACTCTCAGTTTTTAAGAAGTCATGGTTTGGATTTGGCTAATCTAGAACAATCTGCTCTTCTCAAAATTCTTCCAGTTAGCCACACTCATCAAGTCTCCCTTTCCACACAAGGTAACATCATCACAGCCTGGGGTGATTAGAATCGCGTAATCTTTGGTGACCATTCTTTCTTCAACAGATGTGCTTGAGTTTTAAGAAAGCCAGTAAATAAACTTTTTTTTTTCCCTTCAAAATCAGGAAACTTAGAAGAGTAAATCGAGAAGTCAGATTGAAACACATAGGAATGTCAGTTTTCTTGCATGACTGATTAGGGAAGACACTATTGGATTCATGGTAAAAGGTTTCCCTAACACTTATCCTTTGAATGCGAAGCTTTTCCATCCAGTCATTGGGCAGCAGAGTTGGACAGAGCAGGATCCTGTGTGCTTGCCTTCCGGGGAGCATTGTGTCAACCCGTGCCTGCTCAATTCCCTCCTGAGTGTCATCTCTCTGTGACTTTCCCTTCTTTCTGGAGAGTGGTTAAGAGAGGGGAACAATGCAAAATTTCTAAACGTGTCTCTCACAGGCGGTCATGGATGTCTTCTGTGCCGTAAATGCTCCGTTTCTCCAGGTCCAGCACTATTTGCTGTTCTGGTGGTGCCTCGTGCCACCTTCGTTGCTGTACCTTGGCAGCTCTTGATGCTCCCTGACAGCAGTGTACTGCAGAAGTCCCTGCCTTATGCTTGCTCTCCCCTCTAGTACATGACTTTTCAATGGTTGTGTGACAGCCTCTCACTTACCCCTTAAAGCCATTTTGTCTTTCCTGCTAAAGAGAGCTTTATGTCCTTCTGCAAAGCCCCTTTCCCTCAGTCATATCTTATTCTTTTTTTTAAGATTCATTTATTTATTGGAAAGTCGGATATACAGAGAGGAGGAGACACAGAGAGGAAGATCTTCTGTCTATGATTCACTCACCAAGTGAGCGCAACGGCCGATGCTATGCCGACCCGAAGCCAGGAGCCAGGAACTTCTTCCGGGTCTCCCACACGGGTGCAGGGTCCCAAGACTTTGGGCTGTCCTTGACTGCTTTTCCAGGCCACAAGCAGGGAGCTGGATAGGAAGTGGAGCTGCCAGGATTAGAACTGGCGCCCATATGGGATCCCAGCACATTCAAGGCGAGGACTTTAGCCACTAGACCACGCCACCAGGCCCCATATCTTCTCATGTTGCATTTTTCTGTGTCACATAGTATTTGGATTTCTACCAAAGTGATATTATATGTTGCTGAATGAGTTTCATATGTTTTATAAAATTCATAGATTAATATCTCTGTTTACCACCTTCCTCTTGAGGAAAGAAATTGTTTCATTATCTTTGTAGCACTAGCAATACTTCCATACCTAAACTATAAAATGTCCTCCAAGTGCTTTTTTCTGAAAGCAAGTGTAATGAAATGATTTATGTAATTATATCCCCAAAGCAGAATATGTTATTGGAGATATGCCTGTAACTGCAACTAGGTTATTTTGGCCTATTTATTCTAAAAGGGATTTTTGATATGAAAACTTACTGCCCTTCTTATGGCCAACAGGGTTCTAACAACCCAGCTTCAGCGTACTGCTCTTATACGAATCTTTCCAGGGTCTGTGTTGCAGCACAGAGGGTTAAGTCATCTGGGATGCTGGCATCTTTCACCAATGCTGGTAAAAGACCATGCTGCTGATTTCTGCCTCAGCTTCCTACAAATTTGCCTAGAAAAGCAATAGAAGATGTCCCAAATACTTGGGTCGCTATTAACCCTGTGGAAGACATAAATAAGTTCCAGGCTCCTAACTTCAGCTTGAACCAGGCCTGACCGTGGTGGCCGTTTAGGAATAAACCAATAAGTGGAAGTTCTTTCTATGTCTCTCCCTCTTCTCTGTAACTTTGCCTTTCCAACAATGAATTGATTAAAAAGTTCCTAATTGCTTCCCAAATTTAGATTTTTAAAAAAATATAAATAAATGATGACAACTACAGGTACAACATTATGTCAATTTTGTGTTATATTTGATTTACTGGTATTTGACTTAATTAAACTATAAAGCCCATAAGAACACTGACTTTGCTTTCTTCAGTAACTCAAATTGTACCCATCACGTTGCAGGCATTTAGTTAACACATATTCATTGAAGAAAACAGTGAATGAAATTGTGAAATGAGAGAAAACTGGATATTGGGGGTTAGGGTTGGTTTAAAATAGTGACGCTCCAGTTTGCTGTTATTTGGCCTTAGATCATTTAAAGTTTAATAGCATCTATCTTGCACAAATGGTGGAAAAGTGGCAACAGTGTATATAAGGTACCTGGCCCTAATTATTCAAGAAATGCTGGGTATACTTTGTTAAAGTCTTTACACAAAAATTATTCATGAAGATCAGGTTTCTTAGTGCTGACTGTTTTGTTCACCTCTTGATTTTGAAAAGTGAAATTCTAGGGTGTACAGCTTGTTGCTATCAGTGGAGTCAAGTATCTTTAATGGAGTGTCATAATACCCACCGAGGTTATTAAGAGTGGCATGAAAGGATTTTAAACATTCCGAAGCAGAAATATTCCAAAGTCATCCAAACACCTCTCCAAGGTTAGTGCTTCCTGTTCAACCCCAAGCACAAGGTAAGACGGCAATTATTGGACACCTGCACCATTTTCAAGGCCAGCATGCTTTTTATTTATAGACTCCATAGCTAATTTGTTAAAAAAAAAAAATGTAACCTGTTCATTTTCATTTTGGTTTGTTTTATTTACATCTACATTAGACTTCATAATAAATTAAACTACAACTTTAAGTTGCTGATAATATGTTTGTATCTTGAATTAATTTGTTTGAAAATAGCCACTCTTTTTATATCTTTTATGTTATTAATTTTAAAGAGATTAAGTATTTATTGCATTGGAAGGAAAAGCAGCCATGTATTATGCACTTCAGGCACATTACCTTAATTAACCTTGTGCTAGCCTATAAAATAGGGTTGTTTTTCACTGTTTGTGGTGTAAGAAGCTGTGGCTCAAAGGACTTCTAACTTTTCCATGATTACTTCAGTCCAAACCTAGTTAGTATGCTATGTAACAGCAGTGGGTAGAGAGAGGGCAAGAGATGACAATTTTGCAGGCAGATGGGCTGGGAAAAGCATAAGAAAAAGAGAAGTCATAGGGCTCAAATATGTAAGAGTAGCTCTACTGACACAAGGAGAGAAATATAAGGGAGGATTAGATCTTTGAAGAATGAGTAAATTTAAAAAAAAGCAAATATCTTAAACACAGGTAAAAAATATGAATAGATATTTCACCAAAGATACACAAATGGTCACAATATGTACAAGGAAAGGGGCTCCACATTACTAGTGGTCAGAAAAACACAAATCAAAACCTCTAAGAGATGTCATTTGTACATGTGGCGAAGACTGCTAACAAAAGGCAAGAGACAACGATGCTGGTGAGGATGTGGAGAAAGACAAGGCTACACACTCTCGGTAGCAATGGAATCGGCACAGCCATGATGAGAAACAGTAAGAAAATGTCTCAAAAAATGAAAACAGAGCTATTACATGACACAGAATTTCCAACAACGGCAGTAAATCTGAAGGGAGCAAAAATTCATGTCTCAAAAAGATGTCTGAGCCTCCTGTTCATTGCGGCATTGTCATAATAGCTAAGATACTGAAAAATCCATCACAAACAAATGGATGAGGAAAATGTCACACACACATGCACATGTGCGTACAATTACTATAGTTCACGCATTAAATGGAAGGAAATTTTGCCATTTGCAACAATATGGAAGAAATCGATCAATATAAAAGCTAAATAGACCTACAGAACTATATCACAAAAAATGAAAAATTAAAATCTTTAAAAACTTAAGTGAAAGAATCCAGAGAAACGTAAAATAATATATGGTATCACTCATGTAGGGAATCAACATTTTTAGATGTAGTTAATTGAGTTGAAAGGCCAAGTTACAGAGAAAGAGAAGCACACACACACACACACACACTCTGCCCCAATGGAAATGAAGTGTGGTGCTGGCCCTGGCTGGAGCCGAGCCCAGGGCTCTGTCTAGGTCTCCCACATGGGTGGCAGGGACCCAGGTACCTGAGCTATCATTCACTGCTTTCCTAGGCGAATTAGTACAGAGTAGGAAAAGCAACAGCCAGGACTTGAACCTGTCTTCACACAGGATGCTGGCATTGCAGGAAGTAGCTTGACCCACTGCATCACAGGAATGATCCTGTGGAAACAATTCCTTTAAAATCACCGCAGGGCCCAGTACGATGGCTCAATGGCTAATTCTTCACCTTGCAACCACTGGGATCCCATATGGGTGCCAGTCATGTCCTGAATGCTCCTCTTCTTATCCAATTCCCTGCCTATGGCCTGGGAAGGCAGTAGAGGACGGCCCAAAGCCTTGGGACCTGCACCTGTGTGGGAGACCTGAAAGAGGCTCTTGGCTTTTGATGGGTTCAGCTCCGGCAGCTGTGGTCATTTGGGGAGTGAACCAGAGGAGAAAGATTTTTCTGTTTTTCCTTTCTGTAAATCTGCCTTTCCAATAAAAAAAAATTGATGTCCAGTTTATAGAAACAGATAGAAATGGTGATTCCTGAGGCTTGGGGGTTGGAGTGGGAGCAGGTATTGATCAAAATGAATAAGCTGTTAGTTGCAAGATAAATTTGTTCACCATGCACTAATGTACATTGTAGTGACATTCATTAACAACACAACGTTGTATGAGGAAGAGTTTAGTGTTCCTATCAAAGTGTTTAAGGTAAAAGGTGACATGATTTCTCCAGTTTGTTTAGTAATCTTGCACAGTATAACTCATGCAATGTAATAATATGACTTTGCCAAATCTATCTAAATAAAGCTGAAAAATTGTTTTGTGTGTAAGAGGAAGGTTTCAGTTATCAGGTAGACATCAAAAAATAAAGCAGTAGCCTTTTTAATTTTCCTTTCTTTTTTATTGGAAAGTCAGATTTATAGAGAGAAGGAGAGACAAAAAGAAGGATCTCTTTCTGCTGGTTCACTTCCCAAGTGGCTGCAACAGCCAGAGCTGAACTTTTCTGAAGCCAGGAGTTAGGAACTTCTTCCAGGTGTCCCGTGTGTGCCAGATTCCCAAAGGTTTGGGGCCAACCTTAACTGTTTTCCCAGGCCACAAACAGGGATGTGGAAGGGAACTAGAGCAGCTGGGACACGAAGGAGCACCCATTTTGGAACTGGGCACATGTAAGGAAAGGACTTTAGTCACTAGGTGTTCACACTGGGCTCAAAAATTATTATTTTTTAAAAAAGAATTATTGATTTTTATTGCAAAGTCAGATATACAGAGAGGAGGAGAAACAGAAAGGAAGATCTTCCATCCGAACGATTCACTCCCCAAGTGACCGCAACAGCCAGTGCTGTGCTGAGCCGAAGCCAGGAAGCAGGAAACTCTTCCTGGTCTCCTATGTGGGTGCTGGGTCCCAAAGCTTTGGGCCATCTTCAATTGCTTTCCCAGGCTACAAACAGGGAGTTGGATGGGAAGTGGAGCTGCAGGGATTAGAACCGGTGCCCATATGGATCCAGATGCATTCAAAGTGAGGACTTTAACCACTAGACCACCGCGCCAGGCCCATACAAATATGGCTGTGCTGTGAGATAGAATGAAATGTTCAAATGGATTTTGAAAATGAAATAAACATGGAGAAGTTAACCATACAAATAGATCGGAGTAAACTTATGTGTGAGGTGCTTTTGAGGGAGACAACTTAAATATAAAACAGAAAAAACAATTTAAAATTTTGAAATACAGTGAACAGGAATCATTAATTCTCACTTTTAGTCTTGCTATTTAAAGAAAGAAAAATAGGTGCAATATGAAAAGCTTTGTAAACTAGATATGGAGAACTTTTACAAGTTACATTGATGTATTAATGCATCTTCAAAGCTTTACACAAAATTACCATCTTTTCTGTTGGATTTTTAAAAAGCATAACTACTTATCTAATTCTCTCTCTTTTTTTTTTACTTTTCTTATGTCTGTAATCAACACAGAAGTCAACTGCGTTCTGCCCTTGCCATTTGGTGCTCAAGTTACTAGTCAGTTAACTGACCTATTAATTTTATGGGAGGAAAAGTAAACAGACAGCTCTTTTCCGTTATGTGGAAGTGAAGTTGATCATTTTTAATTATTTGATTTTTAGTTAATTTCTTGATCTGTGACTGAGATATTGAAGTACTTAGGAAGCTCATGTTTTAATCTAGAAAATTCTAGGGGCAAATGCCCCTACCTGTTCCTGTGCTGACTCTGCTGTGCCACACTTTGCAGTGGCTTCGGTGGACTGTTACTCAGATAAATCTGCCTTGCACAGACTCTATCCAAAAAGGAAACGAAGGGATTAAGGATTTCCCTCTTTTCGTCCTTAAAATCCTCAGGGGGGGGGGGTTGAGCACCAACGTGGACGTTATTGAGGTAGAAGCCACTTGGGTGAAAAATTACAAAGTGATCCTGAAAGAATTAATACATCACTAAAATGATTCTGCATCAACCTCATTAGACAGCCTGAATGGTAATCTTTCTATTGCAAGAACACTGCATTTTTATCCACAATGGCACGATGAAAAAAAAAATAATTATCTTCTCTCATTTTAACAAAAGATTTTGGGGGATGACAGAATAGTTTACTCAAAATAGCAGTTGAGAGGTCTGTTCTAATCCTATTGTTACTTCTAGAACAGATGCCATGTCACATGCAAAATGCCAAGACCACAGAGAAATATTTTTAGCTGGATAGAAAATTATGTGACATTTAAGAAATAAATGGTAGTGCCTTGATTCATTTGTTAATTAAGCACTTCAGCATTCTCTGTACACGATTCTTTGAAAGTTATAGAAGGTAGGAAAGATATAGTACTTGTCCCCACGGGATTTGTATTTTTAGATAATTAAGACGAAGCGTTCTTTATCATCTGTAATATGTAGGAGGAGAAAAGAGAAAGGCAAATGACAGATCAGAGCTACTCTTGGTCTCATAAAAAAGGCGCTGGTATTGGTTGAAATATGACCAAGGGTAACATCTCGGGTTAGGCAATTAGAAAGGCAAAAACATCTTCAGGGAACAGAATGGGTCCACTGCACTAGTGGATGGTAACTGGGGAGAAAGCCCATAGCACGTGAGACAAGCTTAATTAAACTTCAGGAGAGATTTGGTGGAGTTTTGTGGAGACTGAGGACAGAAACTGGACCAATTGCTCTTTCAGAAATATTTGAGTAAAGAAACATAAGGTAAGATAAAAACAGATGACATTTTAAGAACCTAAATTCCAAGCATAGACAAAGTAAAGCAAACATTTTAAATTTTAGAAGGTCTTCGAAAATTTGCTCACATATGGACACTGAGACTATAAATAGCGAGCCCATGAAATGCATTGGGCACCCTGTAAGAACAGACTTCAGTAATTTTTAAACTAAAAACACTATTATTGAAATGCTACAAACTGTTTTCTGGAATGGGGACTAACTTTGGAACAGATGTCCCCATTGTTCTATAAAATAATATACCCTTGGAAAGGGACATTTTAGAATATGTATACTTATGAGTCACCACTCAGATCCTTAGGGAATATGCCTTATATGAAGCAAGTAACCACTTATGTCCTCAGGGAAGGGCTGAATGTAAGAAATTCAATGACATGAATGCTGCTATGAACACAATGGCTAGTTTTTTGTTTTATTTTGTTTTGTTTTGTTTTGTTTAGTACTGAAAGATGGGTGTGTTGCTTGGGATCAGAAGTCTCTGAAAATCCTTTTTTCCCTATTTTCCCTGAAAATTTTATTCCTCATAGAAACATATTTCACATGGAAATGATCAAGATTGATAATATCCAAATTCTTGTGTTTTGCTCCTAGGGACCATGTGATGTATAAAACTCAAGACATATCACAAAGTTTAAGAAGACCTTACAGTAAGAAGGAAGGCATTGAGACCACATGATATTTCCTCTAGCTTACACCCTGCATTCTCTAGAGATGGAGTTCACTCTTACAGCCCACCCTGGACAGAGCTAAGGATGCCCCCCCCCCCGAAAGGATCGTTAAAGTGTTGCTTGGCTCGATGTAATGACTGTAGTATGTTACCTTTAGAAAACAATAACAAAGCCATTCATGGAAAGATTCTTCAAGGTAGCAGGCAGGAAACCCATGGTTGTTGAAGACATCCATCCTGACCCTTACAACTCATAAACACGTCGTGTTCCAGGGAAAGGGGAAATAAGGATGAAAATGGAATTAGAGTTGACAACCAAGTGACCTTAAAATAAAGAGATTATCCTGAATTACCAAAATAGATTCAATAGAATCAGAAAGGTCCTTTAACTGTAAAAGAACTAGAGAAGAAAAGGTTTAATGGAAGCAATGGGAGAGTGATGCTGGGTGAGCCAAACCCAACCAGTGATTTCCAAGAACAAACAAGGGATCTAGGAAAGGCAAGGGAATAGACTCTCGGTTAAAGCTTCCAGAAGGAATGCAAATCTGCCAACATCATGATTTCACCCCCAAGAGCTTTTTTTAATTTCTCATCTCCATAACTGTAACATAATACAATTGTGTATTTTTAGCCACTAAGTTGTAGTACTTGCTACAACTGCCAAGAGGAAACCAACGAAGTCTGAATTTCAACAGATGTCCTACAGGTCAGTCATCCCTGAGAAAAGACAAGTAAGGAACCAAAAGGATTTAAGGGACACAACAAACACTGAAACTTCCTCAGTTTTCTGAGTAGTCAGAGCTCTTGATTTCATGGCACAAAGGTAACCTGAACCTGCTGAGTGCAGGAGAATAAGGGAGTCCTTCCTTCAGACAGTAAGGCCCAGAATGAGATCAAGGAAGATAACACAGGCCACAGGCCAGGACTGTGAAATTTCTTTTCTTTATCATGGAAACTTCTGAAAAGGGTCATCTATCATGACTCAACAGATTTTGTTGTTCCATGAGAAATTAATGGACAGCACAACGGTTTTTGTTTTCACCTTCCCCTAGCAAGAAAATGGTGAGGAAAGTGGCAGTCATTCACAGGGATCTGCATGTTAAGTACAATGATGATGTCACAAGAAGAATATGCAGCTGCAGGAGTTAAGGTGGAATAAGACAGGGAGGATAGACAGGACAACATGGGGCATTTCTGGACTTCCACTGGAATGCCCTGAAACAAAGACCTGGGATTAATAGATGAATGTACTACTCCGGGGAGTCAGTCTCAAGTTATCACAATAACTTGTGTGTTCTTACAATAAACCCAAGATTGCAAATTCATAGTACCCAAAATAAAATATGGAAGAAAACAAAATCTCAAGAAGCTTTTAAACAAGTTCAAAAATGGACAAAGTCATCCAGCAATAGAGTAAAGTAGAATTGAGAAGCCTATAAACAAATGAGTCCATACAACATGGAAATTTGCAACACCTCAGTATTGCCTCCCAACAGAGATTCTTACATATATATGCACACACACATATATCTATTATGCATATATACATATACATGTTTATATAAATATATATATTTAACATTTACTTTTTACATGAAAGTCAGAATTTCAGAGAAAGAGGAGGAGAAACAGAGAATGATCTTGTATTCACTGGTTCATTCCCACAAGAGCCAGAGCTGAGCTGATCCAAAGCCAAAGCCAGGAGCCTGGACCTTCTCTTGGGTCTCCTGCATGGGTATAGGGGATCAAGCAGTTGGGTCATCCTCTCCTGTCCTTCCAAGTCATAAGCAGGGAGCTGGATCTGAGGTGGAGCAATCAGAATTCGAACCGGTGCCCATATGGCATGCTGACACAACAGGCAGAGGATTAACTTACTGTGTCGCTGCGCTGTCCCTGCTAGCTAAAATTCTTGAAAAGCCTACTGAGGTGCTGTGGGTAAAGCTGCCACTGATGGTACTGGCATCCCATGTGGATGCTGGTTAGAGTCCTGACTATTCCACTTCTGATCCAGGCCATGGGTTCTCAGAGGATTTTTGGCTACTTGGTGATGGAACTTGCCAAAATGGACTATCGTTAAGGCAGTGGAAGAAATTCCCTGCGCTGGGCTTGGGATCTGTGGACATTTCCATTCATCAGCACAAAGCACCAATCTTGTGTTGATCCCCAGCTCCTCTGTCTCCATAACCTCAATGCACTCTCCTGTCCTCCAGAACCAAACCCCAGCCCTGGGGTTTCGGCTCTCTGCTTAGGGCCAAAGGAAAGGAAATGGAGACTCAGCAGGGACTCCAGAAGTACAGGCGATGAGACTCTAGGCCAAACTATAGCCAGAGAGGACAGTGAAATATGTCACCCTATTGGGTGCAGGAGAGGGATGAAACCAGAGCAAGCACATCTTTGGCCAAAGAAGGAGTCACAGAAGTTATTGAAATACAGTGTCTACCCCATGGCACCCATTCATGACTTTACTTCACGATTGCAGCTTCCACCTCAAATGTTGTGTAAGAAAGCAGAATTATTCTGGTTGTCATAACTCACTGACTTGACAGAAGACTCTGGACAGTGCTCTATGAAGGTCACAGATCTTTTAAATGATAAGATCCCTTCCTACTTGGTGAACTCTCTTGGTGTTCCTGACCCAGGGACTGGGGTTATGATTGTAGTCTGGGAAAAACCCTGAGTAAAGATCTTAGCAGAGTTTGGGAAGCCTGCAACACAGTTATTTGCAAGGTCATCAGCCTCAACATGTACCCAAGATCAGCCAACCAATTGCGACATCTGTTAGTACTCAAATTCTCCTGCCTCAGACTGGAGCATTGTGATGTCCTGTGATGGGTGCCAAGCTTCATGGAAATGTAGGTCGTGATGGTGATGAAATCCAGGTGCCCTATGCCAAGCCCAGGTGTGGTCTCAGAGTGCTACAAGTACACATATGGTGGAAGTAATTTGCTCTGTTTCACTCCCAGAACTTGTGGCGAGAACTGACCTGCATAGAGCCCAGCCCCTCCGCTCTTGTCATACTCATTACGGTGAAAGCACAGATGGATAAAGATTTGAGTAAGGAGGCATTATATACACAAGCATTTGGCTGTCTAAATCATAAGTGATCACCCTAATGTAAATAATAAAAATACTATTCTTCAGTGGCAAATTTTAAATATATCAGTGTCCCATGTTGGTAAGACTATTTGGAAATTATAATTCTCAAAAGTTGCTATTGGGATGGAAATTATGTCACTTGCTTCACAAAGAATGTGATGAAGGAGGTGTCTGTGTCTCCAAATTACTCTTTGAAGAACTAAAACTTTCACCGTCTTTCCCTTACAAAAAATACACTGTGCCATATGTATAGAAAATGTCAACAGTTCTTGCAATAATAATAATTTAATCACAAATTATAAATGGTCACAATATCCATCAGTAGAGAGATTATCTGTTTCCTATCTAAATGCAACATGAAAAAATTGGAAATTAATGTACTGAAGTCATATCTTTCAAAAGGACGTTTCTATTTTTACTTCTTTGTTTTTATTTAAAAGCCAAAAAATCAGAGGGAAGGGGAAAGGTGGATGGAATGGGGCGAGGAGGGAGAGAGCTCCCACCTACTGGTTTACTACCCAAATGTCTACATTAGCTAGATCTACACCAGGAATAAGCTGGAAGCGAGGAACTCCATACTTGTCTCCAATATGGATGGCAGGGGCCCAAATACTTGACTCCTCCTTTGTTGTGTCCTGGGGTGCACGTTAGCAGAAAGCTGCAGTCGAGCTGAAGGTGGGTTTCCCTAATCCATTTGATGTGGTCTGAGGAATCCCAAGCAGGTTTTACCTGCTGGCTGCATACTTAGACAAAGTAGATTTAAAAAAAATTTTTTTTAAGATTTATTTATTTATTGGAAAGTCAGATATACAGAGAGGAGGAGAGACAGAGAGGAAGATCTTCCGTCCGATGATTCAATCCCCAAGTGAGCACAACGGCCGATGCTATGTCGATCTGAAGCCAGGATCCAAGGAACTTCTTCCGGGTCTCCTATGTGGGTGCAGGGTCCCAAGACTTTGGGCTGTCCTCGACTGCTTTTCCAGGCCATAGGCAGGGAGCTGGATGGGAAGTGGAGCTGTTAGGATTCAAACTGGCACCCATATGGGATCCTGGCACATTCAACGCGAGGACTTTAGCCACTGGGCCACTGTACTGGGCCTGACAAAGTAGATTTTTTAATAACATTATTGTAAGTTACAGACAGTATTAATTTTATGTAAAGTTATAAAACTAGTAAATCTAGCAAATATATTAGTAAGTTATACTTGTGTATATATCTAATGAAACACAAAATACATGTGAGGATCTAAAAGTATAGTCATAAGCAAATATTTTTAAATAAAATATTTTAAAACTAAGTGGTAAATTGCAAATGTTTGTCATATTCATTTCTATGATTAATTTTTGCTAGTGTTTCATAATTTTAAAAATCAAGAGAAAAATCCAGATGGTATCAGGATAGGATATTTTCTTTTTAAAATATTACTATATAGATATTATTTACATAATACTATAATTTCTGTGGTAATTTAGAGAGATTAAATAGATTTTTTTTCATGATAATTGCATGGTTGATCAGGGTGGGAAGGATCAAGGGTTCAGCATCAGTGGGTGAAACCATTATTTCCAAATTTGCTATTTTTTCTTGTTTCTGGGGGAAGAGGAGAGACAAAGGGGGAAGCCATATTGGCTTCCCAAACGTCCCAGTACCCAGGGATGGAGAACCACCACCTGATATCAACCCCAAGTCCCGGTGTGTGCTTGTTCCAAGGATTTTGCTCAAGTGGCTTGGCTAGTTCTGAAATGCTGTCTATTTCACTGATCCAAGAATGATGCAACGCTCCCAATGTCCATTGGCTGACGTAGTCGAGCTCAAGTCTCTACTCACCCAGATCTTCGCTGCCACCATTTGGCTGGGGTAGTTGTTCAGTTTGCTCTGTTCTTCTTCTGCTACGGTATTAAATGGGCTGCCATATTCTCCATGTGTGTCAGGATCTGGGTCTCTGTTGCGCCTGTTTCACTGAGGGGGGCATATTCTTGCAGATGAGTCCAAGGATCCAGGTCAGGTGACCTGAGTCCTGCTAGATCTATAGTCCCCTGGGGCTCACGAACCCAGCACCCACCTAGTAGCTGGGTCCCAATACCCAGACCAGGTCACCCAAACCCCACCAGATCCCCAACTCCTGGGGCTCACAAACCTGGCACCCACCTTGCAGGCACGCCCCAGGACCCAGGGCAGGTGACCGGAGTGTCACAATCCCCCCGGCCTCCAGGGCTCACAAATCCATGGTTTGCCTCATCTAAGCATCCACTATCATGTTGCGCAGCCTGGCTTAGTCTGGTCTGCCCCCATTCCAGCTCCTGCTGATGGGTGCTACAGCCTATCCCAGCTCAGACTGATTCCTGTCCTGGCCCTAAGGTTAACTGGCTGGTGTTTTGGCCCAACCTGGCTCCTCCTGCACTCTGTCCTGGTTGTCAGATCAGCCAATGAGAGCTCAAGGTAGTAAGCTCAAGTTGTCAGGCTTTGAACTTTTCTGAATTAGCCAAATGACTTCTGACTAAATGTCTAATTTATTAAAACAAAATAAAAAAAAAAATCTCTCCTTTAGTCACTGACACCATAACTTGAAAAAGTGCAGCCACATATTGAGGCCAGAGCCGTCACAGCTACAGGAAAGGAAAGTTCATGAAGAACTGTTAAGAGTGGCTTGTTAAAGAGCAAGCGCAAAACCAGAAACTACAAAGAAAGTTCCATTTGAAGCCACAAAGGAAGGCCTTCTGTAGGTACTGGAAGGGGAAATGTTTGTTGTGGAATGAACTTCACGATTGCAGCTTCCACCTCAAATGTTGTGTAAGAAAGCAGAATTATTCTCGAGTAAATATTAGAAAACCTTCATGATTCAGCCCCTGGAACTGAAGATAAGTACTGGCGGCCTGCGCTGACTCCATGAGACATGATGGCCTCATGTGCCTTTGTGAGCACCACCATGCACTCCCAGTAAACTCACCCCTCTCTTTTTAAAAGAGCAAATGTTGTCATTGGCAGAATTTGTAATGACTAAAAGGAAAAAAAAAAAAAAGTACAACTCACAGGAAAGTCCGAGCAGACTGGCCACTGGCCACTCATTCAGTCCAGTAGCTATACTGAATGGTACTCCAGTCTCGACACAGATTGGTGGATTTTAGAGATGGCCCTAAATCAAGAAGACAGAATGAAGAAGACAATCCAATTGTCATTCTCTAAAGATCTCAAATGTGGAGAGAAATGCCAGGTACATTAGGCATATAGTTTTAGTTGATGTGATATTTTGCTGTGTTTGAGTTGATCTCTCACATTAAGAAAATAAATTTAAAAGTAGGGAAGAATATTTCACACAGTGGTTAGGGGCCAGCTTGGGACGCTCACATCTCGTAACTGAGAGCCTCGGATTCCTCTAATCCCCACATGTCTTTCTGCTAATATACTCCCTGCAAAGGTGCCCATGCCACCCATGTTGAGATCTGGCTTGAGTTCTGGGCTCCAGGATTCCACCTGGGCCAACCCCAGCTATTGTGAGCATTTGGGGAAATGGGCCTCATGGAGCACAGGAGGCAATTCTAGTACATGGCATGCTGTGCCATCAACTTTGAGTTTATTCTGCCAGGACATTTAGTTCAGTTTAGGCCCAAGTCTTTGGTACCTGTGGGGGAGCGGCAACCAGTGTGCAAAAAACAGGAGTCACCTTTGTAGGAGGACTAGCTGTTCTAAAAACAGTGAGCACCAGTAAGAATGAGGTCGCAGTGTAGGGAGCTGCTCAGTAGACCCTCCCTGTTATCAGCTTAGAACTCGTTTTAAGCATTATGATGAAAACAGACTGAATCCGCAGAGGTAAAAAGTCTCATCTTGGCAGTCAATTTCCAGTTACTAACAAATCATATGACATTGTTCAGATTAGTATGAAGATACTTCAAAGTATTTTTGGAGAAAAATCAAGGTAAAAAGTTTATTCTAATGCAAATTTTCACAAAATTCACACATAGTTTCATTAAATACATATTTGCATGAAGACCTCCCTATATAGATGGATTGTAAAATGTTGTACACTAAAATAAGTATCTTTGATTTTCTACGACCTTTGGACATGTTCCTAAGCTATCACATTTACAAAGGAGCATTTTGATACATCTTGTTGCCCAAATTGCATTCCTTCCAAATTCCTATGTTCAAGCTTTAGCTTTGGAGAATAATTCTTAACTTAAGGAAGGTAATGGAGGTTATATGAGGCCATTGGAGCGGGTACTAATCCAATACGACCTGAGTAAGAAAAGGAAATTATGAAGCAGACACACAAACAGGGGATTTCTGTGCAAAGAGGTGGGTAGACCACTGCCTCTATCAGCCAGGGCAACAGGCCTCAGAAGAAAGCCACACTGCTGACACGTGATCTCAGAGCTTCGTCTGAAGAACTACAAGGTTGTAGCTGTGTCCTAGGCCACCCAGTACCAGGTCCCCTGTTCTGATAACCGGCAAAGCAATCCAGCTGCTGTCAACTTCCTCCATCGTTTGTGGCCATTGAATCACTGAACTACAGACTGTGTGCACCGCCTCTCATACTTTTCCTAACAGCATAAACAAAATTCTGGAAGTTACTGAGGACTAAAATAATGTTTTTATCAGAAGACTTGCCCAGATATGAAGGAATAAATTTTAACCCTAAATTCTAGCTGTTTTTTTTTTTTTCCAGTCCTCTAGAAGGAGTGATTAGAATCAGTGGGAAGAAAACAACACTACTTCATACGATCATTAATTTAAAAAATAAAATAAAAATAAAAGAAACACAAGTTTTAGGTAATGGTTCCTTCTTAATCACAGTCTTCCCATCAGTGATTTTTTTGTTTGAATTTTGTTTGCTTTTGAGAGAAAAAGAGCAGAATTGCATGCAAAATGTTTTATTTTTGAAGATTTATTTATTTTTTCCAAAGGCAGACTTACAGAGAGAGGAGCGACAGGGAGAGAGAGAGAGGCTTCATCTGTTGGTTCAGTATCCAAATAGCTGCAATGGGCTGAAGCTGGTCTAAAACCAGGAGCCCCATGCCTCTTGCAGGTCTCTCACATGGGTACAGGAACCCAAAGCTTTGGGCCATCCTCTTCTGCTTTCTCAAGCCATAAGCAGGGAGCCAGATGGGACCTGGAGCAACCAGGACACAAACCAGCACCCACATGGAATCCCAGTAGTTGCAAGGTGAGGATTTAGCCACTGAGCCATCATGCTGAGTTAAAAAATCACCTTTTCTTAATTATCGGAACTAAGACATTAGATATCAAAAAATCAAAACAAAATTTAAAAACCTAAGTTTTGGGAGAAGCAGATTAGTGTGTATTCCAAGTTGTTGTTCACTGAAAAGTAGCTAAAGAACATTATAAATGGGGGCTGTTACTTTGGTGAAGCATGCTAATCTGCCTGCAAGCACTAGCATCCCATCCTGGAACCCAATTCCAGCCCCAACTACTCTACTTCCGTTCCAGCCCCCTGCTTGTGGCCTGGAAAAGCAGTGGGTGATGGGTCAAAGCCCTGGGACCTTACAAACACTTGGGAGACCTTAAAGAAGCTTCTGGCCACTGGCTTGTACAAATCAGCTCATTTGCAGCTGTAGCAGCCATTGCTGGGCAGAATGAACCGATGGGTGGAAGATCTGTTTCTCTTCTTCTCTTTGTTAAAAGAATACCTTTCACATAAAAATAAAAACGTATTTAGAAAAGATATATTACATATGGATAGTTCATTGTTTTAATTGCCTAACTTTACTTAAAAACCATTCAAGGGATACCTAACTGGGAAAACTTTTTGTGCTTTTTGAATCCTATCATATACATAACTATCTACTTGCCTATTAGGAAAACTGGACAGAATGTATATATGCTCTATGTTATAGCATCATAATCCATTCACTTGAAAGCCTGTAAAAGCAAAAAATGACTCCTTTATTTAATTATGTTTTTGGACTTTAGCAAAGCAATTGTATCGGTGCAAAGGAAAAAGAAAAGGAAGAAAAAAGGGAAGAAATAAAATAGGGAAAAAAAGAAAAAGAGAGCAAGAAAGAAAGGAAATGTGATGAGAAGTGCGTGTTAACAACACATTGGCATTAACACAATCAGGTTGCATTTTGGTTCCGCTGGCATAGATACTTGTGATACTAGACAAGTCACCGTCATTTCCTGCTATAGGCTGTTTTGTATCTGCTGAGACTATATCATCAAATCTGTGATAGACATCCTGGCAGCACACAATTATTTTTGCATAAACATAAAAAATCTTCAGTTTTAGAGTAATTGAATGAATATCTAAGAGTAAGCAGTAATATTCTTCAAATAATAACTAATGAATCCAAATTCAAATTGTTTAAATTGTTACATGCTTTGCTGCATACTTGGAAATACAGCATAGTATTCACTGTTGGCCTGCTGCCAAAACATATGCATGTAGATATTTAAGACAAAAAGCTACAGGTTTTTAAAAATATATAATTGACATGGGAAGTAACAAAATCAAGAACATTCAGTTTTGATCACTATCAAATTGGTTCAATGTGCTCAACTGGAATAATAACCTGGCAAAAATATGGAGCATGTGTTGGTGCGGGGTACCACTGCCAGAGTGAGGATGAGGCACAAAGGTTTTCCTGGTAAGCAAATCAACACTGTGCACTTGCATTACTAATACAACCACAGTCGCTAAGGTGTGAAGTGCTATCAAGGGCTTGACTCTGCAAAGGTTAGTAAATAAATGAATAAAGCAATGCTTCTACTCATCAGGAAACCATCCAAAGGCTGGATGAAAGAATGAAGTTCTTAATGTATGAGTCAGCCACTCTGAGGAGAAAGGAAGGAAAGAAATGAAGGAAGGAAGGAAGGAAGGAAGGAAGGAAGGAAGGAAGGAAGGAAGGAAGTTAGGAAGGAAGGAAGTTAGGAAGGGAGGGAGGGAGGGAGGGAGGAAAGGAGGGAGGGAGGGAGGGAGGAAAAGAAAGAAAGAAAGAAAGAAAGAAAGAAAGAAAGAAAGAAAGAAAGAAAGAAAGAAAGAAAGAAAGAAAGAAAGGAAGAAAGAAGGGAAGGAAGGAAGGAAGGAAGGAAGAAAGAAAGAAAGAAAGAAAGAAAGAAAGAAAGAAAGAAAGAAAGAAAGAAAGAAAGAAAGAAAGAAAGAAAGAGAAAAGAAAGAGAAAAGCCAACACAGTCTCAAATGCAGTTTTTCCCATGCTGATCTTTCTGGAATGAAAAGTTTCTGCAAGACCATTTGGAATCACTACCAATAAATCCTATTATACTGCCAGGTCTAGGAAAAAAAAGTGTTTTGCCAGGACTTCAAACATGAGATGAAAGAAACTATCAGAGTAAATTGTGATTTCTAATTCATTAAAATGATTTGTATAGCATGCTGTGTAATTTAAAAATGCAAAATGAAAAAAAGTCCTGGCAGTAAAATAGATTAACATTTGAGGAAATGTTTTTGAGAAAAATGGATGGAACTGTAAGAACAAACCCCAGAGTGAGTTGTCCATGTGAATCATCAATTTAGCACTCTGTGCTGCCAACATCATTGACCAGTAGATAGAGATTTACCAGAAAATTGTTGACCACAATTATTAAATTCTACAACAAAAATCCTCAGATGGGATGCCCTTGCCTTTGACCATGAGACAATTGGAACAAAATATATATTTTGCTTTTAATTCTCAAAAGCAAAAATGTGTTTTATGTTCTGATTTTTTAAAAATTTCCCATTACAACAACTGGTTCTTCTATTATTGTCTCATTTTCTCCTGTTCTCTCTCTCTACCTCAACCCCCCTCCTGCCATCCCTTTTCCTATTCTGACCCACTCTGGGCTCCTGGCATTGTTCTGACATTTGCCTGGCAGAACATAAAACAACAAACATGTTCAATTTGAGTGGTTTCCTGCAATGTTATTCTATCAAACTGGCAATTTCCGAAAGGATTTAGAAAGGAGCATACAATTCTTCAGACACCAGGAGGTCCGACAGTAACTGCCAAAGCAGCCCAGGCTTTTAGCAAGCCCTAACATCTGAGTGTATAAAAACACCCCTTTTTCTCACGTTTATTTTTTATGCCTAATCTCAAGCAGACTTTAGAGACCTTGTAAGTAGGGAGAAAGTGCTGTATTGAAGTCATTAAAACTTAAAGGAATTTAGGATATTTTGGTTTACCTGGCGCACACAGACACAATTTCTTCTCCTGCAGTTACTTTAGGTAATGAAATGTTAATCGAAATGTTCAAATTACAGCTAAGGGACTGATCACCTCAAATAGGGAACAGAAGCAAAATTCATTAAAATAGGTCATATTTATCCCCTGTGCAGTCGTTTCCTGTATACCCACCCAACATTTGACATCTCGAAGTTGGTGGAAGCTTTTGTAAATTTTATGATTTGATTATTGCTTGGCTTACATTCAAATAAAAGGGTCTGATTCTGATCAAATTGGATACACAATGCCTCAGGCAGAAGTAGTGTTTGCCAGTGTCAATGCGGTAAGAGACAGATGTCAACTTTCATGGTTCTTAAAACTTCATTTTACATCCACAAAGAATCATAACTCTAAAAGCATAATGTATTAGTGTAGTCTACAGCACTCACTGGTCTACATAAGAGTTGGGTGTCGGTAATGAGCTGAGCCAGGCTGGCCCGTGGAACTCATCAACACTAGAGAGGAGACTGTGTTGGATAAGGCTGCAGCACTCATCAACACACACAAGAACCAGGTTTGCAGCAGGCTGTTCTGGGCTAAGCCAAGCACCTGCTGGTGCATGCAAAGGCTGGGACTGGTGGCAAGCCATGCAAGGCTGGGCCACAACACCTAATGACATGTATGAGATTTGGGGTTAGGAATGGACCTGGTAGAGGAATGTTGGAGGCTCTCCTGCTAGGTTGCAGTTGCTGCTGGCGAGCACAAGAGCCAGGGCTGGGTGTGATCCAGGCCAGGCAAGGGCCATCAGCATGTGTGTAGGCCAGGGCTGAGGGTAGACCAGACACAGTTAGGCTGCAGCACCCATTAGCTAGAGTTGCAGTGGAGGGAAGGCCAGGACAGGCTGCAGCATCCATTGGCAAATGCCGTGACCCAAGGCAGACTGTGCCAGGCTAGGTTGAACTATCCAGAAGCACAACCAAGATCTGGGACTGGGAGCAGGGCTAGTATGGGAACTTTAGGGACTTCTCTACTAGGCTGAAACTGCTGCTGGTGAGTCCTCAAACCAGGGCATGGGGTAGAACTGATCAGGCATTTGCACCCACCAGTATACAAGTTGGCTTAGGCAGATAACAGACTAGACTTGGTCCTACACTAGCCAGCGCACATGAGTCAAATCTGAGCACTCCCCAGGCAAGATTTCTTGGGGCACTCCCCAACTAGACTGCTGGACTCTAACCCTGGTCACAGGGAAAATTACAAGGCATGTGGTCTGACTTTGGTGTACAAGTGTCAGGACCAGCCTCCTCAGTTGCTGACATCCATTCAATAGAGCACATCCTCAGATGCCTACAGGGGATACCACAGCCAGCTCCTCTAAGCCAACGGAGGACAGAGTACTTGATCAAAAGTAGACTCCCTCAACCTTGGCACAATGAAACCGCCAACATCCCAGACTGTCAAGGCCACTGCAGCGCACCTTTGGAACGTTCTTTCCCTCACTGGAGTGTCTAAGGCAAAATCAAATGATCATCTCTATCGCTGGGCACTGACTGTACCAACATGAGGGAAAATGTTGTAATATGAGGGGAAAATGGGGAGAGAGCAAGAAGGAGGAGAAGGGGAGAACCACTATACCTACTAAACTGTGTCATGGAAAATAGAAATAATAACTTCAAAAAGCAGAAAAAAGGACGATTTAAACAAAAAAAGATGCACATTTTTAAACCAATTCATTTCTGAGAAGTTTTAAAACAGAGCGTTTGTGTATGACTATGTTCAGAGGAAATCTTTTTCAAATATTGTGAACATCTCGGGTACTTGCATATATATGAGTGTATGTGTAATTATATGTGTACATTTGTGTATGTGTGTGAGTTTTTAGGAGAATAAATGGCTCTAATATTTTGAAAACTCAAATTAACAAACTTTTTAACAACTATTTCAGTGTTTGCACTTTTTAAAAAAGTTTTATTTATTTTTATTGGAAAGGCAGATGTAGCGAGAAGAGGAAAGAAAGAGAGGAAGATTGTTCATCCGTTGATTTACTCCCCAAGTGGCCGCAACAGCTGGATCCAAAACCAGGAGTCTGGTTGTGGCCCCAAGGCTCCGGCCAACCTTGACTGCTTTCTCAGGCCACAACCAAAGAGCTGGATGGGCAGCAGGGCCACCAGGACCAGAACCAGCGCCCATATGGGATCCCACCACATGCGAGGCGAGGACGTCAGCTACCAGGCCACCTCACCGGGCCCTCAAATTAATATCCTTGAGATAGCGGAGTTATGATTATGACTTTCTCTCTTACCTAATGGAAAATAGATATTTGTCAAGAAATATGTCTGAAGAATTCAGTTTGTGTCATTCAATGATTCAAATGCAACCTTTTCTATCATAGACAATCAGTACAAAAATGAAAGAATAAAGGAAACAACAGTCATGGAATTCTATGTTCTCAAATGTCCGTGTTACATCGGCAAATGACACATGCTCACTGCCCCTGTCCCTACTGTAAGCCTTCTGTCAGCAACACCCTTAAGTAAATAGCATGGCTGAGGAGTTGACGATTCACATACGTTAACCATCATTAACCTACTAGTGTTAGAAAAAAAGATCTATTAATAGACCTAAAAGCCATTACTTAGAATGTAAGATGTCATTTCCTTTACAATTTCTATTTTGTCAAGAGCTATCTGATCCAGAAATGCCACATGGCCTTCTAATTCACGTACAATATTAATGCCTGTGTAATCTTTGCCAATTAGCCTTTGTCTTGGAATCAAACTTACATTGTAAGACTTTATTAGACTTTAGTCTTTTAGTAATAACATGTGAGTGGTGAAACAGGAGAAAGCAGAAATGAGATAAAGATGTAAATTCACCCCAGTGTGATTGGAAATAGAAAGCATATGCAGACATCATAATTACTATGTGATACAGTTCTGTTGAAAGGTCATAAGGTTTTAAGAATCATTTATACATCTTATTGTTAACCCATTTTAGGCCAGTGCATTTGTGAAGTCTTATTGATTTGCAAAGTAAAATGCTCAGTATGATGACTACACTGAGCGATGTTGGGATTTCTGCTCTCGGAGCTTTCCTTTATTGTAGTAATGTAAATTTCATGCTTAAATTAGAGTAACATAGAGACAAAAATAGTGATGTTGAGGGAAAATAGAGAAAGGCAACTGGCAAAGTTTTTGATGCTGTGAATCCTGGCCCCCCCACACAGCGGTCTGCGTCCCAGCAGGCTCACCTTCTAGCTGTGTGTCCTTATCAAAACCAGGAATCGTGATTACAAAGCTCATTTATTAAAGTACTTATAGTGAGTAATTTAGTATTATTTAAAAGGGCTTCGAATACAACCTGTGGCTGGAGGAAATGATTAAGAAGAGATTATTTTGAGGGATATGATTAAGTTTTTATGGTAAAGAAAGCTACATGCTATCTGTAAGTCCATATTTATTTCATTAATGTTGGGAATTTACACATAAAATAGTAATTCTTCCACTCAGTCCAGAAAGTCTGCATGTGGGTGGGATTTTGATGACCAAAGTCAGATTGCTATAGACTTTGTAACTGGCTAACTATTCCTCCTATCAGTAACTTTCAAAATTCTTGGGCCCTAATATAAGACAAGACACAGAGGAACAATAGTATTAATGAATGTTTATCTAAATGTGAATATAAAATGGACCGTGTCTACACTCTTCATAGGACTGTGAAAGAACTGCTACAAAATCACAGTAGCCCCCTCCGCTAAGGTGAGTTATACTGATGCTACAGAAAAAGTCACACCCCACCAATCCAAGAATGGCTAATTTCCCTGACCCAAAATGACCTCTAAGTGCACCAAAGTGATAAAACGGAATGAGAAATTCTGAGTACCTGGCAGGACACCTGCAAATTCATTTCACCAAAACTGCATCTCTGTATTCCTTGGAACTGATTAATGACCATGAGAAAATTTCTTTGCAAGGATGCAAGAGTGGGAAGAAATGAAGATCTTTCACAATCATAAAGTAACTCATTATCTTCAAACCTCTCTTACTGGTCTGATTTTTTTTCCATAACTTGAGTGAGTAGAATTTGCTTTATCTCATCTTTGGTTTTACCATCTAGAGAATCAACACTTGCCTGGTCAAAACATAAGATGTTTCGAACACTATGTACCAGTTAAATAGAAAGATGTTTGTCATTCAAGTCCCTCTGGAATACAACACACACGTGCACACACCATAACTCTCACCATACCTTGATTAAATCAGAGCAGTTTATGCACGAACTCCTCTTCGACCAAAGCCTACGTAACCCTCTGGGAATCTGGATTGGTTTGGAGCTTCTCTAAACAATGGCGTAAGTACAAGTCCACCTGTGTAGGCTCCAAGTCTAGGCATTGTGAATCTTGCATTTTCTCTTTTCCGTTGAGCTATGATGCCCATCTCTGAACTGTTTTAAGTGCTTGGTTCCACAATGATGAGTCCATTTCTTGCCAATTGCTCCAATTTACCCAGTAGGCAGAATTATTTACAAATAGCTTTTCCATCTACTGCTGCCTCTATCAAGAGAGGGCCTGCTCCAAACCACGAAATTTAGTATAATCATCACAACCTTCCAAATGTTAGCATTTACTTACTTATTAGACACAAAAATCATGTTCTATACGTTTACCTGTCATTGATTTCCTTGTAAGAGTGACAAATCAGGCACAGAAAGGCTAATGAGCTGACATAGCTCATGCCTGCAAAGACCAATCCAAACCCACAGAGTCTGGCTCTCATTTCTGAGTAGCTAAGGGTCTTAAAAGTATATTAGGTTTTACAGTTCTTTGATGTAGATCATAAGGAGTCTCACACTGAATGTTCGTTCATTGGTTACATCACAATATCTTACATGAGATACAGGCTCTTTGGGATTGGAATGATGTTACAGACTACAGGTACTGTTTTTCGGATTGACATGATTTCATCTTCAATTAAGGCAAACATGTGGTATCTAACCTTTTAAGCGTTAGAAAAAGAGAAACTGGTAGGACCAAACTTACAAATCCCATGTGTGTGCAGTCTCAAATTGTGTAAGATGAACAGTAAAGGGTGACCTTGTGATCTAATGAAATGGGCAAAAATTAGGTAACATTTACAAGGATTCAATGAACATTTGCATAAAAAGAAATAAATTGGGAGTCACAATGTAGTAGTTTCATTTTCCAAATTTCTTAACAAGCAAGAAACTTTAGAAGAACTGGAGAAAAGGCTTGAAATCCTCGCAACGTAGTAACTAATTTATAAGTTGATGTTAAACTGTAATGTCACAGGTACAACTTGGACATAAACCAGGTGATTTATAGAGGTAATATTTAATATCTGCCTCAGAGTACTCTCCTGTTAAACACTATACAGTAACCTGAAAAAGCAGTGGCATGATCCTAATTTAAGAAAGGGTATTGAAAGGCCTCCATTTGATATGTTTTAATCTTGAATTTCTGAAAAATAGTGTTTGAAAAGCAGAGTTATGGATCACTGAGGAATGAGAGAGAGAGAGATGGCTGCAATGGCCAGAGATGAGCAAGTCTGAAGTTGGTAGTTGGGAGTTGGGACTTCCACATGCGTGCAGAGATCCAAGCACTTGGGCCATCCTCTGCAGCTTTCTCAAGTTCATTAGCAGGCAATTTCCTTGGAAGTGTAGAAGCCCCCTGTGCCACAGCAGTGGCCTCAAGGCTTGCATTTTTGTACTCTCCTGACAAAAATTAAGCAACTTCTAGCAGAGTTGTAGTTACAGAAAGGATTCAGGTATTCAGAAAGCAAATAGGTTAGAAGCCAAGATCTATCTCGTGAACATCACTGGACAGAAGGAGCAGATGGCTTTAAGCATGTCATTTCATTTAAGACATCCTAAGCATGCTTGTATTTTTGGAACTCATTGAAATTATGACTTGAAGATAACATTTTTGATAAACAAATCAAACTGTTTTCTTGCCCTCCTGGTACATAAATTGCTAATTTTAAAGAATTATTAATGAAATTTCATTTGTTTTTAAAAACAGAATAACAAAGAGACAGAAAGAGACACAGAGATGCTGTCTCCATTGGTTTGCTCCCTGATGCCCAAAACAGCCAGGGCTAAGCCACAGCACGGTCAAGAGCCAAGACCTCCACCCAGGTCTTCCACATGAGTTGAAGAATACCAAACACTTCAGTCACCAAGCATTCCAATATAAGAGATGAATGTTCCCAGTGGTGGTTTAACACACAATGCCACAATGCACACTCCTAACTGACACTTTTATTAAAATAAGCACTTCAAGACTATTACATCCATTTTTTCAAAACAAAAATACCCTAGGATCTATCATTACTCTCTCTCAGTCATGCAGCTTGCAGGTGATATAACCATGCTTGAAATCCAGATGGTAAGACTACACACACACACACCCCACATACATATACACACATATGTGTGTATTGTAAAGATTTATTTATTCGTGTTTATTGGAATGGAAGACATACATAGTGAAGGACAGACACATTTCTGTCTTCTGGTTCATCACCCCGCTCCACCCCCAAGTGGCTGCAACAACCAGAATTAAGCTGATCCAAAATTAGGAGCCAGGAGCTTCTTCCTGGTCTCCCATGAGGGTGTGAGATCCCATGGCTTTGGGCTGTCCTTAACTGCTTTCCCAGGCCACAAGCAGGAAGCTGGATGGGAAGTAGAGCAGCTGGGACAAGAACCAGTGCTCATATGGAATCCAGGCACATGCAAGGTGCCTAACCTAATTCCACTAACCTAATTCCAAAACCAAAAATTTATTAGGGATTTGACAAGATGGAGCACAAGTGCAGCTGCTGAGAACCAAGGAATACGACAGCTCAGTTCTGTCCTAGGAAACTCAGAGTTCTGGAAAGGGGATGAAAATTCAATAAATAATGGCTAAGCTTAATTGTAGATACACTAGTAGAAATGAACAAGGTACTGCAGTGGAAAAACTCTGCCTCTATAGTTGAATAGGAAGTTTACAAGAGCTGAAATATATGTACCAAAGCTGTACTACTCTATAATAACCATTTCATAGATAAAGTCAGTTCTGGGGGGGGGGGGGTGAAATGCCACACTACACGCTATCTGTCCTGCTTCCTCTCCTTGGGCAATTTCAGCAAACAAAAACTGCAGGTCACCTTGCTGTGGTAACACGGAGACTGAGAGCGCCCCCACCCCCAAATCCAAGCTGAAAGCCAAACTCCTAGTGTCTGTGCCGATAGCCACGGCCCCTCCTTTATGACATCGATATCACAGCCTTCTGTCGATTCTGCATCTGCATTTCACGAGAATTATTTGAAAGAGACCTCCTTGTCAGAGCAGGGGGCCGCCTCTGAGGCCCAGATCCACAGGAAATTGATCTCTTGCGTCTGTCACACAAATATGAGGCTCTGCAAGGTGGAGTGTAGTGTTACGGGTGCAGGTGCGTTGCGGGAGACGACGTGCTGATGGCAAGAGAGGTGAGGAAGCGCTGTTCTCTTGCGCAGTCGAAGACAGAAACGTTGCAGTGACAAGAAGGACAACCGGCATGCCTCACATTCCTCGGTGTTGAAAACAATCAAAGGAAGGAGAATGGGAGAAAAATCAAATTTTGACGAAGAGATGTCAGCGGTAAATTTCGTGCAGGTGCAGTGTTCTCCACACAAAGGGTGTTTTGTTTCCGCCGGCTGCGGCTCTGTGGGACACGGCCTCCGCCTCCCCCTTGCTATGTGCTTTTATTGATTTATTTATTTATTTTAACAGTGTAAGGTAGACTAACACGTGGATACCCTTCCTTGGCAAAAGTTTTTTTTAATGTTCTTAGCATAATTGTTGAAGGCGTATTAACTTCCCCCAAAGCTTAACTTTCTCTGGGTGGAGCAAAGCTTTCTCCAATCTCAGGTTCAATTAATTTGCTAAACATAGTATTTTCCTGCTGGCTTCTGGGTAATAGTAATACATGATTTTATTTATCATGTGTTCTCATTTGTATAATTTCTTATAATGTGCGAAAAAGAAAAAAAAAAAGCCAAACCTCAACTTTAGCTAAAGCTTTTGGAAATTTTAAATTAAAAATAATTTTGTTACTGCTTAAGAGCAGATAAAGGATATTTTATAGGAGACATAAAAGCACAAGCTATTTGCCCTCCTTCATTTAGCCTACAGAGAAATGAAGGACCATGACTTTCTCATCAGTTTTACTTGATGATTTCTAGGCTCCACTTGGTTGCCAAAGAGTAACTTGCAGTACCATTGCTGAAGCTTGAGTTCAGGTCTTACCCAACTTTTTGAGGTGCCATTCGAGGATATTTGCATGGTTCTTAGTCAGTGACTCATGTTGGAGAATAAATGAGTGAATGCCATGGTTGTTGGGAAATGATTACTCTGGGTGACCTGGTGCAGTGGGCAGAGTGAGTGTTCCTAAGGCAGAACAGCTTGCAACAAGTTACTGTACGTGGTGGTGACTTCGGACTTTGGTGCCACATCACCCACATGGGAGGCTGGGAGGAGGTTCTTGACTTCTGCCTTCAGGTTGGCTCAGCCCTGACTATTGGCGGTCACTCTCTCTATATCTGTGTGTGTGCCCTTTCTGTAAATCTGATTTTCTAATAAAATAACTGGCACAATAGCCTAGTTGCTAAAGTCCTTGCTTTGCACACGCCGGGATCCCATATGGGTACCAGTTCTAACTCTGGTTATTTCACTTCCCTTCCAGCTCCCTGCTTGTGGCCTGGGAAGACAGTCAGTCGAGGAAAACCCAAATTCTTGGGACCCTGCACCCACGTAGGAGACCCAGAAGAAGCTCCATGCTCCTGGCTTCGGATTGGCTCAGCTCCTGCTGTTGCAGTCACTTGGGGAGCAAATCATCGACCAGAAGATCTTCCTCTCTGTCTTTCCTCCTCTCTGTATATCTGACTTTGCAATAAAAAAATAATAAAATAAATCTTTAAAAATAATCTTTTGAGGCCCTGAGTTTGGAGCCTTGGTATAAGAACTGTTATCTTCCAAGAGATACTGAGAGGTTCTCTCTCTCTCTGTCTCTCTCCCCGACCCTCTCTCCCAACCCCGCAATAAAGATGCAGTAAGAAAGTAGCCATCTGTAAGCCAGAAAGAGACCTCATCAAAATGTGACCCTGCTGTCACCGCAAACTCATAGTTCCAACTTCCGCAACTGTGATAAATTCAGTTTCTCTCCTGTAAGTGCATAGGCTAGGATATTTTGTTATGGTAACCCAAACTGACACAAAAACACTAAGGAAAATTAGCAATTGTGATTTATAAGCAAAGATAGTAAGAATGAGATTTCTCTCTATGATTTTTGCTTTTTTGTGGGGTTCTGAGAGTATACAATTACTAATCCTTGACTGCTTGCTTTTCAGGTCCTGCGCCACTGTTTTTGCATGCGATGCATTTTCCCTACAGTGACAACCACTGAAAGGGAATATTCTATCTTTACATTTGTATTTACTAATATAAAGAGAACGGTTCTCATGAATTTTACAGATACTATTAAAAATTAAGAGAACTTTCTTCTCTTCCTTCCTCCTTCTTCCTGAAAGGGAGTGTTCTAAATGTTGGTAACTCAGGCACTCACAACACTAACAGTGTGTCTTTTGAGTCTGTTCCACACATTAGAACAAACTTCTAGAATTCAAAGCGTATCTCTAGAAAGAGTTGTGTTAACTCTTCTACTGGATAATCTGTGCGTTTATGTCCCACAACATGAGACCAAATGACAGAATGAACAAGAATGTGGGAATGGGGGTCAGATGTTGAGGGGACACTGCTCCATGAAGGAGCCAACAATCAGCTGACTGGAGAATGGACATGAGGCAGAACGTGGGGGAGAAGCAGAAGAGAATTCATGTATCAGAGGACAAGAGCTGCCTCCCTTTGCTTGGCTGGTTCCACTCAGCCTCTTCTCTGAGCCTCATCCTTGAGCCTTAGTGGACCCAGAAATGTACATATCGCTTTTATAAGACCAAATACCAGGATTTGGAAAATCCTGACACATAAAGCTGTATAGACCTGCTCACCTGCATACAATTTCTTAGTCTACCCCAAATTATTCTGGTGAAACCAGTTAAGTTGGTTAACAATTCTTTCACCATTCCACCATAGTCTATGCTTCCTGAAGTCCAAACTCAGGTGAGCTCCTCCAGGGGTGTCTTAGAGGTAGCGTTGCAAAGTCACCACTCCTCTCGGAAAGGCTTCTCTCTATGACCCCCTGAGATGACAGAATCTGAAGCCTTGAATTCCAGAATCTCTTATGGGGAGGTAGTCCCATAAGAGAATTCTTTCCCAAATCTTTTTATGATGGCTTTGTCATTCCAAGATGAGTGTTCTGCTTCCCAGATCACTCTCCAGATTCTTGTTGTGGGACAACTCAAATGCCAAAGTAGCTCAGCACTTGCGAACTCATGCAAGTATTTTGTGCTCTGCAGTCATGGTAACCATATTCTTCCTCTCTCACTTTTTCAGGACAGAAAACCTTTATAAAGTGCTTTGTCATTTCAAATGTATTTGACTGTCATATAAAAATAAGTTTACTACTGTGTTATAAAAATAGCTTCATGTGCCGATAAGTTATGGCTGACAGACACATTGTGTTATTTCAAAGCAGCAGCTTAACCCAATATGCTTTTATTATCACAGTTTCTGAGGGCCAGGTGCCTGGGCACAGTGTAACACGAGGTTCTGCTTCATACTCTCCTACAAAGCTCCAATCAAAGACTGTGGTGTTCGTTACCTGAGAACCTGACCAAGGAAGGACTATTTTCAAATTCAGTTAGTCATTTTGGGCAGCCTTTATTTTGCTTCAAGTCATTAGACCAATGCTTTCTTGTTGCTTGCTGGCTGTTGAGCAGAGGCTGTCCTCAATTCTTATCAGGTAGACCTCTTCTAGATGGCAGCTTGTTTACACACGCATGAAAATCAAGAAGGTAATGGGGCGATTATCTATTAATAAGATTGAAGACACACCTTTTGTAATGCCATTATGAAGGTGGTCATAGTCCAGTGGTTGGAAAAAATGTACAGGATACACGCAAGGAGAAGAAAATTTACAAAGGTGTGAACTGAAAGTAGTGGCCTTCACTGGGGCCATCTGGAAGACTCCTGTCACTGTCGTCACTGGAGAAAATAAAGGAAATGAACCCATTTTCCTGCAGATTGGAGTGCCTCAAAAAATATTTTGAAGAAGAATAGATAAGAGTTAGTAGCCCAGTGGCAGAATCCTCACCATGTGGGCAAAGCTCCCTGCTTGTGGCCTGGGAAAAGCAGTACAGGACAGTCCAAAGCTTGGGACTCTGCAGTCAATGTGCAATCCAGAAGACACTCCTGGCTCCTGGTTCTGATCAGCTCAGCTCCAGACGTTGTGACCACTTAGGGAGTGAACCAGCAGATGGAAGCTCTTTCTCTCCTTATCTCTGTAAATCTTCCTTTCCAGCAAAAATAAATACCTTTTTTAAAAAAAGAGAGTGAATTATGTAAAGATATTTGAGCAATATTCTGAACAGTTCCCAACTTCCCTATACTAAAATAATACTGTGGCAAATGATAGTCTCTTACGCCACTGATGTAAGGGGCAGTCTTAAAAGAGGTAACAGGTGGTGTCTTGGGATACAGTGTGAGAAAACAAGGATGGAGACAATGAAGCGGGTGGAAGAAAGATACTGGGGCAAGACCTCAGGTGACAGCAGAGTGTCTAGTCCGCTGTAGGGACAAGTGCTACTGAACTAATGGAAAGGATGCCAATAGTGAAGAGAAAGGAAGATCAAAGAATGAGTTAAAAATGATGAGTAGGTTATTGAGGAAAATGCTCAATGAGGGTCAGCTACTAAACCGTGGATGACGAAAGTGCTCATTTGTTCTTAGGGACAGGTAGGAAGCTTGTCTATTGAGAACAAGGCGAACAACTTTTCCTGATGCATATCCACTAAAATGGTGCTCTTTCAGTTCCCCCTAACAACAAAAAGATGTTTCCAACATTTACAATTCCGCTGAGCCCACTGATGGACTCTAATAGAGAACTAGGGCAATTGGTTATAGAGAGATGCTTCTGGTGTTTGGTAAAGATCATTCATAGGAGGAAAACAATAAAGCTATGAAAAGAACAAAGATGGCACTCCAAGGAATATGGAACATCTTAGGAATTAGAAGCAGAGAATGGAGAATTGCATAATTTTTAAGAAGTCTAACAAGTACAAATATAGAATCCTGACTTTTCTCCCACTATTTTACTTTTGGAAGTGAGAAAGAAAAAGAGAATGCCTATTCATGCATGTGAATTTTACTTAAGCTATCACTGTCTTATCCCTTAGCACAATAAGAGGAATTATCCTACTGATTATACAAGCTTCAGATGGTAAGTACATGGCCTTACTATAACACAAATAAAGCATAACGTCATGTGTTGGTCAGCATGACGTAGCTGGAAGAATAATCTATTTTCACTTTTAATTCTCCCCAATGAGCTAAAGCTATTATGATGACAAGAGTTACAATTAGTATTCCACTTTACTCTGAATGAATTTTTGGTGCAGAAAATAAAGTTCTTAAAGAGAAGATCCTGGTCTCTCATTAGAAGAGAGGAACCAATGAGAAGACAGCTGTGGACAACCAGGGCAACGTGATTACAGATCAAAGCCCAGTTCACCAGAGATGAGAAGGTTGGGATCTCAACCAGAGTGTTTTGATGCTGCTGAGCAGACACACAATGACACTTTCCATCTTTCCCTAGGATAGGAAATAGAGGTGGTATAACTGTATTGTAGTGTAAAAGAAGCCATTAAAACCTTCATCCCTAGAAGAAGGACAAATTCAGGTTATCCTCTCTTGTACCTTACATGTGAGAATAAAGAGCAGGTATTTAGTTCAATGTCTGTTGTGTTCTCCAAGCCCAGCTAATAAATCTGCCTTAATTGTGCCCTGTTGCAAGGTCTGTTCTGTCTGGCAGCATCAGTTTGTAGGGCCCTATAGTTGGAGGAATGTGAGAGTAGACCAGGAAGAACTGTAGAAGGAGCTGTAGAATCCTCTCCTAGCCTGGAGGTCAAGAATCTAACTGTCCGTTGGAAAAACATGAATTTTATGAAAAACACAAAAGAGACTGCTATAGATACGTAAGCTGGTCAGATGCTGAGCAAAAAATTAAAGCACAGCCTTGTTATCATTTATCAGTTTGAATATAGTCATCTAACAGAAGCTTTATCATTAAGCAGAGTATAGAATATGGACAAAAATGTGCCCAGAGAGCTGTTGTGTCCTTGAGTATTTATATCTCTAAATATGAATGAATATGAAAAGATATTCAATTCACAAACGTAGAGAAACAACTAAGACAAGCTGTAGAGAAACACATCAAAGATAACAGTGAACTTTTTCTTCATAGCAAGTTGAATTCTTTCTTTCTAAGGCTCCTAACAGCTGCTTTAAAATTTGCTATAGATAATGGTAAGGTGTAAATCCAGCCAATACCTCCAGCATATTCATCCACTTGGAGTCACTTACTGTCTTGCTTATGTGGTCATGGTGGTATCATTTACATCCAGTTCAGCATTAGTAGGCTCAGTCAAATGCTATTAGTGAATACTTGAATAAGTTATAACATGCATTTTTAAAAAAGATTTATTTAGTTATATTGTAAAATCAGATATACAGAGAGGAGGAGAGACAGAGAGGAAGATCTTCCATCTGATGATTCACTCCCCAAGCGGCTGCAATGACTGGAGCTGTGCCAATCTGAAGGCAGAAGCCCAGAGCCTCTTCCAGGTCTCCCATGCGGGTGCAGGATCCCAAGGCTTTGGGCTGTCCTTGACTGCTTTTCCAGGCTACCAGCAGGGAGCTGGATGGGAAGCAGGGCTGCCAAGATTAGAACTGGTGCCCATATGGGATCCCTGAGCATTCAAGGTGAGGACTTTAGCTGCTGGGACACCACGCTGGGCCTGCATGCATTAAAAAAAAAAATGTATAGTCTACAGGTAGTTTTCTAAGTCACTACTTTGTCAAATTTGATCCTTCTCAACTCCTAACTTTTCTGTACAGAGAAACCTCAAAATCTATGTGATAAAAGCATCCATATCACAGCCTTACACTGTACTTTTCCTTACATCTAGCCTTGACTAATTCTCACAGGCATTTAAAAACATGAATAATGTCTTCATGCAATTCATATAAGGTGCAGAAAATAGGCATCATTATTCCTGTTTTAATGACAGATTTGAGGTTGGATGACTCATGGACAGCTGAGCAGCTAGGCAGTAGGAGACACCAAAATAGAACGGAAACGCCTCCATGCCCACCCCTACGCTCCAACTCCAGCTCGGCCTCCTTAGGAGATTGACACATGATACGCCTGTGAGTGAGCTCAGGCGCTTCCTGCAAGTTAATGAGCAGTGGGGTGGTCATATCTGAGCCATCCCTGGTGGTGCTTCGTGAGCACAGTTCCCTGGTAATTGAGCTGATGGAAAAGGGAAGAACGCAGGAAAGGATGCTTCCTTAAGCCTGTGCATTTTATTTTCAGAAGGTGTTCCATTTAAATTGATTTTTTTTTCTGCTTGCTGGGTGAATTAACCACAAAACACAAGCTATTTGCAGAGACAGATGGGCACAGCCCAGCCTGCTTCACTTTGAGACAGAAGAGTATTTTGTTGAACGTTTATGATTCCTTTAAGAAAAGTGAAGCATATTTCTCTAGTAGGCACTATGACTGAACTACTTTTAAAACTAATCAACAACGGAACATAGCAGGTGTCAGTGTTTGACATGCAAACAAATTATTCTTGGAATTTTTAAGGCGCTTAAGAATATCCTTAGAATACTTAAGGAGCTTAGAGGTAATTTTAAAAACATGTTTGAAAAGTATTATCCATCGTCCTGTATCCACAAACAAAATGCCCCGGAGAGAAGGAATTTAAAATAACATTTGTGAAGGTGTTTGATAAAGTTAAGATGTACCTTTCCTTTCACCATCCAGTTCAAATAATAACGTTGTCCAATGCAAATACTTGTTTCCAGTAACTGAAGTCATTCCTTTTCCTACACCTCAGTAACTGCAGGCACGCAAGTCTATCTGACTTACTGAGGCTGCTTTCATAATTCCAGTGGGCTGGGTTCTAAAAGCAATTTTAAAACTGTTTTTTCTCTGTAGTGAGTTCCTTGCTGCAGTACCATAGCTTTCAGCAACCCACACCTTACAAGTAAGAGCAGAGAATAGTTCTTAAAAATTTGGCTAATTCACCAAAATTTTCCATGATTGCTTATCCTTGTGATTTGGTCATGTCCCACGTCCTTCTATCCCCGATCCTACTAGTTTGATTCCCTCTGTTGGACTACCAAGCCCTGTTGTTCCGGTTGGAATCATTAATTTCACTTAAATTTAAACTCTTGGAGTTGTTTTATGGTCCCCGAAGTCCACCCATCCTACCTCCTCTTAAAAAGCAAACATGCGTACAAAGCAGCCTAGCCATCGAGTATAAGGCAATGAGCCTGCGAGCGAGAGAAACACTTTACCAAAAGAATGTAAGCCAGACGTGTTCAACTCCTATGTGGCCATAAAGAACAGCCTGATAAAAGGCGCTCAGCCAACACAGAAGGTTCTTGTGGTGAGAAGGTTGATATGGTCAGGCTGGATAAACCTCTCTGTTCCTCTCTGCATTCCACAGGCTTACAGATGGCAGGAGGCACAGAATAGCAATCCCTTAGAGCTTTTCTCTGTGCAGGTAGTCAGAGAGCTTGCAGATGGTATGTCTTCCAGGACATGATGATTTCAATTCCTTGACCAACTCAGATAAAATAAATGGCAAAACATCTCTAAGGCAGTTTCCTAGGAAGCATTAGCAGAGTGGGACGCTATTCCAACTTAATCCATCTGGTAGGAAGTTGGACAACATCCAGAGAGCTCAGCACCCTGTATAACTGAGTCATGAACGGAGCCCCTCTGAGAACATGTTTCGTTATTCTTTGGAGTAACTGAGCACAATATCTTATCTTTTTTTTTCCAAAGCCTTATATCCATACAGAGCTTGACAACAATTTACCTTGAAGCCATGAGCACACTATGAATCCTGCAAACGTGTAATAATAATATTTTAATTATGATTGAAATTGATATCTAGCAAAGTTGATTGCATATGGGAAAAAATGCATATAAAGAGATAGATTCTTGAAATAACGCTTCATTTTTATCTTTTCCCTGAACAGTTTTGCCTAACTGAAAACTTTTTATGGTTCATATAGTATGAATTGGTTACTTTTACTCTAGTCCACCTAAAGGGGGAATTTTGCATTAATGACTGGAAAAGTGGCAATGATAGGAAGAAGCCAAGCCTCACCATGAAATGTTTTCTAGGAAAGTCAAATTGTCCCAGATCAAACTCTAGAAATGCTTACAGCATTCATGAGTCCAACTGAGAAGATCTTGCTTAAGATTCAGAGTATCCAAAGCAACCCCTGAAATGATATTTCAAATGGTGTAACATTTGCAAATGTTTGCATTTCACAAACTGTTAAGATTTAACATGCAGAATTGCCTTGTTTTAATTGTACCTTTTGTATGCTGTTTAATGTTTTTCTCATCAATTTCTGTTCCAGGGGATTGTTGTTAGTTCTCGTACTGCCATATCTTTTAACACATGCTGTTAAAAGCATGTTATGGTCCATGTCCTGTTGTAAGTGCTGGTGAAAAAACAATTGGAAGAAAGACCCATGGTGTTTCAAGAAGCTAATGGTTTTGTGAGAGGGTATGGTCAAAAGATAGAAAAAAATAAATGAGGATTTCAGATAGTGTCAAATGGAAATAATAACTAAGTTTATGAATTAGAAAGTAAATGGAGGCTCCTATACATAGATTGGTCAAGTTGGATCTCTCTGAAAAGGTATCATTTACACTAACAATAGAAAGATTGGCCAGGGCAAGTATATAATACAGTTGTTAAGACACTCACATTTCATGTTGGCGTGTGTGGGGCCAATATCCAGTTCTGTCTCCTGCCCCAAATTCTTGCTAGTGCAAGTCCTAATAAGCATCAATGATGACTCAAGTGATCAAGGCTCCTTGTACCCATGTTGAAGACATGGATTGTTTTCCAGTCTTCTGGCCACAGCCTTCACTTAGCCCTTGGCTGTTCCAAGTGTCTGGGAAGTGACAGGAGATGGTAGACCTTGCTTTGTTTCCACGTCTCAAATAAATTGAAAGAGAGAGAGAGAGAAACTTTGAGAAGGTGAAGAGAAAAATCTTCCTAGGTAGAAAAAAGTTGTGGGCAAAAACCTTGAGATAAGCTGAAAAAAAGAATAGAGACCAATATGGCTGGTACAAAATAGGTGCCAGGAAGGGGAGCTAGGTGAGACTGGACATACATGGGAAACAAGATTTTCTAGAATTCTTAGGCTACAAGAAAAAGTTATAATTCTTTCATGATTCTGTGAAATCTATTAAAGCATTTTAACTCAGAATTATATGATCTGATCACTTTCAGATTACCATGTGTTCTTTGGGGAAACATAATAGAAGTAAAGACAGAAGAAACCCAGTGTGGATGCTGCTACAATCATTGGAATGCTGGGAGCTATAAGAAGGATTGTAACAGTGGATACAAAATGAATTCAATGGGGCCCAGCTGTTTTCCTGTTTTGCTTTTTCTTTCCCTAGTAGAACTCAAAATCCGATTTGACAGTTCGGATACAGCGTTTCTCAAGGTAGATGTCAAGGATTTTATCAGGAGCATTGTCTTCATCCCTCATCCTAACATACGAAAAGACTGGGTGGCCTACCTAGTAGAAATCACTTCTTAGTCATTTTGCATGCTGGAAAATCCAAAATCAGGATGCTATCATGTTCTAGAGGGGACCCTCTTCCTGGCTTATAGACACCTGTCTGCGATGACTTGCACATTGCTTGTGCCCAGCCAAACTGGTGCAGTTGCTTAATTCTTTAGTAAGGAAATATTGACCTCTACCCCTTAAGAGCATATACCTGGAATCATAAGCAACATTGTTAATACCATGTAATTTGTCAGAGCTTAGTCGCAGAGCTATGCAAAGGCACCAGGGAAATTGTAGGTTGACTGTCCTGGTTAGTTTTCATTACTATAATGAAATAATTGTGGCAATTAAATGTATAAATGAAAGAGGTTCATTTGGAGGGTCAATCCCAGAGTCCGATGGGCCCATTTGTTCCCTATTTGTTGAGGTTGACAGAAGTATATGGCAGAAAATGTGTGGACAGAGAATCACACAGCAAGCCAGGAAGTTGAGAAAGAAGCTCGATCTGTCAGGATTTCTAATTTACTGTCTTCTGAGAATGACCTTGTGAGGGTTCACTCCCAGCGCCCTCAGGACCCCTCACCAAGCCCATGTCCTAAATTCTGCAACTGGATTAAACTTATACTTTTTTTGGTGCCACTGAATTTTTACTGCATGGTTCAATATGTTGCATGAAATTTGACAGCCAAAACATATGCAAGTCATAGCATGAACTATGTCCCAGTTACAAATCGGGAGCTTTATTATAAGATGAATGAGAAAAATATATACAGCAAGTATATGGAGAAGCAACTCTTCATCTCTACCAAGAGACTCACCAAAGCATTCTGAGTCTATAAGCAGAAGAGCATTAAAAGTTCATGAGCTGAGGAAATTAGAAACTGATGAGGATTTCAATAAAAGATTCAGGATGTTGATCAGCAACAAGAAATCACATCTGGAATCATTTCTGATGAGTATCAGCTTTAAGAAGTCAAAATGAGGCTTGCCAAGCTGTATGGAACAAGACTGGTCGGGATACACTTAAATATCATAGCATTGTGTCCTGCTTTTGTAGTAATTATAACTTCTTCTCAAGATAATTCCCTGTGTTGAAACTTCTGTGTGTCTTACAGAATATTTCACACACATCAGACTGTTGAACGCAAGTTGCTAGAATTGCTATAACAATTCCATCTGGGGCAGCAGTTTTATAGAAGTTAATATAGTGGACACATGCAGCTTGCAGGCTCTGTTGGATCAGGAAAGTCTAGAGGAACAGAAAGCAGATTCCTGGCTGCATGAAGCAAGAGGAGGGGTTGGCAGATAAAGGGCAGTGATTTCTATCAGTTTCTGACTTTCTTTTTAGTGTGATGAATTTTTTAAAGATTGATTGTGTTGATTACACAACTCTGTGCATAGCGTTGAAGGTAATATCATGGTAGTTGAAACATACCTTAATAAAGTTGTTGTAAAAAGAATGGGAAAGATGAAATAACTTGCCAAGGCAGTCTCGCAAATGTGTCATTGCTTTATTTTGAGTTTTAAAAGAAGTTTTTACAGGCGGGCACAGCGCAGTAACCTTGCAGGTAAGTACTCACCTTGCAAGCCCCACGATCCCATATGGATGCCAGCTCTAATCCCAGTGCCCCCGATCCCCATCCATCTCTCTGCTTGTGGCCTGGAAAAGCAGTCAAAGATGGCCCAAAGCCTTGGGATCCTGCACCCACGTGGGAGACCCAGAAGAAGCTCCTGGCTTCACATTGGCTCATCTCCAGCCGTTCTGCTTGGGGAGTGGGTCAAAGGATGGAAGATTTTCCTCTCTGTATATCCGACTTTCCAATAAAAATAAATAAATCTTTTTAAAAAAAATTACAGGAAAAAAAGAACTCCAGTTGCATTATCTTCAAATCTGGAAATATGTATATATGTGTGACTGTGTGTGTGTGTGTGAGAGAGAGAGATTGGTTTATTTTCGTTAGTATAATGGTCTTTGCTTTGAACCATTTTGTTGCAAATGGTAAAATTGCAGTTTTTAATGACTGAGTTATATTTCATGGAGTATATCTACTATAGCTTCTTTGTCTATTCCTCTTTGAAAAGGCATCTTCCAAAGGGTTACTTCCATGTCTTCACTATTGTGAATTGCGCTGTCATATGAATAGAGTTACAGGTCATTTTGCCATATACACATTTCATTTCCTTTGGCTATATTCTTAGGATTGGAGCAGGCAAAAGACCAATTTTCGATTGTTGTAGCACTCTCTATGTTGACTTCCATAGTGATTACATTAGCCTATAGTTCCACCAAAAATAGAGTAGGGTACCTTCCTCCTCACATCCATGCCAGCAGGTGTCATTAGATTTCTGAATGCAGGCCATTCTCACCGCAGTTAGGTGGAACCTCCGTGTGTATTTTATTTATACATATATCCGTAATAGCTAGGGAGACCGAAAACTTTTTCATATGTCTATTAGCCATTTGAATTTGTTCTTTTCAAAAATGTCTTCTCATTTCCTTCACCCATATCTTAGTTGTTTTTTGCTGTCACTGGGTTTCTGAAGCTCTTTGTAAATCCTATATTATGAATCCCTATAGATTGAATAGTGTGCAAAGACTTTTCCCTTCCTCTTGGTTGCTTCTTTGCTTTGTTGGTCCTTTCCTTTGCTGTACAGAATCTTCTTAGTTGGATGTAGTTTCACTTGTTTATTTTGGCTTTGACTGCTTATGCTTTTGGTGATTTTTCTAAGAAGTGTTTACCATGCCTATATCTTGTAGAGTGCTCCCTATGTTCCCTTTAATAGTTTGCAGATTTAGGTCCTTAACAATTTAGAGTTGATTTTTGTATAAAGTGGGGGTCTTGTTTCTTGCTTCTGCAGGCTGATTTCCAATTGTCCCAACAGCATTTGTTGAAGAGACAAAAATTTTTCCCTGGGCTATTTTTACTTCTGTTGTCAAAAGAATAGTTGCCTGTATACAGGCAAACTCACTTTTGAGGTTTTAATTTGTTGTGTTGGTCTTCGCTGTTTTCGTACCAGTAACATACAGTTTTGTTTACCACTGTACTGTAGAATGTCTTCACTTAAAAAAATATATTTGAAAGGCAGAGATAGAGATGAGATAGAGATAGAGATAGAGAGATAATCTTACACTGCTCATTCACTTCCCAAATGACGGCACCATTGGGAGCTGGGACAGTTGAAGTCAGGAGTTACGAGCCAGGAGCTTCCTCCAGCCTACTACATCGATACTTGGACCATCCCCTGCTGTTTTCCCAGGTGCATTAGTGGGAAACTGGATGAGATGTGGAAGAGCTAAGTCTCCAGCCAGGACAAATACGGGTTACCAGTACTGTAGGCAGTGGCTTTCCAAGATATGCCACAGTACTAACTCCACCTTTCACTTTTTTTGACAGTGTTTTTTAAATTTAATTTGAAAGGCAGAGTTACAGAGAGATAGGGAGGAAAAGGTAGAGAGAGAGATCTTCCATTTGCTGACTCACTCTCCACAAGGCTGCAATAACTAGGGCTGTGACAGGCTGAAGCCAGAAACCTACAGTTTTTCCAAGTCTACCACATGGATTCAGGGATCCAAGGACTTGCATCATCTTCCTCTCCTCTCTAAGGTACATTAGCAGGAAGCCAGAGAGAAGAGGCCCCATTACAAAGTGTTAATGTCGCAATACACCGAATGTAGCACTACACCAAGTGCTAGCCCCTATTTATTTTTCTGAAAAATATTTAAAATACAGGCCTGGCACATTGACTCAGTTGGCTAATCCTCCCCTTGCAAGTGCCAGAATCCTAAATGAGCACTAGCTCATGTCCCAACCACTCCATGCCCCATACCATTCCCTGTTTATAGCCTGGGAATTCAGTGGAGGACAGCCCAAAGCTTTGGGACCCTGAACTTGCGTAGGACACCTGGAAGAAGCTCCTGGCTATTGGCTCTTGACTTCAGGTCAGCTCAGCTCCAGCCATTGTGGCCATTTGGGGAGTTAGTCAGTAGAAGCAAGATATTTCTGTATCTCTTCTCTGTAAATTTGTCTTTGAATAAATTGAAATAAATCTTTAAAAAAATTAATACTTAATTACATATTTGAAAGGCAAGGTAACAGAGGGACACACAGATGAGAGAAAGGGGCACCTGCAAAAGTCAGGGCTAGCCCTGGCGAAAACCAAGAGCTGGAAGGCTGAAACTCCATTGCAGTCTCCTACTGGGTTGCCAGGATCCAAGACATTGGTCCGTTTTCTTCTGTCAGATGTGTTAGTAGGAAGCTCGATGAAAAATAGAGGAGCCAGGATGCAAACTTGGCACTCTGTTATTCCTGAAGTCAGTCCCAAGTGACAGTTTAACCCACTACACTACAATGGCTGCCCCAAATCTGGGACTTTTAAAACAGGAGTTAAACCCAAGATGTATGAAGGACCCATAGGTAATCTGACTGACTGCTCCCCACCGTCCTCCAGAAGTTATATGTTAGGTGTGAATTTACATTTGATTGACTTCCATCCTAATTTCAGAGGGATCTGTTTTTTCCTCCACCAAAAAGATGGCAGCAGTATAAAAATAAAGTTTGGAAAACAGAAATCTTTTATTTGCTAGTTAGTATACATTTTGTTTTTGTTTTGTTTGTCTTTAGAATTATTTCAGTCTACTAGAAGAAAATATCTACTAAGTCTCTATCTAAATCAAACTGGGTAGAGCAGGAAGGACTGATGGAATGTGCTGTGCTGCCTTTTGTTTCCGTTAAAATTTTCAGAGAGGGCAGTTTCTATCAACAAGCATCAACACTGATGAAGCACTGAATGAAACGAATGAGAAAGCCATGCTTCATTTCAACTTTGCACATCACTGTTGGTCCTCCCTATCCTCTCCCCAAAGAAGCCAACCGCATGAATGATTCATGGTGAACCATCAACTTCGTCCAGTCACTCTTAGAGAACACCAAAAGTTGGCTTACACACAATTACTCAGAACTGTGTAGGAGGAAATCCCTGTCTCGGATCACGGGAGATAATGGAATTCCAGCTAAGGATGCCTTGGCAAAGTGCAAGTACTTTCCCTTGGACCTTTGAAATCCTTAATGAGTTGAATCATGTCAAGAAACAAAATAAACAAGGATGAGAAACATCAGTTGGGTTTTGTCCAAAGTCTAGCCTGCTTAAGATGGGTTTCCCCCATCACTGCTTAAACATTATACAGTTTTCTATCAGCCAAGCCTGTGGTTTTATTTCATTTTTTTTTCACTTAAATCAGATTTCAAAAGCCAGACCCTGGCTGATGGTAATTAGCAGGCTTCAGTGGAAGTTTATTCTTGCCATTCTTTCCAGGCATGCATAATTTTTGTGAAGAGAAAAGAAAATCCAATTACCCCCAAATCCAGCCCATGTGGCTCATCTGCTCTTGTGTTATATCTTTAGAAATGGTTCTTAACAATTGAAAGGAAGACATATGGTACTTGAGAACAGCATCTTGTAACCTTGTTTATAATATTAAGGGGGAGGGAGGAAGCCTAGTTCTGTGACCATTTTCCTTGCAATATCTGACACAAGAAATGTTGATTTTGTAACTCAGGCAACCAGAGGCTTGTTCATATCATAAGGGATTTATTTTATTTCTGGTATTCCTCTTAAATTTTAAAGGATTCCCTTAAATGCTCAACTTGAAACTTTCCAGGGACACTTACACAGTATAAACAACAAACATCCGAAACAACCCTGGAAGACCCAGATTTTTAAAGCAAGGCAGGCATTTCTACTCAGCGTTGCAAAGGTCAGGGCTGAGGCAGAAATTCGGTAAATTAATTACCTCATTACTTAAATTATTCCTTGAGTGATTGGTTAATCTCAGAATCTTCATTGATCTTTAATTTTCTGGGAATGCTTTAGGATTAGAAAATCAAATGATACACAGAATTTTGGCATTAAAATATATCCCTTATCATTTGGATTAGAATAACCCCATTCTCTTTTGCATATATATTTAATCTCTGAAGATAAACTATGACATTAACAGCAAATATTATTCAAACTGCTTTTACCACTTTTTGCTCAAGAAAATTTTCTTACTGCAAACGAAAAAGTGAAGAAGCTAATTGGAAAAAAAAATCAGGTTTGAACCTTTAAATAACCCCTTTTGGAACCTTTTGTATAAGCATCACTCAATCTGCTCTTTTCATTTGTAATTCATTTCCATAACCCACCAGGATCACTGTTGTGTTCTGCAGACTGTGTCACAGATTAGCAAAAAACCAACTCCTGGGACTGCAAGGCATTCTTTGACTCTAGAAAATGTTTCTGCTAAATGTATGGCAAGACATGGATTATAGAAGGAATTCCCCTCTTAAAAAACCTTTTCTCTCTCTTGTCTGGGTAACAGTTTGAGCATATCATGAATCTACTCCTAACAGACACTGATGCTTTACAAAACTCAGTTCAAATTCCTCCACATAGCTCTCCAGGCTCCTAAAGCAGGACCTCGCTTTTATCTTACCTTCACTTTAATTTTTCCCACAAGTCAAAACTCTCTTTCTCTTCAGTAGAAACACTGCTCTTACATTCATGCTATTTTCCCTCCAAGAGCCAGGCTGTTCTCTGCCTGAAACTCCATTGATCTTTTCATATATTCAATCCATCTGTCATTTGGTGGCACACTTACTGGACCAGGTACTGTCCTGGCCATCCTGACAGAAGAAAGGTATGTAAGGCTCAATCAGCTTCTTTGAAAAGGTCACAATGTAAGCTGAAACATGGACAAGTAAGCAAAAATATGAAGTAACACAATTAAAGAAGGACTTCCAAAATTAATGAAGAAGAGATTTATTTTAGGGACTGATGTGATAGAGAATTTGAACATGGATGGGTGAACAGGAACCTGCCATGCATAGTTAAAGTATTGTGTATGTCATCAGGTATAGTAAAATCCTACAAAAATATTTATTAAATGAAAAAGTTAATGAAACCCCAAGCTAGATTTTGGTAGTGGTGAAGTTGGTGGGGTTGTTTTGATACATTTCTCTTTCCTAATTCTTATAGCAACCTTACGAATTTGGTAGTTATAAGCACCGTATTTCACACAAAGGAAGCTGACTCAGTAAACAAGAGATCAGAACCGCATGCATTTTCAGGTTGTCAGGCCTTCCTTCTTTTTCTTCTGCCTCCCTCTATCCTGGACTGCTCTTTTTGAGCTTCCTGACTGCTGCCATCACTAGTGAACTCTGTGTAGACGCACAGCAATACTGGTTTACTGACGGAGGCATGTGACTTTGATGTAAAAATGTCATTGCAAATTATTTACATGCAGAGCCCCTAGACCTCAGCTTTATCCTACCTTAATTTGTTTCTTTGCTGCTTTGCCTTCGCACTCCCAGGAGTCAAGATCAGCAGCTCACTCATATGAAAACAAGTCTGTAATTTAAACCATCAATCATGCCCATATTGAAGAATCTCACTCCTCAGCTGTAGTCAGAAGAGTTGTAGGAGGAGGAATAAGAGGACAAAAGGCTATGTCCATGTAGGAATTTAGCAGAAGCTACTTATCTCACTCAAAAGCACCAACTGTTCTGTACATTTTTCTGTAGTCCTACTGCATGGAGCAAGAGCATCCGGTTGCTCCGTTGCTACTTTCAGAGGTTCAAGGCCACAGCATTAACGTGTCTGTTAGGATAATTCTCTTTGGAAGTCTTGTAATCACTGTCAGGTCTTTTCAGGACTCCATTCTCAAACAAATGGTAAATAGTCTACAGACAGTCACAGGGAAGCAATTGGGAAGAAACAGTTTTCCCCCTAATTCCTGCTTCCCATTCAAATGTATTCCTAGAACGTTCACCCCTTCCTCCCGCATTGACAGAGTGATGCCTGGAATGATAGAAGCACGTTTCTGGGTATGCCATTGTGGTACACACAATGTATTCTCAGAATGACTTCCATGAATGACTCAGGTCAGTGTAAGTGTATAAAAATCTGGTGCAGAGGATGAGCGAACCGTAGCCTTTTCAGCATGAGTGTGCTGGATCTGAGTAATGATGCTCTCAAGCTGACTGGTCCAGTTAGGAAAGGAGTGTGCATCAGACTCTGAGACTTCAAATGTCATCATGGAGGAACTAACAACTGTGACTGCATCAGTTAGCTTCACTGGACCAGTTAACTTCGGTGAGACAGGAACATCACTGCCTGTTTGACTGTAGCAATGGAAAAGGTCAGGGGCAAAACCAAGCCGACTGCAATGCATCGAAATTTAAGAAAGGAAGAGTGAGTGCAGGTGCTCAACAGTCCCTAGAGAATACTCCTGAAGAAGAAAACAGATGGTTGATACCCATGGTTAGCATCTGTTGCAAGGGCTGCAGTTGTAAACAGATGTGTTTTTGCCCTTGAGGGCTCACATGGTAATTTAGGAGACAGACACTAAATAATTAATTACACAGTTAATTATACAATTAAAATTGTGATAAGTACCACAAAAGAGTGTTATATATAAGAATAGAACAAGACCTAGTCTGATCTCAAGAAAGGATTTTATATGGTGAGTGATATTCAGGCCACATTTCAGAAGATGAAAAGCAAAGCAGGAGATGGAAATGATGTGGGAGATGCTATTTTATCAGCCGAGTGTGCTGGGTATCAAGGAGTACCAAGAAGGGGGTGAGGAACACAGAAGGGAAAGCCGGCCTCTGGGGCGAGGGTGAGCAAAAAAGGGGCAGTCAGGATGGTGCCCGACAAGCCAACCATGCAGGACCTGGTAGGGCAAGTTAAAGATTCCAGATTTTTTTCTTAAGAAATCCGGGAAACTTTAAATGGCTTTTATGAGCTTGGTATAATCTGGACTTTTAAGATCACTCTGTTCTCAATGTGGAGAAAGGGTAACTGGGGCGTAGGAAGAGATACCGAAGAGAGGAAAGCAAAAATAGTTCTTTCAAAAGAGGAAGGCCCCCGGTCCCTTCCTGCTGTCCCAGAGGAACTAAAGTTTGTCACTCCGGTGCCCTTCGCAGGCTTACTGTGAGCAGATCCTGAATTGTCAACCTCTTGGGCACATGTCACCACATTTAGCATTCTTATAGTCTACTCCTTTCAAGTAATCTCTGAGAAATCATGCAGCCATCTCTTGATCTGAGATTTATAGGTGGTAATCTAGCCTTTCCAACCAATATACCTGTGAAATATACCTGTGAAATGCCTCAGAGTTCATGGAAAATGGGATTCAAATATCCATTTACTTTGGAACAAAACAATTTTGAAATCCATTCACAGTCGTTTCATGCTATACATTTTCCATGAACTTCTCGAAAATTTCATATGCATAAATTTCAAAAGTTTTCAACTAAAATTATCATTTATTTCACCTCCTATGAACTTTTTGAAAAACCCTTGGATTCTCACGGTGATTTAGCCATTTTTTTGGATCATCAAATATTTGTTGAAGAAATATAATCTAATTAAGCAGAAAGATAAATAGGTAGGCAAACAGACAGACAGACTATAGTATCAATCCAGTCCGCTCGTAGCCCAAGGAAATGGGGATCTCACACTTGCTTATTTGTCATCGTTCTGTGGTTTTCATTATATTTGTTCTTTCTACTTGACTGTGATCAGCAGTTGGCAAACTTTTTCTCTTTTGAATTGTGAACAGTTTTGCTGCACAATCTGATGTTTTGATGTATTTTAACAGCAATGGCTTGCAGACACATTCCATCATTCCAGAATCAGGATAAGGATTTTTATTTCTTGAAGATATCTCAACATTAGTGATAATAATCTTTTCTCAGAAGCCCCTGGTCAACTTTATTCATACTGCATTTGAGGGATCTTGCAAAAGTTAATGGAAAATATGTATCATGGAAAAACTGTCCATGAATTTTAAATTGTTATGTATTAAAATAAACTTATCTTTTCATTCCATTTTCTCTGAATTGTTTGAAGTACCATTATACTAAGTTTTTCACAGGGAAATAAAATCTGTATCACTTTTCATCTGATTCATTTATCTTACACGTATTAAGATTCTCATCCTGTGATGAGAACAAAGGGAGGTTTTTCTGAAGCAAGAAGCTTTCGTGAGTCACTGCACAAAATTAGGATCTGTTACTAAGGGAAATAAAAAATTGGCTGTCAGGTACCTGTGTCTGCTTTCTGTACAAAAATTAAAGGGAAATCACAAAACAATCAAGCCAGTGAATGATACCGGAAGAGTCCCTGCAGGACCTGCAGTATCACTGTCACCTTGTGAGCTTGTTGGAAACCTCAGTCCCCGCCCTTCTCAGGACCTGCTACATGAGTGCTCAAGGGGCCTGGCAATCTGTGTTTTAACATGTTGAGCTGTGATTGCGAGGCAAAGCACTGCTAATGAAGCAGGCACAGAACTAGTGAGCAGACCAGAGGTTGATGCTGAAAAATACATGGCAAGGGTTTGGAGGAGAGATCAGAGCTGGAAAGCTTAACCAATTGAAACTGAGGCTTGTTTCATGCTAGTCAAAGGAAACCATTTACCCTAATCTCAATCACATTCTCTTCCTTATCTATCAGGAGAGTCTATCCTGGCCGCCACAATAAGACAAATGGGGTCGAGATAAGAAAATACTCTGCAAAAACTATAAGAGGAAAACACAATAAATAATTCACTGGGAAGTGTGCCCAGGCAAGAAAGATTTGAGTAAGCTTAAGATTTGGAAAATAGACAGTGAATTCTGGAGCAGAAGAGCAGAGATGGAAGCACGGAGTGTCTGGGAGGTATGCTCTTTCATACATCCAGAATAACAATTACAGGTTCTCTGTCTGGACATTCCCAGAAGGCTGATCAAAGAACATGACAGACACAGCTGCAGGCTGCCAGCCACTATGCCTTTATGGAGATTTGCATTCTATACAAGGAGCACTTTTGAATCCGAACTGTGGGGGAGGAGATAAAAGGTTGCTTGTACCATTTTAATGTTTCTGAGTATAAGTAGAAGCTATGCACCTGCTGCAGGTGTTGTTCAAAGTGGCAGGAAAGCCTGGCTTATCATGGGCTGAAAAGCTTAAAATAGGAGAGGTGATGGAAATAGCAGGATACAATCTACAAAGACTATCACCAGGTCATGTGGTGAAGGTCATACATGGCTTTCTCCTGCTTTGGAATGTCCCGGTAACATGGCCCACTGACTGTGACCATGAAAGACCAGCTTTAGAAGGAAGGAAACTAGAAAATCAGACTCACAAAGCTATTTGACAAAAAGATGCTAATACTTACAAGGTAAAAGAGGAAAGCTAGAGGTGAGTTTTAGACATCCACACCTCATTCACACCCAGTGTAACTGGGTTCAATTCCCAGCACAAATTCCTGATTACTACTTCATGCTAATCTATACCATGGGAGGCCATGGGTGATAGCCTAGGTATTTGGGTCTCTGCCGTTAATGTGAAAGACTGGGACTGAATTCTTAGCTCCTGGCTTCACCCCTAGTCATTTAGGAAGTGAACCAAGGGAAAGAAGCATTCTCTTTCTCTCTCTCCTCTTGCTTTGAATTTTAAATAAGTGAGCATTTTTAAATATGTTGTACAAAATTAGCATGCATACCACTTTAAAGTTTTCTTCAATCTGCCCATAATGATTGTCACATTTTAATGTGCCGGCCTGGCGCAGTAGCTCAGTGGCTAAAGTCCTTACCTTGCTTGCACCAGGATCCCACATGGGCACCAGTTCATATCCAGGCTGCTTCACATCCCTTCCAGCTCCCAGGTTGGGAAAGACAGCCCAAGCCTTGGAACCTGCACCCCACTTGAGAGACCCAGAAGCAGCTCCTGACTCCTGGCTTTGGATGGGCTCAGCTCTGGCAGTTGCTGCTACTTAGGGAGTGAACTAGCAGATGGAAGATCTTTCTCTCTGTATCTCTTCCCTGTACATCTGCCTTTCCAATAATAAAAAAAAAAATCTTATGGATTTTTTAAAAATGTGCATCTGCATCACCTTGAGGCTTTGCAGAAGCAGCTTCTGTTGCAAATCTGTGGATGAGCATGGCAGTGGGTGCTGCTAACTCCCTAGTTTGGAGACCACACGTTGAGAAGCACTTAGGGATTAGCTAAGATTTCTGAAGATGAAAGAACTCTAAAATTTCTTTTGTATTTTCTACTTCTCAGTTTTTGCTGATGTCCAAACACACGTGATGCATTGTAAGACCTAGAAATTGTGCTGTAATCAGAATTCTGTGATTATTGCTAACTAAAAACAGCTAGAATACCAGGTCTCGCATCTCTAGTCTTGACCGCACAGCACACCCATCTAACAAGCACAGAGAAGCAAGGATTGCAGATATAATCTACATCCTTGTAGCCTTCTTTTTTCTTCCTTTAATTTCCCTTCCTTTTTTCCTTCCTCCCTTGCTTCCCTCCTTCCTTCCTTTTTACCTCCTTTCCTAGCTTTTCACAACAGAAATGAGAGGACTAGAAATTCTAGTTAGAATGTAAACATTATGGTACAAAGCAAAAGAAAAAAAAAGAGAAGAAAAGAGAAAAAAATAGTAAATGCTGCAGAAGATTAGCTTGCTGAAAAACAGTTTGCTTTTTTTTTTTAAATATTTGTTTATTTATTTGAAAGACAGTATGAGAGTAAGAGAGTGAGAGAGATTTTTCATATAGTGGTACACTCCCGAAATGTCCCCAATGACCAAGGCTGGGGACGCCAGGCCCAAACCGGCAGCCATGAGCTTCTTCCAGGTCTCAGACATGTAGAAGCCTAAATACATGGTCCTTCCTCTGCTGCATTCCCAGGAATGTTAGTAGGGAGCTTAACAGGAAGTCCAGCAGCTGGGACTCAAACTCATATCCATATGAAATGCGAGCAGCATAGGTGGTTGCTTTGCCTGATATGTCACAACACTGGCCCCAGTTTGCTGAAATATCTTTAAAGAATATCATGAGAATGCAGGACACATAATATCCTGAAAGCAATATTGACCAAGAAATTTAAGAATTGAAAGTAGACATGAGTAACAAGTTTGTCCTACTGGGATGTGAGGTTATAATCAATTTTAAATATTGTGATTCTTTCTTGCTAGATTTATTTATTTATTTATTTATTTATTTAGTTAGTTAGTTAGTTAGTTAGTTAGTTAGTTGAAACAGACCTACTTACAATAAAGTAAAGACAGAGAGAGACAGAGATCTTCCACTTGCCAGTTTACCCCTCAAATGACTATAAGAGCTAGGACTGGATTAGGCCAAAGCCAGGAGCCTATAGCTCCATCCAGGTCTCTCAAATGTGTGGCAGGTCCCAAGCGTATGGACCATCTTCAATTGCCTTTCTAGTCTCATTATCATGGAACTGGATAGAAAATAATGTACCTGGGACTGGCACTGGGTAAGCGATAACAGCTTTGCGAGCATAGCAGCTGAATGCACTGGACCAAAATGTGGATCCCAGTGTTAGGATCCTGAAGGTGTTCGTTGCAAAGAAAATATAATAAAGACAATTTTGTACAATGCTTCTTTGACTATGTGTTATGTCTCTTTTTTCATTGTTATAATCATTAGCATGTTTCATGTGAATTTAGGGCAAATATCACTATTTATTTAAATGTCTTTGTCCAAGTTTGTTGTCCCTATCCCTCCTATTCCAAGTGACTTACAATGAACACTTTGTACGCAAAAATTTCTCTGTGTTTAAGATGATATTCTTTGGATACATTCCAAGATTTGGAATAATCTGTCTCAGCCTTGGAAACTAAAAAGTTTCCTCTCTACATATTACAGAGCCACTTTGAAGAGAAGTTACTCATTTCTCTCATCCCCCAGTAATTCTCTGACTCCAGCACTGACTATCTTGAACTTCTTTATCTGCCAATTTGTCAGTGTAAATTTATTTTTATGTAGATTTTGTTATTTATTAATAAAATGAACATTTTATATTTACAAGTGAAATATATTTTCTCATTCATACTTACTGATGATTTAGGTTTGTTATCTCAATTCATAAAATTACATTTATGTTTGAAAATTAATGAAATAAAACAAAGTTTGAAAACAGAACACTTTAGGTGACATAGGAGAACCATGAGTCTTGCAGAAAGTCAGCTGTAGCTTCAAGTTTTCATCTTTGGAGTGTAAACATTGTATAATTTTTGAGAAAAATCTTCACATTGTGATTCCTCTAAGCCACTACTCTGAAATGTTCCTCGGCAGAAACACATCACCAAGGATGTGGCAGAGTGAAAGACCCGCATTCTTGGGTAGAAGACATATGGTTCACATCGAAAGGTTTGAGTTCTTTCCTTTTGGGATCAACCTTCAAGTGGGAAGAGAGGCTATGCATCCAGTGACAAACATCCTGAATACCTGCCTGCCATTTCCCAAACTACTTACTAGAATGAGCACATCTGCCAATGCATTGCTTAGTAAACACTGACTGGGAAAAAGCAAGCTTGATGACAGTTGCTGGCTTTCACATTTCCTTTGCCTGCGGACCGGTGATTAAGAAGGTGTCAAAGAGGCCAGTGTTAACACCGGGGAAGAACTGCATCTGGAAAACTCTTGTTTCAAGAATCGTCCATGGAGGGGCTATTTGGTCCTGGTCACCAGGACAGTTGATCTTTGGGGTTATTGACAAAGACCATAAATGTGTGCCCATTCTTCTTCTTCTGTCAACAGTCTGTGACATTTCTATTTGGTTAATCATGGATCAATCATGCAGAAACACAAGGTAAGTGAACAAAGGTTCCAAAGCTCAAGATGTCCCAGAAACTGAATTCCTGGCCAATTGAGCACTTCTTCAAGAAGTGTGACACAGTTGAATCTACACACACACACAAGTACGTATTTAACATATGTTGAATATGTAATAAATGTATTTATATTTAAAATGTAATAAGCATACTTAATGTATTTGTGTGTGTGCATCCAATAAAATGCCATGGTAATATTTTGTATGACATTCTTTGCTTGATTAATTTATATTAGAAAAAAAAAGAATGTGTTTTAAAAACACAATCTTAAAAAATCGTTTCCAGCTGGAGGTCTATGTTTCTTGAGATGTACTCTGTATCAGTTCGTTTGTCTCAGCGGTGTAAAATTGTAGTAAAAATAAAATCTGTAGTTTATAAGGAAAAATAATTGCCTCACACACACACACAAAAAAAACAGACACACAGATATTCGACGTTGAGATTAAGTTGTTGCTTGGGATGTCCACATCTCATTTTGTGTTGCCTGGTTATAATCCCACTCCCTCGACTTCAGTTTCAGCATCTTCTTAATGTGCATCCTGGGAGGCAGCTCGTAACAGCTCAAATACTAGGGTCCCTGCCACCCAGCAGGGAGGTCCAGATGGAGTTCCAAGCTTCTGACTTCAATGGTGCCCAATTCTGATTTCTGTGGGCATTTGGGCAGTCAACATTTAAGTGCTCATCATCAGCATACAAGTGTTTGTGTGTAACTCCCCACGCATGTGAATCCTTTATGCGAAAATCAAATAGAAAAAACATGAAAAGTAAAAGCTCGCAGTTTCCACCTCCCCCTTGACCACAACCTCTCCCAGTTCGCCCATTCACTATATCTAATCCCTAAGTGTGTTGGTTCCCATGCGTCTGAGTTTCAAAGCAACGGTACTCTTCCAAGAGCATTTGGAAAGTCCCAGAGAAAATTTTCCATAGTTTGAACCCATGGTGGGACCCTACAAAGACCCTGCAAAACATCCTGGATTTCTTACAGGACAGGTTCACATTCTCAAACCATCCAGAGAAAAGTATTAATAGCACTCAAATTGAGAAACTTGGTGTTTGTGCAATAGTGATAACTTTGCAAAGGCAAAACAAATGGTAAGAAATTCCCAAGACATCAGCACTTCTCTGCTATAGCCTAGTAAGCAATTCACTTGGATGGGAAAGAAGACAAGACAAATGGGAGGAGACAAGTTGGACAGAGATAACGTTGAAATCCCAGGTACGTTTCCTCCACTTCCTTCCTTGGCTCCCAGGTTGGGGTGAGAAAGAGAGCAAGAGAGAGAGAGACAGACAGACAGACAGACAAAGAGACAGAGATAATGAGGATGAGAAGGAGAATGGCTGTGTAGGCAGAAGGTACTAGAAAGAAATTGTTCCTATTTCTCACAACAGGAGTAAAAGGGTGTGGGCTTCCTAGAGTTGACATGCAACAAATACTGAAAGAACTACTTCGAAAAGAGACCTGGATGGGAATAAGGGACTGTAAGACATTCCAGAGGCAATGTTTTTGGGCTAGAGACTGAGAATCTGAAGTGCTGGCTATCCTAGCAGACACATGGATGTGAAGGTACTTCTGTAATGCCCCTCAGGTAAAAGATACAACCCTGAAAGAGGGGCGAAGTGACTTTCCCTTTTCTTAGATATGGGACACTCAAAACCGACGTGAATTTTATTGTTGTTGCTTAAGAATATGACCTGTACTTCAAAGACTGTGGCCTGAAGTTAGAATATTTACCAACTGGAAGTTCTGTTCTAACTTAGTCCGATGAACTATAAACTGGAGGTAGTTTTCCTTTCATTTAGTCACATTGACCATGACAGATATTAAACATTTCATGTGATGCTGCTGTTTTGTAATTCCATCTTTTCTATTACCAAAAGCCTCTTACAATTTTGTTGTTTGTATGTCAAGTCTGGTAGCATAACTGAAGATACCCTGTAAATTTAAAACCAGGACTAACTGCATATAAAATGCCTAGTTTAAACACATTTTGAATATTAAATTATTATTAGCTGAAGGAGACATTTGTTTAAAAAAAATTACCTGGAATGGCAAGTATAATTTTGGAGTATCTGGGCTAACTGGGTTTTTGAAAAATTAAATAAGAAATACAAAATTACATTAACAGCCTGTCATACACCTCTGTTAACTAAAGCCAATATTATCTTTCAAGTGTGATACATATCTATGGATTTTAGTCTACACCCAGAAATCCAAGAAACTTACCAATTATTTATCAAGAATTCTGGCCACTATTAGTGAAGCAAAAGGATACAGGTTAGCAGAAGATACAACTTCACCTGCCGCCATCTCAGCAACATTCAATGCCTGTGCACCAATCTGAAGCCAAATAGGACACTTTCCATGGGATATCTACTATGTTATGTCTGTTGAGTGCAAACAGTTCTCATAAGCAAAAGAAGATCTCCTCTTTTTCTTCTATTGGCCAATCCATTTGTTTGGTTTCTCCAAATCGTTTGGAGAATTGGATTTTCTAGCTTACATTATTTGATGTTAGGAAGAAAGTCTATGAATTCTTTTCCTTCTTCATGAGGATAATTATTTATTCTACAATTGTGTTATTCACATGCCATAACAGCAAATTGATTTGAGAATGTTAGTGGCAAGTACTCAAGTTTCCTTCCAACAAATCTACCTCAGGATTGGGTATTCTTCCCTGAAGAAGAAGTGATGAGGTCTACTTAGTTCTAACTTTTGATTTGCATTGATAGTCTTCATTCCCCACATAAGGCACTGGGCCATAATATACAAATTAGTTTTTAAAAATTACCATGATACTAGAACATTCTTTAGAGTCCAGAAATAACAAATTCAATCGAGTTCAAAGCCACACAGAAGTATTTCTAATCTATAAATCAATCTCTTTTCTACTGATTAAATGTTGTTTTCTACATGATCTGGAGTTACTGGAAATAAGCCATGTTTTCTTCTCTGGGGTTGTACAGGTGTTGCTCTACTGTTTGCTTTGGAGCCTCATTCCCATCTTTGACATATCAGAAAGAGATTGAAGTAAATCCTGACAGAACTGTATTTAACATTAGCCTCTGCCTTTGCTGAAGTATTCCGCCCAGTTGGGATTCACCATTATCTTATGAAAGTGATAACACCATAGAATATCATTCATGGAGGGAGAGAAATGTTATCCCATAAGAGGAGGGGGTAACGTAGGCCAGAAGACTCATAATCATCTCCATGTTTCTTAAAGAATTTTTTATATTTGACATACTTCCATTGTCCTTCCATGAAGACAAAACCAGGGAAAAAGCAAAATTTATCTAAAAAAGAAACAGTAGTAAAGATATCAGCATTATTGTGTAACACAAGGAATGGGAATTTTAATATATCTTACTATTTTATATTAGAACGCCTGATTTATTAATATTATCAAGTATTTGATCTTAGATGGGAAAGTTACTTCATATTTCTCATGTAAAAGAACAATTAGTGATGTTGGATATGTGTATAGCTTCAGGCGACAAGCACATTAGTGTACCTAGAACAACAACAGCAAGTAGCTCAGTCTCATTTTTGATGTCTTTCCATCCCACCTATCCAACCTGCGTGGTCTTTGGCCATTTTAAATGGCTTCCTGATTTTTTTTTCCCAGTTGCTGACTTCTTACCATCAATCATCCCAGATCTAAAAATAATTTAGGTGTGTGAGATTTGAGGCAAATCCTATCATAACCTAGAGCTGAGTAGGTATTCTCAAACTTAATTCAAGTTCAAAGGCTTTCTAGTATCCAGTTTGGAATTTCCTGCAGTATTATCATTCCCTAAACCACTCTACTTTTCTCTCTTGGTCTTCCTTACACCTGTTTCACTTCTTCTTCTTCCCATTTAACTCCTGATCTTGCTCAAAGTTGTATTGCTGAAACCTTTCCAGGTTTTTGTTTTCACTCCAACTTTCCTGCTGCTCCTCAACTACCAATTATTCTATTAAGTGCTTTCAAACTAACGTCTAATTGGTCATACCTTATAAAAACAAGACACCTTTGGTGGCCCAAAAGTCATATAGGAAAACGTTCCTTTGAACAAAGCAAAATTTTGTAAAAAGCAAACATTTGCTAGAGATGGATTACTGTAATATCTAAACTTGACCTTCCAAATTTCCTTCTGATAGTTGTCTCAAAATTAATATTCATTAGTTCTTTTCTGAGTTCCATAATGAATATGCTGCATTACAATAGCTAATAATAGTTTTCAACTACTGAACCCCAATAGTGAGTAAAGTATTCTGACAGTCTTATCTCATTCATCTTCAATTCTGTCAGATAGTTCCACTTTGCCTGTGGGGAAACTGAGGCTTACATAACTTCCTCCAGATGGTGAACCTTGTATCTGAAACCAAAGCAAATCCCATGTTAATAAACAAATAAATAAGCAAAACGAACAGTTACCTGCACAACATTCCCCATCAAGATCGACTTCCAAGATGCACATTGTCAACCCTTCTTCAATGTGGCTAAGAATACCCAGAATTTCTATGTTCCAGTAAGCATACATGTTGTAAGGTAACATGCTTCTTTATAACAATACCAAAAACCAGTTCTCTGACTTTTAAAGCCTTTTTTGCAGGGAAATATCTTTCATAAATGTTGACTCCAGTCATGCAGGCAAATGAGTGGTGCTACCTCCTTCTGCTACATGGAAAAGTTAATACTAACTTTCAACGCCAGAGTAGAAATTCATTTGTTTTGTATGATTTCATCATATCTTGGCTTGAAGACAGAAGGTTCAATGACATAATTTGTGTTTGTTTTTTGAGTTTGGCTACCTTGTACAGAAACACCAGATAATCATGACTCAAAGAAGGCAGGACTTTATCACGTTCTTATACTTAAAAGTTTGATAAAGAAATTTAAGGAATATTTTAGAGACTTCATAATTCTCTGGCAACTCAATCATGTTCAAATCCTCACTCCACCATTTTTGTCATGCAGTTTCTCGTCCTTGGCTGAGGCAGATGTGTTCATTTGCTGGGGTTGCTGTAAATGACCACAAACTTGCTGCTTCAAAGCACCAAAGATTTATTCTCTCAGTTCTAGAGAACACACACTTCTAGTCAGTGTCACTGATCTCAAGTAAGAAGACTGTCCTCTTTCCAAGGATTTCTGGGGAGGATCCGTGGCTTGCCTTGCCAACTTCTGTATTTGTTATTCCTTTGATATATGACCACAGTGCTGCAACCTCTGCCTCCCTGCTCACATTATTTTTTTTTTTGTCTTTGAATGGGTCAAATCTCCCTCTGCATTTCTCCTGTAAGGATGCTGGTGATTGCTTTCAGGGCTCACTGGTAAAAATGCCCCCCTCCAAAACTCGTTTGAATTTAACTGCCACTGCGATGGCATTACAGAAGGGATTTTTTTTAAAGATTTATTTATTTTTATTGGAAAGGCGGATATACAGAGGAGGAGAGACAGAGAGGAAAGTCTTCTGTCCAGTGGTTTACTCCCCCAAGTGACCGTAATGGCTGGAGCTGAGCCAATCCAAAGCCAGGAACCAGGAACTTCCTCCCAGGTCTCTCACATGGGTGCAAGGTCCCAAGGTTTTGGGCCGTGCTCGACTGCTTTCTCAGGCTATAAGCAGGGAGCGAGGACTTTAATCACTACACTATCATGCCGGGCACCAGAGGGGTCTTTTAATGGGTGATGAGGACATAGGGACACTGCTCTCATGAATGAATTAAAACCATGATTGTAAGAGCGGTTATAAAGGAGAAGCGTTCAATTCCTCTTTCCTCTCTTTTTCCTGCATTCAGAGGCCCTTCTACCTCCTGTGATGAAACAATGTAACACTAAGTCCTTACCTGGCTGTCAGAGGCATGTTCTAGCACCTCCTGTCTTCCAAAATTATGACCCAAACAGATTTCTTTTGCTAATTATTTATGCAAACTAATTTGTTGCAGTAGCAAGAAACAGACGAAGACGAGTGCCATCTGGATAATCCAATGTAATATCCCTCTCCCAAGATCACACTTTAATCAGATTTGTAAAGTCCTTATCTGTCCCATAAAGTGACATTTACAGGTTCCAGGGACTGGGACAAGAATATATTTCAGAGACAGGGGAGGGGCTCTAATCAGCCCACCAAAATGGACAGCCACCCAGTAGATCCATATCCCAAGGGAAAAGAGTCCTCTTCCTTTAAGGACATGCTTCAAAAATTATACACATAAATTCTGCACAACCTGCATTAGTCAGAAATGTGTTTCTCCATTAGGCAGCTGTGAATCAGGCTGGAAATTAAACCTTATGTTACTATTTTTCAGGATCTCAACTTTATGTGAACGAAGAGGAGGACAGATATTATAAGGCAAATCACAGTGTCTTTGACCACCTGCATTTCCTCTTTATTTCATCTGTGTAAATAGATTTATAATTGTATATACTTGTAGAGTGTACTGTAGCCTTTCAATGCATGTGTACAATGTGTAATCAGCAATATAAGGATAACCATTATATCAACCACCTTAAAAATTGCCCATTCATTTTTGTTGAAAAAAGTCAAAATACTCACTGAGAGAGCCAAACTCTATGGTGCAGCACATTAAACTGCTGTTGGCGATGCCAGCTCACCTCATATTAGAATGTCATTTTGGGTCATGGCAGATTCTATTCTGTTCCAACCCCCTGTTAATGTGCTGGAGAAAGCAGCTGAGGGTACTAGGAGCCCTGCCATCTGTGTGCAAGACTGCAATGAAGCTTCAACCTGCTTTAGACATGACTATTGGGACATTTGGGGAATTTGCAGAAAGATCTAATAAATGCAAGGTCTCTGCATATATTTCTTCCTCTCTCTCTCTATTCCATTATGGCTTTCATATAAATAAAGTTTATAAGATAATCTTATAAGAAAGTAACACTGGGCCCGGCATGGTAGCCTAGTGGCTAAAGTCCTCGCCTTGCAAGTACCACTATCCCATATGGGTTCCAGTTTGTGTCCCACTTATCCTGTTACCCATCCAGCTTCCTGCCTGTAGCCTGGAAAAGCTGAGGACAGCCCAAACCCAGAAAGAAGCTCCTGGTTCCTGACTTCAGATCAGCTCAGCTCTGGACTTTGCAGTCACTTTGGGAGTGAATCAACAGATGAAAGATCTTTCTGTCTCTCGCCCTCTCTGTATATCTGACTTTCCAATAAAAATAAATAAATCCTTTTTAAAAAAAGGGAAAAAAAGGAAACACTTTGGGGGAAAGTGTGTGGTAGCATCCCATAGACACCTGTTCTAGATCTGGGTGCTCCACTTCTTTCTTTCTTTACTTTATTTTTGTTGGAAATGAAAATCAGATTTGTGGAAAGTGAGACAGAGAGACAAATCAGCCTGCTGGTTTACTCCTCAAATGGCCACAAAGGCTGGAGCTAAGCCAATCTGAGGCCAAGGGCTTCTTCCAGGTATCCCATGGGAGTGTAGGAGCCCAAAGCTTTGGACAGTCCTCTACTGCTTTCCCAGGCCACCAGCAGAGAGTTGGATGGAAGTGTAGCAGCCGGGACATGAACCAACATCCATATGGGATCCCAGGGCTTGCAAGGTGAGGATTCAGTCATTGAACAACCACGCCAGGCCCAGATGTTCTACTGATAATACAGTTCCTGGTTAATGAGACTGGAAAAGCAATGTGAGATGGCCGAAAAGTTTGGGCTTCTGTCATCCTATTGGAAAACTAGATGGAGTTCCAGACCTCTGTTTTCATCATGCCCCAGTCCTGGTATTTACAGCCATTTGGGGGGTTAAACAGCAAATGCAAGATCTCTGTCTCTCCCTCCCTGTCTGTAAATCTGCATTTCAAGCAAGTAAATACAATTTTCAAAAGCTCTTGCAAACTAGTTATTTGCAAATATGAAACACTTACATCATTTGTAGCTGTCAAATTGTGCCAAAGAATGCTGTCAGTCATTCCTGCTATCCTTGTGCACCTTGGCATCCATTAGTTATCTTCTTTCCACCCTCTTCACATCTTTCCCTAGAAATCATATTCTTCTATATACTTCTCTGAAGTCAAATTTACCTCCATATATACGTGACTACATACCTGGCTTATTTTAACTGGGAAAATGGTTTCCATTTCCATATATTTTGCTGAAAATGACAGGATTTCATTCTTCATTATGGCTCATTAATATTCCATCATGTATATCAACCACATTTTCTTTCACTCAGATTTATTCCATATCTTGGCTATTATGACTAGTGCTACAAAATGTCACAGATATCTGTTAGGTGCAGATGTTGGCAAAGGCTCAGAGGTACTGTCTTTATCTTCTGATAAGTTTGAGACCTATTTTTTTAATAATGTGTACATAGTTGATGTACATATCATCTCCCAAGTGCCTCAGTACCCTGGGATGGGAAATGGTCACCAAATGTCATCCCAGGATCACCAATGCAGAGCATGCTCCTAGGGTTCTGCTTAAGCAGTTTAGATAGTCCAGAAATGATGTTGGTCTCACCAATCCAAGAATGAGGAAATACTTCCAAGGTCCATTACCTGACATAGTCTGTCACCCACATTAGTCTATGCACACACTGGTTGTAATTGCTGGGTCAGTTCTGTCTCCTGCCCCATCTCAGTGTAATTCAATGGATGCTGTGGTCCAGCGCAACCAGGTCACTACACACTCAGCTCTCACATACACCAGCAGTAACTGTAGCCCATTTGGAGTGACCCCAATAAGTCCTTTTGCTTACCAGTATGTGCAACAGACTGGTCCAGTCTGTCCCACATCCCATTCAGCTCTCATATATATCAATAGACATTGATCCTAGTTCAACCAAACTGACCTCACTATCCAGCCCACACTTACTGCCAGTGGATGCCACCACCTATCTATCCAGGCCAACCCCCAGTCCTGGTTCTCATGCTCACCAGTGCGAGTTGTAGTCCATTAAAGATGTGCCCATAGTTTCCCTACTAGACCCATTCCCAGTCCTCGATCGTGCAGTCTCCAGGTGGTTCTGCAGTTATCTTGACAGAATTTGCCCCTCAGGTCCCAGCACTTGCCAGCCAGTGCTGGGGCAAAGCCCAACCATCCTGCACTTACTCTGGCTCATGCATCCACCAGTGGATACAGATGGTTAACCCAGCCTGCTATCCCTAAACCCAGTTCACATGCAGGCCAACAGATGTAGCCCTGCCTGGCGTGGTGTATGCCCAATATCAGTTTCCGCTTTCACCAGTAGGAGCAATAGCTCAGCAGGTGAGCCCCCACGGCCCCTGTGCTGGATTTATACTCACTCTTTCCTGCCATGAGTCTCACATGTGCTGGTGCATGCTGCAACCCAGTCTGTCATGGCCTGCCTCACCTCAGCAATTGCTGGCAGGTGCTGTAGCTAGGCCTGACCAAATCTTCACCTGATTCCAGCTCATGCTGGTCAGTGCTGCAGCGTAATTCAGCCCAACCAACCCCTAATCCTGGCCCTAATGTGAACTGACTTTTGCGGCCTGATCTGACATAGCCTGCACAGCATCCTGGTTCTCAGAGCTGCCAGTGAACATTACAAATTGACCCAGTCTAGCCTACCCCCCGGGCCTGACCCACACGTATTCTGGTGGGTACTGTAACCTTGCCTAGTCTGGGCTGCTTCCAGCCTTGGTTCTTGCACTCACCTGCAGGGACTGCATTCTGAAAGAGAAGTTCCACAAACTCCTCTATGAGGTCTCCTCCCAGTGGCAGATCTTATGCACACCTGTGTGTCTTCGGCCCAGACTGACTTAGTCCACCTCTTATCCTGGCAGTAACAGTGGCCTTGACTAAGTGGCCCACAGCCATTCTGGTTCTTACTATTGCGTGGTACAGCCAAGACACATCTGGCTCATGGCCAGACACAGCTCTCAAGCTATGCAGCAGGTGCCAAGACCTAGCCAAGCCCATCCTACACCCAACTTGGCTTTCATTACCACCAGTATGTGCTGGAGTCTAGCCCAGTCTGGTGCACCCCAGACCCAGTCCACTCCCATGCCACGAGTTACTTCAACCCGTCCATCCCAGATCTCCACTAACATTCTGGTTCTCATATCCCCAATGGGAACAAATCGCAGCCAGTGTGTCTCCTTAGCTCCCCTTCCAGGCCAGATCTTCCAGCCACAGATCGTGCACATGTCAGTGGTTATTCTGATCCAGCTCAGCAAAACCCATCCTTTGTCTTGGCCTTTGCTGTTATATTGGATGATTCTACCTGGCCTGTTCTGGCCCACCCCCAGTCCCAACTCTCACTGGCAAGTGATGTAGCCTAGCCCTTTTGAGTAATTCCTCATATGCAACACACTCCTTCAGGGGTTTTCCCTCCCACACATCCCCTTACTCCATTTCTTGGGCATTCCACAGTCCATGTGCCCCAGCCTGGTTTCCCAAATCCCAGTCTTTCATTGTGGTGTTTTACTGGCCAGGAGCTGTGCCAAACTACTAACATCCAAAGCTCCTGGCATGTCTGTTTGCCTAGAACCTTGTCCCTCTGCCCACTCAAGTTCCTAGCACCTTCAAAGTTTCCCAGCCTGATTCACCAGCACAGTGCACCAGCATATTAACCTAGGGCTCTCCCTTCCCTTCTTCTCAACCCTCCCAGGACCAAAGAAGTGGGGAAATCCCGAGGCTCACTCTGGTTGCCTCAGTGTGAGCCCCCAGATCCCTGCACACCCCCCACTGATGCTATCCCCTAGACTCCATGCAAGCCCAGACCTCCCTGCTCCCATGAGCTGATGTACCCATGGCGGGCGCAATGGCCAAATGTGATACTTTTAAATCCTTACTTAGAACTGTTTTGGTCTGCGTCACAAAAACAACTAGTTTTCCCAATCAGATAAGGACTGAAATCACTGACTATTATAGCACTATTAATATAGATCTTAAAGTGTCAGACAGCTTAGCAAACCAGTTTTCTCTCTTGTGAGCTGTGTGATTAGTAAGTAAGTTAACCTGTCTGGGCCTCATCTAAATGAGGTTGCAAATAATATCTACTTTGCTACATTCTTTCATGAATAAGTTGCTTAAAAAGAGACAACACTAAAGCAGTGCCTGGCACATAGTAAGGAGTACATGTGTGTACTGAACATTAACTTACTAATGTGAGATTGTTGGATACTCATCACATTGTATTGCAGGATGTAGCTGCTACCAGAATGATTAGTTCATGCCCAAGTTTAATGCTGTTATAGATTCTGTTAACACAACAAGAAATAACTCACATAAAACAATGTCTTCAATAGTCTCTAACAATTTCCCCTAACATTGTGATAGCACACTCTTTCCTTTAGTACATTACAGCAACATATGCTTTGTCACAGCCCAAAAGTCAAAAACTAGCTTCTGTTATCTGAAACTTTGGTACTCATATTTTACATTTTGTCACAGTTAAAATCCAGCCATTAAGCATCAAATTCTGGTCCACTTGGATTTATATTTGTCTGCTGTAACAGAGATTCTAACTACCTAAAGCATAACCTTGATACATGAAAGCGTGCATTGAGGCACTTTGGGATAGCTGAGTCCATAGTCACACAAGATATTTGTAGATTTTCTGGATTACCAGCCCGGGAAGGCATCTGTACTCTCACATCTCACGGGGGTTTATTCAGCCACCAGTCCCACCTTTAATAAGGAGGGGACAAAGATTGTTCTGGAAGTTGAACTCAAACATCTAGAACTTGTCACAAAGCCATGACTCTAAGGGGAGTTTGGGAAATGTGATCTTAATCCGGCAGCCATATGTCAAACACCAGAGTAGGCTTTCTGTTCTTACAGAAGAGAATCAGATCTGGCCCTGTGGAGAGAACCAGAAACCTCTGTCACATTCGATGAAAGCAGTTATTTCTCCAGCTTACCACAATGTCTGTTAGAAATGATACATAACTTGTAACCGATTCACTTGCAATCTCCTTCCCTCCCACAGGAAAGCCTAAAACTAGTGGGTACACATGCAGTCAATAGACAAGTAAAACCCAACAGCTTATCTCAAATGACAATTTTAGGATTTTCCCTTGCAACATAATTACATTTCCTAAAATTGGAATTAATTTGCATTTTCAGTCTTTGAAAATGAAGACCCAAATATTTGCATATTCATATACTATACAGTTGGCATAGAATCATTTTATTTATAGAAAAAAAAATCCCTTATTTGAGGCTAGAAAAAATGAGAATTTTAGGTTTATGGACCAAAAGCCTAATTACAAAAGAAAAATGGGATTTCCATTTTTATTTGAATGGACAGAGGGAATATGAAATAAGAACATCATGATTTAATTTTTTTTTGCATTTTCAGTATCGCTCCATGAAGTAAAATAGGAAATAAATAAGCAAAAGTGAACATGTGGAGTTTTATAACTGCTATGAAACTCAAACCCAAAAAATTTACCTATACACTAAGGAAGAATAAGCAGCAAATAAATGGCTTGTTTTGTTTCTTCATCAAGTGACTTGCTGTATCTGTGCCTAAGCTATTTTCCCCCGATTTGGTTGGTTGGTTTTGTTTGGTTTTATTTGGTTTTGTTTTGGGTGATGTTCAGGATTTTGTGTCCTGATAGGAATTTAAATGAACGTGAAACAAAAGCACTGGAACCCAGCTGAATCCAGTGGATGAATCAGGTAGGCGTGGGTATTCACAGCACTGACTGGTTACATTTTCCTGTGCCACTGAAGCCTAAATGTCGATCAACTGGACTTGTTGCTAGAGAAGCCTATTTTCTAAAGTTCCTGGACATGATTTTAAGAAATAGAACTATTTCAGGCAAAGGATTAAAGCAAATTTGATAAGTTCACTAGGCAAGTCTGCACAGTTCTCCATTCAAAAAGCAATATAAGGAGAAACTGATTGGAAAAAGCATCTGCTCTGGACAGTAACTCTTTGGCCTGTCACTTGGGAAAAGCTCTTCCCTGCAGCAGGAAAGATTAACCATTTGCTGTTGTAGTCAGCTAGTTCATAAATGGAGTAACAGCTAATTTATTTTTCCCCTTCCTCCTCAGAATCCCAATGTTGGCAACAGGTATTCAGAGTTTATTAATGTAACACATTTTACAACGAGAAAAAGAATTCAATAAGTTCATGCAGGTCAAAAATGATGTGATCCATTGGACATGATTACCACTTACTTATGTCTTGACTTACTTGTCCTTAACCTTGTCTAGAAAGAATTCAAGATGAATTATTGGAATTTTGGATTAACTGGCAATCCTTCCTCCCACCTGAAAGTGATTTCATTACCTGAGTAACTGTTTCATAAGCTGTTTCACAAGATCTAAAACTGAAATGCCACCATTTCAGGCTGTTCATGAAAGAATGAAAGGAAGAGGAAGGAGGGAGAGAGGAAGAGGAAGGAAGAAGGGAGGGAAGAAGCAGGAAAGCAGGCAGGAAGGGAGGGAAGGAGGGAGGGAGGAAGGAAGGCAGGCAGGGAGGGAGACAGGGAGGAAGCAAGGGAGGGAAGGAGGGAGGAAGCAGGAAAGCAGGCAGGAAGGGAGGGAGGGAGGGAAGGAGGCACAAAAGGGAGTGAGGGAGGAATGGAGGGATGGAGGGAGGGAGGAAGGAAGAGATGGAGGAAGGAAGGGATGGAGGGAGGAAGGGAGGGAAGGCAGGCAGGAAGGGAGGGAGGGAGTGAGTGAGAGAGGGAGGAAGGGAGGGAAGGCAGGCAGGAAGGGAGGGAGGGAGTGAGTGAGAGAGGGAGGAAGGGAGGGAGGAAGAGAGGGAGGAAGGAAGGGAGGAAGGGAGGGAGGCAGGAAGGGAGTGAAGGAGGGAGGAAGGGAGGGAGGCAAGGAGGGAGTGAAGGAGGGAGGAAGCAAGGGAGGAAGGAAGGGAGGAAGGGGACTGGAGGGAAGCAGCAAGGTAGGAAGGGAGAAAACAAGTATTTTTACATTCTTAGACCTGTATTTATTAGCTACATTGAATATGTTCTCTTTATAACCATATCACATTAATAAGAGACTTGTTGGTTGATAAGAGCTGTGTCACAATATTATACATTTCCTGTGACCTGGGACTCTAATATATTAACAAATTCCTTTAAAGCATAGAGATCAGTGTTGGAACATGAACTGCCACCTGCAACGCCAGCATCCTGAATGGGCTCTGGTTGTTTTCCTAGCTGTGCCATTTCCAATTCTGCTCCCTACTATGGAGTCTGGGAAAGCAGTGGAAGATGGCCCAAGTATTTAGGCCCGTGGACCAACTTGGGAGACTAGAAAAAGTTCCTAGCTCCTGGCTGATGCCTAACTGAGCCCTGTCTGCTGCAGCCATGTGGGGAAAACGCGAGCACGCGAGCAAGGGAAAAATCTCTCTCTCTCTCTCTCTCTCTCTCTCTCTCTCTCTCTCTCTCTCTCTGTGTGTGTGTGTGTGTGTGTGAGAGAGAGAGAATCTGGATTTAAATAAATAATCTTTTTAAAAATAAAATGAGGTTCTCCAAAAGCTTGCCATCCTCCTTAGTGAAGTGATTTATTGAGGAATGGAAACCTCTTGGGCTTTCACTTCTTGCTGCTGCCAAAGTTTCACATTTGCCTTGATAGAACATGACTGTGCCAGAAGACATTTAATTAAATCAAATGTTTTGGAAAACACTGTATTGAAAAAAAAAAAATCAAATCCATATGCAAATAAGGTTTCAATGATGATCAAATAGGTTTCTTAAGGTATTGGCAGTTGTATAATGCTTTACAACTAGTATATGCCCATAAGTATTTTTGTCAGTTTTTAGAAATAGGAGTTACTTTAAATGTATAAATTACTTTCAGTTTGTTTTGCACTGTTTTACAACAAAAATTTAGAATAACGTAAATGCCCACCAAATGACAGTTTGTTGAAATTAGTTATAGTAGGTTATAATGAATCACACATGGCATGATCTCACTGTACAAGAGAACACATTTCAATAACATGAAAGTATATTTGGAAATTATACAAAAGTTTATGGAAAATATTTAGCAAGATATTAATAGCAATAGTCTCTGCATGAGTACATTTATGGCATTCACTGTTTGCTCTATTGGCTTTTTTATAAATATATATATATACTTCTATATTCATATATTATTATATACAGAATATATTATAAATAAATATATATATTAGTAAGGAAAGAATACCAGAATTAGATCATGATAAAGGTAGCTACATATCTTTTTAAATGAATGAGAGTTTACTATGTGCTGAACGTGGCAGTACATTCTAACTTTAATTATGTTTTAGTTTTCAATAATTCTATAAGGCAGGAGCTGATGTGACTCAGAAGATCAAGCCACTGCCTCCAACAGGGCATCCAATATGAATATCTGTTTGCATATGGGCTGCTCTCTTTCTAGTCCAGCACTCCCAGCTAATGGCCTTGCAAAAATAGCCCAAGCTCATTGAGCTCATTTGCTTCATCCTGGCCCAGCCTTAGTTGTTGTGATGGAAGATCTCTCTCTCTCAATCTCTCTCTTTCTGTAACTTTGACCTTAAAAATAAATAAGCAAGCTTTTCTTTAAAAAAAAAAAAAAAAAAGATGGCGAGGAGATATTGTGCAGTGTTGTTTGCCAAATGCTAAAATAGAAAACTGAAGATGCTAAGCGGTGCTCGAGGCCATGTGTTGTTTGGATTCACATGTAGTTTCTGACCTGGTCAGGCACCTAAGAAGCAATACTCCTTGCTACTGTTGAATATTTAGGATATTTTTGCTTTTAACTAGTATAAATAGCATGAAAATAAATAAACACATTAACAATTCATTAATATTTTAAAGCAGAAAAAGTATAAATATATTTTATCCGTTAATAATACTTTATGTCATGCTAAGGGACTATTTCCTAGGCATGTAGACAAGAAAACTTGGTAGGGAAGAAAGTGAACAAAGTATCATCGTAGCCTTTAATGTCTTAAGTGTTGCTTTCATTTGTATTTCAGCTATTATTATTACATTGATAAAATCCACTTATGTATTTAAAGGATTTCTGGGTCACCCACTTGTGGCAGAATTTAAGCACAAAAAGATAGGTAAGTCACATTTCTTGCTGTCTCTCACACAACAGAGGTGGTGAAGGCCAGACCTTGTGTTTAAATTAAAATAGAATAAAGAGGCAGAAAGAGATTGACCCTTAGATGCCATGGGGCGTGGTGAAGGACATGTAGCTGGCCGTATCATCTAGGTCGCCATGCAGGCAAAGCTGTGCCTCTCTGGTTGGGCACAGGGCTCAGAGGCGGACCCAGGAGGCAGGCAGGAATAGGAGAGGTGCGATTTGCAATGCCACAAGAACAGAAGTTCACCTGTGTGAAGCCTTGAGCTTTAGACTCCAGCAGTCACGTGTCGTTTCAAATGTCTGCCAAGCCATGTGATTTCTCTGAGCTCAACTGACTTTCCTTTAAAAAAAGGGACATCATCCTTGATTTGTTGCAAGGAAAGATGACGGAATGTAAGCAGGGTGTGTAGCATAATGCCTAACCTTGAGCAAATCCTCATGGAAAACTGGCTGCTTTTTTAAAACACTGTTGATACAGGAGGAAGTGGAGGAAGGGAAAACCGAGAGGCAGAGGCAGGGGAAGAGGAGGGGAAAGGACCCAGGAAGGCTGTTGGCTGGCATCCAGGAGATGTGTCCCTGAATAGCTCAGGGTTCCTCAGCAAGGCTTCCCATATTAGTAAAAAGTGAACCAGAGAAACAGTCTGCCAAGCCTCATACTGAGAGTCGCTAGGAAGAGGGAAATCAAGGACACCGAATCTATTTAAAGCACGAAAATAAGTTACAAAATGCCAGGAACATCAGCAACTTGGGGAACTTCCCACATTCTGGAGCCCCACACGGAAGTCAGGTGGTCGATGGGGACAATTCATGAATTGTTTCCTGTCTATCAAACCTAGGCCATGGATCTGGTTTTGGCTGAATATTTTATCTATGTGGTTCTCAGGTTGGTCTGGGAATCCAAGAGGTATCTACTTTACAGGGAGGCAAACACTGAGAAAATAGACATAATAGTCCCTAGAAAAAAATGGGATAATACCCTAAGGAGGTCACAGTTGCACATGTGAAAATACAAACATAGAAACAAAAGCCAGAAAGAGTGATGCAAACTCGGAGAGAAGCAACTACCAAATGCTTAGACTGCCAGAGAGGAGGGTACTATTCTGCTTAGGTAGAGATAAAAAAAAAGGGTTGGACAAGAATTGAAATCTATAGACAGACTTTAGAGAACAAATTCAACAGGAGAAGACTAGAGGGAAGACAGTCTATGCGTTGTAAAGTGTCCTTACATGCCACAAGCATTGAGAAATTGGTTGTTTTAAAGATACAACATTGTGTAAGGGATTGCAATACTAAGATTTGAAATATGACACACTTCTACAAATAAATCAATTTACAGTTTACTAAATATTTTCATGTTTTATTTAATCCTTATATCAGCAGGGGAATATAGATCTTGTAGTCCCTAATTTTCCAAATGAGGACAAAGTCTCAAAGGACATTGAGTTGCCTGTACTTCAACTGGAACTAGCTGCCTGGGTCTTCATTCGTATTCAGCAAACACATTCTGAGTTCTCACTCTACTGTCAAGTGCTCTGCTAAATGCTCAGAATGCAAAGACAATGTTCTAATGAATTCACAGAAATAAATATACAAATAGAGAATTAAAATACAATGAAGCAAAAATCAAAATGGGAAGGTGCGCATTACCTGGAATACACACAGAGGACCACAGGGAAGAGCCAGGTGAGGTCCCATCTGAGCTTCATCTAGAATGATGAGGAGGTGTTTCACAAGTGGAAAAGAGAAAGGGTGTCCCCAGCCATGGAAACTGCATGTGGAAAGCTGTGGAAATACAAGAGGGCATTACATGAAGGCAAACTGTGAGAAGTGCAAGAAGGGTAGTCTAGGGTTATAGATGAAAGACACGGGAGTCAGATCAAAAACAACCTTTGTAGGCTGTGCTGCGAGTTTGAATTTCCATGGTTTTAGTGCCTGGTTTCTACTGGAGGATTTTAATTGTGTGAGTGACAAGATCAGGATTGTTATTCAGAAAGCACGCTCTGGCACTGTTCAGTGAGTGGAATGGAGACTGGTTACCCTGGAGACGGACAGACCCATTGGGGAGCTATGACAATAATCCAAGAGAGAGAAAATGAGGATAGTGGTTGGAGGAATGAGCAGATTCATAGCCATTTTAGAAGTAGAAGTGATGGTTAAAGGAGATTTGTTGGATATAGATGCTGAATAAAGGAAAGAATCAAGAATGGTGATTAGGTTTCTGCCTTGGAATTCCATGGGGAGAGTAAGTCATTGGTCAGGATGCAGAAAACCAAAAGGGTAGCAGATTTAGGGAAATACATATGAGACAAGTTGAATGTGAGATGTCTCTAGGACTTCTGGGTCAACATTTCATGCGTAGTTAACATACAAATAATTCCAAAGAATGTATATGACAGGAGAGACAGGTTTAGGAGTACCCATCAAATTGTTAGGCTGTGATTTACAAATTCCAGAGGTGCAGGATCTGGATGCCATTGCCTCTAACCAATTTATTCACACTATCTCCGAAGTAAGTGCTAGCTCCAGTTTTGTTCCAAAGCACAAATTAACAAGAGCAATGCCCTAAAGCACGTATCCAAGATTCTAAGAAGGAACATATTGACCGTCCTAAGGCTCAGGATTAATAAAGTTTCAGAAAGAAAGCTCCATTTTCTAGTTGCTTTTGAACCTCAGCTCATGCTGTGGCAACAAGGTAGAAATTTACGAAAACTGTTAGACCTGGTATGTAGGGCCCAGAGAGATTTTTAATATTCAGTTTAAGTTACATATCTGATTGTATTTTGAAAATACTAGTTCGCTTTGTTAACCTGATTTCCTTTTCTGACTGGAAAATCAATGTTGATTTTGATTATGGGATACAACAGCTCAAGAAAAATATGTGAGATGAGTTGCTGCTTGTTATACTTGTTCTTACCAGGTAAAATGACGAGAAATTGATCTATTGTGTTTATATGATAAAGACTTATTGCCAATTTCTAATTAACAGACAACTCCTGAATGTTCCACAGTCATGGACAAACATCTTAAGTTTGAGAACACAAAAATGAAAGTTGTTTTTTGATTTCAAATTAGGAAGAGATGGCCATAATCACATATCAGGACATTATTGCCAGTGAGGAGTGACTCAAGCCTCTACCGTGGAGGCCCCAGCCATTTCGGACTCGATAGCATTTTAGTTTATAATTTGTATCCCTTTTTAAAATTGTCATTATTATTTCATGAGACACTTACATAGCCTCTGGGATTTTTCCGTTTCCCACCTCTCCCAGTCTACTCCCCCCATAGATTTCTCCTGTATTACTACAATAATATAGTCCTGCATAACCAGTCATATGTCCATCATTGTAGATATGGACAGAGGCGGAGATTTGAGCATCTTATTGTTGAGATATATTCAACAGTTTCATTAGGAGTCCATCTTTGATCTGGACATAGAGATGCACCCTGCATTGTATACTCACATCTGGATAATGACAGTCTCCATTACATAGTTACTGTACATCCCCTTAAATGAAAAGCCACAAAACAAAATCAACAACAGGGAGAAAAATAGAAATTTACAATACCAAGAAGTTAAATAACATGTTACCAAATGACCAATGTGTCGCTAAAGAAATGAAAAATCAAGAATCTTCTTGAATAAAATGATTCCTTACTAGGCAATGAAGAGTTTAATATATGTTTTGAAGAAACAAAAATAAAAACAAAACATCAAAATTCATGATATATAGTTCCCGATGACCTTTGTTGGTGAGATGCTTCTCCTGTAGGCAACAAATAGATGGGTTTGGACTTTAGATCCAGTCTACAACTCTGACATCTGCTTGATGAGTTTTAGTCATTTACATTTAGGGTTAATGTAAGTTGTTTCATTGATTTACCGTTCTGCTGTTCTTTAACTGAGATGTTTTTCAGATTTGTCTTTGGTTTTGGTTGGTGTTATTACTTTTCTCTGTCAAGAGAGCACCTTTAGCATCACTTGTAGGGCAGATCTGGAAGAGACATTATTTTTTTTATAGCCTTGCTTTCTTGTAGAAGAATTTCATTTCATTTTCTAAGACAAAGGAAAGGTTTGCTGCATATGTTACTCTGGGCTGACAATTATTTACTCTTGGAATCTGGAATATTTCACTCCATTCTCTTTTGACATGTAGAGATTCCTGTGAGAGGTCAGCTGTAAGCCTGATTGCCATTGTTCCATATGTCACTTGATCTTTTTTCACAAGCACATTTAAGGATCTTTTCCTTATGTTCAACTAAAGAAAGATTGATTATCATGTGTCGTGTTGAAGCTCCCTTTTGGTCAGCTCTGCTTAGGGTTCTGTACCACCCCCATGGATGTTGTTTCCCAATCCTTTATCTGGATTAGGAAAGTTTTAATTTTATTTATTATTTTTGATTGTTTTCCCATTGTGACAAAAAGTATCTTCCAATTCTGAAATTCTTTCTTCTGCATCTTTCATTTTATTGTTGAGGCTTTCCACTGAATTTTAACTTTGCTCCATTGTGTTTTTCATTTCTATTAATTCTGCTAGATTTTATTTCAGTGTTGGTATTTCCTCTGTGACATATTCCTTTAATTCTCATTGCTTATAAAAAGCTTTATAACAAGTGTTTTGAATTCTTTAGCCCCTACTTTCTCCACAAATTTCTCAATTGATTCTGAGGTTGGCAAAGGTTTTGGTTCCTTTGCAGGGCAGTCTTCAGCAATATTCATTGTTCTTCTGCCTCCTCTTTTGCTCTTGGTGATTGTACTTTGTGTTTAACAGATTCTTCTCCTTAAAACAGGTTTCTTACCTGTGTCTCCCATAGTTCTACAGTTTGATTTTACTTACTGTGGTTGGTACCAGGTTCTTTGTTTGAGTCACTTGTGCCACTCCCTCAAGCGAGTTGCAGGTCTGGGCTCTAATGTTAGACCTCCATCGTGGTCTCTTTAAAAGCCCCAGTTCCTGGATCATGACTCTCTGCCTCCTGTGATCCTGTGCTGTGGCTGTACCATTATCTGTACAGCCTGATTTATTCATATAAAAATCAATTCCAATCAATGGGACACATTTTAATATGAAAACCAAGCAATGTGTATTTTCTATGACATAATATTAGGCTCTGGGCCCAGTGCCGTGACCTAGCAGCTGAAGTCCTGGCCTTTAATGTGCCAGGATCCCATATCAGCACCTGTTCTAATCCCAGATGCCCTGCTTTCCATCCAGCTCCCTGCTTGTGGTTTGGGAAAACAGTCAAGGATGGGCCAAAGCTGTAGGAAGCTGCACACAAGTGGGAGACCCAGCAGAGTGCCTGGCTCCTAGCTTCGGATAGGCTCAGTTCTGGCCATTGTGGTCACTTACGGAGTCAATCATTGGACAGAAGATCTTTCTCTGTGTCTCTCCTCCTCTCTATACATATCTGACTTTGCAATAAAAATTAAGTTAAAAATAATAGAATAAAATAAAATATTAGGCTCTATTCATGAACTTAGGACAATCAAAACTATTTTTAATAGGGTACAAAAACTCTATAGATAAATAAACTTGACCTCATTAGTTAAAGAAGAGCTGGGCCACTCTTGCTAGCCCTTCTAGATTTCAGTGTATGCTACGAAATATTTAATTTTAAAAATTCATAATGATTCCAATTTTCAAAAATCTATAAATTAATCAGTTTTAATTAGCACAAACTCTGTGGTCTTAATGTAAAAACATTAGGGCCCTGTGTGGTGGCCTAGTGGCTAAGGTCCTTGCTTTGAACGTGCCAGGACCCCATATGGGCACCGGTTCTGATTCTGGCAACTCCACTTCCCATCCAGCTCCCTGCTTGTGGCCAGGGAAAGCAGTCAAGGATTGCCCAAACCCTGGGAACCCGACACCCGCATAGGAGACCTGAAAGAAGTTCCTGGCTCCTGGTTTCAGATCGGCGTAGCAACGGCCATTGCAGTCATTTGGGGAGTGAATCGTTGGACAGAAGATATTCCTGTCTCTCCTCCTGTCTGTATATCTGGCTTTGCAATTAAAAAAGAAATCTTAAAAAAAAAAAAAAAACACTAAAAGCATTAACCGTTTCAACACTACCAAAGTCCTCAGGAAAAAAAAAGAAAGAAAGAAAAGATAGTTAATTGACTATAATTCAGTCAACCCTGGCAGAGTTATACAGGGAGAAAAAGAGTCTGAGATTTTCCATGTGTTGGCTCATTCCCCAAGTGACTGCAACGGCTGATATTGAGCCAATCCAAAACCAGGAGCAAGGCGTTTCCTTAGGGTCTCCCTTGTGGGTGCAGATGCCCAAGAAGCAATTTTCCATTGCTTTGCCAGGGCATACACAGGAAGCAAATCAGAAGTGGAGTACCCAGGACACAAACCAGCACACATATGGGATGCTGGCACCATAGACAGACGCTTAACCAGACATGCCATGGGACTAGCCCAGTAGCCCTGTTCCAAATAATGCATTAATGGGCCACGAATTAAGCTTGTGCAATTGAAAGCATTTTAAAGTTGAGAAGTTGTTTAAAAGAAAAAAGTTCATCAAAATATATGTGAACATTTGGCTTGATTCCTCTTTGTTGGGCTTTTCTGAAACAATTTCAACATAACTGATTCATTGAGACAGTCTTAAGGTGAAACAGAGTAAGCATCAAGAAGCTGTCGAGTAAAAAGCAAGGGAGGCAAGAAAACACACACAGATTCCATCCTATCAGAGAACTAAAGCCACAGGGATGCATGCAGTATTTACAGTACCGGTTAGATTTAGTGCTCTGCCTCACATCATTAGTTGCAATTAATATGCCAGGTTATTAAGCTTTGTGTTGGGGGAAGGAGAACTCGATTGCAACCCCATATTAGAAGAAATTCAATATCATGCTATCCAGAAGCTGTCCTTAAATTTAAATAAATCAGCCTCTTCTAAGTGAGTCTGCAATTTTGGAGGAGTGTGTGTGTGGGGGGGGGGGGATGGATGCCATAAACATCATTATAAAGTTAAAAGAACTAGTTGGAAAATAACAGATCCAGCAGGTAGGATTGGCTAATTGCGGAGCCCAGTGCAAAATGAAATTTCAGGGCTCCTTGTTCAAAAATTAACAGTATCAGTATTTAGCCAGGAACAGGGCTCCTGTAGCACAACTGGGTTATGGAGGACTACTCCTGTCAACATGGAAACACTGCACATGAAAATCAGACTTCCCTTCCATACTTACCTGAGGGACAAATTACGCTATCAGCAAAGTTTTCTGTGACAATGGAGACCTAGAATGTGAAGGTTTAGGATATGATGTGCTTCTCATGTCAGTTTAAGCAGGAGATAGGTCCTAACACTGAGTCTAACTGTGCTTTTATTTCTGAAAATGATAGCTTGCTGATTCAGGCCTGTGATTCTCAGAATACATTTCCATGTTTCTTTCTAGTCTTGTATTCCTTAGACAGCCAGAAAGAAAGCATTGTGCATGTGATGATTTTTTTTCATGCTTCAGTAAGCTTTCAAACTAGGCCAATCAGAAATGACGCAGGTGCACACACACACAAAATCTTGCTTGCTTTAATTCCATCAATTAATGTAGAGAGCAAGACTGACTATTTAGGATGTTTCATACAAAGAACAAAAGATGCTAATCCATGAAAAATGCAAGAACAGGTCAACTGTGCAATATCCCATTCTGCTTTATCTAACCACTTTATCGGTATGGATTTCTTCCAGGAGATAAATCTTTCAATCAGATTTTTTGTGCATTGCACTCATGCGCTGTCAGGTTGTGTATCAAAATTGCAAGTGGAGTTTCCCCTCTTGGTTCTGGTAAGCTTTAACAGGGCTTGTAAAGCGTGAAACAGATTTCTTTTTCATTCTTTTTAGGCACTGAAAAAAAAACAGTAAATTTTTTTTTTCTGCAAAACACAAATACTTCCTCCTGTTACAGTTCCCTAAGTATGTGATAAAGCACAGATCTTTGTTTTATTTGATGAATATTAAACGTATACCTAATAGTCACATTTCAAGGTATAATTTGCTGCTTCTTACTCTTTAAATGGCATATTTCCAAAATCAATATCTACTGCTATTTAGATTTCTTAGAAGGGAAAGATGGAATTGAATATGAGCAAATCTGACTGGCATGCACAGTAAGGAAGGGATATTAATATTTATCATTGGCAGTCCATCCTGTAAAATAATAATGAAGTCCGGGAAGGAGGATACCGATGACTTGCTTTTATGTGCTAGGGAACTACCACTTCAGCTGCTCGAAACCACTATGGCAGCAGAAGCAAAGCAACCTCATGAATAATTGAGGGTGCGTGTGCTACAGGAAGAACTTTACCCAACTATAGTCAAAGTGAAGAATTGGCTCTATGTAACATCGAGCTACATGTCTTAGAATTATAGAAGCAGAGTAGAGGGATATTTGTAAAATCCTCCTATTCCAGGTTAATCTACCTCTTAGGATTCATCTTTCATTCGAAGATGATCCTCCACTTAGGATGTTTGAATTTATTACATTTCAACTGAGGGTAGGGTAAAAGCAGCATGCGTTCAATAGAAATTGCATTTACAATTTTTGAATTTGTGTGTGTGTGTTTTTCCTGTACATCGTGTCATCCTCTCGCTCCATACTGGGCAGCAACAGCAAAGCCAGTGATTAGAGTAAATGGCCCATACTCTACCAGGCCCTTTGCTGCTAGGCTGTGACATTTGGCAGGGTAGCCATATTAGATGCATTCTCCTCTTAGGATATTCTCAGTTTATGACAGCTTTGTCATGTTTGACCAAATGCATTCCTACATACTTTTCTTCCATACCATTTGTTAAGGTCACATAAAATTCTTCTCTAGCTCTTTAAGAGTCTTTCACTGCATCGTGAGAGTCGTTTTCTGCTACTCTTCTTTGAACCAACTCTCCAATCTTTCCCACTTCACAGTTAAGGCCTACGTTTTCTTTGCTTTTTATTTATTTATTTTGTTAATATGTAGCTCACCATGTCACTGCACTAGCTTTATACTATTAAATCTTTATTCCTATCTAGATGCAAAGGAAGCCAGCTGACTGCAAGTGACCTCAACAAAAAAGAGAAAGGTTGGCCAGTTCACTATAGTTTTAATTTTTCATTCTACTTCTGCACTCCAAGGCCTTGCTCCGGTGCTCATCAACACTCCAAGTTAAATGTGACCATCTTGTTTCATAACTACAAGCTCTTAACCATGTACTCTTACATTTAGAGATTACTTAGTGTTTCTGAATCATTCCTGACTCACCACAATCTCTATTAAAAAAAGAAGCATGCCATATGGGCATCGATTCATGTCCTGAATGTCCCCTCTCCAATCGAGCTCTCTGCCGATGGCCTGGGAGCACAGCAAAGGACACCACAAGTCCTTGGGACCCTGTGCTCACACGGGAGATACAGAGGAGGTGCCTGGCTCCCAGCTTCAGTATGGAGGTTCCAGAACGTGCCAAGGACACAGCACGCAGAACAAAGACATGGAGCATTTGCTTAAACTAACTCAAATTTTAGGTATAACACTACGGAATTCTAAGTAGACGTCAAAATATGCATGTGAAATGCAGCCCAGATCAATGCAATATTTTACTGGGTTTGGAGTAAAAACCCCCAAGAAAGCTACATTTGAATGAAATTTTCCTTCTGAATATCACACTTAGTTGTGTTTTTCAAAACAGAGTTGAGCGTATCACGACATTGTAGATATAGACAGTGACAGAAAGTATGGCATCCTATTGTCAAGATATATTTAACAGTTTCGTTGGGAGTCCATCTTCGATTCGGAAGTAGAAATGCATGCTGCAATGTATCTTCAATCCTCAGTAAGTTAGTCTCCATTATATGATTCCTCTAGATGAACATGTATCCGTACATGTTTACCTATGTAAATAGCAGAATGATGGACTTGTGACTATTATGGAAGGACTATATTATTATAATAATAATATAGGGGAAATCGGTGTAGATGGGTTGGGGGATGGGGAGGGTTAAAGGGAAAATTCCTAAGCTTATGGAACAGTACCATGAAAAATAAATAGATAGATAAATAAATAAATTTGTTTCATTTGAAAATCAGAATTAGAGAGCAGAGGAGGGTTGAGTGAGAGAGATAGTTTCCATCTACTGGTTCATTGCATAGTGACTGCAGCAACCGAGAGTGGGCCAGTCGGAAGCCACAAACCTGGAACTCCATCCTGATCTCCCATGTGGGAGACAGGGCCGTCTTTCACTACTTTCCCACAAGCATCCGTAGGGCGCTAAATCTGAAGTGGAGTATTAAGGACTTGAGTCAGCATCCTTATGGGATGCTGGGCTTTACAGTGGCTCTACTTACCATACCTGAATGGTCTATTGAATGATACTCTGAATGGTCTACTTTTTATCCAGTTCTTCTGAACTTGGGAGATTCAGAATCAAAGCAAATCTCATCCCATCAGAGTGTGTGTATGTTGTGTATCTGCCCACAGGAAAAGCTGGAGTGATTTTCCCTAAGATATTGAATAAATTCAATGAGAAACAGTGTACAAAGCAACTGTAAATATCAGATTAGTCACCACTGAATTGTGTGTGTTCTTTCAAAATCACATATTAAATATTGTATTCCCATGAAGACTAGGTAGAACAATATTAAATCTCTGAAAGATCTTAACAAATTATGTAAACACCACTTTATTTGCAGTGTAGAGCCAAATATTTCCTATTAATGAAAGATTACTTTGCCAAGTTCCTATAATCAAGCTGTTTATGGTTCTTTCTAGAAAGCACTGAGAAAAGCTTTAGGAGATTTTCATATTTCACAAGGGATTTCATTTAAGAACTAGCCATTTAACAACTATGTCTTTCTTAATATTTTAACAGTCTTATAGACCTCTTGGGGTGTATCGTTACACTAAAGTCTCTTCATGCTTCACAAAAATGGACATAAAAACTCAAAATGATTCTCAGAATCTGCAAGAAACTTAAGAAGCTGTAATCATTTTTCTCGGTATCATGTTAGGATTTCTGTTGGACCAATGATTTCTTTTGTTTTCTTCCTTTTAACAGAAAAATATTGAATATTGAAATGTAGGAATAAAAAAGATCAAACCCATAGATCTTCGCAGCAGTTGATAACTGACAGGAAGAGTAGATACACTATAAAAATAAACTCTGGATTTGTATCCTTTCTTCCTGTCTTCTCTAGTTCCCCACACATCTAAATAGGATCTTAGTTCATCTTACTATAAGCTAAATGGATTATCCCATTTTATAAATAGGATGATGGATACTCTGAGGTGGAATTTTCCCACTGCCATAGAACAAATAGGAATCAAAATTCAAGATTCAAAACCAAGATCAAACAAAATTTCTTTTCTGAGAATTCCTTTTAGGCAATAGCTATGTGGTGCTTATTCTAATATTATAACCATTTCTTGTCTCACTTTAGTTTGATGGCTTCCCCATCCTGAATGGCAAACAGATTTTTCCAGACTTTGACAATAGTCACTAATCCATTTCTTATATCTGCTCACACTGCCTTCCAATCTATGTTCCTTCTGGCACCTGGAATTTTCCACATGTTCCTCATCTGCCTTAAAGGTCTTCTCTTCATTCTCTTTTTGCCTAGCTCCCTCCAGTTGTTTCGAACTTAAGTCAGGCACTGTCTTCCCAAGAAGCCTCCTTACATGCTTTCAACTCCATGTTTGGGACACCATCCCTGACTCTCTATCCCTACGACCCATATCGCTATTTTATTCCTCATCACACTCATGTCAGACATCTTCCCATCAGTCTCACTTCTTAAGTCCTTCGTTATTTGACTATTTGTTTCACCTTTAGCAAGTCATAGAACTTTTACATTTAAGCTTCTTTACCTGTAAAATGGGGTTAAAGAGAAGTTACTTCATCAGGTTGTGAGAATTAAAGTTTTAATAAATGTTCAAAGAGTGTTCAGCAAGTGTGGATTCTACATATCCATTAGTCATTTTTACTTAAATTTCAAGAACCTAATATATTGACACATGGAAACCAAAATTCATTAAATGAATGAATATTTTAGTTACAAATTTCAGAATAATTCTTTAAAAGTTCAACTACAATAATAATCAATTTATGACTCCACAGTAATAGAATGGAGCTAATTAGCTCAATTTAAGGCTTTAGCCATACAAACTCATATGGATAGTCTGTATCTTAACAGGAGGTCATATGCACAGAGCAGGGGGAACCCCAGAGCAGAGCACAGGAACAGGAGGAGGCTTGTATTCCAACCCTGAAGACTCACGGATTCTCACCAAGGACCATCACTACGAGCACCTAGGACAACATCTCAACTACCAAGGAGACCTCAGGGAATTGAAGTGCCTCCGGAGGCCAAGAACTCTAAGGTCATCCACTCCAGCTTGGATCCACCACATGGGATGAAAGAAGTCTAAATCCTTCCTCACAGGATCCAAGGGCATCAGAACAACAGCCAAGAGCCCTGAGCAGTCCACAGAAACTGAAGAACAGTAAACTTCCTTCGGGACTTGGGAGAGGAGCTTTCTCTGGTTCTCGCTTGGTTCCAACCTTGGGTCCCCACCCTCTCTTGCAATGACCATCATGATCACTCCAGAGACCCCTCAAAACAAACAAACAAACAAACAAAAAATCTAGAATGGATAGACAGAGAACAACAAGGAAAACTTAGAATCACAAAGGAAATGGTAAGTGTGGATTCACTTATACCTTACTAGGTGGGACACAAAGATTAGTTACTTCTCACTAGGGTACTGATGATTTCTCTGCACACCTCTCCTAAAACTGTTCTGCACCTAAACTGTTGACATATGTCTTGTTAGAGTTATAAGCCAGTCTAGACTACCTGAAAAAAAAAAAAAGCCAAGTTCAGCAAAATTGTGCTTCCACGCTATATAATGCTAAATACTACAATGAAAATAGACACGAGACCGCTGAATAGTACCCTATAGCCATTTTAAAGTGTATAGAATCTGGTTGTGTATAAACTAAAATTGAAATGTCAACAAAGGAGTCAGGATGTGGTAAAGAACTTGCATTTTTTTTTAACATGCTGGTTACTCAATACCATGTCAATTAATTCCATAATGTTATAAATTGTTGCTGATGCTATGTCAGGGCTTTTAACTGATAGGGATGATACTCTGCCGGCTCTACCTTCAGACCAGAGATGGTCTCCCCAACAAGCCAGTGAATTTGGGCAATAAGATGCTGGACTCTATGCTTGGTATATGATTGCAATGAAAGAATCTCATGTGAACTTGAACTTGGGTAATGCAACAAGGTAGAGGAATCCACCATGGGGGGGAGGGTTTGGGGATGGGTGGGGGGAATCCCAGTACCTAAAAAATTGTGTCACATAATGCAATGTAATTGATAAGAAAAAAAGAAATTATGCCATTTAAATGCAAATCAATGCCCCCTAAATAGTACACATATCCATTGCTTCCCACAGTATTTCACTGACTTGTTTCATCTGCGAAATTAAAGATTTCATTGTCCTGCGTTAAAACAACTTCCTAGAAAATAGATTTGTGAATCAGAGAGATACATTGCGACTTCCTTGGGAATAGTAAGGCTGAAGTTTAAGACTTTCACGTACTTGAAGTCTTATTGTTAACATAATATTAACATAGTTTAGGGCACCAAAATATATATTTATTTACTAAGTATTCTTTAAAGAATTTTCATAGTAAGATGATTCATTTTTGAGTAAATATTTGTAAGCATGAAATTAGATAAAGTGTGAGTTATCCTTATAATTGCGGATGATATTGTATTGAGTGAGGGAAATGGAGAGCGTATTGCCGTAGTGATTTCACCAATAACTGAATTCCTTTGTCTCTAAGAAAGCTTTGGACCAAGTCCCTTGTGGGTAATACATTAGATCATTTCAGAATTAAAAAGTGATTTGACTTTAGCTAGTAGTTCAGTAATCATAGAAAGTGTATTTTCAGGGCTGGTATTGCCACTGAGTATGACACCAGCATTCTCTATAGGCATCAGTTCCTGTCTTGGTTGCTCAACTTCTGATTTAGTTCCCTGCTAATGGCCTAGGAAAAGCAGGAGAGGATGGTCTAAGTCCTTGGGCCCCTGATATCCGTGTGGAAGACACAAAAGAAGCTCCTGACTCCTGGTTGGGGCCTGGCCCAGCCCCAGCTTTTGCGGCCATCTTGGGAGTGAACCAGGAAACCAGGAGATGGACAATCTCTTTCTTTCTTTGTCTTGCCATCACTGTAACTCTGACTTTGAGATAAACAATTAAATCTTTAAAACATATATATATATATTTGTATATATGTATATATGTATGTATGTATTCCTATTGCTACAAATTTATGAAGTTGGACTAAAACAAAATTATACACAAAGTCAGTCTACGGATACAATGAACACTTATGAAAATAAATATGGTATTGTTTGAATGAAGGTGTCTCTCTGAACTCATACGTTGAAACTTAGATACAGGTATGAGAGCATAAAGAGGAGACTCCTTCAAGAAGTGTTTAAGTCGTGAGGTTTTTGCTCCCCCAGTGGGATTTGCAACTTTTTGAAAGAGCTAGAAGGAAACAACTAAGCCCCTTGTGGCCATCACCTTCCACCATGTGAAGATGCAACAATGGGGTTCTATCTTGGAACTAGAGAGCAGCACTCCCCAGACACTGGAGTGTTGACACCTTGATGTTGGCCTTCTCCAAAATTACCCAGATGGTGTTTTATTATGGCAACAGAAATGAGCTAATGCAATGTAGGCACACATTCACACAAACACACACACACATTCATTCTCTTGAACTGCTAAACAACTTTTGTTTTGTTCGGTGTTTATAAAAAATATTTTGACATATATTGAGCAATAAATTTTGTTGTTATTTTGTCCCTTGGAAGTATCATGAATGGGTTAGTTTGGTAACCACATCTGCAAACACAGCTGGGTATTGTGATTGGCATGTGGATGTCACATTCACAGTTAGTATTACTAGTGTCAATTTTGACATTAAAGAAGTTAAAACTGAGAATTGGACTTTGGTGATAAAAACATAAATTTCTTTGTCCTTCCTTATCTTCATAAGCCTTACACACACATAAATGGAGATCTTTTCATTCTTTCAACAAATATTTGCCACTGTGTGTAAAGGAATGAAAAATCTTTATCATAACTTTCAGTATCTTAGGAAAGATAGAGTTATACAGAGTGTGATATGGACTCTATGATTCTGTCTTTGTATCAGGGAAATTTTCTGAGGCACCGGATGTTTCAGCTGAAATCTGAGAGATAAGAAAAACTTCACTAGTAAATTCTGAGATGGGAATGAATAACAAGAGAGGCAATGAGAGGAGGATGTTTGAAGATTCAGAAAGGAGAGATGGTATGGAGCCTTGAGGGGACAAGAAAGAGATTGATATGTTCACAGTGCAGATGTTCTGCAAAGAGCTGAAGGCAAGGCAGGAAATGCAAGGAAGATATGGGTCATGAAAGCCTCCTGTACTATTGCATGTTTGCTTGTCTTAAAAATACTGAGAAAATTTGGGATGTTTGGAAATGGAAAATGGCACAAAGTATCTTAACATTCCTGTGGGGATACATTGTAACAAAAAAGATTACGAGAGGCTCCCAGCTCTTTATTGAGAAGCCAGCTTGCTCTGTCAGGGGCACTGTTGTCATTCCGCTTTGCTAGCGTGTTTACTGCTGAAGAGAAGATTGGTACAGATGACGACTGGAGTCAGGGATTCCAGTGCTAAGGTATTCACAGAACTGTAGCTGAGATGAATGAAAGAATGGATTAACACATTGACAATAGTGATGGAGAAATGGGCAGAATTGAAACACAATCCTTTTCTTCCATGTTTATTGACCTGATGATTGATAAAGCAGAGAGAGAGAAGTCATAGGATGGTGCCAGGTTCCTGATTTGTGGGATGCTGCTCCCATTTACAGATCTAGAAACATGGGGGAAAAACAATGTTGAGGAAATGATGAGTTCACTGTTTAAAATATTGAGTTCATGGTTCTTAGGTGTTTCTGGGTAAAGCCATGCAATTGTCTGAAAACAGGTTTCAAAATGTAAATTTAGGAAATGTTTCGGAGAGTTGCTGAACAGTCTATATCTTCTCTTTTATCATAGAAGCTAAGTAGATGGCACTTTTCTGTGTCCTTACTATTAGATGCTGCTTTGTAACTGAATTCTAGTTAAAAAAAAAAAAAAAAAAAGATGAGCCATGAAAGCCTTTGAAGAAGAAAATCACTCTGAGCTGGACCTCTACAAACCTCCCACATGCATTGTGCCATGGTCTTCATCCCACATTCCTTGCATTTTACTAAATGTTAAGGGTAACAGGAGTTCTGTCAGTCTGACCTACTGAACCGCAGAGCTGAGACTATCCTGCTCATCTTGTTGTCTTTTCCACACTGCTATAGGATCAAGATATAAACTCTGCTGTGAATGGGTTTAGCTCAATGTCTAAACTCCAGTTCCCTTAGCAAGGGAATTTGGGACAGTTTTGAGGTTACCATAACTAACTCAGGAGCCTTCCTAATGAAGATGAACAAAAAACAAAGATTTGGGTGCCAGTGCACTGGCTTAGCATGTTAATCCACCTCCCTGTGGTGCTGGCATCCAGTCCATGACTGCTGTTTCACATCTGATTTCTCTCTACATATGGTCTAGAAAACATATGTAGGATGGTCCAAGATCTTAGGTCCCTGCATTCATGTAGGAGATCCAGAAGAAGCTCCCAGCTTCAGTTTAGCTCTACTCTGGCCTTTGCAGCCATCTGGGTAGTGAACTAGCAGAGTCTCTCTCTCCCCTCTCTCTTCCACTCTTTCTCCACCCTCACTCTCTTCTCTCTCTCTCTCTCTCTCAAAATCTGCTTTTCAAATAAAAATAAGCAAATCTTTAGGAAAAAAATAATGAACACCTGAATCCCTCAAGGAGGCTATCCTAGTGTACCACTGTGACTCCAGCAAATCCAGTAGTGGCTTAAAACAACACTAACTTGTCATCTTACGGCTCAGAAGGTCAGAATGTGAAGAAGGTCTTACAATGCCAAAGCTTTGCTAAAGCTGCCTCTGGAGACTTGAGCAAAAGGACTCTGTACCTTTTCTAGCTTCTAGAAGTTTCCACCATCCCTCTGATTTCTGTTTCCATCATCATGTCCCCTTCACTGTTTCTTCTACCTTCCTCCTCCTTGTGTTTACACTAGAATCTCTTGGATAATTCAAGAGTTTCTTTCCATCTCTAGGCACTTCACTGATTCACTTTTGTTATGGTTCATTTGGTTCTGTCAGGTAACAAGTTCATGCATTCTGGCAATTAGGACACACACATTCATCTGTCCATCAAAAAGGTATGGGTTAACATAGAGAAAGAATCCAAAACAGCACTTGGAATGGTACCAGTTTAAAGGGCATGGGCGGAAGAAAAGACAACAAGAGAACCGTGAATAGACACATACAGATGTGGGGGGAAACATGAGAGTGTGGTGATATAGAAAATATGGGGAAATCTGGGAAATATTTTTTAAATGGTGGTAGAATTCAATTACATTCTACAGATGAGACATCATGTAAGATAGAATGACAAGTGTTCTTTGAACTTGGGTCTGAGAAAAGCATTAGTGGTCTCTTAAAGGTCAACGCTTTTAGAAAAATGATAAAAGGTTAAAGGGATGGCATGGACATGGATTGGATGAAGACAGGAAGAATCTCATGGAGGAGAGGGATGAGGGATTCTGTTAAACAAACAAACAAACAAAAAAGATACCAAAAAGAGTCAAGGAACTGGTGTGCTGGGAATGAAGCCAGTAGGGCATATATAACTATCTCATTTGAGATGGAAACAAATGTAGATGTGGCAAGGTGTACAGTGTAACCAAGAAGCAGGCTTCTGGGTGGGGGAATGTTCTTGAAGGTGAGGCAGGCAAACCATGAGGTGGAGCTGTCACATGGAGTCATTCAGGATGATGTCAGGCCTGAGGGTGGAGAGAATGATTGCCAGCCAGATGTCAAGTTCATATCATCAATGAAAAGGCAAGAAGCAAAAACGCCATAAAGTCAGAACACGTTTAGAAAGTTACCACAGTGATCCAATTAAAAGTTTTCGTTATAACTCTTAAGATTTTGCCTATGTTTGCCTATGTGAATTTAAACGACAATTTATGATGCCCCAAAACATTTGTCCCCGTCTGAACACTTCTCAACTCACAGATCCTTCTGATCCCATCTGAACTTCAGACAACACATTAACACTGGCCCCAATGAAAATGCACAAAAGAATACATTAAACTTTCTTTTCTGTTGCATTGATTGAATCTCAAAGTATGGACTATAATGGAAAGGACTTGTAATAAAGAAGGTGCAATGTTGTGAAAAGTATTTCTGTCCCATCTCTGCAGTTTGCCCTTTGAGCTGCCAAGACTGCTCGCTCATACTGGCTGCTTGGTCCCATGATTCAGCATTGTCATAAAAAATATTTTTTAAAACAGCTATAATGCTTTGTAGTGTTTAATGTACTCTACAAGACAAGATAAACTGGGGCCTTCCTTGCCCTCCAGGAGCTAACAATTGTTTGCATGCTTCTAGTCGTCTAAATCCTAGATTAAACCATTGAGTTTAAACTTCTACTTGATATGAGCAAAGAGCAAGCAAATTAGTAAATGCTTTAAAGTGGTGATAAGCAAGGTGTTTCCTAAGAAAGGTCCGTCAAAAGTACAGTCATCTGTTTTCCAATGCAGGGACGTATAACATCCATTTGCTAGCCACTGCTAGGCACCCAAAAGAAAACATAAAAAGAAGGTACACATTCTGTGTTTTCACTGAGGGTACTTATAGTCCTCTTTGGAGCATTCATAATTCAATGAAACTTAGCATGTTACCAGTTATCAAAGGCTTCTAACTATAGACAACATAGATTACAGAAGGGACAGGTTCTGCTTCTTCCAAGATGGGTAGAACATGGCTATTCTTCCACAGCCCAGCTGTTTAGGGGAGAGCAGACATGTGCACAGGTAAACCCTACAATGTCTGGAGACTGGGGAGGGCAGAGAGAAAGGCTCTCTCACAGGGAAAATTAAGAACATTTCCTCGGAGGAGTGGACATTTGCATGCTGCCTGGGAGGCACTGCAGGAATCTCTGGCTAGAAGGAGGTGAAGAGCCTGGCCTGGCAGATCTGAGTTCCCCTCAAGTTACTGCTTTTGATTCACACCATTCACATGGCTGTCTAGTTCAACAACCCATTATTTATTCAGAAATTTTTAGAACAAGAAGGACAAGACTCCAGAGAATCTGTGATTCAGAAATTCAGTGGTAAACACTGAAACTCCAAATAAAAAAAGTACTTGTCAGCTTATAGGAGATAAACTGAAAGCAAACAAACTAATAAATGTCTGTGAAATGAATGAGTATATGGCTGACCAATGTTCGGTCTAAAAAAAAAAATGTAGAGGAAGCAAATATAAAGTGGTGACAAAGACAAAACTTCACCACTGGATATCATTAGTAGTTGTGGCAATAATCATTTTTATTGCTTTTAGGATTCTATTGGGTACCATTCCATACCACAGTAATTAAATGAGACATAACTTGGTTAAAGAAGGCTTTATCATTCTATCTGCTTGCGCAAATATCATGCTTGTTTACGAAATTTTTGAAATTGCAACTGAGTCATTCACCTTGGGTGGGGACCCCAGGCCCGCAGTGAGCAATTGTTTATTGGGAGGGACAGGCGAGGAAGAGTCATTCTCCACAGGGAAAGCTGTGCTGTCTCAGAGGCTGACAATCAGGACTCAATTTTCTCAGTTTGTAGGACAAAGCGAGATCCAGATGCATAAGAACTTAAAAAAATATCCAAATGTTCTAATATTTTCCAAGTGGAAAACTCCAAGGCCCGCCTACTACAAGTCAGCAGGAGGGGCTGCTGGCACCATAGGTAAATCGGTGGGACTTCACAAACACCCTGGGTGTAACTGAGTGCTTTGAGAGTGATAAAGGTGATTTTGGGTTTCTATTCCATCATGTAAGGAGCTTAGGCATCACTACTTTGTCCTGACTACAAATAAAAGGTAAACAAACTGAAAAATCCACATGGCAAGCTGCTATCCCCCAATGCTGGAAAGCAGGAGAATCTAATAGAAAAGCATAGTCTTGGGGAAAGAGGATGACAGGAGCTGAAATTGCCATGAGACTCAGTGCCAGGTAGCAAAACCCTGAACTATGGCTGATGGATTGACTGTTGGAGGTCATGTCCGCATCTGAGACTTCACAACACCAGCGACCAGGCATTGGGGGGGCAGACATAAGGACCTCCTCCAGGTTAGAGAGCCTTACCTCCATGCATTCCAGCTGGTCTACAGGGTGAGGAGCAGGGAAAAACATCCAGAGAAAGTAACTCTGAACTACCGCAGCCTTCTGCCCTTAACAGGCCTGATATCTAGAAAAGTGGTCCTAATAGGCCCAAACTTGTTGGGTTTCTAACCTAATGAAGGCAAGGCAAATATCTAACTGCGTGCCCCGTGAATAACCACTCACCAGGAGGGGTGGGTAAAGGGTAAGAAGCCCAGGGGAGGTCAAGGATTGTGGACACAATAGGTCAATTTCTTGGAGTGTCTCCAAATAGTCAGCCTCAAGCGTGTCTCACTCAGAGGAAAGTTTTTACTTACCAGAGTCAAAAAAGAGGCAGTGGGAAGATAATGGTTCCACGAAAGAACTCCAGCACGGAGAAGGGGTTTTCTAGGGCTATTAAGAAAGTGCCCAAGATCTCAAAAGGGAGCTAGGAGTGCAGGGCAGAGGATGGGGATTGCTGACATTTTCTTAACATCCAATGTATGATGGAGAGTGTTGCTGACGTCACACAAACAGGAGGTATGGAATTGACCTGACAATGAGGAAATTTCCCTTCAAACCAAGAAAATCTGACTCAAACTGGTTTCTTCCATTGCTAACCACTGTGAAGGGTTGCTTGGCTCGCTCTGAACGTAATGTTACAGAATAAGCTTTGCGGGAGGCTTCTCTGTGAAACAAATTCAAAAAGACTATTCACTTACAAATCATTTCAAATTCTCTCACCCATGGTCCATTGCTCCATTTTCACCTCAACCCTGCACGTTTATTTTTATGCATCATCCAGAGGCATGTCATACCTGAATCCTGAGGTCTTATCACAGAAGCACGGAATGCTTACCACAGCCTTTCTCAAGTTCTGTTGAGAGCAACTTTCCACCCCTCCAAATTACAAGTTATCCTGAAAGGGGAAATAAGTCATAGTTAATTTATATATATTTATTTATTTAAAAAGGGCCCTTCTAAAAAGTTTTTTTCTTTTCATTTACCTTGAAAGAGAGAGGAAGAGAGGGAGAGAGAGAGAGAGAGAGATGCTCCATTCATTAGTTCACTCCCTAGATGCCTGCCACAAAAGCTGGGACTGGGCCACATTCCTCAATTAAGTTCTTCCATGCGGTTGGCAGGGTCCCAAGCACCTGAGTCATTATCACCTGCTGTCTCCCAGGATACATGTTAGCAGGAAGCTGAATCAGAAAAGCAGCACTAGGGACTTGAACCAGGTTCTCTGATAAGAGATATAGGTGTCCCGAACAGTCAACCACTGTGCCAAACGCCCACTCCATAATTCATGGTTTAAAGAGACTGAACAAACATCAGAACTAGAGTCAGATACAGCAAGAATGTTTGTATAATTTGTCCAGCAATTTTAAAATAAACCTATGACCAATATCATTAGGAATTTATAGAAAGAGTAAATTACACTTAAGAACAACTTTAAATTTTACCATAAAGCTGCAGTAATAAAGACACTGAGGCACTGGTGAAAAAATATCTATATACAGTAATGGGACAAAAGAAAAAGCCAGCGTTATATCTTTGATGAAGCAAAGGTAACACAATGGAGCAAAGATATCCCTTCCAATGAATGCGTGGAAGAGTGGGCTGTGAGTGGGGTCACCATTTGCGCAAAACCAAACAGACTCTGCAGACACAAACCTTACCACCCTAGGGAAAGTGAACAAAAAATGGAAAAATATAGATAATCTTAGATACAGCAATGATTTTTTTAGAAACAACATTAAAGGCACAACCCATAAAAGGAATAATTGATCGGCTGGACTCCATTTGAATAAAAAAGCTTCTGTTCTGCAAAAGACAGTATTAACATAATGAGAAGGAAAATGACTGAATTGGATAAAATATTTGCAAAACCCACATCTGATAAATAACTGTTGACTGGAATATATAAAGAACTCTTCAAAATGAATATTCTGGTTTTTTTAATGGGAAAAATTACAATCACCGGTCTGGCTAAGGTGCCAGTTAGGATGCCCACATGCTATGCTGGAGTGTCTGGGTTCAAATCCCAGTTTCATTCCAGACTCCAGCCTCCTGCTGCTGGGATCTCTGGCTGTTGTAGGTATTTGAGGAGAAAGGCAACCTTCATGCAAAATGTAAGATCAATAAGCCTTTCAATACTGCTTTTGCTGCGATCCAGTGTTTTTTTATATATTTATATTTATTTTTGCTTTCATTTCTTCAAAATAGTTTTGTTTTCCCTTAGTAAACTCTTCATTGACTCATTGATCATACAGTAACGCCATTTTCTCCAAGAAAGTTTTTCATTTTCTGTTTTATTTCATTATTGACACATTGGTTATTTGGTAGCATGTTATTTCACTCCACGCTATTGTAAATTTTTTAAACTTCATTCCTGTTGTTGATTTTGTTTTATGACTTTTCATTTAAGGGAATGTACAGTAACTGTGTAATGGAGACTATCATATCCAGATGTGAAGATACAATGCAGTGGGCTTCTGTACTTCCAAATCAAAGATGGACTCCCAATGAAACCGTTGGATATATCTTGAAATAGGATGCTGGACTGTCTGCCATTGTCTGTGACAGCAATGTCAGGACACTCTTGAATAGGAGAATGATGGACTTACAACTGCTCATGGAACAGTATACTATTGTAATAGTATGAGGGAAATCAGTTGCAGGGAGGGAATTAAAAGAAAGGGTAAAGGAAATCTTAGAGCCAACGGAATTCTGTAACAAAATTACAAATAAAAAAAAACCCAGAAAATCAGAGATATCCCTATCACAGCCTCTAAATTTAGTTAATTTTAAGATAGAATAAAAATAATAAGTCCCAGTGAACTGTTCTTAAAACAAACTAGTTTTTTGGTTAGTATTTTTAAAACAAACTTTATCTTTTGTAACAGGTTAGATTTGTAGAAATATTGATAAAATAGTATAGAGAGTTCCTTGACACCCTACATTGAGTTTCCCCTCTTGTTGGCACTTCATATTTGGTAAGCCATATTTGGTACAAAAATGAGTCAGTGTTGTTTAACAATGTTTCTTGTTATTAACCAAAGTTCCTATTTCATTCAGACTTTCTGGTCTTCTCAGGATCTCAATGTGTCCATTCTCTGCTGGTACTACACCATTTTCAGTTGTTGTGCCTCCTGATTCCTTTTTTGATGGAGACAGTCTCAAACTTTCTTTACTTCTGATGAGTTTGACACTGTTGGGGAGTTAGAGTCAGATATTTTATAGAATTTTCTTCAATGTCTCATGATTAAGCTGCAGCTGTGTGTTTTCCAGGAGAAGAGTGAAGTGGTAAATTCCATTTATTGTATTTATTGTATTTTTGGCCCATAAAACCAACGTCACTCATCAGCCTTGTTGACCAGTCGAGCTTTACCCCACTAAAGTTGTATTCCCTTCGCCACTTTCCACAAGTGAACCTTAGGGTTAGCTTTTCTTGGGTTAAATATGATCGTATTGAGGTTTTTCAGTATGAGATTAATTAATATTACTAAAACGCATCTCTGGCTATAATATGAAATAACACAGAATTGGCATGATCTTGCCCAATTAAAGTTCAATTCATATTCCAAAACTTTAAAACAGTTCCAGTACTTTGGCTCCATTTTCCCTGGACACAGACATTCTCAAGTATGGTAAAAGTCTGTTGAATAAAGGTTTCTTATGCATTTCAACCCCATATTAGAAAAAATTGGATTTCATTTCAGCAAAACAGGATTATATTTACTTACATATACGCACACATACATACATACACAAAAACGTGCACACACATGAAAGCAGACAAAATAATCTAAGAAGGTGGGAGTTCTACCATAATAACAGATAAAAGTGTTTTTTCCTGGGCCTGATGCAGTAGCCTAGCAGCTCAAGTCCTCGTCTCACACATGGCCAGGATCCCATTTGGATGCTAGTTCAAATCCCATACAGGTGCCAGTTCTAATTCCACAGGCCCCACTTCCCATCCAGCTCCCTGCTTGTGGCATGGAAAAGCAGTCGAGGATGGCCCAAAGCCTTGGGACCCTGCACCAGCGTGGGAGACCTGGAGGAAGTTGCTGGCTCCTGGCTTCAAATTGGCATAGCACTGGCCATTGTGGTCACTTGGGGAGTGAACCATCGGACGGAAGATCTTCCTCTCTCTCTCCCCCTCTATGCATATCTGACTATGCAATAAATATAAACAAATCTTTAACAAAAATAAATGAATAAATAAATAAGAATAAAGCATTACATAGAATGATCTAAAAAGAAGTTTTTTTTTAAAAAAAGAAATGGCTCTACATCCTTTAACATCTCTTATGTTCCTTGAGTTTCTTTTTTTCTGTTTCATTTCAACATTTCTTTAAGAAAACATTTTAAATGCGCACATACAATGATGGATTTAAAAAGTGGAGACCTTCATTAAGGAATCCCAAATGTTAAAATTCTCTATGGGTTTGAAATTGGAACAAAATTTTATAGTCTCTTGTTTTGTTTTCAACCTAGTTTTAAGTAATATAACATGAGCAAAACTCTTATATTGGTGTGAAGCCACAGTAGGATTAAGGAGCAGCTTAGATGGGCAGATACCCAAGGCTTCAGTCCTATAGTTCAATAAAACTTCCTGGAATAAAGCAAAAGTATGGTGCCAGATAACTCAAGGCTTCTCATTCCCAGCTTCTAAAATATTCGGAGAAGCAGCAAGTACCTTGAGTGGAGATAGATCTCAGTGTAGCTGTGGACAACCCTACACCCTCTGGAGGCAGAGCGCTCAGGATCATATACAGTTAACAGACTCAGCAGAATTTCTGAAAGCTGATAATGAAAGACAAATCCATTTTACTTGGGATGAGTTTTGCAATTCCCCACTTTTAATGAGTTAACAACAATACTCTGAAGAAATTGAAGATACAAAGAAGCAATTAGTAACAGAACATGGAATAAATTTCTTATCATTTAATTTATTAGTAAGATACAGAGATTACTGAATGGAATAAATGCACGCAATAAAGACAGAGAGTCATCATATGGAATACAGTGAGATGTCTCCCTTGCTGCCCTGTGCCACAGCTATTATCAAAATATGTCCTATATACTTACACATTTAAGAAATGCTCAGCTTCTTGAAGTTCAAGCTGTACCAGGAATCCCAAAGTTTGTAGCGACCAGTCACACAAAAATAAAATCGTGATGGTCAACAGCAGCACCTGCTATGCAGGGCTGTGAGAACATTCCTCTACTCCTCCAGTCACTGTAGGTGAGTAGGTTTCTGTGCATCCCAAGTCAGCAACATTTCCTTCCAAAGGAAATGAGACACTGTTTGTGAAACAATCAAAACAATCTTTTTATGATCAACTGTTTTCCCCTTGAAGGCCAACAGGGGTCTAGATAAGTGAAAACTCGAGATCATGTTCCACAACTAGAGCAAGCATCCCAAAGGGATGTATTGTATTTGTATTTCTCACAAATCTGGAGCTAGGAAACCAAAGATTACAGCACCAACAAATTCATTACCTGCCAAGGGCCCAGTGTCTATTTCCATAATGTCTTGAACCCTCAAGTCTGCTATGGGTCAGAGGAACACCATATTCCTTACATTACCAAAGCTGGAACAGCATTTTCCAAGGAGCCTCTAATCCCGTTCATTAAGGAAGAACCCCCATGGCCCATCCCTACTCAAAGGTCCCATTTGAGTCCTGGAAGAGAACACATTCAACCTAGAGTGATTAAAGATTCTAGAAAATGATTGTGGGGAAAATGATGCACATATCTTTATACTAAAGGCCAACTGTATGTTTCATGCAAGACTTGCATGGAATGATAATTATATATCTTAATAAAGCTTTTTTTTTAAATTCATTTACCCTCCAGGGAGAAAGAAAAGAAGAGCTTGCTCTTCTTACATAATTCTGCCTCTGCTCCAGCTTATTTAGATAATCTCTGGTTTTGGATGAATTGGCAGCTTTGTAATCAGGCAAAGGGCAGTTTTACACAGAAGGAAATGATCACAGTTGTCCCTTTCACCTTCTGAATCATCAAGCACCATTGAAGAGGCAAACGCGGCTTCTGCCAGCATATTCTAAAGGATGTATGAAGAATGGGTTACCCTGGTTTCCAAATTGTCAGAGTGAGAAAAGCACAGCTGCTTTCTGCAGAAAGAAAACTCAATTCAAAGGGGAAGGGCCAGAGACTTATCTAAGTCTGTCCCTTCCAGGTTCCTTTTGTTTATAAGCTATCAGAAAACGAAAATTTTAACATGATAGTTCTACAGAACTGTTTACAGTGACTTCAGCCCTGTTCATGTAGAAATACAAAGGAAATATGAGACTCATCTCAGTCACAAGCAAAATTCAATTTCTATTGAACAATATAGTATAGAGTAACTATTTAAAGGAACAGAACAGAAACCTTAGACAATTTTTTAATCAAAGGAGATGCCAAATACTTTATCCTGTTTCAGTCCAGTAAATCTGAAACCACCTCTTTTAATTTGTTTTAGTCAATGAATTAAGTGCTTCATGTACATGAGCTCATTTAATTCATGCCAATATGACGGAGCAAGTGTATTAATACAAACTTTGCAAGACAAGCTAAAAACCAGTATGTTAAAATATGCATAGACTTAAGTTTGGAAAGAGATAGCCACAGAGACGATAAATTGAGACAAATGGTCCAGTGGATGTTAGTTTTTGAAATTCCCTAACCTTCAGAGATTTAGATTTTGTGATAAAACACAGAAGACATAACTTTCATTCTGTGCATTATAGAAGCTAAAATCAAGATCCAGGACATAAATTCAGGATTGTCATTTATAAAAACAGTGAATCAGAAAAAATAACTATATGGATGCATCTTGTTTCTATCTAAAAATTAGATGGGGAAAAAATAATCTTCCATACAAATTTGTAATTTGCTTTCACATAGGCATAGGCTAGAAACACATACAAATTACATGATCTGAGAAACTCCACATGAGAAACACAATTACACTGCAGACAAACTTGAGGATTCCTAGTTTTTTAAAAAAAAAAAACTCTCTAGAAAAAAGAGGGACAGATGCTTTCCTGCTTTGCAGATGCAGAGTCCAAAGAAAGATAAGCTTACAATCCATGATCATAAAACCCCACAAACCCAACTAAACTGTTTCAGAGAGCTACCAAAATCCACCAGTAACTGAACTAGACCCTTCTAATTAGAACACCAAATATTTAAACTGTGAGCTACAGGAAGATAAGTGTGGAAGGAAGTTTCCTTTTCTTGTATGGAAAAAAGAAAGACTGACAGCCAAATTAATTTTTTAATGGTACATATTTGAAATATCTGAATAGCATAATAAACGTGATCTAATAGATGCATACAGAACTCTGTACCCAACAAATCAAAAATAAACATTCTTATCTAGAACACATAAAATGTTTCTGAAAGTTGGCCATGTGCCAGGTCATAAAGCAAATGTCAACAATCACCTGAGAATAGGTATCATACAAATCATGTTCTCTAGCAAAAATATTTGTATCTAGGAAAAATATAATAGAATGCTCAAAATATTTTAAATAATGCTGAAAGTGGTCCAAACCAGTTTGGCTACTATAAATAATTGTTAATAAGAAAATTCTCTTTGATCTCATGGAAATTTCTCTAAGATCCTATTAAGACTGGAATCTAGGATACAAAATATTCACCTTTCAAGATAAGGCCAAATTGTGTCCTAAGCTTATTCCAGTTTATCAAATTATAAATGCAATATTGTTTATAATTAATATGTTCCAAAATTTGAAGTACTATACTGATTTATAATAGAATAGGTTTCACATTCTGACAGCATAAAATTAGCTAATATTTTCACATCTAAACCTAAAAGAGAATAGGTCAGAAGTAATTTTGATCCAGTGCCAATAATTTAAATCTTAAGATAATTGATAATTCAAATACTTCCAGTTTTCTATGCAACTTGTAAGCTCAAATTAAATTGAATTTCTTAAAAAGTGTCATTTATGGATTTCGCAGATTGAAGATAGTTGAAAAATATGAACTTTCAGAAAAAAAAATGAACATCTCTTAAGCTTAGGCTGTTTCAAGTGCTGAAAACAGGAAGCTGTTCCAAATCAGTACTGCTTTGTAACGTCACACAAAATGACATATTCCTTAAAGCCACTTGCTGTACTACAGTGCTTCATATACCATGAGATTCACTGATGCATTTCATTTATAAACTAGATTTACTAAAATTGCTATAGTGTTCACTAGATAGAACACGTGTCTGCCACCTGACCAAATTGTGTCCCAGTATTTTGTTTACAATATCATCTTGCTTCAGCTGCTTTTAGATTTTTTTAAAGATTTATTTTTATTAGAAAGTCATATTTACAGAAAGGAGAGGCAGAGAGAAGGAAAGGCCACAAGCAGGGAGCTGGATGGGAAGTGGAGCAAGTGGAGCATGAACCAGTGTCGCCATGGGATCCCGGAGCATGCAACATGAGGATTTAGCCATTAGGTTACCACTCCTGGCCCTTTAGATTGCTTTTAGTGTCACAGTAAATTGGATCTTCCTGGGTATTTTCCACTCATATTTGATACAAAAGCATGTGATACTGACCAAGTCAGTTGCATTAGCTCAATCTGGTAGATGAAAACATACAAGACAATCTCACTGGTCTTTGGATTTCTCCCTCATAAAATGGAGGAAAACCCGATTACCCTGACAATCTCTCATACTTACTCAAATCAAGTAAAATAATAAAATAATGGATGGGAAGATACTAGAATAACTAAAAAGCATCATCAAATGCAAACTGTATATGTATATATATATACACACATATATATAATATATATACATATATATATGAAACAAAATAGAACTGCAAGCAATATACATGTGGTCTGTAGCAGATCTTCATCTTGCTCTAATTGTGCATGGGAACAAACTTCGGCATAGGAGAAGACCTAATCCAGCCAACCTAGGCTGACTCAATCTCCTCTGGTTTGAAATAGCACCTTTGAGTCCACTGTGTATGCAGCAGAATGAAAAAGAGGTTGAAACTGTTCATCAGGCTATCTCCTCTGAGTCCAGAATTCACTAGAGAACTTGTGAGCTCAAGGGAAAGCTAGCATGACAGTGACCCTGGTGCTATCCCAGCCCCAAGCTTCTCTTCTTGTTCCCATTGAACTTGGGCAAAGAAAACTCATTTTGATGTGTTCATGTTGGTCTCTACCCTCTCTGCGTCTGTCATCCTATAGTTAATAACCTGCTGGAGTACAGCTGGACAATGAGAAGAAGCTAGCAAGCTGCTAGCTCGCAGAACTGTGGTGACACAGGAACTAAAATACAAGGTTGGAATGCCAAAGAGAGATGCACTAAAATCAAAACTATCCACCAAAGAACTGAGCTCCATTAAGTAAATCTGTAAACAAATATTTAAAACATTAGGATTCTTCTTCTTGTCCATACAAAATAAAATCAGATTATATCCATATATTTAAAATTTCTTATATATATATGTATATTTCCATATTTCTACCATGATCAACCATTTATCATGGACGGGAGGAGTTATAGCAAAAATCCCTGTGGACATTTTCCCCTACAAATTGATACACAAGTAAGGTTATCTTGTCTAACAATTATATGTGAGATATTTTTAAAAATATATTTTTATTTTGAATTTTGAATTGTGTGGTACAATTTTGTGTAGGCTGGGATCCCCCCGAAACCCGCACCTCCATCAGATTTTTCCCATTTTGTTACAAGAGTGTAGTCCTTCATAAGGAATCATAATTCTATCAGTCTCTTATTTAAGTGTACCCCGATATTGTTGGTACAGACAATGTCAGACATCCAGCATCGCATTGTCTGCACGTGTCCAAAAGTTTCATTGGGATTCCATTTTTTATCTGGAAGCAGGGATGCATGTTCCATTATACCCCACATCTGTATATGATAGACCCCAGTACTCCATCACTATACATTACCATAAGTGAGAAGCCATGAAACAAGGTCAACAACTGGTATGTTAGAACAGTCACAACAACAACAACAACAACAACAACATCAACAACAAATTACAGTGCCATTAAAACAAAAAGTGCGACTGAATAACCAACACATGAGTGACAAAACGGAAACACAGAAGTCTCTTGGGAAAAATGATGCCATCGTATAATTCATGAGTTCTTGATGAATTCAACTAGAGAAAAGAGATTATTTGGAATGAACCAAACTAAAATAAAAAAAAACATCAAAACACATGAGATACAGCCAAAAAATCAAGCAAACAATAAAAAAAGTATGGATTGGACTATTGGTTTTTATTTATTTATTTATTTGAAAGGTAGAATCACAGAGAGACAAGAGAGAAAGAACTCTTTGACCTCCTGGTGTAATCCCCAAAAAGCTGCAGCAGCAAGGGCTGTGCCAAGCTGAACTCAGGAGCTGGGAGCTTCATCGCAGTCTCCCCCACAGGAGCAGAGGCCTGGACCATCTTTAAGTGATTTTCCCAAGTTACCATGAGGGAACTAGATTGGAATCAGAGCAACTGGGACATGAGCAGCACGTGAACTGGCGTCACCACAAGTGACTTAACCCTCTGTCATAATTGCAGCCCCTATATGTAAGATTTTCAGTCAAAGTTATTATCTAATCACCTGAAATGATAATTTGACTATTTCAATAATTTTAAAGTGATTATTTATCTAACGATAATCAACCCTTTCTTCCTCTAACAGATCAGTCACATTCAGAATTTCTACTGGTTAAATGGCCATATGCTACATACTGAGAAAGAACACATGAGATTTTATATCACAGCAAACATGTTCAAATTTTAAGGCCTTTCAAAAATTCATAGAAAATGGAATTCGAATATGTTTATATTGGTGCAAAATATTTTGAATCCTTATATGCAAGGTATCATCAAAAATTTGTGGAAAATGCATACTATGGCAAAGTTATATATGGAGTTCAGTGTATATCTTTCAAATATTATCAGTTAATTCTTTTTGTTTGTTTAGTTTCAAAGGGCCCTTATGCATTGTGTTATCAAGCATATACCAAAAGAGAAATTGATGACTTAAGGTTCATAGGTCTTCAGGGTGTTTTGTTTTGTTTTGTTTTGTTTTGTTTTGTTTTGTTTTTTAAGATGTGTCTATTTTTATTGGAAAGGCAGAGTTAAAGATGGTCCAGGGAAGAGGAGAGACAGAGAGAGAAAGATTTTCCATCTGCTGTTTCACTCCCTACGTGGCTACAGAGGCTGGAGCTGAGCTGATCAGAAGCCAGGAGATTCTTCCAGGTCTCCCACATGGTTGTAGGGCCTCACGGTTTGGGGTCATCCTCAACTGATTCCCTAGTCCACAAACAAGGCACTGAATGGGAAATGGAGCAGCCGGTAATTGAACCAGCACCCATACGGGATGCCAGTACACACAAGGTAAGGATTTAGCCACCAAGCCACCACACTGATCCCAAGGTTGTTTTCCAAAATATCACAGAGATAGGATTTCATATTCACTTGCTTCTGTTACTAAAGGCCATTTAAGCATTTTGTTTTTGTACAGCTTATGTCATAAAAGATCAGTTCACCAAACAGAACATTAATAGAACAAATCTATGTCAAGATCAAGTTCCTTTTGAAGAGTGCAATGGAGGACACACAGGATGAAATGCATTGTTCCTTATGATTCTGCTTTCTGCCTTTATCTTCTCCTGCACATTGTTCTTTTCCTGTTTGCTGTTTTTCTAAGACAAGGTGACTCTAAGGTAAAAAGGACATGTTGCTGCCAAAGTCTCCTGGGATTCGGATCTCTTCAACTGGACATGCAGCTTCTGTTACTAAAGTCCTAAGGAGCAAGGCACTCATCTGCAGTGACATCATTCTGCAGTCTTTTTGTTTGTCTCCAGAACGGTTTTCCTCTGTTGATGATAACAACTACTGGCGCTGACACAGAGAGCACACGTGTGTTGGGGTGGAATTGATGTGGGGGTATATGTGTCCTGTCCAGGAGAAAAAAAGAAGTTGTAAAATTCTGAGAAGCTGAAAACGCATCAGTGAATGGGCCTTTATGTTAGATATTTATGAGGAATTTGGTTTGTTTTCTGATTCTGTTTCAACTTTTAAGGAGCACTGTTAATGTGATTAATTAGCAAGAATTTATTGACTTGAAAAATCTCGACAGCCAAATATATATGATTTTTTTAAATGTATTTTTTCAGGTGAAACTATAAACTGGAGACCTAATTAAGACCTGCTGTTTCCTGAAATTTTGTGTGCACAGCCCCGGGAAGGAAAGTTGCTGGAGCTTTATTTGAAGGGGTGCGTTGTAATCTTTAAGAGAAAATCCCGGAATTCTACTCACTTCTTTCAAATATAGTCCTTACTTAAGAGCCATGGTGAATTTATGTCCATGGTAAACATGAAAGCCCACTATGGAGTTGGCTTACGGAAAAGTCAAATCAGCATGAACGTCATAAGTTTGGGACTTCAGCTGCTCGTAGCCAATATTTCCAAATTTACACTGAAACACCATGATACATCATACAGTTTCAGACTTTTGACATTTTTCTTACATGTTCCCTTCCTGCTACTTTGTTAAGGATGGAAATCATTCTTTGTAACAAGACACAGAAAATTAATTCGCAAGGAACAGAATAATAACAATAAGCCTTCTATGTAAAAATGGACATTTTTTTAAATTCTAATTTATTTCTCTAAAGAGCAAAGAGATGGATACAGAGGTATTTCGTGTGCTGGGTTGTTCTCTACATGCCTACAATAGCCAGAATTGGATCAGGATGAAGCAAGAAGCCCTGAACCCAATCTGGCTCTCACATGTGGTTGCCAGGGCTACGTGCACTTGAACAATCATCTGCTGCCTCTCCAGGTGTGCTTTAGCAGGAAGCTGGAATGTGAAGCAGTGCTGGATCCCAAACCCAAGCAGGACAATGTGGAATGCAGGCATCCCAAGTGGCATAGTAAGTGTTATCCTAAACATCCTCCAACCTGACTTCTGATGAGCATGCAAAGGCCAGAACTTAGCTGGTTTCTGATGACTTCCCAGTTTTATCTTCGTTCACTACAAGAACATCTATTTTCCTTTCTTAATGCAGCCTTTTCATTAGACAGTTCTGTTGTCAACTCTAACCTACAAGAATTGAAGAAATTTGTCACAGGGACCAGTTCCATACTTGATAATTCAGCTAGACACTTTCATCTCACATTTTGCTAAGCTACTGAATTGTAGGGAGTGGGAAAAAAACCAAACTTTAAAAAAATGTTGTGCTGTATTTTTTAAAAGCCATTCTGTGAAGAAGAAAACTTGTTCAATTTGCAAATCCCAACAAAGCAAGTAAATTCCTTAAGATAGTATACTACATAACACATAATAAAGCACAAGTACACCACTTCCACTTCTAGTGTGTCATTCTGTAACCTTATAGAATTTGGCTAGAGCCAAAATGTTTCTCTAGTCAAAGATAATATCTAACCCCAAACCTCCTTTCCTCCTCCCCTTTAGAAGAGAATGCTCCTCCCCCCATTATAAGGTGCATAGGGCTTTTGTCCAGCAGCTCCTACTCTCACCAAATGTCTTGATCATTTCCTACTGACATTCTCCTAACTCCTCAATGAACTGGAGATGGTCACATTTGTGTCTGGCTTCCCTGACTCCACCTTGTGGCATTCCTGCCTTCTCCCAACCTAAACGAGGCCCTTTCTCTAGAACTCAAAGCCCTAGGCCACATAAGGGCAGAGCAGCCACATCAGAGCTGCTCCTGGCACCAGGGAAAATCATTTCCCCCGAGAGGCAAACACAGCCCAGGCAGTGTCCAGAGTATCAATCCTTCCCTTCTCTGCTGTAAAAGGCCCCATTGTAGACACACAAATCATTCAGAGATGGCATGTACAATGTCTAATCACTTAATAGCCACTGAGCACCCACTGGGTTCAGGTCCCAAACTAGACACTGTAACCTATTCACTGGAAGAAAGCAGAAAGAAATATGACATGGATTTATCTTCCTCTGCTCTAACCCATTACACATGCCAAACACACACCCTTTGAACAAGTAGACAATTGCAACCATAATGGAGATGAGGATACTTGTAGCTGGGAGTTGCAGGGTAAATGTTGGAGTGCAAGCTTTGTATTTACACTGATCTAGTTGTGAATCTTGCTTCTGAAAGCTATCGTGTGGCCTTGGGAGTTTACTAACGCTAGCTGAGATTCTTTTACCTGGTTAAAAAAATGAAAATAACGATGTTTGCATCATACATGCCAAAAAGCTGGGTATAGTTCCAGGTAGGCACTCAACAACACTGGCTCTCCCATCCATCTCTAGAAATCTACCTGCTTGTCAAACTGGCTTACAGATACTCCTTATAGAACTTATTTGGTTTTACAGAAATCCTACTCACATGTATGGTAATTGCAGTGGCATAGTTGCATGTCTTTGGATTTCCTGGCAATTTGATTGAAAAGATACACTTGTTTTCACCAGTGACCTTAACTCCTTGGTAAGTTTTACAAAATACCTGAAGCAATAAAAAGGGTTAATTTTATTCCAGTGTTCCAGATGTCTTCAGCACCTTGACTTCAGCAATATACTAAGAACAGTAAGTCTTTTTAATGAAAGTGAAAGGTATGCATTGTACTTAAATCTGGAACTTTTTCCCCATGAAGAAACACTGCCAGGGGGACTGCATCCCACAATTTCAGACAGGGTGAGCTATGTTTTTGCTCAGATTTACCCTTTTTCAGCACATTTTCAGGCAACTGCCATTGGTATCCAAGCAGTTAAAACTACATCAGCACTAATAGCTATGAGCTCATCTTGTATAAAGACATTTTTAGTTAAACACCACAATCTTGGAGGGGGGAAAAAGTTAGCATGCTTAACCAGGCTAGCTTGGAATAGCTCACAATGTGACGCATACCACAGGAAATAGAGTGGTATGAGGCACCTACAAAATATTTTTCAAACAAGTCATTGACGCTGTAAGCCCCATGCCTCAGCTTTAGGAAGTCACTTATTACGAATCAACACCAGCCGTGCCAAGCTAAGCTTTTGCTTTTGGTGATTTTCCAATTGAATATTCAAGGCCCTGTCTCAGTCTTGCTTTCAGGGAAGTACATGCCTGGAATGTTAGCAAGCTATTCGCTGGAAAAAACGCCCACAACAGGCCCAATGTTGATCACATTAACGCGTTTGAGTGGGTATAGAGTGCAAATGATTGAAAATGCTTCCAGATCCCCGTTCCAGGGGACAAAGCAGGCTCTGTTCTCTGATCTGATGGTCATTTTTTTTTTTCCAGTGGAGGATGTGGTGCAGGAAGAGGGAAGAGTGCCAATCTCTGTCGAATGGTTCCAAATAGGGCCTGGGCCTAGGCCTTTGGATGCTGATGAGTGGGAAATGAAACACAGATGGGTCAGATGGGTAAGGAAAGGGGGATTACAGGTCAAGCCAAAGAGTTGGAATAAATTAAGTGCTTATGAGGTACAGAATGGCACATTGTTTAAGTGAATGGACAGGGAAAAAACATTCTAGCATTGTTTGGTCCAGTGAGAGAACCCAGCATCCACTTCCCAGACCAGCATAGGCCAAGGGCATCCACATGCTCACCCTCAGAATGGATGTGGGCAATGAACCAAAATATGGCCAGTGGAAGCCTGAAGCCTTACTCTAAACTCCAAAGAAGCCAATTGTTTTATTACATGTGTTATGTAATTTATGGAGAGAAATGGTTAGATTCATGTGTCAAATCATGGCGAGATAGATTTGGAGTACTCTGGGGACCTCGGAGGAAAAGGTGAGGAACCACAAATTAATATCTCAGGGAAATAAAGTCACGAAAGAAATGTTTCATTGCACTTGAAATACAGAAACAATTTCCCCTTTTTAGCCTTTTAAACTTTCACCCACAAATCAAAGAATAGCTCAACTTATGAAAACCCTGCAGACTCATTCACTGCCTGGTAACAGCAGGAAATGATGAAGTCCAGTGCACTGGTCCTCCACTCTATGTGTCTTCAGGCTATGGGGCAAGACAGTGGAAATGACTCTAAAGAATATTAGAAAATAGTTGAAGCAATCAGATAAGTAAATATGTACAGCACTGATAAATATAACACATGTTTTCATTTTGCATTCCAGATTTTTTTAAAAAAAAAATCATGAAATCTCACAGTGTACATAAGTTTGTTCAATATTTGGAAATCATAGGACAAGACCAGATAAATTGTGTTTTCTTAAAGACACAAAGCTAATAGAATTAGTTAAGGACTGAAAGCATCACATAGAGAAACAGAACTAAAATTGCAGCTGCCAACAAAATTAGAAAGTACTAAAGCATAAATTAATGGTTTACCTGTGAGTGTGACAAATTATTTTCAGAAGCTTATTTTCATACCAGCCATGTTTCATTTTATGGACTTGACCTTTACCAGAATATCCCACAAGCAAAGCTGGAGACAGTGGTTGTTTGCAGTCATCAGGAATACTCCGGCTCTGAGTACCAAGAGCCTCTTGGTTATTGATCGACTCACTGCAGCAACAAAGGGTACAGAAATCATTCCAAATATACACCGTAGAAAGCCTGATGCAGCACATCTTTTAAAAGTTGGTGATTTTCAAGGTTATTATTTTAGTGGTCCATTTCTACAAGTGATACTAATACTGTATATATGCCTTCTTAAGTTTCCACTGTTAAAAGTCATTTCAAAACGAATAGCTGCATTCCCTCTACTTTCAAAATTGCACCCTTTCCTCTTCCAAAACTTTTAATACACTTATGTTGTGAGTCTTGGAAACCACGCCCCTACAAAAAAATAAGCAATTCATGAAGCAAATTTGAAATATTACCACGATACAAGCATCAGCAGTAGGAGTTACAGGGGAAAAACGAATGCAGCGAAAAGTGAACCTTACAGGACCAAAAGACGTAAGATTGTTATTCATGAAAAGAATACAAGTCCATAAGAAACTAATATTCGGTTTTAGATGTTCACTGTTTCTTTTCCAATAAAATGTATGCTTTTATTTTCAGCCTCCTTTTCTCTCTTGTCTTAAAAAAAATGACACTAGAAAATGTTGGTGGAAGACTCTGAAGGCAGGAGTTGTTTCCCATAATGTTTAAAAGACTACGTATTATATTATAACACTGAAGATAATTCTGATCCAAAAAAGATGCATGCAATAGGATGGGATTCCCAAGCGACTGCAATCTCAGTGGAACACACTCCACGGAATAGCTAGAGGTAGGTGGCGGGCTATGGAGGCTACCATGGAGGCTTCCATTTAATCTTCTACCAGTAGACCCTGAAAGTTACAAGGGGAGGCGGGTGAGTGGCAGAAAAACCTCTCCTATGTCTTGGAGAAGACCTGGCCACCAGGTTTCCTGCCACATGTTATTAACGGATGGAAAACATGCCAGAGGCTAGAAACAGCCGTCAAACCTCTGAGTCTACTGTATAAGCCTAAGGTAGGATGCTAAACCTTCCAGGACAAATACCCTCCAGTTGGAATAGCAGCTCGGCAACGGTGAGACCACTGCCACCACCAGCCAGTGCTACCTGTCTGCAGCCACTCTCACAAAGTTACATCTCTGAATGGCATAGGCTAATACACAAAATGGTAGAAAAGTGCAGCTCCCCAGAGCAATGGAACGAATCTAACATCCATCCCACCCCTACAGCTATTTTATATTCACACGGCACAGCAGACAATAATTAAGAAAAAAAAAAGTCTCTTAAAGTTTTATATTTTGTGTGCTCCAGACTCCACAAAATCTGAATCCACCCCTGGGATTACTATTTATGAGGTGGAACTACAGAAAGAGTTTTTGGAGAAGGAAGGGAAGTAAACGTTTGCTTTCTTGATATGTCTGGCATAAGGCCCTGTTGAACTCAAGCAAAGCTGCCCAGCTCGTAGCTAGACATGGGTGAGGCTTAAAGAGTGGTACTGAAGACCAATTTTTGGAGCACCAGTTTACCATTTGTGAATTGCATTTGACAAAGGATAAATGTAGAAACATTTTGACCTAATCAGGGCAGTGAATTGTCAATCTAGGAATAAATTGATAATATTCAAATACTTATCATTTTTTTCTTTTGTGTGTCTTTAAAAACATATCATGCAAACAGAAATGTGAGAACTTAGGTCCACATCAGAGGACTGATTTTCTTTCCCACTAATAATTTCAGGAATAAGAAAAAAGGCATAGATTATCCATTAAGCACTATCTTCACATGGCTACTTTGAGTCACGGGGTAAGAGTCATCCTCCTGCAGTGCTTTCTCCTCTTGCCTCTCTCACATTCACAAGGCAGCTACTAGGGTAGGGGCTAAACTTTATCCATGGAACACAACATAGCTATCTCTACTGTAAACGGGTTGTCACAGCGCGGCAGAAGCCCACTGACTCCACATGCCATGCCGTCCCGTGAGAGCCCAGCAGGGAGGACGTGTGGCTGCTGCCTTAGGAAGCTGCTATCCCCACTCTTACAGTGGCCTCTCACTAACAAGCACAAAGGACGAGCCATCTTCCTGAAGACACGGATGCAGAGAGGTTCCAAGAGGGGACGCTGAGGATGGTCTTGGGCACCCACCCGGCAGCTGAGCCGATAATGTGACCCCTAGACCATTTCACCTCCATGGAAAGTCATTTTACAGCACTTGGGTGTTTGCTGTAAGCTCAATTAAATCCTACTCTGGTGGGAAAAAAAACCAGATTTCCAAATGGCAACTTTATTGATTCAATAAAATTTAAGAAATTCTACTTATGGAAAAACTCATTAACCAAAACTAATAAATAAGAGTTTACCCTGCCGTCTGGTTCCTCTTTATTTGACAGAATTAAAAATCACTCTGGAACGACTTAGTTCATTTTTCACTTGTTAATTGAGTTTAATAGTTTAGCAACTCCCTTTCTGTTCTAAGCTCGTGAACTCTTCATTCTTTCCGGCAGCACTTGCATTTTCTTGCTCTTAACTTTACAAAGCGTATATTTACACTGAAGTTTTACAGGGGAAGGGAGACGAAATAGGAACATTTTGCTTGGGTTGACGCAATGACTTCAGGCACGGCCCAGGCTTTCAGGTATCAAATTGCACCACAGTGTTGGCAGAATTCTTCCACTTAGCCTGAAGCACAATGTCCGTGTGAGGGACAATTTTATTATTGAATACATGTCACAGCAGATTTCCACTTCTATTCAGTGTTTATAGAAATTGCCTCCTCCCCAACATATCACTACTCTGCAGAAAAAAAGAAAAGAAAGAAACAGATTGCCCAGATCCATAACTGTGCAGCTTCTGGATAAAACTTTTCCACCAGTGGCCCCTCACTTGCACAGATGTTTCCTTTGGAAGGCTATATCTGTACAAATGTTTGTTTGTTTACACTTGGCTTAACACATGATATTTCACATGGACCTGGAGAGTGGTAATGAGAAGCCTGGGCCATTAGGAGTGATGGGAGAATGAGCATTGCTCAAGGGATTAAAAAATTACAGTGAGGCAGGAGGAATAAATTCAAGAGAGCTATTATGGGGCATAGCTAGAGATGCTGTGTTCTATTTTTGAGACATACAAAGAGAACTGATGTTAAGTGTTCTCTCTACAAAAAATGCTAACTATGTGGGATGATGCTTTTATTTCGCTAGCGTTATCTATTCCATACCTTACCTTACATATACTTCAAAGTATCACATTTTATGTGATACAAGCTGTTGTCTGTCAATTCAAAAATGGAACAAGAACGTTCAATGTCTCTGACTGAACAGGAGTATGTACGATCTTTGCAAAGAAGTGCAAAGCTGATGGTGCAGTATCAGAGTTCTTCTAGATACTGCGGCTACTCTTCGTTTTCTCCCTTCACCCCCTGCATCGATGCTTCATCGCACTTGTTTTAACCATAGAACTCATAGCCCGGCTCTCTGTAACACTCTGTACCCACCACTGCCTAATCTACAGTAAACAACCAGTCAACTCTCATTGCATACAACTTGACAGGGGGAAGTGGAGGTGCAATTCAGCCTGGCTTCATTTTGCAACATGGAGTGGCCATTTTTTTTTTTTTTTTTATTGCATGGAATGGGCCTTGAAAAAAAGAATTAGGGAAAAAAGAAGACTGTTTCAAAGAATGTTTTGCCTTTTAAAATTTTAATTAGCACATAATTACATATATAATTATAGAGTACAGTGTGATTATTTGATACCTGCATGCAAAGGGTAATGATCAAATCAGGGTGGTTAACACTTCCGTCTCCTTTAAAGTTTATCATTTCTTTACATTAAGATGCGTCAAACTCCCCTCACCTGGTTCTTTGTAAAATGAATAATATGCTGTTGTAAACTGTGGCCATCCTGCTGTGTTGTAGAGCACGAGGGCGTATTGCCCTGTCCAGCTGTATCTGGTCCCTGGTATCTCGGCTGTCTGAAGTCCTCTTTCCTTCTACCCTTCTTTAGTGACTGTGATGCTACTGGCTACTCCTATGAAATCAACTTTTTGCATTACAAATTAACTTGAAATGTTATGTAGTATTTGAAAGGAAGAGTAAAAAGAGACAGACGAGAGAGGGACTGCTTCCATCTGTTTGTTTACTCCCCAGACGTTCTCAAAGGCCATGACCAGGTGGGGCAAAGCCAGAAGTCCAACCCACATCTCCTTCATGGATCACAGCAACCTAATCACTTGAACCCTCACACAGGACTTACAGAGTCTGCAGGAAGCTGGATTCCAGAGCCAAATTCAGATATCAAACTCAAGTATAAATGCAGAGTGTGGACTTCTGACTGGGTTCTTCATTGCTAGTCCAAACTCCTCCCCCTCTATTTTAATTTTTAATCAGCACATAAATATTGTATTTACGGGTGACATTGACCTACAAACATATATTGCATAATGTCCACTCATGATAAATATACCTAAGATTTATGTGAAAATTTCAGAAATCTTCATTCCAATTTGTTTTTCTTTTCTGGAAAGAAATACGCACTACATTATCATTGTCTATAAGACCCTTCCAATATACAATTCCAGAATGTCTTACTCTTTTCTAACTAGAACTTAGTACCCCTTACACAACCTTTACCTACCCTTTCCTTTGCCACGATCTCTCTGGCCTCTAATAGCCATAAAGCTCTTAACCTCTTAACTTTTATGAGGTCAAGCTTAGAGACCTCTACAGACGAGTGAGAAAGCATGACATTTGTCTTTGTGTAATTGGATTGCAGTATGCCATTTTTTCACATGGATGAATCATATTCCACTGCATGACACCGCTCTCTTATCCATTCATCCACTGAGGGACATCTTTGTTGCTTCTGTTCTGGATTTTGTGAATAAGAATGTCATGAACATGAGATTCAGATATCTGATTTATTGATCTCATTAAATTTGTATTTTAAAAGGGGGGCTTTGGAGAGCAGGCAGGCGCATTCGCACTCTGTATGCACATCAGGACAAATAATTGCAAATAAATGTATTATCTTTGGATGCAGATTAAGTCTTCCCTGACTCCCCCCAAAAATGTCTGGACCTGATTGGACAATCCTAAACTGATGCTTCAAAGTAGTTGTGCGAACCCAGGTTTCCACCCGCAAGGTGGAAGGGTTCCCATTGTCCTCCATTCTTTCCTGCGCAAGTCTGAGTTCATCCATCAATTCAAACATGCGAAACCCTAGAACTATGCTAAAGCCATATTTTTACTTCTACAAAAAAAAATTATGGAAATCAACTCAACGGAAATCACTGATGTGGTCCGAGCTCAGTTTTCTCACTTCTTTCTCTTCTCTCCCCTCACATTCTCAGGTTTCTGACCTTAGTCAACGTTCAGGGACCTCCATTTGTTTTCTTCCTCCCCCGATCCTTTAAAAAAAAAAAAAGATTCCTTAGTTATTTGAAGTCAGAGTTAGAGCGAGAGAGGAAAGATCTTGCATCTGCTGGTTCGCGCCCCAAATGGGGCTGGTTCAGGTCAAAACCAGGAGCCACGAGTTTCATCCACATCTCTCAGTACGGAGATAGAGCTAAAACACTGGAATTACTTCCTTTGCTCAGCCCTGGCCATTAGCAAGGAGCGGGATCAGAAACACAGACCAGTGCTCATATGGGATGCTGACATCACAGGGAGAGATCAACTTGATACTGGCTGCAGGGGTCCTCAACTTTTATCAGCAGTTTTGATCTCTCTTTACTTTTTCACTCAATTGCTCATTCACTTTCTCTTTTGTTATGTTTATTGTGTATAACACAAGGTTAATTCTGCCAGCACTGAAGGAACCTCCTGAAATTCACAAAAAGGAAGCTGGAAACTCCGTATGGTGAGATCCACTGAGGTCAGTTCAAAAACCTCACTGAAAACATGTGAGGCCAAATTTTATGTTTTCTAGAAAGTGCTCAACAGTTTCCCCACCTTCAGTGCAGGCTTTACTCTCCAAACTTTAACAAGCTATTAACAAATCAATTTTAGGACTTTTTAAAAGTTGAACCCACTTACTATGTAATTTGACATCTTTAATATACCTGAAAACACAATTGTAAATATCACATAATATGAATATCATGAATGTAATCATAAGTTACTTCTTCTATTTCTCTATTTGGGGCATTTATTGTAGTTGTGGATAGCTTAGGCTACTTAATTCTGTTAATGATTTATTTTTCTGGTATATACATAGAGTTCACTATCATTTGTACATGGGAAAGTTATTCAATGTTTGTATTTATATGTGCCAAGTCCTTTGTTAAATTCTTCAGCATTTACAGCAAGTTTGCACAAATTATAGCTATTTCGTTGGTTGTTTTTGTTTTTGTTTTTAAGATTTATTTATTTGGGGCCCTGCGCAGTAGCTTAGAAGCTAAAGTCCTCGCTTTGCATGAACTGGGATCCCACATGGGCACCTTGTTTGAGTCCCTGCAGCCCCTCTTCCCATCCAGTTTCCTGCTTGTGGCCTGAGAAAGTAGTTGAGGAAGGCCCAAAGCCTTGGGACCCTGCACCCATGTGGGAGACCTGGGAGAAGCTCCTGGCTCCTGGCTTCAGAGCTGCTCAGCTTCAGCAGGTGCAGCCACTTAGGAAGTGAATCAGCAGAAAGAAGATCTTTCTGTTCATCTGACTTTCCAATAAAAATAAATAAATCTTTTTAAAAATTATTTATTTTACTTGAAAGTCAGAATTACAGAGAACAAGCAAGAGAGAAAAACAGATCTTTTATCCATTAGTTACCTCCCCAAATGGCCACTGAGGCCAGGATGGGCCACTCAGAAGTGGGGAGCAAGGAGCTTTTTCCAAGTCTCCCAAGTAGGGACAGAGGTGAACGCTTCGAACCATCATCTACTGTCTACGGCCATACCACCCTGAACGCGCCCAATCTCGTCTGAACCATCATCTACTGCTTTCTCAGGCTTTTAGCGTGGAACTGCATCTGAAGTGGAGCAGCCAGAATACAAACAGTGCCCATATAGGATGCTGATGCCACAAAGCCTGTTACACCACTTTGCTGTCTTCTATTTGGTTGATCCTCTACTACTCACAGGATTTTCAAATTAATATATAATAGAAATGATGTAATAGAGTGAGCAATTTTTTTTCAAAATAAATTTTATTTGAGATTATAATAGTAAGCAGAACTTCCAAAACAATGTTAAATAACAGGGTTTGTCATTTATTAAATCCTTGTAAGTACTAGATCCTATAATTATCACTTAATAAACATTGCATGTTGTTTCATTATTTTCTAGATATTGAGGGAAGAATTGATTACTAGCTCGAGATAGTTTTGGTTTATCATGATTAGTCAAGAAATAGAACATATACGTATTAGAAGATAGGATTATAGAATATAAGATTAGAAATAGAATAGACTATAAGATAGAATATAAGATTAGAAATAGAATATAAGATAGAATATAGAATATAAGATTAAAAATAGAATAGAATATAAGATAAAATATAGAATATAAGATTAGAAATAGAATATATATATAATTATATATATGTGTATATATATGTAAAGGCAAATTCTCATCTGCTGGTTCACTCCCCTCCTGTTCTCAGTGGCTGCGGCTGGGCAAGGTTGAAGTTGGGAGCTAGAAACTCAAGCTAAGTCTCCCACATGGATGGCAGGGTCGCAGCCTCCTGAGACATCACTTCAGGCTCAGTGTCTACAATCGCTGCTGAAGCAAAACATCAGGAGAGTCAACTATCCAACCCAGGTTTCTGATAAATGACGTGGGTAGTTTAACTGGCATCTTAATAATTACAATAAATGCCTTCCCTGCTTTATAACAAAATGGATTTACTAAAGTAGTTTTTAGATTTATAGAAAAGTTTGAAAGACATTCCAGAGTTCCTGTATAATTTTCATCCAGTTTCCCCTAATTTGACAACATAATCACAGTTCATGTTAAGACTTTAAAAAATCCATGTTGCCATATACTATCGAATAAGCTCCAGATGAAATTTCGATCTCCAGTTCTTGCACTCATTTCTTTTTCTGCCCCATGATCCCACTGGGAGTTCTATGTGGAGCTTCGCCAGCACAGCTCCTTCATTTTCCACAGCCTGTAAGAGCTTCTCCGTCTTTCTTGTTCATGACGGTCTTGACAACTTGGAAAAACATTGGTCAGGTGTTACGTCAAAATCGCCTCAATTTACGACTGTTTTCTCGTGGTTAGGCTAGGGCTAAAGATCCCATCTCATCAAATCATGTTACATGTGATATCACCTTACTTGTCACTAGTGACATTATCTTTAATAAAAGGGATGCTTTCCTGGTTTCTCCATTGAGAAATTATTATTTTTTCCCCCTTTCTATTCTTTACCCACTTAGGCAGAGGAAACTGTCACACCCTGTCTGCCAGAAGAAAGAATGGGATGTACACCCTTGAGAATTCCTCCCTGGAGATTTTCCCTGTCTCCTCCTTTTACTAACTTATCTGACCAAGGATCTCTATTAATACAGACTCGTTTATCTTATACATTAACATTCTGCAGGATATTATTTATTATTTGCACAATAACTCAGCTTTTTCCACTTGGTTCTTTCCACGGAGTGCTTTGGACGTATCCTCACCTTGGCTGTTGTTCCGTTTGCATTCACTCCGTTTCTTTGAGCTCCTTATTACGTTCCCCTCTTACCTTGTCTTCACCTGTTCCAGCCCTGTTACTTCTCCCAAAAGGCTAGACTCCTCTCCAATAAGGAGAATGGTATTTTAAAATAAATGTCTGTGAATCAGATGTCACATTTTATTTCACTTACCACTTTTTATTTTTAAATGTGTTTGTTTGAAAGAATTACAGAGAGACAGGGAGAGAGAAACAAAGATCTTCCATCAGATGGTTCACTCCCCAAATGGCCACAGTAGCATGGCCTAGGCCAAACCGACACCAAACCAAGGAGGTTTATCCAGGTCTCCCCTGGCAGTGGTTCAAACACTTTGGCCATCTTCCACTGCCTTTCCAGGCAAATTAGCAGGAAGCTGTGTTGGAAGTGGAACAGCCAAAACTCAAACTGGCACACACATAGGATACCAGTGCTGCATACAGAAGCTTAACCCACTCTGCCATAATACCAGCCATATTTATTATAATATTTTGTGTTTTTACTTTTTAATATTATAATATACACCTAACATAAAATTTTCCATTGTAATCACTTTGAAGTACACACTTCATTGCTTCTCAATATGGTCATATTATTGTACAACCAATCACCACCGTCCATCTCCAGAACACTTTAAATTTTATGAAAATGAAACCCTGTACCCATTATCCATGGCAACCACAATCCTACTTTTTTATTTTTAAGTTTTATTTATTTTTTATTGGAAAGGCAAATTTACAGAGGAAAGGAGAGACAGAGAGAAAGAATTTATATCTGCTGGTTCAACTCCCCATGTGGCCAAAGGCAGGAACCAAGAGCTTCTTCTGGGCCTCCCAGGTGGACACAGGGTCCTGGGGTGTCCAGCGTGTCCTCTACTGCTTTCCCAGCCCAAAAGCAAGGAGCAGGAAAAGAAGTAGAGTAGCCAGGATATGAACTGGTACCCATGTAGGATCCTGACGCATGCAGCCACTAGGCTATCGTGCCAGGCCCCACAATTCTACTTTCCAATGAAGTATTTTGCTATTCTAGGTGTCTCAGGTAAGTGGAAATGTACAGGCTTTCTGTTGGATTTTGGGTTATTTCACTAAGCAAAATGTCCATGAGATTTGTCCATGTTGCAGCATATTATCCAAGGTTTTTTTTAAGGTTAAATAATAATATGAGACCCCCCATTATACAGGGATTTTTAAGGAGTTAAATAAAAATTCATATTATGGAAAAGTCTACACAGATTTTGTAAAAAGAACTTTTACTCATTTATTTTTCATGCACTTGACCTACTTCCCATCCTTGGCTATGTTAAAGGTTATTATGAATGAGGGCATGCATTCATGCATGTCATGGGTTTGATCAGTATTTCTCTAGTGGCCAACGATATTCCACATATTGTATGTGCTTATTGGCCATGTATCTTCCATGGAGAAATATCTTTTCACTTTTCTTGGCCTTTTTTATTTGTATTAGTTATTTATTTATTTATTTATTGCTGTGGAATTGTAAGACTCCTTTACATATTCTGAATTAACTCTTTATTAGACATATGATTAAGAAACATCAGTAATTTCTCCAATTCCATTGTGTTTCTTTTTAAGGCTATTTTTTGAGTTGTTTGGTAAACAAATATTTTCAATTTTGATGCCAACATTCATCTTTTTTTGTTTGTTTGTTTGTTTATAAATTGTACTTCTGGTGTTATGTCCAAGCATATTTTACTTTTAATGAGTGTTCTAATGTCCCATGAGACCTTCATAGAAAATAAAGAGTTTATACTGACAGATACTGAAAGATAAAGATATGATTAAGTCTCAGGTTAAGAGCCCAACACAGCAGCCTACTGGCTAAAGTCCTCTCCTTGCATGTGCCCGGTATCCCATATAGGTGCCAGTTTGTGTCCCAGCTGTTCTACTTCCCTTCCAGCTCCCTGCTTGTGGCCTGGGAGAGTGTACCCACATGAGAGACCCAGAAGAAGCTCCTGACTCCTGGCTTTGAATTTACTCAGTTGTGGTCATTGCAGCTACTTGGGAAGTAAAAATAAGCGGATGCAAGATCTTTCTCTCTGTCTCTCCTTCACTCTGTAAATCTGACTTTCCAATAAAAATAAACAAATCTTTAAAAACATAAGCAGGTTAAGGTTAGGATTACGGATATAAAATTAAGGATTTTGGAAAAACATATGTTCATGGGAAGGTCATTAAAATTTCAATAAGCAAACAACTGACTGAAATCAATATTTCAGGAAGAACAATCTGAAGATGGTATGCAGGGACATGTTTCCAGGAAGAGATGAAAATGCCTGTTACAGTGAAATCGACGCAAATATTGAATCATATGGTAAACATGCACAACAATATACTTAGGAATTCTTTCTAAAAATAATTCACATATCAATGAAATATTAAGCTTCATTTAGTTATAATATTGGTCAAAATTAACAAGGAATATTTATCAACATTTCTCTATGTTATCCGTCAAATTATATGTTGAACTTCACCTTGGGGTGGGCAAACAATTTAGACAATGTCATTGGAAAGAATCAAAACTATTTTAATAGCTTCAAACGAAGCAACTTTATTTGACTGCTTTCTGGATGGTGGTAGTGTTCACTCCCTCACAGAAGTTGTCCCTTAGTTTTACTGATGTTTGAAATAACCAGAGGTTTGCAGTTCATCACTTAGGCCTGTGGTAAAGGACTTGAGTGAAGTGTCACACAAACCATCACTAGTTGTAATTAACCCGCTTTGTAAATAACTGTAAGAGAATACCCTGACAATGTGAGAGAACACATTACAGGATGAACAAACTGTTGACACCATATTCCTTTCCTTTGATAAACTCTGGATACATTTGTGAGGAAGAAAAAGCTTTTCAAATTGGTTGATTTAACAACCTCTGTCCCACTAGAGAGAAATCTTTTCAGTCTGATGAGGCTAAAGCAATCTAAATGGAAATATTGGTTCCCACAGATTTCTATAGGCTTTGATGATAAAACCCTCTGCCTAGTCCATTTCCTTTTGATCTGGTTGAAAAAGGATGCTGGGAGAAGTCAGGGCCAGGCTCCTTCAATGACCAGCTGCTAGTACAGCTGTGGCTTGTTACTACCACAAGACAAGGGAAAAATTCCAGCATGCTTCCTCTTGTATCACGTTCTTAAGTTAATATTATATTATTAAGAAAAGTGATACTCACACAGATGTAGAAGTATGGCATGTTCTGAAGGCCAAATAAACTGTTAAAATGAGGATCCAGCTATGTATTTCAGGAATTTATCAAGAGATAAATGCTTACCCATACAACTTTTCTCCTTAGCAGTTTGAAACAAAGATCTGGTTTTCAGAAAAATTTACTTGTTTAAGATTAGTGGAGAGAGTTTCATTTCTCCAGAGAAACCCACTCTCTGGTCTTAAGTACCCAGACAGATTTGCCTCTTGGATCCAAGGAATAGCTAAGGAGCACTACAGAAGGCTTCAGGCTGATAGGAAGGTCTTAGCTATGAGTCTCACTGCTTTCCATTAAGGAAAGGAGAAGCAACTCACTTTTTACAGGGTGTTAACTAAGCTTGGCTCAGCAGCCCAACTGAAAAATCAAACATGCCCAAACACTTCATGTTTATAAAAACAAACCCCATTAGCATGCCTGGCTCCCCTTTTCATAAAATTGCGGATGATTTACTGCATATCTTAGTGCTGTCCAATTTTCCTGTAAAATGCAAGTTGTGTGTTATGTTTGGCACTTTTCAGAGATCAATGTGTAATAGTTGAATTGAATTAGAGTTGATTTATTTCCCATGAAAATGATAATGAAGGATTTTATAGAAGTCAGTAATGACCCAGCTGGCATAAAACATCATTTCCACAAGCTGTAAGAACTGGTATCAGCTTCGGAAAGGAAGTTAAACTTTTTTTAAATGCCACAAGGCTCATTTTTCCAAAAGCAGATTTAAAGGAATAAGATCAGATTCTCTCACAACTTTTGTTTCCAGAGCATTCCATGTGTCTCCAATCCCTACCTGATTTTTCATATTTTTGTAGTAAACTCATTTCTAGGACTTCTCTAAATTTCATGGAATATCAGGTCAATACCTTCTATATTTTTGTATTTGTTAAAAATGTCAGTGATGAAAGTATAAAAAGCAATCATCTCTCTATCCCTCCATGAAATAAAATACACCCAGTTGTACTCCTCTGTGTTTACATGTTTTGAATCACATTACCAGCCCCTTCTCTAAGTAATCATTTATTCCTATTTATCCGACTCTTAACTTCAATTTGCCCATCAACCAGGGGCCTGAAAACAGGCAGGCACTGCAACAGATTCATAGTGAAAACGAATTCCATTTCTCATTTTTGTACAGCACCGACTTAGCAGTACTGTGACAGTTCACATATTCTTCAAGAGGCACCAGTTCTCTGGATCCTCTGGTTGAGTTATGCTCACTGCTAGCGAAGAGAAAACAGACATTGCAGAGGCCTTGACACCCAAGCTTTCCTCTTAGAACAGGGCAATTTAGTTCTGACTCTGACATAGGCAGGTCTCTGGCATTTTCTTTGCACAGCCAAGTCAGTTTTCTATCTTCTATAATTCTGTGCCCGTGCCCTCAAAAGGAGAGTAAATATGCTACTTTGACAACAACAACCTTTTTGTATGGGGCATACATTATTTCACACAGAGCAGTTAACTGCACTGTGTTAGGAATCCTGAGAGTTCCTATACTGTTTGGACATTTTTCCTTCATTTGAATGACTCTTAAGTAGCTCAAGGTAATAGCCATTTTAAACTTGTATTCTGGGTTCTCTTAGAACGGCTACACCATCTTCCTTTGGATTTATTAAAATATCTCTCCTCCGCTACAACACAAGACTCTTGACAAAATAAGTACTAGCTCCTGCTAGAAACGTTTATTGAATATTAACTCAAAAAAGGCCTGGACATCGTGATATGGAGGACACAAAGATGTACGAACAAAGCATTAACAAGACATTTTGTCCAAAAATGAAAGGATTATTTTGTTATATTATCTCCATCTTTACAAACACTGGCAGTATTTTGAGCACTTGGTACCATAAAAGCGAATTGTAGATACTGCTTTCAGCCACACATGACACAGCACCAACAAATACATAGAATCAAAGTCATATCAGTACATCTCCATTCCCACATCATCAGTCACAGGCTTGTATGTGTTATGCAGTCACCCTTCAAAGCAACTGGGAGACTCCGTGGTGGGCAGTGATTTAGGAAGAGATGACAATGGCTGCACATTTTGTAAGGAGCTGTGAAAGCATCTAGCGAGAATGATAATGATGAGCATAATGATAATGATAAGGTCTCCAGCTGTCTGTGGAAGTCCCTTTCTGGGAAACAGCTGGAAATTCATTCTCTAAAGATTGCATCTGGCTTGATTTGCCAGCACTCAAATCCCATTGATCTGGTTCTGTTCTGGTCTTCTGTACTCACAGTTCAAAGAGCAAGGAGGCCTGTAAAGAAATTGCTGCCATATTGTTCAATCGGCCACAGTGAGCAGCATATACGATTATAATTAGGAACACATTAAGGGAAGCAGCTCAGTGGAGATAAGCTGCTTGACCGCATACGCTTTTTGATGAGGGCTTAGCGCCAATCCGAGAAGAAAAAGATTAAATGTTTGTTACCAATCCTTTTGAACTTGTGGCAGAACATGTGGTAAAGCATTTTTGATTCAAATTAAAAGCATCCTAGGATAAAAATAACCCTGTTCTCCCAGGCCTTTCCAAGTGAAACCATTCAGAGACTGATTTATTGTATCGCCCTTAACCTCTTTCCACCAGCATGATTAACGTAAGCATGTCTAAATCCCTTGTAAGCCTGGACAGGTATTTGTCTTGTTACACATCTGTGGAACAAATGGTAATACAAATTATACACTCAAGAGATGTAAGTTTTCAAAGGCCAGGAAAATTTAATTTGACCGTGCATGTAAATGAAAAGTTCATTGAGCTCCAAGGTCAACGATAGGGTTTGCAGGTAGAGATGGTCGGCACTCAAACTTCACCAAAGGCCCCATAGTTCAGAAACCCTCTAGAGTTTCTACAACCAAGCAAGGAAAACATAGGCAGTGGCTGTAGCACTACGGAAGCAAGCAAAGGATGAGGCTGTGAGAGGAAAGGGTGATTTGAGCTCTGTCATCAGGAAACCGCACACAACCATTGGAGGAAAAAGGAAGATGACTATATGGACGGTTTTAAGATTCCATTGGCTGGGGAAGTGTGCTCTTGTGTTTTTGTTTTGATTTCTTTTCCTGGAAATGAAAAAAAAAGAACTCTCATTTCAAATTCAGTTTTCTATTTCCACTTCGGCTTTGGACAAATCTCTTAACCTGTGTGCATTTATAAGGTGTGGTATTGGTGTTACAGCACCGGAGTCAAAGGTTAGCATTCTTCAGAAGTGACTTGATCATTTTAAATGACACTCTGCATTGTACACTGCATGCGTCTGGACAGGTTGTAACCATGTAACATCTGCCAAAGAAATACGTTACTTTAAGTTGGCTTTAATTACACCATGAGTTACTTTAACTTCTAGAAACAGTGAGATTTATTTAGTGATCCTAAATGCTAATTGGAGAACTCTTTACAATATGTTCTCACATTCCTTCACCTAATTTTTCTCTAAGTCACTCCTTTCTTTCTCTCTCTTGCTCTCTCTCTCCCTCTCTCTCTCTCTCTCTCTCACACACACACACACACACCCAGTCTCATACACACACACAGTTCGCTCATTTCCTTTATTCATTCCAAACTTTGAGGACTTTTCCCCTCTATATAATTTCTACTAAGGTAGATGTTGTCAAAAACAAAAGTGCTAAGCTTTTCAAAGAAACAAAATGAAATACACACTTTAAATGAACTTTTTAGCATATTACCTACCGAATTCTCTCAAGAAGCACACATTTCATCTTCCAGAGTAATGTCGTCCAGGTCAGGCTCTCAAGAATGCTCATTGATCATTCAGATGTGTGATCATGTAATCTGCAAATATATTTGACTTTCATAAGATCATATGCATTGTGAAATTCTACCAAAAAATATGATTCATTTCTTTATTTGGAAGGCATGGTGACTGACTGAGAGAGGGAGAAACAGAAAGAGCAGAGATAGGGAGGTATCTACTTTCTGCTAGTGCAGAAATTTAAATAAACAAACAAACAAACAAATAAATAAATAGTAGCGATAGCTGGGGCTGGGCCAGGCTGAAACCAGGAATTAAGAACTCCATCTAGGGCCTCGGCATGATAGCCTAGTGCAAGAAGAAGCTCCAGTCTCCTGGCTTTGGGTCAGCTCAGCTCTGGCCGTTGCAACCAATTGAGGAGTGAACCAGCAGACAAAAGGTTTTTCTCTCTCTGCCTCTCCTCCTCTCTGTATATCTGATTTTCCAATAAATAAATATATATATGTATATATTTTTTAAAAAAATCAGAGGGTCCAGGACAATAGCCTCGTGGCTTAAGTACTCACCTTGAATGCACCGGGATCCCATAAGGGCGCTGGTTCGAATCCCAGCAGCTCTGCTTCCCATTCAGCTCCCTGCTTGTGGCCTTGGAAAGCAGTCCAGGATGGCCCAAAGTCTTGGAACGCTGCTCCTGTGTGGAAGGCCTGGATCCGGACTTCAAATTGGCTCAGTTCCAGCCACTGAACCACTTGGGAAGTGAACGACTGGAAGGAAGATCTTCCTCTCTATCTCTTTGTATATCTGCCTTGCTTCAAAACAAAGGAAATAATATAACTTAAATAAAAGGAAATGTTGGTTGAAATGTAAAGTCTTGCTGTCTCTTCAAAAAAAAAAAAAGCAGTGGAAAAACATGCTAAATTTAAAATGTTCCTCAATCCACTCCCGCTCAGGTTATGCTATCAGGATTAAATAAATCAGAACCAGTGCCATGGTGCAGTAGGTTAATTCTGCAGCACCAGCATTCCATATGGGCACTAGTGCAAATTCCAGCAGCTCCACTTCCCATCCAGCTCCCTGCTAGCGACCTGAGAAAGCAGCAGAGAATGGCTCAAGTCTTTGAGCCCCTGCACTCACAAGGCAGACCCAGAAGTTCCTGCTCCTGGCTTTGGGTCAGCTTAGCATGGGCTGCTTGTGTACATTTGTTTGCAATTATATATGACCATGGCACTAATATATAATAGATGAATTAAAATGTTACTATGAGTCCTCGAGTGAGAGGGAGTGGGGTTGGAGACAAGAGCTATGTGGACAAAAGAGTTATTACAAATTTAAATATGTAAGAAAATATGTTTTAAAAAACCATATTTTATATGTTTATACATATTTACAGATATATATCATAGCATTATGTATTATGTATAATCATACATACATATTTAAGGAAATTTTAAGACAAAATTACCAAAAAGGGACTAACTGTACATAAGTACTATGAAAACAAGTCAAAATGCCACTCCTAACTGGTGGAAACCATTAAATTACTAATTAATTCAAGTAAGTGGTATCAGACATGCACAGCGCTTCTCACATTTGCTTTCACAATTTGAATGCTTCAGATATTACCAAGCATTTTGCTTCTTAATTGTCTCATAAAAATCTCCAACCCTGCCTATCATTAGACATAAAGATGAAACACAAATATCAATAATCAATGTGATACTACTTAAATTGCATCCAATTTTGCAAATTTTGTTTAAAATTTGACATGATTTTATCTAAGATTATTAAAGTTCATTATGGAAAAAAACCTTAAGTTATATATTTAGTTGTTGTTGTTCAAACGTCCCTGCCATTTTATAACGTCTCAGCACCTAATTGATTCTAGGAACTACAGAAATTGACCAGTTAGAGGCAGGAAGCTGTGCCCATGGGACCAACACTCCTAGAAAAAGACGCAACTGAGCCATGAGCGAAGAATCACAGATTATCCCAGCAGTGCTGAGCGCTCACCATTTGACTTTGAGTGGATCACCTGGCCTTTCTGGGCTTCTGCCTCCTGGTAGGTAATCATCTTGGCCTTATCTCCCTTACTGTTTCAAAAATAAAATGAGATGGATGATTTATGTGAAAGCACTTTGAATAGCAAAATGTGCTATATTATTATTCAAACAAGGCATTATCCTCTCAAACCTACTTGAAAGGGGGCTATAAATGAAATACTGCATATTAATGTGATGCTGGTCTTCAGAGAACTCGGACTTTCTGGGCACCATTACAGTTCAGCTATTTTTTAGCACAGCATAAATTATGTGGTCCAAACAAGTCTTCAATACCCTTCGAAAGCGCATGAGCTGAGTGGGAGAGTGCTAAGTGCCCCCAGAATAGGTACCACTGCAGAGAGAGGAAGAGAGTTTTAAGAAAACAGTGCACTGACTCTGTCTGCCAAGTCTGAGCTCAAGCACAGCTTCTCCTGCAGTGGGTGTTGAGAAGAAAGGAAGCCTGTCAGAAAATCCAAGTCCAGGCAGGCATTTCCATACCCTCTGATTATTTTACCAAGTTACTATAATAGAAGCATGTCTGTGCGTAAGTGAAAATATACACAAACATGACAGCTTTGCCACATTGCATACCCCAGTCATGAAATGGCATCACTTCCACAATCCTTATTTGCTGTTGGAATTAGATCCTTTTGCAAGCACATTCTGTGTCATTTTGACCTGCAAATAACTTACCCATGCACCTAACCAGTGTTCTAGGTATCCACCAAGTTCATTTCATTTCCCATCCCCGATTGCTACATGTACAAGTTACATAACTCCCTACTTAGAAATCGGAGAAATGCTTGAGTTGTTTATAACCACTTTTGTTTCTGAAATATTGCAGCTTTAGAATGAGGAAAGACTTGGGTAAACTTGGTCAGGGCTTTTTTTTTTTTTCAATCTGAAGACTCTGTGTCAATCTGGGAATTTTCACTGGCATTCTATTAGAACTACCAAATCCTATCATTACCTGAGCTTTTAGAGGATGTTAGACCAATACAACAAAGACTTCTGTTTTTCTCCGTGCACTTTGGCCTTTATTCTCTCCTCCAGGCCATAGGGTACAGCAGTTTACCCTCCTGGGCACACAGAGGGTCATCATAGCCCTCAGGGCTGTCATTTTTTGCTTGCCAGAGCTCCTAGTAGCTCTTGTCACTGCCAGAAAAAAAAGAGAGAGAGAGAGAGAGAGAGAGAGAGAGAGGTGCTCTCTTCTCAGTGTGGCTCAACGGTGAAGGGACAGCTTTAACTCCCAGAGTTACAGGGTCAGAGAGATTTGAATTGGCATCCCAGCTCAACCAACACCATGACATCAGGCACGCTTCTTAACTTCTTTGATCCTATTCCCTCATCCAGCAGAGTCTAATGTCTAACAAAAAGGCTAGGGAGGATTGAATGAGGCAGCAGTGCAAAGTGTTTAGGATTGTCCAAGGTTCATAGCCTCAACCAGAGGCAGCCATTGCTGAGCTCCTCACTGCAGTTGCAAGAGCAAAAACACACAATGATGGAGGAATCTTGACCATTAAAAGAGGGAAAAATAACGTCTTGTGCTCTAAACTTAAAGAGCTGTACACGTGAATTAGTAAATGTGTAACTATGCAGACGGTCAAGCTACATGAAGTTTGTACAGGGAAGTTAAGAGGCATGAGTTTCCACGCTCTTGAACAGCTCCTGTGCAGTCTATGGAAGAGCAAAAAGGGACGAACACAAAAACACAAGTGCCTGGAGCATTTGGCTGTGCAGTCTTGACTTGTGTGGCATTACGCATACACCACCGTATGAAGCACTGCACAGCCACACACACACCTAGAATTGCAACCTGTAGTTTGAAAGAACTGGCCTCCACACTGTCAGGACCATTTCTCAGAAATGGCAATGTCTCTGCTTTCTAGTCTTTTAAAGAAGTATCAAGCTGGGGTCCTATGACTTACAGCTGATGGTGACAGCAAATCACATTTATAATATTCGCCAATTTCCATGGTGTAAATATTCTCAGAAGACTTCATTGGAAGGAAGATTGAGCAGACATGCAAAAGGACACCTTAGAAGCCACTGCTCTACCCCAGCACAGTCAGAATTAGTCCTGAGGCTGGATGCTGTTAACAATTCCCTAGATCGCTCCAGTGTTTTGCTCTCAAAATTACAGATGCTCGGATTCTCTCTCTCTCTCTCTCTCTCTCTCTCTCTCTCTCTCTCTCTCTCTCTCTCCACTCCCTGCCCCAGACTTGATTATTCGCATTGTCTTGGATTTCTCTATCATGCACCATGGGTTAGCATCCTTCTGTCTGTAAAGATAACGAGGAAGAGTGATGTGAGCAGTCACTTTGAGAGATACAGGGATCTGGATTTCTGTTAACGTGGCTGGAAAACATGCTAATCTTATAGAAAGGTCACTATATCATGTATTCAAAGTAAGTTGCTGATATTCAACTCCAGACCAGTACAGCTGCATAGATGGTTTATTTTCAACATGCTTCACTCTGGTCTATGGTCTAGCAACTTTCTCTTCACCCTATCCAGTCTGCACACTGCTGCCAAATAGATCTTCCTGAAATAACACTTAAATCGTATTTCCTACTCAAGAATTCAGTGGTTTCCAATTTTTTTTCAGAAAAGAAGTCCAAACTCTTTAGTCTTCAAAGCTATACATAGTAAGAATTCCATTAACTTTGCCTCACACTTCTGTGCCAAGCACTTTTTTTGACATAAGAGATCAGATGTATGCATTGCATAGGCACAGTTCCAAGAAGACAACCCTCTTCCCTCTGTTTGCCATCCTTTATTGCCCCTGAAACAATGTCCCCCTCTCTAGAGAAAATTATCACTTTGCAGTTTATTCCTGTTCCAAATTGAGTGCGTTCATCTCCCCCTAGTTCCTAATGTGATGACAACAGGAAACAGAGTGTGTGGGAAACAATCAGGACTATGAGATCATAAGTGAAGATCCCTCATGAGTGGAATTGGTGCCCTTACAGGAAGAGGCTCAAAAGTTTCCTTACTTCCCTCTTCTCCTCTTCTTCTAATTCTTTGCTTTCTTGCCTTAACACAGTAGGGATACAATGATAAGGTGGCACTGGCAATGCAGGAAACAACACGTTGGATCCTCCAGTGTGGTAAATGTTCAGTGTAAACGTTTCAGCCTTAAAAACTGTACAAAGTATTTGGCGGGGGGTGGGGGGGAGTATTTAAAACTCTCAGAACTGACCCAGCAATTACAACCATCAGCATACGTATAGGCTGATTGGGGCGACAGACTGTGCTGGACCCTGCACTGGCAAGCACACAGAAGAAACTGGTCTGGGATCACCTCAGATGAAATTTCTTTGGGGATTCCCCCAATCAAACTGCTGGACTCAGAACCCCAACGATGAAGAGAATTGCAGGTTCCATGATCTGACCATGGAGTGCATGTGTCAAAGCTGAGCCTCCTCAGAGGCTCAGATGGAGCAGTGGACAGCATACCCAGGCGCACATGGAGGATAAGACAGTACAGTGGAGCCTGCAGAAGACACCTGCACCACAACAGAGGACAGAACAAATTGACCAAATACCCCAGCCAAGAGTAGGCAGTGAAAAACTAGGCAAGTGGAGACTAAGTTGGACTATGTCAGCCAGTGGATTTTGAAGAGATTTCACCGTGCTTGGAATGGCGAGATTGGCAGAAATTGAACTATAGAAACTACTTGAGCAGTGCCCTCGGAGCATGCCAGATATCAGGAACCCTGGTACGGCTGGGAGGATGGGTATGGCTTCCCCCTTTGTCACTCCCCTTCCCCCAGATACAGGAAAGAAAAAAGAGAATGTGGAGAATGAGGAAGCAATGCTCTTACCCTCTTTCCTAGAGCCCTTGACCCTTTGAACCCTAGCCAACTATGTAAAGATCATAAAAAAAAAAAAAACACTATTTGGTGCTGCCATTTCCTAAAATGGATTGCCAACATGGTAAATGCTAGCACACATCTTTGACTATTATGCCAGCATTCTACACCAGCACTGTCTGCCAAAACAGCTGAGTGTTGCAATCACAGTGTGTTTTTTTTTTTTTTGCTACCATAATAAAATACCTAAGGTCAACTACTTCATGACTTATCCTAGGTCTAGGAGCCTAAAGGACTTGTTGCTGGCACAGTCCTGGGGCAGAACAGAGAGCCATGCAGCAGGAGATGGGTAGTGCGCAGACCTGTCGCTCCCCTCTGCTTATAAAGCCTCCAAGCTTCTGCTGTTAGACCTTGTCTAATCCTAACCATTTCCCCAAAGCCGCACTGCTAATCATAGTTAGGTTAAATTTCTACCTTCTGCATAGCTCTTAATAAGGATGAAATTCCAAACACAAAGTCCTGGGAGACACTCACACTAGATCCGTGTCGCAGAAAGCACTGCCCAATATGGCAACCGCTGGTGACTTCAGAGTGCGTGAGGTGTGGCATGTGATTGAGGAACAGAGGCTTTTTGTTTTTCATTTTATTTACTTTTTCACCGAAATTCAAACAGTCACAAATGACTTGTAGCCACATATCAGACAGCTCATATAGACATTCTACTATACAAAGCAGTTTCTTCTTCAGAATTATTTAACTACCGTTTGTTGAAAGAAGCAATTAAATTCCGTTAGAAGTCACAACAAAATCTCCAATTGTCTTCTGGCTCATTCCTAGTCTCAAAACCTCATTTCTAACCTTCTATGGTCAGTTCCTCTTTGATCCTTCTAATCCTCTACAAGCCTTTTGGTGATCTTGCTTACAATAGACATTAGATACGTTTAAGCATTCCAAAGTGCACAGTGTACTTGTAGCCCTTCGCTGCTCTGAAAGGTGAGCTCTGAGCCTGCTTGCTCCGATTGGAGCATTTGAAAGGAAGTTGCTTTCCTCCGTAGGCTCATTTTCACTCCAAGCATCAGTATGACCAAAGTTGACACTTCATGCTTTCTAGAAATATCATTGTCATCATTAACCTCACGCTTTTGAAATACAGCAAAAGCCTAAATTTCAGTTTTTCTGATCTGAAACATGTAAATTCCTAGTTTTAAAATACAACATGCTCTTAGCAGCAAATAATGTCATAAATGACCGTGTATCCACTGATACAGATGTCATAACAGTTAAGTTGTAACTTAGAGTCTAAAACGATATAAACTCTCTTCTACAACATTGAAGGAAAGTTAGAAAAGTAGTTCCTGCTCCCCCCACAAAAAAATGCTAAGCTTCATTGAGAAGTAACTTAGAATATAATTTTACAGTATGACAGGTCCCAACGAGGCCAACAATCCCTTTCCACACAGCAAATACAATATAATTATTAAAAGTGTTTTCATAAACCTACTAGTGACTCCTTGCCTCCAGCAAATGTAAACAGAAACGCTGAAGCTCTTTAAAAAACTTCTCGAAAATAAAATAAAAGGTAAGTTGGCTTTGATGTAAAACATTTTTTAGTTGATAGGTCATTTTTCCATAATGCACACTTTGCATGAACTTTTCGAAGCCTCTGAGTACACCTGTTTCAAAGGGTTTTGAAAATGAACTTTTAAATTACGTTTTCCTCAAACCTCAAAATGCATTCATCTATCCTATTTCTGCACAATTTTTAGACTGTGCCTGTATTTAAATGAGCAACTATAATTAGAATACCTAATATCATAAATGTGAAAAGTGAAATGGCGTTTTCATTAGTCACGCTTTAGCAACTTTGGGAATCAGGTAATGTGATAACAATTGTATCAAAGGAAACAGTGTGTATAAGAAAAGGGAACATGGCTCGTTTGCCTTGAATCCTTAATAGACACTGGACACTGCAGATGTCATGTTCCATGAACAGTCTGCCTCAGAATTTGGTTCCACTCCTTATGAGATCCTGCTTTCTTAGAAAATATTTGTAGTTATTTCACATTCTCATTTAGCACATGAACACACATGAATCTATGAGAGAGAATCATATGGAGTTCACAAAGAAAATGTCACTTATCCTCTGACCTAGCACTCAAAAGCTCTTCCCTTTAAGGCAAAGTGACTTTCATTTGGTTGCCAATTTGAACTGATCCCGTATAAAAGAACATCTCTGTACCGACACCAACAGGGCTTGATATCAATGTAGGTGATCTTTTAATCACTTGATTGTTGCCACTTGCCTTGCAATGTGAAATGAGTAGTCCCTGGAGAGGGCTAGTGACAACTATCTCCTCCTGGCATTGCTTCTCCCATGCTATGGCCCCTAGACTCACATTCCCAGATTAGTGTGAGACAATAGTAAGAAAAAAGTTCAAATCTATTCACAAACTGGGCTTTATCAAAGCGGCTGGGAGACTTAGGTTAGGAGACAAAAGTTGGAGTGGTTGATATTATTTTGTCACCCACTTTCCAAGTTTCCATACAATGTAAGTAAGTTAAACAGATTTATCAAAAGGGCTATCACCAATAAAGCTAATTAATGTTGTACAATTCTATAGTAGCTAAGTACACAGCTTTCCACAGCTGTCCTAGTGATATAATGCATCTGGCTTATACCCACTCAGGAGAAATTGTGGGTATCTCTAACTCAAAGTTCAATGGCATCATCATGGTAGTGTCAGAGCAGCCTTCCTATATTCCTCTCCCACTTCTAAGTAAGGACCCCTTATGATCATAAAATCCCACCCAAATAATCCACAATCATCTCCCTGATCAGCTGATTTCCAACCTTCATTCCACCTGCAGTCACAGCTACTCTTTGCAACGTAATGTGACAAACTCATAGTGTACAAAGAGTAAATTGTGGGCAACTTTGACAAACTCCTTATTCTACATAATGCAACTTGTATTCCAAAGAACTTATTTTGGGGAAAGTCACAAAAGCCCTTTAATGGGAAGGTTACAGAGCTGTGCATTTTCTAATTCATTTTCTGAAAATTGTATATACTTTTGGAGTTTCAGCTAACTGCTCTGTGAGACTATCTGAATATTGCTTTCTTTGTCAACTTTGCAAAGCTGCTGGTTTGATAAATTAAAAAAAATAGATACACTGTTTTCTTTAAAGAGATGAGACTCCTTACATGTATAATTCATCACTAAATCTCATAGTTTACCACACCACCACCCCCATACTGCATGTTCTCACAGAGTTGGAACCATCCTGAATGCATGGCCAGGGAGAGCTCTGGGAGATAGGGTTGAGGGCAGTTGCTCAGACAACTGATCACTTCAGATTGTCACTTGATCCTGGGTCTGGATCGACCTCCTTTAGTCTTTCAAATCAATGAGAATCTAGAAAAAGTATAGAATCTCTGAGGTCTTTCATAACTAGTTCTAGACAAAGTTCCCTTTTCATTCACTACTCTTCCTGTTCTTTCTCACCTCAACTTTGTCTATAACAGTTTTAAGAAAATGTAGAAGGTGTGTTGACTTGGGATATAAAGATTAGGAAACACTCTTTTAAAATAAGCATTCCTTTTTACGTACAACTTGAAACCCAGATCCTCCCCACAGGGAGTCATTGAATTAAGTACTCTTGGCATCATGATGCAGCAGATTAAGCTACTTCTTACAATGCCTGCCTGCCCACGTCTGGTCCACCATTCCTGTTAATGTGCCTGAAAGGCAGTAGATGACAGCCTGAATGCTTGGGCCTGCCACCCATGTGACAGACGTGGATTGAATCCCTGGCTCCCAGCTTTGGCCTGACCCAGTCCTGGGTATTGTAGCCACTCAGGAAAGTAAACCAGCAATTCTAACACCTCTGTCATTCTCTCGTTCTCTCACTCTCCCTTATATTTACCTCCCTCTCCCTCTTTCCCATTTTTTCCTTCTCTCTTCAGTACCTTTAAATCTTCCCATTGTTTGTTATTTTCTTTATCTCAAATGAATCTGCTATTTTTTGAAATACATTTCTTTCTATTATATGTTCATCCCTATTACTCATCTGTTGCTTTTATATTCTGAGGTTATATAACTTAGAGTTGAGCTTATTAATTTACAAACTGCTATCTCTTTTATCTACCTAAGCATCTCCATCATTCTAAAAGTTTTATAACTGATGTTGTTCTCTGTATCATTTATTAGCCTTGATGCAAAAATAGAAAAGAGAGATTTAAGCAAAAAATTTTTAAATGAGTTACACATTTTATCTAGAAAATATATTTAATGTTAAAATTATTCCATTAAATGACTTCAGTAAAACAAAAGTACATTTTAATGAACTGTGTATTTATTGGATTGTGTAGAACCTCTAACCCCTTTACTATGTCTACAGAAGTTTTGGCTAACACAAGTTGTGTGGCCCCACTTCTGGTGTTACATAACCCACCACCTTCCCCTCCTGCCCAGAGGGTTTCACCTTTAGAATCTGTGTCATGTTATGTTGGCATCAATAAAACCAGCCAGGCAAGATGACGATCTGGGCAAAGCTAAGATTACAAGAGCAGTATCACTTTCCATTTGGTTTTGATGCCATTGTGAGGTTCCTGAGTATCCAATTTAGAGCCCTTGGTGCTAAGGATTTTCTGATAACCTTGTCATGGCCCAGACTCAAACCTGTCCTTTCTGAGCCTTTCTCCAAAGGATCAACGGAGGTTTGGTAGCAGCGTTAGAAGAGTCGGCCAGCCAATGACCCCTGCAGGCTAGTTCTGTGAAACATCATGAAGTATTCTCATTAGTTTTGCCTTCCTGTGAACAGTAGAAATCCTTGAGTTTGAGCTATACTGGAGTAAATATGGACAAGGATAAGCAAAAAAAAAAAAGTGAAAGATTAGGGGAAAAAAGTGTTAGGGAGGGTAAGGAATAATTCTGAAATCTTGGTGAAGCTTTTGATTTCAGATAATATTTTGAAAGCAGACATTTATATAATTTACATATATATATATATGCATCTGTGCCACCTGTATGTGTGTGCCATATATGCTGAGCATTTGGCTTAAGTGCTAGGTTCATTCAACACAGGCTGGTATGCTCAAAACATAGCAGATCATAATCAGCAAAATATGGCTATTTAATAATACCAATTGCATAAATCCCCAAAGGAATCACGTTTTATGAAAAAACTGTAAATCACCAAGCATATCTAACAGTAACCCCAGGGAATTGCTGCAAGTTTGTCATAAGGCATCGAGAGCTGAATTTTCTCAAAATAAATCAATTCTGTTCAAATGTACCTGGTACCACCCAGATTGAAGTACTATTCTAGATTCTGCATAAAACAGCAGGAGTAGTGAGAGTTGGTGAGAGGGAAATATATTGGGTAGGAAATATTCCCAGCCAGAATTGGCCCACACAGTTATATGTAGGAAAAGAAGCAGCACACATCTATGTCAAATACATCAAATTACCTCAACTGCTCTGCAAACTAGAAAGACCTCTAACATTTCTTCTTACTGTGCCCCCTCATCAACAGGAGATGTTTCCTTCCCTTAAGTTTGACCTTCACCACTGAGTGTTTTTAGAACAATTCCTGGTTCTAATCTTTCATGTAGTCTGCCTCAAGTGCCTCTTAAGAGCAGTTGCATTTAGCTATGCTTGCATGCAGTGAAGTTTACATGTTTCTGCAGCAACAGCACATCTTTGAGAGGGTACATAAGTTTCTTTAAGTTTTGCATCAGAGAGTAAGTTCCTTTAAGAAAGTTACTCTTCCTTGGAAAGCCTCATACTCTCTCATGAAATATTTGCCACCATACATGTTCATAAATCTGTTATCCAGTTATTGGATTCGGGCTTGGCTTCCAATGATGACTCAAATGCTTAGGTTCTAGGCTTTTGGCTTCAGCCTAATCCAGCCATGGCTGTTGCGGGCATTTCAGGAGTGAACCAATGAATGGAAATGCTCCCACTCTCAATAAATGAAGACTAGCATCTTCAAACGTAGCTGGTAGGGTCTGAATCAGAGAAAAGTGCCAACTCCAGGATAATGGGCCATTCTCCAGAGATCAGATGTCAGACTCCCTTCTTTTACACAAGTTTCTAACAGAAGTAAGCAGCACAGTTTCCTAGTTAAATAGCAAAAGTTAGTGTCATTATTATGTTATTATGAAATGATGCAAGTTATAGAGAAAAGTATCCTTTATCTGAAGATGTTGGGGCTTGAGGTTCTCAGATCATTCATGCTTCTCAAAATTGAGCTAAAAATGAAAATTAAAAAGGTAAAAAGCATACTTGGAATAATAAAGCAACTTACAAAATAAAGATGCTGAGTTAACTGACCAGTAAATGTGTCCAAAATACATTACTTGATGTGTACTGTTTATTTCATTGAGTAAATACTGATTGAATTTCTATTTAGGTAACATAATCAGTACAAACTTAATAAGAAGAAGGAAAAATCTTTTCAAGGTATAGCTTCAAAGATAATTTGATAAAGTTAATCTTTATTACTAAAACTTAATATTTTAATAAATATCGTTGGCCTCAATGTTTTTATAATTTTAATTCACTGTGTTTCAGACCCTTGGAATTCCTAGACTATTGATGTGGCATGGTAAAACCATTAAGTTAGATGATCTTAAGAATTCACCTAAGATCAGCTTACCATGAACATATTTCAAATTATTGAATGAGTGGTCACAGTTTGCTAAGCTTTGGTTCTTGCCAGAGTCCAAATCTAATTGCCTACTTACACGGACCTGGCTGAACTGCAGATCCAATTCAAGCATTACAACTAAATCTCATTAACAGTTCAAGTAATTTTAACATGAAGCTTATATTTAACAATGAGAAGTGGTACACATTGTATTACTCTTTTGCATTAAGGAATAAAGCAGAACAATCGGGTTTCAAAATGGTTAAGTGTTCCTAAATGGGTCTGAATTCCTGTAAGGGGATTATGATAACATGTGGACATAGATGCCTTCCCAAAACCTGGGAATGCTGACTCATAAATCCCGATTAGCAATAGGAATACTCTTGTGGAATCCGCATGCCCTTGTGCAAATTCATCACGGTTCCAAGAAAAGTGCACAAGACACAGTGAGGGACGTCGTGAGAAGCAGAAAGCTTATCACCAGAGCTACTGTTCATTCTTCCTCAAAGGGCTGTAAAGTGAGCTATCCTTGGAATTTACCTGGAAGCCAACACATTCCCTAAAATTGCTGCAGAGATTGTAACAGCTTCTTTCTCCCTAATTTTAAGTATATTGCTGCAGTGCTCAGGTATAATCTTCTCTGAAAAGCTTGAAAAATTAAGTTAAAGATCATGACACTGTAAATCCTGCTCAGTGGGCTAAGTATGTATGCTTAGCAGTCGTATCCATAGATGCTTTAAATTTCTGTGAATATCTGAGTATCTTTTGAGCTGGGACCAATAAACCAAATATCCTATGAACCAATAGGTGAGAATAAAATTAAAGAACGGTGGATGAGGTCGGGTGCATATAGTATAAAATGATTTAATAAGATTATTAATCAGAAAATCAAGCTAAAATGTTTCTTGTGGTTAAATGTCATTAAATATTTCATCTGGTTTTATTCCTACTTTTGTTTTCAGTTCAAACTTTGGTAACAATTAGCTGAGTTTAAAAAAAAAATCATCAATTTGGGCCAAGTATGATAGCCTCGTGGCTAACGTTCTTGCATTGCAAGAGTCCAGATCTATATGGCCACTGGTTCATATCCTGGCTACTCCACTTCCCATCCAGCTCCCTGCTTGTGGCCTGGGAAAGTAGTGGAGGAAGGCCCAAAGTCTTGGGACCCTATACCTGCATGGGAAACCCAGAAGAAGCTACAGCCTCCTGCTTCAGATTTGAGCTCAGCTCTGGCTGTTGCATTTACTTGAGGAATGAACCAGTGGATGGAAAATTTTTCCATCTCTTCTCTCTGTAAATCTGACTTTCAAAATAAATAAATAAATAAAATCATTAAGTCCTTGTGATTCAGTAACTGATCATCCATAAGAAACTTTTTGATTGCTTGTAAGCATCTGAAGTTGTAAATGTCCCTTTCAACACTGCCTTTGCTACATCTCATGAACAAGGATGTTCTTGCTTTTATCGTCATTTCTTCAGCACCACATGGGTCACGCAGCAGCATCAATTTCCTCAAGATTGGTTTTAATTTTCTTTTTTATCACTTTAGTGATGCATTGGTAATTATGTAGCAAGTTTTTTAACTTCAAGTTGATGAAAATGCTGTTTTTCTCCCCGTTGTGGACTGAGTTTTCTGGCTCTGTATTTAAGGGGATGGTAATAGAAGCGTAGTGGAGACTGACATGTTCAGATGTGGAGACATAGTGCAGAATGTCTTTCTGCATCCAGACCAAAGATGGCCTCCCAGTGAAACTGTTGAAAATGCCCTGACAGTAGGATGTTGGACTCCCCGACACTGACCATGCCTACAATGTCAGGAAACACTTGAATACTACAAGGACTTAGGACTTTTCATGAAAGACCACCTATTGCAGGACTAGAGTGGAAATCAATACAGGGCAGGAGGGAACTTGGGGACAGGAAATCCCAGGCCTATGGAAATGTATCATAAAACAAAAAAATATAAATATATATATAAAAAATAATAGAAATAAATAAATTTTTAAAATTTGTCTTGTTCTCCAGTTGTATGTAAAGTAATCATTGAAATGTCAATGTAGAAGTCACAGGATATGGTTCAGAACTTGCATTCTTTTTTTTTTTTTCTCTTTTAACACATTGGTTACTCAATACCATGTCAACTAATTCCATAATGTTACAAATTGTTACTGATGTAATATGGGGCTTTTAATTGATTGGGATAATACTGTGCTGGCTCTACCTTCAGACCAGAGATGGTCTCCCCAAGAAACCATTGAACTTATCTGGACAATAAGATGCTGGACTTATGCTTGGTAGATGCTTGCAATGAAAGAATTTCAACTGAATTTGAACTGTGGTAATGCAACAAGGTGGAGGAATCTACCATGGGAGGGTTTGAGGAGGGATGGGGGGATCCCAGTGCCTATAAAACTGTGTCACATAATGCAATGTAATCAATAAAAAAAATTGTCTTGTTCTTAAAATTGTTCAACAGTAAAAACAGTGCCTAACATTATTAAACATACATTTGCAATTACACTCCTCAAATTTTGATTTCCTAAAAATATTACTTCTATACCCATTTTTCCCACAATCACCTGAATTAACATTGGCCTAGAAACTATTTCATCTCTCATGGGGTGCACCTGGCAATGAACATAAAATATGGGCTCATTCATGTGGTCATACTTATTTTATTACCTTACTTGCCCTGGTTTAAGACCTACAATGCTTCATGTATTTAAATGATTGCCCTTTCTTTAAGAAGAATAAAACCTTGATCAAAATGATTTCCTCCCTTTTTTTCCAAATCAGCCACAGAAGAGAAATAAAGGAATTCAGCACTCAAATTAAATTAATGTAGAATGTAGCAAGTCATAACCACTTTTCAAACAAAGTAATGCTGGTCAGGAAAAGGGCAAAAAAGCACAAATAGAAGAATCAGCAGCAGATTCGTAACAAGACAACTGGACAGGAGTTAATTATGTAAGAGTCACCTAGGAACCTTGATTAAAAAACACTGACGTCCTGATGCAACAAATCTACAGGACTTCATGTCTCTTCCACAGGTTTTGGGGGTCTCCTGGTTGCCTCGGTTGCAGAGGGATTTCTCCCTTTAATCAAATTCCTCCTCCCCCACCTGTGCAGTCTCATCCTTTCAAGGCTGAGCCCCTGCATGATAGACCAGCACCAACTTTGACTACTCTTTTTTCTCGCCTCCAACAGCATAGAGAGCCATTCCAGGGCAACTAGCTCCAGTGTGCTCCAAGGCTTCTCAGGGCATTACCTGAAACCGAGGCAAGACAAAACCCACTGGCTGAGAGTTTCAAGGGAATCTGATTTGGAAAATATGGCTACACATCACAAGTGTCTCATTAGAATTAGTATTATGATCAGTATGTGGAAATTAAAATTAAATAATAAACACATGTGTTAGAAGAAAATCTTGAAGTCATGCTTGATTTTTGTCATGTTTTCTCCATAATCTTTTTGAAGACCTCCCATATGCATATTGGTCATTTGTCTCTCATTCACAAATGTACTGAATGTTCTTTTTGTCTTGACAGAGAATTCCTTCCCCTGGGAGATTCACAAGGATAGTTTGGGACAGTATAATGATTTCCATAGTTTGAAATGGAACCACTACACTAGTGGTTCTTCCTGCCCTCTCCTTTCCCTCTGTTCATAATAATCTCTACTGGAACCAAATCTAAACTGTGATTACCCAGCGTGGATTAGCAAAGCACACATGCACTTTGCTTATTTTTTTAATTTACCAATTTTTTTAATTTACCAAGAATGCCAAACCTCAGGCATATTTTGAAATAGCATAACCATAGTTACACATTGGGCCACATGCATTCCATTTTGGAGTGCCTGGATTCAAACTCCAGCTCAGCGCCAGTGCCTGCTTTCTGCATGCGCGCGCGCGCGCACACACACACACACACACACACACACACACACACACACACACACACAGTGGGAAAAGTGATAATGGCTCAAGTGACTGAGTTCCTCCACCTGGGAAACCTAGATAGAATTCTCAGCTCCTGACTTTGACAAGTTCCAGCTCTGGTTACTACAGATATGTGGGGGCTTAACCAGGGTATACAGAACTAATCAAGCAATGTCTCTCTCTCCCTTTCTCTCTCTCTTTTTCTTTGCATTTTAAATATAGACAAGAATGTCAAAATGAAATGTGACTAATAATGACACACCGGTTCTCCTTTATCCTAAAAATGCAGCTATGACTCTCCATCCTTCCATCTCACCTACTGCTGCCCTTCCATCTCTTCACTGTCACGTGTGTTTATTCTAACTGAGCGTACTGTATTTCTGTATCTTTTTGTGTTTAAGTATCACTTCTCCTACAAACACCATCTTGAGTTAATCCCCACGGCCAACATCTGCCCCCTCTTCTTACCCTTCATCCTTTATACAGCACTTTTTCTCCAGGAAAATATCTTGAATGTGCTGACACCAGGCTAGAATACCGATCTGACATGAACAACCCTTCCACGCCTCCTGTTAGCACTGCTGGTTCACACTGCAGGGGATTCTGGCTCTGTTTTGCTGGACACTGGCCGCTGAGGGTTGTTATTCTGTCATAACTTGACAAGCTGATTAGAAAGGCGGGGCACTCTTTGCTTTGACACTTGGGAAGATATTCAACTGCAGAAGCCACTGCCCACACACAAAAACCTTCTCGCCAGGGCCACTCTGCAACCACTGTAAAACCTTAAGCCAGACTCTGCTACCTTCCCTCCCAAGTTGGTGTAGATCTACCTGCTCTTCTCAAAGTTCTTGATTTTGTAAGTCACAAACTGTTTTACACTCTCAGCTTGCATGTGGCATCAGAAATCTCAACATCCAAGCTGAACTTCTTGTTTTTTTGTGGAGGGTCTCTCTGCCGCTGGAGGCGGGCATGAAGGGATTTGTGGCAACATCGTTTCGCTTGCCCATAATCTCCCATAAATTGTGAATTATTTGACAGTAAGAATCACATCTTGTTTATTTAAATATCCCCAATACCTTGTACAGTGATATTTTATCTAGCACAATAGTGTATGTCCAGTACTATTTGCTTATTGAATTAAATATGTATCACTGACTAAATGCCTGCTTTTACTATATAAAACGCAAGTGGCATTGTGACATAGCAAATGAAGCTGCTACCTGCAGTGCTCCATCCTCCATAAGGGTGCCCCTTTGTGTACCAGCTGCTTCGCACATAATCTGGCTCCCTGCTAATGGCCTGGGGAAAGCAGGAGAACATGACCAGTATGTTTAAGCCCCTGTCACCCACACGGAAGACCCAGAGGAAGCTCCTTCTTTCAGTGTGTCCCAGGGCTGGCTATTATGGCCATCTGGGGAGTGATAGATGGTCTGTGCGTGTGTGTGTGTACACATGTCTTCCTCTCTCTACAACTCTTTCTAAACATATCTTTAATGAGTAAATAAGTAAAATATGAAATAAATTGTAATATAAAAGTCAGATCTATCATTCATTTAAGAAAAAAATGAGATATTATTGAATACAGTCCAAATAAATGAAACATCTATATCAGCATCAAAACCCAATATAGTACAATAAATGCTGTTGTCAATGTTACTGTTCCTACTTAATACTAAGAAGGAATTTACTAAATTACTAAAATGAAAGCTGTCCCTTGTGGGATAGGCTGAGTGGTAATGAGATCATGACCCTGGAAGGTATTTAAAAAGACATCACTTGGAAATGTCTGTTTCAGACAGCTGAAACATGGTATGTTAGGATTACCATTGATTTGGATAGTCTGAAGAACCTGGAAGTAATCATGAATGTAGAGTCAGGTAGCAAATTATATATAAAATTATATGTACATGTATATATTTCACAATTCTTTCAAAAATGCTTTCAGATGGGATACATGCATTTCAAAGCAACCAGTATCAAAATTGAATCTCTACCAGTAGCTGACCTTAATAGCTGTCCATAATACACTTGGATCATCATCTGTATCAATTATGAGGATAATAGGTTTAACCCAAAGAACTAGCTTTACAGCAAGGCGAAATAAGGCCAGAGCTTTCAATCCACACTGGGGTTTGTGCAGACACAACCCCAGCCTTGCTGTCAAGCTTCACACAAACTCCCTTGGCTCCCCTCTCTTGAGAGGATGGCTTGTACTGCAGTGTAATTCTCTAAGCTCTCTTCCATGGCCATCTGTTCTCATGAGTTGCTGCTGCCTCCTTAGCCCCAGTGCAAGCGCTGGCCACCAGGGCTGCACCGTCATCTCCCTTGAGCCTTGGGCACTTTAGCCTCCATGGGCTCCTTCTTCCATTAAAAAAAAAAAATACTAAAAGGTATATATTGTGACTGTATTGGTATTAAAGTAAACAAAGTAATACTGAATTTTAAAACATTTTCTTGAATCTAATGATTCTCCTCTTTCTTGTGATTGTAAAAGCATTTAGGACACTGAGTTCCTGAAAACTGTGTTGGCCTTAGAGCCTAATGGAGAAGCTACCCCTGGTGAGCATGTCTGACAACTGGACGATGCATGGGAGAAGAAAACAGAAATGCAACTGGTCAGCTGAGATAAAAATTTCATACACTTAGAATCAAGCCCTTCTTACTTGAGATAACTAGATCCCAAAAAGCAAAGAATTCTACTCTTCAGAATGTTCCAAATTTTCTTCCAAGTCCATTTCTTCTGCTGAGGAGAAGCAGGGACCCCAGAACCTTCAGGGCTGGATACCTAAGTCTTGGTCAAAACCCATACAAGATGCCACCAACCACAAAGAAATGAAATAAATATGACTGAGAATATAAAAGGCAAAAAATTACCATTTTTATTCAAACATCCAAAGTGCTACCTCATTCTAATAGTTAAGAACCTGAAAAGATGGTAACTGAACCTGAACAGAAAAGATAGTACCTTAATACTATAAAGAGTCTTAACAAACTCTAACTGGACAATAGAGACAAACACTTCATTTCTACCTGTTATTTTATATTTTCATTAGTAGGGTACTATACATGACCTCATGAATATTCCAACACATTACTTTAAATAGCCTTTATATAGACATAAGACTTGATACATAGATAAATAAATATTTGCCTGGGGTTTTGCACACCTTGACAGCACAAAAACATTTGGAAAGATCCTTTCTCCTTTTTGTCATCTTACAGGCTTAGCCCTGCAAAGATATCTATGATAATATAACTGTGAGCTTGATTTCTCAAACACTTTAAGGAAGAAGATTAGGAACATGCAATTAACACATCAAAAATAGGGAGTTTAAAATGTTAGTCTTCTTTTTTCTCTAATACCTCGGATTTTAAGGCTTGAAGGGCTTTCCTCTTATTGGTCAATATTCACAAAAACCTGAGTCGGGGGACAGAGCAACCAGCAATTTAATCGATGAATGAGACAAGAGCCAGTGTCTCACAGAAGAGCTGCATGCAAACCTCAACCATACTGTGCAGCAAGGAAATGTCTTCCACCACTGCTACTGCACAAATTATCTTTCTAATCTTTCATTATTTTTCATATTTTTGAAACATTCTATTCTGGGCTGTTTTTAAACTCCTAGATCCAGCCCACTGAGGGAGAGTTGTAACTCAATGTCACATCAGCGTGATGTCATACACCTGGGTAGATGGGCTTTGTTAAAAACAGGCCTGGGAATGTCACACTGTCATTTGTATAGCAATGACACTGAGGACATAATTTTTTTTTCCACAAAGTATCATCCCCAATATGAGAAACCCAGGCACAATTCTACTGCAGAGTATAAACTAAGTCTTTTCCAGAAAAACAAAACTTCTCTTTTTCGTGGTTAAAAACTCCAAGTCCCAAACCTGTAGAAGGAACTAGGGATAGAAGTTCTCTCAATTTGGAAAATAAACACACTTTGGAGTACAGCCAATCTCATTTTACACAGCAAGTAAGAGAAGTGCCAGCCCTTAATTCAAGTTCTGTGAGGGGAGGAAGCAGCCAGGGCTTGGATCTGCTCAGGGTGGAGGCCATGCATTTAAGGAGAAGTGAATAGTGGGGTGACAGTAAATGTTCCAGGGAAAGATTTCAATAGAAGGATAAAACAATTCCTTCTGCACTCACCCAACCATGGCTGGTTGTAACACATGAAAGAGAACTCTAATTGCTGTACTCTGTGAGTAATTACTTCATATCAAGCATCATTAGCTTATAAACACATTTTATCTTCAAAATGTGATAGTGCTATTATCATAATGATAACAAATGTAGAAACTGGGGTATAGAGAGTGAACGAGGGCAACCCAAGGGCTCTCAAGACCTGTTTAGATGCTGTCAGAGAACTGCAATGTGACGCCCCCAGAACAGGGCATCCCCGTAAATACACGAACCCAGGCCTTTTTGAATTTTCTTTTAAAATTTAACTGAACCTGGTAGTCAATTACTTTGACCATTAACTGAGGCTATTGGCAGTAATTGAATCCTATCTCTCTCTCAAAAAAGTGAAGACTTAATAAGAAAGAATTTGAGATTTGTTTCTCATATTTAACCTTCCTCTGGCTATGACTTTTAAAAATCATCAGCCCTTTTTGGAACATGTTTCAGAAGCTTCCATTAAAAAAAAAAAGTATCTATGTAGTTGAAAGTCAGAATTACAGAGAGAGAGAGATTCCATCCATTGGTTCACTCCACAGATGGCTGCAATGGCCCAGCCTGGGCCAGGCTGAAGCCAGGAGACAAAAGCTTCTCCTGAGTCTGCCACATGCGAGGTAAGGGTTCAAGAACTTGGGAACCTTTCTGCTGCTCTTTACAGGCATTAGCATGGAGCTAGATCAGAAGTGGAGTGGCCAAAACATGAAGCACTGCCCATAGGAGATGCCAGCATCACAGGCAATGGCTTCACTCTTTACACAACAAAAGCCCCAGAAGCTCTCACTTCAAATTTGAAAACATTTAAAACATAGAGTTATAGAGATAAAGAGAGACATCGAAAGTGGTCTGTCATTTACCAGCTCACTCCCCAAATGGCTGTGATGGCCAGAGCTAAACCAATCCAAAGCCAGGAGACAGGCATCTCCTCTGGTCCCCCATGTAGATGCAGGGGCTCGGGGACTTGAGTCATTCTCTGATACTTTTCCGGGCATAAACAGGGAGCTGGATCGGATGTGGAACCTACAGGACATGAACTGAGACCCATATGAGATGCCAGCACCAGAGGTGGAGGCTTAGCTTACTGCACTATGGTGCCAGCCCCAGAAACATTCCTTTTCAAAAACAAGAAAATCCACTAATGAACATGTCCTGAGTTCCTGTTGGTGTCGATGTTCCTCATGAAATTGCCTTCTAGGACTGAAGCTTGAACCATGAGCTGGGAACTGAATCTAAGTTTCTCCCAATGACTTGAGAGGCAACACCACAGCCTCCCAGGGCAAATATTAGCCGGAAGCTGGAGTCAAGAGCTGGCTCTTAAACCCAGACACTGTGGTGTAGGAAGCAGTCATCTTAGCCAGTGTCCTAACCACAAGGCTCCATGACTGCCCCACTCTTCCTTTCGTAAGATTGGTTAAGGTGGAATGTAGAATGGATGTCTGAATACAAAATAAAGGAGCCAGGAAAAGAGACCATGCTCAGCAACATGCTAAAAATGATTATTAAGTGGGGAAAGATTTAGAATTCTGGGAAAAAATAGGAATTGAGAAAAAAAATCATCAAAAAATACAACCAGAGATCTTTGAGCACTTCCTGCCCCAGTAAGGAAGCTGACATCAGGTGAGCACTTGTGTGTCAGGCACTGCTTCAAACATTTTAATGGATTTATTCAATCAACCGCCTTAGGTCAGTGCTACTATGTATTGTCTATGATTTTGAATGAGGAATCAGCACTGAGGTTAAATAGCTGTTCCAAGACACACATCTAATAAGAGCTACAGTCACTATTTGAGTAAGTTTTTCCTGTTCTAATACTGAGCATCGCTAAGACTCTGTACGATGATCTGTTTCGGTTCCTCTACTGAAGCCTTCCCATCTTCTAGTGGTCTGAATGGATGTTAAAGGTGGGGCAGCCGGGTAATCCCTCCCAGGGACTTTGGAACGTGCAGACCTCATTCATTGTCTCTGAGGAGAACTCACTGTGAGGATGTCTGCAGAGAATTACAGCAACGATACAACAAGGTGGCTTGCTGATACTGTTCAAATAGCAAGGTCTCGTCTGTAAGAATTACACTCAAGGCGGTGAGGAAGAGAAAGTGTGTGCTCAGAAGAGAAGAGAAAGGGAATGGGGAGTGAGAATGGGGAAGAAGTCATAATGATGATTTTACAGTAGCTTCTAGAAGTTGATGAGCCATGCTGTAAATAATGTATGTGTTATTGCATGAATTCTCTGTGATTCTCAGAGAATAAGAAAAATGCGAAAGAATACAGATATTAACTACTCCAAGGTCAACTGGTGGAGTTAAAAATGTTAGATGAGTTTTCCCAGCTGTCCGACTGGTTGCTGTCAGGGCCAATAAGAGCAGTAAGATTCTGTAACCGGGTTTGTGTTCCCTTTCTCTCTAATAACCCTACGCTACACTGTCCAATAAACAATGTCATGTTTTGATCACTTGCATCTCAACTCACTTTTTTTTTTTTATGATTAATAGGCAGCAGAGGTTTTCACAAGCTGCTGGATTGCTCTTCCTCCATCTGTGTGAAGTTGCTAATTACCTGTTGTCAATGAAAACAGCCCTTGCAGGCAGCTGAAGAAATGGATTGGAAATAGAAGTTTGAAGTCAAGCAAAAAACACAGGTGTTGCTTTGTTCAATTAAAGCCCAACAAGAAACTTGGAGGGATGAAAGGGTGGGAGGTGGGGAAAGGAAAAGAAAGGTGGCATCGTCCTCTGCTGTCAGACAGGGGATAAAAGGGAGAGAATAGCTTACTAAGGACTTCCCAAGAGGGAATTTAGAAAGCTGAAGATTTACAAGGCTAAACTTCCTTCACGTAACAACACACATTTCAAAGAAAATACAGACTTGCTATCTTCTTTCAGGAAAAACTGGAAATCAGTGCTCAATAGACGTTGAGGCAGGCAATGAAAGATAAATTGAGGGTTTTTTAGTCTTAATTTTTATTGAGGTTTAGCAGGAAAGATCAATTCCGCCTAACTTATTAAGTCTGTGTTTGCACACTTAGAAGACTATAATGGTACTTCATGCACATTTTGTTGATGCTAACTGGTTAGCATTTTTTTAAAAACATCTCTTTTTAAAAGTAATCATCATCAGCTTTCCAAAGTCTTAATAACAAACTTTGGTTCTAAAATTAAAATATGTCATGTCTCCACGCTTCCTCATACCAACACTGTCCAGTCCTCTTTCTGCAGCTAAAAGTGTAATTTCACACCAAGGGCGGCAGCGTACATTTTGATTGCCCATTTTGTAAAACACGAAGCTCAGCCTCTGAAGGCAAGCATTTGACACTTCTTCAGGAAGCCCCTCATCGACTTTCCCATCCCCAGTATCTTCCAGTCCGGGCACACTGGCAGTAGGAATTTGTTCTGTAAAACTTTGCAGCAGGTTCCCACGGAGTATCCTAGTGGCTAAAGTCCTTGTCCTGCATATGCTGGGATCCCATCTGGTGCCGTTTTGTGTCTCAGCTGTTCCACTTTCTTTCCAGCTCCCTGCTTGTGGTCTGGGAAAGCAGTTGAAGATGACCCAAAGCCTTGGGACCCTGCATCCACATGGGAGACCCAGAGGAGGCTCCTGACTCCTAGCTCCTGGCTTTGGATCGGAGTCCAGTTCCCACCATTGCAGCTGCTTGGGAAGTGAACTAGTGGATTGAGGATCTTTCTATCTCTCCTCTCTGTAAATCTGACTTTCCAATTAAAAGAAATAAATCTTAAAAAAAAAAAACCACTGCAGCAATGTCTCCTCATCTCCATGGCAACAGCTTCCTATCAACTTCTGAAGGAACTTGCCTATACTGTAAACAAAGCTCTCTTGGCAATTGGCCTGTGTTCTCTCTCTATCTGCGCTCCCATCTGCTCAGAGGCTTTGCTTCAAAAAGAAATAGGTTGCAGGTGTGTACTTTTTCTTTCTTTCCTCCCCTCCCCCTCTGTTCCTGAAAGAGGTCGATCTCGGAGATTAAAATTCTCTCTGCTAGTGACATGACAACCTCGGGGAGAGAGGCTGAGTACCTGGGTGTACCTGAGAATCCAAAGCTTGTGCAGTGTAGCCACAACAGTAAGTTTGCTTTCAAGACCCTGGGGAAATAAGGAGCTAACTAATGCATTTCATGAAGTGGATTCTCACTGCAGAAGGAGAATAAAAAACTCATTTTGTATGAGCTAAGATGACTTAGGAAGCCGGGGGGTGGCGGTACGGGGTAGTGGACAGGGAGAGGAGGAATGGTTTTACTGTATCTTGGGAGAAAAAAAAATAATGTTTCTTATACATTTAACCTGGGGTCACATGACCCCAAACTGAAATACAGCATTAATCTGCAGTGCTCGTAATGAAGGCAAGTTACTTATCCACTCTAATAAATTTGATATATTTTAAACCACTTACCTACGCCATTCTTTTTTTACTCATTGTCACAGCTGTCAGATCAAGTAGCTACCAGAACAATCATAATTCTGGCATGATTTCACGTATTAAGGAAAAATTAGTCAAGCAGAAGGGGAAAAAAGATACATTAATTTCCCTTATTCAACAACAAATTTGAACAGAGGTAGCAGGAAAGAAAGTATTTGATTAGAATTGTGGAAACTTGAGGGCATTGGAATCAGTCTTGGGTCTGTCTTGAAAGTGTATTATTTTCTTGTTTTAATGAAAAATTGCATATATTTATGGTATACAGCATAATATGTTAATACAGTCATTCCTCTGTAGGAACTCCATGAGTAACAAAATTCTTTGGTGCTCAAGTCTTTCATATAAAAGTCTTTCAAAAGGTTTGTGGGAAAATGGAATTAAAAGCTACGTTTATTTCTGGTGTGAAAATTGAATTACACACATAATTTCATTCATAACATGCATTTTCCATGAACTTCTTGGAGTTTCCTCCAATACAGTGGCATGATATTTGTTTGTAAGTTATACACATCTTGCCTTAGAGTTGAAATCACCTCTAGATCAGGTTTAAAGCCCAATACAATGCAAAAGCTATTAAATAGTTGTTACATTGTATTGTTCAGGGGGTAATGATAAGAAAAATATCTGTACAGGTTCAGGTCAAATATTTTGGTTTGCTTTTTGCCAAATACATTTGCTCCAGGATTGACTGAGCCTGTGAGTTAGGAAAGCAGACTATATTGTGTACTGCAGAAAGATTAAAGCTAACTATTCTGACTCCACACTTATCTCTCTTTCTTTGGTGATAATTGTTAGTATCTCTACAGAACCTCAGATTTTGGAATTCCTTGTCTTAGATAAACTGTAGAAAACAGCAACCACAAGTTGGCTTTCCAGTGTATTTTGCTCATGGTCATTGATCCCTATAAAACATTATCTAAACTTACACTACGTGTTAAAAGAATTTTTATTTTAAGGTGTTTTCACACTTTTAATCTCATTTTGTTGGGTGACCTGATCTTATCTTGTATAAACCACATAATTTCACAGATAAAGAGAAAATCTAAAACTCAGCCTGGCTATAAAACCAAACAATAAAAATAATCCTACTGCTTTCTTATTGAGAATATTCTGCTATTATCTAACTATCTGCCAAGGGATAGTAAAAATTCATTAGTTTGCAAGACAAAATAATGTTAATAGATTATGCTGTGTAAGAGATGCTACTTGTTTGTGATAAAAGTCAGATCATCTAAAGTTTCCTCACATCTTAGCTCTGATATGTGATAACTATGTCCCTAGGCAAGGTATTTCTTTTCTGACCATTTTGTAGATTAATTTCCCCAAAACAAAAAGTAAGAACATTACTTACATTTCTACAAATGATTACAAACTTTAAGTGTTAGATCCAGTCTGCCTCCACTGAGTAGGGGACAAGATTCATCAACTGTTGGGGCAAGGACATCCTTGAGAGGAAGCCGACATAGAGCTAGTTGATTTTACTAATCTTTTAGCTAAACACCTCATGTTATTTTTTAAAGATTGAGTGATTGACTTGAAAGGCAGCATGACTGAGAGATCTGCCAAGGCTAGCAACAAGGCTTAATGTGTTAAGCCTCTGTCTGCAGTACTGGTACCCTATAAAGGTGCTGGTTTGAGTCCCAGCTGTTCCACTTCTGATCCAGCTCCCTGATGATGTTCCTGGGAAAGCAGCAAAAAATGGTCTAAGATCTTTGGCCTTGTACCCACATGGGAGACCTAGAGGAAGATCCAGGCTCCTGGCTTCAGACTGGCCCAGCCCTGGCCGCTGCAGCCATTTGGGGAGAAATCGCTCTGTGTGTCTCTGTATCAATCTGGGTTTCATAAAAAAATAAATCTAGGAAGGAAGGAAGGAAAGAAGGAAGGGAGGGAGGGAGGGAGGGAGGGAGGGAGGGAGGGAGGAAGGAAGGAAGGAAGGAAGGAAGGAAGGAAGGAAGGAAGGAAGGAAAAAGAGATCTTTCATCCTCATCCACAGGTTCATTCCCCAAATGGCCACAACAACTAAGTCTGGACAAAGTCAAACCCACGATCCAGCAGTTCCATCCAGGCTTTCCTCCCAGACAGCAAGGGCCCAAGCACTTGGGCCATATTCTGTTGCCTTACCAGGTACTTACCCAAGAGGTGGATCAGAAGCACAGCAGTGGATAACCAAACCTGCACTTCCATATTAAGTCACGGCTTACCCCACTATGCTATCATGCTAGCTATCTCCAGTGTTAATTTCTGGACATCTGCAATTTTTTAAGGTATATTATTTTTATTGGAAAGGTAAAATTATAGAAAGAGAGAAGGAGAGACAGAGAGAGAGATCATTCCCCAAATGTCCACAACAGCCAGAACTGAACTGATCCAAAGGTATGATCTTCTTCTGGGTCGCTCACACTAGTGCTCAGTGCCCATGGATGGGAGCCAGCATCTGTGCTTTCCTCAGGCCATAAACAGGGAGCCTGATCAGAAGGAGAGTAACTGGGGCTTGAGCTAGTGCCATATGCAATGCTGGCACCTGAGGCAGAGGCTGAGCCTGAGATGCCACTATGCCAACCACTAGTTTGTTTTAAAACATTATACTCTACCCAGCATGACGGATACTATTCTAGGAGAAGGAGTTATTTCACACAAAATGCATTCTCATCCTGTGGCTGACCATTTCCTGAATAATTTTCCACAACATTTTGCTAAGTGAACACAAATGCTGTTACAAATCCAAACTTCCTTTGTCCATACACAAATAGAGATCTGAGTCCAAATTCTAAGCAGAATGTAAGTTACTGTGTGGTCTCACTGGGACATAAATTGGATTTCTCAAAGCAGCAAAGGTTCGGGATGGCTTTGACTTATAAAATATGAATACTTGGTGTCAGTTTAATGGATCACTCTCAAAGTTGCTGCCCTGACTCAAAAGAGATTTGCTCCAACGCAGACTTGATCGTCGCTCTTGCCCTCACTTCCCAATGAGCCTCTCCTCCTTTTAAGTGTCCTGTCATTACTTTCCCACAGCCACCTACTCTGCCTTCTTCAGTCTGCATTTGTTTCATTTGAATTTCTACCACAGATTCAGCATCCCTAACCTGAAAATATGAAATCCCAAATATTCTAAAATCCACTTGGAACACTGGCATGGTGTTCACAAAGCAACATGACTTGGAAGTATCTGAATTTTGAACTTTTCAAGTAGGGATGCTCAACTCATAACGTCTAAGCAAACATTCCAATATCTGAACACTCCCACGTTGGAAACTCTTTGGGAAACAAGCATTTTGCACAAGGAGATTCAACTTGTAATGCCACCTAAATTTATAGCTGAGTGAAGTATATAAAAAAATACTTTACAAAACACTTTTCTCTAGAATTTTAAAACTAGCCTAAATCTTTGTACCCCTTCTCACTTACATATGTATTCATTTTTAAACTATTTATTGACTGCCTACCATGTCCCAGACGCTGTACTAAATGCTAGGAATGTGTGAAAACATGGAAATAATCTTCATCCTTAGGCAGCTTCCTGAGTAGTGGAGTATACAAGCTTTAATCAAATAATTACAAAAACATATGTAAAATCACCACTCCGGAACTTTTAATAGTGGAATTTGACATGTAGCATTTGGAAGCAATTTTCAAGGAAGGCATCCCAGAGGAAGTGGGGTTTGAGCCAAAATTGAAAGGACACAGAAGTTAAGTACACAGATAGTCATATATTGTGTCCTTATTACCTGTTCTTAGTTACTGTAATCTGAGTCCCAAGAGCACGGACTCCACTGTCTCCTTTGTCACATGACCCTTAGATCCTACAACCGCATCTGGAACAAGATTCAACATTCAATGGATGTTTATTGGGCTAATGTAATGAAATGAATTTAGAGAGAAAGGGGCACGGTAATTGAGACACTTTGCAAAGACTCTTTAGCTGGAGGAACCACAGAACATAAAAGAGATGATAGAAAAGTCATGCAACTCGGGAAAACCACTGTGGACCTGGGATGTTAGGAAAGTCTTCTGCACTGCTCAGCACTGAGGCAGTAGGACCCATTTGGCTTCCGTTCTCCTTTTCCTCACTGAATCGTTCCTGATCCCAAGATTCTAGGACTTATTTGGACTGCAATGGTTTCAAATTAACAACATGCAGGTAAGCCCACCACTTTGCCCCTTCATTGCAGCAATCACTGAACACTGTGTGTGTGTGTGTGTGTGTGTGTGTGTGTGTGTGAGATGTGTGTATATTCTTTCTCCTTTCCTTTCTCCTTTCTGCTTGCTTTTCTTTCTTTTTTTCTTTCTTTCTTTCTTTCTTTATTTCTTTCTTTCTTCCTTTCTTTCTTTCTCTCTTTCCCTCTGTCACTAACTATGCAGGAAATGCTTTGCTCCATAAAGCTTTAGTGCAAATATACACATATACGGAAGGTAAAATGATGAATGATGGGCTGGCATTGTAGCATGGTGGGTAAAGCTACTACCTGCAATGCTGGCATCTCATTTGTGTGCTGGTGTCAATCCTGGCTGTCCAGTTCTGATCCAGTTCCCTCAAATGGCCTGAGAAAAATCAGAAGATAACCCAAGTTCTTGAGCCCCTCCCAAATGAAGATCTTGGTTCTTGGCTTCAGCTTGGCCCATCAGTAGTCATTGTAGTTAGCTGGGAGTAAACCAGCAAATGGAAGATTCTCTCTCTCTCTCCTTCCCTTCTACACTCCCTCCCTCTCTTTTTCTGTGTAACTCTGCCTGTCAAATAAATAAAATAATGTTTTTTAAAAAATAAGTGCAGAACATATCCTGGTCTTGGATTGAGTCTGTGTGGTCATCTCTCCTTCTGACAGCAACTGTGTTCAAGCATCCCTCCACATCCTGACCAGGCATCCATCTAAGCAGAGAAAGTAAAATAATATTCTTGGAAGTTTCCAACAGCAAGATTCAGTTCTGTATGGCCTTGTACAAGACCACTGCACATAAGTTAAGTCAGGGAGACTTTCCAAAGAAAACAGAGTTTTAAGTTTGATTTGGAAAGAGGTGAGGAATCTAGAGTAAGAGATAAATACTAACATACAGTTGCTATAGAGAAATGTTTTTCTTTACATTGTATAAATTTCTTCAATGCTTAGGATCATTTGGAGAAAAAAATCTAATCATTTCAGAAGTAGAATCTCGATACAGCCATCCGAGCTCAGTGGAAAATGCAGTAAATAAGGACAAATAAATGTTTTCCCTTCTCCCTTTTCAAGGTCAAATGACAATCCTTTCCCTTAAAGAATATGAACACTTATGTCCACTAGGAAATAGACTCAATAATAAAAGATCACATTAGCAATCACACAGAGGGAGGAAACTTCTTCAAAACTGAAAATTTCTTGGCCTAAACTGCAAATTTGGAAGTTAACCTTCATGTCATCTTTCCTCTGCTCTATGAGACAATTCAGTATCGTGACATATAATTACTATTGCTTTTAACTTACATGCCATAAAGTTTTAAACGTGTTCCATAACACTAAAAGGCAGATCATGTTCCATTTATTAGACATTTCCTACCTGAAGGCACAAAAATAAATTGACACAGGCTGGCTGTAAGTTTGTGTTGAGTGCTTTCTCCTCTTTTTGGATCAACACCTGCTAGTCTGGTCTTGTGTCTCTTTCACTCTCCCAGATAATATTTCACTGCTCAGAGGCCTTTGAAAGGCTACAGATAACAAACGCTCTTTGGTCCCTTGCATTTCAATAGAATAACCTGAAACTTCTTATCATGAGGACCCAGGCAGACCCTGATGTTGGAGAGGGGCCGAGGGTTCCCAGGTCCTAGTTCCATGAGTAATTTTCTTTCTTTTCAACAAAGAACGGGTTAACGAAAACCCAAATTCATGCCCCAGATAATTTTTTACAGCACCACCAATGACCTGTTTGGTCCTGATTCTCCTCTTTAAGATGTCACACTTTTGTTTTCATCCTTTCTTATACCTACCCATGTGAAGCACAGAGAAGAGGACTGGCTAGACATCAAGGCATCAAAAGTGCTGTCTCCAGAGCAGTCTGCAGTGCAGCCACATAAATGCATAGATGTAGATCTCTTGACGAAGAGGCTTCATGAACATGCCGACTTGTCCAACGGTCAGCTCAATCAGCCTTTCAGAAAGCACCCACCAATGAGCAGACCATGAAATGAGCTCTCCGAGCTTATCTGGGTCCTGTAATTAGACATTTGGTAAGCCCTCTCAGGAGACAATAACTTTAGTAAGAGCTTTAGTGTTTCAAATATTAACAACTACCCTTACGTGTGTATTGAATGGATCCCTCTCTAAGAACTTAATATTTACTTGGTAGGTTGTGATTTCTGATAAATAGTGATTGTAAAATAGTGATCAATAGTGGTTGTAACATGATCCATAGTCTACTATCTTTTTGGCACAGTTATCCAATGAGGCTCTGACTGGCCCATGGCAAATCAAATTATTTCTTCATTTCATAAAATAAAATGAAATGACAAGCCAATCATCTTTCTCAGAATCAGTGTAAAGCCAAAGGAGGCAGTACCAGATAGTAGGTTGTAAACCAGTGAAATTAAATAACAGATTGAATTCAGAGATTGGTGATTTGTGGGGTGTGGGGCAGGGCAGTAGGAGCTGGAAGGGAGAGTGCAGAGTGGCTGCTTAAGGGCTACACGGTTTCTTTGAGAGGAGGACAAATTCCATTTGAAACCAGATAGGAATGGCAATTGCACAACAGTATACCAAATATCTATGAGTTGCACACTTTCATGTTACATTTTATGCATGTGAAATTCAACTCAAGGAAAAGCTTGTACTATAATATTTATAGTGGTCAAACCTGTGAGGAGTGACATGCAAGATGTTGTCTACCTACATTTTCTAAAAGGCCAGCAATTGCTCCAAAATACTTTTCCCATAAATTTGGGTATACAAAAAAAAGTGGGGGAGGCCTATCAGTAATGAATATATCAATCTCCTGGTAACATTCTAGGACATGATTTGATTCTGAACCTAAAACCAGTATGAAATGTGTGACCTCCTGATGCATTATATTTCCCTTATAAACCAGAAAATATTTATCTTCTTGATCATTTTAAATAAAAACTCATCAATATCTGTGATATGAAAGACAATTCATTGGGGATTATGTCCTATTCATATACATTTTCTAAAAAAAATTTAAAGCAAGTTCCATTGTCATTTGAATTTTACAAATCTTGTTCTTCGGTAAATTAACAAGTATTTATTGAGCTCTATTAAACACATCATGCCCCCCACCACAACTGCCATACCCTGTGAGATAAGAGAAAATGACAAAATAAATTTTCATGACCAGTGTCTTATTATTTAGAAAACTGGGTTTTCTGAACAAATAGTTTCAAATAACAGCACTTTCAGGCAAGCAAAAACACCAAAAAGCAGCATAACCCTGAGTTTATATAAATTCTGGCAAAACAATTTGGCATATATTATATCTACAGTCATCCTGGGAGGCAGATGGAATAGGATTATTAATGTCATTTGGAAGGATTAACAAGTGTCAAGGTACACGTGGGTACTACAGCCAGGATTTGAATCTCGGTTTCAGATATCTGTGCTTTTATGCTTTTCACAGCATCTCAAGAGCTGGAAGATGAGTTCTAGTGGAACTTCTGGCACAAACGTGCTGCGTGTCAGTGAACAAATTCTTCAATCTCTTGAATTTCAGTGTTCTCCTATATTAAAAATAAAGGGAAGACTGGATTTTAGTGTATTCATCAGTCAACTATTCTTCCTTGAAATTTCTTAGCCTCTGTGCACCTTTTACGTTAATGTAACTCAATTCTTAGCTGCAGTAACCCACACTTTTTGCCTGTTCCCAATGTGTATGTTTGTAAAAGAATCTTCAATTAAACTATCCTGTAAAAGGATTTCCTCTAGTTCCTCGGCTGCAACATATGTCCCCAAGGTCGCACTGGTCTTATCCATGTACAACATTCCTTCTTGTTCACTGTTTCCCTCACTGTATATAGCACTTTAAGTCCTTGCAAAGAGCTTTTACATCTCTTGTTTACTTGACATCACTAGATTGAAATACAGACCTTAACAGGGATCAGGCAAAGACTCAGCTTAAGCCACACTATATCTGCCTAAAGGAATACCATGGGACACCCAGTCTTATTGTTAGCCTACATGGGTGTGACTGAGATAAGGCAGGGTGGGAACCTGACCCACTGACGGCCAATCAGAAGCTTTTGTCTGTGGATCTGACCAGGGTGATTCATCAGCTACCAACCCCAGAGGCTTTTAATCGAGGAACAAAAAGTCCACTATTGCCCCAAAGGCTCTGCTTGGGTTTATTTCCATGCGCAAAAAAAAAAAAAAAAAAAAAAAAAGCTAATTTAACTTTTAAGAGCAACTTCAGATCCCACACAAAACAAAGCTTCGAGGAGAAGAATCAAAAAAGAGAAAAGCTAACTGTATTACTTCGATGTCTCTATAGGTGCGATAAAGATAAGTATCTGTAATCCAACAAAACTTATTTTCCCAAAAGACCCCAGTGACCTCAATTATCTTAAACGTCAAAAAAAACCCCTCATTATAAAGGAAAATTATTGAGAGAATGACCTCAGCATTTCAATTACAGACACAGTCACTTCTTTCAGGCCCTCGCTGATATTTAATTCCCATGTGAACGTGATATTTTTTTCACTTGCCTGTTCCAATGTATCTTAAAAGTGTATACTTCCAGGGCCAGGCGCTGTAGCCTAGTTACTCAATCTCTGTTGCTGTCACTTGGAGAGTGAATCATAGGACAGAAGATCTTCCTCTCTGTCTCTCCTCCTTTCTGTATATTTGGCTTCCCAATAAAAATAGATAAATCTTTAAAAAAAAAAAAAAAAGCTAAAATTTCTCTAGTTGGTCACTTTCTAATTACTTAATTTTATCATTAAGGGCAAAATATTACAAATGATCCTGGAGGTACAATACTCGTCCCGGCACCAACCTCTGGCATTGCTACTATGTATCCTTAGCTTAATCATTCATCATCCAATGATTAAGTCTGTAATAATTCCAAATGCCATGCCAGATCCTGGCTCTGAAAGTCTTTCAAAGTTTACAAAACTTTTTGAACAAGGTGGTGCCGCGATCCCTTTCATACAGGCTCTAGTGATTTATCCACCTGCTACCTCACTACCAAGACCAGATCTGTTTGGATTAGAAACTGGCATCTACCGAAAAATAGCCATCAATGTATTGGTCTCCCAGAAGTTTATAATAAATGCCCAGAATACTTCTCTCTATTGAATAATAACCAAATAATGTCTTGGAACGATTCTCTTAGTGTTCCAAGGCCAAATATTCAGAGGCCCACAGGGAAGACCAGAGAAATATAGCCACATGTAGAAGTCATGATGCAATAGAAGCCATGCATGAATGGGATTAGTGAAGACAGTAAAGAGAATGAGAAATGAGTGGAAAAAAGCACAGGAATCTTGGTGAAGGGAATTTGTTGCCATGAAAAAAAAAAAATCTCAGTCGATGAAGTCTGCTGAAAGAGCCATGAGTTCATCAAATAATTATACAAACCCTGGTAAGTGCTTGGAGGGGAAGCGCTCAGGGGGTTCTGAGATGAAATAAGGGAGAGGAAGTTAATTATTGTGTGAGGAAGGGGGACAAGGGGAATAGGAGCTCAAGGAAAGCTTCCTGGAGTGGTGACGTTGGTGGAGGGATCTAAAGTGATGAATAGGAATTAAGTGAGCAGAAGTCATTCACTAAGAGCCATGATATCATGGACACATTGGAAGAGAAGGGGCAGAAGAGAGCGAGGTTAATCTAGAACGTTAGGTAGCAGCCAGCTCATGCCAGAACCTGTAGGCCGCTTTAATGATTTGGGTCTTAATCCCAAGAGCAGTGGGAAGTCATCAAAGGATTCCAATAGGGAGAGACAAGCTGAGATGTGCATTTAAACTGACAACTGTGATTCCTGTGGGAATTTGTGGGAGGGACTTAGAGTGGAAAAACCAGTTCAAAGGCTTCTTCAGGAGTCCAGGGAAAGATAGTGACTTGATCAGGCCACCAGCCAGGATCCTGTATAAAGCGTTGGAGTGTGTAGGGAACAGGGGGGCATCTCATTATCTACGCACGCTGAGGTATGGAATACTCTTGGCATCTGGGAAAGACTCAGGAAATTGTTGGTGAATGAGTAGAGATATATTTTAAGGAGTCAGTGGTCAGTAAGGGTTGAATTAATGTCTTCTTCTACAATGAACCCATCCTAGAGAAGAAATGGCTAATAGTGGCATTCGGGCGCAGTGCTACTCTGTCAAAGAAATATTGTAACCTCTGAAGTCATTCCATTCAAAAGCAATGTGGAAATCAGTAGTAAAAGAAATAGTCTTGGTATAGAGAGAAGGAAGGAAGGAAGGAAGGAAGGAAGAAGGAAGGAAGGAAGGAAGGAAGGAAGAAGGAAGGAAGGAAGGAAGGAAGAAGGAAGGAAGGAAGGAAGGAAGGAAGGAAGGAAGGAAGGAAGGAAGGAAGGAAGGAAGGAAGGAAGGAAGAAGGAAGGAAGGAAGGAAGGAAGGAAGGAAGAAAGGAAGGAAGGAAGGAAACAGCTTGACATCAAGAGACAGAATAGATTAGTAGTTAAGATCACAATTTCTAGAGTCAAAGTGGCCACATATACTTCCTAGGAATACAGACTTCTTGTTTCACAGTAAGGTATGGTATTTAAATCCACTCTGCCTCCATTTCTTCTCCTGCATATTGGCAATATGAACAGTACCTTGCCTACCTGAAAGTGTTATGTTAGGATTAAATGAGATTAGATATGTTAATCATTTGTCACAATACATAACACATGAAAAGCTCTGGATAAGTACTATTTTTATTATTCCTACTCAGACCATGGGTTCCTCAAAGAAAGGCAGTCTTTACGGGAAGATAATGCCTCTGACATATTAGATACTCTATACACTTGGAGCTGTTGACTTCGCATTCTCATCCATCATCCTGAACTTCAAGATTTTATTTCACAAGTTTATTTCAGAGCCCTCCTTTTTTTTTTTTTTTTTTTTTTCTTAACCCAGGTCTCCTACCAATCTTTTGTATCCTGAAAGGGAACATTCTTCTCACCCTATAATTATCAGCCTCTCCATCACCTTCCTCTTTTCCTGTTCCAAACAAAATTATTCAGTCTGCTTACCATTCCCCCGACAAATCCTGCCATTTCAAAGTTAATTACTTCTGCCTCCATTACACACCTGCCTTCTCTGTTTTGTCTATTAACTTTGTTTTCTTGTAGGTAGATTGTATCTATCTTGCTTGTCCCCTTTCCCTTCTTATTAATGAACTTCCTGGCCCTGGCATGAGTTGGGAGTTATCCTTCAACTCACTCTTCCTAAAGCAGTCTCCGAATTCTTTGCTGCTTAGGTGATTGCTTTTGGCATCATCCTTGTTAATTCACTTTTGTTAGGCAGTTCTTCTTTCTGAAAAGCCTTTCTTGCAGCGTACAGAAGAGAATCATTCCTCTGAACATTTTTTTTAAAACTATCCTTTCTTTCAAATGGGTTCATTTTTTTTTTCTTCTCTTTGAATGTTTAGTTATAGGTGTCTTTCAGCTAGAATTGCACGGTATCTACAAAAGGGAGAGAAAAGCCACACCTCTGGGCACTCATCCGAAAAGAATCAACAGCCCTCCTGGCTAAATCCCACTGAATCCTGTATTCATAGACTGACTTCATTCAGGAAGATTAATTCTGCCTTTTCCAGTTACTATGCCCCATTGGCACTCTTCACCTTCCATACCTGCATACTAGGAGGCTGATTGTTCTGATTGTACTCGTAACACTGATTCCATCTGCTAATTCTGGAGTCTGTTTCATGGCTCATTGCAAACTATTCCTCTCCCCACCTACCCTCCACACCCTCTTGGATCGCTTTACACAATTCTTAGACAAGGTCCTTGGGATTTTGTTTGTATAAAACATGTGTTTATTACTGTGGAAGGTTTCATTTCCAGGGCTCCCTGCCTTGTCAAGCTGTATTTCTACTTTGATTCACAGTCTCATAACTGACCATGCCCAGCTTTGTCTCCTAAACAATCAATCCAATAGAGGAAGGGGCTAATGGGATGAGAATCAGAGACCTTAGTGTGTAAAAAACCCCAGAGGCTATTTCACAAAATTTCTCTCCACATAAATGTCTTCCTGACCATATGGAAATGCTTGAAGGCACAAAAAGATCTCTGCTCTACAAAACAATTTCAACTCTTAGACATTTCAATGTTCCACAAAGTGTTTTCTAATCATCAAATGATATCTAACTCAATATAACTTACACATATATGCCCCTCTTTTGCCCTCAACACAACCTACTCAATCAATATTCTGTACAAATTAAGTATTTGCAGGTTTTTAACAATGGGTCTCTTAAATCCTTACTGTTCTTTTCCAGGGTAATTCCCCAAATTCCTTCAATGATTGATCAAATGCCTCAGTCTATACCTCCCTTTCACTTCAAAATAAATTTCTCACACGCCAATGTCCCATATGATCCACGTGATCTAGGACCAAATACAATGTCCCCCAAAAGTCTGACCAGCTCAAAGCAGGGTGCAATAATGGCTATCTATCTACCTACCCTAAGAATGCACCAACTTTTAGGTGTGTTTTCTTTATTGCCACTTACAGGATGGTTTAGTCATGTTTTAATGGATTCTTTCTGAATCAGATGGCCTGTACCCTATACTTATACAGCTAACTCTTTGAACTTAAATGTAAAATCTCTGCTTTGCACTTGCCAGAATGCATTTTGTGAGGCTTGAGTCATCTTTTCAACTTTTAGTTTTTATTTTTAAATTCCAGCTCTAATATTTAACCTAATTATTCTGCTTGACTTTCTTCCACTGTATATTTTGGCCTATACTGTTTATCCTCTATCCAATTGCAAATAATGAGTAAAAATGTTGAGCAGGAACAAAAATACAAACCAGAGATCCCTGCCTGAGGCTTGTGTCAACAAAACAGCATCATTATTTAGGAGTTACAATTCTCTGGACTACATGATACTGTCTACTATTTTCAGGTTGTAAAAATGATATCCATATCCTGATTATTATGGCTATTACTCATAATGGATATTATGAATCTGCTCTGTGCTATCATTTTTCTTTTTTTTGTAATAGATTTGCTTTATTTTTGATGATGTTTATATAGTTGAGGAGGATGTATGCCCATGTGGATCACCAATTAGGGTGGAACAGATCAAGTAATAGGGAAAAGTGGATGAGACAACTGCTTCCAATGTTCCTTTCTATTCTTCCTGAATCTGGGCTAAGCGGGGAGAGAGGAGGAGAGGGCTGTTCCCAGCAACCTAAGCATACTAGTACTTGATAATGTGGGATGGCCCCTGAGTGTCATCCCAAGGTCTCCAACCTGGAGCATGTTCCAAGGGTACTCCTTAAGTGGTTTTGAGAGTTCTGAGATGCTGTTGATTTTGTTGCTCCAAGGTTAGAGAAATCCCTCCAAGGTCCATTTACTGATGTAGTCCTCCTCGGAGTCTCAACTTGCCCAGATGCCTGCTGTGAAAGCTTGGCCAGCAAAATTTTCAAATTTGTCCTCCTCTCCATAGAACTAGTTGTCTTTGCAGGCCTCAATGATCTGCCAGGTCCCCCATGAGCATCTGGGCAGACTGTCCACTGCGCAGACTTCAGCAAATAAGGAGGTGCAATTATTATTTTTTATTTATTTATTTTTATTGGAAAGTCAGATATACAGAAAGAAGGAGAGACAGAGAAGACCTTCCTTCCGATCATTCACTTCCCAAGCAGCCGCAATGGCCAGAGCTGAGCCAATCCTAAGCCAGGAGCCCAGAGCCTCTTCCGGGTCTACAAGGTTGGTGCAGGATCCCAAGGCTTTGGGCCGTCCTCAACTGCTTTCCCAGGCCACAGGCAGGGAGCTGGATGGGGAGACTGGACGGGAGGCGGGGCTGCCAGGATTAGAACCGATGCCCATATGGGATCCATGCATGTTCAAGACAATGACTTTAGCCTTTAGGCTACCAAATTAGGCCCATAGAAGCCCAATTATGATATATGCACTCCACAGCCATATCAGAGATCCTGTGATTCTCCCTGTAATTAGAATTTTGAGTCCAGTGAGACAGCTTGGGGTCTCCCCAAGGAAACATCACCTGACCTGACTCCTGTGTGTCCCAGACCATCCAGTGTTTGGCTCAGTCCATCACCCACATCAATCTACACACACACTGGTCACTCTAGTCACCCAGTCAGTTCTGTCCCCAGCCCTATGTTATATGCAAACCAATGGGTGCTGTGGCCCAGACCAATCCTACCTACTACACACTCAGCCCTCATGTATACCAGCAGAACCTGCAGCTCAGTCAGAACGACCCACAGTAACCCCCACCATGCCCACCCCAGCCCTGGATCCTGAGCATACTGGTATGTGCAGCAGGCTGGTTCAGGGTGCTGCAGGCTAGCTTAGCCCAACTGACCCCATTATCCAGCCCACACTATTGCCCAACCAGCCAGGCCTACCCCCAGCCTTGGTTCTCACACTTACTAATCGGAGCTGCAGCTCATCAGAGAGGTGCTCGTAGTTTCCCAACTAGACTCACTCCCAGGCCCAGATCATGGACTTTCCAAGTGGTATTGTAATCCAGCCTGACAGGACTTGTCCCAGGTTCTGCCATCTGACACCTGATGCTGTGGCAAAGCCTGACCATCCCATACTTACTCTGGTTCATGTATGCATTGGTGGATATGGTAATTTAGCCCAGCATAGCTCTCCCCCAATCCAGCTCACATCAGGCCAATGGATTTTGTAGCCCCGCCTGGCCTAGTACACCCCAAGTTCTAGCTTTCATGCTCACCAGCAGGGGCAGTGGTCCAGCAGGGAAGCCCTTCAGCCTCCCTACCAGGCTTGCCCCACCCCCCATGGTTTCTGTGTGCTGATAGTGCCACAGTCCAGTCTGACATAGCCCGTCTCACCTCGGCATTTGCCAGTGGATGCTGCAGGCTAACTTGACCCAACATAACCCCAGTGTCAGCTCATACGGGCAAGTGCTGCAGCTGAGCCCAGGCTGGGCATTTTTCTTAGAGGTTTAGATGCTTTATCTCCTTTTCTCTGTATAATAACTCCAGGAATAAAGCTATACTACCACGCTCATCTTTTATGTAAAGAAGTCAGGTGGCATGAAGATTTTAATTCTCTTCCAAGACTCCAGAACCTAAACTCCTAAACCCTTATTAAGATTTTTTTTAATGACATGCAGAATTATATGTTTTTATGACTTTCCTGATTAACCCAGTTAACACTATCCAAAATAAAAAGAACAAGTGGAGAACCAGCATTGTGACATAGCAGGCAAAGCCAGCGTCTGCAACACTGGCAGCCCTATTCCAGCTTCTCCACTTCCTATTCCAGCTTCTCTACTTCCACTCAACTCCCTACAAATAGCCCAGGAAAGGCAGTGGAGGCACAGGTACTTGGGTCCCTACCACCCAAATGGAATACCTGCGAGAAGCTCCCAGTTCCTGGCCCAAGGTCTGTGGCTACCTCAAAAGTGAACGAATGGATAGAAAATCTATTGCTATCCGTGTGTGTGTGTGTATGTGTGTGTGTGTGTGTGTGTGTGTGTGTGTGTGTGTGTGTGTGACTCCGACTTTCAAATAAATAATTTTTTAAAAGCACAATTTAATGTGAAGTCTAGGAAAAGTGATGTGGTCCTTAGAGGTCATAACACTTTCAGTTATCCAGTATTAGCATTTTCCCTGAAATAGCAGCTCAAGTCCAAGCCTCAGATCTCACCACTGTGCCATCTTTTTATGTTCCACAGGCATGAATATTGCTGTAAGAGTCCAGCGGCCTTCACATGGCATCAACAACAACTCAAGGGCTTCTGTCTGTAAGGCCTTTTCGGTATCCTCAGAAATAATCAGCCAGCCATTATTCTTATCAATCTACCTTTCTTAAGCCAACCTTTTCTCTTAGCCTTGGCAAATGTCATTCACAGCTGAAGGATATCACCCAGATTTTTTAAAAAAATAGAAAAACGTATTACTTTGGGGAAAAAAAATGGGAATTGAATATTTCTGTTCTCTTGCTTTCATTTGACATTAAAAGCTCCCCGGGGTGGCTTTTTTTCTATTGTCCTGGGAATTGTAGTGGAGAATGTATGTAGCAGGATATTCCCTGCCCTCAAAATATGGCATAGGAAACGCGTCATCAACTCAGATCACATCCTAGGGTATCAAGGATAGAGCATAGATCGGCCCAAAGACGTCCTTGTACCCCTTGTGGCCCCTGACAACTCTCACATGAAGCAAGTTAACAGCAGCCATGACGATGACAGGCACGGTAGACTGACGCAGATCCCTGTGGAGTCAGAGAGACTGGGGATTCACAGGTAGAAGGGGAGAAAAAGGAGTTAAAGAAAGAATGAAACATGAGAAGATAAGGAGCAAAGAAAAGGGAAGATTGAACAGGGAGAAAGAGAACCCTGTAGGCCAAGGTAATTAACATGGGTCAAGGAATCTTGTAACAGCATATTTACCTTTCCAGCTTCAGCTCCCCACATTTTCCTTGCATGACCCCAGTGTATACACACACTTAAATGATGCCCAAACTAAGTATCCTAGGAAGCACGAGTCCTTGCTTTAATTCAGAGTTAAAGGAAACAGAATTGTGGGGCCTTTATTAGTAATTATTTTCATGTTTTCCTGTGATATTCAGCAAAAGGAACATTAACTTTAGTTTTAGATGCAGATTTGTTTTAAGCCTTGTGGAAAATGGCAGGGATTGTGAAAATCCCAAACTGACCTTGTCATGATCCTGACAGTGCTGTCTGTGGTACATACACAAAATAAAATTGGACTGCCTGGCAGAAATTTCTTAACATTTGTTTCAAGTTCAAAACATGAAAGGGTGCCTCAAAAAGTTCATGAAAAACAAAATTGAAACACAAGTTTGTTGCAGACAGCTGTGGCACTTTGCTTTAAGCTGCAGCCTGCAGTGTTGGCATCACATTTGTGCAACTCTTGGTCTCCCAGCCATTTCTCTTCTGAAGCAGCTCCCTACTGATGGACCTGGGAAAGCAGCAGCAAACAGCCCAGGGTCCCAGGCCTCTGCTGCACAGGGGAGACACAAAAGATGCACCTGACCCCTGGCTTGGACCTGGCCTGGCCCCCGCTGTTACAGCCACTTAGGCAGTGAACCAATGGATGGAAAGCTCGCATGCTGTCTCTTTCTCCCACTCTTTAACTCTGCTTTCAAATAGATACATCTTAACAACAACAACGAACTATTAAGTCTGTTTCAGTGCAAATGCACATGGAGTTTTTCACGATCTTCATCTTTCATGAACATTTTGAAGATCCCTCATATGATCCAAAAATATACCTCTATGAGACATGTGTTATAAATGTAAATTCCTTTTTTAAAACCTCTTTTAATCCAGAATACAGTACTGACACAGAGATGCAAGAATCCCTTAACTGCCACCTCCCCCACAACATATTTCCCAAGAAAATTCATCAAAAAACTCATACGATGTATTACATTTTTAAAGCAAACTCTGTGGAGGTGAGGATGGGAGACCTGATATTGGGATAATCCAGCAATGTGAGCCGTGCAGTGGGGTTGACCCCCAAGTGTCGAACAGTGAGACAATGCCTGCTTCCTCGCTCAGAAAGAAGTATTGACAAGAGTGTTATTCACATGCTGCTATTAGAACAACAGAAGTCATTTTTATCTCTGGTTGTTCCAGGACAAGTTCAATCCAAAAGAAATAAACAAGGGGACGTTTTTCCTGGCTCCTTCCCTCGTGGCTCTCAGCATCCTGGCCTGGTGGGGTGGAATCACGTGACAACCTTTTGAAGAAGGAGAACATGGGAATGGGTCTTTCTCAGACTGTGCTTGCAATCTATAACTTCCAGCCAAGCCAGATTTCAGTCTCTCCAAAACTGTTGCCAGGCGCTAACACGAAAGGAATTGTGCCTGCCGAGACTTTTTAAAGAAATCAATTACAAACATTTTATTACCCAAACACGCTAAATTAACAAAAATAGTTTGTGTGAAACACGTACAAGGACATACTGTTATTTCACGTGATGTCTACAGGCTGGAATTTTGATGCACCAAGGTAGAATATGATGAATGAAGCACAAGTCTTCACAATGAGCATTTTTTTCTTCTCAAGCTTCCTCTGCGAGGTATTGTGAATGCTAAACACCAGGGATGGGGACCAGAAGCCAAAAGAGATTTCAAGGCCATTCTCAGTGACAACACTGGTTACTGAGGGAACCGTAAGAAAAAGCTTTCAGGCTTTCCCAGTGTCTAGGAGAAACTATTTAGAAGCAGACTGCAATTACAAGTTGAACTTTCTGATTTTAAATGTGTCATAATGTGATAAATACAGGCAAAGGTGGAAACCCTAGTGTCACAGTGTAAACATGTATTTATAAGTTGTCTTGAGAGTTCCACTTTTATTTAGAAGGACAGACACATACTGCAGAGTACCTTTACTTCCTGGTATGCTAGTCTCTCTTGTTCAGCTCATGCATAAGAATATATATATGCATATATAAACATTTGCTTATATATGTATATATTGTACTTTGTATATTGACTATTTTATATCAGAGAGAACATAAAATATTCCTTCTGGGACTGGCTTAATTCACTAAGCATAGCACTTTTTTTTCGTTTTAAAATTGTATTATCGATGATGTTTACACAATTGATCATGGTGGGAAGTGTGGAGGATCAGGGGATCATGGGTGAGACCCTTCTTTAAACATTTTCTTCTTCTTCCTGTGTATAGGGAACAGGGAGACACTCGAGGAAAAACCACGCCCAGCCTCCCAACCACTGCGTTACCCAGGGATTGCCATCCCAAGTTCCCCATTGGGGACTATTTTCTGAGGGCTCTGTTCATGTGTTTTCAATAGTTCTGAGAAGATATAGCACATTCTCCGATTCATCAAGTACTTAGCAGGTGCATGCACCTACAAAGTTTGACCAAGCTGATGAAAGTGACAATAACACAGGAAGATTTTTTGGGAGGGTGGGGGACGGAATTCTAGATTACATGAAATATTGGACTAATATCAATAAGTGAGGAGTCAAGTCATAGATCTTCTGCAGGAAACCCCTCCAGGTGTAAATAGGAGACACAAGGTGAGAGGTAGATGATTTCACTGCATCAGGAACAAAGACCTCACACCTTCTTAGTACAGGCTCTCCTGCATGTGTTAAACAACTTACACACAAAAATAAAATCACCAGCCCACCTTCCTGCCAGTTCTCTCCCTTTCTTATTCCTTCTCCCCCAGAAAAGGCATTCATGTCATTGATACAAGTTGGAGACTTTTTTCTCCCCTATTCGTCATAGCTGAAAATTTCACCACATCCTACTAATTCTACTTCCCAAACATTTCTTTCTTTTTTTTTTTTTTAAGATTTATTTATTTTTATTGCAAAGTCAGATATACTGAGAGAAGGAGAGACAAGAAAGGAAGATCTTCTATCCAATGATTCACTCCCTAAGTAGAGCTGAGCCGATCCGAACCCAGGAGCCAGGAAATTTCTTCCAGGTCTCCCATGCTGGTGCAGGGTCCCAAGGCTTTGGGCCATCCTCCACTGCTTTCCCAGGCCACAAGCAGCGAGCTGGATGGGAAGTGGAACAACTTGAACATGAACCAGTGCCCATATAAGATCCTGGCACGTTCAAGATGAGGACTTTAGTCGCAAGGCCACCATGCCAGGCCCATTCAAAAACATTCTTATCAATATCCAGAACTCACCACTGTCACGCCCCCACCTGAAAGCACAGTCTTGCTCAGTGCATTCCCTGCTACTCGTTGTGATCCTTCTTTCCCACCACTCCAACTGCCTTCCTGGAGGCAGTGTCACGTGACCATCTAAAAAAATCCCTCTCTTCTGTGGAAGTAGGACTGAGCACTCACAAATCAAAATCAGCTATTGACGTTTTCATGTTGATAAATTATACTTGCATTTGAACAAAAACAAGCAAACAAAACCCACCTTCCCACTCTTGTGTACCAGTGAAGGCATTGTCTGGGGTAGTAAGGCAATCTTACAGTCAGAAGAGGCCTGATTCTCTGTAGGGGCTCAGAGACTTAAAAGAACACTTGAACCAAAGTTTTAGTACTTTCTGTTTTGTAATTTTCTTCAAAGTCTTCTCATTAGGGCTAATCAGTGGCTAGTTTTGGACTGCAGTATAGCCCAAGGGATAAATTGTGGCATCTGAAAAAGGAGGAAAAGACAGAAAGACAGGAATTCCCTAACTCCTAGTTTTTCCAATAGAAATGAAATTTACAGCAAATTTTGGAGATGCTGGGTCAAAGAGGCAGAAAGTTTTAGATGGCACTGGGTGACCATCACTATTAAGGCAGGGACAGCTACCACAGTGCCCCTTTAAGCACTGGCAGCAGATCAAACCAGTTGCTAACTGATTTTAAACTGGAGACAAACAGGATTACACTAGGTAACATCAAAGATCTAGAAAATCCTTGTTTTGTGTTGAGAGACACTAAAAAGTAACAGCACATCAGACGGGAGTGTTCAACCCATTTTTCCACCAGTCCCTCCGAAGGGCCCCAAAGATGAGCTTCTCCTTTATAACGAGCAATAGACTAGGAGTGAGGGGTGAAGTATCCCCATCTTTAAATAGCATGTATTCAATAACCAGGCTTAATAGACTGGGGTGGCTGATTGTAGAAGATCCAGGTACAATAGAGAAGAGACAAAGCAGGAAAGAAAGTGAATATAACAGCCTCCTGATTTGGAAATCTGATGTCAGAAAACGGCCTGACCTGCAAAGTAGCCCTGTGGCTACTTAATCTTGAGGATGTAGAAACAAAGCTGGTTATTTATGTAATAGGCAAAACCTATCTCCAGGTCTAAGTCAAGCACCCCACTGTGTATCCTGACCTCTCCCCAAGTCACTTCTAAGGCACAGAGAAGCCTGAATAAAACAAATGTAGGGTACCCACAGGGAATGTCCCTGCTTTACAAAAACCACCACTTTTACTGTTAACGTTACTCCTCTCCTTGACTCACGTCAAAAGGAAATACTGACATGTGACTTCTTTCAGACACTACCTGTAGAGTGCACCTCTCCGAGATCCAAGAATATTTGCTGTTAACCCACACATCAGATTTTCTTTCAGTAGCATTCTGATATCCTGAGCCCTCATGGTGAGTGCCATGGGACTCACTCACATGCTGTCATCATTCTCCTAGTCTCCAAGTATAAATGGATCTACTCAATGACTGTCAGAATCTACACACTGGCCCCTTGGCCTTAAAGTAATGGCCTAGTGAAATTGTTCTTTTCAACTCCTCTCTACCCATAGAGTACAGAAAGCAATTACCAGTGCTGAGGAAACTGAATAGATAAGGGGTAAGTGTGATGATGCCATCATTGGATTGCCTAGTTTGTCCTGACTTAGAGACGCTATGGGCAGGCACTAGATGTACAGACAAGTGTTTGAAGTGCAAGTCATTTTGAAAGGTGACCTTGAACTATGATGGAGTGCCAAACAATCTTAGATGAACATTTTATTCTCTCTTTACCTAGAATATATGCAACATGAGCTCCTTAGTTTCCTGTGTCATGGCTATTAGCGTGGTTCCATGGCCAAGTACTTAGAAAGAGCAGTACTGGGAATTAATAACAAGAAATTTTGAGAAATAATTATAGCAATGAACTCTCAGAATGAATCTAGATCTGTAAGTATGGTCCTCTCTAGAGTACATGCTGTGAATCAAAAAAAATCTGATTAGGTTGCGCTGGCCCTATTGAGCCTTATAATGGGAATGATAGCACTTCATATGCTTGGTCATTGCTTCTTAGTTCCTTAGTATATGTGAAAGATGTCAGGCAACCTTGTGCTTCCTTAATGGAGTCATAAATTAAAGGCTATGGTGGTCTGACCCTCCATCACCTGTCATCAAAGCTGAGTACAAGCCAGTGTTCCATGTGGCAGGTGTACATGACCGAGATCCCATGCCCTAATTCAAGGAAGCCAGCCGGAACCCAGTTAGCCACAGGTCCTGGATCCCTAACTTTCAGCAGCTCTTGCTGTTGAAATAGATTTATTCTGATGCCTTGCTCTTGCCTGTCACAATTCTGTCCATTTTCTGGGAAGCCATGTGACTCAGTTCAAATCAATGAAAGGCAAGTAGAAATCTGTTGGGAGTTTCGGAGGAAATTTTAGCTCTGATGTCCAACCCCTTCCACCTTCCTTCCCTCAACCTTATTGCTGGTTAGAAGGCAGACATGTTGCCTGGTGTAACTATGAGGCAACATCCATGAGGATAAAGATGGATCAGAAACACAGAGATTCCATAATGCCACCATGAAACCCCAGGTCATCTTGCCATCAGACTCCCATTGCATGAGCCACATAAATCCCTTTCCCATGGGTGCTCACAGCGGCCACCCTCTCAGTTATTTTACTGTTCAGTGGAATCGCCTTAGACAACAGTGGGTTGGTATCAGTTAAGAGACAATTTGTGTGAAAAAAAAATTCATTTTGTTTGGTGAGGTTTGCTATCCACCTTGGATCAAAGATAAGAGTATCCCTTTCCTGCTCCATTCCCCAAACCGCCCCCTCCAGCCAGGCAAAATACAGGTGCCTGGGACCTGTCAATCAAGGTGCCTGGGACCTGTCAATCAAGGTGCCTGGGACCGGTCAATCAAGGTAGGACCCGTCAATCAAGGTAGGACCCGTCAGTCAAGGTTGGAATGTTACTTCTGATGATTTTATAGTGATTTACTCTCAGTGTTCTTGCCACTTTGGTGTTTTCCCAAGTTCTGTTGTTTAAGAAGTCTTGGTAATTCATACAGAAATCCATCCACCAAAGAAACTTAGATGGTCTCACTGAGCTGGGAGCTGGTAATAGCAGTTTATCATTTCCAGTTGTTCATGCCAGAAGGAAAACAGACAAAAAAATCTCCCAGCAAGTTCCCCGGGAACTTGATCACAGAGCCAGGCCAAGTGGCAAAGGAAGACCTCTACTCATACCAGAGCAGGCAGGGGACATGGGGACACAAAGTCACAAAGAACAAAGATAACAAGCCACTGCCCTAAGTTAAGGGATTTGATCAACTGAAGACCTGGCAAAAGGCCATGGGGATCTAGAAACAGTGAGAGAGAGAAACCATTGGCACATAAAAGAGTAACACAGAACAAAACAAAAACATGTAGAAGAGTACTGAAGTACCCTCGTGAAATGACCACCTTCAGAAAGAAAAGTTATTGAGAAAATTCTAGAAAGAACCTGAGTTTGATGGAGGAATCACACCTGCAGAGACACAAAGAAACTGAAGAGCATACCATGGCAGGAATGGAGGGCAAATCTGTTCATTCAAGGCTATTGCGCCAGGCCCTCATTTCAAACTTTTTAGAACACTTTTAAAATAGCAATATCCCTCTAGGTGATTACAATATAACATGACCACACTATCCATTTCTTTCCTTTCCTTTTCTTTAAGCCAGTGAGAGCTTTATTAGATCCTGGGGTTCAGGTTGAGAACTGTACTGTTGCTCTGCAAGTCAGGAATCAGAAAAGAAAGCAGACACAGTTCTTGAAGCTGAGGGGTGGATTCTCCTCTCCTTAACCATGAAGACTGGGCAGGCACAAGATGTGCTTTACGGTGGGACCTATGTGTACACTCGGGCATCCAGCAGGGGGGCAGAGAAGGACTCCGCCTACTTTCCTTTTTCTTTCACTGACAAGTCATTTTATCAGCTAGACAAACTTTGTCTTGATTTATTTTTCAAAGTAAAAATAAAAAGTAAAAATTTCTCTCACTTTCTTTCTTTCTGTGACTTGCAAATAAATAGGGGATGGGTGGGGATTGTGGCACAACACTTGGGATGCTGGCATCCCACATCCCAGTGCCTGGCTTGAGTCCTGGATAGTCCAACTCCAATCCAGCTTCCAGCTAAGACTCATAGGATGGCCAAAGTGCTTGGGCTCCTTTTACTCACACAAAACACTCAAATGGAGCTCCTGGCTGCTAGCTTTGGACCCAGCCCTGGCTACCATAGGCATCTGGAGAGTGAACCGGAAGACAGAATATATCTCTCCTTCCCCATTACCCCCTTCTCCTTTCAAATAACTCAATATTCCATTTTACAAAATGAAATGGGGCTGGTACCTTGGCATAGCAAGCTAAGCCTTTGCCTATGGCACCAGCATCCCTTGTGGGTAGTGGTTCATATCCCAGCCACTCAACTTTCAATCCAGGTCCCTGCTAACATGTCTTAAAAATAGTGGAGGATGGATCAATTCCTTGGGTGCTTGGGCCCTTGCACCCATACAGGAAAGTGGAAAAGCTCCTTCCTCCTGGCTTAAGATTGTCTCAGTTCTGGGTGCTGCAGCTGTTTAGGGGAGTGAATTTGCAGAAGGAAAATCTCTGTCTCTCCGTCTCTCTATAACTATGCCTTGGAAATAAAAATAAAATAAATCTTATAAAAAGTAAAACTAGAAATAACAATTGTGAATTTTGCAGTTACTTCTGTCTAAGGTTTAGAATCAATCTCACATTGTCTGATTTCCAGAAGTGCTAACAGAGAATAGAAAGGCTCGGCCCAGCCCTGCTGGAGACAGGCTTGCTTTGCATCCCAGAGTCCTGGCCCATTTTAGTTGAAGTTTGCAGAACTTTCTTGGATTTTCAGAATAGTGTCTCCTAGTTGCAGTAGGAAGCAGTGCAGATCAACCTGAACCCAGAGCAGCATTTCCTCTCAGTCATTTTGTGTCAAATTATGAGTAAATGAGATCTTTTTACAAGAAAGCACTCTGCAAAAGTGACCACTTAATTAAGGACATTCAAATCCCTGGATGCCTTGGCTGATTCAAATGCCCCCTTTTCTGCCCTAAAATAAGCCATCTAATCCAAAACATGACTTTTTTTTCCTGGCCAGTGAAGCCACAATTTGTTACTCGAGTCATTTAGTGTCACATATTGCCATCAGTCACCTTAATATAGTGCAAAGTCATAATTGACATTTAGGGTTTTTTAGTAGCTGTTTTTTATGAGAAATATATAATTTCTCCTGTTGAACTAATACCTGTTCCTTCAAAAGGTAATCCACATGTCATTGCTGCATCCTTTTACTACAGGAAAAGAATAATGAGCAACATCTGCTTTGAATATGCTCCTGGGGAAAAGGCTTGAAGTCCCTCTTGTAATCACACATCAATCTGGGAGAACTGAGAGAGGATGCAGAGGCTAAGGACCGCTGATTGTCACACTGTCACTCAGCATGACCACAGGAAGCTCCGGCCATAATTACAGCATCCTAAGTGCACACATGTGCACACATTTGTGCTCAGAGAGGTAACAAAGCATCCAGAATAGGAAACGGCACACAATAAATGTGTTTATTGCCTCTTTTTTAATAAACAGTGGCAGTGAGAGGAGCTTTTATTGTGGGGTTTTTGTTCCTTCCAAACTTCAGGCCTAGTCCACAGAGCTGGTGGGAACCCTAGCGGGACCCTCATAAATGGCAAATTTACGATCCAGCCTCAGTAAAGTGCCCCCAGCTACATCCCATCCAAGCTGCTTTTGTCTTTTCCCCAGCACCTGTGCTGCACGAGGCCAAGGGGTCAGGGCCTGGCAGCTCCTGGCACACACACTCACCAGCCAGCTTCCAAGGGGATCTAACCTTCGCTGGGTAACCTGAAGTCACAGGGTTTTTCCTGATTGATTGGCTTTTTTTGTTTTTGCTGAAACATCTGAATGTTTATTTCTTTATGATGCTTTTGGAAGCATAGACTCAGATTTCTCCAGATTCAGAAAAATAAGCTCAGCAAATGACATCATATAATGTGATTCCCCCTGGGTCACAAGATATCTGCTGTTCCCTGCTGTTTTTCAGTTCGATCACCTCTCTGTATGAACTTGTCATGGACTGATGTCTCAACAAATACAAATGGGGCAAGCCTCTTAGACATCAGCTCCTCTGCAGGAGCATCGTGCAGTCTCTCCTTGGTACTTTGGGTTTCATTACGCATCGGTGGTCCCTGTCAGTCAGAATTATCTAGGCTAGGTTGCAATGAGGAGGGAGCACTTAGAGCTCAGTGGCTTAAAACAGTTACTATTTTTTCCCCCTTGATATCACTCCTGTGGTTTACATGGCTATGACCAAGCTAACTCTCTCACCTCTTCCTGTAAGTAAATCCCTGTAATTTTCCCATCTGCCCATTAATACAGGGCTAGATCTCAAAGACAGCAGTTCCCCATTTAAAATCTGATAGTTCATTCAAAAAATTTTCCTTTGGAAACCATCAATGGAAATTATTTTTTTAATGAAGCTTCAGAAATAAACTGGAGAAGGAATAGCAGGAGAATTACTAATTACCCCATAGAAATATTATTTGTTCTCTAATTATCTACTAATTTGCCAAGTGATCTTTTATTTGCATATGGCCAGGACAACTTGCTAACAACTCATATGTATTATCATATTTCCATAGGGATCCTATTGGATTTGATTTGGCTTTTCTTGAACAAGTTATTTTTATCATATTACTTAAAATATATTTTAATAAATGTGCCACATATATAATATAAAATACAAACACAACTATGGATATGTCATTCTGGAACACAGCAATAAGAGCAAACACTGAGCGGGTATTATATTTCTCTTTTCAGTTGGCAGGATTTTATTTTCTGTTTTTATCATTATCCATGTATACATGCAAATGCGTTTATATATGTTAAATATATCTACTAGTGTAATATTTTGTATTTAAATTATATTATTTGTATTTAAGTTGCACATAATAATATAAACAGTTATTTACAGTTTTCTGTTATTTGTTTTTTCTTCATGTGTATTTAAATTAGTTCTTTCTAAACTTTTTAAGAAATTGACATGGCCCAGTGTTGTAGCCTAGTGGCTAAAGTCCTTGCCTTGCATGCACTGGGATCCCATATGGGTGTCAGTTCTAATCCTGGATGCTCCACTTTCCATCGAGCTATCTGCCTGGGGCTTAGGAAAGCAGTCGAAGACAGCCCAAAGCCTTGGGACCCTGCCATTCACTCGGGAGACCCAGAAGAAGTTCCTGGCTCCTGGCTTAAGTTTGGTTCAACTTCGGCAGTTGCAGCCACTTACAGAGTGAACCAGCAGATAGAAAATCTTTCTCCGTGTTTCTCCTCCTCTCTGTATATCTGACTTTCCAATAAAAATAAACACATCTTTAAAAAGTCTTTAATTGACAAAAATGCATATATTTATGGATTGAAATATAGATTTTGCAATACACATACATAATGGAAAGAATAAATTAATTAACATAGACAGTACCCCCCCATACCTATCCTTTGTGATAAAAAACACTTGAACCCTTCCTTCCCCCCTGGTTATTTTCAAGTATATACTATTGGTTATTAATTATACTCACCATGTTATACAATAGAGCTCTTTAATTTTTTTCTTATCTAAAGATCACATTTTCCTTAAATACCATCAAATCCTATGACCTCTACATATAAGCACTGCAAAAAAAAAAAAAAAGACACCACCACTGTAGAACCATCTTGAATTGGAATGAAAATACCATACGTTCTTTGAGGGGCTCTACACAGATACAAATAAAAGTTCCATTTTGGAGTCTGTTCTTGGTTGTTCTGAGAAGAATCTGTAGATAATCATAAGGACATTTTCTCTTTCTTATCGTCTAGGCATTCCACAAGCTCCCATAAAATTGCTCAAACAGATGTTTCTGATTTTTGTTTTAGCATTTTGTGGGTGGTAATATGCCATTAAGGAAAGGAACATGATGGGGATGGGGTGGAGGAATGGCAGGTGCGGTGGCCCAGCAGGATAAGCCTCCACTTTGGATAGCTGCATCCCATAGCAGAGAGTCTGGGTTCAGTGCCCCTACCAATTCTAGCCATGCTTCACGCTAGTGCACACCGTGGATGAGAGTAGGGATGGCTTCAGTACCTGTTGCTTGCTACCAACATGGGAGACTCAGCTGTGATTTCCGGCTCCTGGTCTCAAATGGACCTAAGAGCAGTGGGTCTGTGGAAAACATTTAGGAAGTTAAACATGCAGATGCAAGATCTGTCTTTCTATTTCTCTCCCTCCCTCCCTCTGCCACTCTACCTTTTTATGTATAAAGAAAGAATAAACATCAAGAAGGAGGAAAAGAACATGGGTTCTGGGGTAAGGACAGGCTGTAGTTAGTCTAGGGTTCAACACTTTGCTCTAGCACTGCAGTACTGGACAGATGATTACTTCATCCACAAAACAGGATTCTCTGATCAAACACACAGTCAAGTATCTTGCAAGTCTTCGGTAGAATTCTTATTACTTAACTTTGAAAAAGGATTCATGAGTTTTCTTGAGCCAATCTCAAGGATTTTATATCAACTGAAGCAGCTATGTCCACACCAGATTGAAGAATTTTTTTCAGTATATTTGCAAAAATCCTAAACACACTGAAGTCAACCATGTAACATTGGGTAAAGAATCAGGAATTAATTTTATAAGCAGTTAGTACCACAGAGAATGTTTCACACTATGTTTATTTCCTGTTAAACGAGACCCATCATCTTTAGAAAAAAGGCAGACATTTGATCAACTCCCTGTTAGAAATGACTTCTTTCTGCTGGACTCTTTTCCAATATCCTTGCCTACAATGTCAGGATACACGTAAATAGCAGAATGATGGACTTATGACTGATTGTGAAGCACTGTACTATTATAAAGACATGGGGAAAATTAGTGGGAGGCAGGGGAACAGGAATTTGGGGAGGGGGAAGAGAAATCCCAGAGCTTATAAAACTGTATCATGGCTAGATACATGGAGGCCCCACTTCCCATCCAGCTCCCTGCTTGTGGCCTGGGAAGGCAGTCGAGAATGACCCAATGTCTTGGGGCCCTGCACCCATGTAGGAGATTCAGAGGAGGCTCTTGGATAGCTCCTGGCTTTGGATTGGCTCAGCTCTGGCCATTGTAACTACTTAGGGAGTGAATAGCAGATGGAGGATCTTCCTCTCTGTTCCTACTCCTCTCAGTGTATCTGACTTTCCATTAATTAATTAAAGTTAACTCATTATTTAAAAAAAAGAAATGACATCCTTTCATCTACCTAGATCCTCATCTATTCCAACCCAACCTGTTCCTGCACTCTCAGTACTGACAATGATCCTTCCTGAAAGACGCTAACACAAGTATGACACTAGCACCTCCCCCAAATCCACTTCTCTATAACCTTTGCAGAATAAAATGAACTAAATCATTGCTGAATAGCAATCAAGGTGCAGGGAATATGCGGAGGAACCTTGAGTAAACACAGGAGAGCACACCTTTCAGTTTATAGGAACACAGGAATCAAGAGTTTAGTCCAGACTCATACTGATGGACCGTCCTTCATCTTTAACAATTGCAACTTCTTGATGCTTTGGGGTCAAACTTACTATTGTTGCCTTGGATCACTAACAGAGTGTCACAGAAGACTGTTGTAATTGTCTAGCCTCATTGAAAGCTAACCAGCAGGCAGGTAATTAGCCTTTGGGATTCTGAACTAGAGGGGCTAAAAGTATAAATTGTAGAGAGAACCATTAGCAGACTCAAGTGCCAAACTTTATGAAATGTTATACCCCACAAAATAGCATTGAAAACTCTATACATAGCCATCAGAGACTATGATTATAACACCTATACTTAGGTGCTGCGCAAGGCTGATATTATCCAACATCTCAAGGACACCATGAGCGTGATTTTAGCAACTACTCACACATATTCAAACATGCAATACCCAACTCAGTGCGGTTGACCTCTATTTCCTTATCCCTCCCTTTCACTCTTCTCAACAAATTGGTTAAGATAAAGGACAATACATTCCATCACTTTAATAAAGCTTGGTCATATTTCAAAACAGTTTACTGGAGTGGAATCCTAAGTGTGGAAACACCAAAGGGTAACTTTGACCAAATACACAAATAGATAAGGCTTATCCCCAGAAGCCCTGTGTGAGACTCTACTAGTCCACATTGTGATTTGCTTAGTGAGCCTTGGTGTGAGCTCCACACAGCATCTTTTCCCACAACAGGAACTTCTAGTGCCATTGAGTGCACTAGGTTTATGTCTGAAAACATCAATATTGCTTCAATTGCAGTTTGAACTTTGACACAGTTCTTTTCTGTGCTGCACCCCATTCATAATTGAATTGGTTTAGTGTGCCCAAGAATACCTTGATTCCAGAATATACTATAGTTAGTATAGTATATGATCATGTACTATACTTAATTCTTAGTTGAGATTTTTTCAGTATAAGGATTTATCCTTGGGACTAGACTTGTGGCACAACAAATTAAGCCACTGCCTGTGATGCCAGAATCTTATATGATCACTGGGTTGAGTCCTAGCTGCCCTACTTGTGTTCCAGCTCCCTGATAATGCTTCTGAAGGACATGAGAAAATACCCCAAGTGCTTGGTCTCCTATAACCCACACGGATGACCTCAATGAAGTTTCAAGCTCCTAGCTTCAGCTTAAACCCTGGTCATTATGACCATTTGATGAATGAACCAGCAGATGAAAGATCTGTCTTTCTTTCCTTCTTTCTCTGCAATTCTTTGAAATAAATAGATAATGTAAAAAAATAATTTGATCTTTTCTTCAGAGGGAATTGTCCTAGCATATCAAGTCCCTGGATCTTTTATCATATTTTTCTCCAAAACTCTGGGGTATCCTCCAAAGTACTTGTATTTGTCAGTCCACATGTTTCATTTGATGAAGTCATTAATATTGTAGATATATGTGATCTATGGAATGGCTGGATGTGGAGCAAGGGAGTTAATGCAGCCCTGGGGAAAGATCAGAAGAAACAGAGTTGTCTCTCTCACATGAACGAGCACTTCATCTGACCCTCTGTGTAATGAAAAAGAACGTGTTCATCCCAATTGGAGCTGCGTCGCATGGAGCTGCGAAAGCTGTGCTAACACTGCACCAGACACCACAGCTGCTAAGCATTGCAGTTGGCTAACTACTAGATTGAATTTGTGGTGTCCCACTGTCAACTACCACAGTTCATCTGTTTTTTCATAGGAGCAAAGCTGCCAAATTAAAGGAAAATATTGGGACTCAACCACCTCCCTCAGTCAGTAGTTCTGAGTATGAGATCTCACAGAAATCTGAACATTAAAAGATCTTGACAATGGAACAATTCCCTTCAGTCTGTTGATCACCAATATTTTTTAAAATATTTGTAATATACTTGCTAGTTGTCTATCTACCTTGTTCTTATGAAAGCAGTGTCCGTTCATTATTTCCATGGTTCTCTACCCCTGGGTGTCACCCTGACTTTGATGATCATTTTGAACATTAGTAAAATTAGCACATCTTAGTCCTGACAGTTTGGCACAAACACCTACTTTTTGATACATTGGGATTTTTGTTTGTTTGTTTCTGGTCCTCAGGGAGCCCAGTGCGCTCTCTGATCACCTTTGGCTTACAGACAACAGTCACACCTGAACTTTTTTATCAATGCTGGTGTTCCTCTTTCTACTAGCCCTCTAGGCCCTCCTATGGAACATAGTAAACTAGTGAATTTTTTGTCATGTAGCATGTCCATTCTTTTTTTTTAAGATTTATTTATTTTTCTTGCAAAGTCAGATACACAGAGAAGAAGAGAGACATAGAGGAAGATATTCCATCCGATGATTCTCTCCCCAAGCATCCTCAATGGCCAGAGCTGCACTGATCCGAAGCTGGGAGCCAGGAGCTCTTTCAAGTCTGCCATGCAGGTGCAGGGTCCCAAAGCTCTGGGTCATCCTCAGCTGCCTTCCCAGGCCACAAGCAGGGAGCTGGATGGGAAGCAGGGCCACCGGGATTAGAACCAGTCCCCAGATGGGATCCTGGCGCTTGCAAGGCAAAGACTTTAGCTGCTGAACTACCATGCCAGGGCCAGTATATCTATTCTTAAATGCCTACCTCTCTACCACTGTCTGCCATGGTAATGCAGTTATTTCTCCCTGACTTGATGAGTGCCATTGTTTCTTCAAAGCTTTCAAGAATCATCATAATCATGTTGGCAGCATCTCTCTGAGACTTTGCTGGAGTTTTGAGGAAAATGCTGACATTCTCTCTTGCATTCTTCTTCAGGTTCTCTATTCAGTTCTGCAATCTGAGTCCTCAGGATCCCGACCCTCTCGGATCATGAGTGTACATGTCAGTACAGAGTTCTGCTTCCTTAGCAGTCTCTGGTCTTCCCTAATTACTGGTCTAGTATTAGACCCTGCAAAGATTGCACATTGTATGGAAAGGCAGAAGCCTTTGTATGTTCAAGCAGAGAAGAGACCTTTAACTGGAAGGAGTGGTGGACCAGTTCTTCAAGCCCAGAAGACTTGAAAGAGTCTTGGATTCAAGGTTTTTAATGTATTAACCCAGACTTCCATATCAAGGGTATCAGTACTTTTTATTTTGTTTTTCCCAACCATGATGCCAATCTTGGCATAACAGATTTGGCTCAGGAGAGATTTCAACTTCTTTAGAGTTGTACTACTCTTCTAATTAAGTCCTGGTCCTAATCTTTTTTTTTTTTTTGGACCCTAAGCAATGAAAGAAGTGTCTCTTTATAAGTTGCCAAAAAGGCCCTGTGGCTCATCAGCTTCACCTTAAATGCATGATTAATCACCCTCAGCTTTGCATTTTCTTTCATCAATGCACCAAGAACAACCAGCAAGAACCATCTGATCCCATCATCTTTATAATTGCTTCTCCCCCACAAACCTCTAAATGGCTAAGTTGGAACTCCCACCATTGCATTCCCTTCTTCTGATATCTTATCTCAGTTTACAGTCAGGTATATTTTTGAAAATTACACTGCCTTAGCTTGTCAGTGTATCTCAGTGCTCCAAAGACTACCAATGATGCAATCCTCAAATTGCCAACTAGTCAATCAACAATGAAGCCAACTCCAAAATCTCACTTGAAATGCACTCTTAAGATGATTTCAAATCCTGCTCCCTAGGAAACAGACACAGATACCAAGAATGTCATGCAGATATCTTACTAATAAACCCCATGAAAACTTCTGGGGGGGGGTGTGATAGATTTGTGCAGAGGGAGAAGTTGAACTGGGATGCAATTTCAACAGCAGTTTCAGTCAATCAGATGGGTAGCTCTGAAGCCAAGCATTTGAGAACCAATCCATCTTAGTTTCAAACTTTATCACCTCATGTTCAGCAACAGAGGCAGAAACTTAGACCAAGAGCAACAAGGAAACAAAGGAACTGACTAACAACCAGATCCAGCAGACACCTATGCAACTTCCCAAGCGCACATGAGCATTCCTTAGAACAGACCATTTGACAGGCTATAAAACACACGTCAATACATTAAAGAGGATAGAAATTACACACAATAGTTCCTGACCACAACTAAATGAAATCATAAATCAGTAACAGAAAAAAAAAGTATTGAAAGCACACACACATTAGAAAACTGAATAGCATATGTCAAAATAAATAGTGCCTCAAGGATGAAATCCAAAGGAAAATTAGGACATACTCTGAAATGAGTTAAAGAGAAGAAACAACATTGCAAAATTATGGGATGTGTTATAGAGAAATTTATATCTTTAAGTGCCTTTGCTAAAATAAAGTAATATCTCATGTCAATTACCTCATCTTCCGTTATAAGATATTGGAGAAAAACGAGCAAACTAAATTTAGAACTAACATAAGAAGGGAAGTGACTGTTAGGCTGGAGGTGTTAGTGTAGAGCACTGTCCTGACGTGGAGTGGCAATGAGCAAGCCCATAACGGGTAATTCTGGCCTTATCTTCTCCAGAATGTTCCAGTAATTGGCAGGTACCGCCTGGACCTTGCCTCCCTCTGACACAATAAGTACCCAGAGCTATACATCACAAGCAGGTGCCAGGCATATCTGGACCATGCACAGAACATCCTCAGAGCATGCACAGAACAAGAAGCCTCCATTAACTTCCTACCCCCACTAACTTCATTCCTCCACCCACTGAGTGTAGCATATGAAATCTTAGTGCTTTATCCCCTGGGTGACCATTTGCCTCATCTGGTTGTCTGCTATGGAAATGATCCATCAGGCTTTTCCCTGACTATTAAACTTTGTCTGGATTAAGTTAGTCAGTCTCTCTCTCTCTTTCTTTGTCTCTCTCTCTCATTCTGAGATACTCGAAATCTAACTATTACAAATATTAAAAAAGGAAAAAAACAAAATTACTTCAGGATCCAGTGCGATAACCTTGCCTTGCATCCACCAGAATCCCATATGATGGTTGGTTTGTGTCCTAGCTGCTCCACTTCTCTTCCTGCTATCTGCTTGTGGCCTGGGAAAGCAGCAGAGGATGGCCCAAAGCCTTGGGACCCTGCATCTTCATCGGAGACCCAGAAGAAGCTTCTGGCTCCTGGCTTCACAAAGGCCCAGCTACTGTCATTTCAGCCACTTTGGGAGTGAACCAGCAGATGGAAGATCTTTCTGTATCGCCTTCTCTCTGTAAATCTATCTTTCCAATAAAAATATATAAATCTTAGAAAAAAGAAATAAAAAGATTAATTTAATAGAGAATAGAAACACGATTTTAAAAATCACTAAAATCAGAAGCTGGTTCTCCAAAAAATGTCTGAGAGAATTTTTGAATTATTAGAATCAGAAATGTAAAAGGGAAAATGTTACCAGAGATGTTCGGTGGGTTCTTTCCTCAGCTTAAGAGAGAAATAAAAAGTTGAGAATCATTTACAGATGGAGAAGTTTGATTTGTGAAGTGACCAGGTGAGCAAGGAAAAGAGAGGGAAGGGGAAGCACCTGCCAGGAGGGAGCCAGGAGGCGAAGTGCCTCTTGAAGAGAGAGGGAGAGACACCAAAAGTTTGAGGAAGGGTCTTGGGATTTTAAGCACTCATTGCTCCCCACCCCTTTGCTGGGCGGGAACCCAGAGGTAAGAGATTCCTCATTGGTGGCCTCTTAAGCAGTTGGGAAATGGCTGGGCAATTCTTGTGCCACCCACTTGAATGTGTAGTCGAAATTCCAGTGGGTTTGGATGGTCTCAAAGGACACTCTTAAAAAAAAAAAAAAAAAAAAAAAACTCACACATGCACAAAAAGGATTTGGAAGGAGTACAACCATATACTAATTATTAGAAAACCTCCATTAAGTAGACAAATTTATAGAAAGATTCACTGTATCAAAACTAACTCAAGAAAAAAGAGAATGCATAAATGTGTAACAAATAGATCAAATTTGTTATCAAACTACAGCTCATGCAGGAAAATCCAGCAACGGTGGGTTTCACTTGTGAACTCTAACAAAAATCTAAGGAACTAATATGAATTCTTTAAAAATTGTTTAAAAACAGAAGGAAACACAGCCCAACTCAGTCTGAAAAACCAGAATCGCACAAATATCAAAATCCACAATGACACTGCGAGAAAAGTACAGAACAGTATCTCTTACAAATATAAGCACAAAACCCCCTACAAAATCTACCAAGCCAACTCCAACCACATATAAAAAAAATCTTACATGAGAACCAAATGGAGATTAGGTTTAAGAGTACACAATTATCTTAAAAATTTATCTTATCCAAAAATCAACTAAAGTTATACAACATTACCGACAGATGGAAAACAAAATCACACAATAGTTTTGACAATCAGAGAAAGAATTTGACTAAAGCTAATGTGTGTGTTTTTTTGTAATGAAAACACTTAATAAACCAGTCCACTGGGACTTCTTCATCTAACTACGCAGGGATAGGGACCACCTGACACATAGAATTTCACACCTGTGAAATTCTTTGATCTGGCCTAGTCAAGGTTAGGTAGGACTTGAAATTCAGTAAATCTATAGCAGGTTAATTCTTAAGGTAATAATTTTGGGTGGCCAGAAAATGATACTCAATATCTGAATGGCAACTGGCAGAAAAATGGTTCCCCATGCCAGTCAAAGAATATTTCCTCAAGAAAACAGAAATAGCATAGTTTTTTTGAAAGTTTTTTCCCAGATCTATAACAAGACAAGGATATCTACTTTTGCCTCTGATATTCATTATGTACTAAAAAGCCCTCACTGGGGTAGATTGGCAGTTTAAAAAATTTTAAAAGAAATAATTGATTTAGAAAAGGAAAAGGTAAAACTATTTCCATGTGAAAATGGCATGACTTTGTACAGAAAAAATTGAAAACAGTCTCTAAAAGCTAATTATTTGATGAGTTCAGCAAATTTTCAGGATGCAAGATCAATATACAAAAATTAACCATATTTCTATACGTTAGCAATGAACATGCTAAGATGATTGTTTTAAATTCCACTTACAGTTGGAAATAAATTTAACAAGAGAGGTGCAAAATTTATCCTGTGAAGAGTGTAAAGTGTTGTTGACACAAAGTTTGAGACATTTAAATCAAAGGGAAAAAATCACACTTATAAAGAGGAAAGCTTATTAAAAATAGTAATGTTCCTGTATTCATCTAGAGATTCTGTTCAATCCTTGTCATAGTTGCCAAGCTGGCGCTAACATTTCCATGGCTGTAAGTCACACAAAAGAACTCTAAAATGTCTTGAGGTAGAAGCACAAAGTTGGAATACTCACACCTCCCAACATCAACATTTCCACAAATCACAGAAATCAAAACAGTGTGATACCAATGAAGATGATCATAAAAATCATTGAAATGGAATGAAGAATCAAGAGATCAACCCTTGTGCCTACGGTTAACAAATTTTTTGACAATGGGTTCAAGACCATTTTCAATGAAAAAATAAATAGTGCTAAGACAACAATATAGTCATATGCCAAAGAAAGAAGTTGGAGCTTGGACTCAACTTCCAAACAAAAATCAACTCAAAATAGAACATCTAAACAAAAAAGTGAAAATAGAGTTGGCGTAAGTAAGACACTATTTTCTTCTGGATTATGAAGATACCAGATCTCTCCTCTCTGACATCAGTATTCATGACATGTAGACTTCCTAAATAATAAAGGGGTGAGACCAAGTATAGCTTAAGTTTTCCCAAGTAAAAGAAAGACCCAAACTCGTTATTTCGCTGGTGAGATTAACTAAGTGCTAAACAGCAATAAGAAAAATGTCCCCTTTAGGGGATGAAGACCTTGCCTCCTTTTCAGTCTTTATAAAAACAAAAGTTAGAGCAGAGACTTCTGTGTCTTGAGTCCTATACAGCTTCCTGTGGCAGTACACCCTGATAGGCAGCAGGGGATGGGTCAAGTCAGCTGAGTCCCTGCCACTGACGTGGGAGACTCCATTAGAGCTTCTGGTTCCTGACTTGGACATCCCCCCCCCCCCCCGCCCAGCTGAAGAGAGAGCTCCCTCCCTCTTTCTCTCCCTCCCTCTCTCTCTCTCTGTCTCCAATAGTCATGGCTATTTAGCATTATACTTAAACACATTTTTTTTTTACACAAAGGAAATTTAGCAGGTATATAGAATTATCATGAAGAAAATCAGAAATCAATTTTTTACTAAACACTTTTAATATTCAAGCCATTTTCCTGGGAGAGTTTGATTTCAAATACTACTTAGTTACTTTCCAAGGCAGAAAAAAAACAGAGCTTGCCTGAGAAAGAAAAAAGAACAGATTACATTCATGTCTCCCCTTCCCCCCCTCCTCTGCTTACATCTCCAAAACAACCCTGACTAGTTCCCACCCTCCTTCCTATCTTTGCCCAGAGGCTAAGAGGCAGCAAGGACATTTGTGGCTGAAGTATACTTATAGTTCTCAGGGAACATTCTTTACATTCTTTACATTTTTAAATATAGCATTCTCAAGTGGGAGCCCAAAGAAAGAGCTATCTCTTTATTAAATGAAATGAGGAATAATGAAGCAAGCAAGAAAACCAACGTGATCTCTATGTCATTTCAAAATTTTTTTTCTTAAAAGATTCATTTATTTGGGCCCAGTGTGGTAGCCTAGTGGCTGAACTCCTCACCTTGCAGGCATTAGGATCCCATATGGGCTCCGATTCTAATCCCATTGGCCCTGCTTCCCATCCAGCACCCTGCTTATGACCTGGGAACAGTAGAGGATGGCCCAAAGCCTTGGGACCCTGCACCCACATGGGAGACCTGGAAGAAACTCCTTCTTGACTTCGGATCGGCGCAGCAACCATTGCTGTCACTTGGGGAGTGAATCATCGGACGGAAGATCTTCCTACCTCTCCTCCACTCAGTATATCTGACTTTGCAATAAAAAATAAAACTACATCTTTAAAAAAATTATTATTTTTTAAAATATTTATTTGTTTGAAAGAGTTATAGAAAGAGGGGAAAAGCTCACACTCACACACACACACAAAGATTTTCCATCAACTGTGCCATCCTCCAAAAGGCCACGAAAGCCAGGGCTGGACCACTCTGAGGTCATGAGCCAGGAGCTTCTTACAGGGCTCTCACTGGGTGACAGAGACCCAGAGACTTACACCACCTTCTCCCAGGTCATTAGCAGGGAGCTGGGGCAGAAGTGAGGCAAGCAGGACTCAAACTACTGCCGCATGGGATGCCCATGTTGCATCCAGAGGCTTTATGAGCTATACCACCACACTGGTCCCTTCAACGTCATTTCCTTATGTCACTTCTCTATGGAAACGTCAACTCCCATCTCGTAATCCGTGTGTGACATGTGCAGTGAACACAAGTCACCTCAAACAAAAAAAGTGGACCAAGAACATCCACAGCTTCTCAAATTGACTGACAAGCCTTGGAGAAGCAGCGGGAGCGCCCCAGGGCTCCAGCAGTCAATAGAGCATTTAAAGAATTTCAATCACACTTGATACACTCAGCCTTTCTGAAAATGATATCTCCTTAGCCATCTACCAATCTAAAGAGACCACAGAGAGCAAAATAATGCAACAAGAGAGTGGTCTTGAATCCTGTCCTGTCTGGCTCCCAGGAAGTAAAAAATGACAAATATTTTGGCATAAGAAAGTTATCAACCTAAGCCTTGTAAATAAAATCTTGGCATGAGATTATATGGTGACAGAACTCCTGCAGGTGAGTCAGTAATGCTGTGAATCACATGGGAAGCCCAAAAAAGATCCTTGAAGGCAGCCTGGGACACGTGCATTCAGCAAATCTTTCTCTTTCTTTTATTCCATGATCAGATGTGAGAAGCTTGTGCAGGCTTGTTTATTATTAGCCTGCTGTTTCCAGCTAGTTCCCCAGGAATTGGTTAATCTTCTATCTCTCCCAATCCCAGCTTCACATAAGTCATAGGCATACTATCTGGGAGCCATGCACACGCTAGACGATGCCTTTGCCGACATTAGGGACTCAGTTGACCCTGGCTTCGGAGAACAGAGTTAGGATGAAATGGGGTAACAGATCTTTCTTCAATCAGGAGAGGAGAGTTCTAGAACTGGGAGATTAGAGAAGAAGGAAGCATTTACTTAAGCCAAGACTGGGAAAACAGCTGATAAGCCATGGTAGGCAAGATGTGCGCTGTGGTTTTGAGTGTCTCTCCACTGTGTGACTATGAGGTCTGTTGCCTTGCCTGTGCATCCAGTTTCTCTCACCATCTGCAGCGTGGTGGTGGTGGTAGACCCTGCCTCACAAGGTTGTTCTGAGGATCAAGCAAGACATAGGATGTAAAGAGCATAGCAAGGACATAACCCTTGGTAGCTTCTCAATCATTGCTAGCATCATAATGATCCCATATGACAAGGAAGGGTCTCTCTCTCTCTCTCTCTTTTTTTTTTAGAGAGAGAGATTTATTTATTCTTATTGCAAAGTCAAATATACAGAGAGGGGGAGAGATAGAGAGGAAGATCTTCCATCTGATAGTTCACTCCCTAAGTGGCCACAATGGCTGGTGATGTGCCAATCCAAAGCCAGGAGCCAGGAACTTTCCTCCAGTTCTCCCATGCAGATGCAGGGTCCCAAGGCTTTTGGCTGTGTTTGACTGCTTTCCCAGGCCACAGCCAGGGAGCTGGATGGGAAGCAAGGCTGCCAGGATTAGAACTGGCGCCCATATGGAATCCTGGTGGGTTCAAGATGAGGACTTTAACCACTAGGTTATCATGCCAGGCCCTTTTTAAAATTCTTCCAAGTCTTTTGTACAAATCCTCCCTCCTGGATCACATTTTGACTCTGAACCATTTCCATGTACAAAGTATTGAGCCTTGTCTGGGAGGCAGAAGAACACCTGCTCCTCCCTTTTGATAGTGGACACCTCCTTGGACAAACTCAGAGCTTTTGATCTGTAACTCCCAGTTCAGACCTGAAGAAAAAACTAGGGGGAGTATTTTGCCCCACTTCCTTCTCATGAAGATAATTTGTTAATCCTCTCTTGAAAGAAATAAGGCAGAGTTTTGTAGAGGACAAAGAGCAGGTGTATCTAATACAAGAAATAGATGTTCTCTTGGAGAAGTAGGCAAAAGAATCGGGAAAAGCCTTCTAAACACTTATCTACTTAGGTGTTTGCTTATTTTCTATTTGAAAGTGAGTCGGGGTGAGACAGATCTTCCATCCTTTGATTGACCATCCAAATGCTAGCAGTGACCAATACTAGGCTCAAATAAAGCCAGGAGTCCAGAACTCAATCTGGGTCTCTCAGTTGAGTAGTAGGGACCCATGATTGCTGCATCCTGAGTCTGCATTAGCAGGAAGCTGAACTCAGATCCAGACCTGGAGGCAAGACTCCCACCCAGGCATTCTAGCATGGGCTGGGGGCTTCCCAAGTGACATTTTAGCCGCTGAACCTAATGCTCACAAGCTGGCAGACTGCAGAGAGAACAATGTCTTAGGACTCTGCCTTAGCATTCACCTTTACAATTGACACCTCACAGATCTTGAACTTTGGACATGGTTCCACTCTCCGGATTGCTCTGCACCCCCAGCCCTGCTCAGGTTCCTGTACTCTGGAGTTCTTCAAATCCTAACCTTGGGGACAAACTTTCCCAAGAGCTCTGAGCCACTCTGAGCTCTAACGCATCCAGCTGCCAAGGGCAGTGGCAGGTCTTAACCCCTGGCATCAGGTCCAAGAGCGCCAACATTATCATTCTCCAAAATCCCGTTCCCCCAGGATTCAACCCCAGAGGGGGGCACAATTTACTGATTACTTTTTTCTCTTAGAGAGAAATTATATCGCCACAATGGGGAGGAAGAAGATGTCAGGGGGCAAAATTTTTAAGAAGCTACATCTTAAGAACTTGACCTGTGTGATCTTCATGAAACGCTAAAGTGATAGCATGCATTTCACAGAAAGCGCCAGGGGGCTTAATGAGAAGCAAGGTGGGACTCCAAATTCCAGCCTATCTGTAGTTTTCACTTCAGAGAGTCACTTTCCTATACATTACTGCAAGCTTGTCCTTCCTGTTCTGTTGTTAGCATCCTTATGGCCTTTTTCTCACTTAAAAAAAAAAAGTGAGATTGTAATAAATCACCTCAAAGTTACTTCCCAGCTATAATTTCTAAAAAGGAAGGATCTTCCAGCAAGGAGGCAGCCTGACTAGCAGGATTTCTTTCAAGCTTTGGGAACACCCTGTTGTGTCTCCCAGGGAGGGGCACAAAGCTGGGATCTGTGGGGGAGCTGTTCCTGGGCTGAGAAACCAGGCAAGTGTGAATTCTAATCCTAGTGCTGACATTGACTTCCTCTTAATCCTCAAAGTCACTTTGTTTCTGAGTTTCCATCTATGCTACGAGGTTAATAGGACTCATCAATCTCCCCAGAGGGCGTTCAGCATTTGTGAGAAGCCGCGCTTCCTTTCTGGGAACTTCTGTTTTCCCTGGGAGTGCCCTAAGACACAAAACCCTCCAATGCTCCAGCATAGGCTAGCAAAACCTGCATTTAAAAATTATAGTAGCAGGTGTTCCCAAACATCTCAAATGCAAAACCCATTTTGAAGTGAAGTTGGCTATTTATTTTAATATTAAGGGAAATCATACATAGCTAAAATTCAAACTATCAAAAGCCACACTTAATAGAGGTTCTAGAAGAAAACCACGCTTTTTGGAATTTATTAACCCTCCCTAAAATAAATAAATAAATAAATAAAAAGGCAATGTGATCTAATTTTCTCCCTGTCTCCTTCCTTTTTCTTAATGTGATCTTTACCAACAAAATGAGACTGATTAGGAACACAGAGCAGTCTTTAAACAATCAGAAGTTTTTATCTATCCTGAAGAAACATTCTAGAAGAAAAAAAAAAAGCACCAAGAGCTTGCAAATGCGTTCAGTGTCGGAAGGGCTGAAGATGCTGATCCCAGCTGGAAATCAGTTTCTGTGCTTGCTGAGGGATCTGTCAGCTGAGCCTCATGTTCCTATGCTTTTCTGTAGATGGTTTGGATACACACATACACACACACACACACACACACACACATTGTTGTTGAAAATGCTCCCAGTCCACATAGCCAGAAGCACCAAGAAATCCTCCTAACAGGTCAGGCAAGGAGGGAAGATGTTGGGTCAGCCAGCTGTGTCTTTGCATCTGCATTTTCTTCACCCTGCACATAATGGAAAAAGAAACTTTCTGATACCTGCACATCTTACCATCAGAAGGGATTAATCCGTCTGCCCTTCTCGTTGAGAGCAGTGAGACTCATTTTTTATTTTGTGTAGGTCGTGCAATAGTCGATTGGGTTTCTTATGCTTAGCTGAATATCCGACTGCCTTTCTCAGACTGTGATAAAAAGGGACCCCCCCCCCATTCTGGACTCCATTATGACATCACCATCCCCTATACAAACTACAGAGTGAAGCGAACAAAAGAATTTTTCATTTTCTCTTTCATTCAATCAGGCGCCATTTTCTGTCGCACTACAACCTTTTGACCCGTGTCCTAATGGCGCTGGTCACTCAAGGGCAGAAGTTCAGCCATAGGTTAAGTCTGTGTGTGTTTATGTTGAGAAGAGGCTCTGTTTGCACTCACTTCCTGTTGTCCCCGCCCCTCATAATGCAATTGCTCTCCCAGAGCCCTGAGATCCCTCCTGCTGAGAGCGCTCCTTCCTCTGAAAGGTTGAAAAAAAGAGGTTGTTTTCCCCTTCTTCTCCGCAGCCTCCAAACCCTTTTGTCCTCGGTGCAGCTGAGCTGACGTCAGCCTTGTCTTACCTTAGGAGAGTTGGAGGCAATTACACGGCAACAGTGATCATTCATTCTGCTGCAACAGTTTCCCAGTTTGCATTTTCTGTTTCCTCTCCCTTCATTATTGAATCTTGAAAGTTGCATTACAAGTGCTTTCAGTTGTTGTTTTAAAATGTTCAAGGCTAATGGAAAATCGTGTATTAAATAACTGAAGCATCCTGGGAAAGCAGAATATATGAAGAAAGTTCTTATTTAAATAATAAAGTTACAGAATTTCCTCCATCAGGGTCTTTTTTTCTCTTTTACATATCTACTTTCCCTTCCTTACTGATTTCTTTTCTTGGTCATCTTTCCGGGAGATAAAGAATGTCACTGTCATTAGCATTGGTACTAAGGAGCTAACTGGTACTACCAAATACAATCAGTTGTTCATTCATTTGTGTAAGTATTCATCCAGCCAGGTCATCCAATTCCCCATCCGAGCATTGATCTCTTCTTCCCAGGACTGTCCAATCTCTGAAGAGCGTGATAGTTTTGTATAGTCACCACACTGGTTAGGGGAAAAGGGTAGGTGAAAACCGAACTGAAAGTGGGTATGACATTCATCCATCTTCCTAATAAAGAGTTGGAGGACATACTTACGGCTTTATCTCCCACCTGCCATGGGCCTTCTTTGCCTTACCTATTCCATGTATGTTAAGTATTCGACACAGCATTGTCTTCTGGAGCCCCATTCTCTTGCAATCAGCTAGCCCTTGAAAGCTAGTACAGAAAGGATTTTGATATAGTACTGCTCCGCATACACTGGCTTACTGTCTCTGCTGTTTCCCCCTTTCCCCTCTATGTCTCTGTGGCAGAATCTAATGCCTCACAATGGGCATGTAATTAACTGCTTGACCTCTGCTCAACTATGTGGACAGATGATGCTCAGTACTTCCTTCCTTCTTTTCCATTTTTGCCAGGATTCCAAGTTATGTGTGCCCCTCTGTTGCTCAGTCTCTTGTTTCTCTTCCCCCATATGGCGTGACAGATCGCTACAACAAACCATTACGGATGGGTTCCCATGTGGGAGGAGTGCCCTATGGAGGCAGGTTAATCATGATCCTGGAGTAATGCCACATTCTGTCTTTCAAGGGCCAAATCCGGATGCTACGGAGGAAGATTAAAAAAAAAAATAGGCACTTGCTTGTACAACATTATACTTCCCAGTGCCAGCTGGTCATCAAATTATGAGACGAAACAAGAGGATTTATAGTCCTTGAAATTTCCTCTGAGCCTGTGTTGTCACAGAGGCACTCCTGACCATATGGCCCCTCTTTTTGTCAGGTTCCAAAAAAGCCATGAGGGCATTGAGATCCAAGGGTTAATTTCCTTTTGCCCATTTATTTCCTGTTTAGTAAGAAGTAAGTTACTCCCATTTCATGCTTAATTTCTTTTTTGAATCTGTATGTTCTTCAAAAACTCCCTCAAATGTGTGATTCTCTTCTCAAATGCTTTTGCATTTTTTACTGTGACTTTTTCTTCATACAGCTGTTTCTTGTTTTTTATCTGTACAACCGAACATTCCTTGCCTAGGGTTACCATCATTGTCCTCATTCTAGTTTACTATAGATATTTCCATAATCTTCATGGTGACTAAATGGTGATGGGGTCGGGCAGATATGATGAATGCCAGGGCAGAACTTGGTGCTTGATATGGGAGGCACTATAAGAAAGTGTAAGGACTATGGGGACGAATACTTGGAAGTGATCATAATGTTGAGGTTAAATGTTTTAAGACTCAGAAGACCCATTCTCTAGATTATCTCACCCCTATCATAAAAATTTTCCATCCTTCAGTTTACTTAATGCTTTGATTTTTCAAATATGTACAGAACTTCTACTATGTGCTAGGTACTACGTGAAACATTATAAAGGATTTTAAATTCAATATTCAATATAATTGTATCTGTACAATGAAGAAATCAACCAGAAGCCAGTCCTGTATATTTAAACTCTGACATGCCATAGAACTGTAACTGGGACTGCCAATCCTGTAAATGAAGGACATCAAAAATATTTACTAAATATTGTTACACATAGTCTGCACATTATTGAGCTCCGAAGAATTTTGTTGACCTTCACTACAACTGGCCTGGCAATCATTTCACTTTTTCCAGGTGAGTAAACAGGTGAAGAAAACCTGGATAAAGAGTGATTTATTCCCTCTGCTGCCTAAGAAATTAATTACACATGCGAATGAAAAAAATTCCCTTATATAATAATAATCAGGAGGAACATTATCTTGTCTAATTTTATTCAAATCTTGACGTACATAAATATAGATTTCACTGACTGGTTGATGAATTCTTCTTCAGTTTGTGTGTTTTCAGGTGACTTGTGATTTTTTTAAATGTCTTTCTCCTTTTAAGAATACTTGGCAAGTTGACATACATATGGCGAACATATGGCCTTCCTCTAATTGATTTAATTCAAAAGAGGACCCAGGGGAAAGCCCTGAGCACTATCTGTTCGAGAGCTTTGGGGAATGTTTATTTCAGAGTGAAGGATATAAGTGTGATAGCATCAAGCAGTGCAATTGAAACAGGATGGGCATCACCCACATATGGTGGAAAGCATCCTGGTATAAATCATTAGGATGATTTTAACTTGAGCTCTCTAAATGAGAAGACAACATTAAAAAAAAAAAACCTGTCATGCATATTTCAAAGGTATAGTCCAGAAAACGTTTGCACTGAACTTCCTCCTCATATAAAATTGTCACTCCCCATGTGAGATCGCATTGCCCAAGGAACTAGCACCACCCTTTCAGAGATCAATCTGCTACATTCCAGAATGAGCCTATTTGCCTAATGCATCTTGCACCTGATAGAAGTAATTCTGTAGCTAAACTACTGCGGAAGAGGTGGTGCAATCGACTGCATTCCTTCCCTCCAGACTGTTATAAATAAAGCCATGTGTCTATTGTCTGTTTGCTAAGCAGCTCCTAGATGATAGTAATACAACTGCAACAAAACTAAAACCAAATTCAGTTCCCTCTCTTTATTGTCTTCCCTGGTTTGTCTCTAACAATAACATCAAAATTAGTTGATGATGAACTTGATGATTTGGAGATGATCTGAATCTTCAATATTGGATCACAGGATTAGATTATTAGGATATGGCATCTGGCCATGGTCCTATCAGTATCTTTATGCCACTAACTCCACATACCCAAAGCTCACTTTGCTATGTGACAAAAATAAAGTACATTTCAGATATATTGGGTTTTCCAATATAGAAAATGGAAATTTTAGTATTTTTGTTTATTTGTATATATCAACAGTTGATATAACATATGGGTGTATATATGTGTATGTACATACGAGTATACATGCACAAATACAAGTCTTTTGTGCTATATTGTATACATATAAGTCTCTTATTAATAATTCAATGATATTTCATTGGAAGACTCAATATTGTTTGAGTAACATGATTTTACTGTTAGACTCCTTCCTCTTTTAGCCACTTTCTCTGTTGGGAGTTAATGCAATCATATTAAATTGCCTTGGCAAATTGTTAATGACAAATTGTTATTCACAGACTACAAAATAGAATAAGAAAAAGGGCCTTTGATTCCGGAAAAAAACAATAAGAAAGAAGTCAAAATTACTTCTGAAGTCCTCTTGTCCATTTCTATGTACCTAAGCAGTTCTTAAATTATTAAAGCTCCTAATTGCCAATCTATGAGTCATCCTCAAATCTCTTGCAATAGAATAGTTTCATTGTTTCAGTTCATGATGTTTTCAGAACTTTCCATTAGAAATTCATCCCAAGAAAAAGACCTCTGAGCTCTACTCAACATATGTCATTCCAGAATATACTAGTGCCGATCTTGTCAAGTGCTCCATGGAAAATAGCACTATAGCCTGTAATAATGAATCTAAACTGCCCCCCAGAACCTCATACCCAAAGCATCAACGCATAAAAGAGAAAAGATATGCATCCCTCTTGCTTTCCATTATAAAATACTTTGTTCTGTCCAGATCCCCCAAAGAGGAAGATTTGGTACAAATATTATTTTACAGCCGAATATTAGTCCATGTTTCTATATCACACAATGAGTTGATAGACACCCCTAACACCATTGCTTAATCAGCTGGAACTTGACCCGCTCTATTTCTTATAATCATACGCATCATTTGAACAAGATTTTTACACTTAAAATTTCTACACTGTTTTAAACAAAGTGACTCTTCTCAAAAATAAATTGTTTGAAAAACAAAAGGTCAGAGAGAAAGAGGAAGAGACAGATGGGAGAAAAAAGAGGGAGAAAGAGATGGAGATATCTTTAACCTACTGACATTTAACCTAAATGTCACAATAGCCAAGACTGGGCCAGTACAAAGCCAGAAGCCAGGAACTCCATCTGGTTCTATCATGTGGGTGGCAAGGGTCCAAGCACTTGCGCCATCATCCACTGCCTTCCCAACACATTAACAGGAAGCTGGTGCAGAAGCAGATCATTCAGGACTCAAACGGGGGCTTCATATGGAGTGCTGATACTGGAAACAGCCAATGACCGTTTAATCCATCACAGGCCTCAGAAATTACTCTTTGACTTAGAAATAGGAAGACAGTAGACTCACAAATAAAAATGTCCTCTGAATACTTTGAGTGTCACCTCTACTTGAGAATAGAAGCAGAAGTAGAATTCATTAGTTTTTAAATGTTTATTTGTATAATCCCCGTTAAAGTCATCTTAAATTTTTGCCATGAACATCTCTGTAGTCACATTGCCAAGGTACTCATCCATTATAGAATTTTCCTGATGGCCTGGTTTCAAATAATCTTTTTCATAGATCACCTAGCATACTTGAGCTAGTCAGACTGTGTGTCCTGGTGGGAGGCTTAAAATCATGGACACATGATTTTAGGACACAGTATATAATAACTGACCACACTGACTAAACATCGTGCCAGCTCTATCATGATATTGCATGGTTTTTGAAGGATGGAGGAAGGCTGATAAGACTGCAGGGGAATTCATGTCACAGGAGCTGGTGACCCTGTTTAAAATACTGCCTTCACTGAGAAGAAACAATTTGGGTAAATATTTACAAGGTGAACAATTTACATTCTTCCTTTCCCATAAATGTCTCCACCTTTCATCAAAGATCCACTTGTCACCTGCACAAATTGCAGGTGTTGAGGCCAGAGCTGTGACCCTGAAGCATCAGTGCTGTTTCTGAATGACCTATGCATCCAAAAATGTGCCCTATGTCTGCAAGCGACAGAGTTACTGAAATTCTCCTTCACACACACACAAAGCGTATGCCATGCAGCTGGCCCACATATCACCCGTGGTGTCAGACAATGGCTTTCTCAAGTGCTCTGGTTTTCTGATCAGGAAACACCTGTCATATTGGTCACACAAAGGAGAGAACAGAGTGCCTGGATGCCAATCACTGAGTTCTGGGCCTGACTTGGCTGCCAGAAACTTGGGGGTGTTGGCTAAGTCCTTTGTTTCTAGGCCCTTGCTTCCTGACTTGAAAGGTATGAGCACTTGATGACATGAGCTTCAAAATCCTTAACTAATTCAAATCTCTTTGATTATATCTTAACAAATTAAATGGTAACTTTCTTCAATCTCGGCATCTTTGAAATTACGTTGATATTCAAGATATCCTGTAAAATATTTCATTGCATAAAATTAATTTTAGTTACTTTTTACTTAAAAAAAAAAATTGAGCACTTACCCACTCTCCAACAAACCAGTGATGGATAATGGATGTCACAAATGGCCTTAGGCCTTTTCACAAACAAGCAAGCCCTCCACTAGCCAGGGTGCAGGCTGCATATCAGTTTGCCAGTTTGATTAAGCAGATGCATAATAGATCAAGTATATGGGATAAAGTCAGTGGGATATATGTTGGGGAAAAAACTGGAGAAAGATAAAACATGACTCTTCTGGTCTTGAAGTTTTTTTTTTTTTTTAATCTGAGTAAATGAATTCATTTCCCAATCAGATCAAGATGCAAGATAGATAGCTACCCTTGCCACCCCCTCCAACCTGCCCCTACCAAATTTCCTGAAGTGTTTTTCAAAACTACCTTAGGTCAAGATGATTTACTATCTCAGCTGAAAAAATAGTCCCTCCAGGGTCAAGTTGATCTGCACCTGAAAAATAGCTTTGTTTAGAAAATTAGCCAAAAGCTAAAGCTCTGTCTAGTACAACATTTCTTTATCATAGGAAAAGTAACAGTGTCAGAATTCACATTGTCATAAGTTTACACTTTCTAAAGCAATCACACTCTCTCTAGTCCAACTTCACTAAATAAAACTCAGAAGGCATTTCACACAGAGCAGGTATTTTGTTTTGCTTTATTTTTTATCATTTTCTCAGCACAGGAAATGTTAGACACACAACAGACTGTAAAATCCAATGTTATCCAAAAATCACAGAGCCTGCCAGACTTGGAAGCTTTAGAAATGTTTCACAGTCTCAGTGATGATGAGAAGCTACGTGAACTGCACCTGTACATCCAAAGCCTGAAATGGAAACAGCCATCCATTCATCTGTGCTTTGTTCATTGCTATAGAACTGTCCTGGCTACACTGATGTCCAGGGCAGCTTTCAGAGACCAAAGCCCTTTTGAATATACAAAAAGCACAGGTGACAGTTGAAGAACAGTCTGGTTTTTCTTGTTTTTTCACTTTAGTTTTAACAGATTCAGTATGGTTTGTAGATACAGTTCTTTTTATACATATTTTTAAAGGTGTATGTTTTATTATTGGAAAGGCAGATATACAGAGAGAAGGAGATACACAGAAAAACATCTTCCATCTACAGGTTCACTCCCCAGGCGGTTGCAATGGCAGGGGCTGAGCCAATCTGAAGTCAGGAGTCAGGAGCTTCTACTAGGTCTTCCACTCAGGTACAGGGCCCCAAGGCCTTGGGTCATCCTCTACTGCTTTCCCAGGCCACAATCAAGGAGCTGGATGGGAAGTGGAGCAGCCACAACATGAAACGACACCCATATGTGACTTTAGCCACTAGCCTACCATGCTGGGCCCTGTAGATACAGTTCTTAAAACATAATGATATTCTTTTCCTCTGTTCCTTTCTCCCTTCCTTCTATCCTCCTTCCTTCTTTTTCTCTCTTGCTTTTTTTTTTAGTGTATGAAATCACATATTTTAAATTTGCATTACAGGAAAAAGACTTAATACATCACCAAATAAGAGGTTACAAATAAAACAGTAAAAAAACCCTTAGTTTAGTGGGAATACAGACAACAGCTATAAACGATAACTGAATGGAGAAAGGACCGTTTCACCCACAGGCAGGAAATTTTAAAGTGATCACAAATGGTATTAGCAGATCTAACACCTCAAAAGCAGGTGCTATTTTCTGGAAAGAAGCTCTTACACATACTATGGCTGTAGTGGTCAGTGGGACCCATAGTCCCCACCGAGGGTTTTTAGCCCAGTTTGGTTGACCCCTGTTGTACACCCAGGCCCCCCTTCACAGAACAGATTGTATAGAAAACTGCTTTCTACTCCAGCATCTCTCCTAGCTTTCCCCAATCAACAATCACAGAGGAGCTCAAGAGTGTGCCATCTCTTCTGAAACTGCCAACACCTCCGTTTGGCTGCAGACTATCCGGGTGTAGCTTCCTGCCGTGACATAATTAGTAACATGCCTTTCTCTCTAAAAAGTGTGCCATTTTAGAGATTAATCACGTGGTTACCCTCTCTATATGTGTCTTGCCTTTGTCCATCTGTCATGTCTATCTCTGCATTGAAACACCACCTCGATATGAGTATCTGCACATTCGCTCCTCTAACCTTGCTCTTCCTTTTTAAGCTCCACATGTCCCAGTCTATTTCAGCACTCCATAGGTCAGTTTGAGAGTTTTTGAAGAACTGTAGATAATTCTAGAATAATAGAATAATTCTACATAATTCTAGATAATTCTAGAATCATAGAATCTACAAACAATATATCAAGTTATCTGGTCCTCCTTCTTAGCTGATTTTTCTCTGGCATTATTATGTTTGTTAAAGATAGCCCATTATGGCACTGTGCCAGTCAAGCTACCACCTGCAGTGTTGGCATTCCATGTGGGTACAAGTTTGAATCCCAGATGCTCAACTTCCAGTCGAGTTGCCTGATAATGTACCTGGGAAAAACAATGGAAGATTGCATTTACAGATAGATAGATAGATAGATAGATAGATAGATAGATAGATAGATAGATAGATACTAGGGAACAAGTTTGCCCAGCATTCCATTTCTATTCAATATAGAACTAGGAGTTCTATGGAAAACAGCTAGAAGAAGAAATTAAAGGCATGATAATAACTGACTTCAAGATAAACTACAAAACTATAGTAATCAAAGTAGCATGGTACAAGCATAACAGACACATAGACCAACATAGTAGAATAAAGAGCCCAGAAAAATAATCCACATACATATAGTCAATTGAGTGTCAATCAAGATGCCTAAAACATATAATGGGAAATGAATAGTTTATTCAATAAATGATCTTGCAAAATTACATATATATTATATATATGTACAAAATATAATTAGACTTCATAGTCACATCATATTCACATGCAAAATTCAACTTAAAATGGATTGAAAATTCAAATATAAGATCTGGATATATAAAACTAATAGAAGAAATATTAAGAAGGATATAATACCAAATTGTAGGCTATTGTAATATTCTGATATTCCACAACAAACCTGAAATTCTTCAGCTCTAAAATGTGTCTTAAAGCTAGAACAAGTCAGTCCTTTTCTTCCCGCACTTGTTAAGGGAAACTATCTAACACAATTGCAGCACCAGGTCGAGCACATCTTAGCAGCTGCCACCCCACAGCAAGTGTGTCTACTGTTACTTGCCTTCTTTTAAAAAAAAAATGTTATTTTATTATTCTATGATACAGTTCTACAGACTCTGGGATTTCCCTTTTCTCTCTCCCCAAATCCCTGCTCCCACCCCCACACTGATTTCCCCCATATCTACAATAGTCCTTCACAATCAGTCGCAAGTCCATCATTCTACTCTACAAGGGCATCCTGGCATTGTAGGCATGAACAGAAAGCAATACCTTGGAATCATTTTCTAAAAAACATTGGTTCAAAATACAAAATACAAGAATGATCTTGACTTCTTCATATTATTAAAACTGCTCTCTCATTCCACATCATCACCCCAACATTGAAGAAGAGACCCTGTGCCATCCCATTAAGGCTTATAGTAGATATGCTAATTCTCATCGTTTCAAAATCAGTGTTTTAGGAATCAAGGAGATTCAATATGTGAGTTAAGGTTTAAAAAGGTGGAATTAAGTAAAGTAATGCTAGTTTTGTGGGGTGAATTATTTTGATAATTCACATACTGGAGTATACCACACAGCCTTTGGGGTGGTTTGGAAAATTTTCAACTCTGAAAATTTTGATTTCCCCAAAATAATCCAGTTTTTCTCTGCCACAAGCATGATAGAACCCATAATTCACCAGAGTTAAAAAAAGAAAAAAAATCACTCAAGCCTCCATGTGGTTAAGAACTTGAGATTGGATGCTACGCTGCCCCCAGAAGCCTCTCCTTCATCCCATGAGTCCTTAAAGCATCAGCTGCGTGTTCTCTTTTTCCCAGGTGGTGAACCTGAGTGCATCCGTCTGTACGATAAATTCTGAGGCATCTATGTTTCTCCTTCTCTCTTTGTAACTCTTTCGAATAAATAAAATGATTCTTTAAAAAAAAATACAGGATTTAACATATGACCCCTAAATAAGTAACTTTTCTCCTTGACTGATATTGGAATGGTAAAGAAGGAAAGATAGTCAGTCCAGCACTAATGAATCCTGTGGCAGTATTATCAATGTAATATTATTTTAAGGCTTTGGTATACATTTTACTATTTTGGTGAGTGTGGATATTTGCTAAAATAGTGTTCATCCTGTCCTTGAAACTGTGTACACCAGGCCTTTTCCCATTAAGGGATTCACTTGTTAACAAAGCTTCATCTGCTGTGGTTGAGATATTCATTTGTTCTCTCCTAATGTCTGAGTTAAAGCAGCTTGGTCCCACAGTGCTACTGTCAGAAACGGATGGAGCCTTCAGGGGATCCCAAGACCTCTGAGGGTATGCTTTTTGAAGGAATGTAGTTCTCGTGTGATCGCTTGAGTTTTTAAAGAAAATTGGTATAAAGTTCTGTGTTTGTTCTCTCTCTCCTCTGTCCCACCCCCCTTCCTCCTGTCTGTTTTCGTTCCTGTCTAAATATATGGCTATTCACTCCAACAAATACCCCCTCCTTTTGTTTCCCTCCACTGTCACCAGAAGCCAAACCAGTGGGGCCATTTAATCATGAATCTGACCCTTCGAAACTGTGGTCTAAATAAACGCCTTCCCTTTGTAGAAGTAATTGTCTCAGCCATTTCACCATAGAAATGCCAATCTGACTAATATATTTATCCTTGCTATATTTTTGCCTCTGAACCTAGATGTATGCAAATTTATTCAACAATCAATAAGTCTACTTGGCTCCAACCGTGTGCCAACATTGTATTAGGCTCAAGGGAATCAATAGTAAACAAGACAGAGCTATCTGAGGTTTTATAGAGCTTATATTCACGTGTGTATATATGTATGCCTTAAGGTAAGGAAAGGTAGTAGGTATTTTGTTATCAAGTAAATAAGTCAATATTCACATATGACAATACAAGCTAGAATAAATTATACAAAAATATGAAACAGAGCGTAGTTGTGTGATGGTATAACAAATTCAGTCACTGCCTGTGTCAGTGTCATTTCACATTCGGATACTCCAGTTCTAACACAGCTCCCTGATAATGAGCCTGGGAAAGCTGCAGAAGATGGCCCAAGTAACTGAGTTTCTGTCATCCGTGGGAGAGACCTGGTGAAGTTCCAGGTCACTGGCTCTAGCCCGGCCCAGCCCTGGGTATGGCAGTAAAGCAGCGGATCTCTGCCTTTCAAAGAAATAAATCAGTAAATGTTTTTAAAATATTAAATAAAGCAGCATAAATGGATAGAATGTGCAATTCTGGAAAAAGAGCTTGGTGTTAATAATAATATTTCACATTTATCGAGTTGCTTGGGTGTAATAGGCAGCATTTGAAGTGGATGTATATGTATGTTTGTGTCAAATCTTTCAGCATCCATTCATTAAGTACTACTAGCTATTACTCCTATTTAACAGGCTAGGTGTCTGAGACCCAGACAGGTTAAGTCACACAAGAGCCACCTACATTAGGTAGCAAAACTGAGACCTGGTCGTCAGTTGTTTCCAGAGCCTAGACATCTGCCTGCCCATCAGATACAGATGTGACCCAACGTGACTGAGCTGGCAAGCCAAAGACAAATGAAAGAATCTTCATAGGTTTCAGGAGAATACTTGTATGCCAATCATGTAGCCAAGAGCATAAATACCCAGGGGTGGCTAAAATGGTTTCCTCTTCCTCCAGGGCATAAAAAAGAAAAGAAAAAAAAAAAAAAGACAGACAGAGGTAGAATCAGAAAATTCACTGCAGCAAAGAAATAGCATTAAGAACCATCGTATTGATGATGATAAGAAAATAATTCACACTCTTGGAATGACAGCCAACTTACTTTACTTGTTCTATTTTGAATTAGTGGTGTCTTCTTCCATTTAGCTTTCTTCCTTCCCCTATTACAGGGCGACTTCTTTTTCCTATTTTAAAACATTATTTTCCTTATGGGTAAAAATCTTTGATTTGGGATTACGGCCATTAAAATGTTTTTGTAGGTTTGAAAATAGACACATAATGTGGGAAAAAATACTTGTTCTAAGCCTTACCTGAAACGCTCAGTACTTTGAGCCCCCCTGGTAAATAAAGAAGTAACATCACACAGCCCTAGACATGGGAGTGTGGTATTGAGAAGTCTGCCTCTCAATGAGTAGTAAATAAATACCTTCAAAATACGTATGTAAAATCATTAATCATTAAAATTATTAAAATGTAATTAAAATTCCATTTACATTACAATTGATTATAATTATTTTAAATACTTATCTTAACATTTATTGGAATTTTATTTCATGTAGCTTGTTACCTAGTTATAGTATTATATAATTAAGTAACATACATTGCCTTATTTCATGAGCTACCTTCCTACAACTCAAGTAGTATTTCCATTATCCAATATGCTACACAAAACTATCATCACAGCTTGATTCCTAAACCAAAGGCTCTTAATTTAAAAAATTTGTTTGACAGTTTTACAGGTTGACTTATTTTTCCAAAAATATTGTGCTAACATAAAAAGTGTATAAGCATCCAGTCATATAAACTTTTTCTTGTATTATATGACTTCCAGTCCTGTTGAGGCCTCTTTTGAACATTCTCATGTAAGTAAACAAGAACTCACGTTGTAAGGAGAGTAAAAATTTTGAAGCTTAAGAAGGCAAGAAGACATTATAACTCCACAAATCATTCTGGGTTGTCAACAAACCCAGAGACTGGCAGATGCTGACAACAAGCCTTGCATCCCTGAATGTAGTAAATAGCTGTGTGGATTCAGACCCTTGCACACGCACTGATACCCAAGACCAACGCGGGTATAGGCAACCCTTTATGTCTGCTCTGACTTTGGCTTTTGCAGCTGCTATTTTCTCAGTGTTGTCTCCAAGGCAGTTTCCTGTTGCCATAGCTGATGGCCTGCCCACGCCTGCCTGGGCCTTTCAAGTGTCAACACTCCCAGGCCGGCTGCAGTGGTCAAATGCTTGTTAATGAGATATAGCAGCTGGGTAGGGGTGAACCACTGAGACGGATAAAGGAATGCCGCTGGTGCAGGAAGCGATGCCTTTTGAATCTTTTCAGCAGAGTGAAAGCTTTCAAATCAAAGAGGGTATGTTGTATTCATTAATAAACCCAAGTTCCCATGCAGTCACATTAAAGCCAGCAGTTTAACTTTGCATCAGACAGGTGAATTTCCCCCAGATTTTACTCTGAAACACAATGAACAAGAAAACAAGGCCCCTTTAGCTTGTGACAAAGCAGCACTTCCTCATCTGTGGTGCTGATCAGACTGCTAAACCACGCAAGGGTTGCTGCATTCTTTTTCAATTTATCCTTTTGTCTATGCATTTGTGTGTGCGCGCACGCTCGTGTGCATGTTCTAAAGCTCATAGCAACCACTCCTGCTCCCTTGTCCTGATTCTTTTTGCCTGAGCATTTCTTCTTTACCCTGCGCCCCCCTTTCTTTTACAACCTGACTTTCAAAATCAAAATTAATACCACAACTTGTAAGGAAAAAAAAATGCATAGGCATGGAAGTGAACTCTTACAAGCCTCCATCTCAAATGGAGTATAGCTGTATGTTCCCCACACCCTACCCTCCTTCCAACCCCCTGCCAGCTGACAGGGCTTTTCTGGGGGCTGTGCATGTTGGCAGCATCTAGAAACAGATTAACAGCTGGAAGAAGCCAGGAAAAAAAAAAAAGATATGGAAAACAAAGAGTCCTGAATATAATGTTGAGGAAAGTGTATTTGCTATCAAGTTGGACCCATGGGAATTAAGCATGGGTTAACAAAGAGCATCAGAAATGGATTCTTTATTTTAGGTTTCTTGGGGAAGATTTCAGGGAGAATGGCATAATTGTAGAAGCATGGATATGTGCTTCAGGCCTACTGACTACAGAGGTATTGTTGCAGCTAACTGCCTCCATTTTGTCAACAAGCTTATGAGTTAGTTAAAAATTCACCAGGCCTATATAATCACTAAAATCAAAGGCGGTATCTAGGTATTACCTTAATGACTTTTTAACTGCAAAGAAGCATAGCTATATAAGGATACGAACACAGTGGGACAGACTCATTCTTCAAAGTACTTCAGATGCTTTAAATATTCACAATTTGATTTATTTTAGGCATTGGTTCTTAGAAGAAGGCCTTTAACTTCCAAAAAAAAAAAAAAATGAGAATGCCTTTTACTGGATTCCTGTAATTTGACAGGCACTAAGCTGTACAATCTTTGCAAAACAAAACAAAATGAAATTTACTAGATAATACTGTGTGAAAATTGTTTTTAAAACTTTCTTTTTCACCAATGAGGATCTTCCATTGGAAAGCATTTAAATCAACTACACAAGGACACCTTGATTGTTAAATTTTAAAAAGTAAGCACACAGTTGACTCTGGCTGCATCTTATTTTGTATATTTGCTCTCGGCTGGGCTGATTTCAGCCCCATGGCTCTGGTCTATTAGATGCAGTCTGATAATAATGAATAGCCAGGATATTTAAGTCCTATGGATGAATATACATCAGTGTGTAGGTAGCAGGGTTGAGAAGAGTGAGAGATGATACATTATCTAGAAAGAAATAGTACTAATCCTTGGATAGAAATCATAAAGAGAAAAGCCCTCCTGGGCTTCCATGAAGCCTGTGTTTTCCCCTGCATTGATCCCAAAAGCAATTCCAGGGTGTGTACTGTCTATATTCCCTACATCACATATCACCCAGAAATGTGAATCTTTGTAGCAGCACAGGACAGGAGCAGTGTGGATGAAGAATCAGAGAAGAAAGCATAAATTCTAGAAAAGTTTCTTGCTTAAAATCTATAGTGTCGCCTCTCTCCTCCCTTCACAGCCAACTTCTCCATGTCTGGGTAGAGAAAACCTACTCACACTGGGTGATTTGGGCGGGGGGGGGGTTGTACCCCAAAAATCTGTTAGAATAAAACAATCTATAACTTCTTAAAAGATATCACATGGCTGATCTTTGAAAACTTGGTCTCCTCTTGCCTTCGCCTCAACTTCTGAGCATCTCCAAGAAGCTGCAGACGCTCTCCTTGCAGCAGAGAGGAGACAACGGCAGCACAGTCAGACCCACCTTACGCTGGCACCCAGGAAACAGCATAGTGTCTGCACCATCAGTGGTGAAGCTGGGTGTCTGGCTGTATCCCACAGCACTGTGCACCCCAGTCCACAGGTGGAGTGCAGAAGCACACCTTCCAACCCCGTGGGCTTGTTTTCATTTGTGCATAGTCCTTAGCCTCTGAATTCTCTAGACCTTAGCAGTCATTTAAGAAAGGCAAAACTCCAGGCAGTTCAAAGCTTCTTGCCGTTTCTGTGTGAAATAAAAGAACCTCATTCCCCAGAACACACATGTACTTAACGTAAGTTTGGCATCAGATACACTTCTGCACTTACTTTCTGCCCCATCCCACCCCCACCTCCACGTTACACCGTGTTCTCTGTGTGTGTGTGTGTGTCTTTTTTCTAAGAAGGTTTTTACTTAAAACTGAAAATATTCTAAGTGACAAGTAAGTAGCCCCTTCTCAAGTAGAACCTGCAATAACATGCCTGGATTACATTAAGGAATGCTGGAGGGGATCCCAAAAACCAGTGTTTGAACAGTCAACCTGACAGAATTTTAGGACACCATTGAAAGGGCTCCTGTTACCTAACTGACTCAGAGCTAATCGCTGTAATCCGCATGACAATACATTATCTCACTCCAGGAACCTGGGCAATTGCTGGCGGGAGGGGGCGGGAGAGCCCGCTGGCTTCCACTGGCTTTGGCTGCAGTCTTGTCACCTGAGCCTCTCCTCCAGCTCTGCTTTTGAACTCCGTGGACCAAGAAATTTCAGAGTTGATAACTTAGATTTCTTAAGGCAAGCAAGCCAAATATGGGTCAAATATGGAGAGAACGTCACAGAAAAAGATCAATAAAAAAAGAGTTGCCATGAGAATATACTTTTGGGGGGAAGGAAGGGCAGAAAAGCCAGATTGGCCTACCAAGAATTGTAATGAAACTATTTTTTTAAATATTTATTTTATTTTGATTGGAAATCAGGTATACAGAGAAGAGGAGAGACAGAAGGAAGATCTTCCATCTGATGAATCACTCTCCAACTGGCCGCAATGACTAGAGCTGGGCTACTCCAAAGCCAGGAGCCAGTAGCCTCTTCCAGGTCTCCCACGCGGCTGCAGGGTCCCAATTCTTTGGGTTGTCCTCGACTGCTTTCCCAAGGCAGAAGCAGGAAACTGGACAGGACACAGAGTCGTCAGGATACAAACCGGCACCCATATGGGATCCCGGAGCATGTAAGGCGAGGACTTTAGCCAGGTTAGGCTACCATGTGGGCCTCAAGAATGAAATTATTTCTAATTAAGTCCTCTCATTCATTTTCTCTTGAGTAACTTTAAGAGCAAAAGAAGAAAGAATGGAGGGATAGCTAGAGTTTTCAAAGGATACCTAGGATTTCCTGGGCTATTTAGTCATTTCTGAATTTGCCCAACATTCTTTAGGGCTTAAGAATGCAAGACTGGGTCTTTCTTGAAACTGTTTAATCAGAAAGACATACATTTTTACTCTACTTCATGTCAGGTGACACTGAATCGGATGCCTGTTGTTTCTATTTCTATTCTCTGGCAGGACTTAAAGAACATAGGGCCACTAGACAAAAAGGAGAGCGAAAGAGACAAGCTGAGAATTAGAAGACATATTCTTTGGCTTTCGTGTAGTTTTCATGAAAGTTCATCTTGATTGGAAACCCAGATGTGTTGAAAATGATCTTTAATGGCTTGAGTAGCAGGATGGTCCTATGGACTATCAGCATGGCTACAGTTAGAGTACTATGTCTTATCTTCTCTTCAAAGCTCTACTTCAAAGGACTATTATCAGCTGCTCAAGTGGCTAGAGCAATGCCTTAGAGCACTCAGGAGTAGGGAAAATCTTGAAGCATTCCTTGTAAAGGTAGCTTTGTTGTGTTTTGAAAAGAAGAGAAAGTGGGTCTTCTGTATTGATGAGTGAATAAGAATAGAATACTTCCCTAGAAAGTTCACGAATTTAATAAGGTAGAATAGCAGTTTGGGTGATACTAAATTTAATTGTAAACTAGAAAAGCTAGACATTGTACCATAGCAAAACCATTAAATTTGTTCCGGTGATTTGCTAATGATTCATTCATTCAACAAATATTTATTGAACAACTATTAAGTACCAAGCTCTGTTAAGGTGTTGGCAAAATTGCAAAGAACAAAGGAGGTGAGAAATCTGACATCATAGAGCTTGCATCCTCTAGAGATTGTTACAAGCAACACTACTATAGGGAGTCTACAAACTGGCCTTCATCATTCTGTCCACTTTAGTCTAACAACAAACATTTCATAAAGAATGCTGAAGGTTTGGGATTAATATGATCGGTAGGGAAAACACCTCTTATGTGATAGAGTACTATTAATCACAACGTAATTTATAGTGTATGTATGTCAGATGAATAAAAGAAGCATTTCAAAATATAGAACTCAGAAAATATCCCAGAGATTAAGAGAGAAGGGTTTGGTGTTCTTGCAGGCACTCTCTTTTTATCTCCAAAATCACAGAGTTGCCTAAGGGAAATGATTTTATTTTTGGGAACATTTCCTTTAGCACCAAGTGGTTGCAGCTCACGTGATTCAAGGCAAGTGAGAACATCAGGAAGCAGGCACGAAGACCAAGGCAAGTCTGTGTGTTACAAAGGCTGAAGTTAATCAAGAATTTAATTGTTTATTAAGCACTAATTCTGCCCAATGTTGTTTGGTGAACTGAAAGAGACCTAATTCTTAGTAATAACAAAGTTTGAACTCAAAAAACGGAAAGGCTATATCCTTCTAAAACAGAACTGTAACTTGTTATGTTTTATATAAGCTTTGGAGAAATAATAAAATAATCATTGGGATAAATTCTTATCTTCTGAAGATAAGCATTAAAGGATTAAATATAGTATACTGTACTTTCAAGTGCAAGGACAACACGGAAGTGTTCTGTAGAAAATATCCATCTCTTTGAAGCACTTTCTGTCATCTCTTTATCTCTGTCTTGTATCCCTTTGTATTGGACTCTTCTGTGTGTAATACCCTGCAAGTTTGTGCTGTTACTTTTAAAACACATTTCTTTGAGGTATCTAGTAACTTTTGCCCAATAATATAAACAGAAAGCTAATTTGATTTTACAAAATATTTTCTTCTATAGGTGAATGTGTATGAATTGCTTGATGTCCTCTTCCCTCTATACAACACACACACACACACACACACACACACACACACACACACGAAAGGGAAGAAGAGGGAAGGGAAGGGAAAGGAAGAAAAGGAGAGGAAAAAAAGAGGGGCGGGAAGAAAAGGAAAGGAGAACTACACAGCAAAAAACTGACAGACCAATTGAGGGCTAATCCCTATGGAGGAAGTCTACCCTTTGGTTTTAATCTTAGATAAATCCCAGTACAAATGACATTCAGTTGTTCACACTCAATTTCAATTTCAGCCATTTTATTTCAAAATCAAAATTTGTGAATTATTACCAGGGTTGTAGTATAAAAGGGTTATATTTCACTTTTCTCAAATTCTCCCACAGGCATCTACAGTACAGATGCATCTGTTCCAAACTTTTTTTTTTTACCATCTGTTTTAATTCAGTGAATTTTGTTGTTGGCATGAGTTAAAACTTTTGTTCCCAAAATGATGTCCTTTTGTTTTGTTTTGTTTTTCAAATTGGGTCAATGTAATCAGAGAGTGGGGTGTTTCTTCCATATAAAATTACATTAAAATAACACACATACAATATCCTCTTTTGAAATTGTTAAATCAAATAAGCTTTTTTTTTCCCCTGTATGGACAAAGGTGTATATTAAAAACATCTTGTGATCTTTCTATACCATATATCTTAGGAAGCTTATTAGGATCTAGTAGCTAGTATAGCAAGATTTTAAGTTACTTTCAGAATAAGGAAATAGAAAAGCTAAGTCCAGTTGTCTGAAAAGTGGCTTACACAATCCACTGTCTCCCCAATGAAGATTGAGACACAAGTAATGTAAGCCATGAAGATAATTGATGTGATTGGATGAGCCATGTCAAAGTATAGCTCAGTAATCACCTATACTCAATCAGCAAAGGTCTGTATTGTCTCAATTCCTACAGGACCTTACAACTTGTTAGAAGGAATTATTGAATACAGATGTGCTTCAACCAGGAAAACAAACAAAACTGCAGTCTTAAAATATAAGCTGCTATGAAAAATTTTAATGTAATATGATTTTCCCTACAAGTATCCATAAGTTAATTATGTAAGTAATTAATACTTGTAGAAATTTGAATTGTATTAAATATTTCTATGGGTTTTTTTTTACTGAAAACAGATTACACATGAATTAAAATATCCCCTTTATTAAAAGTTAAACCCAAATGAACTGACGCTTTTTTCTGAGCTATTCTAGGTTCAAAAACTCATTTGCACAAAATAGTGGAGCACAAACAGTAACAAATGTGAATATAGCAAGAATAACTCTTCAAACTAAACCAAACTATCACCAAATCACAAACTTCTAAAACATACAATGCTCAAGTTCTTACTCCATTTTAAAATCTATACAATATTAACTTTACTATATAAATCATTCAACAGCTGTAATTCAAGTTTGACCTCTCATTTTCTTATCTAGAGAAAATTTCATTTTTCATGACCCAAGAATATTTAAACTATTTGAAGTATTCCAGGGGAAATTTTGGCACAGGGTAGCCCAGTTCAACAGCTAACAGTTGCTGCCACCTATAGGCCCAATCTCAAGAGAAAGGCCAGGGACTGGGACAGAGGATGGCAGATTTCAAGGCACAGTTCAACAAAGCATGTTTGTTTCCTCGGATAAGAAGCTGTTGTACCCTTAGACTGTAAATGTAACTTCATCCCCAAATCGAATTAGATGTGAGCCATTGCACTGATTTCATCAATAGCAATCTCTTTGCCTCCTTAGAAGCACCCTTCAAAGCAACACCTTTCAAGTCACAGAGCATCCAGTCACATCACCTTAAGATTGTCATGGTTACAAAGTCATTGCAAAAATTGGTGACAAGGACATATCATTTCCCATGCATACTAGTAAGCATTGTATGTCTTAATTTCCTTTGATAGTTCCTTCTAACCAAGAATGTTCTGAACTTCTGCCACCAAAGTGAAAGGAGAGGAAAAATATTAAATCCACAAAAAAAAATTACCAAAGTGAATCTCATCATCAGAGCATTTTTTTAATCAATAAAACGGAGAGATGACTACTTGCAAATGTCATTCAAAGCTACATACACATGTAATTGCATTTATATTTCTTAAGCACACTGAGAGAACTATATAAATATATTTTTTCAATGAATAGCTGGTCATAAAAACATTATCTCTGTTCTGCCCACTAATTTTGTAATGGACAAGTCATTTAATAATTGGACTTCTGTTTCTTTAGTCAGAGTGAGGAGGTTTGATTAAGTAATTTATCTCAAAATTGCTCCTAGAATGAATATTCTAGCGTGAGACATGTGAGTTTGACATCCTGTCCACTCATACCCATTTTTCTGTTTGGTTGGTTTGTTTGCTGGATGAAATACGGGGATAGATTCTTCCAGTTAAGTATTCTGTCTGTATTGCAGAGCACTTGGAGAATAGAATAGGATTAAAGTTATCATGACAAACATCCATTTCACAATTTGTAAAATACAACTGACCCAAGTTGTGAACTGAATTATGTCCTGTAAAATTCGGATGTTACGGTCCTAAGCCAAAGATCATCAGAATATGAGCATATGTGAAAATAGTACCTTAAAAGAGGTGAGTTAGTTGAAATGAGGCTGTTAAGGTTAGCAGTAACCCAATCTGTCTACAGTCCTACTAAAAAGAGGCAATTTAAACATATGAAGAAACCCAAGGGTTATGAACAATCAGAAGACAAGGAAACTGGTTCTTCTTGAACACTATGGTTCTAGAACAGTGAAAAAAGTAATTTCTCTTCTTGAAGCCAGGTAACTATCACATTTGATTACTGCAGCTTTAGCTAATTAATAACTCTGAACACGTTGCTAATGTTCGCAGATTCCTTCGATCTAAAAAGAGATAACAGGGGAAAATATTTAGCACTGTGGATAAGCTCCCATTTGTGACACCTGCATCCAACATCTCTATCTGGGTTCAAGTCCTTCTTACCCTTCTAACTTCCTGCTCATGTGCACCCTGGGGAGCGGCAGTAATGGGGAGAATCAGACTGAGTTCCCAGCTGCTGGCTGGTAGAGCCCTGGCTGTGGCTGGCATTTGGGGAGCGAGCCTGTGAATGGAAGATTGCTTGCTCACTTGCTCTCCCTCTTCTCACTCCCTTCTTCCCTCTCTTTGATGAGCTTCTCTTTCTGCCTCTTATACTTGACCTTAGCCAAAAGGCCAAGAAGCAATGTGTCTCTGCCTCTTAAGTAAATTGAAGTGCAATAAAACACAGATAATACTTTCTATAAAAATTACAGAATAAAATAACGATTTTCATATGTGACTTATTATGAGTCTAACACAAAGCATTTGTTCAAACATAGATCCTTTCCTTTGCAAAAGCAAGTAAGAAATCTTTGGAATGTAATCTCACCTATTTTTCCCCTCCTCTAGTTGTCATTATATAAATATATGCGCACACATAAATTGATATTGCAAATACTTTAGGGAAACCATATATTTAGGGCAGATAGTTATAGTTAACAAACTGTATTACTGAAGAGAACAAATACATACAAAAATCAAAGCCATTCTGGTCAGTCTGAACTGTACAGCTCTGTACAGACTGTACAGCTCTTGGGCTTGTTCTACAAAGATGCATGATGTCTCCACCCAGCTTGGTATTCCAAGGTTTTAATACTCAAGTCACAGAGCATCCAGTGACTTAATTCAGGCAACAAACCTGCTGAACTTCCCAATACGTAATCAAGACCATCTTACTATGCCTTTTTTCCCTTTCTTGTCTTGTAGCAAAGACTCAAATCACAGCTTGCTTTTTCTATATATTCTCTCCCTCCTCCTATTCCACCTTGTTGCATCCCAGTCTCTGCTTTGTTATACAGATAAATGGCTAATTTAATATTTTGCTAATATATTTGTAAACATTTAGTTCTAAAACTTATCTTGGAGCTAATAAAACAAAATCAATAAACATACGTGTAAAGCAATACTAACTTCAGGAGGAAAATATTTCAACGAGAATGTTATTCCTTTCTTACTGTATTGGCTCAATTCCACATTATTTTACTTCTTCTCCCTCCATTTTTTTCCCTAATCCATAACTCAAAGCAGAATCTTCCCAGAAGTCCATGGGAGGGAGAGGGAAAGAAAAGAATGAAAGCAATTGTAAGCTAAAACTTTTTGCAAATCTTAGAAAATAAGTTGTTTTGGTCCCAGTTTTATGGCAGAGTTCCAGGATCAAGTAAGAACCAAGATCACACACCTACAATGAAGAATAATAAGTGTATAAAATGTAAAAGGAATCATCTATCTTATTATGGAGGTAGCTCTCTACCTCTGATAATCAGGTAAAATCAGGAAATTATGACTATAATCCTACCGTGTAAAATAATAAAGTAGTATATCAAAGTTTCAAACTGATACATGCTTAAATAAACAGAATTTAATGGTACTTTAGAGATAATAAAGTTAGTATAAATGGTAAATGTGGTTGATGAGAAAAATGATTCAAAACACAAAAGCCAGTTATAATTTTACCAATCTAGTTCATTAGTTACCAGTAGTGCCAAGGAATACCAGCTATCTGAGAAACGGTGGGATAAAAGAGGCAATGCAGAAAATATAAGAGTGTACGTTTTAGACCTTGGCTAGGATCTCTGGGGGAATATTGTGCAGCTGAGTCACAGCTCCTGGTAAAGCAAATCCCAACAGCTGATCTAGAATAACTACTTGTCTCAGTGCTGAAGGAGTCATGCAAGCAGCGTCACCTGGTAGAACTTTCAGAAAGTTTTTTGAAAGACAGAGATGTCAGAAATGGAAAATAAATAGTTTAAATTCAGCTTTTGTTTTTATCTCTTCTTGTTGTTTGGAATCTGACATGAAGCCTTAAAGTACAGGTTTCTTGTGAATATTAAAAGAAAAGCATTAGAAACGGAACCCAAGTGCTAAAATAACCCAAAGCTGACTCTTAATAGACCAATTCTAATCTCCCTGTAGCTAGGCTTTTTGCTACAAGAAATGAATAAATCCGACTCCTTTTTTGATGTTTTGTCACTGGCAATTTTCAATCTTTATTCTCTCTTCCTTCCTTTCTCCCATGCGCCAAATGTAGGCAAACATAATAAGGACCGTTCTGTTTCCCTAGGCATTGATGTAGACCTTCATCCTATTCTTACTCCCTACACAGTAAAAGTCAAAGCCACCTGTCCCTCTCTTCACTCAAGTCACTGCACCCTGGCTAACACACTTCAGAAAGCCTAATTATGAGGGTAAGCAAGAACAAGCAGGCATAGGAGAATTCGCTCTCTCTTTCACTCAAATATGTCTTTTCATACATATGTATTAATTAGCGTGTTATAATCAGTTTTAATTACTTTTCATATTTAGATCAATGTATAGATGAAATATAGCAGACATGAAATTGCTAAAAGATTAACAGAATGAGTAAAATAAAATTGTTCAAAATCTTAATAGTGAAAAATACTAGATTCCAAAATGGCTGTATAGGGAAGAAACATTGATGTGACCAGGCTCATGGGATTGGGTGGATCTTCAGCACCCTAGGACTGGGAATTCTGTGACTATATCATAGAGCATGGCATGTAGCTGGGTCTTTGGGCATCTCACAGGTCTGACATCAGAGGTTAAAATAATTACTGATTGCCGAAAGTGGATTGTTGCAGGGTTCTGTGCTCACAATAAGGACCACATAGATTGTTGTTGTTGTTGTTGTTGTTGTTGTTCACGTGCTGGTGTGAGTGAGGGGTTTAGCCACTGTGGGCTAACCCCAGATGCTGAAAAAGAGACCATAAACTGATTATGTTAGCAAATGAGACCTTTCCTTCACTTTGCTAACAAAATCGGAGATCAATCATGCCAACATGGATGTCACCATGGACTCTCACTCCACACCCAAGAACTGACCAGAGCACCATAGCTCCACCCAATACACACCTTCAGATATTGACTAAAGGAACAGTTACTCCACCAAGTCACAGAGGCATAGCTCAAAGATAAAACCAGTGGAGGAGAAAACCAACAAGCTTTTTCACAAATGCTTAAAAATGAACACAGAAATACAAGGAACAAAAGCGAGGAAGACAGTATGACTCCCCTAAAAAGACTACAGCAACTGTTAAATATTAGAATGTGGAGTCAAGCAGACTCATCAAATGCCTGAAAGTGAATAGGAAAAAAAATGATCAAAAAATTGCTTAAGCATACACTTGTAAGATTACCCCATTTACGATAGTCGCAAAAAAATTAAATACCTTACAATAAATTTAACCAAGGATGAGATGGATATCTACGATAAAATTTTACAGAGCATTGGAAAAAGAAATAGAAGGAGACACCAAATGGAAAAAAATCTTTTATGTTCATCAATTAGTAGAATTTAACATCACAAGAATGTTAACGTGACCAAAGACAATTTATAGATTCAGTGTGATTCCAATCAAAATAGCTACAACATTCTTCACAGATCTAGGGGAAAAAATGATAGTAACATTCAAATGGAAACACAAGAGACCCAGACTAGCTAAAGCAAGTTTAAACAACAAATATAATGCTGGAGGCATCACAATACTAGATTTCAAGACATATTAAGGGGCACTTGTATTCAAAACAGCCAGACACAAGCACAAAAAATGTACATGTAGATCAATAAAATATAATACAAACTCAACAGTCATTTAAACATCTACAGCCAACTAATTTTAACAAGTGACCTGAAATCAATTTGTGGAGAAAGGGTAATATTTTCAATAAATAATTCTAGGAAAATTAGGTCTACAAGTACACAAGTTTGAAACAAGATGCATATCTTATACCTAATGCAAAAATTAACTTAAAAATATACAAAAATTAAGGATCCAAATCTACCACCTGATGTCATTGAATTACTAGGCAAAAGCATCAGGGTAACTGCAAGACACAGGTATAAGTAAAGACTCCTTGGAAAAGGTCCCAGAAGTCTAAATGATCAAAACAAAAACAAATGAATGGGATTGCATCAAGCCAAGAAACTTTCACACTGCAAAAGAAACTGTCAAAATGAAGAGAACCAAAAAAAAAAAAAAAAAAAAAACCCAAGGTGGGGGAGGAGAAAAAATTTTCAAGGATTGCAACTAATAGAGAATTAATATTCAGAATGCATGAAGAGCTCCAGAAACAGAACAGCAAAATAAGCAGCCCAGTTAGGAAATGACCAAAGGAAACTGACTAGGCAATTTTTGAAAGATGAATGCAAATAAGCCATTATCTGAAAAAAAAAAATGCTCAGGTAAGCAAACCATTACAGCAACTCAAATAAAAAGTACAATGAGATTTTACTTCACCTCATTTGGAATGGTTATCATAAAAAAAAATATGCTGTAAGAATGTGGGTAAAAAGGGACCCTAATCCACTGTTGATAGGAATGTAAACTAGTATGACCATTACAGAAGACAGGATGGGGATTCCTCAGAAATTTCATAATAGTTCTACCACATGACCCAGCAATCTCATTACTGGAAATTTATCCAAACAAAATTAAATCATAATAGGACAGCAATTTGTACATCCATGTTAATTACAATTCAATTCATAGCAGCTAAGATATGGAATCAACTAATAAATAAAATATGTACCTATTGGTGCATGCAGAAGCCAGAGTAAGTGCAGACTTGTTGGGCTTTGCTGCAGCATCAGCTAGCAAGTGCTGGGATTAGGGACAAATCCTGTCAGAAGGATAAGTTAGACTGCAGAACCACTTGGAGAGTGCAAGATCTGAGACTGGGAATGGGCCCAGTAGGAAAACTTGGGCATTTCTCTTATGCGCTGCAGTTGCCACTCATGAGCCTGAGAACCAGGGTTGGAGTTAGGCCTGGCTAGATAGGGGGCACCACCCATCCGTGTGAACGTGGGTTGGAGAGTGGTTTCGTAAGACAATTTGACAGGGTAGCAGCACACAAAATTAATGAACATAAATCTATGGCACTTGTATACACAAATAACTCCATGACTGAGAAAGGAATTGTAAGTACAGTCCCCTTTAAAAGAGTGGAAACAATTCCCAAATAGCTTGGAATTAACCTAACCAAAGATGTGGAAGACCTCTAATGAAAATTACAAACCATTAAAAAATACTCAAGCTCCAGCTGTCAGGGAAATACAAATGAAAAATCACATTGAAATTTCATCTAATTCCAGTGAGATTAGCCTACATTCAGAACTCTACTAATAATACCTGCTGCTGTGGATGTTGGGAGAAAGGTACTCTCCTTCAACGCTGGTGGAAGTATAGGCTAGAACAACCACTATGGAAGCCCATTTGGAGAGAGTAAGAGAACTGAAAATTTATTTGCTGTATTTTTTTTAAGATTTTATTTTATTTTATTTTATTTTTATTGGAAAGGAGGATATACAGAGAGGAGAGACAGAGAGGAAAATCTTCCGTCCGATGATTCACTCCCCAGGCGGCCGCAAAGGCTGGAGCTGAAACAATCCAAAGCCAGGAGCTCTTCCCGGTCTCCCACACGGGTGCAGGGTCCCAAGGCTTTGGGCCGTCCTCGACTGTTTTCCCAGGCCACAGGCAGAGAACTGGATGGGAAGCGGGGCTGCCGGGATTAGAACCGGCGCCCATATGGGATCCCGGGCGTGCAAGGTGAGGACCTTAACCACTGCGCCATCGCACCAGGCCCTTATTTGCTATATTAACCAGCTAACCCACTGCTAGGAATATATCCAAAAGAAATGAAATTAGCATATGAGAAAGAGATCTGTAATCCTATATTCACAGCAGCACAATCTACAATAGCAAAGACATGGAAACAACACAGATGTCTGTCAAAAGAGGAGTAGGTAAAGAAATGGTGGTACATCTGCTCCGTGGAAAACTACTCAGCCATCAAAAAGAATGAAATCCTACTATTTGTAACCAAATAGTCCCAACTAGAGACTAACATGCTCAATGAAATAAGTCAATCCCAAAAGGACAAATATCATGTATTCTCTCTGATATAAGACAACCTTCATGCAAAAGATAAGATTAATAGCTCTTCCAGTATTGTTTTTGTACATCTCAAGAAGCTTGATATTTTTGTTTTTATTCTAATTCATTCCAAAACAAGTTTGTTTTTCTTATTAATTTCCTCACTGACTCACTGGTCACACAATAGCATCATTTGTTTCAGGAAGGTCTTTGATTTTCTTTTTCATTTCTTCAGTGACATATTGCTCATTCAGTAGCATGTTATTTAACTCCATGTTGTAAATTTTCTGTTTTTCTCTCTGTTGCAGATTTTGTTTTATGGCTTTTCATTTAAGGGGATGTTTAGAAACTGTATAGTAGAGGCTATCACATACAGATGTGAAGATAGAATGCAGTGTGCAACTCTACTTACAAATCAAAGATGGACTCTCAATAAAAACGTTGAATGTATCTTGACAATAGTGTGCTGGACTCTGCCATTGTCCATACCTACATGTCAGGACACACTTAAGTAGCAGTAAGATGGACTTATGACTGTTTATGAAGGACTATATATAATATTGTAATGACATGGGGAAATCTGTGTGTGGGAGGATGGAGTTGGAGGATAGGTTAAACAAAATCCTGGACCCTACAGCACTGTATCATGGAATAATACAATAAAAATGTATTTTATCCAAAAGACCAAAATACTTCTTATCAGGCTATATTCAGAATGATGAGTGTCAAACCATTAGAAAGAAATAGTTTTGTAATGATTTCACAGGCACTTCAGTGAGTATAACGTTTAGTGTAATCCTTGCAGCATTTGTTTCTGAGACTGGACTCTTGGTTTAGAAGTTTACAAACAAATACTAGAAAATGAAAATAGCTGGAAGTCTTTCTGTAAGCAGTCGTTAGCATTGTCCCCAAGCTTGCTCACCTGTGTTTGTTCCAAAGAACATTGCCTTCCCACAAGCACCAGTCTCACTTATTATTGACATGTCAATATCCTCAACGGAACAGTTTGTTCTTTCATATCAGGGGCTTTGTCTAACTCATGTCATATGAACAGGTCATAGGACTAGCACCTGGCACATAGCACTCAATAGCTGGGGACAAAAGGAGCCCCACCCAGTCTTAAGACTTCTCTGTGCAGGCTCTGGAATCCGATGATTTAGCTTCAAACTGTGTTTCTTGAGAAAGTTACTTAATCTCTCCATATTCTGCTTTCGTCACCTGTAAATTAGAAAAACGCTGAGCCATAAGTTGTGGTGAGAGTTAAAGGAGATGTATGAAGCAATCCTAACATACAAAGTGGCTTCTAAAAATCCATAGAAATGGATTAAAAGACTCAGAGTTAGATAAAAATAAAAATTTTCCACTTTATAGCTTTAGAAAAATCTCTCCTTTAGTAACACTTGTGTCATTTTTATCTACTAAATTATATGAATGTTTAAACCTAAAACAATACCTATTAAAAGATGTAATTCCAAAATAAAGATAAAATGATTTAAAAAAATCTGCAAACATTAGTAAATTTTGTATTTACTAGTCAGCGCCTGAAACTTTTAGGTCAGGATGTCTGCTACAGCAGCCACCAGTCTCATGTGACTAGTGAACCATTGGCATGTAGCTGGTCCAGATTAAAAAACTCTGTAAGCAGAAAACACACCCTAAAGTTAAGGCTCACTTAAAAATAAACAGAACAGACCCTGATGCAGTAGTCTAGTGGCTACAGTTTTCACCTTGCATGTACCGGGATCCCATGTAGGCACTGGTTCATGTTCAAGTCGCTCCACTTCCCATCCAGCTCCCTGCTTGTGGCCTGGAAAAGCAGTTGAGGATGGCCCAAAGCCTTGAGATCCTACGCCCACGTGGGAGACCCAGAAGAATCTCCTGGCTCCTGGCTTCAGATTGTTTCAGCTCTGGCCATTGAGGCCACTTGGGGAGGGAACCAGAAGCTCTTTCTCTCTGTCTCTCCTCTCTGTAAATCTGACTTTCCAAGAAAAAGAAATCAATCTTTTATACAACAAAAAATAAAAACAACACAAAGCATATCAGTAACTTTTGTTTAGGTTACCTGTATAAATGATAAAATTTTGAATATTCTGAGTTAACTATATTACCAAAATAGTTTCAGATGTTTTTATCTTTCATATGCAATTAAATGACAAATTATATATGTGGTTTATGGTATAATTTCAGTATTGTATATACTGCTCCGGATTAAGAGATTCCTTATTAAAATGCCTGTACCTCTTCACTGATTAGAGCTATCCACTGTGTTTCACATCCAATACGTCAGCTTGTGTGTTTTCCAGTTTGTTCCCGTTGTTGCTTCCTCGCCTTTCCTTAAGATCTTTCCCTTCAAGACTGCAGTCTTAAAAGTGTGGCTTTCCCTTGACCTTGTCCTTGTAACCTTTTCCTTCCCTTGGCTTTCTGTTTCAGCTCCCCCTGGTTGGCCTTGTCCTTCCGCTTTATTTGATACTTTCCCTACTTTGGTGCCTTCTCTCTTGTCTTTCAATCTCTTCAGTTGGAAAGTCGCCCTTCCTGCCTGTGCCGGCAGGAGTTACCACAGTCCTGGCCCACGGGACCTGACACGCTTGATGTCTTTCTGCTTTGGCCTCTCCTTCTTTCCTGTTCTCAGCTCACACTTGGGATATGGGAAGCATTCTTCTATTCCCATCGAGACATTGCTTGAAAGCTGCTTCTCTTTCTCCATCCTTGAAACAACTTCTCAGAATGCTTCAAGGTTTGAGAGTTCCCTTATTTGATTTTCCTGTATCTTCTACATCCAGAACATTCCACTGAAGTTTCTGATTCCACTCTCTTTACTTTTATGGAAGGGCCTTACACTGTTCTTGTTCAGTCTCCTCCCTCAGGATTCTCACCACCATCTCACCTAAACGCTGACGTTTTCCAACCTTTTCTTCTTAATCTGAGAACCTAAATCTACTTCTGTGATTTTTTAAAAAGATTTATTTATTTTTATTGCAAAGTCAGATAAATACAGAGAGGACGAGACACAGAGAGAAAGATCTTCCGACGGATGATTCACTCCTCAAGTGACCCGCAACAGCTGGAGCTGCGCCAATCCAAAACCAGGAGCCAAGAGCCTCTTCCGGGTCTCCCACACAGGTGCAGGGTCCCAAGGCTTTGGGCCTTCCTTGACTGCTCCAGGCCACAAGCAGGGAGCTGGATGAGCAACAGAGCTGCTGGGATTAGAACTGGGGCTCATATGGGATCCCGGCGCATTCAAGGCAAGGACTTGAACCACTAGGCCACGGTGCTGGGTCCTGTACCGTTATTTCTATGGATCCTGAAGAAATATATAAGACCACACCAAACTGCCCTTTTCACTTTATGCTCTTCCTTCATAAGGATTGTAGTTAATATCACATGATTTTTCAGTATCTCCCTATCTTTATGGGTTCTACATTCCGGGAGAGCAGAAGCTACGCCTGCCTTGTTCCTCAGCAGATATTTTTGCAATAAAAAGACTCCAGCAACTGTATTTATGAAATCAGATTTATTTTCTTTCAGGTCACACCTCATTACTCTTTTTAAAAAGCAATTTACTTTTATTGGAAATGAAATTTACAGAGAGGAGGAGAAAGATCTTCCATTCACTGATTCATTCCCTTAGTGACTGCAACCACTGGGGCTAAACCGATCCAGAGCCAGGAAGCTTCGTCTGGGTCTCCCATGCAGGTGCAGGACCCCAAGGCGTTGGGCCGTCCTGTACTGCTTTCCTAGGCCACAGACAGGGAGCAGGATGGGAAGTGGAACAGCTGGGACATGACCCAGCACCCATACGGGATGGGATCCTGGTGTTTGCAAGGCGAAGATTCAGCCATTAGGCCATCACTCCAGGTGCCCTTGTTATTCTTCTTCAAATAGTCCTACTACTCAGAGTCATTTTATTTTTTAACTTAGAGCACTTCTGTTTTTTAAATTAGGTCCTTACTTTTCCTGATGCTGTTTCTCCCAATTGGTCCATATTTCTTCTGCAAAAGTGTCTTTCCAAAACACTCATCTTTGTTACAGTAGAAAGACTATGTGTGAGTCACATTAAGGTTTCAAATTCTTAATTATCGAGCTTTGTTTTTCCTTTATGGAAAGGCCAAGCTGTGATCACACTTACATGAGACCACAAATGTAATCCGTCAAAAACACTGCAGAGCCCGCAGCAGGCTGACACTTCCCAAAGTTGGGGTGAATGGGCTGAAATAGGGGAGGTCAGAGTGGCAAGGACGCAGACCTGCTGATGGGTGGCGGCAGAACACCTTCAAGGTGAGGAGAGACAAATGGAGCTGGAGTGCGTGGTTGAGGAACACCTTCAGGGAAAGAACTGGGAGAATTGGCTGAGGTTGGTAACGTTAACTTCTCTTGATTGTTTCGCTTCTGTCTGTCATCACTGAGCAAACATTTTGGCGGCAGGTGAGTTAGGGCAGAAATGAAACAAAGCGAAGGGGCAGGATGAAGATGCTCTTCCCCAGATCCTTGCATTTAGTTGTTATTTACTCCTCGGTTTGAAGACAAAAATAATATTTCCGATTCAAATTGGTCCTCAAAATAAATATTTGGCAAAGTATTGAATTACCTACATAGATGGCTAGTTAATTCTTCAGTAAGGTATGCTGGCTCACAATCTGAATCATAATAAGCAATTGTAAAATGAAGAACAGCACGTTAGGATGTACAAACCAAAATCACTTAATCGTTATTGAAAAACTGAACTGAATTGATGTATAGAAATCAACTTTTAGTTTAAAAACAATTTTTGCTTCACCTTCATTCTTTGCAGAGTTAAATGGGATATTTTTCAAATGGAATCTTCAACAGGTACTGGTCTTCCCTCAAGATAAATAAAAGTCATACAAATTAGCATGCAGATAGCTTGAGAATTCTGAACCTAGACTCTATCACAAGTCCATAGGTGATCGCTAGAAACCTGCTGGGACTTGATCAAAGTATTAACTTTAAATGCATGTCTTCCTTGAAGAATAATCATACGTTATCAGTTTCTCATTAGCATACAATGCACCTGATACACCTCGACTATAGGAGCAGTCCCTGTTCTCACACAGAGGAAGGCCTTTCTGTCCAAGACACAACCCCACCAGGGTGATGGCTCCCGGTTTCTCTGCAGTGTTGAAGGATAAATACAGCTAAAGCACTCTGGTCACGCGGAGCCGTGCTTAGAGGACACAGATTAAAAGCATTAACCACATTCAACTTCTCCTTATGAGCTTCTGTGCAAAGGGCCCACTCAGTAACAGAAGTCTCCAGAAGAGAAAGCTGCCACCACTCAGGACAGACAGATTTTAATCTACAGCATCAAAAATCGCTTTACTCAGTGATTGTTTAATATTTTTCTAGAAGGAGGAAAATCAGGTAGAAGAGAAGGAAGAAAAAAACAACTACTCTTGATCATGGATCTTCCAAGAAGTCTTTCTACTGCAGCAAAACGCAATTAAGATGTCGGCATTGGGCCCAGCGCAGTAGACTAGTGGTTCAAGTCCTTGCCTTGAATGCGCCTGGATCCCATATGAGCCCCGGTTGTAATCCCAGCAGCTTTGTTGCTCATTCAGCTCCCTGTTTGTGGCCTGGGAAAGCAGTCAAGGAAGGCCCAAAGCCTTGGGACCCTGCACCCACATGGGAGACCCGAAAGAGGCCCTGGGCTCCTAGCTTCGGATTGCCTCAGCCGCTTGAGGAGTGAATCATCCGTTGGAAGATCTTTCTCTCTGTGTCTCGTCCTCTCTGTATATCTGACTTTCAATAAAAATAAGTAAATATTAAAAAAGAAAGAAAAAAACGTTGGCATTTAGCTAGAGGCCCTTTGGCTTTGAACTGGAATGTGTAGGTTACATCCTCAGCTCTGGCTCCAGCTTCCTGCTAATGCAGACCCCCAGTTACAGAGGCGATGGCAGAAGTCACCAGACTGGGAACCCAGGTTGTGTTTCTGACTCTTGGTTTTAGACTCTGGCCAAGTCATAGCTATTGTGGGCATTTACGGAGAGAAATCCCTGGGAGTTCCGTTTCTCTCTGCTTCCCTAAATAAACAAAATAAACACAGTTACAATTTCTATAGCAAAAAAATAGCAGACCACTGGGTTGATCAGATGTTACATTCTATTGAAGCAGAAAAAAAATCCTTCATGAGTGTTTTTTTCCCTTCACTTTAACTGCTAATGAATCTGACTTGCTCTTCGCTGCTTGAAAGTGCCAAATGACCTCACCAAATCGTCTTTCTGGTGACTCTGAAAGAATAAACTGCCAGTAACTCCACTTAATGTTCCCCATTGAAGAAGAGTCCGCAGGCAGACTGACTGGATCGTTGGAGGAAACCTCACAAAACGTGCCTGGTGTGCAGAGGAAAGCCAATGTTTTGTAAATAACCTTCCTTAAGCCTGATCTGAAAGTGTCGCTTCCTGATTGTGTCAATAAGGTTACTATGCAACTTTAAAAAATTCCACTGCTCTAGGAAAACTTGTGTTTCCTTTTATGCCCAGACTTAGCAGGTTTTTCAAAGCCCTTCTTATTAGGAAAAGTTGTGGCTGGAAAAATGGGTAAGTAGTTACAACTATTCCAGGAAGCTATAAATATTCTGGTTTAAAGTCCGTAAGAAATTATTCTCTCCTTTATTGTCTCCCAGGGCCCACCTACAACCGGGGTTCCCTCCCAAAGTGAAGTGGATGGGCCTAAATGATCATAGGTGGGTTTTAAAAAATAAACACAAAATTAGTTTCACACCTACTTAGACAGCTTAGAATTTTAATGTGTGAAGTATGCCAGGACTCTGCAGTGAAATAAAGCTTTGCATTCAAACTGCTGCTAGCCAATCAGAAAACGGCACAGCGTGCTGCCCATTTCATAATTAGGGAGAATTACTCCAAGTTGGAGATTTTAGTTATTAATGAATAAGGCATTTCTTGACCCACTTTTGCCATTTATTCATAAGGACCTTGTTTTCAAAAAAAAAATGTTAAAATAGCATGAAGGTCCTGATTTACGCTCACCAAATCCAGGAAACTCAAAGCTAATCCTCGGAACTATTTGTGTCTCGTTTTTCAACAAATTTTCTCTAGAAGACTGCCCTGTTGGAGGAGAGCACAGAGCAAAGAGACTACGTGAAATTGTTCTGCAAGTTTGAATTTTTCAGTTCTCGTGTTTTAAGTGGCACGAGTATTCTGATGTATTTTCCACTGTATTTCTCTTTCCTCCAGAGCTCCACAGTGCTTCCTTTCAGCTATCCCCTATCCTTGGTAACACTTTACATCCACGCTTCTTCATCAGGAAGACACGAGCAACCAGTAATGTCCACTGAACTAGAGTTTCTGGGGATGAGAGACTCTTGAATTGGGGAGCTGGTGATAGTTAAAAATCTTCCTCACTTCTCCAAACGCCTCTCCCTGGATACCAAATATTGGTGCAAGGCTCCTACTGAAAATGAGATCTGTTTAAAACATTTGTAACATGACATCAAAACTCCGGTTTCCCACTCCAGCAGTGCCTCTTGCTCATGTGTACCAACCTCCTACTCATCCTTCAAATACCATCCTTGGTCCGCTTGTATCAAGAGATTAGCCCTCCCCGTGGGTTCCAGTCTCCCCAAATGTGATAGTCGTAGCAAATATTCTTGTTTCTAAAGCCCTCCCTCCAGTTCTAGGATGCTGACCCTTTGTATTCTCCCAAGTGCACAGATATTCTCCCCTCTAAGACGTGCAAGTGATCTGCTGTCCCACTCATTTAGTATTTAACATTTATCAAATCCCATTAGTTCAAATCCTGGACACATACTAACTTGTGAAATCTTGAGCAAGTTGCTTCCTCTTTAAGTTTCGGTTTCCCCATCCGCAAAATGTAGACCATAATGGCATAAATTATGGAGGTGTTTCAATAATTACAAGAGATAGTAAGATGCCAGTTAGATGTCCATAAGCACATATTTAAAAACTACATTTGAATTTCAAACATTTTTTGGGTTAGAATTAATTTATCTTTAATTCATTTCCCATGAACTTTTTGAAATACCTTCACAAGAATTAAGAAAGAAAAGAAAAAAGCAAAAAGGAGAGAACTAAGAGAGTAAAGATGGAGGGGACCGAGCCAAAGAGAAGGACTTGTGAGAAAGACAGAGAGGAAAAGGTTACCTTAGATTCAAGTTCCAGCTCAAAGTCCCAATGTGTAGTCCGCGCCTGTGATCTCAAAAAGGCTAATGGGAAGCCACTGAAACAGTTAAAAGAGAACTTTACTCTGAAGCTGAAATCTGGCCAGGGCTATCTTTAAACCAGTCTTCTCCTTTTTATTAAATATTTACTTATTTATTTGGAAAAGCAGAGCAACACACACACACACAGAGAAAGAGATCTTTCACCCACTGGTTTGTTCTCTAAATGGCCAAAATAGCCATGTCTGGGCTGAGCTGAAATCGGCAGCCAGGAACTCCATTTGAGCCTTCCATGTGGCTGGATTAAGTACTTGGGCCATCGTCCGCTGTCTTCATCAGGAACTGTATCAGGAGCAGGACAGCCAGCGCTCAAACCTGTATCGATAGGCGATGCTATTGTCCTAAGCGGGAGCTTAACTTGCTATGCCACAGTGCTGATCCCACTCATGGCTAGAGATTTCCACCAAGAAAAAGATGATTTTATGGCGCTGGTTGAAAATCGCCCTGGCTTTGGCCATAGCCATGGGTGAGATTAATCGCCTAGAGCCACCAGGAGCCTCAGCTCATCTCCCACTGCCTGTGTGGAAAGGTGAGACCCAGGCCCCGACAGGCACAAAACAGTAAACGACAAGCAGGTGTAAAAAGAATACCAAAGAGTCTTCCAGCCACCACATGGTGGCTGGAAGGCCCCGGGACAAGCGGCGTCCCATGCCTGGATCACACGCTGCCGCTGCCATGCGCGCGTCCGGAGCCAGTATATCAGGCTTGCAGGAGCGCCATTTGGCGGGAGGCTCCGCCTGCTGGCCGCCCGGCCAGGGAGCTCTGGGATTTGGTTTCTATGATTGCTGCTTAGAAAGCTCCATGATGAACCCTCAGGGCTTTGGGTACATGAATCAACCCTAAAGATTCCCAATGATGTAAATCTCCCCTGATGGACCTCTACCTAATATGGTCTCAACCCATGTGTTTTTAAAATTGTATAACCAAATATATTTTCAAAACCTTTTACTACTCAGATATTGGGCGGGAGAGCAAAGAAACCTTCAATCTCCCATGAACGTGTGAGGAAGCGTGTAGTGTAACCTCTCAGGCACATAACAGGTAACTTGTAGACAATAGATTCAAGACAACATTAGACAACAGTAAAACTACAAAGATATATAGGGGGAATCAAGAGCGACCCTGACAACCTATTAACAGGAGGTCATGTGCACAGAGCATTGGGGGACCACAGAGTGGAGCAGGTGGACAGGAGGAGGCTTGTATCCCAAACCTGGAGTCGCCCAGATCCCCACCAAGGGCTATCAGTACTGGCGCCAAGGACCACATCCCAACTGCCAAAGAGACCACGGGGGACTGGAATGCCTTCAGAGGCTGAGAACTCAGAGGACATCCCCCCTCCCTCCCCCCTTTGGACCTACCACATGGGATGGAAGAAGCTGAATCCTTCATCATAGGATCCAAGGCTATCGGAACAACAACCAGGAAACCTGAGCGGTCTTCAGAAACAGAAGAACAGTAAACTCCCTTCAGGACTAGGGAGAGGAGCTATCTCTGGTTCTTGCTTGGCTCCAACTTTGGGTCCTCACCCTCTCTACAATGACTATGCAGGACGCTCCAGAGACCCCCCCGCCCCCAACTCACACATACACACACACACACTCACAAATTGGAATGGATAGGCAGAGAACAACAAGGAAGGCTTGGTCAGCATGGACTCACACACACCTTACTAGGTAGGACACGGGGATTAAGTACTCCTCACCAAGGTATGGAAGATTTCTCTGCACACCCTTCCTAAAACTGTTTCGCACCTCAAGTGTTGAAATGTCATTGAAATAGTCACAGGAAGTTGTTAAGACCATGCATCCAATTTTGACAAATTGGTTGCTCAATACTTTGTCAATTTATCCCTTAATGTTATATATTGTTGCTGATGTTATGTTGGAGCTTTTAATTGACCAGGATTCTACTCTGTTGGCTCTGCCTTCAGACCGGGGAGGGTCTCCCCAAGAAGCCGCTGAACTTGACCGGACAATGAGATGCTGGACTCTATGCTTGGTGTATGCTTGCAATGAAGGAACCTCAACTAAACCTGAATTGTAGTTGCGCAACGGGGGGAGGAGCCCACCATGGGGGGAGGGTTGGGAGAGGGGTGGGGGGAGTCCCAGTGCTTGTATAGAACTGTGTCACATAATACAATGTAATTTAAAAATATATATATAAAAAAAGAAAAAGATGGTTTGCAGTCTAAGAGAGTCACCTTAGTTCATTGGCTGTTCTTTCTGATGTTTTTGCATAAGCCTCTTTGTGAGAAGCATGTATGTATAATAAATAAAAGAGGGACTCTTCAAAAAAAATTCATGGAAAATGAATACTTAAAAAAAGCTGCATAAATTTCAAAACTTTGCTGTACCAAAATAAAACATTTAATTTCCCTTTTGCCCACAAACTTTTAAAAATACCCTTATATATTTTTTTTCCCAAAATTTTTTCTGCCTTTCCTACCAGGTATATTTTCCCTATCTGCCCTACATACACATGAGAAATTTCTAAAATTTCAAGTTTTAAAAAGGTCTGTGCTGCTATGAGTTTCTCGCAGCATTGAGGCTATTTCCACAATCTAGCCTGGCATCTACTGGGTTGCTGAATAGTCAAGAATACAACCATGGCCCTATTGGGGATACCAATCAGACATCGAGCTTAAAACCCCCAAAGCAACATGAATAGGCTTCTATGAAGTTGAGGTAAAGGGTGCTGTTGTTAGGAATTACCCAACCTCCCAAGCAGAGCTGGGTATGTAAAACTTGATTAACACAGCAAGTTCAAATCCACCTAGATTTTGGGAAAACACACTACATTTCATTTACCTAGCTGGCTCATCTCAGTGACTATGGGAATTTTCAGTTAGATTAAATCTGTCATGGAGAGGAGACATTAGCAAAGATCCAGGTAAGATATATTTTTCCAAAGTGGGACTTTCTGGTTTTGGCTGCAAATGTAATCAGCAAGACTAGCGGAGGCTGCTCCGCTGACAGGCACACAGATTTACTGGAATGCCTCAGCTCCCACAAAGGAAGAAATCATTTCCTATGAATACCAAGTCCTGCAGGTTACTGAAACGTAGCCATTTCCTCCTCTTGTTGGGCACCCTCCCCTACTATCTCTGCAAGGGCCACATTCCTCTGCCTTGTAGCTGTGGACATCCCTGGCCTGTTTCCATAGAAGCACATAACAGGAGACTCTTGTGCCTGGGTACTGGGCCAAAAACTTTTCGCTCTTAGAAAACATACTGGCCTCTCAAATTTCCATGCTATTTGAAACAGATACTTAAGTTTTTTAAGGAGTTCTCATATGAAACGTGCAGCAATGTTATGTTTTGAGTCATGCCCTGCCACAAGATGGAAAAACAGAGTCTTTCCACCTTAAAAAAGGTGGAACTTGTATAAACCTTCCCATATGTGTTTTGGTTACATGACTAGGGAACACTTGACCATTGTGAAATCAGAGACACGGTGGTGTCACGGAGTCAGATGGCTTGAGTTCAAGTCACAACCCTACCATTTCCAGCTGGTGACCTTGGGTAAATTTCTTGACTTCTCTGAGTTTGGATGAGCTTTCTCATTTGCATAGCAGAAATTTAAAACACACACACACCAGCAAGAATCCCACGCTTGTGTTGTTACGAGAATCAAACAATGTGGTGTGCATAAGGAGCCCAGGATGGAGGGAGTAGTCAATAAATAATCTCCCTCAGTATGATGTCAGAATAATTGATGGACTTGATATCAGAAGAGAATCATGGAAAATAAAATTCTTATTTCGTATCTGGTTCAGTGATCTGACAAATAAAATCCCCTCCCTACCAAGAAGCTCCAATAATTTCAAAGTTCGTTCTCAATTCATGTTAGCTGACTAAACGAGATGAACTTTTCCCAGGATGGAGCATTCTGATGCACATGTTAAAGTGAAAAACTTCAAGCTTTTCTTTAAAAAAATTTTTTGTATATGCCATCATCCCCACTCTTGCTTGCCCCATCAGCCCTTCGACCTAGCCCCAACAAGACCCTGGCTTGCAGTTCTCTAGGACTCTGTCCTGACTCTTCTCTTCCTTTAGAGTTCCAATCAAAATCCTCTTCTATGAAAATTTCCTTAATTAATTCCACTCTTCTTGCTTCTTTAAAATGAATGACCCCATGCTGTATTCACTCATGACTTCTAATTTATATATCCCGTTTTGTACCTGGCTTCTAAACTCCAGAGTCATAATATCTCAGCCAATAGCAATTGCTGTCTTCACTTGCATAAAATCTCACATACACTCTTTTGTTTACAAATATGCAAATGATAACTGTTTGTTCACCTTCTCAGGTCAAAAACCTTGCAGCCATTTTTCCTCCTCCCATCTGCGTATCTGCTGTATCAGGAAATCCCGATTCTGCCATCAAAACGTACAGAAATCCAACAGCTCCTCAACACTCTCTCTGCTACAGCCTTTCTCCTGTGTACAAGATGTGCCTCCAAACTTGTCTGTTTCACTCTTGCCTCCTCTTCCAACAGACCTCTTAGAGCTGTGAGATTATGTCTTTCATTTGTCCAAAACCCTACTGTCTCCTGTAGAACAATGCTGGTGTTTTCCCATTGACTGCTGGGCCCTCCTGAGATCTCATCTGTGCATACCTGCCTGCTCTCTGCTACCCCTGCACGCCTGCTAACCTGTCCTTGCTGCTCCAGGTCCTCACCTCAGGGCCTTTGTAGTTATTCTCTCCCTGCTCTCTAATGTTTCTGGAATGTACTTCTGCTTAATATTCGCAGAGATTGCTTCCTGAATCTCTTCAGGTCTCTGCTTACACGCCATGCAGTCAGAGGGGCTCTCCATAAAGACCTCTCCTTGAAACGCACAAAAACCCCACCTGTCACTCACTTAATCCATTCCTGTTTTTATAGCTGTGATCACCACTTGATATGTTTTATGTTCATTTTTTATGTCTTTATAGCCTTTTTCCTGCCCCTGGGTTTAAGCTCATTGACATCAGAGATGGGTTTGTTCCCTGGTCTAACTCCAGCCTGACCCAGCAGCAGGCACCCAGAACATGCATGCAGTGAACAGGCAAAGGCGTGAAAAAGATGTGTGCTTTGTCTTATTTTTTTTTTCCTTTTCACTCTGAAAATCTGAAAACATTTACAAGCCAGAGAACAATGCTTAGCAAATCCTCATGTATTCATGAGTGGACTGCAATGATCACCAATGATCAATCTTGTTTTTCATTGTCCTCCAAAAATTTAGGCAGACACTCAGAATGAGCAGAGTCTGGAAGGTCTACTTCCTCACTGCTAGTCAGACTAGGAAGACATATGATCGTGTAAAAATAATCTTTGCCATCTCTACTGGTGAAAAATTACCCCAATTCTTTCATTTTGGGACTGAAAAGAACAACAAAGATAAAGAATGTTCTTGCGGCTTGAGATAATTTCCTCTTCCTGGCCTCTGTGTCCTCTTACAATTCCAAGAAACTAGCAGACAATCATTTATTAAATTACGTCCTAGTTCTTCCCTTCTCTTTTTTGTTCCATATAATTGTGCACATTAACTTGTGTAATTGTAAGATCAGAACTTTATCTTGACCAGCTCAGCTTGTACTCCTGAAAGGAACAGTCACAGCAGCCTGGTTTTTTTCAGTTGCTGTTTTGTTGTTAATTCTTTGGAACTGGATGAGGCAAGGGCTGGAGTGAATAGAGAAATTGGTTAAATAAATGAATGAATCAATCAATCAATAAATAAATAGTCTGTCCCTAGCCAGGTTCTTCTTTTTCTCTTAGTCATAATAGGTAATCTTAATTTGACAAAAAGAAAAAGAAAAAAAATCAAAAACACCTCTCCAGAGCCCTCCCTGCATTTGTGCAGCAATGGTCCAGTTTTGGACAAGGAACACAGCCCCCGGTGCCCTGCGCCTCTTGTCTGCTGTGGGGCTGGAGACAGATTGCATCTTGGCAGGGCTAGGAGGATGTTTGGGGAAAGGTTCAGGTTGGAGGTTCTGGCAGTTACACAAAACAGCTCTGTGACTCTCTCTGGAGCAAGCAGTCTGTTCTCCTAAGTGTTAGCACATTAAGCATCAAACCACATGGAATGAGCTGGGGAGGAGTTCGGAAAAGAACATGGGAAGACAAATGGGGATATTTAAAAGCAGAAAAGAAAGGCTAGTGCTAGGAGCAGCATTCTTTCATTGAATCTTGCTGTAAATTTTCACTCTTCTTGACTTTCTGCCTTGAAAAGAGCCAATTCATGAAAACTCACATGCGTGTTTGTATGTGCACACACACAGAGACTAGAAGATCAACTGTGAATTTGTTTAATGGGAAATTGGGTATCATTCATGTCTGTGAAATGTGCATGGAGGATTTGAAAACTTGATTCCCATCTTCAGCAACCAAGCTAAAATGAATGAAAATGAATTTAACCTCTGTGTTGGGCATGAGGAGATGCTTCTCTTGCGTCTGCTCGCATTTGCTTCATCAGAGCAGCTTACGGCTTCTCTGTCCAGTGTCACCTTTGCCCTCAATTCTTGCCTGCCAGGAATGTGAAGGCCGAGCTTCCAGTTGGACCCAGAGGACAAAACCTTTTTGCCTATTGCTTGAGATCCACCCAGGAACTTTCTGGGTGGAAATTTATTCCTTTGCTTCATTGAGTGGTAGACCAGCAGATCCACAATTCCATGTGGATGACTTTCACTGAAGAGTGGCTACAGCTCCCTTATCAGTGTACATACTTATTATAGGAAGCGGTACAAGATAGATCTGTCAAGAGTGAGGTCACCGCAGGCTGACCCTCTGCTTAGTTTCCTGGTAAGGTTTCTGCTATTTCCAAGTAGCTTTGCTCCTGAGGTGGGATAAGAGGGCAGTACCAAGCAGAGGGCTCTTTTCCTCATGTTCCAGAACTCCGTAGCAGAAGTTGTCATCCAAAGTTCATAGACGAGCCTCCCAGGATCCCTGTGCAGAGCATCTTTAGAACATAAATCTGAGCAATGCCAAAGTGGGAGATTACTGCACTGACACTATGTTGGCCAGGGATGAGCATTTGCAATCTCCAAGAGATTCCTCTCCCCAGGCAGGAGGGAGTAACATCAGTCACGGCGCAGGGCACTGGATCTGTGTGTGTGTGTGCGTGTGTGTGTGTGTGTGTGTGTGTGTGTGTGCACGCAGCCGAAGGGAGGAAAGGAATGCAGAGGAAGAGATTAGGGAGGAAATGAAGGGAGGGGGGACGAGAGGAAAGAAAGGGAGAGAAAAGAAAGCGAGGGGTGGGAGCAGAGAGGGGAAAATAGCAAGGAGTCTACTACTACTTCCAATACACCATTCTCTTGGTGCCATCCCTGAAATATAAGATGCCAGCTAAGTGGATTGCATCCCTGGCCTTTTATTTGGATGACGGTAGATTGAAATATACTTCAACTTACTTGTTAGCTGTGTTCCTAGAAAAGAAATTTTCCTCCTTTAGTTTACATTATTTATATTCAAATATATTAAAGAATTGTCCCACCTAAAGGACCCATGCTAGTGATTTATTTTAAAAGTGAAAGCTCCTTTTGCCATAGTAACAATTGTTGACATTGTTCTTATTAATGTGATATTGATCTTACAAGCTAGATAAAAAGCAGGGTAAAAGATGTATCCAAGTCAGAAGTTTAAAAAGATCATCCTGGGCCCGGCGCGGTGGCGCAAGTGGTTAAAGGTCCTCGCCTTGCACGCCCGGGATCCCATATGGGCGCCGGTTCTAATCCCGGCAGCCCCGCTTCCCTTCCAGCTCCCTGCCTGTGGCCTGGGAAAGCAGTCGAGGACGGCCCAAAGCTTTGGGAACCTGCACCCGCGTGGGAGACCCGGAAGAGGCTCCTGGCTTCGGATCGGCATAGTATCAGAACGTTGCGGCTCACTTGGGGAGTGAATCATCGGATGGAAGATCTTCCTCTCTGTCTCTCCTCTCTGTACATCCGCCTTTCCAATAAAAAAATAATAAAAATAAATCTAAAAAAAAAAAAAGATCATCCTATGCAATTCTCCGAAACAGCCCAATGAAAATATGTCACGCTAACACTAGATAATACCAGAGTTTGAAAAGGGTTCCATGACTAAAAGTTAGGCCTACTAGCACAAAGGTTATAAAGGAAGCAGTTGTAGCAATGCCTCGTCTAATAAACTTACCTGGGAATAAACTCGTTCAATAACAAAGTTTCTGCTTCAGCCAAAGTTTTTAAAATAGCAGAGATTTGAGCAGAAAATATTTGTAAGGTCTCTTTTCTGTTTCTCATTCCTCTCTTTCATTTATTATTTTCCTCTTTGATGTCAATCTCTCCCTGTCCCACTCCATTTCATCTGAAATTTCTCAATTACATTCCTGTCTATGAAAATGAGTGACTTAATACCAGCTAATCAAAGAAAATTAATGTAACAGAGCTTCAGGATATCACTCTAAACAACAAGGTCCATTCCCTGAATAAGCAGTTTCATTTTTTAATGTGTTGGATTAAAGTTTTTTTTGTTGTTGTAAAGCAAAATTTCTTGACTTTTTTTCTTTATAAAAGACAGAGGCAGATTCTCTGCTGATTCATTCCCCAGGTCCCGTTAAGGACCAAGTTGGACCAGACCAAATCTGGGAACAAGAGAACAATCCAGATTTCCCACATGACTGGAGTCACCAACACCGCCCCCCTGCCACCTCCCCCCCCCCCCCAGGGTCCACAGCAGCAGAAAGCTGGAGTCGAGAGCCAGATACAAGTACTGAATCCAGGTAGTCGGACATGCAGGTCATTCCTTCGTGGCCCCTTGGTGATAGGATTAGAAGAACTCAGGGCAACCCTCCCGCACCCCGTTAGGGATCCATGGTTGGCCTGAGTCCTCTGGCAGGTTGGTCCTTGAGCATCGAGCTGCACTCACTCCTGTCAGTCTTACTTCTTCAATGAAGCTGTTTCCCAGACTTATAAGAAGTACATCTGATTTTGTTTCTAATACAGTTTTAGTCTCCCTATCATTTATGTCTCATGTGCAATGACAAAATAAAATTTTTATAATTTAAAAATATGGCTCATATAAAGATACAATAAATAGATTAAAAATTTGTTCAACTCCTAAATTAGTGAGCAAACTAGTAGGTTTAAACTTGTGTGAGAAAGCATTTTGAGAAACTGAGTATAGGTAATTTCAAATAGTGATAGAATAGAAATTGCTAGTTTAAACATAAATCTGGTTAATGTCCTAGAAGGTAATAATGCATTGCCTATGTTTTCCACCAAATGGAACTCATTTGTAACTGTGTTACACAAAAAAAATACTGATATGCTTACAACTCCAGCATCTGAGAGCTAATCAATGATAAATGGTAAAGGTAAGCAACACTTCTTGTTTTTGCCTGGGCGTATGTCTGGGCATGGACCTCAAATATGAGCTTAAAAGGCATAGCAGCCATCATCTGGGCCTTACTGCTTTTAGATAAGCTTGCTTTATACTAGGAATGCAAGTTCTACCCCTTTGTTATACTCCAGTCCAACTTTGAATGTTTCTGACAATAAGAAGAATGACTTGAATATAAATGCTATTAAGTGCATCTTTAACACAATGAAAGAAAACATACATCTGAAGCACAACACACCACACACACACACACACACACATACACAGACCATCTGAAAATATTCACTAGAAGACACTTATGTCCTGCTAAGCATTGGAGCTCATCAGATCAGAGTCCTTGGAGAAGAACATTCAGACAGAAAAGCTGTTAATCATGAAACATGCCTGACAAGCCAGAGGTTGGAAAAAGGATTTAAAAAGTGGGATCCAAAAGCATTCAGTGTGAGGAGCCAAAAGGCAAAGCTGGATGGTAAAGCAAGTCAGAATAGCCAAGACCTCAATGAGTCAACAGGCCTCAGGGTTCAGGACAGGACCATAGTGTTCAGTTAGACAGTGTCCAGAGCATTCTTCCCAGAGAGGCATGGCCTCTCAAGGGGCTTGGCATTGCTGATAGCCAAGCACTCACTGCTGACGACCCAGCACTCGCAAGGATGCTGAATCCGGGGATAAGGCCAGGGTCAAGAGCTGCCCTGCTACATGGATTCTTTTGCTGGCTCCATTGCTTGGAAACTAGAGACAACTTTTGACAGCATACACACACACACACACACACACACACACACACACACAAATAATAACAGAAAGAAGAATATCACTTTTGTGTTCCTAATGGTTGGTCTATTGCTCTCTCAAATGAAATTGTCTATAAAAAGGAAAATCAAAATAGAAGATGACTGTTGAAATAGATTTCTGAATTAATCCCAGGTTTTTGCTTTTATTTTTATTTTTACATGGCACAGTTAGAGAGAGAAGGGAAAAGTCAGAGAGAGATCTTCCATCCACTGGTTTACTCCCAAAATGGCCATGGCAGCCAGGTCTGGGTCATGCCAAAGCCAAGAAACTGGAACTCCATCCATGTCTCCCATACAGGTGACAGCAGTCCAAGAAATTCAGCCATTTGTCTATTGCTTTTCTAGATGCATTAGCAAGGAAGTGGATCAGAAGTGAAACAACCAGGGCTCACACCGGTGCCCATATGGGATGTCAGAATCAAAGGTTTCAGCTTCACCCATGCTGTGATGCCAGCTTCATAAGTTTTCATTTTGTTGCCTTTTTACCTGTGTTAGTGGTGAGGGTATAACCCCTGTTTTTGTAAATACTAAAAATACTTTTTATAGATGGAAGGGCATAAAAATGAATCCATGCAGAAAGCTTTAGAATCTTTAGAAGTGACTACCTAGAACATGGATACTTTTTCTCTGGAAACTGTATTCCCTGCCCCATACTTAAGGATCATCCTCTGGCAGTCATGTTTATACTACTTCAATGTATCACTTTGACAAAGCTGATTGAGCCAAGAATAGTTAGTACCTAAATCAAGTGAGGCCAGCCAGTGTTTTTCCCTTGAGAATTTAGCATTGGAGTTAAGGGTTGCAAACTCAGGTATCAATGGCAAGCCATCTGTGATGATGTTGCCTAATATGAGACCACTACATACGTGTGGCCATGTAAATTTTACTCAGGAGCAGGAATTTGGCTTATTGGTTAAGATACTTTCAGTGCCTGGGTTCGAGCCTCAGCTTTGGCTCCCAATCCCAAGTAGCTGGGAGCCTGCTACAGACATGGAGACCTGGACTCAGGGCTGAGCTCCTGGCTCTGACCTGACCTAACTCAGCAGTGGTAGGCATCTGGGTAATGAAACAACCAAGGTAAGATCTCTCTCCATCATACTTCTGCCTCTCAAATAAATAAAAAATGTTAAATTAGTTTAAATAAGAAGCTCACGTCCTTGCCGTATTTCTATTCTCAGTAGCCACGTGTGATCCTCCATATTGAACAGGGAACACACACAATATTTCCAACATTGCAGACATCCACTGCATCACACTGATCCATCCACCTGCTGGGACAAGCAGAGGAAGCTTGTACATAGAAATATCAAAAAGTCAGAGCGCATAAATGGGCACAAGCGATAAAGAAAATATGGGATATCAGTTGACTGTTGTCCAGGCCTCTGTTCCAATGGCTAGCAAGCATCAACTTGTTCTTGCTTTTAAGCATGTGTAATTATCCCTACAATATACTGTCTTTTCTCAGTTAGTATGAACTTTTTAGTTACATTTCAAAGATAGGAAACTCCAGCCGGTTAATCAAACAATGTAAATCATCTTAGCCCTCCCTGGTTTTCTTTCTCAGCCCCTCTGAGGCAACAAATTACTCCATTTTTCAATTTTTCCTTCCGTTGTCTATAATCAGTGTTTTTTACATTTTATCTGTAGGAAAAATTTCAAAATGTACTGAGCAAGAGGTATGAATTTCTAACTTTGAATCTCTAATATTTTTCTAACCTTATTCATACAACTGGCGAGTGCAGACTGGGCAAGTCCTAGTGGGATTGTGGGGTCAAAAATTAGAGGATGGTTTGTTTACTTCCTCTCGCCAGAAAGGTCCACAATAGAGTATCTCTCACAGTCAAGACATACCATTAACTTCTAACTTAAAGCCTACACGTTATTTCAGAGGACTGCCATTATACATAGGATGTAGGGGATGCATCAAAAAGGTTTCATTTTCACTTAGTATCTTTCACATCTCTGTAAAGAGACAGTAGTGGTCTTACATCTGCCGACATAACTTTAGTACTCACGGACTTGCAAAGCATGAACAATCTTGACCTCAGGCAGGCAGGATACCTTTGATCTTCCCCAGCCACTGTAGCTGCCTGAGATTATCTTAAATGCTAAACAGGGGAGAAAGTGTGCCTAAAGCTATGCTAACTCCACTACCTGCCACGTGCAGTGATCTGCTACAGAGAAGGGGCGCCTGTGAACAGCAGTTAAAGTCTGCAGAAGACAGACAGAAATGAACCAGAGCGCTTCCAGGAATGCATTTAAAACTCACATAATCTTCTCATTCCATTCTCCATATGCTTTTTGAAGGATCCTCAGATCAGAAAAAGAAACAGCTTGCCACACGGAAAATCTACTTGCTGGCTCGAGAAGATGGGCAGCCTTCAATGCATTGGACTGTGTTTGTGTGTGCAAGTTTGGGAGTGGGATTCAAGATTTTAAAAGGGAAGAACTGATGCTAAGAAATGAGAGGAATGAAGAGAATCCAAGTAGGAAGCAAGGAGGGACTATGAACGCTAGGCTCCTGAGAGGAATAATTCAGTGAGGAAGCTAATCAGAAAGCAAATTCAGAGAAAAGGCCCAGAAATGACTTCTGAGCTAGAAGAATACCAAAGGCTGCATCATGCAGGATGCTCAATGTCAAGATTCTCTCCCTGGGCCACCCATAAAAGTTTAATAACACCTGCTCTCCCAAATAATTAAGACCTCAATTATTGAAAAAGATTCCATGGATCACATAAGAGTGAGAGGTGCACCAACAAAAATATCTCAACATGAGAGACAGTCTCTGCGCAATAGTTACAGTTGAGGCTGTGTCATAGTTAAGGCTCAGCTTTTATTAAGCAGCCTCAAGGAAACTTTGTGAAGAAAAAAAAAAACCCTGATAAACGTTTATCATGTCAAGTTGGAACTTCAAATTTGTTCAGCCAAGATTCACTGTTATTCAGATTTAATGTGAAGTCATGAGAAAAAATAATAACACCTACAATAGTAATAGCTTTCAATCAGTTTTATTTTTATTTTTCATATGGTCCTGAACTACCTGTCTATCTGATCCCACTTAATTAGTTTATGTATTTGAAGGCAGCTACATAGAAAATGGAAGAAGGGAGAGAGGGGAGAAAGAGGTGAAGGGGAAGAGGAGAGGCAGAGCAGAAGGGAGGAGAGAGGGGCAAGGCAGAAAAAGGAGAGAGAGAAAGTGAGCTTTCATCTGCTGGTTCACTTCCCAGCATGGCTGACAGGGCTGTAGCTGGGTCAGACTAAGCCAGGAGCTTCACCTGGGTTGGTCACTTGGGTGGCAAAAGCCCAAGCAATTAGGTCACCCTCTACTGACTTCGCAGATGTACCAGCAGGGATCTGGATTAGAAGAGGGGCATCAGAGACTTGAATTACTGTTCAAATGAGATGCCAGTATTGCAGCTGGTGGCCTAATCCACTATGTCACAATGCTATGACCCCGCTCCTATTTAATTCTTACCCTTAAATATTTACTGCCTCCATTTTATACATGGCATCATGTAAGCCAGATAATCTGTGTTAAATGTTTAAGGTTAAACTCAAAGTCATAGAAGAGACTGGTCTATAGGTTTTCTGGACATGGCTGCCTAAGAAACAATATGCACAAATTGGAACTAAAAAGAAATGTATGAGGAAGGCATAAGGAGGCCACAAAGTACTTCCAGGAATAATTTCAGGGGTGCACAGAAGGTGGAAGTCATCAGCAAACCATGTTCCAAGGGCGACCCGTCAGAAATTTGACCCTGAGCCAATGACATATTCAGTGCCCCATAGCCACAGAGAGGAAGCTGATGGGTCCAGCACTCTGATCAAATCCACATGTCTTCTTCATTCTACAGGTATCCCTCCCCCTCCACTGGTGAAATCCAATGGGAAGCAATTCTTCCCAAGAGTAAATTCTTTAGGTCTATTGAGTTTTGCAGATGGGTCATTGGGTAGAGCACAGAAATTGTGGAATCAGAATGCCAGGAGGCAGGAGAGCCACAATATAGTAAAATCTTGGAAATCTTGAGGAGTTTTAGGATTTCCTTAGGTTATGAAATAAAAGACCCAAATCACTGTATCTAGATAGCAAGAGTCACAGTTTCTCCATTCGATGCCTGGTTTGCATAAAATTTACTTAGATTCGAAGTCACACCTCCTGGTCGCTAAACTTACAATGAGCTGAGAGAGTTGGTAGTTGTTTGGGATGGGGTGTGTGTATGTGCTGGAAATAACTGTACAAAACAAATATGATGAATTTATATTGTGCTTCAATTGTTCACTAACAGTGATATTGCAACAAGTAAGCAAAACGCCTGCTTGTCAGCTTTAATTAATCATCTCTAGGTCATGCATGTCTCCATGCCAGATCTCTCGGGTAGGAGACATACCACCACCACCAACCTCCCTTCCTCTCTCTCTCTCTCTCTCTCTCTCTCTCTCTCTCACACACACACACACACACACACACACACACACACACTCAGTCCTCAAGGAGCTTACAACATCTTAAAAGACAGAAAAAGAATATATAAGCTGAATGATGCAATGACACTAAGTTACATTTTACAGACTAAAAAAAAAAAAAAAACAGAAATGTGTATTGGAATGGTGACTTCCCAAAGCTTCAGGACGTAGAGTGTGGTTGTAAAGACAGAGCATGCAAAGAATCAGCGAAAGCAACCAGCCTCCCTGAATGGTACAAAGATTAGGATAGGGAGGATGGTGGTGGGGAGAGCACAGGGATGCAATCACATAGAAAGATCTAAACCAGCTCATAGAAAGATGCACAAAAAGAAAGAAAAAAGGCATCTCATCTTCTTCCTTTCTACATGCTCTCTTCCTCCTAATCCCAGGGACCTTACACTTCACACACACACACACACACGCACGCAAAATGTACCAGACTCTTAAACTCTGTAAACAGTCATTCAGCGCCTATTGAATGACTCTCGCACAGATGTGCCAGCTCAACTGAAGCAGGGAGGGGGCTGCGCAGCTGGCAGCACATGGCCAAGCCAGGGGTTCTTCTGGGATATAAATCTTGCAAGATTTACATTTGTCTTAGCCATCTTGGATTTCTATTATCTTTCATCGTCTGAGCCATAACTGGGATTCAGGAAGGCAGTTTAAGTCATCTGAAGAAATTGTCATTGTGAAATTCGTCTCAAGCAGACATTTCAGGAGATTATGTTTTTTTGTACAATAAATTAAAAGGTACTTAATACTTCACCAGTACTTAACATCAGTTCTACCTGTGAATGTTGATGAGACTCTCAGGATATTCAAAAATGCATATAATCCAAAAGGATAATGAATTATGAATGTCTAGTCTTATCTGCTAGTTTGTTGTCAACTTTTTAAATCATTTTATTTTTCTGGTCTTCAAGGTCCGAGATAATTGATCGATAATCCTCTCCCTCCTTCTTTCTGGCACATTTAAATTTCTGCCTGAGTGTATACCTCCCCCCATCTTTAAGTGAAAACAAGAATGTGCATGTCTTGTTTTAACAAGCAGATCTTCTGCCCCAGCTTCAGAGTCAGAGCTTCACACTAGAAAAAGGAGACCCTTATGGTTAACTTTGTGCTCCGTGAGAAAAGCAGAATATGTGAAATCGCTAGTTACATTTTTTTTTCTTTTGTCCTCACAAGTCACTCTCATGAACTAATTTCTTTCATAGACTACACAAGCCCCTTCAAGGGCTGTACTGTTCCCTGACAAGCACCCTGGCATGCAGTTAATCATTAATTTTGCATGGTCCACATATGCTGTCTGCTGGACTATATATTGTTTGAGAAACTTCCTCCCGTTAGAATAAACGCTGTTGTGTGAGGGTCAGCATCAGATCTTTATCTAACCTATTATAGGCAGCCCAGACAGACTCTAAGGGCCTCCCATTAACAAGTCCAAGTTACAGAGTTCACAAAGCTTAAGTCTACATGAATACAGTAGTACTTTTTACAACGAAACAACAGCTGCAGGGGCAGACTCAGCAACACACCCTGGCTGAGTATGTGCAGATACTAAAAACAGGTGCACCTCATGACTGGTGTGTGTGTTTAAAAATATGACACTCATTTCTTCATCCGAACAATGTTTATATTAAGTATGTCTTAGAGGTGCATAAAAGAATTCAGAAACATAGTCAGTTGAAATATAACATCCTTTAAAAAAGCAGTACACCTAGAAATAAATTTGTAAAAGGGAGATTGCTTTCATTCTACTCCTGGTGAATATACTGCTTTAAGAAAATCCAGCCATCTGCATAGTAATAATTGCTTTTCAATGGCAAGAAAGTAAATTATATCATCTCTCTTCTCTTTCTTACTCTTGGCGTGGGTTCCAGCTTCATTCCACTGAAGGGAAGTTGAAATTGGGCTTTTTGTGTGAGCAGAGGAGAGGCAGAGTTGAATGTGATCCTCTTCAAATAATCCTTCCCAGCCTGGCCCTGGGAGGAAGACAGAGGCTCCATGCCCCAGAGTGGAGGCAACACCTTCTGTGCCCATGCTGCCAGGGCGGCTCCAGAGGGATCTGCTCAAGAAATGTCAAGGCTGTGTAGTTCTTTCACCTTGAAAGCAACTTGCACAAGTTTACTTGAGCATTAACACTGCAGTCCCACAGAAGGGGAAAAGGCACACGTGTTGCTTCCAGACATAATTGAGATTGAACTCCAACCAATTCTGAAATAAGCATCACCTTCTGCAGCCCTCAGGAAACCAACTCCCTTCTGGCAGAAGGGAAGTATTGCAGTGGTCAGCAGCACAAAGCACTCTGTATGCAGCTTGGAGAGAGCAGCAGTCCCATTACGCAGGCTGGCCCCATTCATCTTTGTGTGTCTTGATAGCACAGGGAGCGTAAGAAGGAGTTCACTCCCCCCTCAGATATGAGCAGTGCTGCTGGGGTCTACTAGGGGATCCAATACCAGCTGTGTTTAAGGCCTTGCTGACACAAGGAAAGGGTCCAAAGATCTGTTTCAACCTGCTACGCGGCCAGCAGTAATGCTGATCTGTCCCCAAGAGGGCTGAGTTACCTGCCAGATACAGAACTTCCTTCCTGCAAGATTCCCGGTGAGGTCAGCAGTGGCCCACTGAAGAAATAAACAACCTCAGAAGGCATCATTCACAGGTATCAGAAGCACTGGTGCAGGAAACGTCTCCTTGGAGGGCTGCCAAGGTTAGCAGAAACAGCCTCAATCTGGAGGCTAAGAAGACCCAAGTTATGTAAAGGTTGAATAAAAATAACAGTTCTACTATGACTAGGTTTTGATGACGGAAGGTTCCCATTCATGTCTTGCAACGAAATCCCTGAGATGTGAGGGTGACCACCTCGCTGATTCGCTGCCTTGTGCATCCCTTGGTTCTTCTATCTTCATTGAAGAGCCTGGTCATCGATATGGGTAAAATAAACAATTACAGAGTACTGTACAAAAAAAATATTTTTGCTGGGTGCAACCACAGTGGTCCAATAGGCTAATCCTCCACTTGCAGCTTCAACATCTCAAATGGGCACCAGTCTGTGTCTCAGCTGCTGCACTTCTGAATAAACTTCCTGCTAAGACTTGGGAAATAGCAGAGAATTACTCAAGCCTTTGGGCCCCTGCACCCACATGGGAGACCCGAAAAGGCAGCTCCTGGTTCCTGGCTTTGGACCAGCTCAGCTCAGACTCTTATGATCACTCGGGAGTGAGCCAGTAGCTGGAGAAGTCCTTCTGTATCTCTCTGTGTAACTCTGTGTAACTGACTTTCAAATAAAAAATGAATCTTTGAAAAAACAATTGTTAAGCCCAATGGCAATACTTTGAAAGTATGACAGTGTTAATGGTATTGGTATTCTTACTGTATTTTTTTAAAAAGATTTATTTTATTTAAATGGGGAGTGAGAGAAATAGATCTTCCATCTGTTGGACACAATGGCTAGAGCTAATTAGGCCAAAGGGAAGACCCTGGGACCTCATCTAGGTCTCCACATGCCAGACACCCAAGTACTCTGGTGGATTTGTGCTGCATTCGCAGGCATATTAGCAGAAAGCTGTGTCAAAAGAAAAGCAGCCAGGATTCTACTGGTTCTCTATTTGGAGATGCTAGTGTCTTAGGCTTAACACACTCGGACACAACACTGGGAAAATTGAAGTGGTTAAGGAAGACTTTAGAATATAAAAGCAAAATATTAAAGAGTTTAGGTTACTTTATTAATGTAAGAGTTTTCTTTGTCCCCATTCCATTAGCAAGAAGAGAACTGAAGTCACAGAAAGCATATAACACACAAACGCAAACACATGCACTTCCAATGTATTCAGCTAATGTGTGTACATGGTGAGAAGGCATGTCAAGGTCAACACATAAAGAGGGAGCAATAGAAGGCATGTGTTCATCTGCCCAAACAAAAAGGTCTCATAGAGCCAAACAAGTGCATTTAGGCCCAAAGGAGAGGAACAGACAGAAGCAGTGGTCTGATTTAGAGGGCTGGGTGATAAAGAATTTAAGGAGTAACCCAGAACCAAGAGTTTTACATCAGACCCATCTGTCCTGGAGCCCAGCTCTGCCAGCAGGAATCTGGGGCACATGGTTGTTGCTGTCTATATCCTATTTCTCTCACTTTAAGCTGCTTCTGGACATGTGGCGCTATCTAAATGAGACAATGAATACCTGAAAGGCTCAAAACCTAAGAGATGAATCAACCAGAGCAATCCTGTGCTCAAAACCAGGTCAACCACTGAGAACAAAACAGCGGAGGAGCAGAGATGACACCAAAAAAGGCCTAACTTTTCAGAAGTCAGAAAAGCTTCCAGACAGTGAGAGACCAAGAAGGGAACTCAATGCTGATGCAAACAACCCCAAATTCTACAACTGACAACACAGAAAAACCATCAGATCCAAGGCATGAATGCATACCCAAGGGTAGAAAATGATTGAAAGTGAGACTTGAAGCAAGAAACTGCAGCTTCTGTAATCCACGAGACAGAGAAAAAACCATGCAGAGGGGAGAACATTTGGCTGGTGGTTAGGATGCCAGAGGTAATGCCACATCCCACATTAAGGTTTGATGGCCAATCCTGATTAGCGCTTCTTCATGAGGCAGTCTCAGGAAAGCAGCAGTGATGGCCCAAGTCCTTGGGCTCCTGACACTCCCATGAGAGACTTGGATTCAGTTACTCTGCTGGCACCACTGTGGGTACCAGGGAGGGAGCCAGAGGATATGAGCTCTTTCACTTTTTCTCCCTCTCCGCCTCCCAAATAAGTTTTTTTTTTTAAATAAAAGATAGTAAATCAGTCTTGAAGATGGCAAAGAAGTAAAACAGAATATTGCAGAGCAGGCTGGTCATTCAAATGCAACAATGCATAAAGCTTCAGCACTAAAACGAAAAGGAGCTCCATCCTTAGGACATGTGTTCCTCTCACTGAGATACTGAAACAAAACAAAAATGTAGAAACTTTTTATACAGAGAAATCATTTTCAAGTTTGTACTTTTTAGTTGTATTTTGTAGCATTTTCATAGTAAATGTCTAGTCATCCAGGCTTGTAACATCAAAGTAATCTCTACTGCTGCTGTAACACATCATCACAATCTTCCTTTCTTAAATCATCAGAAATTTACTGTCTTAAAATTCTGAAGGTCAGAAGACTCATTAGACTAAGAAAGAACCTTTGTGATGGCACTGGATCAGGGGAATGCTTGAGAATAATTGTCCTTACTTCAAAGTTATTCACTTCATCACATTATCAAGTCACTTTTGTCATATAAGATAACACAGTCATTGATTTAAGGAATCAGGAAATCAATATCTTTGGATGGCCATGTTATGGCTAACACAACTTAAAATTATATGGGAAAAATGATGCGACATAGATTGTTAAACTGCCACATGGACACGAACATCTCATACCAGTGTGGATTCTATCTTTTCTCCACTTCCAATCCAGTTTCTTGCCAATGTGATTGTGGAGCAATGCAAAATGATTCAAGTGTTTGGGTCCCTGCCCCCCTTGTCGGGGAGCCAGCTGGAGTTCCACATCTCCAACTAAATTCCTACTAGGCACCACAAACTCACTATGTACAAAACCAAACTGCCTAGAGTTTTCTGATGTCCAATCTATGACAACAAAGTAATTTCTGCAGTCAGGCTGAAAATCTTGAAGCTGTTCTTAACTCCTTTCCTTCACATTACAGCCAAGGAGTGTCTTCATTGTTTTCATATGGCCGTACAAATATTTAATTTGCAAGTGTTCCTAGCAGCTTTATTTCTAAGAGCCTCCAGCTGGAAATAACTCAAAAGCACCAACAGGTGAATGGATAAACAACATATGATAAACAACAGAGGAAGAAATAATACTCATGAACAAAAGAACCATTCATAAAATATTGGTAGGCAAATAACCCATAATGATTATGCTAGGAGAAAGAAGACAGGCTGACAGAATATATGTCCACTTAAATAAGACATCAGAAAATTCAGTTACAGGGTTAGTGATGTGAAGGGGGAAAAAAGTGATAAGATGAGGGACTGCCAAGGAAGGCATGAGGAGATTTTGGGAGGTGATGAACATTTTCACTGCCTTGATTTTGATGATGGATTCACAAATACTTGCACACGTCTAAATTAATTATATGCAAGTGCTAGGCACAGCTTATTGTGTGTCAGTTACAGCTCAATAAATCCATCCAAAGAGTGTTATTATCATCAAGAAAATTCAAAAGTGCTCAAATGAGGTTGTCCTCTCACATATAAGTAGGTATTTAAGTGATCCAAAATTTAAATAACTGTTGCCATTTTGCCGAGAATGAAGCACCTTTAAAGCTGCTGAAATGATCACGATTTCAAATTTATTTTGCTGTTCATTTCTTCGTAATACAATTGCATTTCAAAGAAAAATAGGGTATAACAGAATGACAAGACTTTTAAAGTTTTGAGTAGGAAAATTATTCCCTTAAAACGATAGCTTTATATAATTTTTAAAAGTAAATTATGCGCTTCACTTTCCCAAAAAATGACAGAAAAGAAAATCTGCAAAAAGACAGACATGCTAACTCTCTCATTACGAAACACTAAGACATTTTGGCAGAAATACCACCTGCATCCTTTAAAACACAGGGAGGATTCCGAGTACATAAGGGAGGGCACGTTCACACCAAAAGTGCAGTTGAACCTGAACACCTGAGCAGTCACCTCGGAAGCTGAACCTACAGTTACCCCAAAGGGAATGAGTCTGTTGGTCTCCATTATCAGCAGTTTAAATCCTAATATTTATAAAATGTAGGCAGGAAATATGGGCCTATGCCTACACACAGCAGGATGGATAAGAACCCAAATCCACTCAAAGGACTACAGTCCCAGTAACATTTGTAACCCAGATAATATCCAGACAAGAAAGCATGACTATTTCAGTCTAGAATCAGGAACAAAAGTCATCTGAGAGAGTGGGAGTTGGGCATCCTGCTCAAGACACTGCTTGTGACATCCATGTTCCATGTCAAAAGACCTGGACGCTAGTCCCAGGCCTGCTCCCAATCCCACCTTTCCGTTCATGCACATTCCGGGACACAGCAGTGAGAACCTCAAGCAGTTGGGTCCTTCTCATTCATCTGGGAGACCTAGATTGAGTCCCCAGCTCCTGCCTTCACCTGGCCCAGCCCTAACTGCTGTGGGCATCTGAATAGTAAGCCATCAAATGGGAGATAACTTTCTCTTTCTTTGTCTCTCTCTCTCTCTCTCTCTCTCTCTCTTTTTTTTTGCTTTCTTTCCTTCTCTGCCTTTCAAATGGATAAAGAAAGTAAATATGCTTTTAACAAAATTATAATATAACCTCCTTTGAGAATTATATCAGCTACTTAGCTTCTCAGCCTGTCTTCCACCCAAAGTGATACATGTAACCTTGACTCTGACAGCCATAGCCTCAGACTTAGTTTCCAGGCATGGCATACTAGAGGGCCAAGGTCTAGGCTTTCTGCAATGCTTTATGTGGCAAAGTCTATAAACTGAAGCTTCTGGTGAGGGCGTTGGTTCAGTACAGTCACATCTTATGGGCAGAAGGGGTGAGCAGCAGCAATTTACTTAAGAATATTTTATAGCATGATCCTGGATGTTACTCCTGGAAATGTTGTCTTGAACTTGATTTTTCTAGTCCTTAAAATGATTCTCTCAGATTCCCAATATACCTTGCTTGCGACCAAGAACCTAATTGGCAAACTGCATCAAGCCATTTCCTAAGACCACTAGTATTTTTCCCAGCAATTCTGGCTATGCCCAACTTCAAATCTATGACAACAAAAATCAGAAGTATTAGGAGAATTCAAATAAGGTTTTAAAACAGTATTGTTCTAAATGTCAAGAATTAATCATTGTAATGACAGAATTATAACTTGCATCAACATGAGCCATACAGGATGGGATAGACACTGAAAGACACGTCAAGCAACCAATGTTAAAACAGTAAGAGCTCCAGAATTTGCAGAACAAAGACTCATACCAACGTGCAGGAGAGCAGTGTTAATTTGAACCTCTGGAATTTAACAAAATGTTCACCACCTAATGTAGTCCTTACTTGATGAATATTAGCAATAAGTTAACATGAATTCACAACTAAAACATGAAAAATCGACCTATCTTCTTCTCATGTTTATTATTTTCACCTAAATAAAATGGGTGCATCATAAGAATAAAACAGAGCAGACATAAAATTCAGCAAGACATAGGATGGGGTTCTTTCTGTTCTGCCTGGGAACAAGACTTAGCAAATATATGTGAGTACAAAACCCACCCTTTACCATTTTCTGTTCATGTGATACAGGCTGTTTGATCACCCAACAACTGAAATTTTTTTTCTTTATGAGACATTTGAACAATCTCAGTTTTTTAAAAATTTATCTGTTTTTACTGAAAGGCAGATATACAGATAGGAGCAGAGACAGAGAGGAAGATCTTCCATCCATTGATTCATTCCCCAAGTGGCTGCAATGGCTGGAGCTGAACCAGTCCAAAGCCAGGAGCCAGGAGCTTCTTCCAGGTCTCCTACACAGGTGCAGGGTCCCAAGGTTTTGGGTTGTCCTCGACTGCTTTCCCAGGCCACAAGCAGGGAGCTGGATGGGAAGCGGGGCTGCCAGGATTAAAACTGATGCCATATGGGATCCGGGCGCATGCAAGGCAAGAACTTTAGCCAGTAGGCAATCGTACTGGGCCCCTCAGATTTTTTCTTTTTTTTTAGGCAGCTAAACGCAATATGTATAGACAGTACTTAGCACAGTACATGGCCCAAAAATGGCTCGCAGGTATTTGTCATCATCACTATCACCACAAGATTAATAATAATAAGGCTGGATTACCCCTCTGGGCTTCCCTCCCTGCCTGCTGCCTCACTTACGTATGTGAACCAGTCAACCCAAACGTCTGCCTAAAGAACTGCATTTCTTTTAATTTTCATTATACAAAATAAAAGGGCAGGCAATGGCACAGTTTTGTGTCTTGATCTTGGGGACTGTTCCACAGCAATGTACGTCTGACAAAAATCACAGAGGGGACAATGAAAAGGGTGAATGTCACCATGTGGAAGCAGCGTCTTCTTTCAAAACAATACATGGGAGCAGTACTGCAGATGTGTGGAACTAATTATAGGAGGCAAGATTAATTACTCGCTTCCCCTGAAATGAGGAGCCAAAAACCACAAGGAAAAATCTGATGACATCAGAGACAGGGAATTCCACTCCCCCTTGCTCCCCTCTCCAGCAGGCACAGCAGACCCTGATGGCTCTGCTCGCCCAGTCCCAGGTAAAACCAGTTAACTCAAAACAAAGAAGCATGTGCTAGCATTGCAAAATCACGGACTATTCCTCCGCCCCTCTCTCATTGTGTAAAGAGAAAAGCAGCACTTTAAAGCCTTTATCCAAACACAAGAAATAATTCTATGATAATAATGTACAATGTTACAGTTCCCAACAATTTAAAAGCAAGAGCAAAATTTAAAGTAGTGTTTTTTTTAAGATTTTTTTTTATTGGAAAAGCGGATATACAGAGAGGAGGAGAGACAGAGAGGAAGATCTTCTGTCCGATGGTTCACTCCCCAAGTGGCCGCAACGGCTGGAGCTGAGCCAATCCAAACCCAGGAGCCAGGAGCTTCTTCCGGGTCTCCCATGTGGGTGTAGGGTCCCAAGGCTTTGGGCTGTCTTTGACCACTGTCCCAGGCCACAAGCAGGGAGGCACTATTCATGCTCTGGCTGCTCGCAAGCTCAGGATTTGTCCGCTGCCTTGCAGCAGTGGACAGGGAACTAGGATCCCCAGCAGGAAGCCTGGCCCACCACAGATTCTCCCAGACACAGCCATGAGGTTGACAGTTCCAGACACCCACGCCTCTGAGCAGACTAAGCTGGACTCCGCCTACCAACATGGTGGCAGTGGGTGCAGACATAGTCCTGAGCATGCTCAGAGCCACCTGACATCTGCCCACAGCATGATCGTTGTGGACAGAGGGAATTTTCAGATCTCACGCTTAGACAAACTCAGGATCTGCCCACCACCTGGCAGTGGAGGGCGGAGAGCTAGGCTTCCCAGCAGGAGGCCTGGCCTGGTGTGGATTCCCCTAGCCACAGCCATATGGCTGGGAGTGTCAGACACCCGCAGCTCTGAGCGATCTTACCTGGACTCCACCCACATATGTAACTTTTAAATTTTAAACCACAAGGATTAGTACAAAACAGAATAGGTTCTGGTCATTCTGTTGCTTGTGTTAAAATAATAATAATAATAATATTGTGACACAGTCATCCGACAGTTCATGTTATCCAAATTCCCTATTGCCTCTCCACCAGTGATGACAAGCAGCAGAGTGAATTCACCTAATGTTTAAAGCAAATCAGTACGATTAAAGGGCTAGAAAACAAATGTTCTGGACAAAGGTGGAAGGACTTGGGACAGCCCTCAGGGTGGGGCTTTTTCATCCCACAGAGCTGCAAGTGCACCAGGTGAAGTGAGTCCTTACTAAAGGTTCTTGATTGGCCTGGGGTGAAATGGTTTAGGGGTCAGATGAGAGCAAGGGTGAGAAGAATGACACAGCAACAGTTTTTAAATGTGAAGTTTTTTTTTCCTCAAGATTGATTAATTGATTGATTGATTGGAAAGGTAGATCAGATTTACAGAGAAGAGAGACAGAGAGGAAGATGTTCCATCCACTGGTTCACTCCCCAAGTGGCCACAATGGCCGGAGCTGAGCTGATCTGAAGCCAGGAGCCAGGAGCTTCTTCTACATCTCCCAGGGGTAGACAGAGTCCCAAGACATAGGGCTATTGCTCTCCCAGGCCACAAGCATGGAGCTGGATGGGAAGTCGAACAGCCAGGCACAAACCAGTGCCCATATGGCATCCCAGCACTTGCAATGTGAGAATTTAGCCACTGTACCACTGAACTGGACCTGCAAAGCAGACACCTTCACTGAGTTTGGAGCAAAAACAGTATTGAAAACTAGGCAGAAAAGATTAAAGTTCATGTGTGTAGTGAACAGCTTGTTCGAGTTTGCACAGGTTTTCCTTCGTTCCACCAGGAAATTTCCATGCTGGTAAACTCCTGGAAGGTCATCTGAACTCACAGATGCTCAAAGCAGGAGAGTCTCAGCTGACTGGAAGGATACAAAGCAGGAGGAAGTGAAGCATCCTTTGAGGAGGCTTTCTAGCCATTTGAGTCTATGCAAGTGTCATCATAACAGCAATTTTCATAATCAGGGCTAAAGTGACAGCAATCAACATAGCAGCGATTTCCACTTGTCGAAGTGAATCTACACTAACGTTAGCTCCCAAACCCCACTAAACGTCTATTCTAAACCAGAACAGAAGAACGCAGCAATATTCCCCCAAAGTCATACGAAAGTGTGTGTAAACCACAAAAAATAGAGTGGAATGACTTCTTGTGGGGCACAGCAGGCCGGCCCATTCTCTGGCATGCTCGCAGCTGCTCAGGCCGAATAACACACAGTCTAGTGGTTAATGACAAGGCCTGGAATCACACACGTATGCCTGTGCATGCTGTTTACAAATGACCGTGGCTCAGTTACAAGCCTCTCCACAGCATCTGCTTCCTCATCTACAAAGGAGATGGTATCATAACCCGCTTATGATAGCCAATGGAGAAGGCTTCCTCGCGTGACCCTTCTCTCTAAATGAAGCAAGATGGCAACAAGAACAATTCTGAGTTCCAAAACTGGGCGCAGGACCTGGGTTTCTGTAACAAGTAATGTTTGATACTTTCTATGTGCCAGAAACTTTCTTGTCACTTGTCGTGCACTGTGTGATGAGCCCAAGAACCCCACAAGAATTCATGTTCTCATCTTCACTGTAGGCACTGGGGGCCTGGGAGACAGAAAACACGAGCTTTCAAACAAGCACACACAGATGAAAGACAGCACTTTGCAGGCAGGCCCAGCAGCTTGCCCCAGAGCCTGTGCTCAGATACAACACTGCAGTGCCTCTGGATGAGCCACCAAATTTTTCATGCACTGCACACTCTTCTTCAAATAAAGCACGAATACAACTTTTTTCAGTAAAACATAAAATGCCTTAATCTCAGTGAGGTTGAGCTTAAATCATCTGACAAATATCTAAAACATTATGTCTTGTGGATTATAGGAATGGAACTTCATACACAATTTGATGGTATAAATGCAAATAGTTTTTATCTATTTCGAGTCTCATTCCCGTCACATCCTGTCCTATGCACTACATGTAATGAATAACCACTGACAGATCTGTTTCTCATATAGCCCTTTCCTGAATATTCCAGGTCCAGTTAGCTCACGACTTCATAAAGCCACTTCCACTGAAAGGTTAGATTTGGAGTTGACATTTTCTGACACAGACAAGTTTGATTTCTAAGTGATAGAAGACACATTTATATTAAGCCAAACTTTCCTAAGATGACAATTATAAACACTGGAAAACCATAAATATTTGAGGTGCTATTTGAAGACACTGAAGACTAAGAACACACACAAGCGAAGGGAAGGGACTGGAAATGAAGCCGAGAACTTCACAACCCAAAAGCTGAATTTTTGTGAGTTTTGTGATTTTTCTGCTTATTTGGCACTGATCGGCTAGACCTCAGGAAGAAAGCCATAAACTTACAGTCCTGGGAAGCTGACGACGGTAAAGCAGCTCAAAAAAGATGAAGCCACGTACAGGGCTCTCAACCATCTGCAAAGGGCCACTGGTGAATTTCATCAAGAATCTCAGGAAGAAATAGCACTACCATTATGCAAGCTCCTTCAGAAAATCTGAAAGAAAATACTTTACCCAAGACCTTAGGTCAGTCTGAAGCCTGACATATCACCTATAATAATACACAGGAAACATTTGGAAAGTTCCAACACTATTCTTGACTTTAAAAACAAAATCTGTTAGAAAATGATTACATAGGATCTTTCTCAGCATGGTTAATATAAAAATAGCAAAATGAAACTTTAAGGAAAAGGGAAAGGAAGGATTTCAACTCTTACCACTTAATCTGAACATTATATTGGAGGCCTCAGTCAATCTCATAGTGAAAACAAAATTAAAGAGAAAATTGGGGTATGTGTTTAGTATTGCAGTTAAGCTGTCAGATAGGACTTGTGAATCCCACATCAGAGTGTGTGAGTACAACTGGCAGCTCTAACTCCTGTTGCAGCATCCTGCTTCCGGTGAGGCAGCAGCAATGGCTCAAGTGATTGGCTTCCTGCAACCCTCCTAGGAGTATCGATTGAATTTGCAGGCCCCAGCACCAATCTAGCCCAATTCCAATTGCTGCAGGAGTTTGGAGAGTCAAATAGCAGATGCAGTTGCACTCTTTTTCTGCCTCTCTCTCTCTAATAAATAAATTCAAACAATAAAATGATCTAGGAGAATCAAAATGGCAGAATAGGGTAAGGACACATTTAAGCAAATGGAAAAACATTAGCCAGTGTGAAGCAGAGAGGGCACATTCCAGGAAATAGGAGAGGACACAGCAACAGCAGAAGGGGTACCTGGAGACTGACAGACACAGGAAAGCAATAGACACGTGGTGTGGTGTTGCAGTGACTGATACTCAAGCGGCATTCAGCAGGCAGACTGAAATGCACTAGTGGCCAGAACTCCAGCAGAAAATAAGGTAGGAAGGGGCATTCACCAGGAGTTCAGGAGGTGAACCCAAAGAACTGTCCATCCTGCTGGTCTGTTTGATCTGACCAGGAGCAGAGACAGAGCCACAGATCCCAGACGGGCAGTGCAGGAACAGGGTGGATTTCACAGCCCAGTCTGCCCCCTAGAGCCAAATTGGGTGCCATTTTGTATAGAAAAGCAAAAACTATAGGACAGTATTGTGCATGCACTGAGCTGGAAGTGAACTCATTTCTGTCTCAGCAAACTGCAACAGCGTGTCATCCTACAGGTTCCACCCAAGATAGGCCCGAGTAGCCCTCAGACCTGACAGCCAGCAGATCAAGAACTCTAGTAGTGGCACATCAGGTGCCATTTTGTATAGAGTGCAGAGACTTTAAGACTACAGGGACAACAGTGAACTGCACACGCACTGAGCTGAGAGAGAATTTACTGAGCTCAGTGCATTCCACTGGCCCCACAGAGAAAATAATACCCGCTTTGGCATCGTACAGGTCAAAATAAGTCCGTGTAGCCCCCAAAACTAACAGCCAAGGCTCCAACAAGATCAGCACCACTAACAACCTAGTTATTTAGGATACCTGGTGTCTCCCTAATTCTGGGAACCGCTCTAACAGGAGCCAGAAGTAGGAGAAAGGTTGCACAGACAATGGTGCAGCCTCAGTACAGTATCACAGGAGGTGGAGTGTGTTGAGCCAGGAGCTGGGGCTACGGAGACCATGGGGGAAGACTAACAGAAGAACCCAGACCTGGAACTTACCGGAGGGAGTGGCACAAGTGACTGCAAACAAAGAGCCATGTGCCAACCACAATAAGTAAAATTGAACTGCAGCCCTGTGGGTGAAACAGCTTAGAAAACTGCCCCAAGGAGAATCCAAACTCCTGAAAATGGAGTACCAGGACTTCTGAATGTTTTAGCAGCTAGCTACCATAAGTCATTTCCCTGCATTCTGCCATGTGCTCTCAGATCTTCCATACACAGATATCTTCTGGGTCTTCCACATACACAATTTGTTAAATAACCACCTGATTGCCTATTTGAGGTAATGACTTAAAAAGCAAATTTCTGAGCTCACAAAACTGTAAAAACTCGTGCTTGGTTTACTGGGATCATATTCTTCTTCTCTCACTCTTCATTCTACTTTTCATGGCTGGAACTTGGGTTCGTTTCCCACTAACATTTAGTTCCTCCCAATTTCGCATGGCTTTGATGGGAAATCATCAGGCATCAACCCCACATTCTCAATTTAGTTTGTTCTTTTTGTTTTTTAATCTTGAAAAGTCTTTGAAGGGTGCCCATTTTTCCTCAGTAAATGCATTGAGTGGCCTAGGAAAGCACCTGTGTGGGAGACCCAGAACGAGTTCCTGGTTCCTAGCTTTAGATCAGATCAGCTCCAGCCTTTGCTGCCACTTGGGGAGTGAACTAGCAGATGGAAGATCTTTCTCTCTGTCTCTCCTTCTCTGCGTAAAGCTGACTTTTCAATAAAAATAAATAAATCTGAGATAGAGAGGTGGGGGAGGGAGACAGAGAAGGAGAAAGAGAGAGATGGATTGAATGACTGTGATCAACACTCTCTTGGGGCTGGTGCAATAGCCTAGTGGTTAAAGTCCTCACCTTGCAGGCACCAGAATCCCACATGGGTGCCAGCTCATATCCTGGTTTCTCCACTTCCCATCCATCTCCCTGCTTGTGGCCTGGGAAAGCAGGTGGGGGATGACCCAAAGCCTTGGGTCCCTGCACCTACATGTGAGACCCAGCAGAAGTTACTGGCTCCTGGCTTTGCATCGACGCAGCTCTGGCCATTGCAGGTGCTTGAGGAGTGAATCACAGACAGAAGATCTTTCTGTCTCTCCTTCTCTCTGCAAATCTGACTTTTCAATAAAAATAAATAAATCTTTTTTTAAAATGGGGTGTCTTGAGCTTAATCGAATTTATGTTGAGAAGTGAAAGCTTCTATTTCACAGTTTTGTGCTCTAATTTTATTTTTCCACAGACTTTTAGAAGTTCCTTTGTGTTGTTCTCTGACTAAGCAGGAAGGAAAGGGGATCACCAAACTGCATTTATGGACAAACCACACTGTAAAGAATTTCTCTACAGTTGTTGTGATCCGAGACCAGTTTCATTTTCTCATCCATGAGTAGCAGCAAATGCTTTGTTGATTGGAATAACTTAACAACTATTACCTTCTTCTCGAGTAAAGTTAAATGGCTTCGGTTGCTTTCCCTAAACCCAATATTTTTATGAATATGTTTTTATGAATATGTTTTTTTTAAATCTTGTCTATGTTATCACTATCCAGCATCCAAATTAATAAGACCTTCTGTAGAAGTTTTGCAATTCCACTGAGAGCTGTCTCTGAATATGCAAACAGAAGTACCCTGATTTTAGAAATAACTATTCCTAAGTCTGAAGTTAGCTGCTACATGAAAATCTCTTTCCCACAGGAGAAATTTCCAGGGATATTTGGCTTGGTTTTGCCCTACTTGGATAAGGAATCCAAATCTGTCATAACTGATACTTGCTCAAGCTTCTACTCAAAGAGTGAGAACCATATGCATGTTATCAAGTCATTATCTAATTACCGCCGTCAGTTCCATGTGTGTGCTGGACAACGGTATGTCTGTGTACCCCAAGCCCAAGAACAAAACCTTGATGCCAACAGTTATCAGACTGCTGGGAAAATGGCAAAAGCTAAACTGTGGTAAGCTTAAGATTCAGCTGCCTACACAGCAAATTTAGAAAGCTTGGGAAAAAAATTAGTCTGTGAAAAAGTTTGATTTTATACTCCCTTAACGATATTTAGATTTTCAATATACATGCATAAATAAGTGTATCAGTTTGTTGGACAGGGCTAACATTTCTACAAGACTAATAGAAAAATGTTTTTACAAAATCAATGCCAGTGAAACTATCATTATCTTGGGAAAATAAATTTCATCTTCTCCCTTTTTAAGAAAGGTTTTTGGAAACTCAAGACAAAGTCAGAAATATGAGGAATGTGGATTTAGAACAGGAGTTTTCTTTCTTTCCCCCAGGGTCTTAGTGATCATAGGGATCCTAGAATTTCTTTTCTCCAACATCATAAGGGAGTCTCAGAAATGACGTGAAGTCAGATTGTGAGAAAGGAGGCAACAGTGAGAGCTTTCCATGGATTTTTCTCTATTCAGACAGAGCCATATAAAACTGTAAAAATCCCTGTTCCTTTTGGTTATATTCTCCCAAATGTATACTGTCACTGGAATATAAGTGCTATATTTCCCCCAAATGCAAGAAAAGTCAACTACTCAATGACATTCACTAGTTAATCACACAAATATCCAGCATTTGGGCACCCAGCAAAATTCAGTAACATACCTGATTTAAATATCTTGATGACCAAAGTTTCCTTCATATAAATTTTAAAATGACAGCAAAACCAATAGATATGTATATAAATCTGAGTATCATAACATAATATCATAAAAGCAGAAAAAATTAAATAATGCATAAATACCTTTCATACAAGTATATTCTAACATCTAAATGATAGCCACAACCACTCAAACCCCAATTCTTAAGATCTTTAATGGTGGTCATAAACTCTTACCATTCATTCATATTCACAATCTAATTTCCCTCTTTTTCAGTTGGAGTTAGTCTGGGTACACTGCATGGCCCACAGATGAATTGACCCAGCACTATTAAGTCCTGGAAATCAGTAGCCTTTCAGTTTTGTCTCTGATCTCTTGGGAGGACCCCAGTGGAAGCTGGGAGCTGCCATAAAGAAGCAGCAATTAGCATCCCCCCTTAGGATCACCATGCTGTAAGCAGCAGAGGCCGTGGGAAAAGGCTGTGCAATACGCAATGCCATGAGGTGCAAGTGCCCAGGGATCATCAAAGAAGTATGTGAGGAAGCCATCCTGGCAGTGGATTCTCCAGCTCAACATGCCCAATTGGATGCTTCAAGTGGATCAGAGAGGCTGTCTGAGCCTTGTTCAGATTCTTGGACTGAATATCTTGAATGAAACAGAATGGTCACTGAAACCATGAAGTTTCAGAATGATCTGCAATACACCAACAGTTGAAGTGCAGCATCACTTTGTACTTCGACTAAGGCGTTGTCACAATAAAAGCTTAGATGTGTGACATTGGTTGTTGGATCCAGCACTGAGCACAGGGTGAAAGGGTTTTTGCAGTGGGTTTGAAGAACTGTAACAAAATGGCTACCAGAGGATAGTTAAAATGAACCCCTCATTTTATACTGATGAAAAATTTGACAATGCTGTGTCCCCCTATTACATGAAAAAAATACACATGTGCAGACACCCATGCACACACCAAATGAAAAATGCATGGATCAATAGCTCCTCCAATCCTGTTTTCTCCACATCCCAGGGGGCTTGATATTTTTTAAATTTTCATTCATGCATTCAAAAAATATTTTTGTTTTTCTTGTTCATTTCCTCACTGACTCATAGGTCACAAAACAGCATAATTTGCTTTAGGAAGGTCTTGAATTTTTCATTTCTTTAGCAACACATTGTTCATTCAGTAGCATCTCACTTCATGTTGGGGTAAACTTTCTATTTTTCTCTATGTTGCTGATTTTGTTTTATTGATTTTCATTTACGGGGATGTATAATAACTGTGTAGAATAGACTATCACATACAGATGTGCAGATACAATGCATTGTGCATCTCTACTTCCAAATCAAAGATGGACTCCCAATGTGTGGATTCAAGTGCGAATAGGTCACCAAGTCACAAGATGGCGGCTAACGGAAGAGCCCTGGGTGTGAGCCAGGCTAGGGAGCCAGCTGTTCTAAAGAAGAACTGGTTGGCCAGGGACGATTTCCATGCTCATGAACACTGCATGCTCACTTGTCCCTGGCCTATTGGAGATGGCTTCCACAGATGTGTTGATGACAATTGGTTCTTAGTTCTTCTGTGTAGAATTCTTTGAATTCCCAGCCTGAGGCTGTTGGCTGTTCCATAAAAGAGTGTGTGTTTCCCAAGTAAGCCTGAACTGCTTGGACAAAACCCCTGCCATGTCTGTTTGTCTGTCTCTCGTGTGCTGGGAAGCCCTCTGACAGCAGTGGCTCACCCCCTCTGACAACGGGGTACTAGATGATCCAATCAGAGGGGAGGGAGCCCCGCACCAATGAAACTGTTGAATGTATCTTTTTTTATTTTGAAGATTTATGTATTTTTTTTTATTGGAAAGGCAGATTTACAGAAAGAAGGAAAAACAGAAAGATTTCCCATCTGCTGGTTCATTCCCCACATTACCACAATGGCCAAAGCTGAGCCAACCCAAAGCCAGGAGCCAGGAGCTTCTTCCAGGTCTCCCACATGGGTGCAAGGTCACAAAACTTTGATCCATCCTCCACTGCTTTCCCAGGCCAGAAGCAGGGAGTTGGATGGGAAGTGGAGCAGCTGGCATTAGAACCAGTGCCCATACAGGATCCCAGGTGTTCAGGGTAAGAATTTAGCCAATAGGCTATCACACCAGGCCCTGTTGAATGTATCTTGACAATAAGATACTGAGCTCTTTGACAATGTCCATGTCTACAGTGTCAGGATATACTTAAATAGCAGAATGACGGGCTCGTGACTGATTGTGAAGGACTATAGTATTGTAATGACGTGGGGGAAACGGGGGAGGGAGGAAGGCAGAGAGTGGTTATGGAGAGAAAAATCCTGAAGCACATATAACTGTCTCATGCAGTAATAAAATAAATCAATGATTTGTTTCAAAAAGACAAAGAGTGTATTGATCTATAGATGCCTAGGCAGATGCAGAAGTGACACCAGATTCTTAGAGCTGCGCTGTGCACAACAAACAATAGATGGAAGGCTATGAAGTGAAAGATTCTTCAACCTCAAGCAAAACTGACAGGAAGCATAAGGAAACTAAGGTATCCTAGGTTTGAATACAAAACTGTTTTTTCACTTCCAACTTGGCCTTTGGGTACATACCAGCTTCAGGGTACCAAAAGTAAGCACAGCATGAGGTGAACCATTTCACTGCTACAGCCAGTAGACTCTTGAATCCTCACCATGATTTAAGGGTATGTATACTAGGTCTTGTGAGAATTATAAGGCCCTGGACCCGGCATGGTGGTACAGTGAGCTAAGCCATCATTTCTGATAGTAACATTTCCTTTAAAAGCACAGGTTCAAGCCCTGGCTGCTCTGCTTCTAATTCAGCTTCTGCTAGCACCACTGGGACATCAGAAGATGGTTCAAGTGTTTGGGTCCCTGCCACCCATAAGGGAGACCCAGATGTGGAATTGGCTCTTGGGGTAGCCTGGCCCAGCCCTAGCCACTATAGTCACAGAAGAGCAAATAAGCAGGGGAAAGATTTCTCTCTGTGTCACTCTGCCTTTTAAATATATAAACTAAATCTTAAAAAAAAAATTCCTAAGACCTTGATTTAGATCCTCCTCTCTAAGAAAAAAAAGGGGGAGGGGGGCCTTAACAGTGCTAAAGGCTTTTACTACTAGGCCCCAAGCATCCTTTCAGTCCATCATTTAAAAAATTTCTTTGAACAAATTTGAAAAGTATATTCTGGTTCTAGACAATGAAGTGGATTATAATTTAATACATGTAAGCTCATAAAATATTTGAAGCATTGTGCTTGTTTGAATGGAGAGGGGAAAAGAGATCTGCCCAATGAAAAGAGGACTTTGAATCCTTGCATTTCTGGGAGGAAAAAAGCAGGCTAAGAAAACTACCCAGCTGGAAACAGAGATGGTTGTTCAAGGAGGGAAAGGATGGCTCAGGGAACAGAGCTAAGAATCCAGAGGGTAGAGAAGAAACCTCCCAAGATTCTTTTGGAGAGCAGGACTGGGCCCCAAAGAAAGAACCCACAGTAGAGCCGGGCCCTGCACACGCCCAGCTGCACTCATTATTGTTATTTCCCAGGAACTACTTATGTGACTATCATTGGCCTCTTTTTGAACTTGAGTGTCTGATGTGGTTATCTGTTACCACTTCTACCATTTTGTTATGGATACCGGGAGTGTGGGAGTTCACATCTTCTGATTGAACCAGAAGACCATCCTCATACCTGGACCTGATTTAGCGCATCAGCTCCTACATTTCCATCCAACACTTAAAAACAGCATCTGGAGGCTTAGGGGTATGTGGGTGTACTGGGTATTTGGGAGATATGTAAATAATTGGTGGCTCAAGGACAGACTATAATAGGCTGGGGCCTGGTACAACAGCTCTTGTGGCTAATCTTGTCTTGTAAGCTTCAGGATCCTACATAGGTCCCAGCTGCTCCACTTCCCATCCAGCTCCCTGCTTTATGGCCTGTGAAGGCGGTAAAGGATGGCCCAAAGGCTTGGGACCCTGCACCCATACCTATAAGACCTGGAAAGAAGTTCCTGACTCCTGGCTTTCGATTGGTTCAGCTCCAGCCATTGCAGCCACTTGAGGAGTGAATCAGCAGATGGAAGATGTTTTCCTCTATTTCTCCTTCTCTCTGTAAATCTGCCTTTCTCATACAAATTAATAAATCTTTTTGGGGGGAAAAAAACTGTAATAGGTAAAAGTTATCTCCAAAATTTTGCTACCTCTCTTACTTATTCCTGACTGGCCTTAGTAAATCGGTTAGCAGTCACAGAACACAGCACTTCATCCTTGAACTTCTGAGACGAGATTCTGCACTGAATATCAGCTTCTTCTAGGGTCTATGGGAACATTCTCTGTCCATTCTCAGCCCCATCGTTAAGCCCCTATCTCTGAGAAGTGTAACTCATACGCAGGGATCCTTGGGGATAAGCAACATGGTCAAATGGGATGATTACAACAAGGCACCACAAATTGGAAGGCTTAAATGACAGAAGAGTGTTTCTCACAGTTCTTTAGGTGGAGATACCCAAGATCAAGGTACCAGTAGATCCAGTGTCTAGAGTGGGCCTGCTTCCGGTTTTCAGGTGGTCCCTTGTCAAGGAATCTCTACCTGCCACAAGCAGAGAAACCAAATCTTTCCTCCCCTTGCATTGGCACAAATCCAACTCATGAGGGCTCCTCACTCTTGACTAAGGAATTCCCCAAGTCCATACCTTCAATCTCCCTATCTTCCTCTCCAGCTCTCTTTTTCTCTCTTCCTCCTGACACTGGGGGTTGAAATTCCAATACATGAATTTGAAGGGTGACACATACTCAATCCATTGCAATGAGATACCATGTAGACAGATAGGAGAAGGACACTGGACACTAATAGGCCTGATGTGTGGATGGAGAAACCATGTTAAAAGAGGATGCTTGTGGCCAAGCTGCCCCGAATTATGCTGGCTTGGGCACTCCCAGACTCCTGATCTCATTCCTGAGAAGAAAACAGAACACAGTAATGACTTGAAGCTACTAAGCTTTGACAGTTTATCACACACCAATAGATAACCAAAACATTTTCCTTACTTGCTTTCTCGCCATATTCCCTCCCAAGTCGAAATCTCTCTTTAAATCCTTCCCATAAGTTTAAGCTTCTGAGTTCCAAAATGATATGAAGATTTATACTTACAGAATTTCCCTAATTGTAGAAATCATTTTCTAAACAGTGCTTCTCCTTTTACTTTAGATAATAGCTTGCAGAACATTTTCCCACAAATATGAGAGCTCCTTATACTTTATTCTTTGAAAACACGCTGCCAAAATTGAATTTATATTTTCTAACCACAGCAAATATTGCATGTTATTCATTAACTCACAAATGTTACTTTGTTCCTATCCTTTTTGATAAATGCAGACAAAATTGCAATACGTTTTCTGACTATATTGGTCAAGATGATTTGCGATTTGACTTAAAAACTATAAATGTTATTCTCCATCTAAAGATAGATGAGATTTGCATCCATGTTGAAAGTAACCCCAGGCTACAGGGAGACCTCTGTGTAGATTGCCTAACAATTCCTATTGTTAGGCAGGTATTAGACTGGGAATTAATCATGGGATTCGCAAGAGGCACTCAGTTGGATTTCAAAATTTCTATAGCCTTCAACTATTCAATGCCTTCCACTTTCCATCTCCCAGTTCCCTTTCTGATTGGCAGTATCTACAGAAGTTACACTATGGCACCCTACCATGGCAGGTTGATTGCACATGGAGCAAGTAATTCATCTCCACGGTTTACAGAATTTCTAAGAATAGGCCTCAAATACTCTCTGATGGTCCACATTCCCAGGGCCTCATCTTATTTCAATGGTGCGGTTCTCACCTAAAACCTAAATCTGATGCTGAGAGAAAATGAGATTCTCAGAGGTCTTAAAAGAAAAATGAGTAGCATACATTATATTTTCCAGAAATGGCCATAGAAATATTTTAAACTCCACAATTCTTTCAGAAGTTGCCATTTCCCACAGCAAGAAGGGAGGTCTCTTTCTAGTTCTCTTTTGATGGGGTTAGCTTTTATGACTACCTAGAGAGAATAAGGCAAAAGTAATGGCTATGCCTTTCAAAGCTAAATCAAACAAAGGAAAAATGGTCTCTCTCTCTCTCTCTCTCTCTCTCATAAATCCCTGCATATGTAATCCAGAAATTTGCCTTTTTAAGTGTATTTATTTTACTAATTTGAAAGGCTGAAAGCCTGACAGATTCTCCATCTTCATGTTCACTCCCCAGATGCCTGCTAAGGCCAGAGTTGGGCCAGGTTAGAGGCAGGTCTGGGGTTCACTGCGCCTTTCCTTATTGCCTGACAGGGACCCACATGCTGGTTTCATTACCTGCTCCCTCCCGGGGCACACATTAGCAGTGATCTAGATTGGAAGTGGAGCTGGGACTCAAACATGAGAGTTCTGATAGGCAAGGAAGGAGCCTCGAGTGACAACTGCTACATCACACACCGTACCATGTGCCTCTGTGTCGTCATTTCCCTCGCCACCCTTAGCTTTCTCCTCCCTCAAGATGGTCACATTGGAACTCAGTCACTATCCTGTAAGAAGCCCAAGCTACACAGAAAGCCGCACATGTGGTTTGTACACAGTAATCTCAGTTCCAAACTAGAGAATTCACAAGCTGCCTATTATGGTAACATCCAGAATTCAAACTGCCCCAGCTGATGCCAAGCAAGATAGAGGCAAGTTATCTCCCCAGCATTTGGCCTGAATTGCAGATTCATGAGCAAAATATAGGTTGCCATGGTTATAAGCCACTAAGTTTTAGCAAATAGTTGACTTTGGAGATCAGCAGAATGGCTATTTTTCTTCTTCCCATTCCTAAAACATAAATATCACTATTACAATCTATGTTGTATTCTTGGAGGAAGAAAAGTTTTTTGTGAGGATCACCTCATCCAGAAATCTATGAGAGTCACCTCCCAGTGCTTTCCAGAACTAAAAATAATCTCCCTGCTTATTGCTGATGATAGCTGGAGTGGTAGGAGCTGAAGCTAAGGTGTGAGAATGGGCAGTCAGGCCCACCTCACCTGCCAACATCCCTCTGCAATTGCTGGAGTTCTATTCACAAGGACAAGTGTACTGACCCCGTTAATTCATAGAATACCTATGGGCTACAGAGAGTGCTCGGTGCTGTTCCATGTTCTGAGCACATGTCAGTAAGAGAAAAAGTTCCCACACTAACGGTCATTGTGCATCCCCTACAGGACAAACAGCACGAACAGGGAAAGGAGGTAGGGCATCAGAAAGGACATTGCTGAGAAGAAAACAGAGCAAGAAAGTGATATAGGAATAGAAGAGTGAGAACAATTTTAGACACGAGGAGATGGCCTGTAAATAAAGTCTCAAGAGAAAAATATCTGAAACCATAGTTTTTTCATAAAACATTTTCACAAACATTGAAAAGACCTACTCCTGTATAGAAATTCAAAGGGATTGTTTTTTGCAGCAAATTAAACTTTTCATTTCTGTGAACTTTTGAAGTAATAGTGTATGGTAGATGAAGAAGTGGTTGGAGAAATTTCATGGAAGGAAAAATACAACGAGAGACCTAAGATCATTGCCAGTGGTAAGCTCTCATCACAGCTTGGACTCAAAACCATGGTAACCAGAGGAAAAGTTGATTCTAAGCACAATGTGAAGTTGTGCTTGAACCCACTGGCCCAGTCCTCTGGGATTCCATGACCTCCAGGAAGAACCCTAGCTAGCTAGAGTAAGACAGAAATTCCTAAATCTATAAGCCTCCCAACAAGAAACTCTGCTAATGAGGAGAAAAGGGGGTTACATCCCCTTTCTCTTCCTACGTATCATCCATCCTCCAAGCCCCCAAAAAATAAAGGTTTCCCAGCACTTTTTACTCTGAAATAAGCTGCAGTCTCTGGAAACATCACCAGAAGAGTGTAAGTCACTTCTTTCTTAAAGGATTTGAAAGTAAATTGTTAGTTGGCACCCCAATGTTTCCAAAAACATTAGTGCTTATATCCTGAAAGCAAGGATGTTCTCTTAAGTATTGTAGATGTCACCTCCAAAACCATGAAAATAACACACACATTGTTAGTTATAATCTTCAGACCCTACTCAATTTTTTTTTATCATTGAATACGGGCAATTTCTGAAGAAACAGTATGTTCTTTCAGCATTTTTGTATTCTTATTGTTCGAGTTCTGGCCAACACTCCGGGTATCTGTAATACATTAGTGAACAAAGCTGATGGAGATTCCTGCCTTCTGGAAACTCGCGATTCAGCTGACAGATGGAGAAAAGCAGATAATATGGATGATTGCTTTTAAACCTTACAGCATGGTGAGTAAATTTCAATTAAGTAAACAAATTCTATGGGGAAAGCATAACAGATTCAAGGAGACTGCAGTGGTAGAGGAAGCTGGGTGAAGCTTAAAGCAGGGGGACCAACTTGACCTCATTCAGTGGGTACTTCTACAGTGTGCACAGAAGGAAACAAAATGTTTCACTGTATTTAGACTATGCTGGGTGAGTTACGCAGGATGCAACAAGCAAAAAGGTGAGGTCAGATAGCAATGGTTTTTAGGTCTTTATAGAGAACTCTTGCATTAAGAATGAAATCAGAGGCCAGCATAGTGGCATAGACAGTTAATCCTCCACCTGCAGAGCTACCATTTTACACCTGAGCTTAGCCAAAAGAGCTTAGCGACAGAGCTAGCATTCTATGTGGGCTTTGGTTCTAGTCCCAGCCTTGCATCCCTGCGCCCACGTGGGAGACTCAGAAAAAAGCTCCTGGCTCCCAACTGTGGACCAGCCCAGCTCTGGCCATTGCAGTCATTAGGGGGTAAACTTGCAGCTGCAAGCTCTCTCTGTCTCTCCCTATCTTTGTATCACTGATCTTCAAATAAAATAAACTTAAAGAAATGAAATCAGGAATGGTTCCATAATTTTTAGCTAAGTGGTTCCATGAAGTGAAAACAAGGTTCTCTGACTGCAAGTTTAAAAGCAGAATGTCGGGGGAATAACTGGCAGACTAGTTAAGATATTTTAATGAACCAGGTAAATGACTAAGGTAGCTCGCCAATGATAGCTGCAATAAGTAAAAAAGATTCCCATGGAGTACATTGTGAGTGATATAACACAGGAAGATGTAACTACTGCTCCAAGAGAGAGAAGGCTCTTGAGACCTTCAGGAGGCGGTACTGTCAAACCAGGAGAGGCCAAGCCTCTACGCGAGTGAGCTCAGTGGAACATCTGTGGCTGTGTAGTCGTCCAGCAAAGATAGCACCTTGCAGCAGAGACCTGAGGCCAATGATGCCAGAACTCCAGGGATCAAGAACACAGAAACCACATGCAGCTTTTGGAAACTGGCATCATGAGTCTGCTACAATTAATCCCAGTACTTGAAAGGTTTACTATGATACTCTTAATCCTGAATTCTGCAACAAAATTCTTGAGTCAAGGTTCCCTACCGGCAAAACTTCAGAACTTCCTTGGGATTTTCTATTTTTATTCCAACCAAAACATTGAAAGTATGGGAAGAGGAGGAGGAAGCAGAGAAGAAGAAGGAGAATGAGGAGGAAAAGAAAGACCTGTACAAAACACAAAGCAGAAATTGAAAACTTCAAAATATGAATCAGCTCCATTAAGAATGTTCTCTATCACCATCTGACTTCTAACTTCCATCACTGCAGATTCTTCCTTTAACTGTTTCCTTTAAGATTTATGTATTATTATTGGAAAGTCAGATTTACAAAGAGGAGAGTCAGAAAGATCATCCACCCACTGGTTAACTCCCCAAGTAGCTGCAACAGCTAGAACTGAGCCAATTCAAAGCCAGGAACTTCTTCAAATCTCCCATGTGGGTGCAGAGCCCCAAGGCTTTGGGCCATCCTCTGCTGCTTTCCTAGGACGCAAGCAGGGAGCTGGATGGGAAGCGGAGCAGCTGGGCTACAAACTGGCATAGATATGATATCCAGGGGCATACAAGGCAAGGATTTAAGCCACTAAGCTACCGTGCCAGGCCCTTCAAAGACAGTAACTGTCAATGTTCCCAAAAGCCTCTTTTGAGAGATGAAAATTGCAAGAATTATCTTCAAAGTTACACTAAGTTTCAATGAGATGAAATGAGGAAACAGCCAAGTGGTTTAGAATCCTAGCTTCAGAATTAACATTCCCAAGCATAAAACTCATTCTTCATTTTTTCTTTCCCTCTGTATCCATTCAGTCATGAGATATACGCTAATATTTCTTTCTGTGATATTTCACAAATGTTTTTTCTACTTTTAACTATCTTACCAGAGACCACAGCTTCCTTCTTTATGCTAAAACTGCAGTGGTAGTTTCAGATCTTCCATTGTGTCTATTTCAGACTCTCTATCCTGCTTGTCAATTATTCTTCCTAACACAGCATTTTCACATGGTGGCTACCCACTTCCCTAATTCCCCAGCGCCTACCAACCAAATTAAACTCAAAAGCTTTCCATAGCTGCCCCCTTGTGGCCACCTGCTGACTCAACTTGTGCTGGATTCCAGACAGGACAAGGGGCAGACATTTTTTATCCAAGATGGAGTACTCTTTTAGATTCTGAAGATGGAAAGTTAAGAAGCAAGAAAAAAGCCTTTACATTTGCAGCTATGGGGGGGGGGGGGAAACACTAGAGAGAATTAACTTTACCCCCCAAAGGGGACATTAACACTTTCCCAAAGGTCTGTTTTAGAAGTAGCCCCATGGATTAAGGACTTTTTTCTACAGTGATTCTACCTTTGACTGCTATACCAACAGTGGAATTTCCTATCCAAATGAATCAATATGATCCCTGAGTTACAATCAATTCCATCCCCTGACCTCATTTCCTCAAGGTATAATTCTACAAATTTAGAATCCATTCTGGGAATGGAACATAAGATAAAAATAGCAAAATTGATCAGAAAATAAACTTTCAAAAACACACCAGATCTGCTTTTACAAACACTGAGAATGTAAAACAAATATTTAATGTCATTTCTTAAATGTTCCTTTGTGGGATAGTTTTCTTTTTGTGGTCTGGAAAAGTTAACGTGTCTTAAAATATAAGTGTAAAGGGTTTTAATGTGGAACTATTTTGGTCTATTTCAGCTGAGGTCTTAATACAAGAAAGTGCCAATTATGCTGGCATCCAAAAATATAATCAGGTATCACAAATGCACAATTAGCAAAGGAAGTAAGTGAGAAACTACTTTCATTTGACCCCTCAGCCCTGCCGTGTATACAAGGCAAAAGTGGGAGAGCTGAAGAGAGTTGGAAATCCCAGAATTCCTTTAGAGAGATTGTTGCAACTGTGGGAAGCCTTGTGCAGCCCTCACTTTGACAGATCCGTGGGAGCTTTGGATTCTCCCAGACTGAAGCCTGATCGAGGAGCCCTTGGGGCTCTTCGGAGGGTTTGAAATGTGTGCCTGAAGACTGAGGGCCAAGTGGGCTACCATCTCTGATTCATGCCAGAAGGATCAGAAAGGCAAGAGCTTGGCAGGGTTGTAGGCTCAAAACTGTAATTTGAAAAATAGGTGTGGGTCATGAGCAAGCAAGTATTTGAGTTGATTATGGGCCGCCTCCAGGAGAAACCAAAACACCAACAGGAAGATGCTGGAAAAGCTGCTAAGAATTCTGTGAAAATGATGGCTGCAGCCCAGCTGATTGTGGCCAGGGATGTCTTCACCCACAAGGAAACACTCTGTACAAGACCCGACACACTGCTGTGGATGGGGGGGACCAGCTTCAAACACTCCAAGGCACTGAGATGTTGCTATGGGCCAAGAAATATTTTCTCAAGTCGTAGACAACAAGAAGGATCCCTTGTACCCCTCTTAGCTCTCCCCTCCCTCCTTCTCAATTAACTCTAGCGGAACAACCCAGAAACCAAGGTAGAGGGAACCAAGGCAGAAGCCACCACAGGCCCAATAGCCTGGCTGCTTTTGACAAGATGGGTTTCTAAATTGAAACACTTGCTGATCAAAAACAATTCACGGGGTTTATCTAACTCAAAGGCCCAAAGAGTCATGAGTATACTCCTTTGAAAGCAGAAAACAACTCCTCATTTGCAGCTTCAGCGTCAGTGCTCACCGATGGTAAGTGCTGGCTGTGGCACAGCTTTCAGGTAGTTCAACAAGAGTTTTACTTAAAGTCTCTTGTTCTTCCATTTGAGTGAGAGTGACATATTTCGAAGAGTTAACATTTACAATTGCTTACTCAATTGTCATTCCAGATATGCTTTAACATAAGGATTAATGCACCGTAAAAGTTAAATAAAAATGCTGATCAACTAGAAAATGTCTGTTCCTACATCCTGAGTTATGAAAGATTCATGCAATGAACTCAAGATTTGGAAATTTATAAGGCTGTTTCTCATTGTGTTTGAATGGCCGGTTTTCTCCCCACTGAATCTGACTGAGCATGGAAAAACAAAATCTGCTTGGTTTATCTGTACCTTTTTTTTTTTTTCAAAAAAAAGTCCCCTTAAATCTGGAAATACAAACATAAAAGAATGTATCATTCTCATTGCAAAGCTTTAGTTAACTATAGAATGGATCTTGTGTCAATAGCCTTTTAATATGATTTGCCATTAATTAAGGTATATACAACATATTCTAACTCCAATCATTGTTGGAGCCAGAAAGTGCACGTGTGTCACACACACCTTGAAGGCCACAAGAAAGTCAGGGATCACTCCCGTCAGCCCTGAAGTTGGTGTACCATTTAGCAAGCACCCACCTAATGAAAGGATGGGTAGCTTGCATGCGATGACACTGAGTATTGTAAATGACTGTGCAGGGCAGTTTGGTTTTCACATAATATTTGTTATCCAATTTGACAAGTGAAAAGAGAAAATTGGTTTATTTACATGTGCTATTTTAAGTAACTTTACTTTTCACAAATGAATACTACTCTATCTGAAATCTATGCAGCACTTGCTCATCTTCTAGTCTATAACACATGCAAGGAAAAGAATCCAGACCCTTTTTCCTGAACCATGCAAAGACATGTGGGGTATTGATTGGACCACCCTACAGTATAGGAGGGAATAAATAACTACAGTTCAAACCAAAATAATCATAGGAGATGAGGATAGAAGGGCAAAAATGTAGCCTAAATACAAAGATTTTCATTTGTACTTATTATCTAAAGTAACAGGGTTGTGATTTATCAGCTTGCCCTACTGCTAAAGAGCAGATAAAATACATGGAAACAACATGTGTCTGCCTTTGGAATCAAGCAGTATAGGACGTGACACTTCAGAAAAGGTTATCAGCGAGAAACTTACAGGCCATCCAGCTCACTCCTGTCACAGTGCAAGAGGGAAAGGGATTCCAGAACAGGGTGATCGTCCCCCTTAAGATGCAAAGTGGAAAATCAAAGGCTTTCGTAGTTGGAATTAGGGGCAGGGTAACATAAAAGAGACATGCCCAAAGAGCAAGTCAACTTCAAACTCCATAGAACATTGCCTTGTTTGAGTACTAAACAGGGCCTAAGGAAGTCAGTAAAGGCAGAGAAGGAATCATGTGAATGGAGCAGGAGGAATCATCCCTGGAGCTCCTGCAGGGCTAGGACGAGCTCCTGTTCCCAACAGCTGGAGCGCAAAGACCTCTTAACGCAAGGCATGTTAAGAAGCGTGGTGCCTTATTACTGGTGCCAAATCAGGCATAGACTACAGGCTACTCCAGACCTGCCTAAGAATGCTCAAAAACCTGCCTGCAAAAGATCAAACTGATGCCAACCAACTTAATTGCACCCAAGAGCAAAAAGCAAAAAGATTTAAAGAAATACTAAAAATAAGATAAAATCCAGCACTCAACATTATAAAATGCATAGTATCTGACATTTAATCAAATTATCAGGCATGCAAAAAAGAAAAAAAAAACTTGTAACCATTGGGGGCAATAGCGGGGGAGGGCGAATTAGTATGAAGAATCTTAAGCATAATTTGTGGTAGTTTCTGTTCATTTCCTGGAGGAGTCAAGGGACAGCATAGAGATCACAGGGTGGGAAATGAAGAAGCTTCATGAAAGATTCAAGATACCAGAACCTATGCACAACCCAGAAATGAGGAGGTCATGTCCTGCTGCTGCTTTTGAATAAAGAAGATATGAGATCTGCTTTCAGTGTGTGACCCAGAGCTTGCATGATTGTTTGCATATGGCAAGCCATGAAGAAAAAGGAGTCTAAAAGCTCCATTGTTTTTTAATTAATGTAACTTGGGAAAGAATGTTATCATAAACCAACAAAGGAAAGTAGATGCTGATAAGATCTGGCTTGCATAGGTTGAGCGTGAGGTCATTGTGGGGCATATCTAGTCAATGGGGCCATAGAAGACTGGAAAAAGAGGGCAAGGCAGAGGGTGCAGCGAAAGTACTCTGGGCTCTTAGCTGCTTTTCAGAATCTGAACCCTCAAGGCCCACATTTTTGTGGCTATCATAAACATTGCTGAAACATCTGCATTTGAGCCAAAGAGGGAATATCATTTGATAGCACAGCTCTATGTAAAAACTAGGTTTGATTCTGAATAATTTCTCCAGTGGCAGGAAACTTCACATGACATTGAGCATCTCAACCTGTGTGGCAACAATGATTTCAAGCTGAATACCCTCCCAGGTATAGTCCTTGTATTCCAACCGAGTGTTCCAGAGGGGGGAGATGGATATCCCAAGCCAGGGCCTTGCATTTACTCTCTGGATCACTCACCAAATGTGTCCTACTTCACTTGAGAGGCAAATGCAGAAACCCCATTGCCATTCCTGTCTACAAAGCACCCACAATAGTTTGCTTCAGTCGCTCATGCTGTTTAGTCCACATTGTAGGGATAAGAAGCACTATGATCCCTCAAGCTTAGTTTCATCTTAACAATATTTCCCATGGAAGACATTTACATTACCTTTTAATGGGAATTGGCCTGGGGTTAGGCAACTATAAACTATATTTATTACTGACAGCTTCCCTTGTAATCCTGCATGCTGTTTTATGCATGTTGGAAGTACTCTGAAAGGGGACCTATAGACTTTTTTAAACTATCAAAGAACAACGGCACTAAACAAAGGTTAAAAAGACCTATGAAATTCATTGTCTTATTGTGAAACTCTTCTTGGATGCATAAATGTATGTGCAATATTGAACAACCAGAAAGGCATAAGATCGCTTGTAGGATGAATGGATGGCATGCGTAAGGCATGGTCCTAGGCACCTCACATCTACTTTTGGATAATGAGCCATAGACACGTCACTCTCCAGTACATGTTCCCAGTCTGTTTCCCTCAGGCATAAATGATATCTGATGTTATCGCTTCTGTTTCCACTCTTCTTGTCAATTAGTATCTGTCTGTCTTGCTGCTAAAGCTTCACACCTGGTGCAGTGCCTGGCTCATAAAAGAAAGTCAATAAAGATGCCCAGGATTTATCTGTGAATAAATGAACAAATGAACAGAAACAAGAGAGCAGTTCTGCAACTAAAGTACATAATGTTATGGGCTCTTTTCAAACTCCATCTTAACCATTACTAGGTAACTAGAAATGCTATCTACACAAACCACATCCTGGGCAAAGCCACTTGGATGCTTTCCCACTTCCTCTCATCCATGAGTTCCCTCACCACCACACTAGGTTCTCTGTGTTTTTTCCTCCTTTGACCCCAGGAGCCAGCTCACATGCCCCCTTTGCACACCCTTGCCGCATAAATTGTCATTCAGGCAATTGTCATTCAGGCAACCACCAGAACGACCCTCTCTGAAACAGCAGCAGCCACCAGGATCTCTAGCAGACAAAATTCTCCATCTTGCTACCCAAAAAGGCTAATTCATAGTGCAACCTCATCAAATACACATGTATTCAAAAGAGTAAAAGATCAGCTAAAACTTATCCAGAAAAGCATCATGCCAGGCATATGTGACTTAAGCTGATGTCTGAAGGATTAGGTGGCAAGGAGTTGACACCAGGCCCTGTTCCTGCAGAAAACTTCACACAACACAGATCAGCATTTGTAGCAGTCTCTGGCTGACACACAAAACTGCCCAAAAAGGGAATTGGAGCTACTGTTTAAACAGGCCCATAAGGATTGTCAGCACTATGGGTCCATTCACACCTTAGTTCAAATAAAACTGAACTTTAAATTCTTTGAGTGAACTTCATCGCCTCTCAAACACTTATCCCTTCAGCACACTGTGGCATATCCCCTAATTTAGGAATTTTTAGAAGGTGCTAAAGGGCCTGGAGGAGGATATTCAATTGCACAGCCCTAGTGCCTCCTTGCTCTGGGACTCTATAATGACAGCAATACTAATATTTGGCTTTTGATGAGGATTTTCCATACAAGATATCTCAAAACTCTTTATATATTGTCTATAGAATTCTTACTGAAATCCTGCATTTGAAAATGCTTCAGACAGCCTTCTGCCCTTCCAACATTTCCTCAAGTTCTAGTTCCAAACTACTCCTCTATGTGACAGCACGGCCCCTGAACAACTAAGTAGTTCTCCGAATCCAGAGTTTCTGTACCCATGAGTTTACGCAAACACAGATGCAACCAGCTATGGCTGAAAATACTAGAAAAAAGAATTGCATCTGTACTGGTTATATGCAGACCTTTATCATGTAGTTGTTGCCTGAACCCATCACATAGCAGCTATGTTGCATTTGGTATTGTTAAGTAATCTAGAGATCAACGAAAGTACATTAGAGGATGAGCACAGGATATAAGCAAACACTATGCCCTTTTATACAAGCAACTGGAGCATCTGAGGATTTTGTATCTGGTTGGAGAAGGGTCCTGGAATCAATCTTCCTGAAAAATATCAAGAAAAGACTAAATTTCTGGTGGATTATGATCTATATACCAAAGCATTTTTGTGGGATGGGTAACACACCATAAAAGAAAGAAGACAAATAAGTGAAATGAAAGTGAATTTTTTTTTAAAGATTTATCTATTTTAAAAGAATTACAGAGAGAGAGAGAATCTTGCATCCACTGGCTCACTCCCCAAATGGTCACAATCCATATGGCTGGACCAGGCCAAAGCGGGGAGCCTCATCCAAGTCTCCCACATGGATGGCAAGGGGCCCAAACACTTAGGACATCTACTATTGCTTTTTTCTAGAACATTAGCCTGGAGCTGGATCAGAAATGGAGCAGCCATGATATGAATCTCCGCCCATGTGGGATGTCTACATTGCAGGCTGTAGCATTTCCTACTACACCACAATGCCAGTGCCAGAAAATGAATAAATTTAAAGTGTCGGTGAAGAGTAGAAAAAAAGATGCAAGTTCCAGATCACAAAAAGAGTGCTGGCTGCTAGTCACTGGTGTCAGGAGAGCTGCCCTGTGCAACAGGTAACCAAAGCTGCCTTCAGTGTCATAGTTCTTGGGATTCTGGGACATGCAAAATTTAACACTATGAAATAAGACTGAATGGAAGTGAACTCTGATTTCTTCTGTCGTCTCATCAAACCTGTGTTATCCACAACGGCTAAGAGCACAGCAAATGCATCCCTTCTGAAATTGTTTCTGATGGTAATTCTCCTAAACATGCCCTCTCCACTCTTCCTAACCCTCTTTTCATTTGGGCTGGGAGATGCCTAGCACCTTCCCTGTCAGATCTCAACCATGGGCACATTATTCTAACCTCCTCCCTCCTGACACCTTCAGCCTCAGCATGGCCCCGCAGCGCCCTCTTCTCTCTGTCCTCAAAAAAAGCAGCTGGTATCCTTGTTGCAAATTCCACAGCCTCACCCTCTCCACCCCACAGCTCGTGCCAGCAACTTAGCTGGTAGTTCTAAACTACAGCACTCTTCCAAATGCGTGCACTTCAAAAATCAAATTCCTAAAATCTGTTTTTAGATACTTGCTGTAATTTTCTCAGCAAGGTCATCTCTGTCCCTCTCTATATGACTAGTAAGGTGAGACAGACACATGCTGTTGAAATAGACATGTTATTTAAAACAAATATTTCCTTACCAAGGGATGCTCAGTTGTAATTGTTTTTACTCTACATAAAAGATAGACTCTATTTTTTCCATTCCAAAGTTTGGGCTATAATTGTGAACATCTTATTTTGACAATGAAATACTAATTTTGATTTTTTTTTTCTTTCAAGAATTTTTTTTTTAGTTCTTTCATGAAAAGGCAAACAGAAACTACAATTTCCCTCCAGAACTGAATGTTTTCTGTCAAGCCCCTTGCTTCACACACAACCCAGAATCATGAAATGTGTCTGGCTCCTTTTTAAAAGAAATACTGCTTTCCTCTCCCTCTTACCACCAGGTCCTCCAGGCAATCATTGCGCCCTAGGGATCAGGAAGTTTCCACATCTCTGTTGCCTGCTTTAGCTCTTGAAGCAAGGAATCTTTCTAAATTATGCAGCACTTATTGCAAAGGTTAGGTAAAACATTGTCATTTCTCAGGACAGCAATCCTCAGGGACTGTAGTGACTTCTTACTTGTTGTCACTTACATACTTGGCTTGATATTAAGATCAATACAGCAGAAGCTACGCTAATAGAAAGCAATGCTAAGCCTGTGAATGAAACTAACTTCTTTTGTATCTTTCTGCCAGTAAATCTCCCTGCCTTCTTAAGTTATATTTTGTCACTCAAAAAGCCACTTCCTTAGAAAAGTATCAAATCGGACCCAGCACAATGGCCTAGTGGCTAAATCCTCAACCTTGCGCATGCCAGGATCTTTTATGGGCACCAGCTCTAATCCCAGCGGCTCCACTTCCCATCCAGCTCCCTGCCTGTGGCCTGGAAAGGCAGCAGAAAGACCAAAGTCTTGGGACCCTGCACCCACTTAGAAGACCTGGAAGAAGTTCATGGCTCCTGGCTTCAGATCAGCTCAGCCCTGGCCATTGCAGCCATTTTGGGGGTGAACCAGCAGATGAAAGATCTCTATCTCTCCTTCTCTTTATAAATCTACCTTTCAACAAAAATAAATACATCTTTAAAAAGTGTATAAAAAAGAAAAAAATATCAAATTGATCATGCCAAAGACATGGAGTGAGTAATCAAGTAAGAATAAAAACATCTTTGTTCTAGTCCAGAATCAGCCTCTAACTAGGAATTTCTAATTCCTCTGAGTGTCTATTTGCTCACTAGTATAACAAGCAGGGCAAGCTAGATTGTTACTACTCTCTTTGTAAATCTTACTATTCAGTTGTTCAGTTCTATTGAAATATTTTCAATGTATATGTATATATATATGCATGTGTATACATATGTACGCACATGTATATATACACATTTTATATATATATATGTATCTATAATAGGCATAGGATATATAAAAGGCATAAGTTATATAAAACTATGTTAGATATGAGGATATATAAAACACTATAGCCTCCAGGACCCCATAAAATATGTGAACCAAGATCCATAGAAGATGGGGAACTTGAAAGACATACGTAGGAAATCCTCACTTCTCCTGGAGATGGGAATGAGGCTGTCTATGATAGATTCACCGAAGGAGAGATGATAATGAATTGGGCCATGAGGCTTAAAGAGTGGTCCAGTCAAGAGGCCAGCAATGTGCATAGTAGCCTTAACTTCTGCCTGTGGCACCAGCACCTCACATCAGCACTAGTTCAAGCTCCAGCTGCTCCACTTCTAATCAAGCATCACGCTTGTGGCTTGGGAAAGTAGTAGAAGATAACTCAAGTCTTTATACCCCATGTGGTCCTTTGGAGAGTGAAGCATTCCAAAGCATTCATTCCTCTCTCTGTAACTCTGTCTTTCAAGTAAAAATGGAATAAATTTTAAGAAGAGTGATACAGCAAAAAAAAAAAAAAAAAAAAAACAGAAGGAAAGATTAAAGAACTGATGGTAGAGAAAATTCCAAACAATAAGATAATATATTGTAAGTGCCTTGATTTTTCTAAATGCACATGATAGCATTTTTAGAGATTAGGAAGAAGTTTAGATTAGCTGGAACTCAGTGCATGGAAAGAAATGATAGCAATAAGCCAGAAAGGGAGAGTTGGAGCCATGATGTATAGAAAAGCTGTGAGCTTCAGGGTTTGGGATTTTTCCAGGACAATGAGAAGTGGCAAAAGTTTTCATTAAAGCAGGGGAATATTCTGGCAATAGGGTGGAGTTCATCTAGCAATGGCAGGATCATTTGGAGTGTTTCCATAAAAGTCTAAGCAAGAGATAAGGAGCATCCAAAATATACGAGTGGCAGGAGGATATACGGATGGAACAGAAATGAGAGATACATTTGAGCAGTAATTGACTTTGGTGATTTGGGAAGGAATTAGACAACCATTGGGTGAAGACCCCACTCACCAGGACAGCACAAGCAGAATGGACAGTTGAGAAAGGTACAATAATATGATCAAATCCTAAGATACAGTGTTTAAGTATCCACGGAACATGCAAACAAATATGCACTTACAGCATTGCATAGTCTACTCAGAAAATCTGAATGTCAACTTGGACATCAATTGTAACACCCAAAAGGCAGCTGAAATCATGAAGCTGTGAAAGTGATCTACCCCAGGAAAATACAGTGAGAACGAAAGGTGGGGAAAGATGGAACTTATAGAATGTTAACATCAGATCTTAAACTGTTTTAGGTAAAAGACCATTCAAGAACTTAAAGGAAACCTGAGCTCTAATGAGTGAAGTAAGAAAGACCTAAGGACCAGTAAGAAGGGAAAAGAGAGAAGAGTGGCCTCAAACCCGTGCTCCTTATTCAGGAAGGACAGAATGCACTGATTTAAACAGTAAGCTCCAGTTTACCAGCACCAGTTAAACTATAGGAAACTGAGACTCAAGGTCCTCTGACTCTGACCTGCTGATGAACACCTAGCTGCATTCCAGTATCCGCCATTCAGTGATCCCGCATTGAAAGACGGAGATAAGGAACAAGAGAAATTATTGTGAAGTTTCTTTATCCTGGATATTGGGGAGGATGTTTACTCCCACTCATTTTAACAACCACATACCAGAAGTTCCTCAATATCTGACCTAAAGTAAACACACCTTTTTATGATTTATTTTACTATGCTTCAATTTTTCATGAAGCCTCCATTGAGTCTGAAGGCTGGAAGGCTGTGATTGAGTAACAGGAGAGCTCAAATGCCCAGACAGGACGATAACACTACTTGTTCAAACAGACTTCTCCTATGGGATCCACAGTGGCCAGCAGAGAGGAAATGATGTCCCTTAGAAAGTAGTGAACTGGTTAAAGTTAAACTCACCTCAGTGAAGGAATATGAGACATTCTCAAACGGTTGTTTGAGAAAGTGTTTTCGAGAAACTCAGTATTCAACTTGACTCATTTGGTGTCTGCAGATCGAAACATTGGGAAAATCTGCTTTTTCTACTTTAAAACTTCTCAGATAAAATTATTGTAGATTGAATATAACCTGAAACATTGAGTAGGTGACTTTATTTTTAGGGGTGGGTATTTGGCTTAGCAGGTAAAGATGAATGCTTTTTATGGAGCTGGTATAGTGACATAGTAAGCTATTCCTCTGCCTGAGTCCTGGCAGTCCATATGGGTACCAGTTCATGTTCTGACTGCTCCACATTTAATACAGCTTCCTGGGAAATAGGTGGAGCATTGATCTAGTCCTTATGGCCCTGCAATCAGGGAGATCCAGAGGAAGCTCCTGGCTTCAAATCAGTTCAAGTCCAGCCATCACAGCCGTTTAAGGAATGAACCAGTGAATGAAAGGCCTTGCTGTGTTTCCTTCAACATTTCAAATAAAATAATAAATAAATAAATCTTTAAAAAAACAACAACAACAACTGCATTTCACACAAGAATACCTGAGTTCAAATCCCAGTTCCACTCCATATTCCTGCTTTCTACAAGCACATACCCCAGGAAGACAGCAAGTGATGGCTCGTGTGACTGGATGTCTGTCACCCACAAGCCACACCAGAAGGAGTTTTCAGCTCTCAGCGTGGACCCAATCCAACACCTGCCACTGTGGGCATATGCAAAGCAAACAATATTTGAGGCTATATTCTTTCTCTCTCCATATCTTGACTTTTGTCTATACCTCTCAAAAAAGTTAAAAATCATTAAAAAGCCAATTACTTAAAAATATTTGAAATGTTTATTTTTGAATATACACTTGAATGTTAACATGCATGTGATCTACTTGACTCTGTTCCTAAGGCTAATTGCAAATCATTTAGTGTCAAATGAAAGTGAGAAACTTTTTACAAAATGTTTTTGCCCAAAAGCCTAATATTAAGTGTCCTTATCTAATAAAAGGAGAATCTAGAGAATCAAGATGACAGAATAGGGTAAGCACACATTTAAACAGATGGAGAATCATTAGCCTGGGTGAAGCAGAGACGGCACATCCCGGGAGGGACAGCTGGAGACTAACAGACATGGGGAAGCAACAAAGATAGCAGGTGGTGTTGCAGTGACCAGATACCTCAGTGGCAATCAGCAGTGATCCAAGCTCCACCAGTGGCCAGAGCTCCACCAGCAGCCAAGTGGGAAGGGGAGTTCAGGAGGGGGATCCAGGTAAAGAATTGCCCATCCTGTTGTTGTTTGATTCAATCAGGAGCAAGGACAAAGCAGCAGATCCCAAATAGGTAGTGTGTTAATTCAGTCCATTTCATATCCTAGACTCCCTGCCAGAGCCACATTGGGTGCCATTTTGTGTAGGAGGCAAAGGCTGTGGGAAAGGAAGGACAACAGCAAACTGTACATGCACTAGGCCAGGAGTGAACTCATTTCTGGCTCAGTGCATTGCACTGATCCCACGAGAAAAAACGGTACTGACGTGGCATTCTACAGGTTCCATGGAAAATAGGTATGGGTAGCCCCAGACTTAACGGCCAGCAGATTCAGAGCGCCACCAGTGCTATGCTGCATATCATTTTGTACAGTGTGGCAAAGGCTGTGAGACCGGAGGGACAACAGTGAGCTGTGCAAGTGCTAAGCTGGGAGTAAACTCTCTTCCAGCTCAGTGAATTACACTGGTCCCACAGAGAAAATAATACTGTCTTTGGCATCCTACAGGTTCCATTCAAAATAGGTCTGTGTGGCCCTCAGACCTAATGGCCAGCAGGTTTCAGCAAGATCAGCACCACCAACAACCTAGTTATTTAGGACACCTGTTGTCTCCTTAATTCTGGAAACTGCTGAAACCAGAAGTGGGATAAAGGTTCTATAGACAATGGTGCAGCCACAGCATGGAAATCATAGGATGTAGAAAATGGTGAGCCAGGAGCTGGAGTTACAGAGACTGTGGTGGAAGCCTAACACAGGAGGTCAGACCTGAAACCCACTGGCAGAAGCAGCACAAATGACTGCAAACAAATAATCGGGTACCAAATGCAATCAGTAAAATGAAACTGTAGACCTATGGATGACACAGTTTAGAAACCTGCCCTAAGGAGAAGAATCTGCTAAACAAAAATGCAATGACCAAGAGACACTGAACAATTCTGAAGACTCCCCTGCAACGGAGCAAAGGCCTTTGCCAACCTCAGAGTTAACTAAAGAATACTTCAAGGAAATGCAGGGTGAAGAACTTTTCAGAAGGGCCCAGTGTGATAGTCTGGTGGCTAAAGTCTTCACCTTGCATGCACCAGGATTCCGGTGGCCCTTCCCAAAGAAATAAGCTCCTGTCTCCTAGCTTCAGATTGGCTCTGCTCTGGCCAGTGGGGCCGCTGGGGACTGAATCAGCAAACAGATCTTCCTCTCAGTTCCTCCTCCTTTCTATATATCTGACTTTCCAATAAAAACATAAGAAATCTTTTTTTAAAAGAACTTTAAAAACTTGTTATAAAGCTTCTTATCAACAATGAGAAGCACATACAGGAATTTTTTTCAGTTTTAATATATTTTTATTTTGAATTTTGAATTATGTGATACAATTTCATATAGGCTGGGATTTCCCCCCCAAACTCCCAACCCCCATCAGATTATTCCCATTTTGCTACAATAGTGTAGTCCTTCATAAGGAATCATAATTCTATCAATCTCTTATTTAAGTGTACCCCAACATTGTTGGTACAATATCAGACAGTCCAGCATCTCATTGTCTACACATGTGCAACAATTTCATTGGAATCCATTTTTCGTCTGGAAGCAGGGATGCATGTTCCATTATACCCCCATATCTGTATATGATAGACCCCAGTATTCCATCACTATACATTTCCATAAGTGGGAAGCCATGAAACAAGGTCAACAACTGGTATGAGTTAGAACAGCTGCAACAACAACAAATTACAGCACCATGAAAAAACATGTCACCGAGTAATCAACACATGGGTGACAAAAAGGAAACACAAAAGTCTCTTGGGAAAAATGATGCCACCAAGTAATCCATGAGCCAGTGATGAATTCAACAAGAGAAAAGAAATAATTTGCAATAAATAAAACTGAAGTAGAAAACATCAGAACACATGGGATAAAGCCAAAAAAAGAAACAACCAACCAAAAACCAGTATGGATTGGATTTTTGAAGTTACACTCTCCATGTTGGTTTCCTTATATAAGAAAGAACATATTGTATTTGTTCTTTTGTGATTGACTTATTTCACTGAGCATAATGGTTTCTAGTTGGGACCACCTGGTTGTAAACAGAATAATTTCATTCTTCTTAATAGCTGAATAATATTTCATGGAGTAGACATACCACAGTTTCTTTAACCACTCTTCTTTGGACACACATCTGGATTGTTTCCATGTCTTTGCTACTGTAGATTGTGCTACTGCAAATATAGGATTACAGATCCCCTTCTCATATGCAGATTTCACTTCTATTGGGTAGATTCATAGGCGCAGGATAGCTGGGTCATATGGCAGGTTTATTTTCCAAGCACTCTCCATACTGATTTCCACAGTGGTTGTACTAGCCTACACTCCCACCAGCAGTGAAGGAGGGTGCCTTTCTCCCCACATCCACCCCAGCAGGTGTTGTTAGTTGAGTTCTGAATCTGGCCAGTCTCATTGGAGTTAGGTGGCACCTCAGCATGGTTTTCATTTGTATCACTCTGATGGCTAGGGAGCCTGAGCATCTTTGCATATATCTGTTAGCTATTTGAATCTGTTCTTTTGAAAAATGTCTGTTCATTTCTGTTGCCCATTTTGTTACAGGGGTTTTTTGTTTGTTTGTTTTTGTTTTTGTTTTTGGCTGTCCCTGGGTTTCTGTTAGTCCCTATCACTCGTGTAGTGTGCAAACATTTTCTTCCATTCTGTTGGTTGCTTCTTCACTTTGTTGTTTCCTTTGCTGTACAGAAGCTTTTTAGTTTGATGTAGTCCCATTTGTTCATTTTGCAATTTGGATTTGATTGCCTTTGCTTTTGGCATCTTTTCTAAGAAGTCTTTCCCTGTTCCTATATGTTGGAGTGTGCTTCCTATGTTTTCCTTTAATAGTTTGATGGTTTCTGAGTGTACATTTGGGTCCTTGATCCATTTAGAGCTACGTTTCATATAATGTGACAGTTGTGGGTCTTGCTTCTTAATTCTGCACACTGCTATCCAGTTCTCCCAACAGCATTTGTTGAATAGACCAGGATTTTTGCCTGGGTTGTTTTCAGTTTTCTTGCAAAGATTAGTTGATTATACATGTGTGGGCTCCCTTCTGGTGTTTCTATTCTGTCCCACTGATCTTCTCTGTTTCTGTACCAGTGCCAGACTGTTTTGATAACCACTGCTCTGTAGTATGTCTTGAGATCTGGAATTGTGATTCCTCCAGTTTGATTTCTATTTTTCAGAATAGCTTTAGCTATTCATGGTTTTTTTGTGATTGCAGATGAACTTTTATATCATCTTTTCCATTTTTGAGAATGTGGTTGGGATTTTGATTGTGATTGCATTGAATCTGGATATTGCTTTTGGAAATAAGGTCATTTTGATAATGTTGATCCTGCCAACCCAGGAACATGGCAATGTTCTCCATTTTATAAGGTCTCCATTTTTCAAAGCCAGGCAAACCAAGCCCCACTGATTTTGCTGTTCCCAGGGCTCAGGAATCTGGCCCTCACCGCACAGGTAGACCCCAGGAGTCTACCTGAACCCTATCACATCCCCCATCCCCGGAATTCATGAACCCAGCCCCCAGTGGGTCGGGCTGGCATGACTCACTTCACTTCAGCATCCACAGCCTGGCCTCTTCTAGTCTGCCCTCTGTTCCAGCTCCTACCTGTGAGTGCTGCAGCTACCCCAGCCCAGTCCTAATATGAACTGGTTGGTGTTGCGATCTGTTCTGGCTTCTCATGAACTCTGCCATGGTTTCAGATCTGCCAGTGAATATTTTGTGATGGCCCAAAGTGGTCTGTCCCCAGACCTGACCCACATGTATGCCGGTGGGTACTGTATCCTGGCATGGTCTAGGATTCCTTGCTTCTTGTGCTCACCGGAAGGGACTGCATCCCAATGAAGTAGGTTCCCCAGCTCCTCCATTGAGTCTCCTCCCAGTGACAGTTCTCGCACACACCAGTGGATCATTGGCCCAGATTGACTTTGTCCACCTCCTGTCCCGACAAAAACAGTGGCCTTGCTCTAGCAGCCACACCCATTCTGGTTCTGGTTGGTTGTTGCAGCCCAGTGCTACTTGGTCCATGCCCAGGCACAGCTTTCATGTAGTTCAGTGGGAGTCAAGATCTAGTCTTGCCTGGTCTACACCCAACCTGGCTATCATGAGTACCATTGGGGGCTGGAGTCTGGCCCAACCTGATGCTCCACAGTTCCAGGGCTTATATTTCTAATGTAAGTTCTATTATAGTGGTTTATAATAAATGACTTTTTCTCTCTTCCCCACTCCTTAAGCTAAAAACTTCCAGCTTTATAAACTTAAAACTGGAGCAATCTTCTTCAAAATCTAAAGAGAAAATCAAATTTATCAACAATTCAGAGGTCAGATCTTCTGTTGAAGAAATATCTACTAAAATACTTCCATCACAAGAAATGGGTCCCCCCAGTCAAGCTTGAATCAGTATTTCAGTATTTTGTTTTTCCTTTCTTCTTCTTTTTTTTTTTTTTTTTCATCTTACTTAGTTGATTAAGGTCCAAAGGGTCAAGGGCTACAGGGTGAAAGTGGGTAAGACCATTATTTCCAAATTAATATTATCATTTTTCCCTGTATCTGAGGTTAGGGGAAAAACAAAGGGAAAAGTCCCACCCAACCTCCCACCCATCCCAGATCCCCAACGGGAGGCCCGCTCTGAGGGTCCTGCTCAAACAGTTTTGATAGTTCATCAGTTCTGGATTGCTGCCAATCTCGCAATTCCAATCACCATGAAACCTATTCAGAGTCCACTGGCTGGCACAGTCTCTTCATGGTTGGGGTTCTAAGATCAGCAATTCAGTTGGAGGGATCTCCAAAGAAACTTCATCTGAGATGATCCCAGACCTGATTCTTGCATGAGTTTGCTAGTACAGACTCCAACACCGTCCATCACACCAATCAGCTTATGCACATGCTGGTCATTGCTATTGCTGGGTCCATTCTGTTTTCAGCCCTGTCTTCCTCGTGAACCAATGGGTGTTATAGTCCAGGTCAATCCTACCCGCTTCATACTCAGTCTTCACGCAAACCAGTTGGAGCTGCAGCCTAGTTGGGGCAACTCCTCATAACCCCCACCGGTTCTGTCTCCAACCCTGGTTCCCATGCTTGCCAGTATGTACCGCAGGCTTGTCCAGTCTGTCCCATTTAGTTCTCACATATGTCAATGGGCATTGAAGCCTAGTTCAACCCAACCAACCTACTATCCAGTTCATACACCTATTGGCAGGTGCCTTTCTGTCTAGCCACCTCTGCCCCTGTCCTGGTTTTTGTGCTGTCCAGTGAGAGTGGTAACCCTGAGGGAGGTGCCCACTATTTCCCTTCCTTGCCACACCCACTCCCAGATTATGCACTTTCCAGGTGGTTCTGGCATTTGACTTGACAGAATTAGCTCCCAGTGCCAGCCTCTGCAAGCTAATGCTGTGGCTAAGCCCATCAAACCCTCACCCACTCTAATTTTTGCTTGCAACAGTTGGAACAGTCAGCCCACCGTGGCCCTTCCCTTCTCTAGCTCACATGAGGCCCACAGGTGTTATAGCCCTGCCTAGTCTGATCTGCCACCATCCCGACTCACACTTTCCAATGGAAGTAGTTGTCCAGTAGGGGAGCCCACATTTCTCTCTCAGCTTTGCCTCCTTCCCCTGATTATTACATGTGCTGTTTAGGTGCTGCAACCACATCTGGTATGGCTCATCTCACCTTGGCATTCCTTAATGTGTACTGGTATGTGTTGCAACCAAACCTGGCTCGATCCACACTCTGTTCTGGTTCTCGGATTTGCCAGTGGGTGATGGGAACAGGTTCAGCCTGGTCTGCCCCCAACTCATGCCATGTGTATGCCATTGTGATAATTTCCATTGCCTGTTCTGGACTGTTTCCTATTGTGCTTCTTGCACTTATCTGCAGGGATTGTGTCCTGTCAGAGAAATTGTCCAGGCTCCTCCATCAAAAACTCTCCCAGTGCCAGATATCACGCATACCAGTGGGTCCATGAGCCAGCCCTACTCAGTTCACCTCCTGTCCTAGCAGGAACAGTGGCTTTTCCTGACTGGCCTTCAACCCAATCTGGTTCTTACTGCTGGATGTTTCAACCCAGCCATGGCTCTTCCTGTATTTTGGCTTTTTTCTTAAAAGATGGTTATTTGAAAGACTTGCAGAAGAGGAGTAGAGACAGAGAGAGGAAGATCTCCGTCTGTTGGTTCATAGCTCAGATCACCACAATAGCTGTGGCTAGACTAGGCTAGAACCAGGCACTTCATCCAGGTTTCCCACATAGATGCTTCTTCCAAGTGCTCCCACATAGCACTAGGGCTATTTTCAGCTGCTTTTCCCACTCGATTAGCAGGGAGCTGGATCAGAAATGAAGCATTAAGAACTGTCACTCATACAAGAGTCTGGCATCGGATGTAGTGACTTTACCCACAATGCCACAACTACCAGTGCTGTAGCTTATTTTTTAATAACAGCTTTGTTTAGACATAATCCATAGACAAGAAATTTTGCCCTTTCAAAGTATATAATAGGCTACCTTTTCTTATCAAAGTTGTACAACTACTGCTACTATCCAATTTTAGAATATTTTCATCATCCCAGAAAGACACCCAAAAATGATCAGCATTCCCTCCACTCCCCCCAGCCCTAACCTGCTGGCAACCACTAACCTGCTTTCAGGATGGCACTTAGGTCAAAGCACACCAAGATTTTAAACAACTCTACACAGTGTGCAGTAATTTCTGTTGTCCTTCCTTTTCAAGCATTTTTTTTTTTCTCTACCATTTAAAATGTTGACTTTGCCCTGACTCTCTCCTTGCCTGGCCTTTCTTCCTAGCTTACCATCACACAACTCCCTTTTAGCTTGTCCTCACTCAATGGCCCTTAATTCTTTCTTACTCCTAGGCTGAGGTGCATCAGATTTTACTATCAAAATAAGACAAGCCAGGAAAGCTACTATGTGCTTGATTAAGAGTCTAGGAAGCTCAGGTAGGGAAGGGCCTCTCCAGTGCAATATAGGAAACCATCTGGGCAGTGTTATCCTATGCCCAGCCCTGGCTCTAGCTGGTACCTGTACCTACTGAGTGAAGGAAGGAAGGAACATATTCTTGTAAACCTGTTGGTTTTCCTCTCCCAGGGAGCCACTAGGCTAGAAGACTTTTTTTTTTCCAAAACTTGCCTAATAAACAGCTTGCTAGTGCTTAAAAGGCAGTGATATTAAGAGGTGTATGGCAAGTTGGAGTGTTCTTTCAAGGTTGTTGAATCCAATAACTTCTCTAAAGTATTCTCTCCTTGGGGAGGGGCACCAAATTAAAACACTCTCATTAAGCCCCCAATTCTGGGGCATAAACACTTTTTCTCTATAGATTGTGCAAAGATAAACCCCTTTGTGAGCAACTCACATTAACTTTTCCTGAGTGTTTCATGGGCCTTTTCAGCCTGGTTTCTTTGCAAGCTGGAGTTATTGAGGACAAGCGGAGGATTTGAGAGTCTGTGATATTCTTTAACATGCAGATGGGTGAGGGGCAGGGAGAGAGGCACGAGAGAGTGAGCTGCAAGTCTCCACACAGACCTTTCTTTCAACTCAAGTATGCAAAGGGGGATAAAAAGCCAAGTGCAGACGTACTCTGCTCAGTAGGAGCCAAGAGCTACCTTTAAGATTGGCAGTTGCAAAAGGCATCAACAGGAATCCTTTTGGTAATAACCAGTTCGGAAATGTCATCCCATTGATTGTGACAGACATAAAGCAGCTGTGCTTTGCGGAGGGCGTGCAGAGCCCAGGCCTGAGCAGTGACAAGCAGCGGGCCAGCTGCAGCCTGCTCAGGCTTCCTCCCCGCAGAGCTCTCCTGTTTCGTTCTTGCCAAATGCTGAAGCAATTAATCACACAGGAGAAGTGGATCTAAAACGTCTGAAATGACCTGTTGAAGATTAACTGCATCTATCATATTTCCAGCCTGACTTGAGGGAGGGAAGTGTCTTCTGTGGGGTTTTTTTTTGTTTTTTGGTTTTTGTTTTTTTAATTACAGAAAGAGGCTCAAACTGAGGGCTAGGATCCTGGTCATTCTGATCCCTACTGGGATTTCGACAGTCTTCAGCCCAGAGAGCCTTATTCTGAAGGGAGATGGAAGCAGGGCATAGATGTTTGTCTGCGGGAATTCCTGGGGTGGAATCAAAGAGACAGCTCAAGTCCATACAAGTGTTCCTGTAGCCTAAACAGCCACTAAACAGCCACAGAGACTACTCATGACTTTCTTTCTTTCTTTCTTTCTTTCTTTCTTTCTTTCTTTCTTTCTTTCTTTCTTTCTTTCTTTCTTTCTTTCTTTCTTCTATTTCCTTTCTCTTTCTCTCTCTCTCTGTCTCTCTCTCTCTCTCTCTCTCTCTCTCTGTCTCTCTCTTTCTGCCCATTAGTTGCATTAAACAGCTCTTCTTACCAATACCCACCCTTTTGCTAGGTGAATTGCAGTCATATTTGGAGGTCCCAGGGACTCCACCACACTAGCCACCAGCCTGACCCTCAGGGGGAAAGGACCCCTACTCTTCACAGCAATCAGAACTGGCCTCTGTCAGAATCACTCTGCACTGGGCTCCGGCAAACCAGGCTTGTGCTTGCTGTGTCATTCACCCAGCCGTGGCTTGTGAGTGAGGAGTGGTGAGCATCTGCTAGGATGTGTCACTGAACCTCAGTGTTAGTTCATGCTAGACACCCAAGACTCAGATACCTGTGGTCGCTGTCCTCCCATGCCCCAGACATAGCCCTGGGAGATTGTCCTTCTGTCAAGGGGGATGATCACATCCCCTTTTAACCCTGACACAATGACATTTTTGAGCTTCTCCTTGTTCATTTCTTGATTTCTGCAATCATCTCCCAGGAGCTGGCAGCAAGTTTTTAATTCTCTGTTAAACTAACCCTGTACATATGCTTCACTCCTATCAATGGCATTGTTGCTGACTTTCTATTTATTTATTCTAATTTTAATTTGGAAGGCAGGGAGACACACACAGAGATCTTGCATGGACTGGTGCACCCGAAATGCAGGCTTGGTGAGGCCAAAGCCATGAACTCTATGTCTGCCCTGTGAGTGGCAGGGATCCATGTACTTGAGCAACCATCCGCTGTTGACAAGGGAGCACCCAACAAGAAGATGGAGTGCAAACAGAAGCTGGGGTTTAAACTCAGACATTGGAATGTGGGATGTGGCCATCCCAAGCAGCATCTAACTGCTGTGGAAACTTAAAATTTTAATTTTAAAAAGCATTGCTTACACAGATACCCAATAATATCACATCTAAATAACATTTAAGGCATTGGTGTTTGCATGAGACAAAAGATCTGTAAGTTCTTATAGCAGAACCTAAAAATATATTGTAATGTGGGAAAAGTGACTGAAACATATAGGATTTTGTTTTTAATTCTGGCAAATTAATTAAAGCATAAGTTTATTTTAGTGCAAACATTTTTGAAGCCAATGTTTGTTTTTCATATACATATTCTTATGGAGTTTCTGAAGCCCCTTCAGATGCCTGGATTTCAGTCTATTTTGTACCAAAGCCAGACTTATCTTTCAGCTTCATTTTCCAAGAAGTTTCTGAAACACCTTCATGCATGCATGTGAATGTAGACACAGAAAATACTTTGGAAGACTATGCATGAAATTTTTAACAGTAATTGTCTCTTGGAGAAAAGATTGTTAGGCACTTTTGCTTCCCATATTTTTATATTTTTCTCATGTCTGAATTTTTTATAACAGATATTAGTAGTTGGGAAAAATAAGAAATGTTCAGGCAAATCCATCCATGCATTCTGATTTGAGAATAGGGAAAACTGATCCATGGATCATTCATCAGTCAAAATTTGGTCCACAGACTATCGGCTGGGTGCTTCCTGCAAATTTATCACCTTAAATATCATCCTGTGTCTATATTCAAATTCACACTAAGGCAAGAAAGGTACCAACCATTCAGGTTAGCTATTATCTCTTCCATTGGGTGCACACAACTTCCTTGTATGCAAATAACAGAACAAACAACAAATAACATGTCTAAAACTTAGGAAAAAATCCACCGTTATTTTATAATTTGAACCAGAGGGTAAATAAGGTCTTTCGAATTGCCAATATCCAACCATTCAGTGGCAGAATACCAAGTTCCCACTGCAATGGAAAATCAAGACGAAGTGTGCACCCTCCAGGTAAACGCAATCAAGTAAAAACGATCAACAGATGTGGCAATCTGTAAAACTTGCATGAGCAGAAGGTTAAAAATGATAGAGTCACAACTAAGCAAGGTTCTGTTAGTTGCATTATTACACTAAATAAATAACAAGGAGTTTCTGGCTTTATTGATTTTTTTATCATTTCAAAATAAAGACAATTTTTAAAAAGATATTGAAGCAACAAACTCTGGACTTAACAAGGAAGAATAAGTTAGTGTATAAAAGCAAAAATTAATTGAGGGTTAAGGGTGGGAAGGTGGCAGTGTGATCTTGAGCTTAGAACATTAAAAACAACAATTGGGGCCTAGCACAGTGGCCTAGCAGCTAAAGTCCTCATCATGAATGCACCGTGATCCCATATGGGCGCCGGTTCTAATCCCAGCAGCCCCGCTTCCCGTCCAGGTCCCTGCTTGTGGCCTGGGAAAGCAGTCAAGTATGGCCCAAAGTCTTGGGGGCCTGCACCCGTGTGGAAGACCCAGAAGAAGTTCCTGGCTCCTGTCTTTGGATCAGTGCAGCACCAGCCATTGCAGTCACTTGGAGAGTGAATCATCCTCTCTGTCTCTCCTTTTCTCTGTATGTCTGACTTTGCAAGGAAAATAAATAATCTTAAAAAAAAAATTGGTAGCCAGATTTTAGATAAGTCCCACCCATCTAAAACTTAATAATAAGGAGTAGACAGTTGACTGACTGGTTAGGATGCCAGCTAACACATCCATGTGCTACATCAGCAAGTACCTGAGTTCAATATTGCCTCTTGCTCCAAATTCCAACTGGGAGACAATGGTGATGACCAAAGTATTTGGGGTCCTGTTTTCCATGATATAATAGAGCATGACTGGGTCCTTGGCCCCCAGCTTTAGTGTGGCCCAGTCTTGGAAATGAAAGATATCTCTCTCTTTCTCTCTTTCCCCGTCCCTCTCAAATAAATACACATATTAGCAATGAATTTAGTTCAACTAAAATAGAAATGTCCTGAAAATAAACCCTATGGTCTATACCTCAGAGTGTAAATTGCGAGGAAACAGAAGAGTAGAAATGCTGACTTGGAAACAAAACAAAACAAAACAATGATGGAAATGGCTCTGAGGAGAGTTACTCAGTGATTAACAAGTTCAAAATTCACTTTCAAATAGTGAAAGTATGGGAACACAGTCATGCTCATGACACTATCCTTAGTAGCCTCTGTGATCATAAAATTGATTTCTGCAATTTTACCCTAGGTGGATTCACAGGAGCCTAAGCTGCTCAGCTGAAGAAGCAAAACTCCACGAGCGGTCTGTCCTGTGCTCGCTTGGGAACTGCAGGCCAGCGCTCCACCTGTCAGAGAAAGTGACACGTCATGCCGCTCGAGGAAAATAAAAGGCGAGATAAAAAAAATAAATAAATGAAAGTGCTTTGAAGTGCCATTACTTGCATGGCTTTTGGAACAGCCCTGCGGAAAGAAGATGCACTGGCCATTCGCCATTCAGGGCCGCAACCCTGGACTCTGACCACACAGCTGGAACACTTCTACAAAGGCCTCTCGGGTTGGATTGACAGCTTCATGTCAGACTCAATTAGGGGAACAAGGGTTTTGATCCCTGATATGTGAGATGAAAGTAAAGTAGCACAAAAGTAGAAATAAAAGCAACTCTTAGATAAAAGTGCATAGGACTGAAGTATTCGTGAAATAAATGAGGAGACCCACCGAAGTCAATCCCCTTTGAACTCGGCCATGGCTTGATAACCCTCACTGACATTCCTACACTTGAGCCAGAAGAAGTATCTTGGCAGACTCGTCCATCCAGGATTCTAGTCCTTACTATGACTCACCACTCCTTAAAAGCATTACATAGCTTTTAGATTTATTTTTTTAGATTGATTTTTTTAAATGATACCTCAATAAAACATATGAAGATCATGGGTCAAATATGATTCTCCTTCACAGCTATTTTTCAATCCAGGAGATAAACGGGCTTCTGAGTTCATACATAAAAATCTCCCACCCTTAGAATTCTTAGAAATATGGTCTATCTTATTTAGATTTAACTTTATACTTTCTTTAAAAAAAAAAAAGTCAGTGCTACAAAGGCAAAGCAATTCACCGCACATGTTCACATCTTACTTTACTCAAGTGAGGTGACTTACAGCAGAAAATCTGCAACAGAAGTAAAATAGAAACCGAAAGAGAAATTAAGACTCAAAGTTGTCACCACTCTAAGCCATAGTTTTACCAAGGTTGCTATAAAGGCATTTCAAGGATTGCCTTGGTCTTTCTGGTAGAGTTCAGTTGTTTTAATTAAAAGAGAAAAATACTAAACCTCTGTTTCTGAAATGGTGTCCAAAAGGGTACATTTACGTACTTTTGTTCATACTCTCAACAAGGCAGGGTCAGCTTAATCCCTGCCCTCTTTGAAACCCTGCAAGCCTGATTCCACTTCTCTAACTATGCTCCGAAGGCCAGCAGCACTGGCACTGCCCCCAGGCTTGTTAGAAACTCAGAATCCTAGGCCCCACGCACTGATGCTGGATCATAAACTGCACTTAATCAAGATCCCCAAGTGATCTCTGTGCAGAATGAAAGTTGAGAAATACATCTTTATCACACAAATCTTCCAGAAAAGCCATCACTTCCTTGCAAAGGAAACTAGCCAACTACCTTCCTTTTTCCATGACACCAAGCATGAGGAAAAAATTATAGCCACTAAATGAAATAGGGAATGAAATATTTTAAAACAAATGATCCTTAATGTAAAAAAATAGGCTACGAGGTCCAAATGTAGGACCAAACTCAAATCAAACAACGTAAAGTTACAGACTGGTCTATACATTTTAATAATAGTATTTTAAATATTAATAATGAATAATAAGTATATTTATGACAAGTACTAATAACTACATTTTATTATCTTATTTATAACTCTTTGGGGGTAATATTACCACCATTCTATAATTTAGAAAACTAAGGTTAGAGATTAAACCAAGTACTCAGGTTAACTATTTGAAAGTAACAGCTGTGTCATCAAAACACAGGTCATCTGATTGCAAAAACCATGGACTTAGATGAAACCACATGGCAAGAACGTGCAGTTGCTGGATTTCTGAATGATTTAAGACACTAGACACATAGTAAATGAATCCAAAAGCTTGGAAAGCTTGCAAGAGAATGAAAGGGAGCAATGTTGAAGGCTGGTTAGATCACGATTGTTTTAAAGATTTATTTATTTTATTTTAATTGCAAAGTCAGATATACAGAGAGGAGGAGAGACAGAGAGGAAGATGTTCCATCCATTGATTCACTCCCGAAGTGATTGTAATGGCCAGAGCTATGCCAATGCAAAGCCAGGAGCCAGGAGCCTCTCTGGGTCTCCCAAGTGGGTACAGGCTCCCAAAGCTTTGGGCCATCCTCAACTGCTTTCCCAGGTCATAAGCAGGGAGCTGGATGGGAAGTGGGACTGCCTGGATTAAAATTGGCACCCATATGGGATCCTGGCACCTGCAAGGCAAGGACTTTAGCCACTAGGCTACCACACCAAGCCCAGCTCACATTTTAAACAATTGCAACATGCTTATACTTTTTGCGACTCTAAAAATCACAGATTGGTTCTACAAATTTGAAAATCATATTCTAGTATCAATGGATTTGAGAAGTCAAGAAGTGAATTGGTTCATAGGAACCAATGACAGGAAAACATGTTATGGCAATTCAAACTATAAAATATTTAACAAATATTTATTCTTGAGGTTGCTTCTAAAAATAGATGTTCCCTTTTTCCTCTGATAACAATCACAGTTACTTACTCTTCTTTCTAGTTAGAGACAAAGGCTCTGATAGGTCAACTCAAGTCATAAATCATTTCAACAGACATATAGAGCCCATACAGAGCCCTTGTTGAAACATCTATGTTTGGGGCTGACATTGTGGTGTACTGTGTAAGGTCATTCATTCAATGCCAGCATTCCATATGAAAGCCAGTTTAGTTCAAGCAGCTCCATTTCCAATTTTAATCCTTTCTAATGTGCCTTGGAAAGCTGTGTAGTGTGGCCCAAGTCCTCAGGCCCCTGCATGCTAGAGGGAGATCTGGAAGAAGCACCTGGGTCCTGGTGTCAGTCCGGCCCAGCCCTGGCTGTTGAGGTCATCTGGGCAGTGAACCAACAAATGGAGGATATCTAGCTCCCATTCTTCCCCTCCCCTCTAACTCTGCTTTTCAAATTAAATATTAAAGATGCCTAGTTTATTCTCATACGTTTTCTCTCCTGCTGCTGGAAAACGTTAAGGAAAAGACACAGCTGTGTGTGTTTCTAATTACCAGCTGTGGACTAGCTGCACAGCGAATGTCATTACACATGAAGGTGAATGCGTGGATGGACAGATACAGGAAATGTGTTGACAGATATCTGCAAGGGATTAAAAAAAAAGAGACTCATCCTTATTAATAGCTGGAATTTCACTTTATTCCTCATTTGCCCAGGACCAAGCACAGTGGCCAGTATTAAAAGTTTTCTGGTACAATTTATTGGATGCTTAGCTAGTAGGTACAAAAAATTACCTATACAATGTTTGTAATCAGACAAATCTGGATTTGAGTACCAGTCTTACCAACTCCTTGATCTTTTTGGTAAATTGTTTAACCAGCATCCCCATTTCCTCATCTGTAAAACGGACATAAGGAACTAACCTCATGAAGTTCTGAGAATTGATAATGTGTACAAGTTGCCTGGCATAATCCATGGCACAGTAAATGCCCAGTAAGAGCAGCAAGAGACATCAAACTCCCAGTGAGATGACCTTGGGCCTCATTTTTCACTCATGACATTGAGCCTGGCTTGTGATTTTTCATATGTGTAGACCACAAAGTGCCATGAGCTGACTGTGTTTCGGTGGTAAAGCTGTGACTGTGACCAGCCCCTTGGCTGGGTTGGCTCTCCTTATTCACAATTCATAGGAGGAGGTGGCTTGTTTCCTTCCATAAGATGCTGAGTTTTCTGGGTATCTTTATCCATCAGAAAGCCTCTCTATAGCTTCTTATTCTTGATAGTTGAGTAAGCTTCCCAGGAAAACAAGGAAGACCCTCCACAGTGGAGTTGTGAGCGCAAGGGAGCTATCTATTCCACTTCCTCTGCCTCGATAGGCTACTCAACCTTTTGTGCTCTGGAATCACTCAAATAAACTTCCCTCATATTTGAATTTGCTTGATTTTGGGTGTCTTCAAGTTCTTTATATTCCTTTATCCAGGTCAGAAACTCAAACCTTTTGTTACATGCACTTATGAATGATGAAAACAAGAGCAGATGTACCCCATGGACTAAGGCCCATAGCATGACAAAGTTTCTGAATGTGACCATCGTAATAGTCATAAGAGACATTACATTTCAGTGGCTAGCAGGACTTGGAAAACCACAACTAGGAGCCAAATCCTAGTTCACATTTTTAAAGCAATGCAAAAAAATAGGAAGGAGAAGCAGCCAGAGACACAAGCATCAGATGTGTCTTCAAAGCCTAAAATTATCTAGCTGGACAATCTCTGGTTATACTTTCAGTTAAACTACTCAAGATCAATTCAGATTGGGACATCTCACTGATTAAAATACTGAGGTTCAGCCCCTTCATCCTTTTGTGCTCAAAATGAGAAAATAGTGTTTAGCAAAACAGTATTTACTTGTGCCTGACACAAAATATACCCCCAAGTAAATGTTTGCCTTCATTGCTTATGAGATAAGAAAGATAAGTAAAATTATTCAATGGCATTTGCTTATTCATATATTTATTCACCATTATATCACTAGCACTTGTCATAGTACTTGGTACAAAATGGATGCTGAATTAAATATTTAGTTAATGGATATCATATTTTTTTAAATTTGGAAGTACATTCTATTTTTTGGTAAATTTCTATTCCAAATTAAGAATATTTCTGTTGAACAGTGAATTTTCTAGAAAATAAGTTACGATTAAGAAGGGCACTATAGTTTAAAAGATTAACCCAAATATCAACTGACATAATAAGTAATTCTTATTTTATTTGAATCAGGCAAAGATCCTTAGAATCCATTTACAGAGGCTGGAATTGTAACATAGTAGTAGAGCATCCATCTTTGACATTAGTGTCCCCTATGGGCACTAGTTCATGTCCCAGCTGTTTCACTGACAATCCAACTCCCTGCTAATGTGCATGCTAATGTGCATCAGAAAGCAGAGGAAAATGGTCCAAGCACTGGGGCCCCTGCATCCAAGTAGGGTTTAGACTAGCCCAGCCCGGGTCCAGCTCTAGTTGTTGAGGTCCTTTGGGAATTAAACCAGCAGATATAAGCTCACATGCTCTTGCACTCTCTCCTCTCTGTAATTCTGCCTTCCTAATAAACAAAAAAATATGTTTTAAAGAAACTATAAGGTAATTGGAAATTTGAAGATAGAATTGATATATTATGAAATCATTATTCATTCTATGTGTGCTAATGTATTATAACTGTTCAGATATGTGATTAGAACAACAGCCATTAAGCCTCTCATGCAGAGGAATCCCTAATAAGGTAGCTCTGCCTTTAAAATAAATAAATCCTTTAAAAAATAGAATATCTTACTATGATAATAGAAGTAAACCTAGTTTACAAATAGAGAAAGTGCAGCAATGAGAAGTTAAGTCCAAACTCACAGTAGTGTTGTCTTTCAAAGTCAGATATTTAGACACAGGTCTAATGAAGCTGCAGCTCACGGTTTTGTAATAGATTAGATGTCTCTGTTCTATCTAAAGGCCCATAACAAGCAATCTGAATTGTTCCCTTTTACTATAGTCAGTCCCCTCTTGATACATCAGTCAACACTAGCATTCTAACAACTGGGATCAAATTAGAAGACAAGAATACAACCCAGTTTTTCTCCCTTTCCCTCAATTTGCTTTTGCAACTTGTTTTTCCTGGTAGTTAGCAAGATACTACCAGCCTCATGTCTTGCATTTACACCATCAGGGAGAAGAGACACGGCTCCATGGACGGATCATTACTTTCAGCTAACTGCTTTGTCCCTATCACCTTTGGAAGGGATAAAAACATACCTCCCACTTGTTCAGTGAAGGGTTTGATGAAAGGAGGAAGGTGATAATGCCCATAAATCCTGCAAGCTTCCTGAGCTAAGGTTCCCGTGTGCAGATTTTACCTGGAGTTTAACAAGCTGCCCGACCTCACTGAGCCACTGAGAGGACGCTTCCTTTGGCGTTGAGATCATGAGTGCAGCTTCTACACTAAAAATATCTTTTCAGGGGTCTTTAGAACACGAAGAGGTCTCAGGAACTCTAAATCCTATTGCCATTGCTAATCCTCAGCAATTTTTTGAAACTCCACATTTTAGCTTCACCTACAAAAGACCGAACTGAGATTTCCTACCAAACAGCAGCAGAGAGTATAATTGTAATGCCCTTTACAAAAACAACTGTTAGGATGATTTAAAGCCAGCAACGTACAAACTTGTCCCCACTTGCTGAGAACCCCAGGAGCTGTTCTGTGAGCCACCCTTACGCAGCAGACAAGCTTCCCAGCCAGGCTCATGACGGGTCTTGCCATAATTCAGCTGGAGCCACTGGTAAATATCCACCTGTCCATTACTCATTAATAGAGAGAGACAGGATGTCAGCTGTTTCTGTGACTTGGAGAAACACAGGCTCTAACCACCTACTGGCTTACTCTCAAAGCAATATCAGAAACAATAAGGCAGACAAAGATTAAAAAGGGCAGGAATAAGCAATGCTAAAAATCAAAATAAATCATCCTTGTCTGATGGCTGCAAAGATTACAGCCTTTAACTTGCTTTACAAGTCTCCATAATTCAACATGGGCAATTCGGTCACCTTAGAAGATACGGAAAATAAGTCTCTGAGCTAATTTACATATTAGAAACATTTACCAATGTTGCTGAACATAATGATCTTTGTTGTTCACTAATTTCCTTCACTGATATTTAGTGCTGATTCCTGTTCAGGCAATAAATAATTTCTACGTTATACTTCTCTAAGATACGACAAGGCTGACAATATTTCTTTCTCTCTCCATTTTTAATTCCAGAAAGTGCTTCTTGTGTCAAAACCAAGTGGTTCTAACAAGGAACCCCTAAAATCCAGGGTTTCAACACCAGACTTCTTTCTCCCTCCTCTGGCAGTCTAGGGCAGCTACTCCATGGGAGCAGAGCTTCCCATTACATAAACAGTCAAGAATACAGATTCTGTCCGTCCTGTCCTTCTGCCATCCCATAGAACTGAGTCATCTTCAGCATCCATCTGTGGGAGAGGACATTGAGCATGTCCCACAATCAGACCTCCTATTCATTAGCCAGTTAATTCTTTCTGCATGGAGCGCTGCCCATTGGAAATGCCTCTTCCTTTTGGTCTGGGGCTTGGGACCTTGGTGACTGGCATAGTCTTCTGGTCCTTTCTGTGTCTGGAGTTCTGTTCCTTTTATGTCATTATCCCTCAGATAATCATGGATTACTATTGTGGACAAGCCCCTGGTTGGTAACACAATAAACATGCTGCTTCCTCTTATGGAGGTTCATTTACTCACCAAAGAATAGGCTGTAATTTCACATAATCATAAGTGCTACAAAAAAAAAAAAAAGAAGAAGAAATGATGCAATATAGGAAATGCAGGTGGCAGAGGTGAGGACATAGGGAGAGGAAAGCTATTTGTCCAGGACTGTCAGAAAAGCCTCTCTGAGAAGCTGATGTTTAAACTAAGACCTGGGTTAGCAATGAGAAGGAAATGATGGTATAGGAGGGATGGAATCTTTGGCAAAAAATCCTGACAAGTCAGACATGGGGATAAACAAGGTGACTGAGGTATGATGGAGAGGAGAGCAGACATGACTTGGGAGAAATGGGCTCCAGATGGGGCAGGCATCACAGCACAGCAGGTGAATAAGCTGTCTGTAACACCAGAGTCCCATACAAGCGCCAGTCCTTGTACTGGCTGCTCCACTTCTGATCCAGCTGCTAATGGACTGGAGAAAGTGGCAGAGGAAGGCTCAGGTGCCTGGCTCCCAGGTACCCATGTGGGAGAAGCTCTTGGTTTCACCCTGGCCCATCCCCAGTGATGATCTCTCCTTCTCCTTTTCCCTCCCCATCTGTCTCCAACTCTGACTGCTAAGCAAATCTTTAAAAGAAAAATATGTATTTCCAATCATGGATGTGTGTTTCTAACTGGGATCAATGGCAGGGATAGGGGAAGCAAAAGAGTGATACAATCACATTTACTATAACAGTACTCTCCTGTGCTATGGAGAAGAGGAAGAAGAAATGTATGAGGGCAGGGAGGTACTGCAGCGTGCAGGGCAAGGTGATGGTGCCTTGGTATTTATAGGGTAGTGGTAGGCAAATGGAGCTGAGTGCAGGGAGCTCCGATATATTTTGGAGGCAGAATCAGCAGACTTGTCAACACACTAGTTAGGTTTGAGAAACAAGACAAAGCATTAATTACATTTGCCTTTTCAGGCTTTTGCCTCTTGCAACAGGTGTTCAAAGGCAACATTTCTGTCCAGTGGTTGGTCATGTGGGTGATCATATCTGGTCAGGGCCAGCACAGTGGCAAAGCAAGCCAGGCCTCTGCCCATGGCACCATAATCACATATGGGCATTAGTTTGAGTCCCAGCTGCTTTACTTCTGACCCAATTCCCTTCTTATAGCCTAGGAAAGCAGCAGCAGCTGGCACAAGTTTTTGTGTCCCTGCATCCATGTGGGAGAATCAGAGGAAGCTTCTGGCACCTAGCTTCAAACCAGCTCATCTCTGGCCATTGTGGCCATTGGGGAGTGAATCAGTGGGTAAAAAAATCACTATTTTGCCTTCTTTATTTTTAACTTTGCCTTTCAAATGGAAATAAATAAATCTCAAAATAAATAAATAACATGGATTCTTTCTACCCTTATTAACCAAACTGGAAATTATGTGCCCAACTATTCATGTAAGTGCCTACATAATACTAAAATTTTGTTAAATACCCTTTTCTCTTGCACAGAAATGTATGCAGGTGTGGCTCAGGCAAAGAACCAGAGCTGTCTTCCTGCGATCAGAACCTTGTGCATCAAGATGGGTCACGTTTCAACACTCAACATTTACTCACCATTTTTAAAAGATGTTTGATGGAGATCCTCTCCATCTCACGGCACTACTTACATCACCTGTTTGCTCACTGCATTTCACAGTGCCCTGGCAGTGGAAACTGTTCCCCATCCTCACAACCAGCCTGTAGCAAACAAGGTTTAAAGCAAAAAGGAAACACGAGTCACCCTACTTCACCTTTGATCTTGATTTGGTTCCATCTGGTACATCTTAAAGTAAAACAATTCAGAGACATAAAAATTGGAAAGAAAAAGCCAAGAAGAGGAAGAAAATGGGGATGGAGGAAGAAGAAAATGGGCATTCTCAAGAGGACGGCAGCTGCTCCCAATAAAGTAGAAAACTTGAAGCCAGAGCTTTGCCTTGCCTCCCACAAGTACAAGGTTAAATAGTTGGAAAAATGACGGCGCAAAGAATTTTTGTTTCTTATATTCTGCACTCTCAATCTCTCAGCACCTTCCATGAGTATTTTGGTTCTTCCAATCACCTCCTCACGTCCTATTTAAATTTAACATTTGCTCACTGGGAAAAGGACTGATATTATCCACTTGCTTAACAAGAGCTATGAAATTTGAGATCAACTGTGGGAAAATGTTGGCTCAATGCATGGGACTCTATCTCTGTTTCTTTTTTCTGGGCCAGAATGTCAGAGAGATAAGACTCTGAATTCACACGATTTATTTTCCCTAGCCTGGCTGCACATTACATGGCAGATGGCTGAGTGTGGACTAATGTTCTTTAGTAACCTAAGTGTGGGACAGAACTGAAGTCAAATTATTATCTTCACTTTTTCTTCTTCATCAGAAAAACAACCTTGGAACTCATGGCCCTGCTCTTCAACAGCAAACTATCTAGTAAAAAAACTTGTTCAATCTCAGTAACAAATTACTATGTTCTATATATTTTTCTCTAAACTAAAAAGGACATCCAATAAGACCAGAGACCATTGATAAGGTAAATATTTTCCAGGCAACATTTTCCCTTATTCTGAAACTGTTTTTTTATTATGTGATGTGTCATACACACCAAATAATATATGACATACTTTTAACTTCATCTGAGAAATGGAGTGCCCATCCACTGGTCTCCTCCATAAATGTCTACAAAGGCCCGTGGCCAGGGCAGAAACCTCAGTTCAGATTGTAGCCAGGGTCTGCAGAGCCAGAACTGGGAATCAAACCCAAACACTCTGATATGAATATAGGATCTCAACTGCCAAGCCAAACACCCATCCCCTCAAAACATACTATTATTTTGCCAGCATTTTGAGAATACAATATCTGTGCTTACACATCTGGCCTCTTTCACTCCAGCAGTTCTTAAGATTCATCCATGTTGGGACTTGTGCTATGTTGCAACAGGAAATGGATTCTGTTGTGCCAGAATTCCATATAGGTACCAGTTCGAATCCCGGCTGCTCCATTTCTGATCTAGTTCCCTGCTAATGGCCTGAGAAAGCAGTGGAAGATGGCACAGGTGCTTGGGCACCAGCACCCCTGTAGGAGACCCAAAGAACCTCCTGGTTCCCACCCCTGGACTGGCCCAGTTCTAGCCATTGTGGTCATTTTGGGAGTGAACCAACAAATACTAGGATCCTCTCTCTGACTCTCAAAGCTCTGCCTGTCAAATACAAATAATGGTAAATAAATCATCCATGTTGACACTTGAAACTTTTGTTATGGAAGGATAATGTCGGTTCTTTCACACGTGGAAGAATTTCCACATGAACATTGTGAAGCAGAAGTTTTACTGAAATCAAGGGGCCCTTATTACAGCAGCCACTATGGCTACAAAAACGGGCTCTCTTACCACACCAAACAGTGTCACCCTTTGACTGGTAAGTGGCAGGGCAGAAAGCTTTAGAAATACACTCGCCTGATTGGTCTGTGAAGGTAACAGGTGACAACCAATAAGGGAGACAGGAATTGAAGCTGTCTAGTCTGCAAGCAACAGGTCTCCTTGCTTATCACTGAAGGAGGGTTGAGGGGGAGGATATTTCTGGGCTAAGTCTATTAACACCTGGCTCTTCAGCCATCCTTCCTGGTGAAACCAAGTGCGCCAAACACAGGCTTGAGGAATAAACTCTTGCAAGGGACTTAGTTAACTGCCTATTAACCCATCTAATACTTCATACTTTCACTCACATGTGTATACTGTAAACACCAAATGGTACTTTATGCTATATTGCTCATATCCTATTTTATATATATTCAAGGGGTCTCCACTAAGTTCATAAAAATGCCTGTTATGAAAACATTATGAATTTATTTCAAAAATTTTTACCCCCAAATATAACCCTTAATACTATTTTTCTACAAACTTTGAAATATCTTACTAGTGTTTATGTAGTAGCGTTCAAATCTTGTCTTCTGGTCCGTTTAATCTAGCTTGGATTATGTCCTCTAGTAATGTCTCTTAGTAGTCTCCATGTCTCTTGCATCTTTTCAGATTTGACATTGAACTGTTGTTATTACACAAATATTTGTGTCTGTTGTGGCTCGTGAAATGCGGGCTTCAGCATTTAAAAGGGTCCTTCTTTTGTCATATTCAAGCTCACATACTTTGGGCCTGGAATTCTTATTCTCTCTAGTATCAGAATTCCTACTGCTATGCTTTTTGCTTCTACCTGCTTTTTGTCTTTGATCCTCACTTTACCTGGGGGGGTCTTAATCACTGTTTTAAACATGCCTTTTGTATTTAGCAAGTTAGGGCCACAATCCTGAATGGTGAAGTCCCGTAAGTATATGGTGAAATCCCTGAAGTGTACAATACTTAAAAATCAAAACCTTGAAAATAGAATTCTGCAAAAACTAAGATATTTGTTTTCCTTTTTTAAAAGATGAATTATTTGAGAAATACATGCAAACATAACAGAATATTTCCTGGGGAGTTTCAGATAATAGGAAAACAGCAAGCAAAATATTTTTGCACGCATAAGCAGGTGTGCTAATGACAACTACACAGGTAGGTATAAATTATGAGCAGAGAGTCCACTTTCTCAAGAAACAGGCCAAACAGTCAACTCTGTGTAGAGACATGACTATGGCCGGTATTGTTTGCACCCTGCCCAGTCCAGTCCTCCACTCTATGAATAATTCACGATGCTCTTGATCCTGCTCTGATTCATCCTTCCTGCTCCATGAGAACTAGCCTGAGGCTGCAGTAGAGCTGTCTTCCAAGCTATTTCCTGCTTGCAGTAAACTGGAAAGCCAAAGTCCCCTTCTTTGTGCTGGCTCTGCCCCTCAGTTGAAGCTCGTGAAAACAGATCTTCAACTCACCAATGAAACAATGCCAAGACAGATGGCAATAAATTAAAAAGGGTACTAGACACTTACATAAAAAGCTAATTAAGAAAATAAGCAGTTTAGGCTCTGATGCCAGGCTGACTTGGGTCAAATTCACAATCTGCTTCTTTATCAGTGCTACAACATGGGCCCGTGTAAATTCTTTGTATTCAGTTTTATCATCCTAAAAATGAGAATAAGTAATATAAATAAGTACACATTTAAAGTACTTGCAGGTCCCACTCCATCATGAAAACTAAATGTGTGCCACTGACTGCCAAATGGTTATTTCTTCCCATGTAGTACCTATATTGACCATGGGTAAATTAACAACAACAACAAATTTTTTTTTAACAAGATCAGCAATAATTTTGCAAAGAAAAAAGTACTACAGAGGCTTTTTAGGAAGTTTAACAGAGATTTTACAAAATAAAATCACAAGTAGTGACAGACCATAAATTCTCTCCTGTTCCATTTTATGCTTTTAGGTAAAAGCAGCATCATTAAATGAGCAAAGCCCAGAACAGAAGTCAGAGGGCTTGGCTTTTCCCCAGGTTCCTCTGATCAGCAGCCACTTACTCTGAGTAACTCACAGCCACCTAAAGCTTCCATTCTGCAGCTGCTGAATAGACTCCCACCCTGTCATGCTCTCTCCATGGTTACTGTATCAAATGAAACAAGGAGGCTGTTAGAAGGAAAACAGCATCACTGAGCACTCTGCAAAGGTACTAGACAGAAATGTCTTCAGTGAGACCTCTCAAAAACTTTCAGCCAGGAAGCATCCTGTTAAGCAATTTATATATAAAGAAATGAATTCATAAAGTCTAAACAGTCGCTTCTGGATTACCTGCCAAATGGTAGAGTTGGGTGTAAATCTAGATATAATCTAGATGAATCTAGATTGAAATAGAGACCAAGAAGGTCACTTCACTTAAGCAGCACAAAAGATTTGCTGACAAGTCAAGATGCCCTGTCTCGGAGAGATCATTTTCTGCAGCTCGGAGAGGGATTGCAGCACTCCATCAAGGATACACATGCAGGGTAGGAGGTAGAAGGGCCTGGAAGAAGTCCCAAGTGCATAGCATGGAAAGTCCCCACCTCTCCTAACCACTTACCTGTAATGCTCTTTTCTGCCCCTTTTCTACATGGACCAGCGAGAGCTGGGACTCCTGATACATTAGCAAATGGATTCTGTTTGTTTGTTTGTTTGCAGGTCTCATAACTGCCAGTTGTCACTCAAAACTAAATCTGGAGATAGGTCTCCACCCTTAGCTTCAATGGGTCCTCCAAAATCCAGGGTGTGTTCCTACAGATTCAAGTTTCAGTAGCCCTTTCATTGATACAAAACTCAAAATTCATCATAATTCCTTTTTGATTCTGAGAAATATCTTTGAAAAAAGAAAGCAAATAGATGTTCTCCTACCTTACCCAGGCAGATGACAACTTCGCCATTGGTTGCTGTTTGGGCATGAGTCTATGCCTAATCCTTAACCTATGAGTGACTTCAAGGAAAAGACTTCATCTTACACAGTGTCCGCAGTTATCACTTTCTTCCTTCCATCAACTCCTCTTTACCACGTCAGTGATTCTCCTGATTCCATTCCTACAGTTGGATGTGACTTATCTTGTTTCCCACTTGGGTAATAGGTCTTTATCCTGAAAGTCGATCCCACATAAGAACTTTGGAAAGTTGTTTTGCTTCACAATCTCCTATGATGAATACCAAAGACTTCTGCTCATCCAAGTTGGAAGCTGAGCTCAACTAAGATCATCGCAGGTGATACTTATAGCAATGGAACACAAGAGTAAATGAATGCATTATCTAGCCTCCTTTTGACATCTAATTCAGAAGGCAAATACTCTTAAGTATTGACTGAAACGTAAAGATCAAATACTGACATCAATTTCCATATGAGCTCAGTAGATGTCAAAGTCAAAAAGTAACAAGCAACTGTTCTCTAAAACTTGGATAAGGAGAAACACTAAGAAAGTTAACTTTGAAGACAGGCTAAAGATATATGTCATTGGTTTAAAAAGAAAGCAATACTTGAATTTGGTTTAGTGTAGAACAAAAGCGGGGAGGGGAAGCTTTTATCCTAATTATATTTTTTCCTAGCGGACACTGACACATTGTTAGCTCTCAGAGAATTAGTGACTATGGGAACACAAACTCTAATAAAAACCTTTTGGCTTCTTTTCAGCTCCTCACACATCCTCTAGAGTTCATGCTGTGGTTATCAGAAGAAATCTATGAAAAATAAAGCTGAACAGAGCTGCAGCCCATCAGCTGGCTTAACCTTGTCAGGCAGGGATAAAGCCGGAAGTGCCATGTGAAAGTGACTGACAGAAGTGAAAACCAAGGAAGAAAACATGCTGGAGAAGAGATGGTAAAGTTAATCAGGTCTGTACTCTGCCATGGCCAAGATCAGAGAAAACTGATACAGGCATCCTATGTTTCAGCAAACGGGCGAGTTCTGGCTGCCTTTAACCTTCCTGTAACCCTGTTTACATAATGGTGATTACAGGCAATGAGGGTCAGGTAAGAGATGACATGGCTAATTGTACAAATTACATTGCTGATGTCCTAAATACCAAGGTTATTACAGTTTAGACATTGTGCCATGGACTATGTTTCATCAAAGGGAAAAATACAGTAAATTATTTTAGACAATCTATGTTCCTTTTCCTTTTTTTAATGACTGATTTTTTTTAATTATGGCAAAATAGGCATAACAAAATTTATCATCATTTAAACATATACTTCAGTAGTATTAACTACCTCCCATTATTGTCCATCCAATTTCAGAGACTTTTTTCAGCTTGCAAAACTCAAATTCTTAGACGGGCATTTAGCAAAGTAAACATACATGGAGCTTGACAGACACAGGAAAGCATGAACACAGCAGTGTGGTGTTGCAGTGATCAGTAATCCAGCAACATTCAATGAGCGGCAATCTGAACTGCACAGGTAGCTGGACCTCCACTATCAACAAGGGAAATAACACTGATTTCAGCATTGTACGGGTCAAAAGAGGTCTCTGTGGCTCCCGATCTAAAAGCCAACAGGTTCCAGCAAGATCAGCACCATCAACAACCTAGCTCTACAGGACTCCTGGTGTATCCCACATCCTGGGAACTACTGGAACCAGAAGTAGGAGAAAGATTGTAGACAAGAGTACAGCCTCAGAACAATATCACAGAAGGCAGCGAGTGGTGAGCCAGGAGCTGGGGCTTCGGAGACCATGGGGGAAGTCTAACATAACAACCCATACCTAGAATTCACTGGAGGGAGTGGCACAAGTGACTGCAAACAAAGAGCCATGTGCCAACCACAATAAGTAAAATCGAACTGTAGACCTGTGAGTGACACAACTTAGAAACCTGCCAAAGAGAAGAATCTGATAACCACAAGTACAATGATAAAGAGCAAAAGAAGAGTCAAAGGTACAATTAATATTACTGAAGAATCCCCTGCAAAGGAACAAAACCCTTTGCCAACCTCAGAGTTAACTAAGCAAGACATCAAGAATACAGTGGAGCAAATTAAAAGTACCATGGAGAGTCTCCAAAATAGAATGAAGCAAGCAGAAGAAAGAATCTCAGATTTGGAAAATATTTCCTGTCACCAAGAGGAAACAAACAAAAAGCTGGAAGCAGAGCTGGGTCAAGCTAAAAAAAAAAAAAGTATTCAAGAATTAAGAGACACGATTAAAAGGCCTTATATAAGAGTTATGGGATTCCCAGAAGGAGCAGAAAGGAAGCTGAGATTAAATATATATCTAATGAAATAATAACGGAAAATTTCCTCAATCTAAGGAAAGAATTGGGAAACAACAACCAGGAGGGACACAGATGTTCCAATAGGATTGACCAAAAGCGATCTTCACCATGACACATGATAATCAAGCTTTCTTCAACCAAACATAAGAAAAAGATCCTTAGATGTGCATGTGAAAAAAAATTAATTGACATATGAATGAATGGCAATTAAATTCACAGGAGACCTCTCACAGGAAACCCTACAGGCCAGAAGAAAATGGAGCAACATATTCCAGATTCTAAAAGCAAAAAATTGTCTGGCCAGGATAACATACCCAGCAAATCCTTCCTTTGCCTTTGAAAATGAAATAAAATTCTTTCACAGTACCCATAAGTGTCAGAGGTTTCTATGGTCAGCCCATTACTACCTCCAGCTCTTAAGCAAACCACCAGAAATTACAGATTGACAGGGATCAGCCCACATATCCCCACAGAATCTGCCCCTAGACCTGATTCTTTTGTTTGCTGGTTAGTACCCAGCCTAACAGCACCCGTCCCCTGTTCTGACTGTTGCTGGCAGGTACTGTGATCTAGCCCCACCAGGTAGGCCCCCAGCCCTAGCATTAGTGTGTACCAGTGAGTATTGGTCAAAGGTGGTCAATGATCATCAGTCCGGCTCAGGTCTCTCACATGGACTGGTGTATCAGTCTGACCTTCAACTGTCCTCCAGTTCACCCCTCCACTTACCTGCAAGTACAGTGACCTTGTCCATGGAATTCATGCAAAAGTCATTCCTCACCTGCAACATTCTTCCTCATTGGTCCTCTCTCTCACACATCTTCTTACCTTCTTCTGTGGTGTTATGCTGGCCTGGAGCTCTGCCCACCTGCTAAGATCCCAAGCTCCTGGCATGTGTGCTTGCCTGGGACCTTGCCCCTATACCTATTCAAGTTCCTGGTCCATCCAAGCCCCATCCACCAGCACACTCTGCCAGCATTTTAACCTAGGGCTCTCCTTTTCCCTCCCCCCCCCCCACCCTCTCAGGACCAAGCATGTGGGGAAATCCCCAGGCTTGCTCTGGCTGCCTCAGCCTCAGTGTGAATCCCCAGGTCTCTACACAGCCCAACTGGTATTATCCCCTAGTCCTCCTGCAAGACCACTCTCCCAGGCCTCACAAGCCCTCATGCCCACAACCGGTGCCCATGGCGGGCACAATGGTCTGTTTGGGTTTTGTTTTTGTTTTTGTTTTTGTTTTTGTTTTTTTTAATTTCTATCCAAAGCTGAGGAAAGAACCCATAGAGCTTTACTGGTAATAATAGTTCCTTTCCCAGGGCTCACAGAACCAACCAGCTGGAAGGGCACTTGAAATAACCTACAACCCTGCCCAGCCACAGCCAGCAATGACTTTCCCAGGGACCAGTAAAGCTCTGTCCTGGAGAGAATGCCCATGATTTTGGGTTCCAGGTACCAGCTGAACAAGACTGCAACCTGCTTAGAATAATCTTGCAGCATTTTGCTTCCATACTTCCTGAATTCGGTTCAGTTTAAAACACTAAGATTATTCTTTGAGCTTATAAACAACATTTTGTAGTTTTTATCTATTATAAAACAGTCCTGAAGCCGTTGTTAGGGCATAGCAGTTTAAGCTGTTACCTGCAGTGCTGACATCACATGTGGCTTCCTGTTCAAATCCTGGGTACTCCCGTTCTGATCCAGCTTACTGATGATGCGCCTGGGAAAGCAGTGGAGGCGGGTCCAAATCCTTGTGCCCCTGTGCCTACATGGGTAACCTAGAAGAAGATCCTGGCTTTGGCCGGGCCAGTCCCATCAGCAGATGGAAGATTCTCTCTCTCTCTCTCTCTCTTTCTCTCTCTAACTCTACTTTTCAAATAAACTTATAAAATCATTGTTTAAAAAAGTCTTTTAAAGCCACAGGATTTATAATGAAACTATCGCAGACATTCTTGTAAATGTGAGTTGTTTCATATTCAGGCTTCTTTTGATTGCCTTGATTTTCATGTAATTATACTCTTTATCCCACCCCACCAGCACTTTACCTTCCTTGGTGTTTAGACATTCAAATAATTACAGCTAGTTATCAAGGCCTATCTTTTCTGTCTCTCAGCCAAGGTGAGCTATTTAATTCCTTTAGCCTGTCCTATGTTAGCCCCTTCGACCCCCCTCTATCATCTTCTCCACTTCTCGTCTGAACTTTTTCCAAGAAAACGTCTACGTCTTTCCTGGTCTCGGGCTTCCAGAACAAATGTGGTTTTCAGGTGCCATTTCATCAGAATCACTTCCCTGCCCTGGGGTAAAGCTCTTGAATTCTTCACATCCTTTTGGTCTTTTTCTCCCTCCCTATATCCAAGTTGGGGGCAAGGTATTTCATTGCCCAAGGAAAAATGAACCTTTTCTTCTATGCCATGTAACTGGATTCCTTTCAGAAGGGCTCACGCACTTTGTCCTCCACCCTCTTTGCTTCTGAATTATAGATAAGCCAACTGCAAGAGACTATAAATAATATGTACAGGCTCTTGTAACATGCAGGACAGTCACAGGCTCTAGAAGGCAGAACTGTGGCATTTCATTTAATGCCTATGTTCCTTGCTAGCCTCATGTTTAAAAGCAGGTAATAATAACTGTTAAGGTGATTCACTGGGAGGCCATGAGACTGACGTAGCCCCAGCCCCCTGGACTCCTACACAAGCAAACCAAAACCCAAAACCCACATCTGTATAAACAGTAAGATGATACTCGATGTTAACCAATCAGATACTGCCAACTAAACTAGATCCAGTGACCTTCCACTGGAATGATCCAAATAAAGCTACTGCTCTAGTCAAGCTAATCAATTGTTTCTTTTTTAAATTTTTTATTTTTTATGTTGTTTACATAGTTGACTAGGATGCATGCCCATGAAGATCACTGATTAGAGAGGGGAGGGTCAAGGCATGGGGAAGGTGAATAAGTCAAGTGCTTCCAATTTTCCTTTTCTTCATTTTTCTCCTGTATCTGACTGGAACTGGGGGATAGAACAAAGGAAGGTATGGGGCTTCTCTCAGCTGCCAAACTACATCAGTACTGGGAAGTGGGGGATTTCCACTTGCTATCATCTTAGAAACCTTGATGTAGAGAAGAATTTTCTGAGGGTATTTTGATAGTCCAAGTTGTTGTTGCTCCGAGGTTGAGAAAATCCTTCAAAGGACCATTGCCAATCAGATATTTCTTAGCCTTGCTTCCATACTGACCTTAACATCCCTTCGGCAGAGTCTTGAACCACAAACACTGCACAGCTGCCCCGTTCTTAAAGCTCCATCTGGTCCAATTAACTCTAAAATTTCAGTGTGTTAAGTTTATTTATAACAACAACAACAAAAAAAGACTTACATAATTATGTGTAATACTGAGAGCTTGTGTAAAGTCAAACTTGGGAGAATTGTTTCCTTATAACCATTTAACGTTTGTGAGAAAAAAGAAGGTAACAAAATGACTCGGTGCAAAACCACTGCAGTAACTAACCAGGCTTGCTTTCTTCTTCAGGAATTTTCTCAGTGGGAATCTGTTGTTGAAGTACATCCCAAATTAGACCTAGTTCTATCAGGGAACAGGAATTAGCACACTCCTCAGAGTCTGTGTCTAGTCTCTTTGGATGCCCAGAAGTACCAGTCTTGGGTATTTATGAAACTCTAACTGTAATGAGATCGTCTTTCTTTCCTTTCCCTTTTCACATTATATATATGTATATTTATTATACATACATATACACATGCTATTATATATACACACACACATATTTGTACTGTTTGCTGAGCATATTCATTGTTAAGAACTCCTACTTTTGCCTTCAAGCGAAAAAGGATTATCTCCACAGGGTGAAGCACAAAGAGCACAGCATTAGTGCAACTGTTAGTGCACTTATAACTCACTGGGTGGGACACAAAGATTAGTTACTCCTCAGTAGGGCATTGAAGGTTTCTCTGCACACCCCTCCTAAAAATGTTCACCTAAACTGTTGACATATGTCTTGTTAGATTTATAGAGTTAGACTACCCGAAAAACAGCCAGGTTCTGCAAAATTATGCTTCAACACTATAAACTGCTAAATACTAAAATTAAAATAGACATGAGACAGCTGAATAGTAATCTATAGCCATTTTAAGGTGTATAGAACCCAGCTGTATATAAACTAATAATTGAAATGTCAATGTAGAAGTCATAGGATGTAGTTCAGAACTTGCACTCTCTTTTCTCTCTCTCTCTCTCTCTCTCTCTCTCTCTCTCTCTCTCTCTCTCTCTTTTAACATGCTGGTTACACAATGCAATGTCAACTAATTCCATTACGTTATAAATTGTTACTGATGTTATGATGGGGCTTTTAATTGATTGGGATGATACTCTGTCGGCTCTACCTTCAGAAGACAGACGGTCTCCGCAAGAAACCGTTGAACTTATCTGGACAATAAGATGCTGGACTCTATGCTTTGTAGATGCTTGCAAGCAAAGAATCTCAACTGAATTTGAACTGTGGTAATGCAACAAGATGGAAGAATCCACCATGGGAGGGGGGACTTGGGGAGGGGAGGGAGGAATCCCAGTGCCTATAAAACTGTGTCACATAATGTAATGTAATCAATAAAAAAATAATAAAATAAAATAAACCACTTTCAGCAGAAGCAAAGTATTACACAGCTGGATGCATAATGCTGGGGTCCACCAGTGCTTTGGGGAAAGACAATAAAGAGTTGAGAGTGATTAACTACCCATTAAAATAGACCTGTTTTAGCCAGATAACCTCCTTGGGCAGCATATAGACACTCATATTTTGCTCCCAGAGGAGAAGCAAAACTTGGGGGGTGGGGATTAGACCCAAGATCTATTTTAAGAATAGTGCAGCTCCAGAAGGAAGCTGTGTTCCAAATCCTGGCTCACACGCTACTCCAAGTCACAATGAAAAAGTGGGTTTATCTGAGTTGATATTCTGAAACATCTCTTCAGAACAGTATAGCCCACTGCCCCTGGTTAAAGGTTAACACTCCCTCTTTCCCTAAAATATGAAGGTATCTACCTTGCAATCTCTCTTCTCCCTCTCCCTCCCTCTCTCTCTCTCCCTCTTTCTCTCTCTCTCTCACACACACACACTCCTCATCTACCTCCTTCTAGCTGGCAGACCAATAATTAGTTATGTCAAAACATAATTCCACCGGAAAATAATGAAGTCTATCATAATATTGCTGCAGGACCCTGAGATGCACTAGCTGGAACCGCAGGGCTGCACACAGGACTGGATCAATCGAGCAGAACACACAAACTGTGAGAAAGAGCTTACGTAATGCCACATCCTCCGCTCACTCTGCAGCAATCCTTCGGGAAAGCAATGATGATACATTGGTAGGCTAACTGAAAAGCATGGGGAAAAAACGATTGTCCTCTCTAAACGAAGTAGAAGATGCCAAAACTATCCCAGCAGGTAGTGAAGAAGGAACAACAACAAAAAAAAACTAACAAGGGGGCAAACTGGAATGAAATAAAATCAAAAGAATGAATAAAACAAACGAGCAAGTGTCTTCTGTTCCTTGTTAGATACATGTTCTCAGAATTGTCTTCCTAAAACCTGATTCTGACCACATCACTGCTCTTATAGTCACATAACAATTACAACAAAACTGCTTTAGATATACCTTCTTTATGAACCCTAATGCTAACCCCTTTATGGGGGAGGCATATTGTACTCCCACTAATATTAGCTGAATACATGCCTGGACCTTGGAAGCTGTCAGGACACAGCTCTCCCCACAACTTCCTCTTGCAAACCGTTCTCATTTACAGAGACAGACACAGAGATTTCATTATTCTTCCTAGGAACTGCTTCTCACTCCCATCTATGAATGGGAGCCTCTACCTTCAGATAAGTTGGTTTTCTCTCTTAAATGCTATTTTGTCATTCTTTATCCATTCAAGCAATAAATATTTAGTGTTACCTGCAGCATCCCTGACAACTTCAGTTCAGCTTTCATGTCACCTTTTCTAAGAAGGGATTCCAGCATTTCCCAAGCAAAGAGCTACCGTTTGCACTGTGGCATGTTGAATCCTGCCCATTAGAAGTGCTTTGCCACTTTGTATGTCCTTCTCCATGATTTCACTTAGTGCACTCAGAGCAAACTGTCCACCTGCTAGCTTTTTGAGAGCTATGTGCTGTTCAAAAGGTTATAATACTTAGGAAAAGTTAAAGATTTCAGGGAATAGAACAAATTAGGAAGGAAGTTCTGAACTACAAATAATAGCATAGGCACTCCAAAATACTTGTATTAGTTTTTAATATACTTAGAATCAATATTTTTACACTATTGAAGGAATTACAGAAAGGGTGAGAGAGAGATCACAATACTGGCCCCCATGAAAGACATCTTAACAATAAGACTAACAGCTATGAAATGAAAGGATCATAATTAAGGAAAAGAGGCATCAATATTATTGAGTAAGACTGATCTATGATTTTCCTGAGAGGATAAAAACAAATAAAACTGCCTGTTCTAGCCACTGAAACATAATAGTTTAAAACATAAAACTGATAAGTTTCTTGGCTAAGATGATAAATAATACTATTGTCTAGGACTTTATGTACCTGGTGTGACTCAGCAGCTAATGACTCACAGAAGTGCTCACTGCCAGTGGTGACACCAACATCAATATCAATGCGGATGTTGATGGATTTAGCACTAACATTGCTTCATTATTGCTAATGTCTATGCTGAGACCACCATCTCTGAGTTCTGAAGGACTGTTGGCACCAAATCTCAATGGAGAATTTATTGAAGGTGTTCAATTTTTGTTAAGGCTGTTATTGTGCCCCTCTTGCCCTTGAACATGAAAACTAGAGTATAAGTTGATGTATGCAGGATCCCATATATTGACTCTACCCCACCTCTAACTCCCGTCTGTTTTCTGACAAATGATAGCATGGTGACTTCTCTTTGGACCATCCCAGGAGGCTTCTGAGCTCTCACACAAATGCGTTCTTTCTAAAATTGCCCCATCCACCGCAGACTGACACAGGCACATCTGAAACCCTGACCTCTCCTGTTGACGGCTGCTTGTGGATGTCTCATCTCTTCCCATCTCCACCTCAAACTCTTTCCCTCACCTCCTCCTTTTGTGTAAGCAAAGGTCACGTACCATTTAGAAGATCAAACTAAAATCCAGAAGTTAATTAGAATTCTTTAGTTTCCTCTTACCTGTTTTAAGATCCCCAGTGATGCCACTTAGCATTGTAGCCAAACACTTCTATAGAATCCTCCTCAGTGGTTATCATGCCTCCATTTTGGCCCTATGCAATGCATCCCCACACAGCAATCAGAATAATCTTTCAAAAAGTGTTCATTTTTCCTCTTGAACTGCATTAAAACCCTACACTCCTTCTCACAGTCTACAAATCTCAATATAGCCTGCCTTTAACCACCTGAGTTATTCATACTGTTATATAACAACCCCAAAATGGTGAAGCTTAGAAACAAACACTCATTGTCTCACGATTTCTGTAGGAAGCATTCCCAGGACAACTTGGCTGGAAAATCTGTTTGCGCCTCTTTCAATCTGTATTCAAGGTATGTAGGCTTTGGCTCCAAGTGGTCCCATTTTCAGCTACAGGGGTCCCTCTTCCAAGCTCAGTCACATGAATGGTACAGATGTGGTCTGACCCATAATGGTTCATGTGCTGAAAGCTCAGTCTTCAGTGAGGCAGTGTTAAGTAGGGGAACCATTTAGAGGTAGGGTCTAATGGAATGTGGTCAGGCATTGCAGAGTCTATCCTTAAAAAGATTAATGTCGTTCTCATGAGACTATCCCATATGCCTATTGCCCCCCCTTTTTTTTTATAAGATTCCTTTACTTTTATTTATAAGGCAGATTTATAGTAAGAAGAAGACACACAGAGAAAGAGATTCTCCATTCATTGGTTCACTACCCAAATGGCCACAATGGCCAAATCTGGGCCAAGTCCAAGCCAGGTGCTCCATCTGTGTTTCCCTGTGGGGGCAGGCCTAAGGATTTGAGCCATCCTTTGATGCTTCCCCAAGCCATAAGCAGAAAGCTGGATTGGAAGTGAGCATCTGGGTCTAGAACTGGCGATCATATGGTTTACTAACATTTGCAGGCTGGGGATCAGCCAGTCAAGCCAATGCACTGGCTCCATGATCAATTTTTCGTGTAGAGGTTCCCTTTATTTTTCCACCACATTGAGACATAGCAAGAAGAATCCCCATGGGAGATCAAACGAATGGGACCACCAGTCCTTGGACTTCAGCTTCAAGATTGTGAGCTACATTTATTTTCTGTATATATTCCCCAGCACCAGATATTCAACAGAAAGCTTACAGTAGAGTTCAGTTTGTTGTGGGCTGCTGGACTGCTGGCCTTGGTCATTATTCATTAGCTTCTAGCCAAAGGCCACCTTTGATTTCTTGTCACATGAATCTGTCCTTCAAGAAGGTCAAAACATAGTAGTTTGCCAGAATGAACCAAAGAAATCCAGAAGATCAAAAAGGAAAGCAATTTTCTGTCACCTAATCTCAGAAGTGATATTCCATTGCTTTTGCCATACACTTTTGGTTAGAAGAGAGTCTGTAAGTCTGACCCTGGCATGAGAGGAGTGAATTACTGGACAAGAATACGGAAGGCAGAAATCACTAGGTACTGAAGCTGGGGACCATAGCTGTCACTGAATCCCAGCTCTGGCTCCTCTCACCTTTGTTGCCTAACTCTCCTGACACCCTGCCTTTGTCCCACCCTTTGAATACACTGAATCGGACTTGGAGCCTTTGCCGTGGTCATTCCTCAACCTGCGAAACTTTTTCCCAGGTCTTCACATGGTTGACTCCTTCTCATGTGTCCAACATCTCTTCTCAGGCACCACTGGCTTTCCCCGAACACTTTGGTAAAGTTAACAGCCCCAGTCCTTCTGTACCCCACACCTCTGGTTTTGAACTTGAAACCAAATCGAAGGGAGCAAGAACACAAGTTTGGGCCTTATACTTTGGGTTAATTAATACAGAATCTCCCACCAAGAACTCAGACCGCATTTCAAAAGACCAGTACAATCTTTCCCAACCTCAGTCTCTGCATATGCTTGCCCCACAGGATTGGAATGCCTCAGAAAAAGCTGGTCTGGTCCCCACCCACTCCTCCATTTTCTAGGAATTCCCCCCATCCCTAGGAACACCCTAGACCCCAAATTATAAAAAGTCCAGCCAACTGAAAGATTGGGTCGCTGCCACACGTTCACTCTATCCACAGGGACAGTCAGAAATCCTCTGCGGATTTGTATTTCCCTTTGATAGTAAGTCCAATTTGGCTGCGAATTCCCACTCCATCTTCCTCTGTTGTGCACCTGTTTCTTAACACACATCACTGATTTGATTTGATTTGATTCTACCTTCAAGCTCAGCAAACAGAACCACATAAAGCTGGCCATATTAACAGGGAAATAATGGGTTAAATTTCCTAAAGTTAGGATGCATCAAACAGATTAAAAGCAGCCAGAGCTCACTCTTCTGTCTACACATAAAAGACATCTTAACTTCTGATGCTGTTATGGGCCCTAACTGATCCTATACAGCTACACAGCAAAAAAATAGGACTATGTTGAAATATTTCAATGTTATTTCTCAAATTATGCATCTACACACACATTATGGTTAATTTATTACTCATCTTTAATTTTTCCATTCATGCCCCAAATAAAATAAATCTTTACATACACTTACGCTTTTATAAGGAGACCCCTAGAATAGAGGCATGGCTCTAAATGCCACATTAAATATCTTGTACATAATGCCTACTCATTTCTAATTACATCTTTGAGAAACAGACAGTTGCAAAACTTAAAGCAGTGAAGAATCAAGAAAGTTGGGTTAGCTGAGAGAGGAATTTCTTTATTTCATGACAAGTCCAAGCTTGCAGAGAAGTCACATCATTTCAGAAGATTTTGTACAGTGGCTCCTTACAAAACTGAAATGGATTTCAGCCGTAATCTGTGTCCTTCTGTAAACAATGATATTGTGACTATAGCACATGGATGGTTAAAGATATTCTTACAACCTGAGAGCTGAAATGAGAGGTTCGAAACAAATTGAACAAACAAGTGTTTGTTTACATGATCTTTTCTGAATTTTAGGATGACAGTGAAGTCGGTTATGAAGTGAGGGTGTGCTACTTGCTTTGCTGATACCTGAACTGAGTGACCTTGCCCTTGTTACTGGAAACCTAAGGCCAAAACAAGGTGTATTAATCCTTGGAAAAGGACAGCCACAGGATACACTAGACAGAAGTTACAAAACACTGGGTGAAAGAGCAAGGATTGTTGTGGTTAGGATTTACAGTTTAGATTTCCCAGCCAAGCCTCAGGACAAAAAGCAGAGTTGGCACCGGTAAGGTTCTTCTCACCACTCCAACTTTCAACCATGAGACTTTACAAGAGCAACTTGCTTTTTTTCCACTGTAATTTCAGTCACAACTTTGGCAAGTTCATGCTCAGGAACATTTTGACCAAATCTAAAGGACAAAAATAACCCCCCAAAATTATATTCTCTCCTCTTTCCTAAAGGCGAATTTCTTCTGAAAGAAAGAATTAAGCTTTCTTTGGTTTAAGAACAAAAACAGAGAAAAGATGGGAGGTATATGACATCCTTTGACAGAATGACAAAATGTCAACTAGAATTTCTCTGTTATATATTTAGCTGAAATCAAATAAAATGGAATTCCAAATATAATGGAATTTTCAAATTTGAGAAGCCAAGTGAAAAAATAAAGGAAATTTTTAAGTAAAACAGAAACCATAACTACAATGTTTCTGAAGTTATAAATGTAGAAATGAGAGCTAATCTACTGCAAAATCAGTTACAAAGCTACAGCTATCACACACAGAATGGTACACAGAAAAAGGCAGACAGATCAGTAAAACAGAATAAAAATTTCAGAAATGAATGTGAAAGTGTCTAATATTTCATAAAAGTAACTAACAATAAATGGAGAAAACAGAGTATTCAATAAAACATGGGGGCGTAATCGGGTGGCCATTTTGAACAAATTTTTTTTTTACTCCATAACTCAAGAGGAATCCAAGATTGATCAAGATTTTTGAATATGAAAATAAAGCATTGGACCATTAGCAGAAAGTACTGAAAAATATTTTAGGTGATGTTTCAAGAGCAAAGTTTTAATATTGGTACAAAATGCAGAAGTCATAAAGTTTTCAGATAACAGTCAAGCAGTTCCATATGCAATAAATAAACAATATAGCCATAACTGAATGTCAAAATGCCCAAAATAGACCTGGAATAATATTTGTAATTTGTGAAAAAAAATGCTAATATTTCTAATACCAGCTGCTTCTAAATTTCTAGAGGATTAATAAAAATCAAAAATTAAAATATATCACAGAACACACAAATATCTCTGAAAAAATACAAAAAAAATCTTCAATTGGAGAATTTTAAAATGTTTATTACCACTATCTTGAATTTCTTTTTCACTTTTCAGATTGGCAGACCAAAAAGTTTGATTTCCTGCTATATTGTGGAGAACTAGACACGGTGTTGCTGTTGGTGGAAGGGATAACTCCATCCAAATGGAGAGCACCTGATATTTATCAAGGTTTAAATGCTCGTATCCTTGACTCACATATTATACCTCTAGAAACTTATCCTATGGAAATGCTTGTGCATGTGCAAAATTATGTATTTTTCTGCCACATCATATTTTTTAAAGTTTATAAATTACCAACAATTGGACATTTTACTAGATAATACTTAAACATTAAAAGACCTGCAATAGTCTTGTGTTTCATTTTGCAAAGTCTCTTGCAAGCTGTAGCAAATTTTCTTGAAGGATATTTAAGCCAATAATTGTCACTGCATTCTCTTTGTTGTACTATAGCGAAATATCCAGACCACTGTCTTTAAGCCGTACAACTATGGAAGGGGAAGAAAGGAGATTTGTTTTTCACTGAACACTCTTTTGAACTCTTAAAATTTTGTTACGTGAACATAAAAGAGGGTAGGAATTTAGAGACAAACTGAAGGAGAAGTTTTTCACTCTAGAGGTGGAGATGTTTGCATCCCACTTTGAGGTGCCTGGGTTCATTTCCAAGATCTGGTTCCTAACTCTGGCTGCTGACAGTGCAGACCCTGGGAAACAGCAGTGCTGCCTCAAATAACTGGATCCCTGCCACTGCCACCCACAGTCCTGAATTGAGCTCCAGGTCCCAGGCTGCAGCCTCTGCTCCGCCATGACCCCCATTTCTTACTAATTTACCTCTGCCTTCTGTCTTCCTTCTAGCACCTTGTAAAGGCTCATCACCCCTGTTGACTTATTCTTAAAATGCCAACTCTGACAGCAGCCTGAAGCCTCCTTCTAGCATGTCTTCTTTCTCAGATGGTTGATCTCCTAAGGAGAATTCTAATCCCCCTGCTGTTGCTTGCAAATATTTAGGCAAATATTTCAAGAACTGATTTAATTCTCTACAAGAGGACTCATCTTTGCCATTATTTTTCTTTTCCTCCCCTTCATTTTTAATAAAACTACATCCAGAAGTAACCAACTATTTTCATTTTTCTTTCCAATATTGAGGGGAGGAATAGAAAATGACAGAAGGAGATGGGATTTGAGGTTACAGTTTGATTGAAGTCCTAGATTGCCACTGACTGCCAGAGAATCACTCTGCATCATAAATAAGCCTCAATTTCCTAATTCACGGTAGATAATGATAATATGGGATTGAGAGGAGAGTAAAATCATGTCAATGCAAAGTACTTTATGAAACAAAAAATTTTCAAGTATTAATTATGACTGTAAAGAAAGTGAAAATCTTTTATAATGTATCAAGCTTATACACATAAAACTTAGTTGGCATTGCTCATTAAGAATAAATAAAATGTTCTTACTTCCAGGACCTATCAGATCCATATTGCTGTCTGGGATGTAATTCAGTTACCTTTATATTCGTTTACTGTTCATTTGGAAAAGCAGAGAGAAGCAGAGGCAGATCTTACATCTGCTGGCTCACTCCCCAAATAGCCACAAGAACCAGGGCAGGGACAAGTGAAACCAAACACCAGAAACTCCATGTGGGTCTCCACATGGGTGGCAGGGACACAATTACTTGGGACATTAGCAGAGAGCTGGAATGGAAGTGGAGCAGCCGGGACTCGAACCCACATTCCAGTAAAGAATGCCAGTACTGCAAGCAGTAACTGAGTCCATTACACCACCACACTAAACCTGTTACCACCTTTTAATAAATATATATATGAAGCATGTATTTATATATATATGTATAAATGAGTCAATTTATGCATATCTGTGTGTGTGTATATGTGCATGTATATATATAGATGCATATGTATGAAGGGAGAGAAAAAGTTGAGGAGATGAATCTGGGAAGCTAAAGTTATCAAGTTCCCACACCTTTTGCCCTTGACTCCTTATCTCTGTGCTCCTGTATCTCTGTGCCTCTATGGTAACTGACAGATGCACCTGCTTGGCTAGCTGCCCACAGTCTGTTATGAAACAGTTTGTGGATGACTTTTGTCTATGAACCCATACAGGCAGCTGGGGAACATGCTTAGACACGGCTGTTTACGGGTGGAATGGGTGTGTATGTGGCTATTGGTGGAGGTGGCTGGCTGTGGCTGTGTGTGTGTGTGTGTGTGTGTGTGTGTGTGTGTGTGTGTGTGTGTGTGTCCAATCACTGCCATGGACACAAAGGCCATTATCTCCTGTGGTCCTGCCACCATTAGGGGCAAAACTGTCTTCCAAGCCCATCATCAGTTCTGAGTCATTCTCTGGCCTGTGGAATCTGAATCTGCTTATCCTGGGTCATAAACACATATATTTACTTTCATTTCCTCAGAAATGAGAGACATAGAGGGAGATCAGAAGATCTCCACTAGTGCACACCTCAAATCTCTGCTATATCCAGGAGTGAACAAAGCCAGTAACCTAGAGCGTGGCCTGGGTCTCCTAAGTAGGTGGCTACTTAAACATCACTGCATCCCCTGGGGTGTGCATCTACAAGACTCACTCCCAGCCTCTCTGCTGTGTGATGCAGGCACCCCAAGCAGCATCTCAGCTGCTGTGACAATCCACTGTGCCTCAGTTACCTTTAACTCCACTGAAGGAAGACAATGTTTCACCTACATTATTGACATACTCTTCTTCCCCAATGACCCTTTAGAAGGAAGCTTAACGGATATGGCTCACTCAATCATTTCTCAGGTGTGTAGTGAGCACCTGCCACATAGCAGGCACTGGGCAAGGGTCAGCAGCTCAGGAAGTGACCAGAGCAGACCCTGATGGAGTTTACATTTAGTAGAGAACTGTGATTAAACATTACAACTGGGGGAAAGGCTGGGGCTCCAGCAGGGATATTCCACAGCAGAGTCTTGGAAAAAGGCACCTGGAGCAAGTGAAGCTTAAAGAATTCACCAGCCCAGACAGAACTGGCCAGGTTCATGCCCAGGCATGGAGAACAGGAAGGTGTGAGTAAGAGACACCACAGCTTGTTAAAAGAACGGAAACAAGTTCACAGCACCTGGAGTGTGAGAAGGGGAAGTGGTGAGAGAAGAGGCTGGAAAGCAAACAGTAGCCATAAGCTTTGGGGATTTGGATTTTACCCCATGGGTATCGGTAAACCATTAAAAGATTTGAAGTACAGTGAGAATATAGACAGATTTCGGGGGGAGAGGGGGTTGTTGATGTTGTTCTGTTGCAGCTGTGTACAATGAGAGTACATATTTGGAAGGAGGATGAATGAGGCAGAAGATTGCATGCAATGCTCCTGACCGGGTTTGGGGGTGTGAAAAATGGGGTTGGAGCCATCTCTGGAAGCAAGCTCTGTAAAACACAAATCTGATTGAAACTCTTCAAACTCCTCTCCTCGGTTTTCAGACGAAATGTCAGAATACTTCATGTGGTTTAAAGGACTCTCTGTGGCCCTTGCATACACCCTTTCCCTGTTCCCGGGAGCTTTGCTCTTCATATCAGACAATGATTACAAATACCCAGAAACTTAGAACAGGACATGACTGGCTCACTGCTGCATTTTGTGAGCAGTGAATGAGAGAAGCAAGTGGTTAATGGCATATTTGAGACCAAGAAAAGGTGTTAAAAAAAAAGCTCTTTACATACAAGTACTCAGCATAAGTCAGAGCGTGTGTGACAAACATTCACATATTATCACATCCAATTACCCAAAGCCAACTATAGATGGAAACGATTAAATGTATCACCTATGTTTAAAGTAGGTATTGTATTCATGTATAGCCACATGTATAGCCACATACCTAGCCTAGTGACCCAGGGAAATGAACAATTTCTTCTAGAGTTACTAAAAGCTGACTAATGAATTGAGTCGCTTTATTTTCAAAATCTTATAGTTCAGTTATTGGAAGACTTAAAAAATAAGAGTTGGCAGGTCTGGTGTGATAGTCTAGTGATTAAATCCTCAACTTGCCAGTACCAGGATCCCATATGGCATTAGTTCATGTCCTCACGGTTCCACTTCCCATCCAGTTCCCTGCTTGTGGCCTGGGAAAGCATAGAGGACTGGGCCAAAGCCTATGACTCTGCACCTGCATGGGAGACCCTGAGGAAGTGTCTGGATCCTAGCTTCTGTTCAACTTAGCTGCAGCCAGACAGAAGATCTTTCTCTATCTGTCCTTCTGTCTGTAAATCTGACTTTCCAATAAAAATAAATCTTGAAGAAGGAAGGAAGGAAGGAAGGAAGGAAGGGAGGAAGGGAGGAAGGGAGGAAGGGAGGAAGGGAGGAAGGGAGGAAGGGAGGAAGGGAGGGAGGAAGGGAGGAAGGGAGGAAGGAAGGGAGGAAGGGAGGAAGGGAGGGAGGAAGGAAAGAGAGTTGGAGCCAGCGTGGTAGCTCAATAAGCTAATCCTTTACCCTATGGTACTAGCATCTGATTTCAACACCAATTCATGTCCCAGCTGCTCCACTTTTGATCCAGCTCTCTGTTTATGGCCTGGATGGTCCAAGTTCTTGGAACCCTGCATCCACAGGAGAGACCCAGAAGAGGATCCTGGCTCCTGGCTTCAGATTAGCTTAACTCTGGCCATTGTGGCCATTTGGGGGGGGGTAGTCAAGTCAACCAACACATGTAAGAACTTTTTGTCTCTCCTTTTTCTCTCTGTAACTTTGCCTTTCCATTAAAAATAAATAAGACTTTTTTTAAAGTAAGTATAATTGTATGGATGAGTAATTTCATTTTCCTAGCTCACCTAGCCATTTTCATGGGTGATCATGGGACCTAGTTCATTTTTGTTTTTCAGATTCTATCAGGGGTCAGTTATACCCCCAACAGCAGTCTTCATTATTTTCTAAACCACTTCCTTTGAGAACTTAGGCTTCATACTTCCAGCAAGGTACTGAAAGCCAAATATGTGAACTATTTCATCTTTCTAGTTGATGTATTGTGTCTTTCCAGGTGTTTGAGGACAACAGTATTACAACCATGGACACATTCTATGCATCCTTCAAACCTTCCGTCTCTCAATTCCTCAGCAATTCTTCTGCTCCTGATCATTTCATAACTGTGCTTCTTTGAGGGGGGATCAATTTATTTTATTTTTAATATTTTTACATAGTTGAGAAGAATGTATGTCTATTTGAGCCTCTTAGTGTAGGGATGGTTGACCTACTGAAGAAGGTGGATGGACAAATATTTCCATTTTTTTTTCTCCTGTATATGCAGGGTGGAGGGTAAGGGGAGAGACAGCTCCTTGCTGCCAAACTACATGAGCACACAGTGATGGAAGATGGTCATTCGATGTCATCTTAGAGACCCTGGAATGGGGAAGAATGTTCTAAAGGTGTTACTTGAGCAGCTTTGATTGTTTTGAGATACTGTCAGTTTCATTACACCAGGACTAAGAAAATTTTTCCAGGGTCTATCAGTTGAAAAATTCCACTTCAGTGCATCCACAAGCCCAGGACCATGTCACAAAGCTTGGCCAGGAAAGTGGTCCAACTTGTTCTGCTTTCCATCCTCTGATGTGGCACTCAGTGCTACCTGCTGGCCTAAAGGAGGTGACTGTCATGTCCCCCATGTGCCTCTGGGAATGCTATCTACTGCAGGTACATCAGCAGAGGAGACCCAGTCTCACACATGCACTCCAAATTTGGACCACAGACTCAATTCTTGTGTACACCAGCTAGTATGGCGTCCAGTTCAGTGCATCCATCACCCACACCAACCTATGCACATATCAGTGAATGCATTGGCCTGGTCTTCTCCCAGCCCATCTCCCATGTAAACAGACACATGCTGTAGTCTAGCCCAACCCAACCTACCACAGATCCAGCCCTTATCCACACCAGCAGGAGCTGTGGTCAGTCAGGACGACTCACAATAACCCCCACCAGGCCCAGCTGCGCCCTCAGTTCTTGTATATGCTAGTACATACAAGAGTCTACCCTAGCCTATCCCAAGTCCCATCCTTCTCCCATACACACACATGCTACTGTAGCTTAAGTGATCCCAACCAACTCCAGACCCAGCTGACATGTATGTCAAAAGGAGCTGCCACCTTGTCCAGCCTGGCCCACTCCAGCCCTGGCTCTCGTTCTCACCATCGGGAACTAAGCCTAGCAGAGTACAACTGCATTTCTTAAAGTGTGCTTTGTAGCCAAGCATTTTGGCATCAACAGGGCTGCTGAGGTCTCACCTCCCAGAGCTACTAATTCAGCTTTTCTCAGGATGAAACCCAAAAATACTTAAATAGCTACTCAGGCCATATGTAAGCACACTACAGTTTGAGACTCTGAATACTTTTTTAAAAAATTTATTTTTAGGGCCCGGCGCGGTGGCGCAAGTGGTTAAAGGTCCTCGCCTTGCACGCCCAGGATCCCATATGGGCGCCGGTTCTAATCCCGGCAGCCCCGCTTCCCATCCAGCTCCCTGCCTGTGGCCTGGGAAAGCAGTCGAGGACAGCCCAAAGCTTTGGGACCCTGCACCCGCGTGGGAGACCCGGAAGAGGCTCCTGGCTTCGGATCGGCATAGTATCGGGCCGTTGCGCTCACTTGGGGAGTGAATCATCGGACGGAAGATCTTCCTGTCTCTCCTCTCTGTATATCCGCCTTTCCAATAAAAAAAAATAATAAAAATAAATCTTTAAAAACAATTTATTTTGGGCCCGGCGCGGTGGCGCAAGTGGTTAAAGGTCCTCGCTTTGCATGCCCGGGATCCCATATGGGCGCCGGTTCTAATCCCGGCAGCCCCGCTTCCCTTCCAGCTCCCTGCCTGTGGCCTGGGAAAGCAGTCGAGGACGGCCCAAGGCTTTGGGAACCTGCACCCGCGTGGGAGACCCGGAAGAGGCTCCTGGCTTCGGATCGGCATAGTATCGGCCCGTTGCGCTCACTTGGGGAGTGAATCATCGGACGGAAGATCTTCCTCTCTGTCTCTCCTCTCTGTATATCCGCCTTTCCAATCAAAAAATAATAAAAATAAATCTTTAAAAAAAAAAAAAACAATTTATTTTTATTGCAAAATCAGATATACAGAGAGAAAGAGAGACAGAGAAAAAGATCTTCCATCTGATGATTCACTCCCTAAGCGGCCACAATGGCCAGAGCTATGCCAATCTGAAGCCAGGAGCCTGGAACTGCTTCCTGGTCTCCCACATGGGTTCAGGAACCCAATACTTTGGGCTGTCCTCGACTACTTTCCCAGGCCACAAGCAGGGAGCTGGATGGGAAGCAGGACCACCAGGATTAGAACCGGTGCCCATACAGGATCCCAGCATTTGCAAGGCGAGGGATTAAGCCACTAGGCCATCACACCAGCCCCTATGAGAATCTGAGTGCTTTTTAAAGTCAGGTTGATAACCCTCATTACACACCTTAGCATCAGAAATACATAAGGGACAAGCATGTGGAACAGCACTGAAGATGTCACTTGAAGACAATCACGTGCCAGGTGAGAGTGCCTAGGTTCAAGTCCTGTCATTGTTTTCAATCCCAGCCTTTTGCTGGAGCATCCTGGAAGGTAGCAGAGAAGCACTCAAGTGCCTACGCCCTCCCCCTCACCCCTCACCTCTAAGAGATCCACACAGAATGCCTGGCTCCTGGCTTCCCTTCTCCCCAGCCTGGATGTTGAGGTCATTTGTGCGGAGTTAGCTAACAGATCAAAGATATCTCTTTCTCTTTCTCTTTCTCTCTCTCTCTTCCACACCCTTCCACCTTTGAAATGAAATGAAAATAAGTATTTTTACAAAAAAAAGTGAAATATGTTCTCACAGAGAAATAAGAAAGCAGAAAAATAAATACATTAAATATTCTAATATTTGAGTAAAAATGAAACATTGAACACTCTAAATCAGACTCCATGAGAAAATTTTAAAAGGCTTTTCCCCACTCAGCTGCCCATACCGTAATCATTGGAGAACTGAATTACATATATTTCACACAGAACTGCTCAATTACAGAACAGTATTTATTGATTACAAAATAAATAAATAAGCGGAGCAAAACAAGGTGCTTTACAAGGGAAATGTCTCCTTAATAGTAGGAAAGAAATTACAGAGTAATTATGAGGTTTAAAGTTTCCATTTTTATATTTAGTTGCTGATTTTGTGTGATTGTTTGCCTTTGGGTAAGTGCTTTCCTATGAAGTTTCCTGAATGGTATGGGAGATCTGATTTGCTAACTTAAACTCACAATTATTGTCCACAAATGTGTGTTCAATATCTGGTTCCTTGCAGAAAAATCATATATATAGTCAACTCAAATAGGGGCAATGAAGCATGTTTTTTTCAGGACAAATTACCATAGATACTTGAAATATGCTATTCAGATGAAAGTATAAGAGGCCAGATCTTAGTTTAAATGTGTTACTTGTATGTTTTCAATTTGAAAAAAAGAAAAATGAAACCATTTCTGAGAAGATTTTTCATTCACAGAACAGCAGTCTTTAATTCTGATACTGAAAGGTTAATTTTCAAGTACTTCTCTTTTGCAGCGTAAGTAGAAAATTATATTATCCATCAATTAAGCATAGGTAAGAAGTAACAGACAGTGAACAGAAGAGAGATTACATATTATGCATGCAAGCAAAATTAAAACTTGGGATGTTGGAGGGAGTGTGTGCTTTCATGTACAAAAGAACCATTGTTCCTGCGGGACAAAACCTCCCCAGTACGGAACAGAGATAAAAAGGAAGGAGTTTCTAGCAGATCAAGGTCAACTGAGATATGTGAATAACATAAATGCTATTAATCTAGTACTGCATGAATCACAGGAGTTCAGAAGGGCATGCTTATGTGGCAGAGTTCGTGGCAGAGTGTCACTTTGTATTAGATAATAAGCATATTCATCAGGATTTCTAAACACCACCCAAACTGGCATAGAAGAAGCTTTAAGGAGCTTGGGGGAACGAATCAAAGCATGAGGCTCGGGAAGGTAACGGGGAGATGTTCAAACCACGCAGAAAGCTTCGATACTTGCAGCCATCCACACAATCCCACTCTGCAGGAAATAGCGTGAGAAAGGATTTCTTAGTTGGATGGCCAGCAGCTTATTATGTCGACTGTGGCCTCACTCATTATGTGTTCGTTTAGCAGTTAGAAAAGATGTAGACAGTATTACCTTAAAAGACCATGTGCCGGAAGACATGCAATTCTTTTCTTCTTATGGCTCATTTTAAATGTGAAGTAAGTTGCTTTCTTTGCAGAAACTATAAAATCACTAAGAAGTATCATTCTGTTTTCCCAAACTTCAATCTGCCTAAATATTTGGGATATCTTTGTTCTAATTCTTGTTTAAATATGTATTACAGATGTTAGATACACATTTTCATATTTATACATTTAGTACATTTACATGTATCACACACTTATCATTTAATACATATTATATTTGTGTATACATAATTCAAGACCCAAAACTTTGAAAGCACAATTATGAAGGATAAAAAAATAAAAAAGAAAACGCAGAAGAGGACTGGCAACTGGTAATAGCATATGAATCAAACAGTAAAAAAGGATAAAGAAATGAGAAAGTATAAAAATATGGAAAGAGTATGATTAATGTCTCAAAAGTTAAGCAACAAAACAACTTTTTTCAATAATGGATTTCATTGTTACTGATGCAATCACACATGGAACTTCATATCAAACTATTGAAAACTCATGAATTAACAACACCTATGAGAACTGGCTCAGAAACTACGTCTTAGTTTGAATGAAACTAGCAGCACAGGCTGAGTTCCTGCCATGCAGACCCTATTTCTACTTTATTCATGCATTTGTTCAACACATACAAAGTGCCTTGCATGTATTAGGCACTGAGATACTAGTGAGTCAGACTTGAGTCCTGCCCTCATAAATATTGCTCTAAGACTGATGCTGCTAGCGATAACAGACTGAGTAGCATCTCGCAAAGACTCATAACCGCCCAAGACCTCAGAATGTGACCTTATTTGGAATCATTGGTCCTTGCAGATGTAACTAATTAAGGATTGGCGATTAAGTCATCCTGGATTTTGAGTTGGCTCTAACGCCTGTGACAGCTGTCCCTGTAGGAGACACTGCAAGACAAACAGAAGATGGCTATGAGAAGATGAAGGCAGAGACCAGAGCCAGGCTTCTACGAGCCTCAAAAAGTAAAAGGACGCACGAAACGGGTTTTCCTGAGGCCCTCCAGAAGGGACCAACCTTACCCACAGCTTGATTTCTGACCCTCTGGCTTGTCATGCAGTTTTGAAAGAGCACGTTTCCCTTGTTGTAAACCATTAGGCTTGCAGACATTTGTTTACATTGTATGGTGAGCAAAGTTAATGAACACTAAGCATCCTGACCAAAGCCTGTGATTGGCCTCAGAAAACAAAAATCCAAAGGGGGCCTTAGCAAGCTCTTCCAGAAGGGACCAAGAAATGAGGATGGGTTCAGTAACAGAGCCAAAAATAAAAAAGAACTGGAAAGGCCTTCGAGATCATCTAGCATCACCCTACACACTTCACTCTGAAGACACTGACATGATCTATCTTTCGCCTTCTTTCCTTTTTTGCATGTGATCTGCCCTGCTGCAGGGACTTCCATCTGGCTGGCATCCTGAATGATTCAGCTGGGTCCCGCAGGGAGGAGAATTTCTTACCAGTAAGATAGAAACTACAAAGTTAATTTATTCATCAGTTTTCCTGGAGCACCTGCCCCTTATGTCATAGTGACAGGCATAAGAGAGCTGAGTATCATATCCCAGATATGAGACCTGCTGTATCTACATTTCAAAGAAAGTAAATCTACTCTTGGTTCTTTGGATTCCAATGAAAATTCAAAACATGACATAAGAGAAAGAAAATTTGTCTTTTTCAGCTGCTATAACCAAGTACCTTAGACTAGGTGCCTTATAGACAATAGACATTTGTTTCTCACAGTGACATCCAGGATGAATGTTCTGGAAGACAGTGTCTGCTAAGGGCCCATTTCTGGCCTGTAGGTGGCAGTCTTTTCCACGTTCTCACATGGTGGACGGAGCAAAGGCTGCGACTAGGTCCCCCAGGTAAGGGCACTAATCCTTAGTGTTATAGATTAGTTCTGATTTCACACAGGTTCTGAGTGCTCCTCCCCAGGATGTCATTGCCTCTCACAGGCCACACCTCCCAAAACCACCACGTAAAGGGGACAAATTTTCAGGGAGCACAAGCAGGTAGTTCACTGCCAAAGTGCAGATGGTTTCCTTCTGTGGCACTTAGATAAACGCAGGACATTGCTTTGTGGCTTCTAGATGACTTGTTCTCTACCTTCTAGTCCTTGAAAACTTTCAGTCCCAGAAAAAACTGGAAAAAGAGAACAAGACACAAAAAATAAAATATACCCTACTTAGTAGCACTGATGAGCTACAAAACTAGCTAAGACCCTTGAAAGATCAAAACATAATCTAGCCCAAGCAAAGAAGTAGGGCAGAAACTAGACACTGAAGTGCAGAGAAGCTAAGCAAAGCTTTTAGCAATCTCTCAGAATGGAGCAATGGAAATCACAGATCCTAACTACCATGATAGCACAATGAGAGAAGCCATGATCTGAGAAAGAAATCACAAGAAAACAAGCAGCTCACGTGGTTCAAGCCACTTTTCCTCTGGAAGCCATCACCTGTGTCTCCAGATCAGTCCAGGAGACAGAGAATTTCATCCCAAACACGCTGGTTCAGAGGCTGGAACACTGCTAAGAGGCAGAACTATTGGCAGACTCAACAGGCTGGGTAGATAAAGCAACCATGGTGCTCTGCCACAGAGGCGCTTCCTCCGAGACTTCCTACACCCTACCAGTAAGAGCAAACCCCACACAGCCTCAAATCACTTGCTCCCTGATTGGATGAAGGTCATGTTTTTCTAAAGGATTTAATGGCCTTCAGCAAACTAAGTTGCATTCTCTCTGAAGGAATAGGGCACCATCCCAAGGATAGGGAAGTTTCAGCCTGTGGACTATACAAGGCAACAAAATCACTGCATCTGGCCCTGCCAACGCAACCATTGGCAGGATTCAAACTCCAATAAATCTATGACAGGCCAGTCTTTAAGATGATACTTTTGTATGGCCCATGGATTATGACATAAATATCCAATAGATTTGGCAGGAAAAAATCCCTCTACCACTGTCCTACAGTTTGCTACACACAATGTTCAGCATTCCATAAAAAATTATCAGACACACTCAGAAGACTAATGGGGAGGGAGCCATATTAGAACCTTACCCAAGAGTGACTCAGATATTGGCAAGGCAGACCCTGAATTTTTTTTTTTAAATCTTCATTTGGAAAAACAGATTTCCAGAAGAAACAGATTTTCTATACCCTGGTTCACTCCTAAATGGTCCTATGGGCTGGAGCTGGACCAGGCCAAAGCCAGCAGTGTATAATTCCAACTGAGTCTCCCACATTGGCGACAAGGGCGCAAGTACTTGGATCATCTCCTCCTGCTTTCTCCAGCACATTAGCAGGAAGATGGATTGGAAGTAGAGAAACTGGAACTCGAACCAACGCTTATGTAATTTACTGGTGTCACTGGAATGGCTTAACCCAATGTACTACAATGCTGACCCCCAGAACCTATCTTTAAAGAAAGGGCAATTTACCCAGAACCAACAACCACAGCTAATGGACAAAGCTCATTGACAAATTTGTAACATGTGAAACTTGGTAAGGATCTACTGGGAATCTTGGCACCTCAAGAACAGGCTGTTCTGTGTAACTGCTTTGACCAGGAAGGCTCTTCAACCATGACCCAGAGGTTCAGGTATTTATCCCTCAGTGATATCGCACAGGAAACTACATCGTCTGACAATTTCCGGAGTCCTGAATGCTTGCACAGTATCCAACTTTAAAATAGCAAACTGCATTATGAATGAAGACAGGAAATTTGGGGAATACCAATAATTACACAGGCCAAAAAAGCAATGTACTTAGAAGTTAAGTGAAAAATAAAGGGCTATGAATTTCTTAAGATGTATTTATTTATTTTTGAAGGCAGAGTTACAAAGAAGAGACAAAGAGAGAGAAGAGAGATCTTCCATTTGTGGATTCACTAACCAAATGGTTATAATATGGCTGGAGCTGAGCTGATCCAAAGCCAGGAGCCAGGAACTTCTTCCAAGTTTCCCAGGCAAGTACAGGGACTCAAGGACTTGGACCAAACTCCTCTTTCCCAGGTCCTGATCAGGGAGCTGGCTTGGAAGCAGAGCATCTGGGACACACGAACTGGTGCTCATGTGGGATGCCAGCATGCAGAGAGGATTAGAATCCTAGGTCACGCCACTGTGCCGACCTCAAGGGTTAGGAATTTTACCAGAATTTTCTATGAGTTTCTGTGAGTGACAAAAGCTCCCAGAATGTGACAAATAAGTAGAGTTCCCACAAAGATGTAATGAATCTCCATTTATTTTTGTTCACCCAAAGAGGAAGAACCTGAGACAGGGGACTTTGAGAATCCTATTTCCACTTCTATCTTTTCTGCCTCCATGGTCATTAAACCATAAGTGAAAGAATTATTAGAATGAAGGTAACTCCCAGCTGTAGACAACTGCCTATGATGTCATGAACCTAGGCAAGAGTTACACTGCCGGAAGAAAAGCAGCCAGTAGCTGCCAGGCATTCTGGCCCTAGTTAATGCCAAATTTGTGTTAACTGCACCAGTGTGTAGCATAATTGTCTATTCTTTTTTTTAATTTTACTTTATTTATTTATTTATTTTTACAATCTTACTTACTTAGGGTATAAAGGATCAAGGGCTACAGGAAAGTGGGTAATACCATTGTTTCCACACTAATATCATTTTTTCCCCTGTATCTGGGGTCAGGGGAGAAATAAAGGGAAAAGCCCTACCCATCCTCCCTCCCATCCCAGGTCCCCAATGTGAAGCACCCCTCGAGAGTTCTGCTTAAGCAGTTCTGATAGTTCAATAGTTCTGAATTACTGCCAATCTCGCCGTTGCAGATGGGATGAAATCTATTCAGAATCTACTGGTTGACAAAGTCCCTTCAGGGTTGGGGTTCTGAGATCAGCAGTTCAGTTGGAGGGATCTCCAAAGAAACTTTGTCCGAGGTGATCCCAGACCTGATTCTAGTGTGTGCTTGCTAGTACAGGGTCCAAATCAGTCCGTCACCCCAATCAGCTTATGCTTATTCTTTTTTTTTTTTTTTAAATTTGTGGGGAAGACAGAGAATGCCAGCCTCTAGGTGGGGGACTGTAAATTGCTCAGAGAAGGGTGTATAGGGATGTGGAGTAGGAGCAGCTGATGTTTTTCAGGAGATGAATGCTTTCTGGGGTCTTCCATGAACAGAGGCACTGCACTTACAGATAGGTGAGGGAGCTGAGATAGAATGGTTTAGATGGGGGAAATCATAGGGAATATCTAGGTTTGGCCAAGATCCCACATGGAGACCTGGGTTGGGCTAACTAGCATTACCTGCTACCCACTGTTGCAAAAGCTGGGGCTAAGGGACATGCCTGGCTGTGCTAGGCCACAGTAAGTGCTGGAGTAGGGAGTGGACCACATCAAGCTGGGCCACAGCACCCACCAGAAAACAAGAGAATCAGATCTGGGGGTATATTCTGCAGGGAACTTGGGGACTTGCCTCTGCTGGACTGCAGCACCCACTGGCTTGCATGGAGAGCTGGAAGTAGTAACTGGCTAAGCCAGACTGAACCTAAGAATTCGCCTGATATTTGCTGGAGCCAGGGCTGAGAGGAGACCAGAATGGGCCAGGCTGCAGCACCTTCTGGCTCATGGAAACGCCAGGTCTGAGGGTAGACCATGCCAAGTAGGCCCACAATACCCATTGGTTCGTATGAAAGACGGGCTGGTGTAGAACTGACCAGGCAGCTGTATCTACCAAAATGTGCTTTGGCTGGTGCAGGTAATGGACCAAACTTGACCCTAAAAAGGCTAGTGGACACAAGAGTCAAGTCTGAGGTCACCGTAGGCAAGGTTTCTTGGGGTACTCCCCAAGTAGATGGCTGGACTCAAATGTCAGCCACAGGGAAAATCACAAGATATGTGGTCTGACCTTGAAGAACATGTATCCAGACTAGGCCTCCTTAATTACTGATGCCTGTGCAGTGGACAGCATGCCCAGATGCACTTGGGAGACATGACAGTCAGCTCATCTAGGCCAGCAGAGGCTATCAAATGCCTCATCAGAGGATGGAAAGCGGAACAGGTTGGACAACTCTCCTGAACAAGCTTTGCAACATGTGTCTAGGTCTACTAATACACACTGAGGCGGACTTGGTCAGCCAGTAGTAGGTCTTGGAAAAATTTTCTCAATCTTGATGCAACAAATCCAACAGTGTCTCAGAACTATCAAAACCACTCAAGTAACTCTTGAGACATTCTTCCCCACATGAAGGTCTCTAGCGTCTCAAATGACTGTCCTCCATTCCCAGATGTTGACCGGCAGGAAGAAATGATCCCCACATCCACCTCAGCAATAAAAAGAACTGAAGCATTTGTCCCACCCACCTTCCTCCATATCTCAGTCCTCCCTAACCAGAGACCCATATGGGCGTGCATCCCTCCCAACTCTATAAAAACATTTAAAAATAAAATTGAAATTCTATAAAAAATAAGAAATAGAATTAAGACAAGCCTCCCCATTACCTAGTTGAGTTTACTCTGATTTTGTTTCTCTCGTTTATCTTTTTCTGGCACCCTCCACAAACACTGCATTCCATCCCCTTCCCCTGAGGGAATCCTAAAAGCCAAGTGTGACATCTTCCCTACGTCCTGGTCTGGCCTCGTCCCTATGGTAACAGCTGCAGAGACCAAGGCCAACACAAAGGCCCTGAGAGTGCACCCAGCCTCCTGCCCTGGAAGCAGAGAGCTCTCAGAATGGCAGGAGCCCTCTAACAGAAACCCCTGCCCAAGGGAAGTGAGGTGTTCGTGTCCATGTAACAGACCCAGTGCTGGGGAGCACATGTGTCTGACCATGCCTTTCCAGGCCAACAACAAAGGCAAGCATCTGCCTCGCGCTCCCTTCCCACAGGGACTTCTAGTTGTGCAGCTTAGGCGGTGCTCCTCCCCTTGGCTGGGAGTCGCTGTGTTTTTCTGGCTGTGACTTCTCCCTGGAGACAATAGCAGATTGTTTCTGGTGAATGCAGAAGGATCCTGCTCTGGCAAGCAGGCTTCCAGTCAACCAGCTCAACATCCTCTGCAGAGAACGTGTGTTTGCCTTGTTTGAACCTGACTTGTGAGCCTCTCTTATCAACACACTCATTCCCACCGCAGCCTGCAGTGGCCTCGGGTACTTGCACAAAAGACAGCGACATTCTCAGAAGAGTCTGAGACAAACACTAACACAAAAGGAGAAGTGGGGAGGCAGCAACTTCCATGAGCCAGAATGTCCCAGACCACAGACTTTCTTCATTCTGCCCAATCAAATCGAGCCCTTCCTTCCCTTGTACCTCTGACCTGATTAGTAGCCCTCAGACAACTATATTGTGTAATCCTGGCTGCAGGAATTACCCCAGATGAGGAACCTTCCTGGCAGGAAAGGAACTGATTTTAGGCAAAGCCAATCCCTTGCTTGCACCTCGGGATCGGTTCCTGTGGCAGGAACTACCTGTCCCCACCCTAGACCATCATTCTTCCTCCAGCCCTGGCTGCTCCCCTAGTCTCCATTTCCAGGGAGAAAGCCTATGCAGATGGCTCCTCTTAGGAGAACAAGAAAGATGAACCATGGAAAACAGTGACGAAAATCTTCACATACTCACAGCTCTAAAGCCCAAAGCATGTTGGCCTTTTGTGCCTCAAAAAAATATATATGAATGTGAAAAACACAGAATTCAAAGTCATGAAGGTAAAAAGTCTTGCCAGGGACAATGCCAGTAGCAAAGGACATGCTGCTTATTAAGGTTACAGAGGTCAGCTTTTCAAAAGACAAAGCTCTGCAGAAAAGTATGAGTCAGCTACAGAGCCGCTTGTGCCCTTCAGAAGGTGGAACACAACTCCCCTGTCTTAGAGTGTGAGCACTCTCCTGGACTTCCTCTGCAAGGCTATGGGAGGGGGTGAAGGTGGGAGTTCAGAGAGCAGACACCTGACAGGTATTACTGCAGGCAGGTAATCAAGGTCAATAGCAACAGTAAAATTCACGCTGGTAAAAGGACCCTTTGGCGTCAGAATGTCATGTCTGCTCATCCTCATCAAAAGCTGTAACTCCTAGTTAATCATGAGAAAAATATCAGGCAAATGTCACTTGCAGAACATAGAACAGAACACCTACCCAAAGCTCCCCAAACAACCAAGGTCACCAAGGCGAGGGAAGTCTGAGAGACATCTCAGGAAACCCAGAGAAGCCACTAGAGGTAGACGGCTACTTATAACATCTCGAGGGGTTCCTGACCAGCAGGCTCTGAGACCACGGAGGAATAAGGTGACAGTGTTCTTTGGCACAGAACCACCAAAAGCAAACTGGTGAGGGATGTTCCATTTATTGGGAAGAACTTAAGGCTTATATAGAGTTTAAAAGGGGGTTTAGGCATAAGGGCGGACCTGACAGTACTCTCACGCAACAATAACATCGTAATTGGCTAGTAGGCATGTCTATCTCTCTAAACCACCCAATCACAGATCATGTTTTGCATGCAGGGCTGAAAACTGTGCCTCAAGCCATGGATGCGCAGGTAAGCTGAGATTCACTTGTGTGCACAAAATCTAGCACCTGGGATGGAAGCTATGCTTTCATATTCATTACATGAGGCTGATGCACAGGATAAGGGCCACATTTGACTTCTTAAAGTTGCTTATCAGAGAAATCCTAATGCAGCTCATCCAAGGACAGAGAAGAGAGACTGAGGTGTAACCCAGCGCTCTTGCTGCATGCTCAGGGAGCAGGCCAGGCTGAGGTTCCCCCACAACATGGTGTGTCTCTGGCCTCCCACATGGGCTAAGCAGGCAGAGATCCGGGTTCAAGACAGAATCGTAGAACATAAAAAATAACAACAATACAAATTACGATTTAAAAGGTAAGTAACACACTGGGGGCCCCTGAGGAAAGTATGGACTGAATAAGAACGTATCAACACTGGCACATCAAGTAGAACAAATGTAGTCCTAATCAGACTTCACATTGGGCCAGACTGCGGACTGCCGAGTGCAGGGGACGCTCTGTACCAGCTCTCGGCTTTTCAAAGTTTGTGCTGAAACTCAAAGTTCATGTAACTAAAACATCCAGTCCACTCCCCCTGGCCTGCAAATCTTTCCAAAACAAGGTAAAGTCTTGCCTCTTAGGAAGCAAACAGAAAGAAGAAAATCTGAGTGGACAATCTATGTAAGTATAAATGTATAATATATAAAAATGTGCACAATAACACACTGACACAAATACTTAATATCTCAAACAAAACTACAAAGAAATAACACACTTCAACAAAAGAGTAATGCAGGGTCTGGCATGGTAGCCTAGTGGCTAAAGCCCTTGCCTTGCATTTGCCCGGATCCCATATGGGTGCCGGCTCTAATCCCATCAGCCCCGCTTCCCATCCAGCTCATTGCTTGTGGTCTGGAAAAGCAGTCGAGGACGGCCCAAAAGCCTTAGGATCCTGCACCCGCATGGTAGACCTGGAAGAGGCTCTGGGCTCCTGGCTTCGGAGCAGTTCAGCTCTGGCCATTGCAGCCGCATAGGGAGTGAATCATCAGATGGAAAATCTTCCTCTATCTCTTCTCCTCTCTGCATATCTGCCTTTGCAATAAAAATAAAAAATGTTTAAAGAAAAAAAGTTATGCAAAGAAAAAATGAGTGAATGCCATACAGCCTATCTGTATGATCCCAGGTGGAGGTGGAGTCCCTCGCTGTCGCCCGCCAGCCTCCCCCGGAGGCCCTCCTTTTCTACTTTATTGACTTGGCTAGCCTAGGTCGGGACCCACTCTGTATTCTGCTGCGCCTCTCTTGGTGGCATAACTTTCTCCCTCAATTTTTCCAAGTTCTGGGTTTTGACACTGATATTTCTATAACCAAAACCCTTTTTGTTTTCCTCCCACGATTGCCAAGGAAGTCAAATGAGTATTTGAGAATTTGACATGGAACACATTTTGCTCCTTAACTTCCTTGTTTCTTAGTCTTTTCAGCACTGTTACAACCACCATACTTTGAGAACAGTGCCGCCTTCTCTGCCGCCTGACTGCAGAGCTCAAAAGAGGGGCTGCAACTCCCACACCCATTAGTTCTCATCTCACCTGCTGAATGCCAAGTCGGTTGATTTGTCCAAGACATCACACAGGAAGAAGGCTTGAGTGATGATTCAGCCTGCGGCCAAAGATCTTGGCTGCTGGAGCCTCTTCAGATGACAAAGAGCCATAATCAGAATTGTCATTCTCTTGGCTACTGTTGGAAGTGTATGTAACACCATACTTCATTCGGTTTCTAGGCCATGACTTACCACAGCTGGACAACACCTGTATACGCTATTCCATTTGCATGTGTGAGGCTGGCAGGAACTAAAGTATTGCTTTGTTTCTGAGGAATGTTTCCAATTGATAAACCCCTACATATTAGGCTATTAAAAATTATAGCTTGACAATCAAATAAAAATTTGGGGGAAAACATTAATAAGGAAAAAGAAAATGCACCATTGCTTGACATACTATAACTGGCTCCTGGCTTCATACCGGCACAGCCACTGCCATTGCAACCATTTGGAGAATGAACCAATGGATGGAAGATATCGCTGCTTCTCCTAATCTCTGTGTGTAAATCTGCCTTTTAAATAAAAATAAATCTTTTTTTTTTTAAATGCATGAACCATGTTTTCATTGTTGGGGATTCTGTAATTCCGTAATTCGAAAAATAGCTCCTGGACCACTATACTCATAGGGAGAGAAAGGGGTTGAGACAGGGTGGTTTAGAGGGGGACACCAGAGGGCACGTGTACAGCCCATAACACAGATCCACATGGGAGACCACCTGGGCTGGGTTAACCACTCACCCACTGCCTGCCAGTGCACACAAAAGTTAGGCCTGAGGGACAATGCCTGGATGACCTAGGCTACCATATCCACCTGCGAGTGTCAGAGCAGGGTGTGGGACATGCCAGGCTGGACCACAGCACCTATCAGAACCCGGGGCAGATTCTGTAGGGCATTTGTGAGCTTACCTCAGTGGGACTGTAGCATCCACTAATTTGCACACTGGAGAGCTGGGGGCGGTGCCAGGAACAGGTGCAAGTAATGCCAGGTTGGACCACAGTAGCCTGTGGCAGTAACAAGATCTAGGACCAGAAGCTTGCCTAGCAGTAAAATTGTGGGCACTCCCCGCTAGGCTGTACCTACCACTGGTGAGCAGGAGAACCAGGGCAGGGGCAGCCAGCCTGAACAAGGTGGTGGTACCTGATGGCATACATAATAAAGGCTGTGTCTGGGGCAGGTGGGGCTGAGCTAACATGTAGCACCCATGGGTGTACACAAGAGCTAGATGGGATGAAGGATGGGCTGGGCTAGGCTGCAGCACTGACTAGCACACATAAAGTGGGTTGAGGATGGGCTTGGTGGGAGTTACTGCAGGTGGTCCCAACTAGGCTGTGGCACTCACTGGTGTGTATGAGGACTGGGTCTGGGCAGGCTGGCTAGGCTGGGCTGCAGCATCCATCTTTTCACGTGAGATATGAGAACAGGGGTGGAACTGACTAGGCATCTGCATCCACCAGTATGTGCACAGGCTGATGCAAATGACAGACCAAATCTGACCTTGCTGGTGCACACAAGAATCAAGTTTGAGGTTTCTTGGGGCACTCCCCTACTGGCTACCGTATCCACAAATGTCAGCCACAGGGAAAATCACAAGGTATGTGGTCTGACCTTGAAGAACATGTATCCAGACTAGGCCTCCTTAATTACTGATGCCTGTGCAGTGGACAGCATGCCCAGATGCACTTGGGAGATATGACAGTCAGCTCATCTAGGCCAGCAGAGGCTTCATCAGAGGATGGAAAGCGGAACAGGTTGGACAACTCTCCTGGACAAGCTTTGCAACATGTTCTGGGCCTGCAGATTCACTAAGTTGGACATGATCAGCCAACAGACCTTGGAAAGATTTTCTCAGCCCTGGAGTATCAAAACCAACAACTATTCAGAACTATCAAAAACACTCAAGTAATACCCTTGGGGTATTCTTCTCCACACTAGAGTCTGAAATGACATCAAATTATTGTCCTCAGTCCCTGGTGCTGATATAGTTTGACAGCAAGGAGTGGCCTCCCTAATTCCTTCCATGCAGACAAAACAGACGGAAAAAAGTAAAACTGAGAGCCCAGTACAGTAGTGTAGTGGCTAAAACCCTCATCTTGCATGAGCCAGGATCCCATATGAGTGCCGGTTTGTGTCCCAGCTGCCCTACTTCCCACCTAGCTCCCTGCTTGTGGTCTGGAAAGGCAGTCGAGCACGGTCCAAGGTATTGGGAGCCTGCACCCACCCAGGAGACCTAGAAGCTCCAGGCTCCTGGCTCTGGATCAACTCAGCTCCAGCCATTGCAGCCACTAGGGAGTGAATCAGCAGATGGAAAGCCTTTCTGTCTCTCCTCTCTATAAACCTGACTTCTTAATAATAATAATAAAAGACTTTACTTAAAAATAATAAAACTGAAACACTTGCTTCCCCCCACCACCAAAAACAGCTACAGAAAAATAGCCAAAAATGACAATACTCTATTTTTTTTACTACTCTTTCTCACAAATATGAACAATGGTTGTGTGCAGGGCATAACAATGGCTGATTTACCACTTGAATAAATAAATAATGTTCATATTTTAGTCATCATTCAGATATTGATTTCATTGACATCTTTTATGTAAATTCTAGAGTAACAAAAGTAAACAATGGAAGGAAACAACACCAAGAATTAAGTGGCTTTCCTTCGTGTGAACAAGTGAATGAGATAGTTCCTCTATGTATAAAATAATCTTAAAATATATCTAAGAGCCACTAATGTGTTCTAATAGCTTGATTTGAATCAAACCATAACAGGCATCATTTCTTCCTCCTTCTTGCTTTTAAGTCTATCTTTATTAGAAAGCTTTCAGCATTTAATAAGCACTTTTCACATTGAACAACTTCTATTTCTAAAGCAGATACTACTATTTTAAACCTAGATACCTAGTCCATTGGATTCTGAAATCATTATATTAAAATGCTTTAAATTGCAACAGAATGCTATTTTTTTTAAGAAATTTTTTTTGGCTAATGGCTTTTTTCCAGGGAGGGGAGGAGATCTCACCTTGAAAACAATCAACAGGAAAAAATACGAGGAAAAGGAGCCGACAAGAAGTAAAACATACAGGTGCTCCATCTGTTTGCACTCTGGCAACCTGGGAGTCGCGCAAACAAGTCCCTCATTAAAAGTTTATGTGGTGAATTCAGGAAGGCTGGTTTTGTAGATAACAACAGAGAAGGTTTTATGGAACGTTCTGGGTGGGCGCAAGCATCAGGCAGAACGCAGCATCTCCCACTCCTCTCCCAGCTCCTCACGCTCAGTTCCCATTTACCTCTAAGCAAACACATGGCTCCTTGATTTTCTCAAGAATCAAGGGAAGAAATACTCAGTTACATAACTGCGCAGGCCATGCACTCCTCATGCCCCTGTTAGAGATAGGGGAATGTTAAAAACCCCAGGTCTGTAAAATTATCAATACTAATACACTTTAGAAATGGACATGCTAAGATTTTCTTAGTTATTTGAAAGACAGAGTGATAGTGACAGAGAAGTGAGAGCTATCTTCCATTCACTGGTTCACTCTCCAGTTGTTTATATCAGTCAGGACTGGGCCAAGATCATGCACTTGGGAGCTGGATTACTATAACAGGTGTGCTTATTTCACGTAGCCATTCTCATGTGTTGTTTGACCATGCAGAGATTTTAAAAGGCACCAGCATCCCTTGGCAGACTTCTTGGTCAGGGTGAGCTATCTTTGAGAAAACTGTTGAACATGGCCACTGATTTCTCACTAAGTGTATCTTTTAGAATTTTTCTAAAGATTTTTATTGGAAAGGCAGATTTACACAGAGAAGGAGAGCCAGAGAGAAAGCGCTTCTTCCAGATCTCTCACATAGGTGCAGAGGTGTGGGCGATGGCCTCAGATGATCATCATTGTCATCAACCAATTAGTGTGTTTTGGTGGGCGTGGTGTCTGCTGGAAGGCTTCCTCCTGCCCTCCCCTTCCTTACTCTTTAAAACCTGTAACCTGTGCGTAATAAAGTGGACATTCCTCACCAGCTTGTCTCCGGTGGTTCTTGTGTCTGAACGCCACCGTCTGTCTCACCCTCAGTGACCTTGGGGCCTGCTGGCAGGTCTAAACCCCAAGAGAGGCCCAAGTACTTGAGCTATCCTCAGCTGTTTTCCCAGAGAGCTGGATGGGAAATGGAGCATCCCATATGGATACCATTGTTGGCAGTCAGATGATTAAGCCATCACGCCAGTCCCACACTAAGTTTACCTTTTGAAGCAATTGGGAACGCATTCACCTTGTGGGACTTATAGCTGAACAATTAATAAAGGAGAGCCAAGTAAATGCAAATCAACCATTTTGACATTGCCACTGTGGCAAGTGACAGTCAAACCAGGTGCACAGGAAGGGTGCTGCAGCACACGCTAAACCAGTATCATGCCCCACCTTCCTAATGCACCCCGGAAGCAGCAGGTGATGGATAAAACACTTGGGTCCTGGTCTCTCTCATGGGAGACCCTGAGGCAACCCTGGACTTCCTGATTTGGGCCTGGCCCAGCCCTGTTTGGAACATATGAAGAGTGAAATCATGGATGGGCCTCTCTTTGCCTTTCTAATTAATAAAGCAAATAAATAAAAAACAAAGCAGATGCAAGGAGTCTGGGTGGTCAGTAACTCCTGTGGGAAGGCAAGACTTGACTCTTTCTCACATGTTGGTGGCTTCTGAAGGCCTGAGTAGCAGGCCTGTCATTTGTAAGGAGACAGGGTAAGCATCTTAAAGGAACTAGGGGAGGGGAAAAAAGAGTGTGATGATAGATGTGTAAACTTCACCGAGCAAAGGCAGGATAAAGAGCTGGTGAAACATCTGTGGTTTTATCTGTGAGGGGCATTTCCAGAGAAGACCAGTATTTGAATCAGTAAAGGAGATTTCCTTAACTAAAGAGGACAGGTGTCATTCAAACAATTGAGTCTTGATGGAACAACTAAAAAGCATATAAACAGAAGGGTGAATCCTCTCTTTTCCAACTGGGACATCCTTCTTGCTCCAGTCCTCATTCTTGGGGCTTTGGGACTCCAGGTCTTTTATCAATAATCTAGCACCTGCTTTGAGGTCTGTGAATTACACATCTACGTGGACCATGAGACTCACACTGAATTACAGGCTGCAGGAAGTGAGACTTCTCAACCTTCAAAACTGCCTGCACCAATTCCAAAATAATAGATAACATCTACTTTCATACATACATATGTAAACACACATGTACGCACACTTACATAAACATGGAATCATTTTGGTTTTAGGTCTACCCTGGCCAGATTTTCTTGTCAATCCTGACCCTATTCCCCCAGCCACTTGGTCCCAGACAACTTCTCACCAAATAGAAATGTAAGATCATAAAGCAGAAGACTTAAACACTGCAGATATTAGCTCCTGGAATAGTCCAGCTCCTTTCCCAAATGTTGGTCTCATGGTATACATTTTCAGACGTTGGATCTAGGATTATCTTACTGTTATTTGAAATCAGAAGTTATGCTGACATCATTGAACACAAAATCATCTTAATAAACATTTACATGGACAAAAGTCTGTAAGAGTATGTAACAAGTCAAGAGAAGAGTGATTATTTCTGGAGAGATGGAGTTGGAAGCTGTATAAAGAGAATATTTACAACTTAGTCTCCGCACGATTTTTGTAGCAGTGTATTTGGAGGAAAATGTCTGTATCTGTGTGGATATCCAGTTGGTGATAACAGGCAGAACCAAAGTGAGGGACTCCCCATGGCCATCACGCCAGCCCTGCACTAAGTGCTCAGTGCAAGGCACACCTGGGACTATGGTTGTCACACCAGACACAGATCTTATCCTCATGCAGAAGTGGTGAGGGCTGAACATATACTTCTGTGACACAACAGTAGAAAGTGGATTAGTAGCAGTTTAATGAAATGCTGTGAGAATTAAAAAGTTAACTACCCACTTCTGAGGAAGATCAAAGAAGGCAGAGCAGAGCATTATGCAAAAGATAGAAAAAATGAATAAATTTATAAAATGCTTAAACATATAGCTGGTTACTATTTATTCTGTAAGACCTACTGCCAATGTCATTTCCATAGTGAAGGATGCCATTTCACCCAGAATATAATTACCCGAAGCCATGAATCATTATCTCTACATTTTCCTAATTATAAACCTGTGAGTGACAAGGCCCACGAGCTTTTTAGATATCCTGGTGCATACAGGAGCCTGGCTCTAACACGCATCTCTTCGCCCGTTCATTGAATTTACTAAGCTTTGTGCTAGGCATCATGGGGGCATGCAAAACAGAGCACTGTGTAGCCTATCACTGAGGATAATAATACAAAAATCAGTAATTACAGCATCATCTCCTAAGCATCTTTACAGAAATAAAGCACAGGATTCTGGGAAGCAAGAAATCCAAACTCAAAGAGGAAGAGAGACAATCAGTTCCTTTTAAAGAAAGTAGAAAAAAGGGTAGGTTATGAAAGAATTTCATGCTTTGACAATAGTACCATCCCTTCAAGAACAATAACCAGGCACTCAAAAATAAACTGAATTATGACCAAGGCAGAGTCTAGGGGACTTAATTCCCATCTCAACTTACTCCTTAGAAATAATGCTTATCTGGGAAAACACATCAAGGTTTGGTTTGTGATCACAGGAAAAGTTGGTGATATAGTTTATCCCCAAATCAGACACAACCTTCTCAACTTATCATCCCTAGCCAAGGTTTCAGTGCATAACTCCCTAAACCAAAACAAACAAAACCAAAGTTACCAGTTATAAAGTAATACAACTTAATCAGTTCAGAGGAACTGGCCAGAGTCCTCCCAGCTTCTGCCTGGGGTGAGCTGTGCTAGCCAGTTTCCCTCCCTCCCAACTAGCCAGGACACTTTATGGTCTGGTAAATAGGCAATTCCCTTCCCCTTTGCTTAATCGTGGCCCTTAAAATCAATGCCATCCAGGCAACTTCTGTTTTAACTGCACTTGCTGTAGAGGATATAAACAGCAAACTCTGGGTTCATGTGATGCGGATATTTGCAAGGGCTAATAGGCACGCGAGACAGGAAACACAAAGATGAAGATGCAGCAAATAATATCTTTTTTATTGACAGACTCTCACCTAATCCTCCGACACACAGTTTGCTTCTCAATAAACAAGTGAGGAAACAGGCTAACAGAGCCTCTACGACAGCTGGTATTCAAGTCTGCAGGTGGTAGGGCTCTAAAATCCATTCTCTCTGACACAGTAACTCCATGCTCCTCAGAACAAAGAAAGCAGTACCAATGGACACCAATTTTGGTAAGTGAACAGGACAAACGGACGGCATGTTAGAGCAACCCAATGTTGCTTACTTAACAGGATTATACAGTAGGTAACTGCCACATCAGCACAAACTGTTACATTCAGTCCCAAGGCTCCACACTCCTGCGGATTCGCTGACAGGGCCCTGCAGGGCTAGGGTGTATGCATAAATGCAGAAAGAACAGCAGGGACCTCATTCAGGAGACATAGCAGAAACTTTGGGATGTGATTTCACATGGCTTTCCTTTGCTATCCAAGACCTATAACGCAAGAAAATTTCAACAACTTTGGGCAAAATATAAGCTCTTAATTCCACTTCCACCTAAACTCTTAATTTTATTTCCAACAAAGTTTTTGAAGTACTTTTGTGTATTAGTCCTAACATGCATTGGAACTTCAGGTAATTGAGTCTAGAATGCTAAATTTCCCCAAACTTACAGCAGCTAATAATGCATCACATTGAATAATAATCTATGGAATGAACTACTTTAGAAATTATTCAATTAGGAACCGGTGCAATGGCTCAGTGCCTAAATCCTCACCTTGCAGGCTCCAGGGTCCCACATGGGCAGCGGTTTGTAACTAGGCTGCTCCACTTCCCATCCAGCTCCCTGCTTGTGGCCTGAGAAGGCAGCAGAACATAGCCCAAAGCCTATGGACCCAGCATCCACATGGGAGACCCAGAAGCTGCTCATGGATCCTGGCTTCAGTCACCTCATCTCTGGCCATTGTGGCCATTTTGGGAGTGAACCAGAGGACAGATCTCTCTCCTTCTCTCTAAATCTGCCCTTCTAATGAACTTCTTAAAAAAAATCACTCAACTAATAATTCATCCCTGAGTATCCCATAGAATTATGGAAATGCAAGATTCAGGTGCCTTTTTTTTTTTAAGATGTACTTATGTTTACTGAAGAGCAGATCTGTAGCATCCATATGTGCTTGCAAGGCGAGGATTTACACACTAGGTCTTCGCAGGGCCCAATTCAGATGTCTTAAAAGTTGACAATCTTCAACACATTAGTACTACATGTTTTTTATGGTCTGCTTTGCATTTTAAAGTTATTTCACTTATTCAATCACCACCTATTAGAACAAGTGGTTACAAATGTTTACTAGCAACTGAAGTCTTTATTTTCCTGAATAATATATGAATCCAAATTTCACAGCACCAATCATTCAGACTGCATAGCTGAAAAAATTTCCTAGGTGGGAAATCAGATGGCTAAAAAAACTGAGTCTGATGGAAAATAAATCTATTTCCACACAAAGAAGTTAAACACAAGTACTGTTGCTGTACCAGCACCATCCTCTCACCCATGCCCCAAAAGTCCATACTTTCCAACAGGGCGTTTGCTTCCAAGTGGCTATTGCTGTTCTCCAGGTTCTCTTGAGCTTCGGGAGAAGTTTTGCTTTACCCACTGATTTTGCTATATTTTTAGGAAAAGCAGCATGGAAGAACAGAAAGCGTGCTCCAAGGAAGGATAGAGTGTCCCTTCTCTGTCAATGATGATGTGTTGATGTGATTACCACCACCACCACCCCACCGCCAAAACACACAAGTGGGGAGGTATAAAGTGGCTTTTCACAAGCATGAAGAGATAGAGCCAACTCAAGATTCCAAAAACAGCAATTATGATTATGGCTTGCTTCAATGTCACCTAATGGGATAATACTTCCTTGTTTAATTAACCAGCATTGAGTTTTATCATTAAGCTTTTCATTAAAATCACGTTTTTTAGAATCCAAAAGTTCAAACTCTCAAAACAAAAATACGAAATCTAAGCTGTAAAGACCTAGAAAGTAAAACAAACAAATACGCTACATGAAAAATAAATATTTCCATGTCAAACATGAAACGAGCTATTTTGTCTTTTTAGTAATTTAAAGGAAGTTCTTGCACTTTCAAGTCATACATCCCAAAGGAATACAAGTCCATTACCAAGTGTGACCTATGGTGACCACCGATCTTTTGCAATGCAGAAATGAACACAGGGACTGGTATGTTCGCATGGCAGCTACAGCTACCACCTACAGTGCCTGTACACCTGGCTACTCCACTTCCAATTCAGCTCCCTGTCAACTAAAAGCAGCAGAAGATGGCCCAAGTGCTTGGCCCCCTGCACTTACATGGGAGACCCTGATGAAGCTCACGGTCCAGGCCCGGCTGTTGTAGCCATCTGGGAAGTGAACCAACCAGTGAATGGAAGATCTGCCTGTTTATTTGCCTAACTCTTTCAAGCAAACAAAACTTAAAAAAAAAAAAAAACTTTAAAAAATTGTTTTAAAAGGCTGATCTATGCATCTATTAAAAAACTAGACTGCAGTCCATCTCCTACCAAGTAACTGTGATGTACACAGTACCAAGTTCAATGATGTACACTCCAACCTAATTCTGTGCCACAGTTGTTTTCATCTCAAATCTTCAGAAGTCTGCCATATAAACCTTTTGGTGAGGCCACCAAGGAGGATCTTAAACTGATTTTGAAAAGGATGCATCATAGGCTCATATTTTTACATCTATACAACTTTATTAATGAGTGAATTACATGCCAGCCTGTTTTATATATGCACAGACATTCCTGTAATAATGGGACATTCTGAACTTGATCGAGATAAAGTTTTAAAAAGTAGCAATACAGCAATATTTCATAACTTATTGGAGAATAACTAAACAACTAAGATAATATTTAACAGCAATTAAAATGTAAGTTATTAATGTATTATAAGCTTCAATTATTCAAATATAACAACTTCTTTAAAGAAAAGAGGGGAAAAGCTACTTATGCTCCAGACCCAACAAATGCTGAACAGAAAAGGCTGTGACAATAATTGGTACCTGTCCTTATCCCAGGTCCTCCTTCCCAAAGGTAGTGAATTAGGGAACCATTACGCAAAACAATGTGAAATGGTCTATAAATGATCATGTAACTGATGCTTCAGCTCAGCGCCTGAACAGCGAGAAAAGAATCAGGAAGCTGGGAAAGCGGGAGTCACCATTACTCTCCTCAACAAATTCAAGATATGGGGCACTTGTTATGTGCACTAGCAGATCTACCATGATCTGATCTGTGCTTTTTGATACAATATATATCAGCTGAAGAAAACTGTTCGGAAATAAGAAAACCTGAAATCTCCAAATAGGGGATTCTGGGCTCTTAATGCTATTAATTATTACTTTAACAGGTAAAAAATTACAAGCAACTTTAGAGGCATATCCAAAAAGGGGCTGTACCTTAACTGACTGTAATGGAATTTTTAGTTTAATGATCTGTTCTGAACACTACAGAAAAATGTAGTTTTGCCTTAAGATATTTTATTGCATAAACACACAAAAATGGATTATTCTAGCCATAACTAGCTTGTTCAAAAACAATATAATTTAAGACATTTTTGCATAAACTCTCAAGCCCCAGTTAACATTCACTAAGAAACGTTTAGACTCTAAAGAAGGTTTTGATTTTCAGTTTTTAAGGCAGAGAGGTAAAGGTGTCAAGTATCCCTAAAACTCAACAGCAGCTATTCAAATGCACAGAAAATAAAGGCAAGTATGGAGAATTTGTAAACCTGAAGGGAAATGCTAAGTTTTTTAAAAACAGTTCTAATTATTCTACTTGGGTGACGATGAGATAAGGCTAACACTGAATAATACCAATTACAGAGGATTAACTAATATGCACAGTCAAATCTTACAGATTTGGGAAGAAAATAAAAAATAAAGTTTCAGTATTGGATCACTAGTGACTCATCAATATTCAGAAACAAAGTATGAATATCATAATCTACAACAAAACTGTATTAAGCTGGTATTTGATAGCTTCACTAAAAGTATTATGTATCAAAGTTTAATTTCATTTATACATTATTAAAAGTGCTTAGGACTATGTGATTCCAGTGACAGAGGGGAGCTTTAGTATGTGTTTGTATACATTAGTACAATGTCATTATTTCCAAATTAGGCAGCTAATTACTTTGCTTTCTTTACCTCATGCAACTGTTTAAAAGGGTGTAACACAGACTCTTTAACTGATAATAAAAATTTATGCAGGTGGTAAACTGAATGAAGCAAAACAAAAAATAAGAGGCTCAACTGCAAAACAAAACAGCATGATTGATTGATTTGAGACAATGAAAAAATCAGAAATAAACCCAAATACAGCAGGATATAAAGCATAGTAAATTTTACTTTTTTTAGTAATGGGAAAATGTCCCTGAATAATTAATGTATCTTTTAGTAGTACCTAGTAATAAGTAACCAATTTTGTGTGTCTTGTATAGCTGTTTCAAATGATTTTTACTTTAAAAGATGATATAATTCCCACCATTTTAACTGCTGGCATTCAAAAACAAAAATATAATGGAAAAAAAAAACAGGTAAGATATAAAATGACTTTCAAGATGTGAAATGTGGTAGCTTATGAGTATGAAGTCAATTCCAGTCTTAATAATGATTACACTGTACACACACACACACACACACACACACACACACACACACACACACACACACACACACTCCAGTCATATTTTCCTGACTCTGAGATGGGTATCTAACATATCTCAATTAAGGATATGGTTTTACAGATTAATCCTACAATTATAAAGCAGAAAAGTATAATAAAATAAAAATGGTTTTGTTTCACAAATTAAACATCTGAATAAAAATTATTACAATGATATTGAAAGATAATTTTATTGGCTTTTTAAAAGACATAAGCAAATGAGAACATCTTACTTGGGAAATTAAGTTTTAAAATTGTCTTAAAAGAAATAAATAAAACATCTAGTACAATCTCTTCCTGCAAGAATCTCTAAGGTAAGCAATACTAAAAATGAAGCCTCTCATTTGAAAATTCCTAAAACTAATACTAATCCCCTTAAAAACTGTTTTATAGAGGACATTTGGTAAATCCACATTCTCTTAAAATTTTTCCTAAAAGAAATTCTATCTTTAGTACTCAAAGTTTCTAGACATATTTAGTTCTTACTTAATTTAAAATTAATAAAAAGATATCTAGATACGATTTCTAAGAAAACAAGGTAGAATGTAATTTATGAGTGGTTATTTACAGAAAGTTTTCCCAAATATCATATTCAAAAATCTGACAAATTCTTTCTAATAATCAGCACTGCAGGTTTCAGTAAACTTTATATATAACAAAGAATGCCTCATGTGTAGAGTTACTAGATGCTTCTAAAGGCCAGAAACTAAAGCAAATGACATGGGTAACAACTTCATTTTTATTATCCTAAACGTCGGGTCAGAAGTCAGTGGCATTTACGTGCTGGAAGACTGTCAATCACTCGACTCTTTCCATTGCATCAGAACACTGATTCACCAAATGTAACTGGACTTAACTGCTACAACTTCATGGTTTCTTTCAAGTATATGTAATCTTCTATAATGGGCACATATGCAAATGCGCAAAAGAAATATAAATATTTAAAGTGAACAAAATGGCTTTTAAATATAAACCACCTGCCATTCAATTATGACGCTCTATCTTCACTAATTTGTCTTCTGCTTTTAGTAGTCTTCTATCCTATGAAAGTTGTAGGTTTACAGATGATCTTGAAATTTCACATTGGCATAAGAAAGGAATGTTGGATTGATGCAGTCTAGGAATAAAGAAAGAATTAGTCTTGAAATGTACTACACTGCATTTCTTTCAGACACTACATAACATAAATCCATTTTATAGCAGTATTACATGAAGGTCATAATGTTCCTTTGAAAAATAACACAAAGTAGTACGCAGAGAATATATTCTAAACTCTAAAGCTCCGTCCATCCAGAAAGCATTTAGCGTTATACCTCAGAGCACACAACACGCACACAGGACAGCCAGACTTACACTGCCACTCAAACCGGTGAAACCACTCTGCCTTTATCTGTTAACACTGTCAAACTCCTCACGTCACTTTTTGCAAAGACAGTTTACTGGTTAAAAGGAAACGTAACATGTCCTGTGGAAATGAACCTGTTATAGAAGTCTTATTTGAAATGAAACATCAATATGACCCTGAATCGCATCTGCATTCATTGTATTGCAGCAGAAATATGGGCTTATGCACACCTCATAAGTTATTAATAAGATTTAAGCAACCACATGTCACAAGCACTACACACTCACACACACACAGGTATATGTGTATAGATTCTACAAAATATGCAAGCCAGGCCCTCAGAGACTGGTTTCAGGACACCACTTTCCACCCAACTGATAGCAAAATCAAAGCATGTTCAAGTCCTTTATATAAAATGGAGTACTACTTGCATAATTTAGGCACATTTTCCCATATATTTCAAAAATCCTGTCTATGTTACTTATAATAATGCCTAACACAACACAAATGCCAGGTAGACAGCTATTATACTGTATCATTTAAGAAGGTCTGCACAAGGAACACAGATACAAGGAAGACAGATCAATCTAAGCAGTACAAAACCTGGAGTTGAATTCTCAGATTTGAAATACCTTGTCCAGAAGATAAGTATTTTAGCAGACCTTATGCTTTTGAACTCAAACACTTTAAAAAAGTTTCAGTTGTTTACAGATATGAATTACATTGTACATTAAACAAAATAGAACAGCTAAAAAAATACTTGTGACTTCTGGTTGCACAATAAATAAAATGAAATACCTAGCTATATAATAAATAAAAGCTATTACAGCCTCTACAAGCTCACTGATAACCATGAAGACAACTTGTGTACATCCTTTATGCTCCCATTCACTCCAGCTGTAACCACCATTTTTTAAAATCTAAATTGACACAACTTAAAACATAGCAGAACTCCTGCTCTCTTCACAGTTTTAATTCCCTGATCCTGGTTTCTAAAATGACTGCATGACAAACTGGTTTTCAAAGATTTGTTTTTTGTTTTGTCATCAGATGTCTATACAGATTTCACATTATTTTAGGCAAAATGGCCATCCCTTCCGTATAAATACTTTGTATATTTTGCTTCTTGAGCCTTCAATGTTATGCCACTGGCACATCAAACATACCCTGTGGTCCATCTACAATCCTAGGAAAGGTTTGATTAAAAGATCCAATGCATTTAAAAAATTAAGATTTTCCATATTCAGTTTAAAACATCTAAGTTTTAGGGCCTGGTGCAGTAGCCCAGCGGCTATGGGCACTGGAGAAGGAGAAAAGGAGGAGAGTGGGAGGGGGGCGGGGTGGGGAGGATCATTATGTTCTCAGAACTGCATACATCACTTCTCAGCTGGTGGGCTAAGATCACACACAGAACTGTACGTACAAACTACAATGAATCCGTTAAAAAATTAAGAATTAAAATTTAAAAGCTAAAACATATACTTAGTAGGCGGAGTAAAAATTTTGAGTACATATTAAACATTTTATAAGTAACTTATAGATTTGAATACATAAGGAAATAAACTAATCCATGACTATTTCTTACCTCTATAATAGGAAGAAATATCTTGTTCTTTGAGCAGCTGCCATACTTTCAGACATGTTTCTGACTTTCAGATAATTAACAAATCCTCTGAAGAAAAGCAGCAGGCCTGGGAAAGTTGAAATAATATACATACATTACGTTCTTGCATAGAAATAAGGCATGGGAATTCGAAAACACACGATTATAAACATTTTCCTCTTGGCTTCAAGGATTTTAATTTGCAAGATTCCTTTCATTCCATAATATTACTCCATATTGTCAGCTCCATAATTAAGAAACAACAAAATTGTTTTGGTGTGTTCTGACTATTCTGTTTATAATTTATTATTTTATGATACAGTTGCATAGGCCTTGGGATTTCCCTTAACCCCATTCCAAGTCCCCCCTCACTGATTTCTCCTGTATCATTACTATACTATAGTTCTTCATAAACAGTCATAGGTCCATCACTGCAGGCACGGGCAGTGGCAGACAGTCCAGCAGTCTATTGTCGATATATAAGTAACAGAAAAAAACAAAATTTTATCGCCACCTCCATTCCTCCAATGTGTTAAGCTTAAATGCATTAAAATTAATGCAAAGCAAATCCAACTATGAAAATTCAGAATTATATAAAAATATACATTTATTTTTTTAATAATAAAATTACTCAGGAATTTTAAGTAATTCAACGCATAGGAAGTTTCATTTGGCGGGAAAGTTTTCAATCAGTATAACTACAGAGCAAGCTGAGATACATTTACTTACATAAAGTATTATACACAAACAATTACTAATCCTGTGGGGAAGCCCACAAGGCCACAGAGTGACATCAAGGGCCTGTCATTGCTGAGATCAGTATCTGATCATATACAGATTATGTGCACATTTTTAATTGTAAGCTCTTATTTTCAAGGAATAAAAGGCTAAACTATAACAAAAATAAGGTAAGAAGAGTAAGGAAAGAAGATTTGGGAAGCAGTCACTCTAAGGACTTCTGGTTTAAGATGTATCTTAAGTCTAGTTCAGTTGTTTTCTTTGTAAAATCATACTTTAAAGTAAGAGCCACTTAAGACATCTTTAATAATTTTTAAAAATGCCTGTGGGATACTTCAAAGCATCAGATGAACTATATTAGAAGTACACAAGTATTGTTGTTGTTATTATTACTGCAAAGTTATTATTGCAAAGCTTTGAATATTTAGCTATATCATTCTTAGGAAAACATTATTAACTCCAAGAAATTTATAACTATTTAAATAGTGGAAGAAAGGTACAAAAACAGAAGATACATACTTATGCAACTTTTTTTACCTTGAAAAAAATCTGTAAATTTAAAATTTAAAATACAAAATCTCAAATTAAATTTGTACCCTAACTCCAAGACAGTAATCAAAGTACAGAAAAATAAGCACTGCTGTAATAAGTTAGAAAAGACAGCCAGATGAGCTACACAAGCAATGAGTTCCATGCAAGTGGTATACATTTCAGCTAAATTCAGTCCATCCTTACTCCGTGCACTTGTGCTCTCTCTCCCAAGTCCACCCTGCCCCCTCCCTTCCAGCTGCTGCTCAGAGCATGGGATCATCACCCAAATGCGAAAGCCTTTCAGAAAAACGTAAATCAAAATTACTTGTGAGATCCTTTCCTTTGTCCATCTAGCTGCTGTTTGTTAACCACATGTTGTTCTGCTTAGGCTAATTCATATCGGAAAAACATTTCACTCTGCAGCAACTGTTTCTCTCAGTATCTCACAAATGTGCTCAATACTCTTTTGAGTATGTGAGAACAATATTTTTACAAGTGATTAGATACTCACGTTCTCAACTGCCAGATGTGCAGAGTTCTGACAGGGAACTGGGACTGATTTGCAATTCACTCTGCCAAACAGCTGCCTTCCTAACGTTCCTCTAACTTGCTAATAATAAATACAAGCAAATATACTCATTTACTGTGCTTTCTTTTATAAATCATTCACTTTTAGGTAAGAAGTTCAGTGGAGAACACAAAACTCAGGTGAAACTGGCTTAACCTTAATGCAAGTCAGACTCCCCCAACAACATCACAACATTAAAATAATTTCACTATAGTTATCAAACAAAATTATGATGACCAAAAAATTGTTTTCCAAAAAGATCATAAAGATCCAATGTGGTGACTCAGTAAAAACTCACAGAGAAGACTGCCACCTACTGAAATGCTATTATTTTCAAGTCACAATTATTTTGTTCAAAAAGTGATCATTTAAATTTACGAAGAAACAAAATGTTTTCTTCCTGTCACTAAATACATTTGAAATGTGAACTACAGTGATAAGGTGATTTTAAAGTGAACTTAATTATCAAGCTACCAAAGTGAAAAACACAAGAGAATAAAAATTGAAAATCCATAACATTCATCAATATTAATAAAAGGAGCCACTCTGTAGGAATACAACTAAACAGAGCCACTGTGCTTATCCGGCATGAGGCTGCTTCTCCTGCCTGGGTGATTAATGACTGACGCAGAGCCCATTTCCAAAGCATCAACAACGACTTCACAATCCAGAAATGAGAAAATGAATGACTTATCCAAGCCATGCTACTCATAAACTTGCCAAAATAAAAAAATTTTCCATGCATTTTTCCTTAATTATGTTGGAATTTGCAAAATCTGCAGCACTTATTAACAACTGAATGCTTAAATACATTTAACATTAAAAAAATCTGAAGTCATATACAGGATTATTTGAAAAGTGAAATAGGTATTTGAAAAAGAATTTTATATTAGGAAAATTATTCACGCATTAGTTGTAACAATTTATCTTGCAACTTTATGAAATATCAAAGTTAGACTAAATGTAAATCAGTTTAAAAACTTACCAAGTACAAGGAATATCCACCAAAGCCAATACTGTCCATTGAAATATCCAGTAAAATAATCAGAAAACTATAGAATGAAAACAAATATTAACTTTACTTAGAAACCTAAATTTGAAAATCACAGGTTACCCCAATTTTAAAATGACAACTCACATTTTAACATTTGACAACAGTACAAAAAATATATATATGTAATTAATGATATGCAAAAAAGGAAGTTCTTCCTAAGTTCACAGAAAATGTGGATAGCTATACACTATTCACAATTTCAAAATTATTCCAGCATTTCAAAGCAACTTTAAAATAAGCATTTTTAAATTCCATTCTTCCATGAACTTTTTGAAATACTCTTATATATTAAACATTCCTTATGCAAACAGTAAGCAAACATATAAAATATCTGAGACACAAGAAAAAAACACTACATATCTGAATCCGATATTTTCTTATTGAAGAGTTCAAATGTCAGTTCTTTGCACACAATCTCCCAAAGCCACAACCACCGTCCCAAACAAACTACAGCAACCTGCTGTGCTGGAGATCAACACCAAAGACCACATTAGTCTAATCTTATCACATGGGGATGTTCTGTTGGCCTCTAGAAAGAAGAGCCTTCGACCTTCTGCACACCTCCTGCTGTTAATCACCACCCCAAATACTAGCCGCACAAAGACCCCCAACTAATCCATCTTTCAGTTTTCACACTGAACACTCCAGCATTCAGTTCCCAACAGTGAGATGAGAGCAGCTAAATGAACCTTGAAGACTTCTCGCAGTTCCTGCTCGCAGCAGTGACAGACAGTTTTATGTTCTCTGTGAGGTGGGAATAGAAACGGGCAGATGCGAGGCAGGATTTGCCAACACCAGAGAGGCGTTCTCTCCTGATTGCACTCTAGACACTAGCAGTGATTTACAAAGCTTTATAACTAGTCACATTTCTTGAGTTACTTATTTTTTTCCATATTACTCTTTAGTACCTAAATAATGTCCCTAAATAACTGCTTATGTGTTCAATATAACCTACTCCAAAACTACTAAAAATCAGCTTATTTTAACTGCTCTGTTTTTAAGTTTCCAAATGGGCTAAAAATGATTCTATTAGGCAAAAATTTGCACTCAAATCCAAAATTTTTAAAAGGGCTTCCAACTTCATGGAATGGTTGACTTCCGGATAAGCTTAAAATTGCTGGGGTCAACGCTGTGTAAATGCCACAGGTGTGTAAGTTGCCATCAGGTGTAAAGATGCTGCCTGCACTGCCGGCATCCCACGTGCGGCAGCTGGCTCACAGCCCGGTTTGCATCCCAGCTGTTCTACTTCTGATCCAGCATCCTGCTGGTGACGGGAAAGCAGTGGAGGAGGGCCCAAGGATTGGGGCCCCTTCACCCACGTGGGAGACCTGATGAAGCTCCTGGCCCTGGCTTTCACGTGGCAGCCGTGGTCATTGTGGCTACCTGGGGAATGAACCAGCACATATTCTCTCTCTCTCTCTCTGCAACCAATTTTCAAATAAATAAATAAATCTTTTTAAAAAAATCTTGAAGTGTTGGTACTAACTAAAATGCTTACAAACTAAAGAATGTCATCATTTGGAAATTACCAAGCATAAATATCTACACTATTTTAAATACATGTTAAGTGTTTTCTCAGGAAATGCCTTCAATCATAAATCAGAATCTAAAGTCTCAGCTTAAGAGTTAGGAAATTTTAAAGATTTACGACTCCGAGGTGCTATTAACAGGTAAGCCCCACGTAGTCCTACGCCCCTAAACCATGTCCAACAAAGGAGACCCTGAAGAGCTGGAAAATACTACCTACAAAGTAGGAATGTATTGTTCTAGCTTTCAATCAAATGACTAACAACTAGAAATTTAGAAAAAGCATTCAGACAGCTTTTAGAGGCTGCAAGAATAAAACAGAAGAATCAAGGCAATACGTTGTCCACTTTCTGTACATGTAAGAAAACCAACAACACAGCCATCCTTCTCCAGAAACATTAAATTCTTTTCTTATTTATGCCTCAATGAAAGAGATACTAAGTTTACCTTTAAGCCAAAGAAAAATGTACCAAGTAAAAAAGATAAAGAAGCTTTTGGATTCATTATGGAAAAATAAAAAAATGTTTTCCAATACTAAAATAATAGGGCTAAGCTAAGCTGCTTTTTGCCTGTTTAACCAAAAAACCTGTCATGGTCAAAATTATAGGCTTGCAGGAATCAAATTTTGGAGAATAAATTAGCCAACATTAACAACCCATCTGGTTTTATCTTAGTAATATGACAGTGATATTTTATACTTACGTCTTCTTTCAACTAGAATATTAGTTTTTCATACGTATTTTTTAGCAAACGAAAGGCCTTAGACAGAAGTAATATCAGAATCCTGGCTCAAGATATTTACACAGCATGTGAGGTTCCTGGCAGCGCAGGGGGGAGCAGCAACATGACTTACAAATTACCTACCATCTAATGAAAGGAAACACCAGGCTTGTAGGAGAAAAGTTCTCCACACTAAATGCTAGGAGTTTCCTGCCTGGTGCACTGTAATAAAAGTTCAAGCAGAGTGAAACGTGCGGGACAGAGCGAGCCCAGGCAGATCCACATGGACATGTAAGCTGCGGGACCCTAACCAAGCTACTTAGACTCTTCATATTTTTAGTTTCATCATCAATAAAAATGGTGGGACCATCTTCGGCATCAGAGAAATAGAAAGAGCTAAAAGGGATTTTTAACCAATTATGCACAGAACACAGGAAATCATCAGTGAATGGCAGCTATTATAATCAAATACAAAGGTTTTTATTTCTCTTTTATCAATTCTTAATACACATTAAACCTAATACCAACCTCAATTAAGTTATCTTAAGGGGATACTAAACAGTCTGGGTGATTAAACTTGACCCCACAAACTGTATGAAGTCCAAGTCATAATTTTTAATTTATATAAGTGAGCCAATTCCACAGACTTCAGGTACAGATTTAGAACAGTGATACCTCCCACCCCATCCCCTCCGGCATAATTCCGAGTTCCTATCTTGCCCTACCTTCTCACATTAACCAGAACTGATCACCAGGCAAGTTTACAGCTTCAACTTCGTGTTCTATTGAGAGAACGGGGCTCCAATGCCTTAAAGGAATCAGCTGTATTTAATAAATTAACTTCTTTACCCACCTAAAACAATGTGAGCAATTTATAAACTTCAGAATTAAGAAAATAATCCTCGGGGCTGCCGTGGGGGTACAGGGAGTTAACACAGTACTTGTAATGCAGGCATCCCATATGGATGTCGGTTCGTGCCCCAGCTGCTCCACCTGCAGTCCTGCTCCCTGCTAAAAGCCTGGGAAAGCAACAGACGATGGGACACCTGGATAAAGCCCCTGGCTCCTGGCTTCCACACGGCCCAGCCCTGGAATTTGTGGCCATTTTAGGGGTGAGTCAGCAGATAGAAAATTATCTTCCTGTCTCCCTCTCTCTTACTGTAACTCTTTCAAATAAATCTTTAAAAAAAAAAAAAGCAAACAAAAAAAAATTGAAAATAGTTGTGAAATCATTTTCTATGGTATATGATTTACATGAGACATTTCTATCTGAATAACAGTCATTAATTCTATTAGTATCAGAATCAAGACTGGACCGACAGATCTGGTGCAAACTCTTTGGAGGTTTACCCACAATAACTTCCGCAGGGCTGATTCTGCCTTCATCTCTGCACATTCTGTGAAGGGAATCGGTGGACATCTGAAATCCAACAGGGGCCAGCACTGTGGCACAGGTACTAGGCCTCAGCCTGCAACGCCATACGGGTGGCAGGTGGACACACAATCCAGTTCTCTGCTAACATGCCTGGGAAAGCAGCTGGAAGCTGGCTCGAGAGCTTAGGCCCCTTCACCCATGTCAGAGACCCAGAGGAGGCTCCAGGGTCCTGGCCTCAACGTGGTCCAGCCCTGGTCATCGGCAGCCACTTGACGAGTGAACCAGCAGATGGAGGCTTACTTCGTCTCTGTCCTCTCTATTGCTGCCTTATTAATATAAATTTTAAAAATACATATTTTTAATCCTTAAGAAAAAAAAAAGGTAAAACAAGAAACTGCCAGAAGACATGAATCAGATTTTAAATCACCTTGGAAGAAACTTGTCCCACAAGTCCCAAACAAGAATAAGCTGATTAATAACCATACCCTATAATTTGCTCTGACCTAAGACAAGAGCTGATAATATTACTGAAATCCTGGGAATCTATAAAATAAACATTAAAATAATGAAGATATGAATATAGTACTTTTTAATACGTTTAATAATATAGGTGGTATTTTCAAACTGAAGTATTTAAGAGGATCTGACAGATCTGTAATTTTACTAATTTCAGGATTTGGTTCGTTAAACCAATGTTAAAATATTTTTGCAACTTATGCATTTTAATTATTAACTATAGAATAATAGCATTTACAAAGTGTGAATAACTTTTCAGAAGCCTTGAATTAATGAGGAGTGTGCAGTCATGAGCCCACACAGGGACTTTCCTACCATTTCATTGCAGAGGCAGTAGCCACACACACTTACCCTGACAATGAGGATCCATTTAATCAAGGAAAGGCCAAATCCACAGATAGCGCCGTACCTCCCAGCTATGGTGTTGGTGATGCAGAAGGATAAACAAAATCCAAGCCAGTTGAAAATAAACGCCACTAAAAGCAACACAGTTAAAAGACTTTAATTTAGAAACAAATTAACACAAACATAATATTAAAAACAGGTAAGCATGGTTTCTTATCAGTTGGTAAACAGGAATCAATCCCTCAGAGCTCCTGTAGCAGCTGAAACTGCATTTTTAAACTAGTTAAAAAACAGACCACAAAATTGTTCACATATGCATCCACCAAAAAGCTCAAAATATGGTGTTTGCCAACCAAACTGACTTTTTAAAGTAACACTTTAAATAGAGAAATAAAATTTAGTACTTCACAAATTTTTAAGATTTACTTATTTATTGGAAAGTCAGATATACAGAGAGCAGAAGAGACAGAAAGGAAGATCTTCCGTCCGATGATTCACTCCCCAAGTGACCACAACGGCCAGTGCTATGCCAATCCGAAGCCAGGATCCAGGAACTTCTTCCGGGTCTCCCACACGGGTGCAGGGTCCCAAAGCTTTGGGCCGTCCTCAACTGCCTTCCCAGGCCACAAGCAGGGAGGTGGATGGGAAGTGGAGCTGCCGGGATTAGAACCAGCACCCATATGGGATCCTGGAGCATTCAAGGTGAGGACTTGAGCCGCTAGGCCACGCTGCTGGGCCCATCTTACGGGCTTCTTAAGGAATAATTATAATTCTTCAATATTCTTCTTCAGATTCAACTGCAGTACGTAACCTCATCCAAAGGCTATATTAAAACATTACTTTACAGAACAAATTATCAAAGTCTTATTTCTTTTTAAAGTTTTTTTTTTTTTTAATTGGAAAGGCAGAACAGATTTACAGATAGGAGAGACTGAAAGATCTTCCATTCCATGGTTCACTCCCCAGATGGCCGCAACAGCTGGGGCTTAGCCAATCTGAATCCAGGAGCTTCTTCCAGGTCTCGCATGAGGGGGCATGGTCCCAAGGTTTTGGGTCACACTGTTCTGCTTTCCAGGCCACAAGCAGGGAGTTGGGTGCGAAATGGAGCAACCAGGACACAACATAGTGCCCTTATGGGATTCTGGGACATCCAAGGCGAGGATTTAGCCACAAGGCTATCACACTGGGCCCATATAGTACCTTTTCTTAACAGAGTTGTACAACTACTGCTATTACCCAGTCTTAAAATATTTCAATCTTCACAATAAGAAATGCAAAACTCATTAGCACCACCTCCGTTCCCTCCAGCCACTGGCAACCACTAATCTGCTTTCAGGCTTGGCCCAGTGTGGTAGCCTAGTGGCTAAAGTCCTCACTTTGCATGCACCTGGATCCCATATGGGCGCTAGTTTGTGCCCTAGCTGCTCTACTTCCCATCCAGCTCGCTGCCTGTGGCCTGGGAGCACAGTATAGGACGGCCCAAAGCCTTGGGACACTACATCCATGTGGGAGACCGGAGGAAGCTCCCGACTCCTGGCTCCTGGCAGTGAATCAGGATCAGCTCAGTTCCAGCTGTTGCAGCCACTTGGAACGTGACCCAGTGGATGGAAGATCTTTTCCTCTCATCTTTTCCTTTTCTCTTTCAATCTGCCTTTCAAACAAATAAACCTTTTTGTAAAAAATAAAAAATGGGGCCCAGCCTGGCGGCCTAATGGCTAAAGTCCTTGCCTCGAGCACGCTGGGATCCCATATGGGCGCCGGTTCTAATCCCGGCAGCCTCACTTCCTATCCAGCTCCCTGCTGTGGCCTGGGAAAGCAGTTAAGGTCAGTCCAAAGCCTTGGGAACCTGCACCTGCATGGGAGACCTGGAGGAAGTTCCTGGCTCCTGGCTCTGGATGGACACAGCACCGGCTGTTGCGCTCACTTGGGGAGTGAATCATCGGATGGAAGATCTTCCTCTCTGTTTCTCCTCCTCTCTGTATATCTAACTTTGCAGTAAAAATGAATAAATCTGTAAAAAAAAAGTAAAATAAGTAAATAAAAACTGATCAACATAATCATTATACAAGTGCAAATTAAAACCGCAGTGAGATACCATCACACATCTGAATGTCTAAAAATACAGACAAGTGCTACTACAAACTACTCACACGGAGCAACAAGGACTCGCTCATTCTTTGCTTGGGGACATGCAATTACAGCCACTTTGGAAGACACCTTGTCAACTTCTCAGAAACCAGACTTCACACTTCAAAACATTCTTATGATTCATCTTAAAGCTATAAAATTAATTTTTTGTCTCCCTCGGGTCCAAAATGAAAATAATTCATGTGATTAATTACAACAGTGTAATCACAGGAAAATCCTCACTTCATACAAATGGCTAAACCTCTACTCCGAGCAGTCTATGACATTTTTTTTAATGAAAACGTTTATTCATTTATTTAAAAGGCAGAGCTATGGAAAGGAAGAAAGAGAAGCAGAGAGATCTTCCATTCACTGATTTACTCCCCAAATGGCCAAGGTGGCCAGGGTTGTGCCAGGATGAAGCCAAATGCTGGGAACTTCTTCCAGGTCTCCCTTCTGGGTGCAGAAGCCCAAGCGCCTGAGCCATTCTCTGCTGCTTCCCCACGTGCATTAGTACGGGAGCTGGTTCAGAAGTGGAAGAACCAGGACTCGAACTGGCACCCATATGATACACCAGCTATGCCATAGCACCAACCCCCCAAATTTATTACATTTCAAATGACTGGAGTTCAAACTCACTTCATAGATTGTCAATTATCCAGTGAATCAAATTTTAACTTATAGTGAATAAAATGAGTAAATGAACAGACTGTATTTCACTCTCTTAGAAAACACCTTAAGAATGAAATCCAAGATAAGCACGTTAGACATGCAGGGAGACATCTTGCAGCAGTAACTTTAAAAAATTATGAGAAGCAAAAATACTGCCTAGGGACACGCACTTCTATAATTTCTAAACAAGAATACACAATTATTTTATCCAATATAAGTGTAAAATTATTTAAAGTTATTTGAGGTAACACTAAAACATAGCCATTGAAACAATTAAACAATTAAAACAATAAAATAAAAACATTAAAACAAAAATTCAATGACATTTTCTTATAGGTATTCATCTTATTTGTACATATTATATAACCTAAAATGCTTAAGTTACAAAATACATTCCAGAAATGTTGCAATTTGAAATATAGCCACTAGGTGGTAGTAACGGCAAGTAAATCTAGGCTTATCAAAATAAATAAGCTCTAGGCCTACAGTCTTATCAGAGAAAATGTACCAGGAAATAAAGGAAGAAAAATAACTGTATTCTTGTAATACTGGTGAAATACCTGTAGATGCCTGTATAATGCAGAGAATTAATTAGGAGATGTTTAAGAGAATTAAATATGAGATGTAAAAGCAATGCAGTACAAATTTAGTAAAATATATCAAATTTATTAAACAATATACCACGATTGGCCAAAAATAAAATCAACCACTGTGTCTAAGTTACCATGACTATATAACATGTATAGAAGTTAAATCTTTTAAAATCTAAAAATAAAAAGGAAGGCAATGAGGGAATTAAATGAAATAAAAAAAATGCAGAAATAAGAACCAAGCTAAGTCAAATAATTAGATGGCATCAAATAATGTTTTTATTCAAAGGGAAGACATTTTTATTAAAAGTAATACAATAAATCTAGGTTCTTTTAGAGGAAACATCCATTAAAGGAATTACCGATTAGCTGGTTTTTTTGTTTAAAACAAAATATGTGGAAAGTTAGTTCATGTAAAGGATTATCTAGTAAGCTAGAATTAGGATTAAAAACTAAGGTTCACTAGTTCCACAGCAGTCGATTATAACCAGAATTCATTTCTTTTGCATTGCACGGAAATATTTAGGTAGAAGTTTTAACCAATATTTAGGTAGAAGTTTTAACCAATATTTAGGTAGAAGTTTTGAACACTGTACACATCAGCTAGCCGCCAACCATATCCCACCCTTTCCCCCGCTCTACTTCTGCTCTGCAGCAGATGGAAAAAGCAAGCAAGAAATCATCTCACAACGGAGCCTTCCAGACTCAAAAGCAACTCAGTGCCCGGGATTCACTTTTTAAGTTTTAAACTGAATATGGCCCTTCAGTTCTCAGTTCACGCGCTCCTTCCTTCTCTCTCACACTGTCCACTGCTCAGAGGGAGATCGCTCAGGTGTGCGTAAACAGAGGCTTTACCGCCAGATGCCCATCACGGCCTAGCCCGATTGTGTTCCAGCTTCCAACTTTGTCCAGACCGGCATGAGTGGCCAGAGCCCAGTTCCTTGAGCCATCCCTGGTGACTCCCAGGGCCTGCATGAGCAGGAAGCTGGAGACAGAAGCGCCAGTCAGGTACTGAACCCAGCTACTCCACACGGGGATACATAATTTTGCTAGACTGAATACTTAATGTGGCGGTTGAATTAGCAAACTACTTCAGAGTTACCACAAGATAAAACAGAGTTTAAACATAAATTAAATGGGGCCTGGTGGCTTGGCCTAGCGGCTCAAGTCCTCGCCTTCAACGCGCCAGGATCCCATATGGGTGCCAGTTCTAATCCTGGCAGCTCCACTTCCCATCCACCTCCCTGCTTGTGGCCTGGGAAAGCAGTTGAGGACGGCCCAGAGCATTGGGCCCCTGCACCCGCGTGGGATACCAGGAAGAAGTTCCTGGATCCTGGCTTCGGATTGGCATAGCATCGGCCGTTGCGCTCACTTGAGGAGTGAATCATTGGACAGAAGATCTTCCTCTCTGTTTCTCCTCCTCTCTGTATATCTGACTTTCCAATAAACAAATAAATCTTTAAAAAAATGAATTAAATGAATATTCTATTCAACTTAGTAGCAAAGCTTGACCATTTACCCAAGTAAATGGAAGTTAGTTATCTGCAGTCTAATGTTTACTTAAGTTCAGGAACTTACAGTTTAATAAACACCTTAATATTATTTAATGACTTTTCTGAGTGTCAGCAACTGAACTTATGAAGACAATGACTCAGAGCTTCTGTACTTTGTAAGCTAAATACTGAGAATTTTACAAGTTGCTGAATATGATACTGAAGTTTCTGATCATGTAATCAATCAGCTAAGATTTACACTCTCATGCCTTCATGTCTGTGACACTGTCCCAGTTGCCCAGGATACTCTTTTTCCCTACCCTTTATTTTAGCTTAAAGACGCTCAAAATCTGCCATGTCACAAAGCAAAATTGACAGTTTCATTCTCTATGCTCCTAAGCACTGAGTGGACATTGGCGTCCCACGATTTCTCTAACAAGTCCTTACCTGGCTTCATTACACATGCCTGTATCCTGTTTAGAAGTCACCCATAGAGTCAGCACCTGTTGCAACGGCTGTAACGCATAATTATCCAGCAAGTGTTTTACAATGATATGATTTGTACTGCTGTATATAATCACAGTATTCATCATCTATCAGTAAAATTTAGATTTTAAACAAGACAGACATTAACAATATCTGCTCTACTATATGTTACTTTAAACCCACAGAGCCAATTTATCGCAAAAGAAAGAAAAACAGCTTGAAAAGCTCACTTACTGAAAAACGCCAGCATGAAGATGCCGTCATTCCCCACTCGGAGCTGGTCTGCGTCGCTGAAGTCATCTCTCGGTGGGCACTCCTCCTCCTGAATCTGCGAGACACAAACATTGCAACAGCTCAGTAACATAATGTTTTCCTCTGAAATTTAAGAATAAAACAAAAAATATTAAATTTATTTGTAAATAATAACTTATTCATAATAAAAATAAAATTGTATACATTTTAAAAATGTATTTATTTATTACAGGCAGGGAGCTGGATGGTGATGTCTCTGGGACATCAATCGGAGCCCATATGAGATCCCGGCGTGTGCGAGGCAAGGACTTTAGCCACTAGGCTACTGCACTGGGTCCAATTCAAGTGACTTTTGACAGAAGTCCCCTCTTGTAGATCTGTCCTTCCCCTTTGTGAGTCTTAAGAAAGTTACTTGGGGGACCACCAACACAGCGTAGCAGGTAAAGTTGCTGCTGCCAATGCTGGCATCCCATATGAGTGCCAGCTCATGTCCCAGTTGCTCTACCTCTAACCCAGCTCCCTACTAATGGCCTAAGAAAAGTGAAGCCCTTAAGCCCCTATGCCCACATGGGAGACATGGATGAAGCTTGTGGGCCCTGCTTGCAGCCTGGTCCAGACCTGGCCAGTGCAGCCACTTGGGGTGTGAGCCAGCAAGTGAAAGACCTCTCTTCTTCACTCCTGCCTGTCTCTGTAACTCTGTCTTTAAGTAAATGTATCCAGAAAGGAAGGAAAGAAAGAAAAACATTTTTTCCTTCTAAGAGGAAAAATGTATGAAGAGTAAGAATGGAATTTACCACCTTAACTTTGTAATCAAGGTTCTTACAGCACTCCGTAATAAGGTATCTAAGTCATCACTGCTCTGTGTTAAAGGCCAAGTGAAAAAGCACGAGTGGCAAGCCCTGCAGTTGATGAAACATGGCCAGCTCTCGTAGGGATTCCTGGGTGGTTCTGGGAGAAGACAAAGCCACACATGGAAGCACCTCCCTCCCCCTAAGTTCCTCATCTAATTCTGACTTTCCTGCATGAGGTCTTTTTTTTAATGTCTTCTATGTCTTTTTCCTGAACAAAATGGGATGACTCCAAGGATCTGAGAAGGCACCACTGAAATGTGAAGGAAGGAAAAGAACAACAAACCCCAGGTTTGCTTGCAGCCACACTAAGGCGTCAATAACTGTCACCTTTTACAGGGCTGATGCCACACTGTGACGACAGCCACTCTTCGTGCCAGTGGCATGCTCTGTTAATCAGCGAGATGAGGCAAAAGGACAGGAGACTCATGACCACTAATCTAAAGTTCTAGGATGGGATATGGCAAAAGGAGAGAAAAAAGCTATGAAAAATAAATTTAAAGCCCCATTACTTGTATTTCTCTGTGCTTTTTAGCCTGCTTCGGAGCTTTTTCACGGAGTCACTAAACTAGCCATGCTAATATACAAAACAGGAACAGAAAAAAAGATGACTCATTGACAGACCAAGGAGACCAACCTATGCAAAAGGCAAAATAAAATGCGTGACAGTGAGCAGGTGAGTCGGCTTGAGATTCAGGTAAGAGAAGACAACTGTTGGGGTGCTGCCAAGCAGAGTGAGTTTAAAAGGTTGAAGCTGGTACATGAAGTATCTGAAATAAAAATGTAGGAAGTGACAAATGTATTGGCAAAGTAAGGTCTCAGGTGGCCAGAAGCTGGGACAGGCTGAGAGAGCAACAGAGACGATGAGCTCAAGAAGCGAAGAGGGTGAATTTAACTGGGAGAGCGCCAACCTCACTACAAATGACACACCTGATATCAGAAAAAGATTCTGGAGAAAATGCACATACACTCTACACAGAGAGCCACCTTCAGTGTTATCAAACGCATGCGGCTACTACACAACTGAAACACTGCCGGGAGAATCAAGTCGTTCCTTACTCTCTGAGATGCTTCTGCTGCAGCCGCTGCCATTGCGGCAGCCTTGGCCTTCTCAGCTTCGTCATACGTAGGAAGGGAGGTAGCAACACTGTAGGGAGGTGGCACAGGGTAATACTCACTGTAAACATCTGTGTCTGAAAGAAAAACATGGAAGAAACATAACCATTAAAAACAATCATTTCACAGTCATAACACAATTGTTGATTTATTGCCATTATAATTTAATAATTTACAGCATGCCACTGAAGACTGCTATTGCTATGCCTCTTTGTGTTATAAGCTACACATTTGTTAGAATTACATATCTTATTTTAGCCCTATATTTATTATAAAGGTAAAATGATAAATATCATAGCTGAATCTTAGACAAGAATTTCAAGGCAGAACTGAAAAGGAATGTCATACAATGCAGGTAACAATCTCAAAATACATGAGCATCCTCACCCTGTTTATTAGTAAATACAGAGATTTTAATTTACTCACCCATTTTCCCAAAGAAACAAGCATTTGTATAGCACTAGCCACTCCAAACACTATTTCTACATACTTTAATCTTGTAACTTTCAGGTTCAAAAAAACTAGGTGACTTACCCAGTACCTACCAATCAATAAGTGGCAAACCTAGGAAGTTTCTAAGTCCAAATACTTTGCTCTGATAACACAAACTGGTGATTATTTACTCACATACTGACTTTATTTAGCAAGTGCCCTAACTTAAAAAAAAAAAAAAAAAAAAAAGACTTTGTTTTCATCTACCTCAAAGGCACAGTGACAAAGTGATCTCCCACCACCTTGTTCATTTCCCCAAATGGCCACAACAAGCATGCCTGGGCGGAGCAAAAGCTGGGATCCAGGAATTACACCCAGGTCTCCCACACCTCCCACGTGGGTGGCTGGGCCCAAGCGCTTGGGCCATCATCTGTCTCCTCCCAGGATTTGTGATCAGGAAAGGGGATCAGAAGCAGAGGAGTTGGGACTTGGACGCACCCTGCCTGGCAAGGGACACAAATGTCCCAACAGCTCCTTAAAGCGCTGTACCATAATGCTTGCCCCAGACTGATATATTTTTAAAATAAAACTGCATCATTTATTTCCAGTGTAGGTAGTACAAATAAAAGTGCCAATCAACTGATTAGACTTATATCAGTCACTGACATAAAAAAAATAGGGTGGGTTCTAAAAGTAACATACATATAGCACAACTTCAGCATTAACTATCTGATTTTCTGCAATGACAACATTTTTATAATTTCTATACCACTTTTAATGTTTTCCATCAGAATTTCTTGCATTTACAACATGACATATTTTACTCTAGCAATTATTTTACCTGTTGTATTTTCTCAAGTGTAGGCTTTTAAATAATTTTAATACCATCAATAAGAATAAAGAATCTAAAATGAGATCATTTTCAATCTAACAAGAGAAGTGTTTCAGCAGTGTAACATTGAACATGACATGTATCTACCAGAAAACATAAGAATACTAAACACTCAGAAATATTTATTATCAGGAAACAAAAACACGCTCAACAGTCAAGTAAATAAATAAATATCTTCAGTTCTAAGAACATAAAAGGAAAATATAAGTGAAGACAATGTTTATGAACTGTACAGCAACGACATTAAAATTGTAAATGTTTAAAACTGGAATTATGATACTACCTGAGATGTGTTTTCTATATTAAAATACATAAACTTTACAAAAAATTTAACATTTCAGTTAAAAAAAAAATCTCCGTTACTAAGAGATGAGACTTGGAAAAGAGAATTACAACTTTAAATTTCACCTTTTATTATACATACTCTTCTACCAGAGGATTTCTTAACCAGAGGACATAGTCTGGGGAGTGCCAACACTAAGTTTTCTCAGAGGTGTGCAACCTCAAGCAAATCACTAAGCCACACAAAGCTCTACTATCCCACACATAAAACTGATCTAACGGCCTGGCACAGTAGCTCAGTGGCAAAAGTCCTCGCCTTGAACGCGCCGGGATCCAAATGGGACGCCAGTCCTAATTCCAGCAGCTCCACTTCCCATCCACCTCCCTGCTTGTGGTCTGGGAAAGCAGTCAAGGACGGCCCAAAGCCTTGGGACCCTACACCCACGTGGGAGACGTGGAGGAAGTTCCTGGCTTCGGATTGGAACAGCACCGGTTGTTGTGGCCACGTGTGGGGTGAACCAACAGAGGACCTTCCTCTCTGTTTCTTCTCCTCTCTGTATGTCTTATTTTCCAATAAAAATAAAATAAAATTTAAAAACTGATCCAACAAGACTATTCACTGCTGTGGGACAAAATGGAAGTTCATTCTAGAGAACTGTGTAACTGGCCACGCCCTGACCTAGGTACAAATATAAGCTCTAAAGAAAACTAGCACAGCCCATGCTTAAAACACAAAAAAAAACTTTTCAAAAATCTAAAGAGGAATATCCACAGTTTAAGAGGCATACAAAACTCTAGAATTAACTTAGCATTTGTACTCAATTAAAGTTATGAATGACGTTTGGCACAACATGCAAAAAGTTAGAAATAACCAGTATTTTACAGACTAGGGTAACTGAATATCTAAGTACCAGGCTCAAATGATTTTACAGTTGAAATTTATATAACCCGTAAAAAACATATGCTTATCAATATTGACCCAGATCCAAAAAACTGAAAAACTTTTCAATTAAATTCACCTTGCTGAGTAACCACCAAAAAGTACGTATGTTACACATCCCATCCAAGCTGCAAAAAAATTAAGTTAAATATTAACAAATTCAAATCCAGAAACAATGAGGAGAAAAACATGGCAATTTCTTCCAGAACATAGCAATAGATGTATTTTTTGTTTAATCTAGTGGTGGAGCCAGCATGTGCAGAGGGGGTTAATCCACACTGCCTGCGATGCTGGCATCCCATATCCTGTTATGGGCATCAATTCGTGTTCCAGCTACTCCACTCCTGACCCAGCTCCCTGCCAAAGCACCTGGGAAAGCAGCGAAGGATGGCCCAAGAATCTAGATCCCTGCACTCACCAGGGAGACTCAGATAGAAGCCCACAGCCCCTGGCCACTGTGGCCATTTGGGGAGTGATCTATAAAATTGAAGATGTCCTTGTCACTTCCTCTCTCTAACTCTTCCCTTCAAATGAATAGGTTAACCTTTAAAAAATAAAAAATAGTAGAGCCTGCACTGTGATATGGTAAGTTAAATCTGCCTATGGAGCTGACAATTCTTACGGGTTCTGGTTCAAGTCCCAGCTGCTCGATTTCTGATTCAGTTCTCTGCTTACAGCCTGAAAAAGCAGTGCAGGATGGCCCAGGACCTTGGATCCCTGTACACAGATGGGAAACCTAGACGAAGCTCTTGGCTCCAGGTTTCAGGCAACCCAACTGGCCACTATGTCAAGTTAGGGGCGATCCAGAAAATGGAGATCTCTCTCTGTGTCTTTCCTTCTCTCTCTCTCTATCTTTCCAATAAAAATAAATGCATTTTTAAAAAATAAAAACAGAAAAAAGAACTCTAACAATTACATTGCTTTGCACCAATAATTAAAGGAGAAAAATCATGTAATTTTGTATCAATTACCAAAAAAGATGACTCTTACTAGAGTCATTTCTTCAAAGGGGGAAAGCAGTAGAAGAGAAAGGAAGTAGGCAATTGTGGTTCTTCTAAAGTTGTACGAGTGCTTGGAAACTTCTTACCAAGAAAATAGAAACGAACTCCTTTCTTCTTGAATAAGGACTAAAGTCCATGACTCAATTCTAACAAATCAAATACAGCAAAAGTGACACTCTATGACTTTTAAAGCAACATGGTAACAGGTGAAATACATTTCATTTAAGTTTGTAAAATGTTTCTTAGAACCCACGCACTATTCAGTGAAGAATCACTGGCCACAAAAAATTTTAGTAGACACCAATATCAATCACAAACACAAAAAAAGAAAGCCTTTGTGGTACCGTCAACCTGAGCCATCGTCAGACACAATCACATGAAACTCTTGGGGAGCACAGGCCAGAGTACTGCCAGAACCATGAGAATCAGCAACAAATAATTGCTATTTCACTCCATTAAATGTGGGGCTGACTGTTACAGAGATATAGCTATAGCAGCCTCAATAAATCTTTTAGACTTGGTGCAATAGCCTAGTGGCTAAATCCTTGCCTTCCCTGAGCCGGGATCCCATGTGAGTGCTAGTTCATGTCCCGGCTGCTCCACTTCCCATCCAGCTCCCTGCTTGTGGCCTAGGAAAGCAGTCAAGGATGGCCAATGCCTTGGGACCCTGCACAACATGGGAGACCTGGAGGAATTTCCTGGCTTTTGGCTTCACATTGGCTCAACTCTAGCTATTGTGGCCAGTTAGGGAGGGAACCAGCAGACGGAAGATATTTCTGTCTATCCTTATCTCCATAAATCTATCTTTTCAATAAAAATATTTTTTAAGAAACCTAGTATCTTTCATTTTTCAGGTACAAAAATAATCAAAAAAACAACTCATCAGGTTCATTTTTTAAATTTGGGGTACAAAATCATTTTACAACATTGTGCAAACTTGTAAATATTTAAGAAAATTTAGCGCATAATGAATTTTAACAAGCACAAAAACAGCTGTAAAATCTTCCAACTAAAAGGATATAAAATTGATGAAAATAAATATTAAATTTGTGCATGAAATGGTAGTGAACTATCACTCTGATTAAACCAGCATGTACAAACAAAATTTCAATATTTTTTACGAATCCTTTGCTCTTCTGCATTTTATGTACAGTGAAATGTCTCCACTTCCCTGTTTTCTCTGCAGTCAGCCCACTCTGCCCTGGATCCCTAACAGCTGTAACTCTTCCCTCTGTTTAGCACTAGACCTCTAAACTTTGTCTATCCATCACATGGAACCACACTTTCAAGAAGATGATTTTCAGAAAGTGGATTAAAAAGTGTTTGGTGGAAGAAGTGTTGCTTCTTTTAACATATCAGACACAAAAATGGTAACCAGAAAAAGTTGGCTAAGTCAGAAAAGTACATGACATTAACAGAGAAGTAAACAAGACAAAATATTTGAGCAAAAGACTTTTACCATTAAGATATATTGAAGTAACTTTTTAAAAAATAAACACTTCGTGATAAGTATACAAAATACTTGGAGAAATTATTATGAATTCATTTAGAAACTATTATGCTACTTAGAGAAGTTAACGTTAGTTTAGAGAAGTTATGATAGTTTATAAAATCATGCCATGATATAAACCAAACAATATATAAAACCATAGTGGTGTATAAAAGTCATCCTAACGACTAACCCAACACTACTAGGAAAACGCAAATTGTAGCCAGAGAAACAGATAAGATGCTCCTTTGGAATTACTTGAACAGATCAGATGAACAGTAGGAAGTAAAAATTTCAGTATTAACATATGAATAACACTATGCACGCCCTTCACCTCCAGCCACAGGTTCTCAGCACCTTCCCATTAACACCTTGTTTGGACAATAAGTTCTACACATACTTGTGTACATCTATACTTGTATATATACATACGTAGGTATATGCACCTGTGTATACATGTTTAGAAGCTCATTAATAAACTTGGTAACTTCAGTGTGCCATACTCCTTTCCTCACAAAAATGAGTAATTAAAAACATTGGTAGCCGTTTCATACCAGAAGTTGTAGGGACTTCCACAGTAATACTACTGTAAGGTGGAGGAGAAGAGTCCGTTTCAGGTGCTGGTGCCGAGGCAGCTGTCTGCATGTCCTGTGCTGTTGAACTGGAAGCAGATGGCTGTTCTACCACCGATGCTTCTGAATTATCTTCTTCATTGTGCAGCTGAAATAAAACAACATAATGCGACTTACCATTTTTGAATTATATTTTAAAAGGTGATTTTAAACAGATTACTTTTGAGCCAAACACAAAGTAAAAAGATCTAAAAATAAGTCATCAAAAAGTTAAGAATTTTTAGTTTCTTTATTGTAAAGATGAAGTTTAATCTATGAAGCAAATTACGATTCAAAAGACTCAAATCCATGTAAGCCTATAGTACATATTAAGTAACTCCCATTTCAATATTATACACATACTACACAGAAAAACAAAAAAAAATTTCTTAAAAGATTTATTACTTACTTTAAAGATGTACAGAGAGGAGAGACAGAAAGAGAAGAGAGAGTAAAATCTTCATTTACTGGCTCACTCCCCAGATGGTCCAAACAGCCAGGGGTGAGTCAGGCAGAAACCAGGAGACAGAAGCTTCATCCAAGCCTCCCACATGAGCTAACCCAATGGGCCATCACTGCTTTGCACTGGGCATTAGCAGGGAGCTGGGCAGGAGGCAGAGCAGCTAAGACCTGAACCTGCTCTCTCCTGGGGGCGAGCATTCACAGCAGAGGCTCAGCCCACTCTAAGATGTTATGGTATTTTACAAGTTACTTTAAGTCTCTTTTAATTGAAGATTCAAACAAACAAACAAACAAACAGTATTTCACACACTTGTAAGGATGAGTTAAATGATAATATATTTCACATAATGTTAGCACTTAGATCACCATAAATCTGGTGTTATAACCAATATTTTTTACAATTCTACATACAATATTGATTCATTTTGCTTTGTAATTTATTCTTTGATTCACTGGAAAATCTAGAGCATGTCACATTTTAGAATGTAAAAACAGTTAATACTTTATTTTTTTCCATTCCTAGTTATACTACAATCAATCATAGAGATAGTATTGCTACATTATTAAAAGTTCTGCTTTTTAAAAAATTGATTGATTGATTGATTGATTTGGGATGCAGCACTTGGCAGTGGAGGATGAGCCAGCTGAGTCAACATGCCAGTCCAAGAAGTCCTGCTTTGCTAAGGATGAGTATTCGGGCTTCTACCACCCACGCGGGTCGCCTGGATGGAATTCCAGCTCCTGGCTTCAGCCTGGCCTCGGCCTGGCCATTGCAGTCATTTGGGTAATTAACCCAGCAGATAGACAATCTCTCTATTTCTTCTGTAACTTGTACTTTCAAATAAATAAATAAATCTTAGAATTAAATAAGCAAATGCAAGGAATGGAATCTAACATAACAACACACAGAAGACAACAGACCAATTTCCCCCTTTTTCCTTCTTATTTAGTAGATATTATGTCATGAACTCAAAACAGACATACGTGGCACCCTCTCTCAATCCAATAAGCAGCCAATTACTTACTCATCTGTAAAAAATAAAAATTATATAGGCAAAGTCAAATGTTAGGTCAATCTACAATATTACTATTTGTGTATTTTGGCAAGTGATCATGCCTGCAAACATTTTTTTGAGTTAATAAATGCATTACAGCTTTTAACAAAACTATCACAAACAAAAATAACTTATAAAGTGACTAAAATAACTCTTCTCAGACATAATGGCACCAAGACTTAGATAATAAGGAAATTCACAGAAATTGGATTATAAAGACAATCATATCGTGAACTTTGCATGGGCTTTATATTTACCTGCACTAAGTGATTGCCCTCTTGGCCAGCACTAGTGTGGACTCATATTACACAGCGCCTCCTCTGCTTCCTCACTGCATGGTACCCAGAGACAGCTCTCATTCAGTCATCTTTTACTGACTACACTTACAGGTAAAAATGTTAGATGAGTCAAATAAAACAAAAGTACAGACATGTCCTTGGCAGATCAACTAAACAACTAATAATGAAGGTGTCACGTGAAGGGACAACTACTTTTGTGTGTCTCTTACTAAAAATGCAACATAGATACAAGGAACTTTACTAAAGAAAAAATATATATATCTGACTAAACCGTTCTACTGCAATTTTTCACAAGAAACATTTCTTAATACATCAACCACATGTCTGGGTTCACCACAAGAATCAACTCACTTTTAAAACCTGTTAAACTTAATCATCAGAATGGAAAGTACAGAGATTTTAACTTAAGATTTCCATTGTAAAGCTTAGTCTATAAAACACAGGTAAAATATATCTTTATTTTAACTACCTAACACCTGTACTTTTACTTTTACAGGATTATAATACAGAGTGAAATTTAGCAATACAGTCAACAACTTCAACCCACTGAAGAATGTTAACTTCCAATTTACTTGAAATGCAACAGTGTAATTTTGACAACTTTGATCGCAATGAAAACCTCTATAAAGTAACCTACTTCGATTATTTTTTAATAAACTCATATAAGAATTAAAATCAAATTACTTGTTTGCCAAATCAGACAATGCCACTGGGAATAATTTCCCTTAATCATCCTGTCCAATGATTTCATTTTGTACTCTTCAACAGTAACAACTACATAAACAGGAAAAAAGAAAAAAAAGGAAAAAAAAGGAAAGGAGGTGTTTAGAGGAAGGAAGGGACCTAGTCATACAGAGTGAAGAAGTGATGACCTGGACTGTCCCGGGGAAAAACTGTCGTTCCAACGGGCAGCATTGTGGAGCAGCAGCTAAAGCTGCCACCTGTGAAGCTCCAGTCCCAGTGACTCCGTGCTAACAGGCCTGGAAAGCAGCAGAGGACAGTCCTAACGCTTGGGCTCCTGCACGCCTGTGGGAGATCAGGAAGAAGCTCCAGGTTCCTGACTTCAGACCGATCCAGCTCTGGTTGCTGCAGTCATTTGAACAGTGAATCAATGGATGGCAAGCCTCTTTCTCTCCTTTACTTTCTGTAACTCTGACTTTCATATAAATGGGTAAATCTGCCATTCCAGTTTTTCCTACTTAGGGAGCCCCTAAATAAACGTCAGTATACAGCACAAGAAAATGAAAATATGCCTGAAACATGGTATCTAGGGTGCTGCATACTTAATTAATCATGATTTTTCTTTACTGCTAGAGAGGGGGAAAAAGGCAAGACAAAAGGACTATCTTAGAAACACCTATAGCTATCCAGCTTAAAAAATATATTTTTTTGTAACTTATGTATTCGAAAGGCATAATCACAGAGGCAGGGAAACAGAAAGAGATCTGCTATTCACTGGTTCACTCTCCAAATGTCCACAAAAACTAGGGCGCGGCCAAGCTGCAAGCAAGCGCCAGGAACTCCACCTGGGTCTCCCGCGTGGGAAGCAGGGCCCAAGTACCTGGGCCATCTCCCACCGCCACGCCAGGCACGTTTGTAGCTGGTATTAATGATGTGTACTGAATGTTTTTACTAATGAGAAAGTCAACTTCTTGTTAATGGGACAGAACATAACAGCATTTCTTGCTGTTCCACAGTTCCAGAGTCTCCATCACTGAACAAGTAGGAACAACTGCTTAAAACAAAGTTTAATCCCCAAATCCAGCTGAGGGGTAAGTAGTGGTGCAGCATGTTGGTCCCCTGCTGTGACACTGGATCCCACATAATGCCTGCTCAGGTCTCAGCTGTTCCACTTCCTTTCCAACTTGTGATAATGTGCCTGGGAAGCAGCACAAGATGGTCCAAGGTGGCTCCTGCCACCTGTGAGGGCAGCCAAGATGGAGTTTCTGGCTCCTGGCTTCAGCTTAGCTCAGTTGTAACTTCTTCAGTCATTTGCTGAGTGAACCAGTCAATAGAAATGTCTTAATGCACATTCTCTTCCTCCTCATTTTTCAAGTAACATGGAACAAAGACACCAAACAAATGGGGGGGGGAGGGGGAATGGGTAAAGATCTTCACAGATTTGTTTTCAAAAAACACCACAGCTGTTTAAACTTCTTTTCACGTGCTGAAGCTGCAACATAAATACAATAGACCCTGAAGACTGTCATTGAACACAACATACTCTCCGTGGCACACTCCATTCCCTGTGTTCACAGCCCTGTCACAAAATGGCACCATTTCTTAGAACAAGGTAACACTTTTTTTTTTAAAGATTTATTTATTTGGGCCCAGTGCGATGGCCTAGTGGCTTAAGTCCTTGCCTTGTTGAACGTGTCGGGATCCCATATGGGCGCTGGTTCTAATCCCGGCAGCCCCACTTCCCATCCAGCTCCCTGCCTGTGGCCTGGGAAAGCAGTCAAGGACGGCGGGGATTCCAACAGGGGTGCAGGGTCCCAAGGCTTTGGGCCATCCTCGACTGCTAAATTCTTGCCTCACTCACACCAGGATCCCATTTGATATGGGTTCGTGTTTCAGCTGCTCCACTTCCAGTCCAGCTCCCTGCTTGTGACCTGGAAAAGCAGAGGAGGATAGGCCAAAGCCATGGGACCTTGTACCCACATGGGAAACCTAGAAGAAGCTCCTGGCTCCTGGCTTCAGATCAGCTCAGCTCAGCTGTTGCAGCCACTTGGGGAGTGAACCGGCAGATAGAAGATCTCGCTCTATTTCCTTTTCTCTGTAAATCTGCCCTTTCAGTAAAAATAAACGAAACCAAAAAAAAAAAAAGTTTAAAAATCTGTAACAGATATAGCAAATCCTCACATACATTATCTCCATGTTGAATATGCAATTATCTTTAACACTATTTTCTGTACTTTTCCTTTTAAATGTTTCATTGGTTTAATGTCAAAACTGTAAAAACAAGGGCTGGCATTGTGACACCCGATTGAGCTTGGAACTCCTACATCCCATAATACACAGACGGCTCCGCTCGAGTGCTTGGGCTCCTCCCCTCCCCCTCTTCCCCCACCCCCCCGTGGAGATGGGGGTACAGTTCTGAACCGCAGCCTTTAGCCTGGACCAGCACTAGTCATTATGCTATTTGGCCGAGTGAACCAAGGGAAGACTTTTTTCTTTCCTCCTCTCCCTGTCACACTACCTTTAAACTAAACAAACAAATTTTAAAACTTAAAAAAAAGTGGAACTAACCAAGTTGTCTTCCAGAGGTAAATTCAAGGGACATATTGTCAAATGTGGAAGAAAACAAAAAATATATAGCACTCATGGGTCTTCAAAAGAAAAAAAGTAAAAACAAAAACCAGGGGCTTATGTTGTGGCACAACAGGTTCAGGTGCCACTTGTGACACTGAATCCCCTATCTCTGCGCTGGCTGGAGTCCTGGCTGCTCCACTTCGGATCCAGCTTCCTGTAAATGTGCCTGGTAAGGCAGTGGATGATGGTCCAAGAACTTGAATACCTGCCACCCACATGGGCGATCTGCATGGAGCACTGGTCCTGCTTTCAGCCTGCCCAGCCCTGGCTTTTGCAGGTAGAATGCTGCACACTGAGATAGCTGCCTATGCTTAAAGGACTAAGTTCTACATGTTGTTAAATTCACATTTCTAAAATGTCTTAGTGATACTCAATATCACCACAAACTCTACATTTATTCAATAGCCTTTTAAAATCACTAGCATCTTCACAAGAAAACGAAGTCAGGTACATAACTACACATATGATCATGTTTGTTAATTCCATTAATCATTTTATAGCACTAATACATGAAGCAATACCACCAGGTATCCATTTTAGTCTCATTTTCTAACAAAACTGAGCCTTGAAATCAAAAGGATTTGTCTTTTTGTCAATTATATAAAAAGGGTTTGTCTTTCTGTCAATTATACCACAACTCGATGGTGTCCTTTGCTGTTAACTACTTACTTCTTACCTGCATTAAATATCTGTCTACACATTCTTACAGGTATCCAGTAATACTGTCTACCCCTCTGAACTTCAATGTAAGGATGGCACATTAACACTGCAACATACTAGCAATATTCCAGCTTCTTTTTTCAAAATCTTAGCTAACAAAAAACTGAAACAAACTTCCCACAAGTAACTATCATGAAAACATCTTTAAGCACCCAGCACAGTACCAGTCAGTTACTAAGGCAAAAGCTGTTGGTCATTTTTCATCAACTCCTGCCTTCTGTATAAACAGGGCTTCTTCAACTTAAGCTACATTCTAGAAATCAGATGATATCTAAATGGATTATGAAAACAAAGAGTAAAAATCATAGAGCACAATTCAAGGATACAGGACAGATGAAAAAGGTTCCTACTGGCCACATCAGGAACGATCTGGGCCTCAAAATAATGACAGCACTGAACTGTAAACAATAATATAAAACGTGAAGCCATGAATTCAGACTGATCTAAATGGGTAAATAATTGAAAAACAAAGAAAACATCTTCCTTTCAGAATAATATTTAATGCCTTTAGGGAAAAATGACAGAATTAGAAAATCACCAATCTTAAAATTAATTCAGGCAGGAACAATCAATAAACTAATACCAATTGATGAAACAATGATTTTTAAACATTAGACATTTGTCCTGAGCCTTTTCCAAATAAGGTCACAAAAGACACAGCCAGAACTGCTCCAAATACAGACAGACTCAGAGACCCACAACTAAGCCATACAGATCAGATCCCAATTTAAACACTCTTCTTCTGCATGGAAGGAGAAAGCTAGTGAAGTTCATTTACAGATTATAATATCATATGAATAGCAGGGAATTTGATAGTCGCACCATACTCATGAAAGATAATGTTTCTAGGAGATACACAATGAAACAACCAGAAGTAAAGGGAAAGTAAATTCTGCCATTTACTTTCAAATATTTTAGGGCAGAAAAAAAAAAAAAGCATATATGTGAGAACATGCATACCTATCAAGAAACAATCACAAAGCAGAATATGGTAACATGTTAGTCCTTCTAGAAAGTGAAGGATACACAGGAATTCTTTGTAGTATTTTTACCAAACACTCCTGTAATCCTAAAATTACTTAAAATAATTTTAGTCTGATATTTAGCCTTATTTTAAATAGGGTCTGCACAATGGCTAATTGGCTAAATCTGCGCCTTGCACCCGCTGGGATCCAGCTTCCTGGCCATGGCTGCTATGGCCACTGGGAGAGAACCAGCAAACAGAAGATCTTTCTCTGTCTCCTTCTCTGTGTAAATCTTCTTTTCCAGTAAAAATAAATAAATCTTTATTTTAAAATATTTTAATTAAATCAAAAGAAACAAAACTTGTTACAGAGTAAGTACAATTTTACATATTATATAAAAACAAACATCAATTTAAAACCCTAAAATTCAGTGTCCAAAATTTCCACTCTAAACCCTGTAAAATCACTGACCTGTCTGTATCTGTAGCTGCTTTACAAAATGATCTCTCTACAGTTATAACAAATCAATTTTGCCTGAACGGTAAAACATTCTCCAAACCTTCTCAAATAAGAATGTTAATCCTCCCATCCCTTTCCCTTACCTGGAATCAAGAAGAAAAAGAAACCTGTCTTAGATACTGTCAATTCCAGATACAGACATCTGTTGAAGTTTGTACTGTCCACACTACCTACTACATACAGCCTCTTACCCTATTCTTACAGACACTATTTACAAGGGTCCAAATCATTCCAGTAAATTAGTTAACTAACCCACTTTCTGCCCTCTCCCCCACCATCATCCTCTTGACCTCAAATTTTACTAAAACACAGAACAATGAAATACTCTTAACAACTCTGCTCTGAAAACAAGAAGTAACAGTGGGCTGAGCAGTTCAGTAGCTCACGCTCTATCCCTGACGACTGCTGATTTGGCCATCATCTACAACTGCTTCTTCTCAGAAACACTAAATCTAATGAATCTTGGGTTCTGAGCACACCCTCGCAGGCTTTACCTTCCCACTCCCCGACTTCCACTGAGTCATGCTCTGGGCCCTCCATTGGCTGCCACCAAATTTTCCTTTATAATTCTGTGCAGTCGGACAATGAACTTTCACAACACCATACATCCTCAGTTTTCTAGTCCATTGATCCTTGGCCACACCTCCCCCAAAACCCAATACGAACTAAAATCTGCCTGCAGCTTTCTGGTGCAGAGAAACAAATTACATTTATAGGCTGGCCCCATCACTGACAGTTTCCCATCCCAGCTAAGCTGTTGTAATTACTATCATAGCATGTGCTTTCTTGCTTGCTTTCTTCATATTTTAATTTTTATTTTCCATGATACAGTTCCATAGGCTCAGCAATTTCCCTTCCCTCCTCCCTATTCCTCTTCCCCCAGTCTTCCCCATATTATTACTATGATGTAGGCCTGCAACAACAGTCCAGGTGTTTTCAATTCTGCTATTCTCCTTTCCCTGCTTCCAACCATGGAACTCACAAAGTCTGTGCTTTCTGCTTCACAAAAGGAAATAATCTTTCAAGCAAAAATCTCTCCAACTTGTTTCTCCTAAAGCTCTAAACTTAACATTACGGCTTCCTTTCTTATTTTTCACTTCCAAATGTCAGACAGTCGCACAAAGATTCTGCCTCCCAAAGCAATGTTTTTTTCTTCAGTTTCTCTTTTCAACACTGTTTTCTCTCTACTCAAATGTACCTTCTATTCACGTACATTTAAAAAAATAATGCCCTAGCTAAAAATAATGACTTTTTCTCCTGCTTCTTGAACGGTTTCCATTTCTCCATTTCCCTGACTGACAAACATCCTGAAGAGCAAGGTGGGGAGAATGTGCTTATTCTCATTCTCTGCACTGTAATTCTAGCTGAATGTAATGGACTCAAATCCATTACCATCTGGCTCTCATTCAAACAACTCTCCCTAATAATAATGACCTACGTGTTAACTCCTAATCCTACCTAAAATCTTTCATGCATTCAATAGACTTAACCACATTTCTATTTAATTTTCTCTAGCTTCCAGAAACTATTCCCATCTAGTTTTCCTTCTATCTGTAAGTATTAACCATTTTGGTTGTTTCATAGGGGGTCCTCATTTCCTCTACTGACTTTAAAGCATCTCACCTAAAACTGAATGCATAGCTGTAAACACTGTTTCTAACCCAGTGACTTGGTTAAGCTGGTTTTGTGTAACACACTTTGTTTAGTTTCGTTTGCAAGAACATTAAATCAACTGATCTAAAGTAATACTGCTAAAAGTTATTATAAGCATTCCCTTGTCATTTTAAAAATCAGAAGCTATACTGTCTAATCGGATTTTACAATCTTCTAGAATATCAATTAGTTGCAAAATTCATATTTGTTATTGACAGGATATCTAAATCTGATAAAGATCTTTGAATTGAATCACCTTGACTGTGCTAACTTTTTTCAGCCTTGCTTGCCTTGTGAGTCATGCATTTTCTTTCAGCCATTCAGTATGCTTTACAACCAACATTTACAAAATGCCTTATATATTCCGGATACAATGCTGGGTAAAGCAAATAGGTACAAAGTCTACCTCATTAGTCACCAGAACTTCCTATTTCTAATAATTAGGGGCTCAATGACTTCTTGGGTGGGGTGTTTCTTAAAGCCTTTACCTGTGTTTTAAAAATAAGTCTGTTTCCTTATGGTTGAGTTTTAAGAGTTCTTTGTCTATTTTGGATAACAGTCCCTTATCAGAGATACCTAACTCCAGTATTTTCTTTTTTTTTTTTTTAAGATTTCTTTTTATTGCAAAGGCAGATAGATACACAGAGAGGAGAGACAGAGAAAGATCTTCAGTCTCCCCAAGTGACAGCAACAGCCTGAGCTGCGCCAATCCAAAGCCAGGAGCCAGGAGCCTCCTCAGGGTCTTTTACATGATGTAGAGTCCCAAAGCTTTGGGCCGTCCTCGACTACTTTCCCAGGCCACAAGCAGGGAGCTGGATGGGAAGTGGAGCTGCCGGAATTAGGACCAGTACCTTATGGGATCCTGGTGCATGCAAGGAGAGGACTTTTAGCTGCTAGGCTACTGTGCCAGGCCCTATCTTCAATATTTTCTCCCATATGTGGCTTGTTTTTTTATTTCCTTGGCAGTGTCTTTTGCGGTCATAGATTTTTAACTTCACTGAGGTATAGCTTATTAGCTATCTCATTTGCGAACTGTGTCTGGAATTGTACAGAAAAAGTTATCACCAAAGCCAAGAGCATCTAGGTCTTTTTCTCCATGTTATCTACTAGTTTTACAGGTTTTACATTTAGGGCTAAGGTTCATCTTGATATTGAGCTCACTTTGTGGCTGTACCACTCAGCATCTGGCTTCTCTCTCCCCCTTTTCATCCTTTTTCTACGTACACATGGATGACCAGCTCTTGCAGTACACTTGTTAAAATGTCCATCCTTGCCTTTGTACCTTCACCAACATCAAATGACTACAATCGTGTGGGTCAATTTCTGGTTTCTCCATTCTGTTCAAATGATTTATTTTTTCACTGATATCACTTTTTTTTAAAAGATTTATTTATTTTTATTGGAAAGTCAGATATACAGAGAGGAGGAGAGACATAGAAGAAGATCTTCCATCAGATGATTCACTCCCTAAATGAGCGCAAGAGCTGGTGCTGAGACAATCCAAAGCCAGGAGCCAGGAGCTCTTCTAGGTCTCCCATGCAGGTGCAGGGTCCCAAGGCTTTGGGCCGTCCTCAACTGCTTTCCCAGGCCACAAGCAGGGAGCTGGATGGGAAGCGGGGCTGCCAGGATTAGAACCAGCCACCATATGGGATCCCAGCGCGTGCAAAGCGAGTACTTTAACCACTACGCTATCACACCAGGCCCTATCACATGGTTTTGATTACCACTGATTTATAGTAAGTCTTAAAATGAAGTGAGTCAGAACTCTCCCTTTGTTCTTTGAAAGTTTCATATTGGATATTTTGAATCATTTGCTTCTCCATATAAACTTTAAAAGTCACTTTGTCAAAATTCACAAAGAAACATGCTGGATTTTACTTGGAATGTTACGATTCTGCTGATCAAACTGCAAAGAGCCAGGATATCTCGACAACACTGTATCAACAATGTGGAACATGCTTGCAATCTCCTTTGCACTTATCTTCATAAAGATCTTGTACGTGTTTTGTTAAATTTATAAGCAGTATTTATTTTGGGGAGTATTTATATAAACCATGTGCTTTTATTTTCAAGTTTCACTAATGTATCATGTGTGGAGGAAAGTGACTGACTTAGATTTAAGTACTTGGTATTCAGTAACTTTATATATGAGATGGGGGGGGGGTGTCTGTGTCGATTCTTGGAGATTTTGAACATAGACAACCTCACAATCCAAAAATAAAATTTTCATTTCCACTTTTTATTTCATTTCTTATCTTACTATATTAGTAGCTAGGACATCCAGTAGCAACAAAAGGGGATATCCAAGCCTCACTCTCATTCTTAATGAGAAGGCTTTGAGTTTCCACTGTAAGCTATGTTTCAGGCAGGCTTCTTTCCCTCTCACATTGATGAGTTCTTTTTTTTTCTGCCTATTTTAAATGATCATGTGATTTTTCTTAAGTATGTCCAACTGATTGTACTGGCTTTTTCAAAAAGTTTTTTTTTATTGGAAAGGCAGATTAGATTTACAGAGACAAGGAGACAGAAAGAAAGATCTTCCATCCACTGTTCACTCTTCAAAGAGCTGCAACAATCTGCCCAAGAGCCATGAGTTTCTTCTGGATCTAATACATGGGTGTAGGGTTCCAACGCATTGGGCCATAGGCAGGGAGCTGGAAGGGAAGTGGAACAGCCAGGAACAAACCAGTGCTCATATGGACCCTGGCACTAGCCTGGGGAGGATTAGCCAACTGAGCTACTGTACCAAGCCTGTACTAACTTGAATGTTAAACCAACCCTGAGTAACAAGAATGTAAAATTTCACTTGGTGAGACCAGTGCAATGGCTCAACATGCTAATGCTCTGATTTGCAGTGCCGCATCCCATATGGGCACTGGTTCTAGTTTCAGTTGCTGCTTTTCCCTTCTACCTTCCTACTTACGGCCTGCGAAATCAGTGGAGGATGGCTCAAGTTCTTGGGCCTTTGCACATCTGGAAGACCCAGAAGAAGCTCTTGGCTCCAGGCTTCAGATTGGCCCAGCTCTGGTTGTTGCACTCATTTAGGGTGTATACTAATAGATGGAAGATCTCTCTTTCCAGTTCTCTCTCTGTAGTTCCATCCTTTAAATAGAAATAAATAAATCTTTTTAAAAATCTGGTAGTCTAAATTTAAGCTATTTCTCAAAAGGCTGAATTTTGCTTTAAAGAGAAATCTAAAATACTCATGAGGATCTAAAAGTTTTCATTATACAGTAATTTTGTTTAAATAGGTCAATGAAAAGCACTTGTAATGGAATATATTATGTATAGGTAAAAATGCACAGATTCAATAAGAAAATATTCAGAAGCTCCACACCTATGCTCCACCACAAACACTAGTCAAAGTACACCATTAAGTACTAACGCTGGAATCAAGTAGTCTACATTCAAACCCGAACCCCAGTACTTACTCATTCTGTGGCCTGCTAGGCTTTGTATTTTATTTAAAAATGTTCTCACTTATTTGAAAGGCATAGTTACAGAGGTGGGGGAGTGGGGAGATACAGAGAGATCTGCCATCTAGTGTTCCACTCCCCACTTGGCTCAAGGCCTGGATGGGAGCAGACCAAGAGCCAGGAACTTCTTTCAGGTCTCCATTTAGGTGCAAGGGCCCAGGCACTTGCACCATCTTCTGCTGCCTTCCCAGGAGCGTTAGCAGAGAGCCAAATTAAAAGTGGAGAAACTGGAAATAGAACTGGCATCCATTTGAGACGCCACCATCATGGGTGGCAATTTTACCCATTCCTTCACACCACAGGCCCCACAGGCTTTATTTTTATCATCTATAATCAAAAATATTTTGTATGAATTTATGAGAATTACAAAAATTAATAACTCTAAAAGCTTAAGACTGACGCCTGTTATGCTAAAGGCATATTGGCTTAAAAAACAAAAAAGGGCATCTAATATGTATAATCTATTTTTTCCCTACAATAATTCTCTAACATGGGTATCATTTTGCCTTTTATCAGAGATGAAACAAATTTTAAAGAATTAACACAGGTAGGGACAGCATCAAGAATCAGACTCAGGTTTTAGCATCTGTAAATCCAGACTTTCTTTCTGTCTCTCACTCTCTCTGTCATTCTACCTTTCAAACAAAATTTTAAAAAATAAAATAAAATAGATGAGGGGCCTGCTAAAGTCCTCACCTTGCACACACTGGAATCCCATACGGGCACCGGTTCTAATCCCAGTGGCCCTGCTTCCCATCCAGCTCCCTGCTTGTGGTCTGGGAAAGCAGTTGAGGATGGCCCAAAGCCTTGGGACCCTGCACCTGCATGGGAGACCCAGAAGAGCTCCTGGCTCCTGGCTTCAGACTGGTTCAGCTCCAGCTGTTGCGGTCACTTGAAGGAGTGAATCAACTGATGGAAGATCTTCTCTCTGTCTCTCCTCCTTTCTGTATATCTGACTTTCCAATAAAAATAAATAGTATTAAAATAAATAAATAAAATAGATGATTTCAGACTCTATTTCAAGATGGCCCCAATAAAAATTACTGGGCAGCAAACTATCATGTTCCAACTCTCTCCACAAACCAATATTTGTGAACAGTTGTAATGAATACACACACACACACACACACACACACATCATCATCTCTGGATGAATCTACCATTTACTGCTCCACATTCCACCACTCTAACTCAAGACATTTTTTTTTCCAGTATTATCATGGCAATTTTGGGGTTAAGCTGTTATTCAACAGAACATCAGAATTTACTCCTCCTATCTGCCTATAACTTTGAACACACTGCACACATTGCCCAATCTTCCCACCCACACCAAGCCATTATTGTACCTTAACTAAACTACTGCACAGCTCTGTAACTAAACTGTACTCATTGACATTTGGGAAGTCCCCAGTGGAAAGGATGGCTCACAAGAAATGACACATTACTGAAACTCATATAGTGACAAATCAAGAACACAAAATAAAATTTCTAAGATACAAATACAGGGGGAAGAAGAAAAGGTTGAAGAAAACCTCCAACATGAAAAGAAAAAAAATACTAGAAGGAAAGTTAAGGTAAATAGTAAGGGGAAAAAAATCTCAAACTGTAACTGGCTTTAGTTCCTGGAAGCAGTGGCTACCTACCGGCCAACACTATCAGCACAGGCAGTGGTAAACATCTAAACAAGTGTAACAGATTTTTTTCCATTTAAACCTTTAAAAATTACATTTAAAATTTTTTTTTAAGATTTATTCAGTTACTGAAGAGGCAGAGCAACAGGACAAATTGCTTCTGCTGGTTCATTTCCCAGATGACAGCCACAGCCAAGGCGGGGCCAGGGCAAAGCTAGCCCCACAGGTGTGCAGGACTTAACATTTGGCCATCTGTGGCTGATTCCCAAGAGCAGAAAGGAGTTGAACCATCGTTCTCATTGCAGATGCCAGAGTCCACAGAAGCACTGTAACCTGTTTGCCACAATGCCCTAAAAATTTTTTTTAACTTATAATACTGTTGTTATTTCAAGGTAATGCATACAACTACAATGTCAAGGTTAACTAAGGAGTTAAAGGGACCCATATAGTTACAAAGTTCTACATTTCAGATGAAAATGAATGATACAATATTAACTATAGAACTTAACCTTTCCCTGTTTATTGTAATCGCAGGGAAACCAAGAAAAGCAGCAGAAGTACTAAAAGAGACATATAAAAACTGTTTTGACAAAATTCAAAAGAACACAGAAAAGGGCGAAAAGAGTCAAATAAAAAACAATATAATGAGAGCACCAGCAAACACTGTGTGAGGCTCTATACCCTAAAACAGGAGGTTTTGGCATCCTGAACACACCTAGTTGGTATGAGCATGGTACCAGGCCCAGGGCCTAGAGCAACTCAGTATACTAACCTTCTGGATCATCTGATCAGCTTGAGTAGGACAGATCAACTTAAGTATCTCTCAAATAATGCAGACTTCTCTCAAACACAATTTCCTCTAACTCTGTCCTCGGAAGCTCAGTTTTTATTTGTTGTAAAGCCTTGGCCCCGTTCAGTGCTGCATCAGGCTAACTCTCTGCCTGCGATGCTGGCACCCCATAGGGCACCAGTTAGAGTCCTGGCTGGTCCATTACCAAGTCAACTCCCTGCTAATGGCCTGGGAGAGCAGCAGAGGATGACCCAATGCCTTGGGACCCTGTACCCACGTGGAAAAATTCCAGAAAAGCTCCTGGCTCCTAGCTTTGGACTGACCCAGCTCGGGCCACTACGGCCATTTGGGGAGTGAGCCAGCAGATGGAAGATCTCTGACTCTCTTTTACTTTCTAGTAAAAATAAATTTTAAAACAAAACAAAACAAAAAAAGGGTTGCCTCTCAAGATTTACATGCTGCAGCTTTGTCTCTCAACAGTGCAAGGTGAGTAGTACCTGTACAGACGCATGGCGGACCGCAAGCAAAAAATTATGGCTAGCAGATAAATCACACAGTCCAGCACACTCTGCATTGGAATGTTGAGCATTATGTTGAGAGTAAATAGACCAGGAAGCATCTAAGACCTCACTGTTACCTGGACAGAGTGCCAGGGTCACACTTCACAAGGATGGGCTGCTCTGTCCAGGATCAGATGATCTATCCTCGAAGCCGTGAGATGTGTGCCCAGGACCGTGCAGTTATAGCATCCATCTCTGCAGCAACAAGGCTCAGTGAGAAGCTGTGACAGGCTCCCTTGATGACCTGCTGGAACAGAGTTCCAGAACCGCAACTCGGCACCTCTGGACCATAGTGTTCAGCAGAGTCCACAGACGAAGCAGGGCTCTGACCGAGCGCTCCGCAGATTCCTCTGTGAACGCGCTTTGCTCCTGGGACATGCCTGAACACAACCACCAAAAGCTGAGCATTTCTTGCCCGGCAATATTCTCCTGAAGCAAGAACACATATGGTTCAAAAGTGGGCAAAATGTGAGAGAAATCAATGGTGAAAAGACAGTGTCTTCTATATTCATTTGTAGTCAAGACTTCATTTTGAAAGCAAATATATTTTAATTCATCTCTAGTCTGGTCTCTGTTGATGACATTCTCAGGGTCACCAATGACTCCAAGATGGCAAACTTGTTCGTTTGGCTTTAGAGTTACCTTTGCCCTGCTGTGTGTGTCAGGTGGACGAGCAAAGAATCTGATTAGCCACTGACCTCTGCCAAAGTACAGGAAGCCAGAGAGGCTCCAGCTTCCTGGCAGGGGAGGCACCGGCTGAAAGGATTAGATGGGCACAAGAACATGGGCAGTGTCTCCAGCACCAGGACATCTGATGACAGCATCCTCCATGTTGTGGAAAGCCATGGCTGTTGCTATGAGCCATACTGTCTTTGGATGATGTAGGTACAGGTTTGGGTGTAACCTCCACCATAGTTACTCACCTATGGCATCATAACACAGAGCTCAATCACTTATTTGTTTGCCAAGGGGCCAGGACTCAGGACAAAGGGGAGTTTATCTGGCAAATAATGGTATATAACACTAAATTCATTGTGTTAATGTAAGAGTATTCTACTTTGGGTTTATCTTTCTTGAGCAGAACACAGATTTTGCTTTTTGCTTTTTTTTTTTTTTTAATTCTAAAGATTTACAGAGAGAAGTAGAGATAAGAGAGAATGATCTTCCATCTCCTGGCTTACTCCTTAAATGAACACAATGGCCAGAGCTGAGCTGAGCAGAAGCCAGGAGCCAAGAGTTTCTCCTGGGTCTACCACACGGGTAAAAGGCACTGAGTCATCCTCCGTTGCTTTCCCAGGCTATAAGAAAGAAGCTGGATAGGAAAGCAGTCAGAACATGAACCAGCACCCATATGGGATGTCAACGCTTGGAGATGGAGGATTAGCCAGTTGACCAAAGTGCTGGCCCCAGAACTCAGGTTTTAAATAACAAAGATGTTTCACTTACTCTTCGTTGTTTGCCTATAAAAATCACATTCAATGTGTTATTTAAGCTTTCTATCTTTATTTTTTAGTAAGATTTATTTTACTTGAAAAAGAGTTACAGGAAAAGAACTATTTCATCCACTGGCTCACCGCAAAATGGCTGCAATGCCAAGAGCTGGGCGAATCCAAAGCTGGGAACAAGGAGCTCCTGGGTGTAAGTACCCAAGGCCTTGGGCCACCTCGGCTGCCTTTCCAGTGTAGCAGGGAGCAGGATTAAAAGTCGAACAGCCACAAGTCAAACTGCGTTCAAATGGGACACTGGCATCTCAGGCAGAGGAGTAGGGTACCTTGCCACCATGCCAGTCCCAAGATTTTTGCCTTTAAAAAAAAAGAATGGTATAATGGAATCTTATCAATAATCTTATCAATAGTGACACTGAATACAAACACTCAAGACAGAGTGATCTGCTGGGAGAAGGACCCAACTAGAGGGTAGCAATAAATGATACTTTTAGGTAAGCTGAAAGCAAGCAGACAAAAAAAGATATACCATGCAAAATAATAGTAATAAAGTAAGACAACTGGCATGCCAACATTATTATCAAGCTAAGCAAATCTTGAAGACAAAGAGTAGTGGCAGACATAAAAGTGGAACTCAAAATATCTAAAGCAAGAAATTAAGGGGGGATACTCCCATAATTACAGCATATTTTAATACCTCTTAGCAATTAATAGGATAACACAAAAATGAAAACTGAAAAGCCATGGGATGTATCCACAATGTTTAAGAGTAAAGAATCTAGATTTAAACTCAACAGCTAGAAGCGCAGAGATCGTGGTGTAGCAGGGAACTCAGGACATAAAATAAGAAAGCCAGGAGTGGAAAAGAAAGCCAGGAGTGGAAAATGTCCACATTAAGAAAGTGGAGTTAATCCAAACAAGAAGCCATAGGTCTGTTTTCTTTTCAAAGACCCAGAGAACAAGGAATGATAAAGGAGACCATGGGTCTTTATCATTTGTATTTCAATCGTAATGTTTGTTTAAAACAAACAAACAACAAAAAAACAAAACCAAGAGTTAAAAGAAACTTGCCTTCAAGCTGAATCAAGCTCAATGAAAGATTATTGTGAGTAATGTGAAACTACTTAGGTTTACCCAATAGTTGATGACCAAACCTTTTTATAATTTTTTAAATTCATTTAGCTTTACTTTGAAAGGCACAGGAAAAGACAAAGAGGGATCTTCTGATCACCAGTTCACTCCCTAAAAGCCCAGGGCTGGGCCAGGCCAAAACCAGGAGTCCAGATCTCAGGCAGGTCTCTGCAGTGGGTGGCAGAGATGCAAACAGTTGAGCCATCATTTGCTGCCTCCCAGGCTGAGCATTAGCTAGAAGCCAGATCATAAATGGAGTACCTACGAGTCAAATCCAGCACTCTTTTTTTTTAACATCAACAACATCTTAAAAAATTAATTTAGATCATGTTAACATAGTCAACCAGAGTGGGAATGATATAGGGTTAGGGGGAATAATCATTGTTTCCAAACTCTGTATTTCTTTTCCCCATTTCTGCAGGGAGGGGGATATAAGGGGATAGGCCATACTCAGCCTCCCAACCATCCCAATGCCCGAGGATGGGGCAATGCCACCTAATACCAACGCAGAGTCACAATGTGGCACATGCTCCGAGGGTTCTGTCCATGTGGATGCAATAGTTCCAAAATGTTGTCAATCTCATCGATCTATGAATGAAGAATTCCTTCCAATATCCATTGGCTGACACAATCAACTTCATAGTCTCCATTCACCTAGACATTTGCTGTCATCATTTGGCTGAGGTAGTTGTCTGTATGTTCTGTTATCCATTCTCTGCTATGGTGATGTCCTCTGGAGGCCCCAATGGTCTGCCATCCAGCACTCCATCCTTTACACTGAGGAGGCCCATTTCTTCCAGGTAAGCTCATGGACCTAAGCCAGGCGATCTGGGCCAAGCCATAACCCCCACACCTGGGGTTCACATACATGGCACCCACCACACAGATGGGTCCAAGGACACAGATGAGACCCAGACCCCCCCACCCTGGGACTCACAAACCCAACACCCACCACACAGGTGGGCCCTATGCCCACACAGGGCCCTATGCCCTATGCCCAGGCCCCTCTGTGTCCCCAACCCCTGGGGCTCCTGGATCCAGCACCCAACAGGCAGGCCCAGTCACCTGGGCCAGGAGACCTAGGGCTCTCCAGACCCCCCGATCCTTCACTCAGGCGGGCTGAAAGTCCTGGGCCACATGACCTGGGACCTAATGAACCCGTCCCCCACCCCCGGGGCTCACAGATCCAGCACCCACCTCGCAAGCAGGTCCAAGGGCTCTCGGACCCGGCACCCAGTGCCCTCAGACTGGCATGGCTCATTTCTCCTCGGCATCCACCAGCAGGTACTTCAGCCTAGTTCGATCCAATTTGTTCCCAGTTCCAGCTTGTGCTGGTTAGTGCTTCAACCTAGCCTTGCCCAATCATCCCCCAGCCTCAGTTCAAGTGTGGTTGGTGTTGTGGCCCAATTTGGCCCCTCCTGCACCTCAACCTGGTTATCAAATCTAGTGGATGTTATGAACTGGCCGGGCCTGGCCCACTCTCTGACCTGACCCACATGTATGCCGGTGGGTACTATAATCTGGTCTGGTTTGGGCTGCTCCTTTGCCTTGGTTCTTGTGCTTACTTCAAGGACTGCAACCTGACAAACGAATTCAACAAACTCCTCTATCCGGTTTCCTCCCAGGGGCAGATCTTGCACGTATCAGTGGGTGCTTGGCCCAGGTTGACTTTGTCTACCTGTTGTCCTGGCAGGAATGGTGACCTTGCACAATCAGCCCATACCCTTACCAGTTCTTACTGTTGGGTATTGCAGCCCAGATACTCCTGGTCCGTACCCAGACACAGCTCTCACATGGTCCAGCAAGAGCTGAGACTTAGTCTAGCGTGTTCTACACCCACTCTGACTCTCACCAGTACCAGTGGGTACCAGAGCGTATCCCAATCTGGTCCTCTCCTGACTTAGTCCACACCAGTGCACTGGGAGATTGCTGCCATGTTCAGTCCAGGACAATGCACAAATTCTGGCTCTTGTGTTCACCAGTAGGAATTCCAGCTCAGCCAGGACATTTTCTTAGCTCCCCAACCAGGCTTATTCCCAGCTACTGTTCTTGTGCGTGCCAACAGAGACCGCTGTTCCACATGGGTGGGCCCACACACTCCCATGCAGATTGTACCCCCAGACCTGAGTCACTCACATATTTGTCAAGTTCATGGCCCAGTCTCACAGTTCCCCTTCCCTTTTCTGATGCTTGCTGGTGGGTTCCATGTTGTAGCTCTTCAAGTAGAGTGGCCTTGTCCATGCTCATGTGGACATGAACCTCATTTGGAACTCATCTGGATTTGAGCCCTCAGGTCTTTGCCCTTCCCCCCACAATCCCACACCTCCAAGTCCCCAGAGTGCACCACTGAGCAACCCCAGAGCTTCACGCAGCACCACTGGTGCCCAGTTCCCTGGTTCCCTCCCAACTGCAGACACACAGCTGGGAGGGCCAAGCACCTGCACCTCTGCCCAGACTCACCTGAGCTCCACCCACAATTCAAGAGTGAAGTAGCATTCTTGATATGGGACAGAGGATTCCCAACTAGCAACTTTACTAACCACCATACCACACATCCAGCCCAACCACCACACTCTTATGTTTACATGCTTCTTAGGTCCTGCATGACTACAAACAGAATAACATCATAATTAAAGTTCTACAGCCTTTCATGATTTTTGACTCAGCAGATATGTTTATAAATAATAAATAATAAGCTCTGCTGCCTAATCATGAACAGAATCTTAGTTTTAAAAAAAATGAAGCGAGGCAGGCACTATGTTGCTCTCTGTTAATCTAACATATGAACTCCTAGATTCCATACCTGAGCACCTGATCAAGTCCTACTTCCTTAGGATGTGGCTTCCTGCTACTGTGTGGGAGATAGCAGGTGACAGCTCAAGTATTTGGGTTCTTGTCTCCTGTGCAGGAGACCTGGACTAAGATCTAGGCTCCTGGCTATGGCCTAACCTAGGAGCAGCTGTTGCAGCCATTCAGGGGAATCAATCAGCAGACGGAAAATCTCTCCATCTCTGTCACTGTCTCTCAAATAGATAAATATAAATAAGTAAATAAACATTTTAAAATGGGATCAAAACCTAATTTATACCAAGCAATTCTACTACTGCTTATATACTCAAAAAGATTTCAACATGATAAAAACAAGATACCTGCACCATCATGTTTATAAGCTCTGTTCACAATAGCCAAATGTTAGATTCCATCAAAGTGTCCATCATCAGATGAGAACATCATTCATCTTTGAAAAGAGAATAAAGTGGGCCCAGGGCAATGGCTCAGTGACTAAATCTTCACATTGCATGTGCCAGGATCCCACATGGGCACTGGTTCAAGTCCTGGCTGCTCCACTTCCCATCCAGCTTCCTGCTTGTGGCCTGGGAAAGCAGTAAAGAATGGCCCAAAGTCTTGGAACCTGACACTCATTTGAGAAACCTAGAAGTTGTTCCTGGCTCCTGTTTTGACTGCCTCAGCTCCAGCCATTGTGGCCACTTGGGGAGCAAACCAGTGGACAGAAGATCTTTCTGGGGAAAAAAAAAAAAGATCTTTCTGTATCTCCTTCTCTCTATAAATATTCCTTTCCAATAAAAATGCAAATAAATCTTTTTTACAAAAGAGTGACAAAGAATAAACTTCTACCATTTGAAGCAAAAATGAATTCACGGAAGACATGCTGAGTGAAATCAGCCAGATCCAGAAAGACTAAACACTGCATGTTCTCCCACGTATGTGGGAGCTAACGTTTAAACAACAAAATGTCTCTATCAGTACTGCTGCAAATATAATTTTGTAAAACCTTGTTTTATACTTTTGTCAAGCCAAGGTTAAAAATAATATACTACTGTAGTTTCAATGATCTGTGATTACATTACAATTTACTAAATATGGGTGAGATGGTTATGTTTCCATTCGATTGTTATTTACACCACCGTATGCCCATTAAACTAGGATCCTTATGCTCTTGCTAAACTTACTTGGAGAAGCGTTAAGCTTTTTTTTAACATAATGCAAATTTAAAATAAGATTTCTCAAAAACTAAAAAAAGAGATAAAAGGAAAAGGGTGTTAGGGACAGGAGCAAGGGAAAGGAGAAAGGAAAACCATTATGTTCTCAGAACTGTATCTATAAATTAGACTGAACCTGTCAAAAACAATTTAAAGATTAAAATTTTTAAAAATTTAAAAAATAAAAGCTAACTTGCAGTTAAATGCCCAAAAAAGAGGCAAAAAAAAAAAAAAAGAAAAAAAAAAGAGGGTGAAGAAAATGATACTAAGAATTTCTCTCCTTCCATAACATCTAGAAACACTTTTTCTCCTGCCCATGGATAGACCAGTAACTTAACCACTTCACTTGTTTGCAAACATAATCTACTGGTCTGAAGACAATTACACAAAAATATGTCTTACCGGCCATATTTCATTACTCTAAATGCATTCACTGGCACAATTCTAATTCTAAAAGCAAAGGGCACACCTAAATTATGATCATTAAGTATATTAACATATGGCACCCGTGTTACGGCGTGCTGGGTCAAGCGACGGTCTGCAACACCAGCAGCCCACACGAGCACAGGCTTGAGCTGCAGCTGTTCCACTTCTGTCTAGCTCCCTGCTGATGCTCCTGGGAAAGCAACTGAGGATGCCCTAACTGCTCTGGCCCCTGAAGCCACAGGAGACCCAGAAGAAGCTCCTGGCCTCCAGCTTCAGTCTGGTCCACTCCCTGCTACTACAGCCATTTCAGAGGAAACCCATGATCTCTTTCTGTAACTCTGCCTTTCAAGTAAATTACAATTAATCTTAAAAATAAAAGATTCAAACACTATATCAGCTATTCTTTACTACTTTTATAGCACAGAATTTTGCAAACTATGTAACCTTTTATAAAAATACCATTATCCCCATGTACGCAACTTTAAACATGCAGAAAAGGAACTCATTTTGTTCAATAACTTATTTGGTACCTAACTTAAGACCAGAACAATAGTGCAAACTACTACATCCCACAGTTTACAATCTTGCGAGGAAATACACACCACAAATTAAGAGTCAAGAGAAGGATAAATTAAGTGCACGTTAAAAGAATGCACAGAACTTAAGGTGTGGAAATGGGGTCAGGTGCGTTGGCCTAGCAGCTAAAGTCCTCACCTTGAACATGCCAGGATCCCATATGGTCGCTGGTTCTAATCCCAGCTGCCCTGTTTCCCATCCAGCTCCCTGTTTGTGGCCTGGGAAAGCAGTTGAGGACGGCCCAAAACCTTGGGAACCTGCATCCGTGTGGGAGACTCAGAAGAGCTACTGGCTCCTGGTTTCGGATTGGCACAGCTCTGGCTGTTGAGCTCACTTGGGGAGTGAATCATCGGACGGAAGATCTTCCTCTCCGTCTCTCCTCCTCTCTGTATATCTGACTTTGCAATAGAAATAAATAAATCTTAAAAAAAAAAAAAAAAAAGAGAGAGTGGAAATGGAGGCACCAGCATATGTTTTGGTATAATATGTTAAGCTGCCACATGCACCAAAGGCATACCATATGGGTTCTGGCTTCCAGCCCAACTGCCCCACTTCCCATTAAGCTCCCTGCTTGTGGCCTGGAAAAGCAGCGGAAGATGTTCTGGCCAAGTGTTTGGACCCCTCTCACCCAAGCGGGAAACATGGAGAACGCCCTTGGCTCTGGACCCTTGGCTCCTAGCTTCAGCCTGGGCCATACCGAACTGTTAGCTCCCATCTCTCCTCTTCCCTACCCTCCTTTCCTCTTTGTAATACTGCCTTTCAAATATTGAATGTTTGAGAGAGAATGAAATGGGAGTGATGGGGCAGATGATGAGGGAATATTTCCTAAAGAAAATAATATCTAAACATAGACATGGATAGAGAGTACAAATTAGTCCCAGAGCAAGAAGGAAAAAAATGAATAAAACGAGCTAATATGTTCAAAGGCCAGAAAGCAAGAGAGAGCAAGGTTTCTGGTGGTGGCTGGAGAGTGGCAGGTGGGAGAGCAAGATTATTTCCTCCCCAAAGCAGCGTGCAATGGAATAACATAGGCAGGGGAGGGGTAAGCCCTGGCTCAGGCTGTTCTCCCAAGGCTGCAAACAAAAGCCTCAAACATGTCTAGTGTCATTTTCAGAGAAATCAAGCATAATGTTATCCCAGATGAATAAAAAGTCTCCCAGAGATAAGGAGAATAAATATTCTATTATAGCTTCACTATCAGATTTCTTCAGTCCAACTAACAGACTACAAATTTTAAGACCCAAAAATAAGTAAAGAGGTTAACATCATCACATTAAAAGATCTTTCATCAGAATAAATCCAGTGTAACTCCTATACTCTCAAAGCTTCTGACCAAACAGCACAACTTCTTTACATGATGGTTTAGGCAATTCAGGAAAAACGTCATAGACAAAGTAAACCACAGTACATTCCTGAACCTTTAAAATATTAAGTTGCTCATGTTCAAACACATCTTAAAATTAAGCAAGTCCAAACCTTGAAATAATCTGATGTAAACCTGAGCTACTATAGCATTTTCCAACTTGTATTTGGGACATTTTTAACAAGATTTTTACCCACATTTTAATTACAATTTCTTCTGAACGAAACCACTAACAACATAGCCTGAAAGCAGGCATTAGATGATTTACAATCACCTGGTAAATAAGCTAGCCTTACTTAAAATTATCTTGTTGGTAAATTTCCATTGATAGTATTGTTTTTAAGAATTTATTTATTTGAAAGAGTTAAGAATTCTTTCATCTGCTGGTTTGCTCTAAAACAATGTACTTTATAGCTACTTAAACTGAACCAGAACTATAAATATTCATAGAAAATATATATAAAATTTTAAGTAATATATTACCAATACATACACAATTAGACAATGGTTTAGAATGCAGGTCACATATTAAGGAAAGAATCAAAACAGTTTGTAAATAATCAACATAAAACAGATGAGGAAATTCAAAACCATGTTCCCAACTTCACAGTCAATGAAGGCATAGCAGGCAGAGCCACTGTATGTTTCCTGGGTTTCCTTATTCAACAACTCCAGGACACATCATTCAGACAGGAACGAGGAAAGGGAAACTAAGCAATAGTGTTAAGCTGGAAGAAAATCCAAAAAATAACCATCACCAACACCTCAAAGCCCAAGTGGCAGCAGCAATCGCTGCCCACAATGCAACTATCCCAGAAGAGCACTAGTTTCCATCCTAGCTACTCCACTTCTGATCCAGCTCCCTGTTAATAGCCTGGCAAAAGTAGCAAAAGATGGTCCAAGTGTTTGGACCTCTGTAACCCAGTGTGGGATACTTAGACGACCTCACAACTCTTCAGCTTGGCCCAGTGTTCATGACAGATTGTGGTCATCTGGGGAAGTGAAACAGCAGACAGAAGACCTCTTACCCTCTCACTCTTTCAAAGTAAATAAATAAATCTGCAAGAAAAAGAATGAAAGAAAAGGAGAAGAGGAGGAAAGGGAGAAAGGGGATCTCCTGATGCAAGCAAACCAGGGAGAAAGAGAGAATGTCAGGTAACAAACACATATAAAGTCAGGAAAATGAGAAAATACCAAGGCAGGCATTTGGTCTAGAAGCTCAAAACGCCCCATCATCCATACAGAAATGGCCAGGCTCTGCTCTCCAGCCAGCTCCTTGCTAAAGCACCTCTGGCACTAGAGATGGTTTAAGTGCTTGGGGCCCCCAACATCCATGTGATAAACCAAGAGGGAGTTCCTGGCTCCTAGAATCAGCCTGGTTCAGACTTGGCTGTCGCAGGCTTTTGGGGTGTGAACCAGCCAATGATGACATCTGCACCCTCTCTGTTGCTCTGCCTTTCAAATAAATATTTGAAATTTTTTAAAAAGAGAGGTAAAAGGTTTTCTTAGTATCAGAATAAAGAAGAAATTTCAAGAATGTCCACAGTGTCAATATGATAAGGAAATCAAGCAAGATAAGAAAAGTACCTGTTAAACTATGTAACTGGGTATAAAACAAGAAATATGGTAGAAAAATAAACCAAATTTAAGCTTACTGATCAATTCAAAGATAACAAAGAAGTGATATCAATGCGATCAGGCTAGCCAATAAAAGGTGATAATCAGCACAAGGTAAAAGACCCCAGTGCTTGGGGTTGGCACTGTGGTATCACAAGGTAAACCACTGCCTGCAATGCTGGCAACTCTTACGGGCACCAGTTCGTTCTCACTGCTCCACTTTCCATCCATCCCTCTACCGGTGAGCCTGGGAAAACGACACAGGATGTCCCATGTCTTAGGGCCCGGGCCCATGCACCCACATAGATCTGGATGAAGCTCCTGGCTTCAGCCTGGACCAGCCCCCACAGCTGTGGCCATCTAGGACGTGAACCAGTAGATGAAAGATCTCTCTCTCCCTCTTTAACTCTGCCTTCCAGATAACTGAATGTAACATAATGTAACGTATTATAACATAAGAAAACATAATGTAATGTAACGTAACAAGAATGAAAAAAATGAAAGGAATTCACAACCTCTGGGAAAAAATACTGTATATGAGGATATTTCATGTTTGTGGAAAATGTAATTAAAAGATAAGCTTATTTTTTGAAAAAAAAAAAAAAAGATTTTAGGTCCAAGGTTATTTTTTCCATGAAGAATGAAGTATTTTTCCAAAAATTTTTCTTCAACTTTGTACAGATGCCCCTAATCCAAAATATGTTCTCTTAGGTGAGGCAGTCTGCCTTGCAGCTGTGTGTTCCTATGCATTCTTGCTGAGTGTGCTAATCTACAAAGCTTGCCACTTCCTGATACTGGGCTGATTCTTGCAATAAGTAACATAAGCAAAAAAGATTAAGGCAACCACAGCACGTAACCTCCCTCCCAAGGAGAAAGAACTAGCCAGCTTGTTGCTTGCTAGTGTGCTGCCTGCACCCTAGACCCTGAGTCTCTCAGACGTGACAGAACGCCAGTACACAAGCCCATGTGAACACTCACTCGACCGGTGACACTTGCGAAAACCTACACAAATATGCTGATGTTCAGGCTGCTTGTCCAGCTGTGACTAATGTCAACTGTGACCTGAGAGTCCCAGGTTCTCTGCCATCAGGCAAACATTAACAAACTTGTCAGTTTACAGAGTTCTTACTTATCATGAATCAGTCTCTAAATTTTATGTTACTTAACTCCCACAATAATCCACAGTGAGGTATATGCTAATATGAAGAAACAGACTTTAACTGATGTTTCACAGATTCCCAAACACACAACCTGAATGACTTTCAAGCTTGGTTTTAATCAGCTAATTGTTAGGGTTCATTTCCAAAAAAACGTAAACACTCCAGAAACAAGAGCAACATATCCACACCTTAATAGTATGAAAAATAACATCAAAATTATGGATTTCAAATTACGTTCTGAAAACAAACATTTCAATACAGTTAATATAATCTTAAAATTTTAAAAATAAAGGAGGCTGGGGGTGTTTCGGCACAGTGGCATTAACACCCTCGCCCTCCCCTTGCAGTGTGGGCACTCTCATGGGCGCTAGTCCCAGCTGCTCCACTTGCAATCCAGCTCTCTCCTTACGGCCTGGGAAAGCGGTAGAGGACAGCCCAAAGCCTTTGCACCCTGCACTAAGGTGGGAGACCAGGACAAATCGCCCGGCTCCTTGCTCCCAATCGGCTCAGCTATGGGTGCTGCAGTCATTTGGGGAGTGACCCACCAGATAATAAAAATAAATTAAGAAATAAACAAGTAACGAAGAAAGGAAAGAGAGAGAAACAAAATAAGAGGGCAAAAAAAAAAAGCCTACGCAAAACCACAAAAACTTTGGTCGTTGGTCAAAGATTAGAGCCAGGGTAAACAAATCCAAATCAATGTCATTACTAAAGAGTTTCCCTTTGTTCTAACATGTTAATATATGCTGTAAATCCTACCAGAACACCTTTTATCACCCTGGAATACAGCCTGGTAAACTACTGTTATAAACCCTACTGCCCATTTAACTTATACACAGAATACTTTAAATCTTAGTAGTCAGCTTGGTGCAGGTACATAAATCATCCTTGAAAAAGAGAACATCAAAGGTAGAATGTAGTATAACAGCTGCAAGCCACATCTGACTACCTTATACTTTGGCCATGAAACTCTGCTCCAGTACTAAGCAGTGAGTTAGCCTAGCAGCTAAAGTCCTTGCCTTGCATGTACCAGGATCCCATATGGGCGCTGATCCCAGGGGTCTCCGCTTCCCATCCAGCTCCCTGCTCGTAGCCCTGCTTGTCGAGGACGGCCCAAAGCACTGGGACCCTGCATCCATGTTGAAGACCTGGAAGAGCCTTGGGGGTCCTGGCTTTAGATTGGCGCAGCAGCAGCCGTTGCGGCCACTTGGGGAATGAATCAGTGAACAGAAGATCTTCCTCTTTTATCTGATTTTCCAACAAAAATAAATCCTTTTTAAAAAATTCCCATAACACAATGAGAAGTCTATATCATATTTAGTCTTTTTTCCCCTTAAGTTAGAAGAGCAACAAGGAAGCTCTTATACCATTACCCACTGCTTCACAGATAGGGCCCCTTTACCAACGAAAGCAAAGAAGTGAGCAAAAAAAAAAAAAAAAAAAAAAGCAGCTTTCAGGTGTAGCCTGTCCACTGGTTAAGGGTAGTTAAGGGTAGTGAGCCGCTCTGGTGTTCCTGGCATCCCTGGTAGGTTTTCAAACTAGAGAACTGAATTTGAACTCTTTAAGCAACCTTTCAATTATGACCGCACATCATTTTGCCCTACATATAGTTGTCTATCTCCTACAGATCAACAAAATGAAGCTGGCTGCTCCAGTCATTTATCTGTGCAGAGTTTTCAAAACAAAAACAAAGACAGCCACAAAATGTTTGTGTTCATCACATGACCCTATGAGGCAGAGATGGAATTGAGCCTCAGTTAAAAAGACAACTGCCAACTTCAGTTCAGCAGCCCTCTCCGGGATACACAAGGCTATCAAACATCCTCAATGAAACTAACAAGAATTATGTTACATAGCCAAAATCACTGAAACCAAAATCCAAATGTAAACTGTGCTAAAATTCTCTACCATTCTGCCGTCTAAGGGAAACAAGGGCAATCGGATCCCTTCTGCTGCAGTTGACTAGTGCCTTGGGGATTGATTTCTGCCCTCTGTACTCAAGAAAGGCCTCCACCCAACCTGCTAGGACACCACTTCTCTTTGAAAATGTGACACTGCCCACATGTCTTGAAATATGTGATGATACTTGTAGAACGCTTATTTTTAAGATACAATTACACCCATGAAAAGTGTTTTGAGGAGTAATTTGAGTATGAGAACAAGGTTGAGTCCAATTAGCAAAAACACCCATAGAGAAACTACTCAAGTCAGCTTAGACCATGAAGGGAAACATAAGACAGGGATGAAACAGGTCAAACCGATACCAGGATTCAACATGTATCGTCCACGTTTTATTTTTTGCTACTATTTATTAAGAGTAAGAATACTTTCAAAACAGTGAAATTGCCACAAGCATACATACTGACAACATAAAAATGTCTTCCTTGTTGGCAGCAAAAATATTTTCATAACATTCACAGCACGGGTAACTTGGAGGTTTTTCAAGATGTAAAGCACATCTCAAAAGGAACATCCCCTGCTTTATAAAAGTGCAAAATTACACAGTGAGACCTCATACTTCAACATCCTTCATATTGTCAAAATGTACTTATTAATAGAAACCCTCAGTACACAGTAAGTCTGCAAAAGGATTTTAGGGGTACAATCTGGGACAACACACGTACATTGTGAAAGGAAACCTTGAAGTCCACCATCAGCAGTTCATGGTGCTTTTCCCCTCAGCCTCAGTAAATAAGTTTAACTATATTAACAACTCAAAGTTTGTAGAGTATGCCGACCCCGCTTCAAAAGAAGAAACCATTTTCAAGTCCATTTTCAAACAGGGTTTACGATACGTATGTCCCAAACAACTCTACAGAATGAAAACACCAAAGGGGCAAAAAAAAAGGAAAAGAATTTTGTCACAGGAAAAACACATCTCACATATTTTAAGGTGTAAGGCAGAAAATCTTGCACTAAATGAAAACAAATTTTTCAAACAAGATTATAATTTGTTTCTAATGAGACTGTGTTGCTGTCCCATGGGGGGGGGCTTCACCTTCAATACTAACATAATGGAAAAGGAACATATCAAGGTTAACTAGAGCAGAGACCAGATCCCTACTACAACTCCTCTCTCCAGCTCCCTGACTCCTAACGCACGTAGACACCCAAGCCACGTCCCCCACCCTACACGGGGCTCACCTCTCTTCCCACCCATCCCATTTATGACGCCGAAAGCTCCCTGGGCAGGTCCGTGAACCCAGCCCCATTTCCAGGACGCGATGGAACAGAACGTCTCGGGAGCCACTGAGTCAGAAAATAAAGCAATGCTAACGCCTTTGGACGTGTGTGAAGGAACGTGACTCTCCGGAGGAGGACCCAAGGTGCGGGTGAGGGCCAGGGAAGAGACTCGGGGCCCCAAAGGCAAGCGGGGTCCAAACTCAGCGCCTTGAGGCGGACAGCCCAGGACAGAAAGGCCACAACACCACCCTGAAAAGGGGCCCGCACGTCCCCTCCGGAATCACCTCGGGAGAGGGTCCCCGGGACCCCGAGACCCCCGGATCCCCAGAACCCCAGACTCCCGGAGCCCCGGAGCCCGGGCACTCACCACCTGGTAGCGGCCAGTCGCCAGCTGGTGATGATCCATCCCGCCCGGCTCGGGATCCGGCTTCCGAGCCGGCAGCTCGCCCCGCCGCTCCGCTCGCTCGACCTCCACCCCCGCCGCCGCCGCCGACGTCGCCGCCGCAGCGCCCCTTCCGCCTCGCCCTCGGCCGCTGCGGTCGCCCGGCGGAGCCGCCTCACTTCCTGTCGCTCCCACAGCAGCCGCAGAGACGTCCGCGTCGCTCGCCGACGGCCGGAGCAGCTCCGGGCAGCCGCGCGCGCCTCTGCGCAGGCTCGGCACGCTCGCGCATGCTCGCTGCGTCCGCCAGCGGCCCATGCGCGCAGCGAGTGGGAGGGCTGTCGCTGGGTGGGAGGAGATGGAAAAGTAAGGCTGGTCCCGGGGAGCTGTCTCCGTCGTCAGCTTGTCGGGAGTGGGCGGTGGCGAAAGGAACAGAAGCAGGAGGAGGAAAATCCACGTTCGTAATTGGCCTTTTCCGTGTGCACAGATTTCGCGCTGGGATGAGCCAGTGCGCAATCACGCCACAGAGACAGATGTCGGAGCGGGAGGGGCCGTTCTTAGAACACCTGAGCACAGGTGGCCTGTCTACCCAACACTTCCCATTATTACCTGTTCTAGGACATCGCAAGGAGACCTGGTTCTGTGACATTCCTAAAACGCTGGTTCAAAATTGTTAGTGAGGTAAGAGTTCGCTTTTTTTTTTTCTTCCAAAGACTTGTTAAAGCAGCTTCAGATTGACAGCAAAATTGAAGGGAAGGTACAGCGATATCCCCTAGGTCTCCTCCATGTCCCCCTTTCCCAGCACACACATTTTCCCCAGTGTCCATATCCCTGATAAACCCACAGGAGCACATCCTTATCACCCCACGTCCACAGCTTATAGTAGGGTTATACATGCTAGAGATTTGGACCAATGTGTATTACACTGCGTAAAGGATGTTTTCACTACCCCAGGAATCCTGTATGCGAGGGGTCTGCGCTGTGACAGAATGGGTTAACCCTGGCTTGGGAAGTCCACGTCCCATGTCTGCTGGAGTCTTGGCCCTCTTGTTGGACACCTGAGACACCGAGTTCCTGGCTCCTGGCTTCAGCCTGGCCCAGCACTGGTTACGTGGCCATTTGGAAAGTGAACCAGAACGTGGAAGAGTCATGCTCTCCTTTTAAAATAGATAATAATCACATTTTTAACTTCCGGTGTGAAAAGTAGCGTAGCCTAGCAGTGCGTCCCCCAGGGAAGTGGCTGGGTTCGATGCCCTGCTCCAGCTCCTGACTGCTCCTGCTCTCCACTGTAGCTGTAGGAGGTGGTTCCTGCACTCGCATGGGAAATCCCAATAATTCACTGGCTCCTCACTTTGCTCTGAGCCAATCCAGCCAGTGAGGGCATAACAGATCAGAGCTATCCATTCCTGTCTCTCTGCCTCCTAAGCAATTTTAAAAATTCTTGGTGAAATAATTTAAAAGATTTAAAAAGTCTTTTTTCTGGTGAGTAAGACATTTCAGAATCCAGTAGACTCTGCAGTGCATTCACACAAAGGTCTCTTCGGTTACTGGAAGGGTAGAAAGAAGTTATAAAATGAGGTAGGACTGTATCTTCACAGTCCTAAAACCAGCAACATCGAAGCTTGAACAGTAAGGAATCCCTTCGTGTGGGGCATTGTAGTGCTCTCACAGTCTAAGTGCCCACACATGACCTACTGTATGTGTGTGGCATGCAGGCCACAGAGCATGTTTCCTTAGCAAGTACATGAGTGTGACAGAGCAAGGAAAAGTCCCCTTTAACACAAAGACTCGCTTTCTAAAATCTGCGCGGTATGATCCCACATGATCTGGCCTAGATATCTTTTTTAAGATAGCTGAACTCTTTTTTTTTTATTTTTCCCTAAATAATCTTACACTGAAACCCCCTACAGGGATAGAGGAGGGGGACCTGGAGTCCCCACCCCCTCTATTTCCCTCATGAATATCCAGAGGAAGATTCCCGTGATGAATAAGGACACGCTGGTTAAATGACAAAATCCAATGAAGATAGAAATTCTTTGAGAGATCATCAATTAAGAAAGGTAAGCCTTCCTCATAGTTTTCCTCAAGCATTATTCAGTTCTCCCTATTTTTGATATCTCATTGCATCTAGCAGTAGAGAGGACTGCCAGGCTGATAAGAGGTTACTGTATTGGCCAAGTGCAGTAGCCCAGTGGCTGAAGTCCTTGCCCAGAATGCGCTGGTATCCCAAATGGGTGCCAGTTCTAACCCCAAAAGCCCCGCGTCCCATCCAGCTCCCTGTTTGTGGCCTGGAAAGGCAGTGGGGAACAGCCCAGCCTTGGGACCGTGAACCGGTGTGGTAAACCCAGAGGAGGTTCCTGGCTCCTGACTTCAGATCAGCTCAGCTCTGGCTGTTCCGGCCACTTGGGGAGTGAATCATCAGACGGAAGATGTTCCTCTCTGTCTCTCCTTCTCTCTGTGTGTCTGACTTTCTAAAATAATAATAATAATAATAATCTTTAAAAAAAAAAGAATTGGCTAACTTAAGAATTTCCAAATGTTGAAGAATAAAACCACCATCCTTTGTTCTGATGTAATCAGTTTTCAGCTTCAGAGACACAACATCTCAGAATGCTATTTATATTACATTGCAGTATTGAGGAAAACATGAAAGTAAGTTGCTATATTTCCTTTCTCTTTTTTCTTTTTTTAAATACAATTTTTTATCTATTTGAAAGACAAACAAGAGCTCTTCCATCTACTGGTTCATTCCTCAAATAACCACAACAGCCAGCCAGGCTGCTGTACCAAGCCGAAATGTGAGCCTTCGGAACTCAATTCTTCCTGGGGAGAAGCAGCCCTCCCACTGCAGCCATCAGCTGCTGCCTCCCAGGCGTGCATTAGCATGACGCTGAAGCAGAGGCAGAGTTGGACTCAAACCCAGGCATTCCCCAAAGTGTCTTCATCAGTACACCAAATATCTACACCCAGATCACTTTCAGAAAAGCGCATTTTGCCCTGCTTCGACAAATGGGGCTAGCCAGTCATTTCTAGCTGTTAGCTTTGCCAGGGTCATCATTAGGTTTCAGCCCGAGGTGGTGCTGTTTCTAGAGTGGCACCAAGCTTTCCCTGAACAAGGCAGTGGCGCAAGACTCAAACCTGGGTCTGCCCAGCACTGAGCTTTCTTGGGGGCTGACTACTTCACAGTTTGCTAGGAAGCTGGCCGAGCCCTGCTCTGCTCCGCCCCACACTGTGCCAGTTCCTCCTACTCAGTCCTCTTCCCCTGTCTTGGATGTCAGTCCCAGCGATCCTTGTGCAATCGGCTTTACATCAGTATCGGATTTCTGTAAAAACCTAGGCAGATTCCCAGAATGTCCAAGTATAGAACAGTGCTAGTATTATTTTTTTAAGGTGTTAAATGACCAACTTATCTTTTTATGATGTTGATGTTCCCTCTCCAGAACAGAACTCAGTGTTTTGCACTGAGAACATTTTTCTCATATGGACGTAATATTTTTACAGCTTTCCCACTCAGAATGGCTTATGTTCCCCATACAGTGATTCCCTCGGGTCATAGGTACCTCTTTGTCTGGGACATATCATTTCTTGGAACCATGTGTACTTCCTAGCAACAGAGTCATTCCCTCTAGAGATGAATTAATTTCATATCAGCTACCACTCTTTCTTCTTACTTGTAGCCAAGTATGTTGACACTCATATGTATACCAGAATTCTTTGTGGGATTCCCCCGTTTAACGACCAGTAGACATGCTATTGGCTGCCGAGGGCAGTCTCCACAGACCTTGATCACAGGCAGACTGATGCTCCAAATTTTTTTCACTTTAGCGATTTTCAGGGTCTTTTTTTTAATCGTCTCTTGTATCACAAGGGATATAACACATAATATAGAACAAATTCACAGGGCTGCAAATACTTAAATTGACAGGGTTACAGTACTTAAGGGGGGACCCCTTAACTTGATGCTTGATTGCATTTGAAGTATCATGATTTCTGCATATTCTCTATCTGAAGATTTCTATCTCTAACAAAGATTTACAAGCTGGAGTGAGTGTTTGGTGCTCAGTGATTAAGATGCTCAGATAGCATATTGGAATACCAGGATTTGGTGTGAATTCCAGATACTGGCTCAGCTTCCTGCTGGAGACTCTGGGAGGCAGCTGCTGCCACGGACATGGCAGCCCTGTGTTGACTTCCCACATCCTGGCTTTTGCCCAGCATTTGGGGGGGTGGAAATCACTGATAGGATCTCTTACTGCCCCCAAATTAAAAAAAGAAAAAAATTCACAGGCCATCGTTTTCTCAACATTAAGTTATAAAGTATATTTTAAAGAACCAGTTGCTTTTCACTTTAGTCAATGAAAATAAGCAGTTACTGCTCCAGGTTTTATCTTTATGACCATATATATGGATTTGTCAACAGTTTGTAGGCTGAATCTCAATTTAGCTTCACATAGAGTTCCTTATTTAACTGGTTCTGTGATTTCTGTCATCTGTTCATCTCCGTAATTTTAGAGAGGAAAGCTAAAGTGAGTGCTTTGATAATCAAGTATCTACTTCCTCTCCCTCTTTTTATTCCCTTCCAGTATCTTGTAGAATCTGCCAAACAGAGGTAGGGATTTAGTGAAGTGGTGAAGAGGCCCCGTGGGACAGAACACCTGGTACAAGTCCAAACCCTGCCCTAGATTCCAGCTTGCTGCCAGCACCCTCTGTGGGAGGCAGTAAGTAATGGCTGAGTGCTTGGGTGCCTGCCACCCACACATGAGAAGCCCAGGCTGAGTCCGAGCCCTGCCTCCCGTCTGGCCAGCTCAGCTATTGCAGGCTTGTGGGGAGCAAATGTAAGAAAGATCTCTCTGTGTCTCTGCTCTTCAAGTAAGTAAAACCAGAATAAAAATGTAAAACCGAGTGAGGTTTTTAATCAGTTAAAGTTCAGCCAGAGAAAAGGAGTGAGTGGAATGTGTGTCTTTAGAGATTTGGTACAAGGAATTAAGCTTCTGCAGTTTGGGAGGTTGGTTAGGCAAGTCTGAAATTCATAGCTCTGACCTCTGCAGCTCTTGCTGTGGGAGCTGCCACTGCTGCCTGCAGGCAGAATTTCTTCTCAAGGGAAAACCTAGTTGTGTTCTCAAGTACGTTTAATAAATTGAAATTTCCATCATCTAGTGAATAATCTTAAAATCAACTAATTTTAGACTTTAATTACATCTATAAAAGATCATTACAGGGGTCCAGCGCAGTAGCCTTGCGGCTAAACTCCTCGCTGTGGACGTGTGGAATCCCATATGGACACTGGTTCTAATCCTGGCAGCCCTGCTTCCATTCCAGCTCCCAGCTAGTGGCCTGGGAAAGCAGTCTAGGACTAGCCCAAAACCTTGGGAACCTGCACTCAAGTAGGGGACCCCAGAGAGGCTCCTGGCTTTGGATCAGCTCAGCTCTGGCCATTGTGGCCGCTTGGGGAGTGAATCAGCAGACCAAAGATCTTTCTGTCTCTCCTTTTCTCTGTGTATCTGACTTTCCAATAAAAATAAATAAAATCTTTAAAAAAAAAAAGGGTAATTACAGCAATGCCTAGATCAGTACTTGATTTAATACTTGGAGTTATAATCTAGTCACACTAGTAAAGAAAGTATCATCTGCCAAGAAACTGTTGAATTGATCTGGACAATAAGATGCTGGACTCTATGCTTGGTATATGCTTGCAATGAAAGAATCTTGACTGAATTTGAACAAGGTGCAACAAGGTGGAGGAATCCACTATGGGGGCAGGGCACGGGGAGGGGTTGGGGGAATCCCAGAGCCTATGAAACTGTCACATAATGCAATGTAATTAATTAAAAAAAAAAAAAGAAAGTATCATCTGTTTACTTCAGTATCACCAGCTAAAATGTTCTCTGTGTGATAAACACAAAGGATAAGTTCAGAAAGGAAGGAAGAGGAAAGGGAGGACGGTCCAGAAAGTTAGCTTAGAAATTAAAATAATAGTTTCCCAACAACTTTATTTTATATGTAAACGTGTGTCTATAGGGTGACATCACTACACAACAATTAGGAAGGCTTTGGATTCTAATAAGCTGCACCATATTCAGCTTATTGTTAGCATTTTAATTTTCCCCTTGATCATGGGCAGCAAATTTGAGAAAATCAACACCAGTTTGCTTTAGTGATTTCTCATTTGACACTGGGATAACTCCTAAGTCATTAAATATTCTTTCCTTTATCTTGAGTAAGGAACACTGTTCCTTGACCATAAGAAAGTGAGATGTTACATGTTGCTCATCGTCTCATTTACGCAAGCTGGCCATGCTCATAGAAGAGAGGAGTGACACCGAATATATTGCCTTTTATGGCAGGTTTGCCCTGACTCACAGTGTTCTTATGTAAGAAGTCGAACACTGTGTGTGCTTATGTCTCTGTATAAAGTATTAAGATAAAACTATCTCCTGCATGTCAAGATTTTCTTTAAATGTGTTTATTCTGTTTCATTGATAAGAGAAACTTTGGCTCATTAAGCACATCTGATGTCAGTGCACTGCTTCACATTAAGATCAAGAATCCTGTAAATACTATGAGGTCATGATAATAATAAGGTCATCATATTAACAACATTGCCTTATTTCAGTACTAAGAATAAAGAAATGTTCACCATCTGAACATAAAATGATGGTGGGCAGGCACTGGACACAGCAGGCTTCAGTAACAGCTTGTTCTGCTTTCAATCCAACTTCCTGCTAATGTGCCTGAGAGGGAGCACATAATGGCTCAGGTACTTGAGTCCCTGCCATGCAGTGGGACATTGGTTCAGTTCCTTTTTCCTGGTTCATCCTGTTCCTAGACGAGGCCGTGGGAGCCATCTGGGGAGCTGATCCGTCAGGTGGAAGATTCTCTACTCTCTCCCCTTCTCTCCCTGCATCTCTGTCACTCTGCCTTTCACATCAGTCGGTCAATCATTTTTTAAAAAAGGTGACAAGCCAGATGACTTACCTGGTGCTACCTTTCCAGCATTAAGAACTATACCCATTTTCTAGCCTTACAAAAAAAAAAAATCAATGGCTTCAAAGAGCCAAAGTAAGCCAAAGTCATGACCAAAAAGTTCTTTTACACCTGGCAATTTTACCTTAGAATAAATTAAAATGTAAACAGTATCTTACTTCATATCTTAATAATATTTAAATGTATGATAAAATGTCGATAAATTCTGCTTGTGAAAAATGAACATTAAAACATCTGACATAGTTTCGACAATGAAGGTAAAGTCACAAAACTCAAATCATCCTCTTTCCTCAGATAATGACTTCTAAAAACAAAAGCATAAATGTTACAAAAATATGCATGTGCACACAAATGTGGCACATTCGGAGAATATCAAGCTTAATTCTTTTGTGTGCATGGGACAAGTGATTTAACTGAACACAGACCCCTGAAACTTCCTTAGAACCCAATTGTCTAGAAAAAAAGACAAGTGTATATTTTCCTAGAGCCATACAACTTTTAATATTTGTTTTCCGTAAAACTTTGAGATCATCTATCCCAGTAGCTTCATTTTGAAGACAGGAAGAATTTTAGAGAAGTAAATACTTCCTTAACACTGTATCTGTGAATCAGCTCCCAGTCAACTTCTCCTTGATTCAAATAGTTCATAAAACAATTCAAAACACTCAGACTATTCCCAAGTCAGTCCACTAGAATTTCCAATTTATTCCACATCGGTAATAATAAAAAAAAAAATGCAGAGCTCAAATGCATGATAAATGCCAACATGGCATAATTATTTTGGAACTAATATGACCAGCAAATGTATTACCAGGGCCTGGCACTATTGCATAGGTTAAAGCTGTCATCTGCAGTGCAGGCATCCCAAATGGATACCCATTGGAGTCCTGGCTGCTCCACTTCCAATCCAGTTTCCTGTTAATGTGCCTGGAAAAGCAGCAGAAGATGGTCAGGTGTTCTGCATCCATGTGGGAGACTCAAAAGAAGCTGGAGCTCCTGGCTCCCAGCTCCAGCGTGGTTCAGCCATGGTCATTGTGACCATTTGGGAAATGAACAAGCAAAGAAAAGATGTCTTTCTACCTCTCCCTCTCTGGCTCTTTCAAATAAAATAAATAAAATGTACTGCTACCGAAACATAAATATAAGATAGTTATAACTTCCAAAACTTACTGTGGAACAAATAAAATATTTACTGTTTAAAGTACTATAAAATGTGTTCTCTACAAATAGGGTCCTTAGGAATACAGTAGATATGTAGTATTATGCACTCGGGCTTAATAATAAACCAGTAGTAACCCCATACAAGCATTTCCATCTATATAAACTTGGGATATAATATGAAATGAATGGGACTCTACCTCTCTTATCTCCTACTCCTTGACTGCTGCAATTTCTGAAGCAATGTAGCTAAAATCCAATATGGTAGCCCTCTTCCACATGTCACCACTCAGATATAAATTAAATAACATTGAAAATTCAGTCTCTTAGTCACAATGTGCACATTTCAAGTGCTGAAATGTCATCAGTATTGTGACAGTGCTGGTATGGACCACTTGCCTCATAATAAAGTTGTTTTTTATTTTACTTCTTTTATTATTATTATTTTATTATGTTCCATAGGCCCTGGCATTTCCCTTATGCCCTTCTCAGGATCTGTCCACTTCCCCTATATTATTACTGTAGTATAGTTCTTCATGAACAGTCATATGTCTATCATTGCGGGCATGGACAATGGCAGAGAGTCCAGCATCCTAATGTCAAGATATAGTTAATAGTGTCACCGGGAGTCCATCTTTGTCTGGAAGTAGAGATGCATACTGCATTGTATCCTCACATCTGGATATGACAGTCTCCATTACACAGTTACTATACACTCCCTTAAATGAAAAATCACAAAATTAAATCAACAACTGGAAGATAAAAATAAATTAAAAATGCCATGAAATTAAATAACATGCTATTGGATATGACAGTCTCCATTACACAGTTATTGTACACCCCTTTAATTGAAAAGCCACAAAGCAAAATCAATAACAGGAAGAAAAGAAGAAATTAAAAATGCCATGAAGTTAAATAACATGCTATTGAATGACTAATGTGTCACCGAAGAAATGAAAAAGAAAATTAAGAACCATAATATAGTTTTAAATTCCAAGGAAAAAAAACCCTATTTATTAACCTCAAGTTACCTTTATTGCTTCATTTCCTGAGCTATCCAAATACTTCTGTAATAACCTTGTCCCAGCTCTGCTGTATCTGAGTAATATGGCCCCTGGCTATGTCACTTAACCTGCTGAGCTGGTTTGCTCAAGTTTAATACCAGAACAATAATTTCTTCGTTATATGTCTCATGGGTTGCTATGAAGCTCAAGTGAAAATGTAACCACACAAATATAGAGTATTATTAATCCTGGATGCTCTTTGCCATTTTTTAATCAAATAAGTAATTTTTTTGATAAAACCTTATCACTTAAAATAAAATAAATTTTGTAATTTAAGATAAAAACTACATACTTAGAACACTGAAGCTCATTAACTCTCTCTCTCCTTAGCCTTTGGTTTTCTAGGTTGAATGATTGGTTCCATACTCCATATTGTGACTTATCATAACATAAGCAGTATAGACTTAGTGTGCATAAAAACGGAAAGTATGTTCATGGATGTTTGTTAAAACTCTTCCACAGTGTATTTGATGATCATTTTAAGTACGATAATACTAACTGCTATTTATAGAGTGCTAGCAATTTTTCTAAGTGCTTAAAGTAAATTATCTCACTATAATGTCACTACAAATATGAGGAATTAATACTTCTGCTATTACTATTCCACGTTTCAAGAAACTAAGAATATCTTTTTAAAAGATTTATTTGAAAATCAGCGTTAGAGAAGGAGAGGTAGCAAAATCCTTCATCCTTGGGTTCAATCCACAATGGTTGTACCGCAGGGACTAAGTCAGGCCAGTCAGGAGCAAGGAGTTCCTTTGTGGGCAGCAGAGGTTCAACCATTTGGAGCATCTTCTGATGCTTTCCCAGAACTTCAACAGGGAACTGGATCAGAAGTGGAGCAGCTGGGACTTGAACCATTAACTAAAGGACCCCAAAGGTTTATTTTCATCAACTTGAAAAGCAGGAAGAGATCTTCCAACTGCTGGTTCTGTCCGAATTGCCTACAACTACCAGGAGAGAGTCAGGTACTCCATCCGAAGCACTCATGTGGAGAACAGAGGCACACAGACTTGATGCAACATCCACTGCCTGCCACTGTGTTAGCAGGAGGTTGGATTGGAAGCGTAACACTCAGTACTCAGATCAGCACTCAGATGCAGGCTTTCCAAGTGGTACCTTAACCTGCACCACAACACCTGCCCCTTATTTAATTCAGCAACTTTTTATTGTGACATACTTACATACAGGAAAATGATTCATAAGGTTGTACCTTAGTGAGGTTTTCATAAACTGAAGAAATCCATACAACCTATATTCATATTACAGCAGAAAGTATTTTCAGACCTCGAAAGATTACTTGACTTAGTTCCTATCTCTACAGCTAGACAAAGAATAACCATTATCCTGATTTACAACACCACAAATTAGTCTTAAATACTTTTCAGCTTCCTATGTGACAATATTTCAAAAAAACTTCTCATAGAGAGTAGGTATTGTGGCTCAGCTCCCTAAGCTCCCACTTGCATCTGGTATACCCACCTCCCATATCTGTGCATTGGCCCAAACCCCAGCTTTTCTGCTGTTGATTTGTCTTTCTGCTTAATTATTGCATTCTGGAAAGCAGCAGATGATGGATGGCCCAAGTGCTTGAGCTGCTGCCACTTGTAGGGCAGGCCCAGATGGAGTTCCTGGCTCCTGGCTTTGTCCTGGCTCATCTCTGGCTGTTGTGGACATTCAGGAACTAAACCAACAGATGCCTTTCAAGTAAATAAAAATAAACATTCAAATGAAAGTTCATGGAAAATAAAAGATGTTTACTTGGATGCAAGTAATCTTGAAATGCATAATTTGAGGCATTTTTAAGAACCACACAAAAGATGCCTATTATTAAAGAAATACGTGAACTTTAAAAATTGTGCCAAAATAAATTTCACTTAATTCCACTTTTTCATGAATATTTTTAGGTACTTTCATACATGGAATCATGGTATGCACTCTTTTTTTCTTTTTTAATGTTGTTTGTATAGTTGAGAAGGATGTATGCCCATGTGGGCCACTGATCAGTGCAGGGAGGGTGAAGCATGAAGGAAAGTGAGTGAGATAAACATTTTCAATTTTATTCTTTTTTTCCTGGATCTGTAGGGAGGGGATAAAGGAAAGGGAGCCAGTCCTTGTTGCCAAACTACATCAATACCCAGGGATGGGGCACAGCCACTAGATGACATCTTAGAGCTTCCGATATGAGGAAGAATGTTCTGAAGCTATTACTTGAGGTTTTTTGATGGTTCTGAGACATCACTGGTTTGGTTGCTGCAAGGTCTATTGGCTGATCAAATCCACCTTAGTGCATTCACACACCCCAGACATTTGTTGCCAAAGCTTGGCCAGGAGAGTTGTCCATCCTATTCTGCTTTCCATCCTCTGATGTGGCACTTGATATCCTCTGCTGGCTTAGATGAGCTGGCTGTCATGTCTCCTGTGAACAATCTGGGTATGCTATCCATTGCACAGTTATCAGGAACTGAGGAGGCCCAGTCCCAATACATGCTCTCCAAGGTTGGACCACATATCTTGTAATTTTTCCCTGTGGCCAAGATTTGAATCCAGAGGTCTAATTAGGGAGTCCCCCAAGAAACTTCACCTGTGCTGACCCCAGGCTTGATTTTTGTGTGCACCAGGTGGTGCGGGCTCCAGTTCAGTCTGTCACACATGTCAGTCAGTGCACACATCGGTGAATACAGTTGTCTGGTCAGTTCCATCCTCAGCCCCAACCTAACCCAGCCCACCACAAACCTAAGCTTTACATACACCAGCAAGAACTGCAACCTATTGGGGTGACCCTCTCAAAAAACCCAGGACCACCCCCAGCATATGCAACAGTTTAGTCAAGCCTGTTCTGCATTCCATATTGTATACACCCATGGGTGCTGCATCTTAGCTCAGCCGTACCCACCCCCCAGAGCCAGCCCACACATATCCTGATGGGTGCTGCCACCTTATACAGTCTGACCTATCCCCAGCCCTGACTCATTCTCACCAAAAGAAGCTGCAGCCTTGCAGAGGAGTGCCCACAGTTTCCCTACTAGGCTTGCTCCCAACCCCAGCTCTTGCATTTGCCAGGGGATTCTAGGGTCCAACCTGATATGACTTACACTCAGTCTTGGCACTTGCCCGCGGGTGATGCAACAAAGCCCAGCTGGCCTACACTTATTCTGGTTCTTGCATGTTCCAGGGATGCACTAACCTAGCCAAGCCATGCCCTGCCCAAAGCTATCTCACATGCAGACTGACAGGTGTTACAGCCTGGTCTGCACCCATTCCCAGCTCTCACACTTACTAGTGAGAGCAGTTGCCCAGCAGGGCAGTCCCTGAAATTCCCCTGCCAGGCTCACCCTTCACATAGGGTCTTGTTAGGGGTGAAAGGGGTGGTTTGCAGTCCAGTCAGGCATGACCCACGTCGCCTCAGCAATCGTTGGCAGTGCTGCAGCCTGACTCTGCTTGGCCTCCCCCAGTCCCAGCTCATGCTGGCAGGTGCTACCACCCAACCCAGTCCAACCCAGCCCAAGCCTGGCAAACCTCCTGGCCTAGCCCTCATGTGGTTGATGATGTGGTCCAACCTTTTGGGGGTTTTCTGACCAGCAGGCCCCTGCAACCACTAAGAGGGTAAGGCGGTGGCCATGTTCCACAGCAAGAACCACCAGAGACAGTCTGATTGAGCATGTCCATTGATAATAAAGCAGGTGCAAACTTATATAAAGTAAGAAAGGGGTAAGAAGAAGGGCATCTCCCGAAAGGCCTCCCACCCAATAATGATACTGTAATTGGCTAGAAGGCATTTCTTTTTTTTTTTTAAAGATTTATTTATTTTTATTGGAAAGGCGGATATACAGAGAGGAGAGACAGAGAGGAAGATCTTCCGTCCAATGATTCACTCCCCAAGTGAGCACAACGGTCCATGCTATGCCGATCTGAAGCCAGGAGCTCTTCTGGGTCTCCCACGCGGGTGCAGGGTCCCAAAGCTTTGGGCCGTCCTCGACTGCTTTCCCGGGCCACAGACAGGGAGCTGGAAGGGAAGAGGGGCTGCCGGGATTAGAACCGGCTCACATATGGGATCTCGGGAGTGCAAGGCGAGGACCTTAACCACTGCACCACCACGCCGGGCCCTAGAAGGCATTTCTATCTCTCTGGACCCTCCAGTCATGGTCGGTCATGTGGAACACACATGGCTGGCAGGTGTGCTGCAGGTCAAATTCACCATGTGTAGCTGTGGATCAGCTGATGGTCATACATAACCACATGTGGCTGGCAGGCAGCATGGGACTTCACTGACTTCTCAGAGTTGCTTATCAGGGGAGTTTCAGCACAGCTCATCCAAGGACAGAGAAGAGAAAATGGGGTGCAGCCCACCACTCTCACCTGTATGATCAGTGATCTGGCCAGTTGAGGTCTCAGTGAGCCAAGACCATTGACAAGGGATTCTCCCTGGAGACACAGTGTGCTGAGTCCCTATGGCCCCCCACATAGGCCAAGCAGGCAGAGATCCAGCAGCAATCTCCCACACCAATCCTGCCTGGCCTGCACCCTGCCAGGCTCTGGTACCTGCCTGCTGGTGCTGTAGATTGACCCAGCCCTGCTTGTCCCCAGACCCAACTTTCATATGGACCTGTGGGTGCTACAGCTCAGCTCAGTCTGGCCCAGCCTAACCCAACCAACTCCCATATCTGGACCTGAACTGGCAGGTGTTGTGGCCCAACCCTACCTCACCTGCACCCCATCCTGGTTCTCGCATCTGCCTAAGGATGTTATGGATTGGCCCAGCCCTGTCCACCCCCAGACTCATGTAGATTGGCTGCTACTGTAACTAGCCCAACCCAACCTGTACCCACTCTTAGCTCTCATGAGCACCAACCCATGCTAGGTTCTGGACCAGTCTGGCATGCCCCCAGACCGAGTCCACACACATGCCTACAGGTACTGCAGCCTTGCCCTGCCCAGTCCTCTCCCAGACCCAACTCTGGTGCTCACCAGTAGAAACTGTAGCCCAGCAGAGGAATCCCCTTAGTTCCCTTATATTGCCTGCTCCCACAGCCCTGGATCTTGCACATGCCAGTAGTTTAATCCAACCCAACATGGACTGCCCTTAGTCTCAGCACTTGCCATCTGATACTACAGCCTGGCCTGGCCCAACTCATCCCATTACAACTCTCATTGGTGGGTGCTGCAGCCTAGTCCTGCCCAGCCTGTCCCCATCCCTGGCTCTCGTGTGAACCGGTTGGTGTAATAGCCCAACGTGGCCCACACCCCATCTTGGCTTCTGCATGTGCCAATGAGTGCTATGGCTTGGCCCAGCCCAGCCCACACTCATGCCAACAAGTAATGCAACCTTGCACAACCTACACCTAGCCCCAGCTCTCATGCTCACCAGTGGGAGCTGTAGCATAGTAAGGGAGAATCTCAAGTTCCCACAGTCAGCCCACTCCCTTAGCTTGATGCTATACACTCTTGAGTCATTCTTTTCCAAAATCTTCATTTGTAAGGTGGAGTAAGTTTGGGACTGGCCCTGTGACATTGTCGGGCAAACTTCTGCCTATGGCACCAGCATCACATATAGGCACTGGTTCAGGTAACGGCTACTCCACTTCCCATCCAGCTCTCTGCTGTAGCCTGAGAAAACACCAGAAGATGTCTCAAGTTCTTGACACCCTGCTACATGTGGGAGACACAGAAGCTCCTGGCTTCCAGCTTTAGAATGGCCCAGCTTTGGCAATCTGGCCACTGCAGCTATATAGGGAATGAATCGATGATGGAAGATACTCATAATTTCTCGCGCTCTCTCTCTCCTTTCTTTCTTTTCTCCTATCTGTAACTCCACGTTTCAAATAAAAAGTGCCTGGCATAATGGCTCAATTGGCTAATCCTCCCCCCTGCAAACACTGGAATTCCAAAGGAAACCAGTTCATGTCCCAGCTATTCAATTTCCCATCCAGCTCCCTGCTTGTGACCTGGGAAAACAGCAAAAGATGGACCAAAGCCTTGGAACCCTCCACCCACTTGGGAGACCCAGAAGAAGCTCCTGGCTCCTGGCTTCGGATCTTCCCAGCTCCAGCCATTGTGGTCACCTGGAGAGTGAACCAGCAGATGGAAGATCTCTCTCTGTCTCTCCCCCCTCTCTATATATCTGCCTTTACAAAAAAAAAAATAAGATCTTTTTAAAAAATACATAAATAAATCTTTAAAATTTTTAAATATTTAAAAATTAATACAAAATCAGATTTTTATTGATGCACTATTGCATAGTGTTATATTGTGTATATGTCATTTCTTTGCCTGATTTTTACTGTTCTTAAAAATTTATTTATTTTACAGTTTGATGATATATTTACCTATCTTAATGAATAAATATGGTTGATGGACATGTTGGTTGTTTCCAGTTTGAGATATTCATTAGTTCCCCAGGGCCACTGTAGCACCATACCACAAACTGAGTGCCAGTAATATGGAAATGTGTTGTTGTCTTGTTGTTTTGAAAATTGAAAGTTGTAGGTCAGGCTTTCAGCGTTGTTGGTTTCTTTGGAGACTGTTAAGGAAGAATGTTACATTCTTCTCCCTTTGTTGCTGGTGGCTTGCTGGTGATCTTTGGCATTCATTGGCTTGTAAAGATACCATCTCAGTCTCTGCCTTTGTCTTCACATGCCATCCTTTCTGTGTTCATGTCTGTGTCCAAACATTCGCATTCTACCAGGTCACTAGTCAGAGCGGATTAGAGGCTCACACAACTACTGCAATACTTCATCTTGTCTAACAACGTCTATAGCAACCCTATTTCTGAGTAAGCTCGTCTTCTCAGGCCACGAATCCACATATGAATTGGGTAGCATGCAAGTTACAACCATAAGAGAGTCATTATAAACAGCATTGCTACAAATATCCTTGCACATGTTTTAGAAAATGTATGAAGTCATTTATAATATATTCCTAGAAATGATTATGTTTAATGATGCTGTGTAAGTATTTATAGCCTTATTTAATAGATCATGAAAAACAGTTTTCCAAAATGGTCATATGATTTTTTTTCCCTTCCATCTTCAGTGCATGAGAATTCCATGTGAGCCACGGCTTCACACACACTTGGTATTATATATGTGTGTGTGTGTATACATGTAATGATCATATATATTTACATTTATATATTTATGTGCCTGTATATTATATATAATTATATTTTATACCATATATCATATGTTATATATAGTATATAATGTATATTCTACACTTATATACCATATAACATGTTATTTATATTTTCTTATAATCACTTTGACAGAACTTTAGCTACATTTTATGATTTAAATCTGAATTTACCTGTTAAGTAATAAAATGAAAACTTCTTTTCATATGCTTCCTAGCCACCTGAAATTTTTTTGAAAGATTTATATTTCTTTTTATTGGAAAGTCAGAAACAGAGGAGAGACAGAGAGGAAGATCTTCTGTTTGCTAATTCACTCCCCACATGGCTGTAACAGCCAGAATTGTGTTGATCTGAAGCCAGAAGCCAGGAGCTTCTGCTAAGCTACTGCACTGGACCTGCCACCTAAAAAGCTTTGCAGACCTGTTAATTTGCCAATTTTTCTGTTGAGTTATTTGATCTTTGTCCCTTGGATTTGCAACAACATATTATTGTCCTGAATGTTTGACTTTCTTAAATATATAAATGAGGCTAGATTTAGAGATATTGGCACACTCTTGGCATTAGGAACCAGGCTGCACGTAAGTGGACAGATGTGACTAACACACCTCACTTTCTGCCTCATACTGCTACTTAAAATACGCAACATGAACGGGGATAAAAGTCATACTACAAATAGGGACAGGAAGAACAAATTGTTGTGAATTAGTCCTCGTAAATGGTTAGTTGAAGTTATTTTGTTTTGACATTTAATTTGAGGAAATAAAAGCTTGACTGTTCATCTGTAAGAGCATTAGTTAATTGTCAACATATTCCTTTTGACATTCTCTGTAGAAGACTTTGGCTAAGAGTTCACTTTACAGCCTTTTAGCCCTTCCTTCCCCCTGCCTTCAGATGTGTCCACCCTCCCTGCTTAATGCAGTGTCTGTCTGGAGAAGGCTCTCCTTATTGATTTGTTAATTAAAATTGATTTTGAGATTCCCTTTCAGTTGTTCTACATAAATAATCATATGATGTTATCTTGTTTATTAAGAATTTTTAATGCCAGTAAGAAGCATTTCAGTAGCTAGCAAAAGTGTCATACTTTGTGGCTGTATGCAAAAGTTTGCTATAGCTTGTCCATGAATTTTTCCCTAAATTTTTTCTGAAGGAAATTTGATCATTTGAATGAAGTCTTCTTAATGATGTGTTTTCCATTTTTACAGAAACAGTCTCATGGCACTCCTCTATAAATAGAATTTTCATGAGTGACCTATTTTTTATGGTGAAAAATATAGATAGTATAAATTTACCATCTTAATACTTTTATTATATACTTTAATGGCATTAAATGTATTCACAATAGCTTGCACTAATACCACTATTCATCTCTGAAACTTTTTAATTATCCCAAGTTGAAATTCAAATAACCCTCCACTCTATCCCCTCCCACACTCTTGACAATCACCTTTTGTACTCTATGATTTTGGCTAACCCAGATAACTGACAGATGCTTTTTTGTGTCTGTTTTGTCTCACTTAATGTAAGGCTATCAACTTTCATTCACGTGGCTGTAGCTATCAGAATTCCTTTCCCCCTTTTTTTTTTTCGTACAGTAGGTCTGGCTTATCTGCAAAGTTTATGCTCCAAAACCCCCAGCAGATGCCTAAAGACAAGTATAGTACCAAACTCTATAAACACTGCATGTTTTCTTATAAATACATACCTGTGTTTGTAGGCACCATGTGAGATTAATCAGAACTACTAATAAAATGCAACGATTATAACACTGTATACAATGAAAGTTATATGTGTAGGCTCATATTCACTCTTTTTTCTTTGTACATACCCACACAATACCAAAGCAGTCGATGTGATAAACAAGAGAGCAAAGAGACTCATGGGAGGGTGGCAGCTAGAGTGCAGCGTGCTTGGACAAAAAGAGGATTCGCATTCTGAGAAGGGTGAAAGAGGACAGTGAGAGATTCATCACACTCTTCAGAATCACATAGGGTGTAGAACTTGTGGAGTGATATCTGGAATATTCCGTGTAAGATTTTTCAGACCAAATGAAAAGCAAAACCACTGGTAAAGGGGAATGGTTGTAATATGTGTCAGAACTACATTCCACAGTGTAGTAGTTAACTAAATATTATTCCACTGTGTTGTAGACCACATTTCCTTTATTTTTTCATTCGTGAAAGGACACTATCATGTTTTCACCTCGGTTATTTTTTTTTAAAGATTTATTTATTATTATTATTATTATTTTTATTGGAAAGGCGGATATACAGAGAGGAGAGACAGAGAGGAAGATCTTCCGTCCAATGATTCACTCCCCAAGTGAGCACAACGGTCCATGCTATGCCAATCCGAAGCCAGGAGCCTCTTCTGGGTCTCCCACACAGGTGCAGGGTCCCAAGGCTTTGGGCCGTCCTCGACTGCTTTCCTGGGCCACAGGCAGGGAGCTGGAAGGGAAGCGGGGCTGCCAGGATAGAACCAGCGCCCATATGGGATCCCGGGCGCGCAAGGCGAGGACCTTAACCACTGCGCCACCGCGCTGGGCCCCACCTCGGTTATTTTATTCCCTCTTCACAGCTACTCACCTTGGGAATCCTATATTTTAAAGCTGACTCTGTCAATTCATAGCCACTGACTCTTGCCAAACAGAATATTCTTTTTGCATCCTAATTCCCTCATTTGTAATAAGAAAACAAAAGTATCCATCTCACTGGACTGAAGTAAAAATTTAATGAGTAAAAAAAATTCTGGTGTAGAATTCTACTGTGTAGAAGGTATCACCAACTGGCAGTGAGAAGCATTACTCATGCTGATGGCAGACAGTTCTGGAGTCTGCACTGTACATCTTAAGAGGTATCCAGACTCGTGCATCAAATATATTTCTGGCTTTATGAAAAGTCATCTTATGTATATAAATGGCATATACTAAATTACTTTTGGCTTCTAAAATACTAAAATCAATAAAGAAAGACAGGAATCATTTGTGAAAAATGATTTATTTCTACCCATAATCTGTTTACCAAATTTGGAGAGGTTAAAGTAGCAATTCACAAAGTACAGTTTTGGGGCAGGCATGATGACATAACAGGTGAATCTTCTGCCCACAACACTGGTATCCCCTATGGGCAACAGTTCAAGTTCTGACTGCCCTACTTTTTTCCTTCTTTTTTTTAAAGTATGTATTTTATTTTATTATTGGAAAGGTAGATTTACAGAGAGGAAGAGGCACAGAGAAAGATCTTCCATCCACTGGTTCACTCCCCAAGTGGCCACAACAGCTGGAGCTCAGCTGATCTGAAGCCAGGAGCCAGGAGCTTCTTCTGGGTCGCCCAAGTGGGTGGAGGGTTTCAAGGCTTTGGGCCGTCCTCTGCTGCTTTCTCAGGCCTCAAGCAGGGAAGGAAGTGGAGCAACCAGGACACAAATTGGCATCCATTTGTGATCCCAGCGCTTATAACATGAGGATTTAGCCACTGAGCCATCACGCCAAGGCCTGCTCTACTTTCCTTCCAGCTCTCTGCTTATGATGTGGGAAGACAGTGGAGGATGGCCTAAATTCTTGGCCCCGGCACACAAGTGGGAGACCCAGAAGAAGCTGCTGGCTCCTGGCTTCACATCAGCTCAATTCTGACTGTTAACGGCCATTTGGGGAGTTAACCAGCAGATGGAAGACTTCTCTGTCTCTCCTACTCTATATATAAAATCTTCTTTGCAAATAAAAAAGTGCAGTTTTCAAAAGTATTAATGATTTGTCTCTTTAAGGACAATATTTCATTTTGTTTATTGCACAGTGAAATCATACAGCTAAGTAATACGGACTTAACAATTTATTATAAATAAAAGTTTCTTCAGATTCAACTACAACTTACCTAATTCTTACAATGAGCATTGATAAAATAAATGTCCAAACCTTCAAAAAATTTTTTACAAACTTCAGAATCAAGCTAGGTTTGGATTGCCTTTTATATTAAATAGTAATAATCCATGAAGGATTTTTTAATTTATTTTAAAATTTTCACAGCTAATTTTTTTTCTTAACATTTATTTTTATTGGAAAAATCGGATTTACCGAGAGAAGGAGAAACAGAGAGGAAGATATTCTGTCTGTTGGTTCACTTCCCATGCAGCCGCAACAGCCAGAGCTATGCCAATCCAAAGCCAGGAGCTAGAAGCCTTCTCTGGGTCTCCCATGCAGGTGCAGGGTCCCAAGGCTTTGGGCTGCCCTCAACTGCTTTCCCAGGCCACAGGATGGGAAGCAGGACTGCCAGGACACAAACCAGTGCCCATATGGGATCCTGGCGCGTGCAGGGCAGACTTCAGCCGCTATGTACTGCGCCAGGCCTGAAAACTTTTTTTTTAGGATTTGTTATTTTATTTTTATTTGAAGGAATTTACAGAGAGGAAAGATAGAGAGACCTTCCATCTACTGGTTCACTTCCGTAAACATTATGCCACAACACTCCCTGTTAAGCATAGTCTTTTCAGAGGGAAGTTAAGGATAATGAATGACTAATTTTATGAACACAATTTTTAAAGAGTTATTTTTGTTGGAAAGTCAGATTTACACAGAGAAAGAGAGATGGAGAGGAAGCTCTTCTATATACTGATTCACTCCCTAAATAAGCCATATGAAGCCAGGAGGCAGGGGATTCTTCCTTGTGTCCCAGGCGGTGCAGGGTCCCAAGGCTCTAGGCCATCTTCACTGCTTTCCCAGGCCACAAGCAGGGAGCTGGTTGGGAATTGAGCAGTTAAGACACAAACTCCACACATATGGACGGCATGCCTGTGCTTGGATATAGAGGATTAGATAGTTTGGCCAACATACCAACCCCTGTGAAAACAATCTTAACAAGTAGTTAATCATTCCGTCTTAATTCTTCCCATGACAATAATTTCCCTATGGCAACAAGGTGCCATAGCCCAGCAATTAAGAATGCATTTGAGAAGTGGGTGTTTAGCCTAGTGGTTGAAGACAGCAGTTAATATGCCCATGTTCAATATTAAGTTTCTAGATGTGATGCCTAACTCTGGCTCCTAATCAAATTCTTGATGGAAGTGGTGATGACTTAAGTAGTTGAACTTCTATCACTTCCAATAAATCCCTGAATTCAATTCCCATCTCCTGTTTCAGCCTCACCTGTTACCAACCATTGTAGGAATTTGGGAGTGACCCAGGAGAAGGAGCTCTCTCATTCACTTTCTCTGTGTCTCTAAGCATCCTAAGCTAAGTAATTATTTTTTTAAAAGGCAGTGCTCACTATGAGGCCAGCATTGTTGCACATAAAATCAAGTCTGCTTGGCTGACTAGTCTTCTGCCCTGCATGCCCAGCATCTTGTATGGGTGCCAGTTTGTGTCCTGGCTACTCCACTTTTCATCCAGTCCCTGCTTATGGCCTGGGGAAGCTGTCGAGGACGGCCCAATGCATTGGGACCTTACACCCACGTGGGAGACCTGGAGAAAGTTCCTTGCTTCAGATGCGCTCATCCCTGGCCATGATGGCCACTTGGGGAGTGAACTAGAAAAAGGAATCTCTTTCTGTGTGTCTCCTTCTTTCTGTAGGTATGTTTTTTGATAGAAATAAATAATTTTTTAAAAGGCACACTATTCTTAGTTGAGGTTACTAGTTGGATTTCTACATTTATTAGGAATATTTGATAGCCATTGAATGATTTTGTGGGGAAGAGGTTATACAAAATACAGGTCACAAAGCCAAAAAATACAAAGCAAACCTAAAACAACTGAATACATGACCAGCTGGTTTTGATGAGGTACATGTACAAATCTGAGTTACACTTTTTAGAAGTTTACTTATGCATTTACCTGTTTATTTATTTACTTATTTGAAAGGCACAAAGAAAAAAAAGAGATCCCTTCCTTTTTAAAGACATCTTTTATTTTTATTGGAAAAGCAAGTTTATGGAGAGAAGGAGAGACAGAGAAAGATTTTCCATCTGCTGATTCACTCCCCAAATGATTGTACAGCTGGAATTGATCTGATGTGACCAGGAGGCAGGAGCTTCTTCCACAGGAGTCAGGGTCCCAAGGCTTTGGGCCATTCTCTACTGCTCTCCAAGGCCACAAGCAGGGAGCTGGATAGGAAATGGAATAGCTGAAACACAAATTGGCACCTATGTGGGACTAGGTGCATGTAAGGCAAGGATTTAGCCACTGAGCCATTGTGCTGGGCCCAAAAAAGAGATCTTATACATACTGGTTTACTATGTAAATGTCCCCAATGGCCAGAATTGAACCAGGCTGAAGCCAAGAAACAAGAGCTCCACCCATGTGATAGCAGGGATCCAACAGCTAGACTTGTCATCTGCAGAGACTCCAGCATCCTATTGTCCATGCCTGTGATGGATATGTGACTGTTTATGAAGAACTATACAATAGTAATAATATAGGGGAACTTGGGGAGGGGTAAGGGAAATCCCAAAGCATATAGAAATGTATCATAAAGTGGTAATACTAATCAAATTAAAGAAAAAGAAGAAAAAGAATTTTGTTGGGCATGATAAGGAATGTGGATTTTATTCTGAAGGTAAGGGGAAGTCATTTTAGGAACCCAAGTCATTAATGTGAGAAAATAAGGAGTGAATATGTGGCCATCAGTCTGAGGACCAAACCAAGTGAAAGTATCCTGCATGGCTGTAGAAAGTGAAAGCCATCTGTAGTATTTCTGTCAGGAGTCAAACTCTCTTGGGGGATCGCACCTCAGGTTCTAGTGGGACTGGAGAGGAATGTGAAATAAACCACTTAAATAACATTTCCAGATAAAGCTGACAATTTGTTGGGCTTGGGACTTGCCAATGTAGGCTTCTTCTCCAAGTGCCTGACTGCCAAGAATAGAGGAGAGAGAGGGTGGCAGTTAAAAAACCAAGGGAGGGGGAGGGCTTTGACTGAACAACAAATAACTTGTTTTTTCAAACAACCTTGATCCAGGGAAAGAGAACAAGCAGGGAGTAAGAACAACAGGGGAAGGGTTCAGATCCTGGACAATATGCAAGGCAAACACTTTCAGTTCTAATTTTTGAACCACATTAGAAAGGATAGGGACACAGGTACAAAAGGTTGTGAAAGGAAGAGAGCCGTTTACACCTACCCTAGCTCCCATACACACACCCATTCCCCAACCCCTTTTCAATGTGAATCTGATGGAAGTTTCCAGAAGCTTTTTTTTTTTATTTTGAAAAACAGATATACAGAGAGATATATCTTCTATCCACTGGTTCACTCCCCAAGTAGCCACAATGGTTGGAGCTAAGCAGATCCCTAACCAGGAGCCAGGAGCCTCCTCCAGGTCTCCCATGTAGGTGCAGGGTCCTAGTCTTTGGGCCATCCTTTACTGATTTCCCAGGCTACAAGCAGGGAGCTAGATAGAAAGTAGGGCAGCCAGGACACAAACCAGTGCCCACATGGGATCCTGACACCATGCAAAGAGAGGATTTAGCCATGAGGCTGTTGTACTGGGTTTCCCAGAAACTTTTTGAGAAACTAAAGAGTCTAGAAGAATGGAAAGTGTCATGAAGAAAAAGGAGAGTGCACTTGAGAGAGGGAGAGTGCTGCTGCCTCTGAAAGTGAAGGCCCAACTGAAGCTGGAAACTGTGTAGTGGTACCAGTTCCATGGGCACAACTGTGTGATTTTATTCATGTAAGGTTGGCAGATTTAGAAAATGAATTATACAGAAATAAATTTGCATTTCAGATAAACCATGAATATTTTTAGAGTAAATATATCCTATGAAATATTGGGACATACCTATAGAACCAAAGAAAGGAAAATCCGCTGGTTGATTTCAGCTTCAAATTTAACTCAGCATATTTTCAATGTGAGAAGTTGAAAAATTAGATGTGAAGAATATGAACTAAAGCTTAAGGTTAGAACTGACTGTGCAAATTGTCATTTCCTTCCTTTGCAAACATGACTCTGTGAGCCACAGACAGAGCCGTGAATACATGTCCATCATATGGCAACAGTCACAGCAGGGCCGAGGATGATCGTGACTGCTGAGCTGCATCTTCCCCGAGAACCCCAACCCCGTTACCCAGACGTCCGCTTTGACATGTTATTTGCATCCACCTTTCGTATCCTACTATGTCTCAACAATGTCTTTATGTTCAACACTGAGCTTTGATTCCCACAGGAAAACAATATTGTTTCCCTTCAAAACACATCTCCATAAACTCTCTCTCTCATATAAACTAATAAGAAGGCTTTACAAAGGAATAATACACTTTCATTCTTTATGATGGTCCTTAGAGCATTCCCACAGAAAGAATGTGTTAACTATATGATCATGGGTTTTTTTAAAGATTTGTTTATTTTTGGAGATCTAAGATGGCGGCATAGAGTGCAGACGTGTTTGGTGGAATGGAGAGTCTTTAGGCAAGGAGAGGTACAATAAGTAGATTTCAGGGAAAAAATAGGGCTCAGGCAGTAAGCAGGGGGCACCTGGAACTCCCCTGGACACAGGGAAGCTGCGGAAACGAGACAGCAGTGTTGTAGTGGACCGAAGAACCCACCAGCAGTTGGCGAGTAGCAACTCAGATCCCAGTGATCCAGGCTCTAGCGATCCGTTTCCAGCGCCAGCCAAACATCCAGCAGCGGCCTCCACACAGCTCTTGTGACCGCCAGGTGAGAGCCTGGGTCCGCGTGGGGAATAGGAAAGTTAATATAGTCTGGGCGCTGACAATCAAGCTGAGTGACTGGAACCAGCAATAGGCGGAGGGAGCAGGGGACTCAGGGCGCCATCTTGTGCGGAGAGACAGAACGGGGAGTTGACAGAGCCGCACAGCAGCTCCTTTCTGACTGTTTACCCGGGACTGATCTACGTGGGGAGGGAAACGCCAGCTTCGCTCCCTGCAGGGTTGGTGTGGTCCCTGGAGCTGACGGCGGACAGCCCCCCCACCTCCCGACCTTTGCTGGTGCCCCTACGGGCGCCATCTTGGACACTGTGGCAAGTGCTCCAACCACTGATAAGCTGCAAGAGGAGGAGTGGTAATCTGCGCATGTGCTAATTCGGCAGCTCTCAGATAACAGTGTCACGGGACCAGACAGTGTTACACTGAAGGGAGAACAGCTGAGTCACCCAAGTACTGACCTGGGGACAAAAATACCACCATCTTAGAGCACTGCACAGCTGCAGAGAAAACAGCCCATACAAGGCACGCCACCAACTCCACCCAAAATACCCCCAGGAGGTACTCTGACTTATCGGCCAGCAGCGGGCGACAAGCTCAGTGCTGCCTACAAAATCAGTACCACAGACAAAGCAATTGTCAGGACAGCTGTGTTTCCCACATCCGGGGCACTGATTGAACATAAAAATCAACTTATAGACCTGTAGGTAATATACCATAGAGATGATTTCGTCAAACAGAGCGGCAACTACAAAAGGTAAAAGACAAGACAAAAGTACTGTGAATGTTACTGAAGACTCTCCAACAAAAGAGCAAAAGCTCCGCCCACTCTCAGAGTTAACTGAGGAAGACATTGAGAAAATGGGGGACAAAGAACTCAGAAAACTCGTTGCAAAGCTGATGGTCTACAATGAGAAGTACAAACAAGAGTTCAAAGAAGAAATAGCAGTAATACATCAAATTAAGGCTGATATATCAGAAATTAAAAACACAGTAGAGCAAATTAAAAATACAGTGGAGAGTCTCAACAACAGAATGAATGAAGCAGAAGAAAGAATATCAGAATTAGAAGATATTTCCTGTCACCATGAAGCAACAAGCAAAAAGCTGGAAGCAGAGCTAGGTCAAGCTAAAAAAAGTATCCAAGAATTAAAAGATATGATTAAAAGGTCCAACATAAGAGTTATGGGAGTTCCAGAGGGTGCAGAAAGAGAAGTTGGCATTAGAGGAGTATTCAGTGAAATAATAAAGGAAAACTTCCCTAATCTGAGCAAAGAATTGGAAAATTATATACAGGAGGGATACAGAACTCCAAACAGAGTTGACCAAAACCGAACTTCACCGCGACACATGATAATCAAGTTCTCTTCAGTTGAACAAAAAGAAAAAATCCTTAAATGGGCACGGGAAAAAAATCAAGTGTCCTATAGGGGAGCTCCAATCAAACTCACAGCTGACCTTTCAGAGGAAACACTACAGGCCAGAAGAGAATGGAGTGACGTATTCCAGATCCTAAAAGAGAAAAATTTTCAGCCCAGAATAACTTACCCTGCAAAGCTCTCCTTTGTCTTTGAAAATGAAATAAAATTCTTCCACAGTAAAGAAAAATTTCAAGATTTTGCCTCATCTAAACCTGCCTTACAAATGATATTCAAGGATCTTCCCATGAAAGAAAAAAGAAATAACAACCACCAGCAACAAAGGCAAATGTGGAGAACATCCCACTAAAAGGCTAACAAACGACTCAATTATAGAACAACACATCGCCATAATGACAGGACCAAACTGCCCCTTATCCATAATAACTCTGAATGTAAACGGCTTAAACTCATCAGTCAAACGCCATAGATTGGAGGACTGGATCAAAAAACAAAACCCTACTATCTGCTGCTTACAGGAGACACATCTCACCTACAAAGATCAGAAAAAATTGAAAGTGAAAGGATGGAAAAAGATATTCCAAGCAAATGGTAAGGAAAGACGAGCAGGTGTAGCCATTCTTATATCAGATGACATAGACTTTGACGTAAAGAGCGTCAAAAGAGATGAAGAAGGATACCACATAATGATCAAAGGATGCCTTCAGCAAGAAGAGATCAGCATACTAAATGTTTACGCTCCAAATGCCAAAGCATCTAGCTACATGAAACAAATATTAACGGACTTAAAGGGAGAAATAAACTCCAATACGATCATAGTGGGAGACCTGAATACCCCATTAACACAAATGGACAGATCAAAAAGCCAGAAACTCAGCAAAGAAACAATAGAACTCACCCAAACTCTAGAGCAAATGGATTTAGTTGACATCTATCGAACCTTTCATCCTACAGACAGAGAATACACATTTTTTTCATCAGTGCATGGAACTTTCTCCAGAATTGATCATGTTATAGGCCATAAAATAAGCCTCAGCAAATTTAAAAAAGTTGAAATCATACCATGCATCTTCTCAGACCACCAAGGAGTGAAGCTTGAGACCAAGCAGTCAAAACACCAAGGAAGAATTACAAACATGTGGAGACTGAATAATATGTTACTAAATGAGCAATGGGTTAGAGAGGAAATCAGAGGAGAAATTAAAAAATTGCTTGAAACAAATGAAGGCATCGACACAACTTATCAAAACTTATGGGACACAATCAAGGCAGTGCTGAGGGGAAAGTTCATTTCAATCAGTGCTTATGTCAAGAAACTAGAAAAGCACCAAGTAAATCAGCTAACCTTACAACTGAAAGAACTAGAAACTCAACAACAAAGGAGTCCCAAGATTAGTAGGAAAAACGAAATTGTCAAAATACGGGAGGAAATAAACCAAATAGAGACCAAGAGAACTATACATAAGATCAATCAATCAAAAAGCTGGTTCTTTGAGAAAATCAACAAAATAGACTCTCCACTAGCTCAACTAATCAAAAAAAGGAGGGAGAAAATATGCATCAATAGTATCAGAGATGAGAAAGGAGATATAACAACAGATACCTCAGAAATACAAAGAATCATCAGGACCTATTACAAGCAACTATATGCAAACAAATCAGAAAACCTAGAGGAGATGGATAGATTCTTGAACACATACAATCCAGCAAAATTGAATCAAGAAGCAATTAACAATCTAAACAGCCCAATAACATGCACTGAGATTGAATCAGTAATTAAAGCCCTCCCAACCAAGAAAAGTCCTGGACCAGATGGCTTCACAGCTGAATTCTACCAAACATTTCAAGAGGAACTTACCCCAATCTTACACAAGCTTTTTCAAGCAATAGAAAAAGAGGCAATCCTCCCAAGCTCTTTCTATGAAGCTAATATCACCTTAATACCAAAGCCAGAGAGAGAAACAACAGAAAAAGAGAACTACAGACCAATATCCTTGATGAACATAGATGCAAAGATCCTTAATAAAATACTAGCCAATAGGATCCAACAACACATCAGGCAGATCATTCACCCGGACCAGGTGGGATTCATCCCAGGCATGCAGGGATGGTTCAACATTCGCAAAACAATAAATGTGATACACCACATCAATAAATTGAAAAATAAAAACCATATGATCCTCTCTATAGATGCAGAGAAGGCATTTGATAAAATCCAACACCACTTCATGTTAAAAACCCTAAGCAAGATAGGCATAGAAGGAACATTCTACAACATAATCGAAGCAATTTACGAAAAACCCAATGCCAGCATCATACTAAATGGGGAAAGATTGGAAGCTTTTCCGCTAAATTCTGGAACTAGACAGGGATGTCCACTGTCACCGCTACTCTTCAATATAGTTTTGGAAGTCCTAGCCAGAGCTATTAGGCAAGACAAAGCAATTAAAGGTATAGAAATTGGAAATGAAGAATTGAAATTATCACTATTCGCAGATGACATGATTCTCTACATAGGGGAGCCAAAAGACTCAGTCAAGAGACTATTGGAACTCATAAGAGACTTTGGCAGAGTGGCAGGATACAAAATTAATGAACACAAATCGATGGCGCTAGTGTACGCAAATAATTCCACGGCTGAGCAGGAAATTGTAAGTACTGTCCCCTTTAAAATAGAGGAGAGGAATCTTAAATACCTAGGAATTAAGCTAACTAAAGATGTGAAAGACCTCTATGATGAAAACTATAAATCATTTAAGAAGGAAATAGAAGCAGACCTTGAAAAATGGAGAACATTACCATGTTCTTGGATTGGCAGGATCAACATTATCAAAATGACCATATTACCAAAAGCAATATACAGATTCAATGCAATCCCAATCAAAATCCCAACAACATTCTTCTCGGAAATAGAAAAGATGATACAAAAGTTCATTTGGAATCACAAAAGACCACGAATAGCTAAAGCTATCCTGAAAAATAGAAATCAAACTGGAGGACTCACAATTCCAGACCTCAAGACATACTACAGAGCAGTGGTTATCAAAACAGTCTGGTACTGGTACAGGAACAGAGAAGAAGATCAGTGGAACAGAATAGAAACACCAGAAGGAAATCCACACATGTATACTCACCTAATCTTTGACAAGAAAACGGAAAACAATCCAGGTAAAATACCTGGTTTATTCAACAAATGCTGTTGGGACAACTGGATAGCAGCTTGCAGAATAAAGAAGCAAGACCCACACCTGTCGCATTATACAAAAATCAGCTCTAACTGGCTCAAGGACCTAAATTTACACGCAGAAACCATCAAACTATTAAAGGAAAATATAGGAAACACACTCCAAGATATTGGAACAGGGAAAGACTTCTTAGAAAAGACACCCAAAGCAAAGGCAATTAAATCCAAAATGAACAAATGGGACTACATCAAACTAAAAAGCTTCTGTACAGCAAAGGAAACAATTAATAAAGTGAAGAAGCAACCAACAGAATGGGAGAAAATTTTTGCATACTACACAAGTGATAGGGGACTAATATCCAAGATCTACAAAGAGCTTCAGAAACCCAGGGACAGCAGAAACAACAACCCTGTAACAAAATGGGCAAAAGAAATGAACAGACATTTCTCAGAAGAACAGGTTCAAATGGCTAACAGGCATATGAAAAGATGCTCAGGCTCCCTAGCCATCAGAGAGATACAAATGAAAACCACGTTGAGGTACCACCTAACTCCAGTGAGGCTGGCCTACACCCAGAACTCGAATAACAACACCTGCTGGCGTGGATGTGGGGAGAAAGGTACCCTCCTTCACTGCTGGTGGGAGTGTAGGCTAGTACAACCACTATGGAAATTAGTATGGAGAGTGCTGGGAAAATTGCAAATAAACCTGCCATATGACCCAGCTATCCCGCTCCTAGGAATATACCCAAAAGGTGTGAAATCTGCCTGTGAGAAGGGGATCTGTAATTCTATATTTATAGCAGCACAATCTACAATAGCAAAGACGTGGAAGCAAACCAGATGTGCGTCCAAGGAAGAGTGGTTAAAGAAACTGTGGTATATCTACTCCATGGAATATTATGCAGCTATTAAGAAAAACAAAATTATTCTATTTACAACCAGGTGGTCCCAACTAGAAACCATTATGCTGAGTGAAATGAGTCAATCACAAAAGAACAAATACCATATATTCTCTCTCATATAAGGAAGCCAACATGGAAAGGGTAACTCCAACAGTCCAATCTATGCTGGTTTTTTGATGTTTTTACTTCAGTTTGGTTGCTTCCAAATAATCTTTATTCTCTAGTAGAATTCATCATGTGCTTATGAAGTATATGATGGCACCATTTTTCCCGAGAGACTTCTGTGTTTTCCTTTTTGTCATGCATGTGTTGGCTATTCAGTGGTGTTACTTTTTTTCAGGGTGATATACTTTGTTGTCGATGTTGTTAGTGTTGTTGTTGATGTGGTTGTTATAAATTGATGTCAATCTGAAACAGTAATATTATTTCAACCCCAAACAACCTGTATCTCATGCAATAAGATATTGTGAAGTAATCAAGGAATCAATAATCGATATGAGTAGACTGCTTCTGATCTACATCAAAGAATTGTAAAATTGTAAGGCTCTAAACAAGATGGAAGAATCCACCATGGGGGGGGGGAGCGGGTTTTGGGGAGGGGAGGGGGGAATCCCAGTGCCTGTAAAACTGTGTCTCATGATGCAATGTAATAAAAATAAATAAATAAATAAAATTAATTAAAAAAAAAGATTTGTTTATTTTTATTGCAAAGTCAGATATATATATAGAGATAGGAGGAGAGGCAGGGAGGAAGATCTTCCGTCTGATGATTCACTCCCCAAGTGACAGCAATGGGCAGAGCTGTACCAATCTGAAGCCAGGAGCCAGGAGCTGTTCCAGGTCTCCCACACGGGTGCAGGGTCCCAAGGCTTTGGGCCATCCTCGACTGCTTTCCCAGGCCACAAGCAGGGAGCTGGGTGGGAAGTGGGGACGCTGGGATTAGAACCAACGCCTATATGGGATCCTGGTGTGTGTGCAAGGCAAGGACTTTAACCGCTGCTAATCATGAATGATGCACTTTAAAATGATTAGATCAAGGAAATGATTTATCTTTTTATATCCCTCATATACCAATTTTGAATTATCCTGTGACCCCTGAGTATCCAAATGATAACATACATGTACATATATTTTCATATTTGTGTACAAAGGTAAAACAAATGATTGACAACCTGTTTTACCTTTAGAACTCAAAAAGTTTAGTTTTGTATGCATAACTTCTTAGAGGTAAAAAAAATTAAATTCTTGGTGATGTACAAGGGATTTGTTAAAAATGAAATATCAATTGTGACACTGTCATTGATATTAAGAGACTTAGTTGTTAGTAGAAGTTGACTGAAATGAGTGTGACACATGTGCAATCTTTGTAGCTGCTAGTTTAGTGGAGAAGAATCTTTGGGAAATATTTCTTGTATTGTTAAAATCTACCAAATAAATTATGAATCTGCTTTAATAATACTAAGGAAGTTATGAGACAAGGGGTGTTTTCCTTGAGCATGCTCACAATCCTCACAGGTCCTTTCCTTAAAAAAAAAAAAGTATTTTTTTAAAAGTATATGTATGCATTTATATTTTAAAGAGAGGAGAGAGAAAGATCTTCCATCTGCTGGCTCACTCCCCAAGTAACCATAATGGCCAGAGCTGAGCCAATACGAAGCAAAGGGCTTTTTGCAGGTCTCCCACATGGAGACCTGAGTACAGGGTCCCAAGGACTTTGACTATCCTCCGCTGTTGGATGAGAACTGGAACAGCCAGGACATGAACTGGCAACCATATGGGATACCAGCTCTTGTAGTTGGAGGATTCGTTTGTTGTGCCAACCACCAGCGCCCCCTCACTAGCCCATTCTCACTCTAAGTATACATAGGACTGTTGCAGACAGTTGTGCCAAGGTGGTGCAGTGCAGGATTTATTGGATGAGGGATTTTGGCATTCATCATCTTGATTTTTTGGCTGATGGTAGTAAAATGATAAAACAGTAGAGGGTATTTTCTTTGAAGTTTGGGGTTTTTGTTTGTTTTTGGAAAGTCGGGTTTACAGAGAGAACGATCTTCCATCCACGGGGTTACTCACCAAATTGCCACAACAACCATTACTGAAGAGATCCTAAGCCAGGAACCAGGAGCTGCTTCTGGGTCTCCATGTGGGTGCAAGATCCCCACACTTTGCATCATCCACTATAGCTTTCAAAAGCCCCAAGCAGGGAACTGGATGGGAAGAGGAGCAGCCGGGACAAGAACTGGCACCCATATGGGATATCAGTGCTTGGGGTAGAGGATTAGCCAGTTGAGTCAACACACCAGGCCTGGATATTTATTTTCTAATTTGCCCAGAGACACACTTTTGGGCTGGTGGCCAGAATGGTTATCCATTAACTTTTCCTGCCTTCTTCAGAGTCTCTAGCTTGTGATCTCTAATTGAAAACTTCCCAGCAGCCCTCCTTGGGACCTACATCCCCAATCAGAGCAGCTAGGTCTCAGCTTTACTGCCTTTTCCAACTTCCTTCTAATGCGCAACTGGTGAGCAGCAGGTAATGGCCCAAGCACATGGGTCCCTGCCACCTACCTGAGAGATCTGAATTGAGTTTCTGGCTTCTGGTTTTGTCCCAGAATACCCCAGCCTGTTGCAGGCATTTGGGGAGAGAATCCAAGGATGGATGACCTCTCTTTGTGTATCTCTCCCTGTGTCTCTGACTTTCAAGAACATTTTTAAAATTATATAGAAAAGATTAGTGAATTTTTTTTAAAAAAAGGATTTATTTATTTTTATTTGAAAGGAAGGTTTTAGAGAGAGGAGAGACAGATCTTCCATCTGCTGATTCACTTCCATAAGGGACACAATCATTGGAAGTGGTCTGGTCTGGTCTGAACCTGGGAGCCAGGAGCTTCTTCCAATTCTCCCATGTGAGTGCAGGGCCCAAGGACTTAGGCCCTCTTTCACTGAATTCCTAGGCATTTAACAAGAACCTGTATCAGTAGTCAGGACTCATGCACCCATATAGGATGCCGTCACCACTGGCAGAGGCTTAACCTACTACGCCATTGTGCCAGCCTGTATAGTTTTCTTATTATAAACCCTTGCCCATCTCTATCTCATTTCTCAAATGAACTAGCTTTCAGTTGATATGCCTTTTTTCCCTGTTGTTTACTTCCATGTTTCATCTGCTCATACTGGCGTGACTTATTTATCATATCCTGTTTCAGTAAATAATGTTTTACATTTTTCACACTAGCAAACCTGTTTTCCTTACATTTCCCACTACCTCGAGAAGTTATAGTACAGTTTTGGTTTAGATCAGTATTCAGTGTTGACATTTCCATGATTTTCCATGATTGCTGGATGATGAACCCTTCAGAGCCAGATTCTTTCCTATAAAACATTTTTTTTTAGTCAGAAAGAGGCTACATTTTTGTCATTTCTTACAATTAATAATGACATCATATCTCAAGAGAAATTTTTATTGATACCTCAGCACATCTCTTAAATACTTGCCAATATTTTTCAAATTTTCAAGTGCCCGGATTTATTGATTCAGGTTTTTCCTGGGGGCTCCCACGCCATCTTCCACCTGCTTGTCTCGCTCGCTGGGTTTGTTGTATAACTGTCATTTTGGATGTCTTTCTGCTGTACCCAGGGACTTGCCTCTGCCTCCTGCCTCTCTTAGATCCTTTCCTTCCTGTGGTCCTTGAGGTTCTCTGTCCTGAGTCCTCCCTGGACTGCAGGAGCACATGTTCTAGTGGTTTACTACAGTGTGTCTGTTTCTAACCTCTCCTATTTGGCCATTACTTTGTCTGGGGGAAACCATTGTCTCCTTTCTGAGCTATGGCTTCATTTTTGTCTAGGAGGCTAATGTGCTCCTTGGTCTGATGCCACGTGGAGTCTTATTTCCTTGCATGTGAACTAATTTTAAAATCTCCAAATTTTTCATCCTCAAAGTTCTAAAATCTCGTGATGATATGCCTCAAATTAATTTTTTTTCCATTTATTCTGGTTATACTGAGTGTACTCTCAATCTAAAGCTTTGTGGCCTCAGTACAAAAAAAATTATTTTTTTCTGGAATGTTTCCTCAAGAACTATTGTATTTGCCTTACTTACTTTTGTCTTTTTCTCCTAATTTTCTGAGAGGTTTTCTTAATTGTGTCTTTCTTCTATCATTTTATTTTGTCAGTGATAGTACCCATTACTGAGAGCTCTTCTTTGTATCACTTTGATTGTTTTGTTTATCCTGTGTTGGTCCTTGCTGTATATGGATGCAAATCTTGAAGAAGGCTACGTATGCATTGGGATATCAGTATTTTGTTCAGGAAAGGATAGTTGGTAGCCTTCCTTAGTGAAATATGAGAAATTAACACTCTGGAAAAAGACTTTTTAAAGATTATTACCAGGAATAACATCAGATGCAATTGTTTACTTCCCACAGGGGTTTCAGAAATGCCCTGTTTAAAGTTGTGAAACAACAATTTTTGAATAGATTAGGTTATAATAGGCATTAGACCTAATGACTGGAGAATGATTTCTATCAAGATTCTTTCCCTACTCTTGAGCCCTCATCAATTCCGTAAACTCCAGCTTCATTTCTTTTTCTCTTGTGATTTGGGGCTACTGGAGCTTCCAGGTCCAGGAATGAGTCAGCCGTCTTCATAGGCATGATAGCTGTTGCTCAGTTTTCTCAGTTTGAGCAATATCCCAGTGGAGAGTAACAACTGAGTTCATCAGCCTCATCACACTGAAGGATTTCCTTCAGTTTCCTTCTTGTTTGTGACAGTCTTGTAACTGGGTAAAACTATACTCTGTTGTTCTTTTGAGTTGGTTGGTTCATGTTTTTAGAGCTTTCGTAAAGCTCAGCCACGTAGCTGGAAATTTTGGTGCCTTACCTATCAAGTTAGCTTCAGGTTAATCCCTGTCTCCCCTCCCGGATGTGTTCTGACCGACTTAAGATCCATTGATGAGGTCCTAGAACAGCATGAGACACACATGCCAGCCTGGTCCAGGTTTTTACAGACGTAGGATTGCATTAATGTAAAGCTCACTAGCAAGTGGAAGTTGTTTTCAAGACAGTCCATTCTTGTCCTTTGAAAACAGTGGGGGCTGGAACATTTTTTCATATGTTTGTTTGCCATTTGGACTTGTTCCTTTGTGAAATGTTTGCCCATTTCCCGTGCCCATTTCTTGAGTGGCTTGTTTGTTTTGGTTTTTTGGTTGTTTTGAAGTTCTTTATATATCCTGGAAATTAGCCCCCTATCGCCTATATCGTGTGCAAAGATCTTCTCCCACTCTGTGGGTTGCTTTTTTACTTTGTTGATTGTTTCCCTTGCTGTACAGAAGCTTCTTAGTTTGATGAGGTCCCATTTGTTTATTCTGTTCTCAACTGCTATTGCTTTTGGTGTCCTTCTTAGAAAGTCGGGACCTACTCCTAGGTCTTGCAGGGTATTTCCTACATTTTCTTGCAAGAGTTTGAAGGTTTCTGGATGTAGGTTTAGGTCTTTTATCCATGTAGATTGGATCTTAGTGTATGGTGATAGATGTGGGTCTATTTTTTTGTTTCTACAGGCTATCAGCCAGTTGTCCCAACAACATTTACCAAAGAGGCCTTCCCACTTGCTTGAGCTGTCATTGGTCTTTTTGTCAAAGATTAATTGGCTGTATTTGTGTGGGTTCCCTTTTGGTGCTTCTATTCTATTCCATTGATCTTCCTTTCTGTCTTTGTGCCAGTACCAGGCTGTTTTGATAACCACTGCTCTATAGTATGTCCAGAGGTCCGGGATTGTGATTCCCCCTGCTGACTTCTTATTTTTCAGGATGGTTCTAGCTATTCGTGGTTTTTTGTGCTTCCAGATGAACTTTTGAATCATTGTATCCAGTTCCGTGAAGAATGTTTTGGGCAATTTGATTGGAATTGCATTGAAAATGTATATTGCTTGTGGTAGTATAGACATTTTAATGATATTGATTTTGCCTATCCAGGAGCACGGGATGTTATTCCATCTTTTGAGGTTTTGTTCAATTTCCTTTTTAAATAGTTTGTAGTTTTCTTCGAATAGGTCTCCTACGCTTTTGGTTAGATTTATTCCCAAATACTTCATACTTCTCTCTGCTATTTTGAATGGTATCCTGTTGGTAAGATCTTCTTCCATCTTGGTGTTATTTGCGTACTAGCAATAAGGGAAATCCAAATTAAAACATCGATGAGGTACCACCTAACACCAGTAAGATTGGCCCACATAAACAAGAACACCAACGACGCTTGCTGGCGAGGATGCGGGGAAAAGGGAACCCTACTCCACTGCTGGTGGAGCTGCAAATTGGTACAGCCTTTATGGAAATCAGTCTGGAGAACACTCAAACAACTCAAAATCTGCATACCATATGACCCAGCAATAGCACTCCTAGGAATATATCCAAAACACCTGTTTTACGACAAACCAACATGCATCCCTATGTTCATTGCAGCACAATCAGTAATTGCAAAAACATGGAAGCAACCGAAATGCCCATCAGCAGAAGATTGGATAAGAAAGCTTTGGTTCATCTACTCCATGGAATACTACTCAGCTATTAAAAAAAACAAAATGCAGTTCTTTGTGGCTAAATGGGTACAACTGGAAACTATAATGCTAAGGGAAATGAGCGAATCCCAAAAGATTAGATACCACATGTTTGCCTTGATTTAACCTGTAATTTTTTGTTTGGTTGTTTGTTATTTTTTTTTTTTTTGAACCTGTCATTGATATTGTCTCAACCCAGATGTTTCGAAGAAGGGAACTTGCATTATTTTTAACATATTGTTTACCCAATACTATGTCAATTAATTCCATAATGTTGTATATTGATACTGTGGCCTCGTTGGGGCTTTTAACTGACTGGATCTTTACTCTGTTAGACCTATTTTCAGACCATAGAAGGTCTCCCCAAGAGGCCACTGAACTTATCTGGACAATAAGACGCTGAACTTTATGCTAGGCATGTGTCTGCAAGCAATGAATCTCAACCGAACTTGAACTATGGTTATGCAACAAGGTGGAGGAATCCACCATGGGGGGAGGGGTATGGGAGGGGTGGGGGGAATCCCCAGCGCCTATGAAACTGTACTACACAATACAATGTAAGCAACAATAAAAAAAAAAAAAAAAAAAAAAAAAAAAAAAAAAAAAAAAAATAAATGTTTTGTAATATGTTTAAAAAAAAAAAAAAAAAAAAAAAAAAAAAGAAAACAGTGGGGGCTAATTGTACACAGGCCTCAGGCTTGCCTCTCAGGGTGGCTGAACCACTTCCTGTCTCACTCTAAGTGGCTGCCCTGAGTCACAGCTCTGTCGTGGCTAGGTGCTTTATAGTGACAGTCTCCACCCCCAGTTCTCCCCACAGAGTTCTGGGGAATTGCCCCAATTTTCAGCTCTAGAGAGGTGGTTTGTGACTCATTCTCTTCTCTTTAGTGACCTTTCAAAGGGCAAGGATAATCCCTATTTTGACTTGTTTTTTCTTGGTCATGTCTCTTGTAGTTTTGAATTTCTGTCAAAAATCACGTATCTTCCACCTTTTAGGAAAGAAACTCCCATCCTGTAAGTATTTTGCAAGTTTGAATTCTTGGCATACTCATTAGCGGTCTAACCTCCTGTAAGATAGAGACCCCTGTGGATAGATCCTTGAAGATGCATATTTGTGTAAGGATTTAACTCCTGTCATTAGTCGCAGAGCCAACTGGATTAGACAATTGTAAGCAGCCCAGGTTTGTGGGAACACAGGGTGTGCAGGTGGAAATGACAGGAAATGATGTAGGTGAGACATTGTTAAGCAACTTGAATTTCAGAGTTTCAGAGTTTGTGATAGGTCTGAAGAGAAATGCTGGGAATAATCTAATTTCAGGATATCTAATTTAGATGAAATTCCTTAAATTTAGAATTTCTGATTTCACAAAATTCAGACAAAAAGTATGTCCCCTGTTAGGAATTTTCACCATTAATCCAAGACACCAGGCGCAGCAAGTCACATAGGAGGTCTGAATGCTAGTGCGAGAGATGGCTGCAGGGAGAGGAGAGAGCAGAGACAGAGGGAGAGAGAGCAGGGTCTCCTGCCTCAGCGACAGGAGGGGGCTCCAAGGGAGGAAGAGCAAGAGCATAAAAGGAGGAGGCATACAGCTGGGATCATGCTTTTATGGCCAAGGGGGCGGGTAGGACTGTCAGGTGCAGTCATGAGGTTACAGCAGGTTGGTGGGAACAAGGTTACAAAGTTACAGCAGGTTGGTGGAGACACATAGGTTATGGTTGATTGGCAGACAACAAAATTTGAACGTAAAGGGCAGAAAACTTAAGGAAACCAAGGCATAGGGAAAGCAGTTATTTAAAATGATGCCGAGTCTTAAATGGAGGGGTCTTACCAATCTTTGGGGCCAATGTTCGAGTCACTCCTCACACCCCCTATAAAATTAAGAAGAGTTCATAACTCCAGAAATACATTTTTCATTATAGATCATTGCAGCAGTGCTAAGCAAGTGCTGGAGTGTCTTAGTCGCTTAAAACGTATGTAAGCATGTGAGTCGCCAGGGAGTGGACTTTTTGGTAATCTTACATTTAAAGTTACACAATCTTATTGCCTGCACTGGCACACATATGCATAGTGCAAAAAAAACACATAACAAGAGCTGCAATCCTAGGACTTGTAGGGCACCAGTATACCTAAAGACTAGACTGAGCTTATTATTTTTTTAGATTTTTTTTTTAATTTGAAAGTCAACGTGATTGAGAGGGAGAGACAGAGAAAAAGGTCTCCCCTCCTCTGGTTCACTCACCAGATGGCTGGGCCAGGCTGAAGCCAGGAGCCAGGAGATTCACTTGATCTCCCACATGGTTGGAAACAGAACAGAAATGGAGCAGTTGAGATACCAGCAGGTACCCACACAGGATACCAGTGTCACAGGCGGTGTCTCTGTCCACCGTGTCACAGCGCTGACCTTGGAGCTCATTTTGAAAATGTTTCTTTTCTTCCTGTCTACCAACATCCCCACATCCCTCCTTCTCTGCATTCTTCTTTTCTTTTTCTGCTTTATTTAGCAAACGCAATGATATTAATAATAAAAAAACAAATAAAGAAGTAAGACAACATTCTAGTTCCTAGGGCCGAGACCTGCATGAGTTTGGTCCCAGCCAGGCTGCTAATTCCTTCAATGTGTTTGCAGACTGCCCATTGCTACATAATGTGCTGGTGAATGCTATGCTACTCACTGAGAATAATTCCAACCATTTTTATGAATAGGGAGCAATGATGGTTATGACTCGGTAAAAGATTATATCTGGAACCTGAATGATGATTCAAATATAATTTGTGTAAGAGACTTGTTGTAGAAGCCATTTAAGGTTATTATTCTGGAGTTTCCACTGGACATGGCTTAAACTGAAGAACAGAAGAAGATCCAAGTATTGTGGGGCTTGAAATATATTCTGTGTCAGGGGCGGACCCAACTTAAAAAAAATGTAAAAACTGAAAGTTACAAAATTTCCATGATTTCTCTTTAAGGTCCTGAGAAAGACTCATGCAAATGAGCCATCTTACAGCTTTTGCTTAAATATGCCTTTACTACAAGGGGGTTTTCCATAATTGTTACAGCTAAAGAATTTTTTTTAGATTTATTTATTTATTTATATTGGAAAGGCAGATATATAGAGAGGAGGAGAGATCGAGAAGAAGATCTTCCATCTGTTGACTCACTCCCCAAGCAGCCACAACAGCCTGTGCTGAGCCTGTAAGAAGCCAGGAGCCAGGAGCCTCTTCCGGGTCTCCCATGCGGGTGTAGGGTCCCAAGGCTATGGGCTATCCTTCACTGCTTTCCCAGGCCACAACAGGGAGCTGAATGGCAAGTGGGGCTGTCAGGGCACAAACTGGCACCCATATGGGATCCTGGCACTTGCAAAACAAGGACTTTAGCTGCTATGTTACCACACCAGCCCCAGTTTAACAATCTTAAAGAGTTATTGTCACCACCTGTTTTGGTGCATTGGGCTGCCTTAATGAGTTCTTGTAGTTATGGAAGCTGAAGAAGTCCAAGATTTGGGTGTCATTAGATTCAGCGCTGGAGACAGTTTAGTTACTGGTCTTCAGTGGTCCATGCTGGTTGTGTATCATCATATGGAGGAAGGGACAAGGTAGTGCCCTGGGGCCTCATTTACAAGGAATCACTCTTTCATGAGGACTCTACCGTCATTATTTAATCACCCTCTAAAGCTTCATCTCCTAGCCAACACTTTGATGATTAGAATTCAACATAAGAATTGCTGAGGTGGGACAAGAGGAAATACACATACCAGGGAACTTTCAGATTAATGTACCACCCAAATATTCTACCCCTTAGAAAGCTACATTCTCTGCCAGAGAATATGGGAAAATTATTTGAGTGACAATATTCTTAATTTTTCCAATACGTTTATGTAACTAGTATTGCTCCAGTATCATAGAAGAGAAATTAACTTGTTGCCTATTAAAAAATATTTATTTTTATTGGAAAAGCAGATCTACAGAGAAAAGGAGAGACAGGAAGCTCTTGCATCCAGTGATTCACTCCCCTAGTGGCCACAAAAGCCAGAACTGAGCCCATCTGAAGTCAGGAGAGTCTTCCTACTTTGGTGCAGGATCCCAAGGCTTTGGGCCATCTTCCACTGCTGTCCCAGGCTACATGCAGGAAGCTGGATGGGAAGTGGGGCAGCTGAGACTCAAATCAGTGCCCACACAGGATCCTGGCACATGAAGGTGAGGACTTGAGCCACTAGGCTATCATGCCATGCCATAACTTGTTGCCTACAGTGGATGATTTTAGTGTAGTCTCAGTTCTCTCGTGGAAATAGTTAAGAACTGCTCTAGCTTCATAACTTATTGTTTGCTGAAAATGTGTTGTTGGAATTTACATAGTCAAATGTATAAGGAATGTATCTTAGAATACTTACTTTTGCTACTGTTGAAAGACCATTTCTGTGAAGCTAATTCATGAATCTAGTCTATCCCCAGAAGTAAAGCATACTCAGAGTAAGCACTTACGGGCAGATACGATCCTCCAGTTAGACTAAAGCAGCAGTATCAATCACCAGGAAGACCAGGAGGAGGCAAAATTGAGACCACAAGCAGGATGCCAGAAGGAAAGGCACCATGGGAAAGGAAATAGCCCATTTCAAAGAGGAGGGCATGTTGCAAATCTTCTTGATGGTGCTAACCAAATGGCACAAACATGTGCTTGACACAATGAGTCCAATACATCTGATTTTCTGTACATGCCTTTCCTTGAAGAGAGAAATGGTTTTATTTTGTATTTCTTTTATCTGAAAAACAGGGAGAGACAGAGACATAAAGACATGTAAAGAGGTCTGCTATTGGGCTGGCCTCTACCTGTGGCTTCACCTTCACTTATGGGTGCTGGTTGGAGACCAGGCTGCTTCACTTCCAATCCAGCTCCCTGCTAATGGCCTGGGAAAGCAGCAGAGGATGGCCCAGATCTGTGGGCCCTTCCACCTACATGGCAGACCTGGAAGAAGCTCCTGGCTTTCAGCTTCAAACTAGCTCAGCTCTGGCCATTGCGGCAATTTGTAGAGTGAATCAGCAGATGGAAGATTTTTTTTTCTCTCTCTCTCTCCCTCTCTCTGTCTGCTTTCTGTAACTCTGACTTTCAAGTAAAAATAAATACATAACTTTTCTTGCTTTTTAAAAAAGATGTCTCCCATCCATAGGTCACTCCTCAAATGCCTCCAACAACTGAGTCTGACCAGGTCAAAGTCAAGAGCCAGAAATTAGTTCTCATCTCCTGTGTGGACGGCAGGTACCCAATTGCTTTACCATCGCCAACTGCCAAGAAGAAAAATCTCTGATACACAATCTTAAAAAGAATATGTAGTAAAGAACAGAAACTCATAATTAAAGAAGAGGCTGCAAAGAAAATGTTAGTACTTCAGATGAAGTCTGGTAATTTGGACAAATTCAGTGTCAGTTGGATAACCCAGATGTTATGGGCATTTGGGCAATGACTCAGTGTCTCTCTGCCTCTCAGATAAATACACTTTGGGGGAAAAAAAAGAAAAGGCAGTGCTTAAAATGAGTCTCAGAGATGACCTGTTCTTGTCAGGGTGGATGAGTCTAACAAAGGCAAAGAATTGCGAAGGAGAATTTTCATGCGCTTGAGGTAGAGGTGTGTGAACTGTACATTAAGCTGCAGCTTGGATCCCTAGATATTATATCAGTGTACCACTTTGAGTCTTGGCTGCTCTGCTTCTGTTGCAGCTTCCTGTTAGTGCACTACGGAAGCAGCAGATGATGGAAGACTGCATGGAACTTCTGGCTCTTGGATTTGGCCTAGCCCAGTCCCAGCTGCTACAGACATTTGGGAAGTAAACTATGGATAGAAATTCAGTCTGCTCTCTGTTTAACTCTGCATTTCAAATTGAAGTCTTTAAAAGAAGGCTAAAAGAAAAATAATTGCATTAACCATTCTAAGGATAACTGTAAATCAAATTATCAAAATATATTTCATTGTCTTCTATTTTCCAGCACAGATTAGCAGGAAAGATCAAACGTCCTAAGCTCATCCCTGCCAATCCCACACCTTCCATCATGACTGGCTACTAGAGAAGTGTGTGGGGGAGGGGGAGAAAGAAAAAAAAAAGAGAGAGAGAGAGATTGGATGACAGATATAAGTAACTATGACGTACAACCAAGGATTGAAGCAGGAAACTGTAAAGGTCAAATAAATGTAGAAAAATAAAAATTATGCAAAATTTCAAAAATGTTAGGAAAGGCTGCATATTTTAAAAGATCAGGGGCCAGTGTTGTGGCATAACACATTAACCTACTACCTGGGACACTCACCACCCACACGGATGCCAATTCAAATCCCAGTTCCTTAACTTCTGATTTCTACTAGTGCACCTGGGGAAGCAGAGGAAAATAGTCCAAATGTTTGGACCTCTGCCACCTATGTAGAAGACCCGGATGGAGTTCCAGGCTCCTGGCTTCACCCTGGCTCAGTCCCAGAAATTGTTGCAATTTGTAGAGTCAACCAGTAGATAGAAGATTAATCCCTCTCTCTCTCTCTCTGACTTTCCCTACTTCTATCACTCCATCCCTCTTTGTACCTCTGCCTTTCAAATAAACATTTTTTTTAAGAAAGGCAGAATATAATACCCAAAAGTAGATGCCAGGATAATAACATGTGGAAACAATATGGGATCAAATACAGGGAAAGGAGAAGATACGGGAGAAGACGGAAGAATCATTGTCCTAAAATAGTATTTCTTAAAACGTGGTTCCAAGCAAGCATTGCAGAAAAAATTGGCAGGGGTGGGAGTGGGGTATAAATATTTTTTGGCTCTGCTCACTGGATTTAAAGCTTTGGGGATGAGATCTAGTAATCTTGCTAAGGAGCATGCCAGAGTTTGAGAACTGCTTCCCTAGGTTGGTGGACTGGAGTTTCAGCTTGCTTTATTGGGAACAGAGAACTCTAAGTGCAACTCTCAGTCTGTACTGCTACACATTAAATATTAAGTCACTAAAAATCTTTGCATTGTATTTTGATTTCAGGAATCAGTCACAAATCCTTTTATTAAAAATGTCTGTTGCATAAAAGAATGTAGTTCTCACCCTAACCACTAAAAATTGCAATAAGCTTTTTATAGCCCTGATAATAAAAGAGCTATAAAAAGCTATAAAAAGCAAAGCAAGAACTTTAGTAAACTTGCCACTGATTCATTTATACCAACTGATAAAATGTAGAAGCAATCATCAATTTTCATTCTGGCTATTGTAGCATGACTTTAGGCAATTACAACAGTGATTCACAAAATCTTAACACTAATTCAAATACAAACTTTCCTAGTGTGTATTTCATAATAGATAAAATCAAGTTCCATAGTACATCCTCTTCTTTGGGGTAGAAATTCAGAAAACAGAAGGTATTCCATTAAAGGGAATGCAATCTGTGGCGGGTATTTGGCACACAAGTTAGAACATGGTTTGAGACTCTTTCATTTCCATATTGGCAGGTCTGGGTTTGAGGCCCATTTCAGTTTCTACTAATGCAATTGGTGATTGCTTACGTATTTGGATCCCTGCCACCCCACATAGGAGAGCTGGATTGAGCTCTAGCTTCCAGCCCCAGTACCACAGTGCAGGCATTTGGATAAGTAAACCAGTAGTTGGATGAAGAGCTCTTTCTCTGTTTCTGAGCCTTTCAGATAAATGAAAATATCATAATTTCAAAAATTTTAAGCTGGGTCCAGTGCAATATCTTGGTGGCTAAGTTCTCCCCTTGCATGTGCTAGTATCCCATATGGGTGCCAGCTCATGTCCTAGCTGCCTCACTTCCTGTCCAGCTCCCTGCTTGTGGCCTGAGAAAGCAATGGGAGACCGAGAAGAAGCTCCTGGCACCTGGTTTCAGATCAGCATCAGCTTAGCCTGGACATTGCTATCACTTGGAGAGTGAACAAGTGGATGGAACATCTTTCTCTATATATATCCACCTTTACAATAAAAATAAATAAATCTTTTTAAAAATTTTTAACTAAAATAGAATGCAGACTGGTTTAGAAATTTCTTCCCATCTTTGAAATACCCTGAAATAGTAGTATCCTTGATTAAAAACAAACATGATTTTCTTTCATAGGATGCTGTGATCTAAAGATGTCTTCCAAAATTCAAGCAGCACTAAGAATCCAAACGTAAGCACTTAAATCATGCAAGTGTTAATGTTACTGGTTAATACTTTAGGGGGTATACAGTACTATGGGGTGGGCATTTGGTGTAATGGTAAAGACACCTCATGAGATGCCCACACTCCTTATCCAAGTTCCTGGATTCAGGTTTCAGCTCTTCTTTGGGTCCCAGCTTCGTGCTAAGGCACATTCTAGGAAGTAACAAATGATCATCCAAATAACTGGCTTCCTGCCACCCACATGGTAGACCCTGACGTACAAGCTCCTGGCTTTGGCTTGGTGCAGTCCTGGCTGGTGCAGGCATTCTTGGAGTGAACCAGCAGGTGGAAGAGCTCAGTCTCTGTCTTCTGCCTTTTTAATAATTAAATAAAAACTTTACAAAAATCTTTATTGTGATACATTTCTGTTTCAAGGCCCTAAAAGCACCTGATTTTCTCCAAAGTTGTCAGGTTTTCTGTGGAATGATCTCATCACCAGTCCCCCTGGCTCTGCCCAGAACCTGCCAGGAGAGCACATTTTGTAGATGGGTGAAAAAGCCTCCATTGGTCACTCTTTGCTCCATTTTAATACTAATATCTGTGTTCTGGCAGTAGCTTAAACCTTATTAACCCAGCATGCAACTTGCTAGACGGCTGTTTTTGAACTGTGCCTATGTGAACTTGTAGCCACTCCTACAGGTAACAGCAAGAAGTTTCCAAGTTACATATTCGTGGCCCCTACAGTAAATTATACCTGTTTCTCCATCTCATGAAGCCATGGCTTTGGAAGTGATATCCTGTGGTCTCTTTGCTCATTTTAACTATGCAGAAATTAAAATTTTTTATCAGGAAATCTCACTGTAAATAAAATATACCAACAGACTGAAGGAAATATTGATGTTATGTAAGACAGAAGGAAGGTGAATAATCTTAATACATAATACACCTTAAATTAAGGGACAGTAGCTGCAGTGTCTGCTGGTACATTTATGGTATTAAATATTTATATTAGAAAGGAAGAAGAGCTGCAAATCAATAATGTAGCTTTCCAGCTCAGGAATCAGCAGAAGAAAAAATAAAGTCAAAATAAGAAGAATGAAGAAAACAAAGAATAGAAGAGAAATGAATGAAACTGTGAATAGCTAAAAGTTAGTTCTTTGGGAAAAATGCAAGTGAGGAGGTTGATAAATCTCCTAAGAAACTGACAAAAAAAAAAAAAAAAAGGGCAGGGCCCGGCAAGATGGTGCAGTGGTTAAGGTCCTCGCCTTGCATGCCCGGGATCCCATATGGGTGCCAGTTCTAATCCCGGTGGCCCCGCTTCCCATCCACCTCCCTGCCTGTGGCCCGGGAAAGCAGTCGAGGACGGCCCAAAGCTATGGGACCCTGCACCCGTGTGGGAGACCCGGAAGAGGTTCCTGGATCCTGGCTTCAGATCAGCATAGCATCGGCCATTGCTGTCACTTAGGGAGTGAATCATCGGAAGGAAGATCTTCCTCTCTGTCTCTCCTCCTCTCTGTATATCCGCCTTTCCAATAAAAATTTAAAAAAAAAAAAAGGGCAAGGAGCATAAGTATTAAATTCAGGAATGTAAAACCATGTAATACTAAAAGAATACTGGAAGAATACCAGAAATACTCTGTACACATAAATATCTGTACACAGTTAATCTCCTTTATGCACATAAGATGAAAAAAAAAAACCTTGAAAACCACATTCTACCAAAATTTATTTCAGTTAAAACAGATAACCTGAGCACTCCAATTTGAGAAATTAGATTCATAGTTTAAAACTCTGATAAATATTCGGGCCACAGTTGTTTCACCAGAGAATTCTACCAAAAGAAATAACAGAGCTACTAACTTTTAGAAACACATAAATCCTCCACAAAATGTTAGCTGTAAGACCCAGCAAAGAATAGGATGACAAAATGAAGTTTATTCAAGGAATGTAAGGCTCGACAATGTTCATTATTCAATAATTGTGTTTCATAATTGCTAGAAGAAACAACACATGATCATTATCAAACATTTGACAAAATTCCACATATATCATTTAAAAATTTCTCAACAAACTGGACAGGAACTTCTTCAACCTTGAAAAGGGCTTCTACACAAAACATATGGCTTACATACAACGCGGATTGCCTCAACTCAAATCATATATTACAATTTGCCATGTGTAAGATATTCATAGTTTATAAACTTTATAAAAACTTCTTTTTAATATGTAACATGGATCACACATTTAATATGCAATTCAAGAAAAAGTCTTCCAGTTTTTCTGCTACCTAAAAGGTTGAACCATTGTCTTCCAGCGGTGGTTAAAAATGTGCCAACTTGCAAAGCAGTGTCCCTTCTATCTTTTTGCTAGTTATAAATAAGGCAGAGGATTCTCATTTGAATGAAATGACTTTCATTATAATTATAGTAAAGAAAAGTAGTCATGAAAAATATCATTATATTTTCCTCATTTATGTCACATTTCACGTAATTTTATAATTTGTATGCTGAAAAGATAATATAATTATCTTACTTGCTTATGAAACATAGCACATTCAGTTCCAAAAACCTATTTTAGATACTGCTATTACCTTTATGAAAGGCATGTCAATGAAAAAGCTCAGATTCATTTTAATCAGCAAATTCTATATTCTACTTGTATAGAGTTTGGGAAATGGAAGCTCATTTTATCTCAGCAGCTTCAGTAATGTAAGTACATATTTGCTTTTGCCCAAATAAAATATTAATATCATTTATAACCACTAGACTAAAATTGGGATATACAGTTTTTCAAACAAATGGCTAGAAAGCATGTGATCTTATAAATCATATCATTAAGAAACTTAAGCACTTATTTTTATTTTCTTTTAATATGGAAGCTTGACAAGTAAAAAAAATTTTAGTTTCACCTCTTCAAACACCTTTTTCTGATTAAATTCTTCAGTGACTCATACATCATACAGTAGCATCATTTTCTTCAAGAAGGTTCTTGATTTTCTTTTTCATTTCTTCAGCAACACATTAGTCATTCAGTAGCATGTTATTTAACTTCATGGCATTTTTAATTTCTTCTTTTCTTCCTGTTGTTGATTTTGTTCTGTGGCTTTTCATTTAAAGGGATGTACAATAACTGTGTAATGAAGACTATCATTTCCAATAGCATGTTATTTAATTTCATAGTATTTTTAATTTATTTTTATCTTCCAGTTGTTGATTTTGTCTTGTGGTTTTTCATTTAGGGGATGTACAGTAGTAACTATATAATGGAGACTGTCATATCCAGATGTGAGTATGCATCTCTACTTCCAGACAAAGATGGACTCCCAGTGACACTGTTAACTATATCTTGACAGTAGGATGCTGGACTCTGCCATTGTCCATGCCCGCAATGATAGACATATGACTGTTTATGAAGAACTATACTATAGTAATAATATAAGGGAACTCAGTGAGTGATGAGGAGAACTTGGGGAGGGAGAAAGGGAAATCCCAGAGCCTATGGAACTGTATCATAAAATGATAATAATAATAATAATTTTTAAAGGAAGAAGAAATAAGACAAGTAAAAATTATAAGACTAACATGAAGGAATATTATAAGTTGAATTGTATTTGGCCTAAAGTTGCCTATGTTAAAGCTCTAATCCTCTGTATTTTAGAATGTGCCTGCCTAAAAAGGGCCTTTTAGGGGATAATTAGGATAAAAGAAGGTCATAAAGGTAGGCCCTAATCCAATTTGATGTCCTCATAAGAAGAGGTAGAAGAGATAGACCTGCACATACACACAGAGGAAGAGACTATGTGAAGACACAGGAGAAAGGTGGCCATGTGCAAGCCAAGGAGAGTCTGCCGAAGCAACCAACCAGTTCCGCAGGCTTCTTTTTTTTTAAAGATTTATTTTTATTATTTTTTTATTGGAAAGGCAGATATACAGAGAGGAGAGACAGAGAGGAAGATCTTCCGTCCAATGATTCACTCCCCAAGTGAGCGCAATGGCTGATACTATGCCGATCCGAAGCCAGGAGCCTCTTCCGGGTTTCCCACACGGGTGCAGGTTCCCAAAGCTTTGGGCCGTCCTCAACTGCCTTCCCGGGCCACAGGCAGGGAGCTGGAAGGGAAGAGGGGCCACCGGGATTAGAACCGGCACCCATATGGGATCCCGGGCGTGCAAGGCGAGGACTTAACCACTTGCGCCACCGCGCCAGGCCCTTGATGTTAGACTCTGGGATAGTAAAAATCAAACTTTGGCTGTTGAAGTCAACCAGTCACTGTGTGTCATTTTGTATGGAATTAATGCATAATAAAGTCTATGAGTATGCTAGACACCATGAGCAAATTCGAGGGTTTTTTTTTTAAAGATTTATTTTTATTTTTATTTTTATTGGAAAGACAGATTTACGGAAAGAAGGAGAGACAGAAAGATCTTCTATCCATTGGTTCACTCCCAAAATGGTCACATTGGCTGGAATTGAGCCAATCCAAAGCCAGAAGCCAGGAGCTTCTTCCAGTTCTCTCATGGGGGTGGAGGGTCTCAAGGTTTGGGGCCATCCTCTACAGCTTTCTCAGGCCATAAGCAGGGAGCTGATTGGGAAGTGGAGCAGCAAGGACAGGAATTGGTACCCATATGCCTTCAGCCATCACACCAGGTCCCATTAAAGGTTTTTAAGTAACAGTTGTCTGAGTCAAATTTAAATGCCTTGCTCCACTTCCCCACCCATCCAGCTCCCTGCTTGTGGCATGGGAAAAAAGTAAAAGATGACCCAAAGCCTTGGGACCCTACACTGACATGGGAAATCCGGAAGAAGTTTTTGGTTCCAGGCTTCTAATCGGGTCTGTTCCAGCTGTTGCGACCATTTAGGGAGGGAACAAGCAGATGGAAGATCTTTCTTTTTTCTCTTCTTTTCTTTGTGAATCTGCCTTTCCAATAAAGATGAATGAAATCTTAAAAAGCTCATGACACTAAAAGATAAGTCTAGGGACGAGTGTTTGGCCCAGCAGTGAGGTGCTGCTTAGGATGATGGCATCTTGTTTCAGAGTGTCTGGGTTTGAATTCTGAGTTTGATTCCTGACTCCAGCTTCCTGCTAGTGCACACCTGGGAGGCAGCAGGTGCTGGGTCGAGTAATTGGGTCTCTGATATCCACATTGAGTTCCTGACTTCTAGCTTCACCCCTCTGCCCAGGCTGTTTTAGATATTTGGAGAGTTATTTATCTCTGTCGCTGTGCCTCTGCCTATCAAACAAACAAAAAACCAAAGTGTAAGGACAAAGATAATTGGAGCCCGTATTCTGGCATGGTGAGTCAAGGCACCGTGTGCAATGCCAGTATCCCCTTTGCATGCTACTTCCGGTCCCAGCTGCTCCACTTCTGATCCAGTGGATATAAGATCTCTGTCTCTCCTTCTCTATGTATAACTCTTCCTTTAAATATAAAAATAAAATTTTAAGAGAATAAAATTATCTCAGTTAAGTTTAGATTTCTCAGACTTAACTGAATTAAAGACTACCACTCTTACATTGAAGACAACAGATCTTGCGTTGTCTGATAAACTGAAGGATGTATTTATGTGTATGTGTACATATACATTAGCATCCATACATACACACACATGTATAAACACACAATCATGTGTCGCTTAACAAATAGGATACATTTTGAAAAACAAACTGTGAGGCAGTTTCATCACTGTGCAAACATAGAATGCACTTAAACCTAGATGACATAGCCAACTTACACTGTTAGGCTATATGGTTTATAACATATTTCTCCTAGGTTAACATTGGAAGGAATGGGGCCCAGCATGATGGCTCAGTGGCTAAATCCTCCCCTTTCAAGCGCCAGGATCCCACATGGGTGCCAGTTCCTGTCCTGGCTGCTCCCCTTCCTATCCAGCTCACTGCTAGTGAAGACACTAGAGGATGCCCAAAGCCTTGACACTGGGAAAAGATCCTGATTCCTGGCTCCTGGCTCCAGGATTTGGATCATATCAGCTTCAGCCATTGTGACCATTTAGGGAGTAACCAGGAGATGGAAGGTCTTTCTGTCTCTCCTCTCTGTGTTTTATTTGAAACACAGATATACAGAGAGGAGGAGAGACAGAGAGGAAGATCTTCCATCCAATGATTCATTCCCCAAGTGGCCACAATGGCTGGAGCTGTGCCAATCCAAAGCCAGGAGCCAGGAGCCTCTACAAGGTCTCCCATGCGGGGCAGGGTCCCAAGGTTTTGAGACAGCTTCAACTGCTTTCCCAGGCCACAAGCAGGGAGCTGGGTGGAAAGCAGGGCAATTAGGATGTGAACTGGCCCCTATATGGGATTCGGGTACCTGCAAGGTGAGGACTTTAACCACTAGGCTACCATGCTGGGCTCCCCCCTGAAAAAATAAATATTTTTAAAAAGATGAAAATGAAAATTTTTTTTTCCAGTTCAACTGAAGTATCAGGAAATATCAAAGCAAAAGTAGCAAAATTTGTGCTACACTTAAGTGAGAATGTCACAATGAACGCCAAACAGGTGCTCAATTCTAATGGAATACCAACTGAAAGTTAAGAATTTGAGGCCCCGGAACTGATAACATGACTGAGTGCAAGACGGAGTCTAAGCACCTTTGGAGCCATCATGCAATTTGTGGTATGCAAGATTTTATTGCTCTTAAAGAACAGGAATGACTTGCATTTACGATTCTTCTGAAGAATAATTACATAGGATTTCTTTGCAATCAGCGACTTACAAACTAACAAAATTGCTTTTTCCACTTAAAGAAAAAAAGGTCTGGGCTTTTAGTTAAAAGAAGAAATGTTTTAATAAATGAGAGATTTGTCTGCACTTTGTGGTTTGGTACAAATTGTATAATCCATCCCAATCCACTCAGCTGCATTACTCATCCCTACGCTGAATAATTGAAAGTTAGCCTTACATTTAGGCACTTCCTGCATTGTTTTCTCATACATCCTTAATATTGCATTGCTATTAAATTGATAATGTACCCCGTTATATTAGAAATAAATAATTAATTGACAGTGCTGGACTCTGGGAACATGAGCTTGCGCTTCTGCCTACACACTGAGTTCACTATGATGATTTGGGCAAGTGCTTTACTCCTCCTGTGCTGCGCATTAAATAATCATTTGGGGAAAGCTGCTTCTAGAAATGAACAAATTAATTATTATCAGGGAAAAAAACAGGCCAATTTGCAGGTATGCTTATAATGCTTGCTAAGAAATACTTCTCAGATTGTGATTAACATTAAGCAGATTGACTGCATGCCTTCATTCATTCAGTTGTCAGTCCACAAAAATTTAATGAACATCTACTATAAGATATTATCTATCAAGTTGTATCAAGTGCCATCATATATATTGTCTGTTATGTTCCCTGGAAGCAGAACCTGAGATGATAATTCTTGTTTAAAAGATTAGAATGCGTGCGCTCAGGAAGAGTAGGGGAGGGAGGCAGGACAGTAAGGGGAAAGTGGCTTGTTGAGAAGGGCGTCCCGTCAGGACACTCCCTTCAGTTAGTCCTAGGAGCAACTGGTTCACTGGAGAAGTGGCAGATTTCTGTGCTCTAGGACAGACAATAGGTCCGGGTGGTGTTGCTCCGGTGTTTTATTCAGGAAAAGAGAGCAATTCTCCCAAATGGGGACATCTGTGAGTAGTTAGCAGCAAACGTTTATAACAGCCAGGGGGTGGGCAAACCAGCCAGGTCAGTTGGCAAGGGTACGAACAGCATCCACTACACAATTGAGTTATACACAGACATGATTGACTAAAATTTTAGATGTAGAAAGTACCTTAGAAACCACTTAAGAAATTAGCACTCATTTTCCACATCTGCAAAATGGAGTGAGAGGCTGGCATTGTGGCATAGTGGGTAAAGCCACTGCTTGTGATACCAGCATCCCATGTGGACTCTGATTCTTGTCCCAGCTGCTTTTGATCTAGTTCTCGGCCAATGTCCTGGGGGAATCAGGATGGAAGAAACATCTGAAAATTGTCAAAGTGTTTGAGCCCTTTCTGCCTTCCCCAGTGGGAGACTCATATGAAGCTAATGGCTCCTAGCCTCAGCCTGACCCAGCCCTGGCCCAGCTTTGGCCATTGCAGCCACTAGGAAGTGAACTAGTGGATGCAAGATTTTTCTCTGTCATTTTGAATTTCAAATAAATAGATGAATCTTTAAAAAAGAAAAAAAAAGAAAAAGGAAGGAAGGGAGGAAAACAAGGAGAAAGGAAGCAAGCTAGAAAGGAAAGGAGAGAGGGAGGGTAGACACAAAGGAGGGAGGGAGGAAGGAAGGGGGAAGGAAGGGGGAGAGGAATGGAGGAAGAGAAAGAGGGAAGGAGGAAGGGAGGGGAGAAGGGAGGAAGGGACGGAAAAAGGAAGGAGAGAACTTTTATTACATATAAATTCATAACTCCACAAAGTTCTTTTTTGATTGCATATATTTAGAAGAAATAGTATTTCTCTCTTTTTCAAAGAACTAGAGGATAGAATTAAATGCTTAAGTACAGGTAACTGTGCAACTTGTTGTAATTAGTTTAAAAAAGGTATTCAACATGAAAATCTTGGTGAGAATGCAATAAATAAATAAATAAGCAAGCCCTGAAATGGACAAATGAATAAAGAACGAGGGATTGATTTCTTCCTATCTCAAGTGACAAGGCACAAAAACCCCAGGCTGGAATAATGCTTAGATATGAGAAGGCTGAAAGGGATGTCTCAGCACCATTTTTTTAAGGCACTAAGTATTTTAACCATATTTTATGAGGAAGAATCTTAAAATAAAGTGAGAATTGGGACTCTATTTAAGTCTTTGGAGCTGACTTTTAGAACCAGGAATTTTCCTTTTTTTTTTTTTTCCTTAAAATGTTCTGACTTTAATGGTGTATTGATGCTGTCACTCTACCAAATGGTAAAAATGTGAGGCTCAATTTCTATTTATAGTAGGAATACTTAAGCTTCAGTCCTAAGATGAACAAAGGGTACATGGAGAGAATTCAGAGAAGCCTTTTACTTGATTAGGTTGAAGGGGGGAGGGATCTGTGTTTTCAGTAACATTTAAGATTTAGAAAGCACTTCACATGCAAATATTGCCCAAAATGTTAGTTCCTATGATCCTGTCACCAACGGAATTCACAAATACATTCATATCACAGAGAACTTGTTGCAGATATCTCAAGACATCATTTGTGTTCATCACTCCCTCAAAACTACTCTGGCATGCTATCTCATCCTTCCTGTCCACAGATGCTCTCACACTGGAACTGGCCCAATAGAATACAATTCTGGGTTTCCAAATGGTGGAGTTGTATAACCTCATAATATAAATTTAACTAAAATAGATTTGCAGAATTTTAGTGTTTGCAGTGTATTGAATGTATGTTCCCCAAATACATACATTTATTTCTTTTAAAAATTTATTTATTTAGGGCCTGGTGGTGTGACATAGCGGCTAAAGTGATCACCTTGAACATGCCAGGATCCCATATGGATGCTGGTTCTAATCATGGCAGTTCTACTTCCCATCCAGTTCCCTGCTTGTGGCCTGGGAAAGCAGTCGAGGACGGCCCAAAGCCTTGGGACCCTGCACCCATGTGGGAGACCTGGAGGAGGTTCCTTGCTCCTGGCTTCAGATCGGCACAGCACTGGCCATTGCGGTCACTTGGGGAGTGAATCATTGAATGGAAGATCTTCCTTGCTGTCTCTCCTCCTTTCTGTATATCTTAGTTTGTAATAAAAATAAATAAATCTTTTAAAAATCTTTTAAAAAAGATTTATTTATTTAGTATCATGATAGACTTGTGAAAATTCACAGAAGACACCCATTGTTAGACTGGAGGGAAAAACAGAGGGAGGGGGAGGGAATATGGAGAGGGGGATGGGAGACCCCAGTGCCAACTGAACTGTACCAACTGTACCAACTGTATCAACTAATAAAAAAATTTTTAGAGATTTGTTTATTTATATGAAAAGGCAAATCTACAGAAATAGAGAAGGAGAGTCAGAAAGAAAACACTTCAATCACAGGTTTTCCCTCCAGGTGGCAGCAGCCCAGGCTGGACCACACCAAAGCCAGGTCTCCCACATGGGCAGCAGGAGCCCAGGAACTCGGCCATCTTGTGCTTTTCAAAGTGTGTTAGCAGGGAGATGCACTGGAACTTGAAGCAATGTCCACAGCATGTGGGGGCTCCAGGCCTCCGATTCATATTTAAATCCTAACGCCCAATGTGATGGTATTAGGAGGAATCTGGGGCTGGGATTAGGTAATGTAGCTGCAGCTTCACAATGGGATTGTCTTTGTAAGCAGACAAGAGCTTGCATTGTCTTTCTCTGCCAGATAAAATTACAGCAAGTTGGTGATATGTAACCTAAAAGGCCTGTTACAAGAAGGTAACACTGCTGGCACTCTGATGGTGGACTTCCAGCTTCCAGAACTGTGAAAAACACAGATCTACTGTTAAAGTAGCTTTCTATCACAGGCCAAACTAAGTAGAACTGGTGTTAGGATTATCATCCCTTGTAACCAAAAAATAGAAATTAAAAATTAAAACTGGAAGTCTTACATGATGCACATTACCCTAAGAAGAAAGGTTTTATTCGCAGTAAATAACAACTTTCAAAAAAAAAAAAATGTCCATACTGACAAATCTAGTAAAGCTAAAATTTGGCTTAAGCTTGTCAGTAGTTAGAATCTATTGTTATTTTTTTTTTTAAAAAATGATTTTTATTGGAAAATCAGATATACATAGAGGAGGAGAGACAGAGAGGAATATCTTCTGTCCACTGATTCATTCCCCAAGTGGCTGCAACGACTGGAGCTGAGCCTATCTGAAGCCAGGAGCCAGGAGACTCTTCCGGTTCACACACATGGGTATAGGGTCCCAAGGCTTTGGGCCGTCCTTAATTGCTTGCCAAGGCCACAAACTGGGAGCTGAACGGGAAGCAGGGCAGCTGGGATTAGAACCCACACCCTGTGCTCACTTCAGTAACACATACACTAGAACCGGCACCCATATGGGATCCTTGTGCATGCAAGGTGAGGACTTTTGTCTCTAGGCTACCGTGCTAGGCCTGAATCTATTGTTACTTAACACATTTTTTAAAGCTGCTAAATTATATAGTAAGCCTAATATTTTACTATAATTAATTTTATTTCTAATTATATACATTTCATATATTCTAATCATATTTCCTCTGGTTTTTGAAGACATCCATAATGGGAAGAAAGTTAAGAAAGTCTTATTTAGAGGAAAATTATTTGCTATTTATGTAAATCATGACATTCACTAGTGTTTGCTTTTGTGATGTCACTCATCATTTCAGTTTAGTCTTTTTTCTAACATCCTGTACAAGGTACATCTTTATATATATATATTTTTAGGTACATCTTATAAAATTTATTGGCCAATGATCTCTGTTAAGTTTGTCAAGTGATAAACCAGCACTGTAGGTCAACTTTAGGACATTTTCATCCCCAAATAAGATCCTTCATTTGTGATCATTAGTTAGGCATACTAAAACTGCATGCTCCCTCTTCATAGAACTTATTTTAATATTTTTTAGATTGTAGGATTATCCTGTAATAAAAGTTTTATAATAAATGGAACAACATTTTAGAAGGAAATTTAAAGAAATGCTAATTCTAATTGATTCAGACAAGAGTGTTCAGTGGATAATAAAATATTGAGTAAAAGGTGGAGGAGTGATAAGACAGTTACATCATCCCAGAGTATTCTTCCATAAGGCATGTACTGATTATAAAAATGAAGTGATTAGGTTACAGAGGAGCCTCAAGGTGGACATCACTGTAGTCAGATGATAAAGGTTAACATCACCAACAATAGAACAGTGCAGCAGCATGTGCCTCCTAGTGTGACACACTGAGAACACAGAATTGTTACTGGGATATTTCTGCCACAAGTACTTCACTTAATCAATTGAGAGAAAACACCAGACAAAACCCACTTGGAGGGATGTGCTATCAAAAGTCGGATACTTAATAAAAGTCAGTCTTGTGAAGTACTAAGGGAGCTTGAGGACTTCTGTAATAAAAGGAAGTAACGGAAGATGACAACTGAATGTGATGCATGATCCTACATTTCATCTCCCATTATTGCAACAATTGATGAAATATGGCTTCAGGCTCTATACTAAATAAATAGTTTTGAATCAGTGTTAATGTCTTAATATTGCTAATTTTTCTAACCCTATATAACAAATGCCATTTTTATAGAATACACACTGGGGAGTATAGCAGAAGAACGGTGTAACTACAAACCACTCTTAAATGGCTCAGAAAGTGTATGTGGCAGGACGTGGAGGGGAAAGGGTAGAAAGAGGAAGAGAGAATGGGAGAGGAAGAAAGAAAGAAAGATGTAAGTATAATTGCAGCATTTATTCTGGAAATCTTTGCTTAAGTACAAAATTATGTTAAAGGAAAAGAGGAGTATTTAGTTTTAGGTGTGCTCACTGTCATACTGCATATTGAAAGTTCTGACACCTCAAATTACATCTATTACGTTATTTTCTCTGTAGATTTTTTGGGGGATGGAGGAAGGCTCTACCTTATTTACTTCTTTTGTATTTGTGCTTTCCTCTTAGATTTGTTCTTTCTCTAGGGCAGATGATGCTGAGTTTCAAGCATATGGCCATTTCATGTCCTACCAATCACCTACCCAAAGTTTCCAAAAAAGACCAGTCATTATGAGAAGCTAAAATAAGGTATGGAAATGTGCAGAATAATGAGTCATGTATTTTGGGAGTCAGCAGCTTCGGCAGGCTGCTGATTCAACTCATGACCTTGGGAAAAAACCACATCTTTGTTTTTGTTTCCTGTTCTCATAATCTTTCACCCAGAGCTTATATTATCGGGTGTTGAAAGGATTAATTTATGATCATTTTGCATCTCCACAATTTTGGTATTAAGGAAGTTACCATACATAAATATCCCTATAAATAGCATTCTTATGAAAATTCACTTCTTGATATTTTGGTGGTTGTTCTAGAACTGTAAGTACATTTTATGAAACTTAAAATATTACCAGCTGTATAACTTTCTCCTTGATGAAATTGCATTATTAAAAGCAATAAAAAAAACCTTGCAAGATTCACTGTATCAGCCATATTTTTCCATTTTGGCTTAAAGAGGCCTGAAGTTGTTAACATGGGTTAATGTATTTTCATTTTCATTCTTTCCTTTTCTCCCTTCTTTCCCTTCTCTTCTTTTCTTACTTCCATCCTTCCCTTTCACTTTCCTTCCTTCCTTCTTTATTTTTGCTTAAGTTGATTTAGGAAACGAAGTCATTTGGTACATATGGCAGAGATTCATTTCCTTCTTATCCATAACAACATCATTTCAATTTTATTCATGGTGATAATTATGTAAATTTATAAACTCAACTTCAAAGCTTGTTCTGTTACACAAAGGACAATGAAAGAAGTACTAGTCATGAGATAGAGGCACAGCTATTTTAAATTGTAATTGTACCAAACATATTTAGATTGACATATCTTTTTATTTTTTTGGCATCTATTTTTATTTATTTGAAAGGCAGAGGCACACATACACACCAACCATCTCTGGTATGCTTCAAAATGTCCGTAACAACCTAGGGATGCCAGGTTAAAGCTGAGAGCCAGAATCCCATTAGTGTCTGCCAAGTGAGTGGCAGAGAATCAGCCACTTGAACTATCATCTGCTGCCTCCCAAGATGCATTAGCAGGATACTGGAGTGTAAGAATAGCCAAGACTCGAACCAGGCACTGCAATTCAGCATGTGGCAGTCTCACGCAGCAACTAACCCAGCAGCCCCAGAATCCCACCCATATTCAGGTGGCATTGGAAAGCTGCTATTAGTATGAATTTTGGGTGAGACCATTTGCTCTCTGCCCACATGCTTATTCCTGCCTAGAATGCATAAGTTCAAATTCCAGGGGCTGTCTTGTAGATGGAGGCCTTGCTTTCAAAAAGACATGGCAGAAGGACTTGATTCCTGCAATCTTTGTTGTACTCTATAGCAATTTGTACCATCTATTTCTGAACTTTTAATGCAAAAGAATAAATTCTTAGTTTTTATGTCATTTTGCCTAGCTCTATTGCTAAAAACTAACAAAATTCCTAGCTGATTTTAAGTATGTCCCTTCAATTGAACAACCCTTGCACTACATGGACTTGCTTGATTTATTTTGCGTGGATTTAATATAAGAAGCAAGACAAAATATTTTTGCTAAAACTATAGGTATATCACTTCATTTTTGTTTCGTTTATGAGATTTAGATAAAAGGAAATCAATGTTAACCACTACTACCCTAACTTCCTTTCTCATTTTTTTTTATCTAAATAAGAAATAATGTTTGAAGTGGTTCAAATATGGCAGCTAAGAATCATAAGACCTACATTCCTTCCTTCCTTCCTTCCTTTCTTTCTTTCTTTCTTTCTTTCTTTCTTTCTTTCTTTCTTTCTTTCTTCCTTTCTTCCTTTCTTCCTTTCTTCCTTTCTTCCTTTCTTCCTTTCTTCCTTTCTTCCTTTCTTTCTTTCACATATATATATTTGTTTGAATGTTACAGTTACAAGAAGACAGAAAGAGAGATCACAGTGCCCTCAACAGCCTGGACTGGGCCAGGCAAAAGCCAGGAGCCAGAAACTTCTCCCAGGTCTTCCATATAGGAATCAGGGGTCTAAGCACTTGGACCGTCTTCTGTTGCTCTTCCCAAGTCATTATGATGAAACTGGGTTGAAATGGGATAGCTAGGACATGAACCAGTGCCCATATGGGATGCCAGCATTGAAAGCAGTGGATTCACTTGCCACAGTGCTGGCCCACTACAAAACCTTTTTAAATTAAGCTTGACAATATTCCTAATATGTTGCCTTCTCTTTGTTCTTACTGTCATGGTATTGTATCAGACCACAGTCATTTCAGTGTGCTGCTTGAGGCATCTTGTGTCCAATCTTTATTCTCTAGGCTCTTTTCTTCACTGACATCAGAAAAAACATTCTATGTAATTCAAGAATAAAAATCTTGCTTAGCGTGCCAGAGCTACGACATAGTAGCCATCCTATAGTCGCACAGTTTTGTGCCCAGCTCCCTGCTTATGGCTGTGGAAAGCAGTAAAGGATGGTCTGAAGCCTTGGGAGAACCAGAGGAAGTTCTGGCTTCAGATTGGCTCAGCTTTAATCAATTAGTCATCTGGGGAATGAGTCAGCAGATGAAAAATATCTTTCTCTGTCTCTCCTTCTCTCTATAACTTTGCCTTTGAAATACAAATAAAATAAAAATAAATAAATAAAATATATATACACAAATAAAATAAATATATTCCTTACTTAGGAAAAAAACTACCTAAGTAAACAGAGAGTAACCAAGATGTGTCAGAAGCTGGAAAGAAGTTAACATTTGAAGGGGATGGCAATATAGAAGGAACAGCACAAGATAAAAATGAACTATTAAGCCATTGTGAGACATGGAAGAACATTATCTGCATATTACTAATTGAGGAATGCAATGTGAATATGTTATATATTGTATAATTTCAACTGTATGACATTATGGAAAATACAAACTTATGGAGAAAGGAAAAAGATCAATAGTTATTATGAGTTGGAAGGAGAAAGAGATGAATTGACAGGGCACAGAGGATTTTTAGGGGAGTGAAGCATCCTGTGCTACCATAATGGGGATAAATGTTGTTACACATTTGTTCAAACCTATGGAATGGACAACAACAAGTGAATTCTAATGAATGTTATAAACTTTGGGTATAATGATGTATCAACATAGCCTCATCGATTTCAACAAATGTATTACCATGGAAGGACTGCTACAGTGGGGACTGTTGTTCATGCATCATATGAGGACATATGTGTATACTGTTTACTTCCTGCTCACTTTTTCTGTAAACCTGAAACTGTGAAAAATAACATTCAGTTAAAAAAAAATCTATAGTCTTACAAGAAATATAGTAGAAACCAAAGTCAATACAGTGTGATGTTTACAATATGTGGTAAACATATTTATCACCTATTTCCTATTCTTAAGGTAAAAGACCATCAATGATGATGAACTCTGTGATGACACAGATACTGGAATAGATGAAGACTTTTCTTTAAAGATTTACTTTTGTTTATTTGAAAGGTGGAGTTGTTGAGAAAGGGAGAGACATAGAAATGTTCCATCTATTGGCTTACTCCCCAAATGGGCATTATGGCCAGAACAAGGCCAGGTCCAACTCAGGAGCCAGGAGCTTTTTCTGGGTCTCCCATGTGGGTGCAGGCACCCAGGGATTTGGGCTGTCCTTCACTGCTTTCCACAGCAATAATCAGGGCACTGGATTGAAAGTGGAGCAGCCGGAACACAAAACAGCACCCATATGCGACCCCTGCTTCCATGATGAGGATTTAGCCATTGAGCCATCATGCCGGGCCGCTGATTTCCAATATTGTTAAAGCCATTGTCAGTGAGCTGGATCAGAGGTGGAGCAACCAAGACAGGAACAGGCCCCATATAAGATGCAGCATCATAGGCACCAGCTTTTGCCACCATTCTAACACAAGTCCTAAACAGATTTTGAAACAGTGTTATTCTTTGCTCAAGGACATAAAATATGTGCACAGTGATTGAATAAGAAATGTCAGCTATGAAATAGAAACTGTGAAGCAAAGACATGACAATTCTAGAAGTAAAATATTACCTAAAATCTTAACAACAAGAAGAAATCATTTTGTGGGCTTAATGGTAGTTTTGGGTTAACAGAAGGTTCACTGAACTTGAAGATTTCAACACCAAAATAATCCACTCTAAGATGTTGAAAAAAAAAAAGGTTGAGATAAAAGTGAATAAAACTTCAGTGTTCTGTGAGACAATTAAGGGCTAACACACATGTTTATAGAGTTAAGAATGGTGCTGAAACAGTTCCTGCTATGACAGGAGGTGGACTGAGTAGGGTTGGCTCATGGACCCACTGGTAAGCGTGAAACCTGGCATTGGGAGAGGTTCTGATGGAGGAGCCTGGGCAACTCCTCTGGCAGGACACAGACCCAGCAGGTAAATGCAAGAAACACGATAGGAAACAGCCTAGAAAAGGCCATGGAAAGCTACCCACTGGCATACAATTGGCAGACGTGGGGGCAAGACCAGGCTGAATCTGTCCACATCATCCACTGGCAAATCCAGGCACCAGTATGGGTCGACCCAGGTTCGGTCGCAACAAAGACTAGTGCACATTATGGAATGCCGAGGTGAGGCTGCCTGTACCGGAAGGGACCGCAGCGCCCAACCAGCCTGAGAACAAGAAAGGAAGTGGGCAGAGCTGGCAGGGGAATAAGGGAGGGTTCCTTTGCAGGACAGCTACTTCCGCAGGAGAGCATGGGCTGGGATGGGGGCAGACCAGACTAGGCAAAGCTATCACACCTGTGCGCCTCATGGGACTAGATCAGGGAAAAGCCGGGCTGGGCGGATTATTCCTACTGGTGCAAACAAAATTAAAGTGGGCGAGGGTTGTTTGGGCTTAGACGCAGCATCAACTGGAATCTGGGAGTGGGAGAGGCCTGGGAGGGAAATAGTGGGCTCATCCCTCTTGGGTTACCACTTCCACAGAAGGACATAAAACTAAGATAGTGGCTGGGGTGGAATGGGGTGTGGGACAGACTGGATTACTGCTACACTTACTGGCAAACCAGGGTAGGGGGTGGGCCTGGTGGGGGTTATTGTGGGTCGCGCCAACCTAGGCTGCAGCTCCCGCTGGTTTATGTGAGGGCCAAGTATGTGCTGGGCAGAACCAGGCTGGGCTGCAACACCCATTGGTTCCAATGGAAGTCGGGAGTGAAAACAGAACCAACCCAGCAATTGCAACCACCAGCTGATTGGAGAGATGGACGGTGCCAGGCCCTGTACTTGTTAGCACATACAAGAAGTTTCTTTGGAGATCTTCTAATCTAAATGCTGGACTCAGAACCCTAACGAAGAAAAGAGACAAGACAGAACAGGTCAACCAACCATCTCAGCTATGATGGACTATGTCAATCAGTGGATTTTTCAAAGATCTCTTAGTGCTTGGAGTGGCAAGATTGACAGCGATTCATAACTGTGGCAATATCAAAACCACTTGAGCAAGAACCTCAGAGCATGCCCTACATGCGGGACCTGGGGAGGGTGGGAAATTGGGTGGGCTTCTCCCTTAAATACCCCCCTTTAAATATGAAGCTAACAATATGGAAAACATACTAGTATTACCACTTTCCTGTAGCCCTTGAACCTTCTTAATCTAATTAACTATGTAAAGAATGTCAAAATAAAATTAAAAAAAAAGAATGGTGCTGAAAAATTAACAGTTTGTTGAAAAATATAAATTTGCAGAATTAAAACCACAATCTTAAAATAGTTTTCTCAATTAATTCTGAAAAGAAAAATTCCTAGCATAGACATGAATTTAAAAAAGAAGTGATTCAAGCATTTTACTCAAAAGATAGATAATTTTAAAATAAAGAAAAACAGGATAGGTTTTAACAAGGAAAAATATTGGTGAGCTTGGAAATAGTTATATAGCTAGTAATTTGAAGTCAAATGGTCTAGCAAATATGTTCAGAAAAAATAAATACAAAACATGCAAAAGAAAAATAAAAGGGGAAAATAAACAAGAAATGGGGAAATGGAAAAGAATCATGACACTGGTTACAAAAACGTTGCTCCTTCCCACACTATCATCAAATTAGAAAACCTGAACATAAAATACAGTTTCCCAGGAAAGTTTTGTAAGAAAGCTGACCTTTGAAGACAAAAAATGTAATGGGATTAATTACTGTAGAAGTAGAGGAAGTCATTAAAGACCTAACTGACTTTAAAAAGCTCTCAGAGACCTCGAGGGGAATTAAACTAAACCTTTTAAGACTATTATTCCACTGCTATCTGAAATGTTCCAGAGCTGGAAGGAAGGAAAATCCCTAAGCTGATTCTAAATAGTTCATATTGATGTCAATAACTAAAAAGAGTGCATGGGGAACTACATACAGGTCTATTTAAGAATGGGTTCAACTCTCAAGCAATAACAATTAGAATCCACCATCAAAATGTGAACTTAACCACGACCATTTGGGATTTATCCGAATAATGCAAAAAAGGTTCAATATTAGATTCTACAACTGCAAATAATGTAAATAATACACAGGCAATGAAGAACCATTTGATCCTAGATCATATAAGGACTTTTCGTTGCTGCTAAATTGGCTTTTAAAAAGTTCAATCGAATTCTTGAGAAGAAATATTCAGTGAGGGGTGGGAGTTTGGAGGGGGAATCCCAGTCTATACAGAATTGTGCCACATAATTAAAAAATTCAAAATAAAAAACAATAAAAAAGAAATATTCAGTGAAATAAGTGTCTTTTTCTACAAACAATATACCATGTAGTTTTATAAATCAAATCTTTCATAGCAACAAAAAAAGATAAAAGGAATATGTAACGTGTGCATGTAGAAAATTGAAAATCTGCCTCTGGGAAATAAAAGGGAGATTTAGAAAAAACAAGAATAAATATTGTGTATATTTTGGGCAATGCTTATTCAGAATTTCAATTCAAAACAAAAAAAAATCCAGTTTAATTTTTTTGGTGCACAATTCCATCCCAAAACTAATATGAAAACATAAGCAATCAAAAGCAACTAGGAAACTCTGTAAAAGAAGGGTAATGAAGAGGGGTTAGAATTGCAGGGCAAGAACACATATGTTGATAATTAAATGTGAGTAAATTACAGAAATAGAATTACAAACATAAGATGTAGCATTTGGCATAGGTGATAGTGGATCATTTTTTAAACCATTTGGAAAAATAATTGAATCTATAACTCACATTGTACATAATAGTAATATCCAGATCTAAACATTTCATTGGGAAAAAACATAAGAATCCTGGAAGAAAACATGGACAAGTCTTTATAACCTGGAAGTGGAGATGGCCTCTTTATGACCCCAAATCTAAATGACATTAAATTGTTTCCACATACGAATAAGTACCATAAGAGAAAAGACTCATAAACTGGCAACACATATCATAAAGAGCTGATCTTACTTTCTGTGTGTGTGTGTGTGTGTGTGTGTGTGTGTGTGTGTGTGTGTGTGTGTTTATTTTATCTTTAATAGTGTTTACTTAGTTGAGAGGCATGCACACACATGTGCGTCTCCCATCAAGGTGTGGAGGGTCAAGACATTGAGGAAGGCAGGTGTGATGAATGTTTCATTTTTTGCCCCCTGCATCTTCAGAGAGGGAAGAGAAGGGTGCCATTCTTTGCTGTTAAACTGCATCAGCACTAGGGAGTGGGGGACAGTCATTTGATGACACTGTAGAGACCCCAAAGTAGGGAAAAGTATCCTGAGTGTGTTACTTGAGTGGTTTTGATAGTTTTGAGAAGTTGTTGGTTTCCTTGTCCCAGAGGTGACAGAATCTGTCCAAGTCTGGGGGACTGAAATGATGTTATTATGGCTGACCAAGTCCACCTTAAGGGGCCGATCTTTCTAATAAATAAAATTTTCTTATAATTTAGTGAGGAAAGGATCAACAACCCAATAGAAAAGTCATATAAGAAGAAATTACAAATGGATCTGATCAGGTGGGAAAATGTTCAACTCACTATAATAAGAGAAATGTACATCATAACTCTGAGATATTTGATTCATCAATCAGATTAGCAAGCTCCAAAAGCTTAAAAGAGTCAGTTGTGAATATTTTTAAAGAAACAGAATATTGCACCAGGACTACAAGTTAGTAAACTTCATGTAAGGTGATTTGGCAACATTGATTATTATTACAAGCCCCTGTGTTCTTTTACCTAAAAATCTCATTACCCTTCAACTGTAGTCTTCACATGTACAATAAGATAGATTATAAGGAGTCAGTTTGAAGAACTTTTTTGTAGTTGTAAAGATTGCAAAAGGACTCAAGATATAGGGGGAAGGCAGGGAACACCAGGCTGGACGTGCCATCCCAGCCCCTGGGGTGGGGGAAATTGCAGATCACCTAGGGAAGGGAACCTATTAATTGGAGTTGGAGCAGCTGAGGGCATGTTTAACAGGGGAGGAGTGACTTGTAGGGTCTTCCACAAACTAGGTCACTGCACGCACAGGGAAGTGAGGGCACTAAGACCAGGTGGTTTAACAAGGGTGGGAGCCCCAAGGGCATGTCCAACACTACTTGAGAGACCAGGACTGGGCGAACTAGCATTGCCGGCCTGCCATCTGCTGGCACATGCAAAAGCTGAGACTGGGGAACATGGTCTGGCTGAGCTAGGTTGTAGTATCTACCCACGAGTGTCAGGCAGGTTCTGTAGGGGACTTGTGGCCTCACCCCTGTGGGATTACAGCACTTACTGGTTTGTGCAGAGCTGGATGTGATAACAGGCTGAGTCAGGCTGGGTCACAGAACTCATCTGACACTTGCGGGACCCAGGGATGGAAGGAGGCAAGTTGGGGCAGGCTATAGCACCTGCAGACCCACGCAAAGGCCAGGAATGATGGCAGACCATGACAAGCATGGCCGTGGCACTCTCCAGCACTCATGAGATCTGGGACTGGACACAGGCCATGCCAAGCAAGGCTTCAGCAGTTGTGTGGACCAGGTCTGGGGGCTAGCCCGGGTGGGCCAGGCCACAGCACTCACTGGCACACAGGAGAGCCAGGACAGGGTGTGGGCTGCGCCCAGCTTGTTTCCAACAAGAGCAGAGACAGTGGGCAGGCCAAACCAGCCTGGGTTGTGCATGCCAGGATGCTCAAAACTGGGGGCTAGGAACAGGCCTTTTAGGGGAATGTTGGAGACTCCCCTCTAGGCTGCAGGTCCCACTTGGGAGCGCAGGGGCTAGGACTGTGGGAAGACCATGCTGAGCAAGTCTGCAGCACCTGTTGCAAGTCCAGGACTGGGTTTGGGGACAGGCCATATTGAATTTATGAGAGCCAAAAAATGTATGCAACAGGCCTCACTAGACAACAGCACCCACCAGCTTATAGAAGAACCAGGTATGGGGGTGGGACAGGCTGGGCTAGGCTGTAGTACCCATCAGGGAGAGCTGGAATGGATGTGGGCCAGTCCGGATAGGCTACCCCCTAGTACCCACTGGTGGTTGCCAGGGCTAGGAGCCAGGCTCAGCCATAGCACCCAGTGGCACACACAATATCTTGGGCCAGGAACAGTCCTGACAGGGAAACTTAGGAAACTCCTCTGCTAGGTTATACCTCTTGCTGGTGAGCATAAGCGTTGGGGCTATAGGCAGACCATTGGGACTCTGCACCCACATGGGAGACCTGGAGGAAGTTCTTGGCTCCTAGCTTCGGATTGGCACAGCACCAGCCATTTTGCTCACTTGGGGAGTGAATCATCAGACAGAAGATTTTCCTCTCGGTCTCTCCTTCTCTCTGTATATCTGACTTTGCAATAAAAATTAAAAAATAAATCTTAAAAAAAGCTATAATCTGTCATGTTATGTTTCAGTTGAGGCTGAATAATTTCCATTTTGCTGTAGTCTGCCTTTTCAGAACTAGAATTCTTAGTAAAAAAAATTAAATAAAAGCTATTAGTAAGATAAGTGGAAAGTATGTAATTTTAGTTGCTGTTATGTAACAATCTATGCTTTTAACATAGGAGTGAATGTATTGTTTAAAACAAATGTAGCATTCTGTTTAACACATTTTTATTAATTAAATTATAATTTCATCACTTTCCAATAATTTTTATTTTTTTCATAGTTTTTTTTAAGATTTATTCATATTTACTGGAAAGGCAAATTCTACACAGAGTGCAGGAGAGACAGAATGAAGGATCTTCTAGGTCTCCCACATGGATAGAGTCCCATTGCTCTGCTGCCTAAGCAGGAAATTGGATGGAAAGTGGAGCAGTCAGGACACAACTGGCACCCATAAGGGATGCACCACTTGCAGGTACAGGATTAGCCAACTGAGCCAACCTGCTGGCCCCAATAATTTTTTTTAAAAGTTTCTTTGGTAAAATACAAAAGAACAGTATGAGCTCCCTCTGCTGGTTCTATAGTAATACATCAAAGTATGTTCTGCTTTTATTTGAAAATAAGATGGCAAATGTTTTATGCCATTAGTTCAACTTGATGATATCAAAGAGAATACTTTAAACTCCATGTTTTCCCATAATTTTATGTTAAATTCTGCCGATATTGACAAGTTAAGATTAGTGCCTTGCTTTGAAATTTTTATGGACTATGTTTCTGAACCATTTGGTAGATTCCTACATGTAGCCCCACATTAAATATATTGTAAAGGAAAATTTCTGTAAACTCTGCAATTATGTACAGAAGGATTTTAAGTTTTTAAATATACAAAGACTTTCAAAATGCAGTACAATTGTTCATGTATTCACACTTAAATTGATAAAATATGCCATGATGACCATATGCCAATTTTGAAGTCAGGGGAATATTAAATACTAGCATATTTAAGCAGTGATTTATACATTCTGGCTACAAATATTTTTACATTTTATGTTGGGACAACAAGATATGATGTACAGATTTATTATCTAATTTTTAAAGTTTTACATTGACCTTGCTCACTTCATGATTTCTATCTTCCTGATCTCTTTGCAACTCAGTAGTGACCAACTCATCTTTCAGTTTGTTTACCATATTCTTTAGGTTTTTTTAACTTGTACTTAAATACCCTTAACAATACCCTTAAAACAACAATTCAGGTTTTTATGTCTTTTTAAGTTTCTCTGTTTTTTTCTTTCCTTTTTCCCCCTCCTGGGTGATATTCCTTTCTCAAACTGCTGGAGACTGCTACGCAAACTGTTATTTTTCTTGGTTGGCTCATGAGCTCAATTCTGAATGTTAAGATATTGGGAAACCACATATATTAGAAGGCAGTTTCTAGTGAGTGGTGTGTGGGAGCCAGTTATTACCAGACTATGAGAACTGACTGTCAATTTTTCAAGAATTTTGCCTACTAGATTTTAAATATACCCTTTATTAAAAATTGACATATAGGTTTTAATGCAACTACTTTCACTGAAAACAAAGCTATAACTACTGAACAGTACTAATTCTCTGGTCATTTTACTTTATTATTATTTGTACTCCTCACTTTATTTACATTACTGTGTCTGTGTAATGAAAATATCATATAGTGTGCTACTCTGAATCTTTTCTCAATTTGGCATCCTGTGATTTATCTACAGTGAGAGAATAAAGCAGTAGGTACATTTGCATCATGGAAATTGAAAATTCTGCAAAGCTGGCCTTCATTTTTTTTATTAACTTCTTTTTTTAATATTTATTTATTTTAATTGCAAAGTCAGATATACAGAGAGAAGGAGAGACAGAGAGGAAGATCTTCTGTCCGATGATTCACTCCTCAAGTGCCCGCGATGGTCGGTGCTATGCCAATCTGAAGCCAGGAGCCAGGAGCTCTTCCAGGTCTCCCATGTGGGTGCAGGGTCCCAAGGCTTTGGGCCATCCTCGACTGCTTTTCCAGGCCACAAGCAGGGAGCTGGATGGGAAGTGAGGCTGGCGGGATTAGAACCAGCGGCCATATGGGATCCTGGCATGTTCAAGGTGAGGACTTTAGCTGCTAGGCCACTGTGCTGGGCCCGCCTTCATTTATTTTGATGACTGTCCTGATATAAGAAAGTGACTAGGAATATGCTATAGATACAAACATTTGGGAAAAATCAAGTTAGTATATTGTGAAAGCCAATGGGTTCACTAAATTTGTAATAGAATTAAGCATTTTTTTCATTATGTTTTTTGGAATTGTATGCCACAGGTTCCTCACATCAGTAAAATGTACATAGGTACATATGTATCTGTATATTTTGTTTTCTAGAAATCCAGTGGCTAAAACACCAGTGCATCCTCTCCAAAAAGTAGATAGGCAAACAGCTGCAGGAGTTCAGGCAAGGCCACTCCATAAGTTGAAGTTGGATATGTTGATTACTTTGAACTGCAAGCGCTTGGGTAAGAGCAGATTTCGGAATTTAGACAGAGGCATTCTCTGAGCTCCCCTTGTCTGTCTATGGAAGGGTCCTCCAAAGACAAATTTAAGTGTCATGAAGCTTCTTCCTGAGGACTCCTCATCAGAGAAGCTTAAATGGGGCACGGAGTGCAGACTAGAGGTGGATAACACGCCTCCCGGAGGGCTGCTCCGAAGCTCTGACTGCCTGGGAGAGCTGCTATCTGCGTAACAAGACCTTAATTCACCACTCCCCTGCCCTCCCCTTCTCCTAAGTTGCCATCACCTGCCTCCTGTGCCCAGGAGCCTAAAGCCCTTATTTCCTTCTATACTTCTACACTTCTGAATGAGATTCAGTCATCTGATCCTTTAGGAAGTTTCATATTCTGTGGTACTCTGTGCATTTGCAAATAATAAAATATGCTTTTCACCTGTTATTCTGTCCACATCAACTTTATTCATAGGTCAGGCAAACAATGTAAAAGGCTTAAGAGAAGCCAGGCTGGGTGTGGGCGACAGAACTATGGCACAGCGGGTAAAGCCACTACCTGCTGTGCGATTTCATATGGATTCTGGTTTGAATCCCAGCTACTCCAACTCTAAACAGCTATATGTCTGGGAAGACAGCAAAAGACGACCTAAATACTTGGGGCCCTGCACCCACATGGGAGACCTGGATGAAGCTCTCAGCTCCTGGCTTTGGGCCAGCCCAGCTCCAGTTGTTGCAGACTTTTGAGGAGCGAGCCAGTGCAAAATGTGTGTCTCTTTCCCTCTCTCAGTCTCTGTGTGTGTGTGTGTGTGTGTGTGTGTATGTACACACACATATATATGTATATAACACACATATATGTGTATCTGTAATTCTTTCACATAAGTAAACATTATAAAAGTTCTAAAATTTTTTTAAAACATACTCCCACAAATTCTCTAATAGACCTACATAAAGGTGAAGCCTAAGTTACTGCACCCTGAGTGTGGTTGGTATCAAATGACTCTAATGTTTAGAATGTGCTAGGAGTGATCCTGGAGCCTCTTCCAGGTCTCCCACATGGTGCAGAGTCCCAAGGCTTTGGGCCATCCTTGACTGCTTTCTCAGGTCATAAGCAGAGTGCTGGATGGGAAGCAGGGCTGCCGGGATTAGAACTATTGCCCAGATGGGATCCTGGCACATGCAAGGCAAAGACCTGAGCTGCTGGGCTACTGCACCAGGCCTTACTTTGACAGTATTTTTAATGTACTCCAAATAGCCTAATCAGTTGTTATCTTTACAAAATGAGAGATAAATCCTTTGACATTTGCAGGAGACCTCACTGCAAATATCAAAGCATAAAATTTAATCTTTTGGGGTTTTTGAATGCCTGTCAAGGATGCCAAGAAGGCTTAAAATATCTGGTTGAAATAAAATAATTTTCCATGACACAATATAGATCAGATTAATTATTGATATAAAGTGATTACTCAAACACCTTTATAACAATAACGTAACTTTACTGATCTGTTTTTAATTGTAAATTTTATTTTTGATAATTTTTACATATTTGGTTAGGGTGTGAAGGGTCAAGGGCTAGAAGAAAGTGGGTGAGACCATTGTTTTGACATTTTCTTCTTTCCTTTCTGTATCTGGGGGGAGGGAGATAGGAGAGAAGCCACATCCAGCCTCCCACCCATCCCAGGTCCCCGATGTGGGGCATGTTCCGAGGGTCCTGCTCAAGCAGTTTTGATAGTTCAGCAGTTCTGAATTGCTGCCAGGCTTGCCACTCCAATCACGATGAAATCTCTCCAGACTCCACTGACCGACATAGCCCTCCTTAGTCTCCGTTTGCCCAGGTGTTGACTGCCAACTCTTTGCTGGGGGGGTTGATCGATTTGTTCTGTCCTCCATCCTCTGTTATGGTACCAGTTGTCCTCTGCAGGACTCCAGTATACTGCCATATCCTCCATGTGCATCTGGATACGCTGTCCACTGGAGGCCCAGCTCTGACACACGCATTCTTGAAGTGTGTTATTAGGGACTGGATAAGAAGTCACGCAGCTCAGCTCAGCTGTTGTGGTCACTTGGGGAGTGGAGGGAGGATCTTTCTTTCTGTCTCTCCTCCTCTCTGTATATCTGCCTTTCTAATACAAATAAATAATTTTTTTTAAAAAAGAGAAAGAAAAGAAAAGAAAGTGGAGCAGCCAGGACTTGAACTGCATTCACATGGGATGCTGACACTTCAGTTGCTTAACCTTTTGCCACAACCTTAACCCCCATGACAAGCTTTTGTGTTTATGGGGCCTCGTATCAGTCATATTAGCTGTGTAGCTATCTCTCCCAAAGTTAACTTATAAACATTAGTTATCTTTTAACAATCAGTTCTTTTACTGTGGATTGGCTGGAGAAGTGGGTGGTTGTGGCTGGTCTCATTTACCTGTTTGTTGGCTGGCAGGCTGCCGTGGGAGTCACCCTTAGTTTCAGGGTTTTAAGGATTCCATTGTATTCCTGAAGGGCAAGCCCCAGTGTACAATTTCCAAGATGTTTCTTGCACCACGCTTATTTTTATCTTTTTGTATTTAATTTCATTTGCTCCAAACCATAAGTCTATAATCAGCATGGGAATAGCTGCCAAAGGTGCTGAGATGGTAAGCATGGCTAAACTATGGGGTCATTATAGTAGCAATCAGGCACTTGGAAAACGCGAGAGATTACTGTTCATTACACCTCTAGTTCCTTAAAATTTAAAATGAACAAACAAGAGCTCTCTAGTCTTCTTTAAAAACAAGTTCATTCTGTTTCTTCTCTATGTGAAAAAGATAAATATCAAAGAAACACCATTTTTAAAGAAATTTTCTGCCTTACAGACCAATGTTTTTTTTTTTAAAGATTTATTTTTATTATTTTCTCATTGGAAAGGCGGATATACAGAGAGGAGAGACAGAGAGGAAGATCTTCGTCCAATGATTCACTCCCCAAGTGAGCGCAACGGTCGATGCTATGCCGATCTGAAGCCAGGAGCCTCTTCCAGGTCTCCCATGCGGGTGCAGGGTCCCAAAGCCTTGGGCCGTCCTCGACTGCTTTCCCGGGCCACAGGCAGGGAGCTGGAAGGGAAGCGGGGCTGCCGGGATTAGAACCGGCGCCCATATGGGATCCTGGGCGTGCAGGGTGAGGACCTTAACCACTTGCGCCACCGCGCCGGGCCCATAGACCAATGTTTTAAGTCAAGAAATCCAAGTGTCAGTTAACAAGCAAGACAAATACAACACAATTATGTCTATTTAACAAATATATTACCTATCCAGATTGTGGGAATAGAACTGTGTATGGAATAAAGCTTCTGACTTCAGGGACCTAATTACTTATCTTTCTTTCTTAAAGATTTTATTTATTTGAAAGAGTTACAGAGAGCAAGATCTTCCCATCCACTCGTTCATTCCTCAGAAGGCTGCAATGGTCAGGACTGGGCTGAGTTGAAGCCAGGAGTCATGAGCTTCATATAGATCTCCCACAGAGGGGACAGGGGTCAAACATTTGGGCCATCTTCTGCTGCTTAAGGAACCTAATCTTTCAATGTGGTAGATAGACAAGCATTAAGAATGCAACGTAGGGCCCGGCATGATAGCTTAGCAGTTAAAGTCCTTATCTTGAATGCTATGGTTCTAATCCTGGCGCATTCTAATCCATATGGATTCCGGTTCTAATCTCGGCGGTCCTGCTTCCCATCTAGCTCCCTGCCTATGGCCTGAAAATGCAGTCGAGGATGGCCCAAAGCCTTGGGACCCTGCACCTGCTTGGGAGACCTGGAAAAAGCCTCTGGCTCCTACCTTTAGATTGGCTTAGCCCCAGCCGCCGCAGACACTTGGGGAGTGAACCATCAGAATGAAGATCTTCCTCTCTGTCTCTCCTGTCTGTATATCGCCTTTCCAAAAAAATAATAAACCTTTAAAAAAGAATGCAATGTAATATAATACGACAAACAATGTGAATTCTCACCCAAGTCAAGGAAGACTTCGGAAGAAAATGATTTCTAGTATCGTCCTGAGTGGTCATTATGAGTTAGGTGAACTAGGTTGGGTATAATGTCTGTCCAAACAGGAGCTCCTCGTGTAAAGAATAGAAGGATGATGACAGTATGACCCACTAACAGACTACAGATTTTAAAGGCTCTGTGCTCCATTTGAAATTCAAAATAAAAAAATAATGCTAGCTATTAAAATATATGTAAAATGCTATCTAATTTTCCTCATTATATTTAGATATTTAAAAAAAGTAGACCTGGGCAGCCAATAGACCTTAGAGAGATTTTCTAAACCTGGGAGCAATGAAGCCAACATCTCAGAACTACACAGATCGCTCAAGCAGCATCCTTGGAACACACGTCCGCACGTCATTGTCTCTAAGGCCACAGCAAATGACCATCTCCACCCCTGGGAGCTGATGGAGTCTGACCCTAAGGAGCGGGCTCCCTCACCTCTTCCTTCCCATCCTCTCCTGCCATGCACACGGGGGAAGAAAAAAAAAAGAACTAAAAACATTTTTCTCACCCACCTGCCTCCACACCTCAACTCTTCCCACCCTATTCAGAGGCCCAGATGGGCATGCATTCCTCTTAACTATGCAGACAATATTAAAAATAAAATAAAAGTATATTTCTGTCCTTGTTTGATGTTTTCTACACCTCATACCAGTTTGTCCAGTACATGATACATTACTGCTTGCTTGGGGAATGGCAGCACTGTGCAGTGTGATAGTTGAAGAGTGACGGATCAAGCTGGAGAGCCTAGCCGGGGTCAGCTACAGACCTAGTGAAGCACGTGGTCGAAGAAGTAGTGTTTCATGTTTACTGACCTGAATTCAGTACTACGTACACTGCACATTCTGGGCAACCCAAGGCCTTAATCTCCTTAGCTGTGAAACAGGAAAGTTAAACTGTCAAGATTACATAATATATACAAAAGGCTTAGCACAATGCTTAATGCCATAAAACACATTTAATTTTGAATAGCTAGTACTAGAAATAAACTTGATTTCAGCCTGAACTGGGGAGTCACAAAAGGATATTAAAAAAAAAAAAACCACTAACTTATTTTTCCTTACTTGAAAGGCAGAGCCAAGGAGAGGACGGGAGGCATGGATAGGTAGGTAGGGAGATGCATGGAGTTGAGATGGCCCATTCATTCACTATCAGTTCTGAGTCAGGCTGAAGCCAGAAGCAAAAAACTTCATCTGAGTCTCCCATGTGGGAGGTAAGAGCTCCAGTACTTCAACCACAACCTGCTGCCACCCACCAGTATACATTAGCAGGAAGCTGGATTGGACATGGAGTAACTGTGTATTAACCTAGGTACTATACATTTTAGGATATGTGTCCCAAGAATGACTTACCCCATTGCATCACTATGTGTGCCTACAATGAAGGATTTTAAATACAATCTAACATGATTACAGTGGGCGTTAATGAATTTCTTCAGCTGCGGGGTATAGTAAGGATTGAATGACAATGAGTAGATTTCAAAAGTGTTTAGGAGCAAAGCTGGGCAGAGATTAACAACTGACTGGACACTATTGAGAGAAAAGGATGATACTGAATTGATTTATTTTAAAGATTTGTTCTTTTTTTGAAAGGCAGAGTTACAGAGAGAAGGGGAAGAGACACAAAGAGATCTTCCATCTACTAATTCACTTTGCAAATGGCCACCACAGCCAGAGCTGAGCTGGACCAGGCTAAAGACAGAAGCTAACAATTTCTTCTGGGTCTCCGAAGTGGGTGCAGGAGTTCAAGAATTTGGTATTTTCTGCTACTTTTCCAGGCAATTAACAAGGAGCTATGTGGGAAATGAAGCAGCTGGGACTCCATTTCAATCTGTTTTTCCACAACTCTGGCCTCAAAGCTAGATTTAAAAAAAATTTCTTTTATTCAAGGGAAAAATGACAGGGAGAAAGAGGGAAGTAGGGAGGGGAGGAAAGGAAAAAGAAAGGAGGAAGAAAGGAGGGATGGAAAGAGAACAAGAGACTCTTCCATTTATTGCTTTACTTTCCACATCCTCCCAATACCTGAGATTAAGCAGGCTCAAATTATCAGCTGGGAATCTATCAGCAATTGCCATGTGGGTGGCACATGGGCTATAATCTGCAACCCCAGCAGGTGCATGGGCAGGAAGCAGGATTGAAAGGACAACATTTGGGCACTCTAATGTGCAGTTTAAACTGATGGGCCATAACTCCCGCCTAAGTCCTACGTTTTTGACTTGGGAAATTGATTGAACAGTGGTGACTTTCTACAAGTGATAACACAAAGAAGGGCAAAGTTGATTAGAGAAAATGAGTTCAGAGTTGGCAATTAGAAATGCAGGAAAAAACTTATGAAGGAGACTTAGGTAATCCATAAAGGTGTTTTGGAACTACTGTCACGCACATAGTAATTGAAATTATAGGATTGGATGAGCTTGGACCTTGAGTAACGTTCAGACTGAGCAAAGTGCCAATTAATGGAATTCTGAGGCAGATCAACATTTAGTTGACAAGAAATATGGTTGAGGATAGGAAAGAAACTTTAGCCTAGCCAGAGAAACAATAGAAAACAATGGGTAGAGTGTGATACAAGAAAAACTGGGGGCAGGAGATGTATTTCAAGATGTGAACAAGGTGGTAAAACAATGTGGGCCTAAATGTGAATAACAGATTTAGTCAACATCAGTAGTAGGGTGTCATGGATAAGTTTGACAAAAAGTATTTTGGTAAAAAGATAAAATCCAATTCACATTGAATTGGAGTGATGAGAAAGCAGACAGTGAGTACAAAAAATACCTGCCTATATAGAGAAGAATGATAACTGAAAGTGGTAGCTGAAAGCAGACCTGCAGATGAAAAGGAGTTGACAAATTATTTTTTTAAATCAATGATAGAATCCAGATCATCCATTTAAAATTGACACCTTCAACACCCAGTACAAACAATATCATGTAAATTGTTATATTCTTGAGTCCCCATTGCATTTCCCTACTGCCATCTCTCTCTCAGAGTTCTACCCATTCTTCACACAAATCTACTACAGGATATCCTTAATCAAGTCACGTAGCTGTGGCAATCTCTCCTTGAATTAGAGTAGCATACCTCTGAGTATCCTCTGGACAGAGAGCTCAAAGAAGCTATGGGGTCCCATAGCACTAATGCTTGTCTCCATGCAATTTATCTGCTTTTGAGTACTCATTCTTTAATGATTCTACAGTTTATCTGCTGAGAGGTAAGCATCATTGAAGATTCACAAAAATGAGGGTGGTGGCTCCCATTCTGCCCTCAAAATTTCTCTAACTGAACAAATATCAGTGGTGTGTTCTATATAGCACCTTACTTAGAAAGGTCTTAAAACATACCATAGCAGAGCCCGGCGCTGTGGCCTAGCAGCTAAAGCCTCACCTTGAATGTGCCAGGATCCCATACAGGTGCTGGTTCTAACCCCAGCAGCCCTGCTTCTCATCCAGCTCCCTGCTTGTGGCCTGGGAGAGCACTGGAGAATGGCCCAAAGACTTGGGACCCTGCACCCACATGGGAGACCCAGAAGAGCTCTTGGTTCCTGGCTTCAGATTGACTTGGCTGCAACCATTGTGGTCACTTGGGCAGTGAATCATCAGATGGAAGATCTTCCTCTCCGTTTCTCCTTCTCTCTGTATATCTGACTTTCCAATAAAAATAAATATTAAAAATAAATAAGTAAATCTTAAAAAAAAAATACCACAGCAGTAAAGAGCAGGACTAGAAGTTGTGTTATTAGTACACCGGCATCTTTCTTTTATTCCACAGAAAAAAGACAGACAGTTTTAAATTCTGGAAGAGACAGATGTGAGGAAACCTCAGAGAGGTTGTTGCTTTACAGCAAGTCAGGATTGCATTCCAAAGGTTAAATGTTGTATGTATTGAACCTTGGTAGGCAACAAGGAATTCACCAATAAAAATATAGTGGGATCCATATATATTATAGGCAAATTTAAAGTGGCCCTATTTTAAAAGACATAAAATGTAAAACAAAGATTAGTTTTTTAATTTGGCCTAAATGTCTAAAATACTTAAAATGTGCAATTACTATAAAAATACTGAGCTATTTTACTTTTTTGGACTTAACTGCATACCACAATGCTAACAGGCCACATTGTAACGGCTCAATCACATATTATTGGCTAGTGAGTTTAAATTTTTGTGTTTCCTGTATTATCTTAATGTTACCGGATGCTTTCCTGTGTTCAGTTTCTGGCTTCCAGAAAGACTGGCATGGCTTTTAAAGCTCTAACTTGGGTTATGTCATTACCTTTCTAATAGTTTGTCCCAAGGTTACTAAATTACCAAGAATAGGAAGCAGAGGTGAATCTTCAAAAGATTGTTTTCCCCCCATTCCAGGTAGAGAAGAAGAGGAGAATGTAAGGGTTAATATTGTGCAGGCTTCCCACTGGCCCCCTCTTTCCTGATTCCTGGCTTGAGGAAACCTCGGAGGGGTTTCTTCATAGCAAGGCAGGAAATGGGTTCCAAAAGTTCCAAGTTGTATGCGTTGAATCTTGGTCGGCAAGAAGGCATCCATCAGATGAAAGGGAGGGAAACACACAGTTCTACCGGGAGAACATGTGTTTTATAAGGAGCTGAGACAGTTTAGGTTAGTTGGAGCAAACTGAATAATCTTCAGAAGTTTCCTGGCAAGGGGCTGCACAGTGGGCTTGGCAAACTAATCTTTCACCTACAGCGCTGTAATCAACACCTTGGCTTTAAGCAGCTGGATTCTAATTTGTGTCCACACTATACATGCTGTATGTTGAAACAGATATCTAGCTTTGTACTTGATCATTTTGCCACTTAGTACCTAGGGGCACTTCATTCTGGCAAGTCAGGAACGCAGTTCCTAAGGCTCATGTGGCCTACCACTATGGGTCCATAAGGAGCTTTATTGGTCTACTCGCTGTGTGAATTGCTATCATTCCACTTTAGTTTATGGATCCTAGTTCTTTCATAAAAATCTCACTTAGTATGTTATTGGAATTAAAAAAAAAACAACACCAGAATTCAGGAAGCATTCTAACTTACTTGACCATGCAGGAGAAGGGAAACGCATTTGGGATGTTGGTATGAGAAGGCTCTTTTTGATACCATTCTGATAGGGCTCAATGTGCTCTCACGCAGAGCCACACACCTGAGCTGCCCAAGCGTTGCCACCTTTCCCTGGGGGCAGCCCCAGGTCTCGGGGCTCGGCGGGTTAGCTGGGATCGGCCGCGGTGGCCCCCATGTTGGGCACACACCGGACGGGGACAGCTGGGGCGCCGGCGAGGCGCAGGCTCGGGATGGGAGCGCTCCCAGGAGGCTCCCGGTCCACAGAGCACAAGCCAGGCGCCAGCCTTCCCACAGCCAGCCGCCAAAAGAACAGAACTTTGGTTCCACCAGGCCTCAGGACCGAGAGAAAGCAGCAAGGCCCGCGAGCTACGCAAACACGTCAAAAAACCCAACCATCGCCCAGCTCAGGGCTCTCCTCGCCGAGCTTACGTCTCTACCCAGCAGGCTCCGGGAGTCATCGCGAGACTTCATTTATTCTCGCGAGATTTATCGGCAGCCATCTTCTTGGGGGTGCTGGGAGCCGGGAAGACCCCCCGAATCGTTCCCATTGAGCTGTCCTTCGTCTTCGCCTTTTTCCCTTCCCCCCCTTTTCCCTTCAGTTTTGCTGCTTCTGCGTGGCCAACAAGCACCCAGTCCCGCAGCTGAGAGAGAGCCCGGGTGTAAGCGCGTGTCGCGCTCCCGGTCGGGGCAGGGGGAGGGCCGGGGCGAACCGTTGCTGCCTCGGCCCGGGCTGAGGTGCGGAGACGGGGTCGGGGGACGGCTCCCGGCGGCCCTGGGACTCGGGGCCTGCGGCGGTCCCCGCGGCGCTGCTCGCGGCAGCCGGCCACCGGCGCCGTCCAGCGCGGCCCGCGCGAGCGGCGCGCGGAGGAAGGGGCGGGGGCAGCGGCGGCTGTAGCGGCCGCGACCGGGGCGGGCGGACGAGCGGGGACGGGCCTCGGGGCCGCCGTGGATGGTTTCTAAAATGATCATTGAAAACTTCGAGGCCCTCAAGTCCTGGCTCAGCAAGACCCTCGAGCCCATGTGAGTATGCGGGGCGGGAGGCGGCGGGAGGGTAGCTGCCTGCAGGGCTGGCGTGGGGAAGGAGGCGGACACACGGACCTCCGCACGTTACCCCGAGTGCCTGTGGCCGAGGCCCGAGCGAGGTGCCAGGGCCCTCGTGTTGCCTGCTCCCCGGGTCCCCCTCGCCAGAGAGCCCTGGGACCTGAGCTGGACGGTGTTTGAGCTGGGGGCTTGCCTTCCTCTGCTGCTTGTTTCCCCCGTTATACGTCGTGTGACCCGAGACGCACCTGGCATTTCTGCGGGCCTTGGCATCGGATTTTTTTTTTTTTTTTAGTGAATTCGAGCATGATCATCTTCTTACAGGTAATTTTATCCTGTTTCGCTACATGAATCTACGGGCCCTTAGGACGGATTAGGACAGCCCTGGTTTTAGTTGCTCACGGTCCATGTGTCCGCCTACCTCCCCACGCCAGCCCTGAAATAAAGGCCACGTTCCCCATGTGCCATCTGGCTTGTCCGTACCCCTCTTAACTGATTGAAGATGTAACAGGTGCTACGGTGCCCAGTAAAATTCCCTTTTCCGCCTACACGTTCAGTTGCTTGGAAAGGAGGAAGAACATCTAATCTATATCCATATGGACTATTTTAGCAGTTTTAAAGCGGAGGCTGTAGAGGGTCTGAGGGCAGGGGCAGGGGAGAGAAGGGTAGGGGGTTACAGTGCTGAAATAGGTTAGATTTGAAAGCTGGAGGACTGATTTAAGGATTTAATAGTGAGGAATAAATCATGGGCCAACTGTTGCGTTATAATGGGCTGGTTTGCAATAAACTAAAATGCAGTGTGAAAAACTTACTAGTATAATGAATTTGTCACCTGCTGTGTATGGGATGCTTTGAGGATGGAACTTTGAAATTCCAGAGTCACAGGACATAATGAATAGGTAAATAAGATCGTTTTTTGGTATAAACAGAGCCATGACTTTTGTAAAAACAGAGGATCTTATGAAAGGGCGATTAGAGTTACGTTTGTGTTGTAAGGTGAGCAGGGATGACCTCTCAGTGAGTGACAGTTGGGCAACACCGAAGGAGGTGAAGGGGGCAGCGGGAATGGGCTGTGTGGCAGGAAGAGCAGATGGAAAGGCCCTGTGGCAGAGTTGGTTGCGCTGAGTTCAGGAAGCTTGGCAGTAGGACAGCAGGGAGCTCCTGTGGGGGACCTGTCATGTCAGGTAGGATCTTTGAGGCCTTGGTCAGGATTGAAGATTTTATTTGAAGTGTAATGAGAGACAAAATGATTTAAAGCAGCAAGGACTTATGTGGTTTTGTTTTCCCTGTGCTCTGTGGGCAGGAATGGAAGCCAGGAGACCTTTTTTGCAGGCTTGTAGATAGTTTGCACCAGAGAGAGAGGAGACAGACCCAAATCTGTTTCAAAAGTTGATTTGATAGAATTTATTGGTAGCTGGATGTGGGAAATGAGGGAAAGGAAAAAAAATTGAAAATCATGACTAATAAGACTGGGGAACTGAATGGGTGATGGTGGAGGAGGCTGGGAGGAAAGGAAGGGTGATGGGTTTTGATCGTTACATATGAGGTTGTCAATCCATGCAGGTAATGCTTCAGGTAGTTGGGCATGTGAGGAGGGTCAGAGGAAGTTGGGCGTGTGCACATAGCACTGGTATTTAAAGCTGTGTGGCTGTGGGAGGATGCAGCAGTGAGGTGGGGGAACTGGGCTGTATGTCCCTGGAAATGTCCAAAAGTGGCTGAAATAGGAGGGAAGTTGTTACTTTGGTGGGTTATTGTGGGATGAATGAAGAATGTGGAGGCAGATAAGTGACTCTGATTTGACAGGGTGATCTGAACAAAATTGTGTCCTTGCCAGGAGTGGCCCAGATAGCTGCTTCAGAGGGTGCAGCCTGCTCTAGGGGTTCAGGAGGGAGAACTCCCACACCCGGTGGTTGGCTTTGACTGCTGCCCTGCCAGCCGGCCAGCTAGGTGACAGTGGGTAACGCAGTGCTTTCACGTCCTCATGTTACATGGGGTTAGATGAAATATAAAGAAAGTCTTAGAGTACTGCTTTGTATGTTATTTGCTTTCACTGAGTATTGGGTAAACAAAATTTCAGAGTATTTTGGACTGGAATGCCTTCCCCACCCCCCAGAAGTTCTAAACATTCAGTTTTCAGTCAAAAAAATTAAGCACTCAATTTCAAATCAGTATTGTTGCCATTTCCTTTAAGGCACTGCTAGTGGAGTCTAGACAGTGGTAGGAATTGCAGTTGATTCTTTTCTAAAGTACATTGTAGTGAAATTGAGTCATTCTCAAAGTTTCTGTCCTTTGCATTTCAGATGAGTTCCTTTAAGTGATGATTTATATGCTAATCTCCATTAAGACTTGTGTCGTTTGATCTTGGCTTGATGAAATTTTCACTTTGCTATCTAAAGCAATTTTTTTTTAGGATTTTGGATTGGAATGCCCCCCCCCCTCCCGACTGACTGACTCACTGTCCCTGATTTGCTGATTTGTTCCCCAGATATTTGCCTTCCACTGTGTACACTGGAAAGAGGCTTGAATCAGGAGCGGAGCTACGGCCTAAACTCAGGCACTCCTGTGTGGATTGTGACTGTCACAATTAGGCCAAATGTCTGTCCATAAACTTGAGTGGTTCTTCCTTAGTGCTACGTGGTGTGGCACTAGTATTTTCTTTCCAGGTGCTATACATGCTTTCTAATCGGTCTGCCTTTACTGGCTCCTTTCTGCACATAGCGAATCAGTTTCTAATTCCTTGAGGAAGAAAAGCTCAGTGGCAGTAGCAGGGAAAAACAAAACAAAAACATTCTGCATTTGGTCTTTGACCTGTATGTGTATCAGACAACATTGATACTGCTTTTTTTCCCCCCCAAAAAACGTATTTACTTTGAATCCCTAATACTTCGCTTCATTTTGGATTGGTTTTGCTCCCTTTGTCTCCCTTTCTTTTTCTTTTTTTTTTTTTTAAGAAAGTGTATTTTTTTTAAGATTTATTTATTTTTATTGCAAAGTTAGATATACAGAGAGGAAGAGAAACAGAGAGGAAAATCCTGCGTCTGATGATTCACTCCCCAAGTGAGCGCAATGGCTGGTGCTATGCCGATCCAAAGCCAGGAGCCAGGAACCTCCTTCAGGTCTCCCATGCGGGTGCGGAGTCCCAAAGCTTTGGGCCGTCCTCAACTGCTTTCCCAGGCCACAAACACTCCCGGGAAGTGGAGCTGCTGGGATTAGAACCGGTGCCCATATGGGATCCTGGCACGTTCAAGGCAAGGACTTTAGCTGCTGGGCCATGCTGCCGGGCCCTATCTCCTTTTTTTCATGTCTGATTTTTCAGTTATAACAGGGGCTTTTTCCCTCAATCATTTCTACAACTGACATTCATTTCTATTACGGTGTAAATTATGAGCTCCCTTCAAAACCTACATTGAAATTTAACTTCCGTTCTAACAGTACTAAGAGAACCTTTACGAGGTGACTTCTTTTTTCTTGGCTTTCTTTCCTCTGCTTGTGATCCCCTGTCACATAGTCCATCAGGTTATATCTTTTTAATAATTCTTACTGATATTGCTTGGAGGGGAACAAACCTACACTCCTTATCTAAACTGCATTCTATTTTCTTACAAGTCTTCCTGTTTGTTTCTTTCTCCCATTCCAGGCTGACATGGAGGCCTAACTTCATCATATTCTATTTCTGATGAAAATATTCAGCATTTCTTGAATAATAAGTTGCATGGTTTTAGCTTAGATTTCAGAATACTAACAATCTCCATCAAATTATTTTCCTCTTATATTTTCCTGTTTCTTTTGTGAATCTTAATTTTAGTTAAGCTGAACTTCCAGTTTGGTTTTCTGACATGTTTGTATCTTTTCTTTAGTGGGTAACGTTTATTAAGTGGTTACTGTATGTTACTCTTTGTGCATTTATTGAATATGAGTGAAGTTCTGTTAAATCAATTCAAGTATAAGAAGATTAAGTTTTACGATTAAATAGAGAACTCCATTCACAGCTTACTAAGATGGAACCAGGATTCTAAGCAAGACATTTTGATACCCTTTATGTAAGACTAATCAAAGGCAAACTGTGATCCACTTCTTCCAGAAAACTGTTAGATCCACTGGAAATAGTGAGTCTCTCCATCACGACTGTCCTCCCTGCATGGCACCTATTTAAGACATTTGACACTTGCACACATTTATTGTTTAATTGTTGATTTGACTTTAGAATTTCTGGCCTTTGAAAGCACATGTCAACTCCGCAGATTCACCTGTGTTCTTGTTCTGTACAGTACCTAGTACAGTTACTTGAATGAGATGTATATTTGAGTGTTAAATGCTTTTAATTGAGATTTCTATTCTGTGAATTCATGTTAATAAAGAAACAGCTGCTTAGGCAAAACTGTAAAATGCACACTATGCCTTTTCAGATAAGCAGAATGTAGTATGCTTCAAGAGTCAGGTCTGGGTCAGGCTCAGGCTGAGGCCAAGAATCAGGGATTCAGTCGGAGTCTTACAGGTGTGAGCCATCGTTGCTTTCTCCCGTGGGCTGCATTGCAGCAACCTGGAGTCAGGAGCATGAGCTGGGATATCAAGGCAGGTGCTCTAAGGTGGGGCACTGATGTCTTAACTGCTAGGCTGTCTTCCTAATTGATTAATTAGTTGGTAGAAGCGTTGATATTTGCAGTTAATTACTGGATGAAATATTTTTCAGTATTTTTCATCCACTTAACATTTGATGAGTTGGCTTTCAATACCACATTTCACTTAAAATCTTACTTGGTTTTTAAGTAATTAAAATGTATTCATTTTTTGTATGTTTTAGCACGTTAGCTTATCCAACTTCTCAAAATTATTTTATATGCATAAACCAAAAGCCAGGGATAGCATTATGAGCAAAATGGAAAATAAGAAATTCCCATGTTTGGTATGTGTATAATGAGAATGACTAACTCAAGCTTGAGCTAAATAGCTTCTAGGAATTTTTTTTCTTATATTTTGTCCTAGAGAAAAAAAATGGAACAGAAATATGTAATGTTAAACCCTTCCTACAAGATTTACCCTTTTACTACTACTTCATTTCTGCAGAAATCCTTTTTAGTTTACAAATAGTAACTTCTGAAATAGTGAAGTGTATTTTCAGGTTAAGGTTATACTTAGTAACTCTTGTGTAGCGACATTAGAATGAGTTTGAACTGCTACTTAGTGATTCTCCCTGAGGTGTTGGATCTGGGCACAAGCATGTTTTGTAGTTCTTGTGTGGAGGTCTTACCAGATCTGTGTTAGATTTTTTTAAATCCAGCTTATGAAGCTTTACAAAACCATTTTAAAGTCTCATTTTCTAATTTTTAAAAGATTTTTTGGTTTTTATTTAAAGGCAGATATACAGGGAGTAAGAGATAACAGAGAGAGATCTTCCATCTGTTGGTTCACTCTCCAAGCGGCCATAAACGGCCAGAGCTGAGCTGATCTGAAGCCAGGAGCCAGGAGTTTCTTCCTGGTCTCCCACATGGGTGCAGGGTCCCAAGGCTTTAGGCCATCCTCCACTGCTTTCCCAGGCCACAGGCAGGGAGCTGGATGGGAAGTGCAGCAGCTGATACATGAACCAGCACCGGTATGGGATCCTGGTGTGTGTGCAAGGTGGGAAGTTAGCCAGTGAACATTTATGCTGGGCCCAGCTTTAGTTGTTTTTATAGCTGCCTTTTAAAACTAGGCTTGGGAAGTTACGCGTTTCTTTCTTTTCCTTTTTGTTACTTGTTGTTTTTGTCATGAAAGTGTATGAGCAATACGTCAACCATCTGTTGGTTCATTTTGTAGGTGGTGGTCACAGCCAGGTCAGGGTCGGGCTGAAGCCTTTATCCTGAGCTCCATCCTAGTCTCCGCATGCGTGGCACAAGACCCACTATTTGGGTGTCTTGTGCTGCCTTCTCAGGCACCTGGGGTACTGGATCTGGATTGCAGGAGCAGCTGGGACTCTAACCTGCAGTCTGACATGGGGCACCAGCAGCTTAGCTTGCTGTGCCATATGATGATCTGTTTCCTTTAACAAACATTCACAGGTGGAGAGGGAGAGAGGGCTGTCTCCCGTTCATTTCCACGATTCACTTTGAGCTGCCTGAAGCAGCCACATCGGAGCCAGGCTGAAGTCAGGGGCCTAGAATGCAATCCAGGTATTCCACTTGGGAGCTGGGACCCAAGTACTTGTCCATCATTTTGCTGCGTCACAGGGTTTGCATCGTGCACTAGCAGGGACATGGACTCAAAAGAAAAAATATAACTCGAGCCTAGGCAGTATAGTAAAGATGTGGGCAGCCCAGTGGTGTCAGCTGCTGCACCAAATGCCTCCTGTTTTCTTTTTGAAATATTTGTATTCAGCTTGCTTTGCTCTCCTTTTCCCTGTGTCTTAAGGTAGAAACTTAGTAATTGATGTCTATTTTACTAGTGTTTTCTAGCAACAGTGTCATTTGAGTCTTTGTTCAGTGTATGTATGTAATGTCTTTTTTCCCCTTTGACTGCCCTTAAAATCCTCTTTTTATTTAGTTGGCAGTTTTTACTCTTAATAGTTTTTCTGTTAAGTTGTTAGCATTTTTTTAAAACATTTATTTACTTATTGGAAAGTCAGATATACAGAGAGGAGAAGAGACAGAGAAGAAAATCCTCCGTCCGATGATTCACTCCCTAAGTGAGCGCAACAGCCAATGCTATGCCAATCCAAAGCCAGGATCCAGGAACCTCTTCCAGGTCTCCCACACGGGTGCAGGGTCCCAAAGCTTTGGGCCGTCCTCAACTGCCTTCCCAGGCCACAAGCAGGGAGCTGGATGGGAAGTGGAGCTGCCAGGATTAGAACCGGCGCCCATATGGGATCCCGGGACATTCAAGGTGAGGACTTTAGCCGCTAGGCCATGCTGCTGGGCCCAGGTTGTTAGCTTCTTAAAAAGATGATTCATAGAAACTGCATACATAAGAGAAGTTGTAATGTGTGTTACAACTTTATCTTTTCTTATATTGACATTTATGTCTTGATTTTGGTTTCAGTAATTTTCTGAAACAGACATGTTTAATCTGTGTGATTGAATTTATTTCACGAAATTTAGATTTTGTGTCATCAGTAACAAAATCATTTAAAATTTGAATGTAGGTATCATTGATGATAATGACCTAGTAGTAGTGACTGCAAGTGGTGCTTACTGTATGCTGCTATCCTAACTGGCTTACTACAGTTAGTCAACTTTAACGAATGATCTGCTTACCAGAAAGTCAGTGAGCCAGAAATGGAATCTGCTCATTGTGTTTCAGCATTCTATAGTGGCATTATACATGTTGTTTATTATCTTCTATTTAACTCTTTAATCTTTTTACCCACCGGAAATGTGTTTGAGACTCAAATATAAAATAAAGTATGGGTCCAGCATTCTTGATGTATTTTATTCAAGTCGGCACAAAGTGATCCTGTAGGATTGATCGCGTAATCTGTGTTTTGTTAATGGCTGGAGATGTCATTTTAACTGTGTATTTAATTCCTGTGTGTACAAGTGCTTAGTCTTTTTATGTGTTGTGTTATTTGTAACTATTATGCTATATTCTTATCTTTTAAATGAATTTAGTTCATAATTCTTGCTAAGGCCAGTCTTCTAGTAATACTAATCTTCAGTGTTTTTGCTTGACTCCTCCTGCCTCACAGAATTTTATTGTGAAAATTTTAATTATAAAAAAATTGAAACAAATTGAAAAAATTTTATAATGACACACCTGTCAAATTTTACCATTAACATTTAAGAAAATATAGTTGTCACTATTTGTACACTTGATTTATTTGCAAGTAAATTGCAGGCATGCATTTACCTCTAATACATGCTTGTCGTAGAATTAAGTATTTTTTTTCTATTTTTGCAATTTAAAGACAAGTGAAATTGCAAATAGCTCTGTGAATTTGTCTAATACTTTCTCAGATAAAATTGTTTCATTAATATTTGCATGATTTTGGTGTCAGCATTTGGAGACACCAAATTTGGAAGAGCTGTTAACGTCTGTGAGAGACCTGACGTTTTGAGGAATCGTGTGTTTTCATTAGTTTGGAAGAGCCGTCTAAGTACACGTGTTATTTCAGATTAGCAGGAGGATTTTTTTTTTTATTGGAGAAGGAAAGGAGGCACATTAAAATACTTGGATTGTTTTTGCACTGACTTATGGAATATGCAGAAAGATGAATTAAATCAGGAGAGTAATGATGAAGTGTTTTGTACTTTGCCAGTGGCACATAGAGGTTTGATTAGATTATAATGTTTTATGGGTAAAGATTGCATAACAGTTTTAATTCTAGTTTTAAGTATGAGTGGTGGGCCTGGTGTGATGACTGTATGGTTAAATCCTCACCTTGCAAGTGCTGGAATCTTATGGGTACAGGTTATTGTCCCAGCTGCTCTACTTCCCTTCTAGCTCCTGCTTGTGGCCTGGAAGGCAGTAGAGGACAACCCAAAGCTTTGGGACCCTACAGCCTTACGGGAGAGCTGGGGGAAGAATCTCCTGGCTTTGGAATGGCTCAACTCCGGCTGTTGCAGTTACTTGGGGAGTGAATCAGTGGATGGAAAATCTCTGTCTCCTCATTAAAAAGCTGATCTGCCTTTCCAATAAAAATAAATCTTTGAAAAAAATTTTGAATTGTGAAATGGCTGAACATTTTTTAAAGATTTATTTATTTTTATTGGAAAGGTAGTGTTACTGACAGAAGTAGATTAAGATCTTCTTCTCCTGTTGGCCACAGTGGCCAGAGCTGAGGTGAAGCCGGAAGCCAGGAGCTCCCTCCCAAGTCTCCCACATTGGTGTGGGATGCCAAGGGTTTGGGCCATCCTTCACTGACCTCCCAGTCCACTAGCAAGGAGCTGGATGAGAGGTGGAACAGCTGGAACACAAACAAACCAGCACTCATATGTGATGCCAGGGCTTACACGTGGAGGATTAGCCAATTGAGCCCTGATGCCAGCCTCAAAATGTCTGAACTTTGTCTTTGGCAGGTGGTGTTTCTTAATTCAGGTGTGGGTTGGAGAGATGGTAATAAAGTTCTTGGGAAACATGTATGCCTGTATGAGGCCTTCCCAACATTGAGAGTGTAGCAGGAAAATGCAGACTGTTAAAAAGAATTACTTATGAAAATGTTGGAGGCAATTATTATTTTTATGTGTATTGCCAGATCTGTGAACTTCTTAGTACTTTTTTATTTGCTCTAATTGAATTCAGCATAACCTGAGAGTCGCTTGCTGTTTTGGTTGCCGTGCACTTATTGCATTATGCCTTGTATAGTGCAGTGTTTAGTAGAGACTTTTCAACATTGTGATTGTTTCTAGGAAAAGACAGACACAAAATGCTCCAGTGCTGAGAATATGTGTTTCCGTGATTCTTAACAAGGTTACAGATGAAAAAAACCTTTTTACCTATATACTAGATTATTTTGAAGTTCAAAATGCTACTGGAATAAGAGAAAGGATTACAATGTCGATGAAAGCTCAGCATTTTTTCCTGAAAATGTTCCACTTTTTCATGTGTTTCAGTGTCTTTTTTTTTTTCCTTTTTAAAGATTTATTTATTTATTTATTGGAAAGTCAGATATACAGAGAGAGGAGAGATAGAGAGGAAAATCCTCCGTCCGATGATTCACTCCCCAAGTGAGCGCAACAGCTGGTGCTGTGCCGATCCAAAGCCAGGATCCAGGAACCTCTTCCAGGTCTCCCACGTGGGAGCAGGGTCCCAAAGCTTTGGGCCGTCCTCGACTGCTTTCCCAGGCCACAAGCAGGGAGCTGGATGGGAAGTGGAGCTGCCAGGATTAGAACCGGCGCCCATATGGGATCCCGGGACATTCAAGGTGAGGACTTTAGCCGCTAGGCCACGCTGCTGGGCCCCAGTGTCTGTTTTAAACATAAGTAAATGAAAGCCTAAAGAGATAAAATTGTAACCCAGAATTATGTAACTAGTGAATTAAATAGAAATAAGCATACAGTGCCCGGTGTGGTAGCCTAGTGACTAAAGTCCTTACCTATCTTGTGCTGGGATCCCATGTCGGCACCAGTTCTAATCCCAGTGGCCCCATTTCCCATCCAGCTCCCTGCTGTGGCCTGGGAAAGCAGTGGAGAACCTTGGGACCCTGTATCCTTGTGGGAGACCTGGAGGAGTCTCCTGGCTCCTGGCTTCAGATCAGCTCAGCTCTGTGCATTGCAGCCACTTGGGGAGCGAATCAGTGGATGGAAGATCTTTCTCTCTGTCTTTTCTCTCTGTATATATAACTTTCCAATAAAAATAATTTTTTTTTAAAGATTTGTTTAAAAAATTTTTTTAATTGCAAAGTCAGATACAGAAAGGAGGAAAGACAGAGAAGGAAGATCTTCTGTCCGATGATTCACTCCCGTAAGTGACCACAATGGCTGGTGCTGAGCCGATCCGAAGCCAGGAGCCAGGAACTTCCTCTGGGTTTCCTACGCAGGCGCAGTGTCCCAAGGCTTTGGGCTATCCTCAGCTCCTTTCCCAGGCCACTAGCAGGGAGCTAGTTGGGAAATAGGAAAGCTAGGATCAGAACCAGCGCCCATATGGGTTCCCGGCGTGTTCAAGGAGAGGACTTAACCTGCTAGACTACCATGCCGGACCCAACGTAACTAAATCTGTAGAAGAAAAATGACCTTACAGCTCAAAATACCAGTTTTTGTTGCTATTGTTGAGTGCTTCAAATGAGTGCCTTTCTATTAATGATGATGATGACAATACTGAAAATAATAGTGTCAGGCAATTTCACAGTTCAGCTTTTACAAAGTGTATTGAAAGAAAGGTATTACATAGTATCTGAAATTAACAGATCTTAAAAATATTGTTTGTTTATTTATGTGAAAGTCCAGAGTAATAGGGAGGAAAGGAACAAAGGATATGGTTGAGAGAGAAAGAGAGAAACAGAGAGAGAGATGAATATTTTGGTTTACTCGATAAATGCCAGAAATGCCAACAGCAGCCAGGACTGCACGAGGCTAAAGTCATGAGCCAGCAACTCCACCTGGGTTACCATGTGAATTGAATGACAGTGACCCAAACAGTTGGGCTGCTTTCCACTGCCCTCTCTGGGTCCTGTAGCTTGGAGCTGGATTGGGAATAGTACAGCCATGCCTTGAATGGTCTCTCTGGTGTGCATTGCTATGAGTTAAACAGAGAGAAAGAGAGAGAGATGCTTTCCATCCACTGGTTCACTCCTCAGATGGCCACAGTAGCTCTGGGCTGGCCAGGCTGAAGCTAGGTCTCTCAGTGGGCGCAGGGGTTCAAGTATGTAGGGCATGCTCTGTTGGAAGTAGGATTGCAAAAGGAGCAGGCAGCATCTCTCCCAGATGGGATGCCAACATGTTGGGTGTGCTGAAACTGCCATGCCATAGTGCTGGCCCCTATTTTCCTCTTTTTCTTGAAAGAGTTCAATATGATTGTGGTAGCTGTGTTAGACAATTTTGCTGGCATTACCAAAACAAGGTGACTTAGAAGTAAATGTATACCTTATACTGCCACACAGCTTTAGCCAGGCCTTTTTTTGTTTTTGTTTTTGTTTTTGTTTTTAAATATATTGAAATAGGACTTAAGGATTGAAATGAATCAGCCAAGTTCAGGTAACAGAATGACAGTATGATGTGTGTGTGTGTGTGTGTGTGTGTGTGTGTGTGTGAGAGAGAGATTTTTTTTCCCCTAATCTTTGGTGTTACTTCTGGGTAATTTTGCCTCTTCTTGAGAAAATGTTCTTTCTAGCCTTCTCTTTTTAGTAACAAGGAATATATTTATATAATTTAGTTTTACGTATAAGATGAGTTAACTGGAAAGGTGGCTTTTGAAACCAGTCCTTTTCCACTTCATTTTAAAAAAGATTTATTTATTTTTACTTGAAAGAGTTACAGAGCCGGTGAGTCAGAGACAAAGATCTGTTCCATCTGCTGGATCATTCCCCAAATGATCTTTGGCCTGAGCTGGGTCAGCTATGTGAAGCTGGAAGCCAAGAGCTCTTTTGGGTCTCCGATGCAGATACAGAGACCCAAGGCTTTGGGGGATTCTTTGGCTTTCCCAAGCCATCAGCAGGGAGCAGGATTGGAGGAAGTAGAACAGCTGAGACTCAAGCCATACCCCTATGGAGTGCTGGTGCAGCAGGGAGAGGATTAGCATAGTACCTGTGCTGGGCCCAAAACATATTTCTAAGGAGAGGTGTTTTTTTTTGGCCAGGTTTTCTATAGGTACTTTAAACAAAAAAACATATCGCAATAGATAGGCTATAAAAACAGAAATATACTTGATCTGTTTCCTACTTAAAGATATTTGCAGAAATGTGCAGCAACGCTGTTCTCACAAAATAGTTTAGAAAATAGTTTACTTTTTTTTATTAAAACAAACAAAAATATCCCAGCACTCTTAACTTTGTCTATCAGTCTTGCAGTTATGTTTATTCCTAACCTGCAGTGGGTGTTTAACCCAACCTGTGAAACCTGGGTTTAATAAGTGTCTTGGTTATCAGTTGTAATGGATGTATTGTTATTTTAAACAAAAACCTTCCTCAGTCTTTTTTCAATATTGCATATATGTCAGAATCTGTCAAAGTAAAACAAGCTTATTGGAATTTTATTTTATAAAGCATTGAGGGATCCTGAAACCAAAACATTGAGAACCAGTGTTATGGAGGTGAAGTGGAATTACTTCTATTTAGGTGGATGATATAGGAGAATAAAAGGATCAAATTTCAGTGTTAAAATAACAGACATTGTGTTAAGTTTGGACAGGATTTACGTGTGAATTGTGTGGTGCTCATGGATTTGTTGTGTTTAGATATCTTGGTGATTTTGTTTTTTATTTTTTATTTTTTAAATTTCATTTCATTTTATGACACAGTTTCATAGCCTCTGGGATTCCCCCCAACCCCTCCCCATGCCCTGCCCCCATGGTGGATTCCTCCACCTTGTTGCAGTATTACAGTTCAAATCCAGTCATGATTCTTTCATTGCAAGCATGTACCATGCATAGAGTCCAGCATCTTATTGTCCAAATAAATTTAACAGTTTTTTGGAGAGACTGTCTCTGGTCTGAAAGCAGAGCTGGCAGAATATCATCACGTCCAATGAAAAGCCACAACAGAATATCAACAACAATTTACAACATTATGGAGCTAATTGACATGGTATTGAGTGACCAGTATGTTAGAAAATGCAAGTTCTTAACCACAGGTGATTTTATTTTGCAGAGTCCTTGCCTCAAGTAATTATCATACACTACTTTTTTTTTATTTGAGTTGAAGGAAATGACAAACCATAGCAATTAAATTTTTAGTGTCTACCATGTTTGTTGTAGTGAAATTTGGAGGCTTAGTAATTAGTTCTAAATATAAAATGTGGAATTAATGGTGATGGGCAGTGTGTCACAGTAGGTTAAGTGCTCCCCAAGCCACCCACATTCTACACTGGTGTGCCTTTAACTTGTGGCTACTCTGTGCTGCTGATCCACCTCCTGCTAAAATCTGTACCACCCAGGGAGGAGATCTGTATGGAGTTCCTGGCTTCTGGGTTGAAGACATCTGGGGTTTGAACCAACAGGTAGAAATACCTTTGTCTGTCTGTGTCTGTAATTCTGCTGTTGAAATAAATAAATAATTGGGTCTTAAAATAGAGTGTGAAATGACTTTGATGCAAATTAGATATTTTTCTTGAATATAAAATGAATATTTGGTAGGAACAGATGTGGGTGTATATCCGTGTTCTAAAGTTACATAGTTAACATATTTACATTTAATTTTTAATTCCCACTACCTCCTCCTCACTTTCAAGATTACTGAAAATGGAAGCTTGCATTCAATTCTGTCAGCCATCTTCCTCTGAATTTCTAAATCTTGCAAGAAACTTGAGCAAAGCAAACTTCTTTTTGAAATATAGTACTGGAGTGTTTTAGTTTTCTTTAATTTGCTGTCGATCTTAATTTGAAAATCCTAAATTAAAAACTATAAGGAAATGGCAAGTGTGTTAAAAAATTTATTTCTAGGGGTGACTTGATTGATGTTGTTTAAACTGCTGAGGAAGGAAGTTTTATCATAGCATTTGATTTTCTGATTGCTTTGGTTTCTCTATTTAGTATAGGCACTTTTCTCTTTAAGAACAGCCCTCTTAAACAATTTCTTCTGTGCTTTTAAAGGGTGTCTTTTTTTTAAATCAAAGTTTTTATTAACTCTATCTTTAACACAGTGTATTCTGAAATTGCTAACTTTTTTTTGTACGTTTGAAATTAGCAGTTTGAATGACTTCGTAGTAATATGAATATTTGTCAAAGCTCACTGAAGCAGGTAATTGAGATCCTTGAAGAGTGAGCAATGTAATTTGAATGCTTATGAATAATCACTTTGCACCCTTCGCTGTCCTCTTTCCTCGTGATCTGTTGGGCCCCCACTCCACTTGTTTGTGTTGAGTTCACTTGGACTCAGCTATCCCTCTTACAAAATTGAAAAACATGCTTGCTCTCCATTCCAGTCCCTGTTTAAATGTCAGTGCATCAGAGTCCATAGCAGAAGGTCTTATCTAAGATGGTCACAGTGTTCATTTTCCCACTTGCTTCCGTTTTCTCCATCTTGGTCTCCTGTTGCTTTGTGATACTTTATCCCTTTACCTGAAATGATGTTTCTTCAGAGTACTTGTATATGACATAATGCATTATAATATTTAGTATGTATGTGTATATTTGCATATAGTATCTCTTCTTCCAGTGTAAGTTTGTAAGGGGAGGGCTTTAGTTTTTTCAGAGTTGTATACTCAGGATCTAGAATAATATCTGACGTAGTAGGTACAAATTAAATGTTGTTGAAAAATGAGTGCGGCATTTGAAAGATAATCACCAAATCCCAAATAACCAATCACAAAGCCGTGCTTTTGTGAATCTGCGAAAGGGGTCTCTGACACAAGCAGCCTGCTGTCCAGACAGATTTGTCCGTGTATTCCTCCTTCTCGGGTGCTGTTGGACCTGGAGGCTACGCACATTAGTAAGAGGTTCTGTTTTTAGTTTCCTGTATGTTTTTTGGTAACTCTTATAGTATATATTATCTGTAAAATGTACTATTTATTTTTTAAATTAATTTTCATTTGTAACACATAGATTAGTAATGGAAAAGCAAATTATATTTTGTATATGAGTTCGCAGTATTTCTTAAATAAAATTAAATGTGGAGATAATATATTTTCAGACTTTGGGACGTTTATTGTCTAATCCAGTGCTTATTTTGCTAAACTTTGATGTGTCTGTGCTTGAAACCATTCTAATGATAGAAAACTTACTTTCCTCCAGGCAGTTTAATCTGCCCTCAGAAGGTGTCTGGTTATTAAAGTCCATCTGTAATTTAGGCCAAAATTTGTTGCTGATTTTTACTGCTTCTGATTATATCCCAAGGAGAATATATTGAATTAATACCATAATTTTACTTTATAATAGTCCTTCAATTATTTGAAACTTTATCGACTTCTCTCTTAGGCTGTGAATTCCTAGCAAGCTATATTAAAATGATGTCTATTTCCCATCCTGGTCCTTTTCTGACACTTTGTGTTTGTAAAAGATGGCACCTTGCGCTCCGTACTGCAGCATTGTTCTCTCCAGTTCTCAGTTTTCTGCTTTATTTACAATTCACCTTATTTTACGACTTACCTTTCCTCTCAAGTCTTTCATTTAAGTCACTATTAACTAAAATGCCCCCCCCAAAACCTCCAACCATCTAGTTTCCACAAAAGCTATTGTTAATTAAAGTTTCATGCCTTTCTTTGTAGTTTCTGGTTATCTTTATTTTTGATCTGCTTGTTGTTTCCCCAGGTATCAAGACAAAGTTACACAGAGGAGTTGGAGTTGCTGCACTCTGTGGTCCCTGTCATGCCTCATGATCAGATTTTCATTGTTAGGACTGGGAGGTAGTGATGGAACGTAGAATCAGGGAGAATTTGATCTAATTTTTAAGTAGGGAGGAAGACTCTTACTCTTCTGTTAACATTTTACTTCTGTTTGAACATTTTCGAAATGTGATTGTTCCCCCTTACCCTTTGTGTTTGAAGACTTCAGTTACATTAAAAAATATATTTGAGGGCCCGGCGGCGTGGCCAAGTCCTTGCCTTGACCGCGCCAGGATCCCATGGGGCGCCGGTTCTAATCCCGGCAGCTCCACTTCTCATCCAGCTCCCTGCTTGTGGCCTGGGAAGGCGGTAGAGGATGGCCCAAAGCTTTGGGACCCTGCTCCCACGTGGGAGACCTGGAAGAAGTTCCTGGCTCCTGGCTTTGGATCGGCACAGCACCGGCTGTTGCGCTCACTTGGGGAGTGAATTGTTGAATGGAAGATCTTCCTGTCTATCTCTCATCCTCTCTGTATATCTGACTTTCCAATAAAAATAAATAAATCTTAAAAAAAATATATATATATATGCATATTTGAGAGAGTAAAAGGGATAGAGGAAAAAGAGGAAGGAAGAAGGAGCACTCCCATTGGCTGTTTCACTCCCCAAAACGTGCTTGAGGTGGACTTCCCAAATGCAGGTTCTGCTGTTTTGATGTTCAATGTGAAATTACAGCCTTGGGCCTGGCGCAGTGGTCTGCTAAAGTCCTCACCTTGAACACGCCAGGATCCCATATTGGCGCCGGTTCTAATCCAGGCAGCTCCACTTCCCATCTAGCTCCCTGTTTGTGGTCTGGGGAAGCAGTTGAGGACGGCCCAAAGCCTTGGGAGCCTGCATCCGCATGGGAGACCTGGAAGAAGTTCCTGGCTTCTGGCTTTGGATTGGCACAGCGCTGGTCGTTGGGGCCGACTGGGGAGTGAACCATCGGAAGGAAGATCTTTTTCTCTGTCTCTCCTCCTCTCTCTCTATATATCTGACTTTGTAATAAAAATAAAATAAATCTAAAAAAAAAAAAAGAAAGAAATTACAACCTTGCCCCTACTATGCAATATGAACTGTTAACAAATTTTAAAAAGTTGTGTGGAAACGAGCACTCTGGGCAGCATGTTAAGCTGCTACTTGCAATGCTAGCGTCTCATATTGGAGACTGATTTGAGTCCCAGGTAATATTTCCAGTCCAGCTGCTTGCTAATGCGCCTGGGAAGAAAATTGATGGCCCAGACCAGGGGGGATGGACCCAGTTCACTTGGGAGACCAGAAAGGAATTCTGGACTCAGGACATCCACCTGGCCCAATTTGCACTTGTGGTCATTTTGTGGAGTTAGCCAGTTTTAAGATGCATGTGTGTGTGTATCAGTGTCATTCTGCCTTTCGCGTCAATAAACCTTTTGTAAGTAATATGAGTTTTGGAATATTTCAAGATTTTAGAATTTCTATATATGATAGTTTCTTATTGTGGCTGTTAAATTTTGATTCAGTTTCAAATTGCTTCTTGCAGAGGGAGTTCATAGATGGCATAATCTTCTGCTTCTTGCAGAGGATGTTCATAGAAGCAGATTTAAGCTTCTAACTTTTTGGCTCACTTTTAAGATATGTTAGAGGAAAAGTTAGAGAAAAGGGGAGACAAAAGTTGTTCGCTGCTTCATTCCACAAATGGTTACAATGGCTTGAGTTGAACTGGTCCGAAGCCAGTAGCCAGGAGCTGCTTCTGGGTCTCCTACATGGATGCAGGACACAAGCAGGTGGCTCATCCTCTGATGCTTCCCAGGTATATTAACAGGGAGCAGGAATGGAAATGGAGTATCCAGGGCTGGAACTGTTGTGCCCATGTAGGTTTCTGGCACCACAGGTGTTGGCTTTTGTCCTTTATACCACAGTGTCAGCCCCATAACTCGTTTAAGTGTCTTTTTAAAGAAATAATTGAGAAGGCGTGGTGTGGTAGCTTAGTGTCTAAAGTCTTCATCGTATGTGCACTGGGATTTCATATGGGCATCGGTTCTTATCCTGGCTGCTCTACTTCCCTTCCAGCTCTCTGCTTGTGGCCTGGGAAAGCAGATGATGGGCCAAAGCCTTGGGACCGTGTATCCGCGTGGGAAACCTGAAGAAAGCTCCTGGCTCCTAGCTTCTGATCAGCTCAGCTCCAGGCACACCACTACTTGGGGAGTGAACCACTGAAAGGAGGATCTTTCTGGCTGCTCCTCCTCTCTGTGTATCTGCCTTTCCAATAAAATAAATAAATCTTTAAAAAGAAAAGATATAATTAGGAGGATGGAATAAATATGTTTAAGATAAATGAAAATAAGCTACTAGCAGAAAGGGCCTTATTTTGTTTTAAAAGATTTATTTTTTATTGGAAAGTCAGATATATAGAGAGGAGAGACAGAAAGATCTTCTGTCCAATGATTCACTCCTTAAGTGGCCACAATGACTGGAGCCGAGTTTCTCTGAAGCTTCTTCCAGGTCTCCCACGTGGCTGTATGGTCCCAAGGTTTTGGGCTGTCTTCTACTGTTTTCCCAGACTACGAGAGGGGAGCTGAATGGGAAGTGGAATATTTGTGATATGAACCAGTGACCTTAGGGGATCCCGGCTCATGCAAGGTCAGGACTTCAGACACTGGGCTATTGCACTGAGCCCAAAATTAAGTGATTTTCATTGTATCTTAATGAAAAGTTTCTTGGTATAAGTATATTCCATAGCATTTTTAAAGAAAAATGGAAATCTTAGAAAAATCACATTAGCAGTAAACTACTGTTTTTCTGACTTTTAAAGTTATAGCTCACTTTAAGTTTTTGTAAATAAATGGAAATAGATTTATGAGAGGAGGTGATTATGATTACTGATGAACAAATTATCCTGAAACTTAGTAGCATAGAAGATCCCCCAGTTTCTAGGGGTTGTGAGTTTGGAAGCAGATATGCTGGGAGTCTGATTGCTCTCTTAGGAGATTGCAGTCAAGCTGTTGATGGGGAATGTCGTCTTCTCAGGGTTCTTTTGAGGCTGTAAAATATGCTTTCAAGCTTTCTCACATATGCTGTCGGCAAATAGTCTTAGTTTCTTGCCAAGGCTTTGGCTAGACCCCTCATTTAATCATCATCTGGTGGTGTCTAATTGTGTTGTAGCTGTTGATTTCTGTAGAATATGTAATAGGATGGGAACAGTGATGATCCCGCTGTACCTTTAATGGTGGAGTTCAGAAACCAGACACTATCATCTCTGCCATATTTTGTTAGAAGCAAGTCACTCAGTTGAGATGACTTTTAAGGGGTGGAGGAATTACACTGTATTTTTGAAGAGAGGGTTAAGAATTTGATGATCTACTTTAAATTGCAGATAAGGAAGGTCTTATATTAAGTGTGATTAATTCTAGATCCTTAACAAAATAGTTTTAAATTTTGATACTGTCTTAAAGATGTTTGAATCATATCTGTTCACTGGCAGTTAGGTTTTTTCTGTAGATGATTCTGTTTTGCGTCCCAAACTCTACTGTATTGAAGGTGTAGTTTTGATTCATTGACATGTTACTGCTCTGCTTTTATCGAACTGTTACATAATTATATTTTAGATATGACAATTGGAGACTGTGGTATGTCTTATATTATTTTCTATTATTTCTAATTAATGTATATAGATTGTCAGTATTTTAGCACTTGAACAGTTTATATTGCTAGCAGTTATATGCAGTCAAAATGATTTGATGTTTTGTCATGTTAATTGTGTGTGAATCTGTTTTTCCTCAAACTATTTTTCTAAGATTTATTTATTTTCACTGGAAAGTTGGATACACAGAGAAAGGAGGAGACAGAAAGATCTTTCATCTGCTGGTTCACTCCCCAGAGGGCCTCAGTAAGCAGAGCTGAAGCCAGGAGCTAGGAGCCTCTCCTTGGTCTCTCACTTGTGTGCAGAGTCCCAAGGTGTGGACCATCCACCACTGCTTTCCCAGGCCCTAAGCGGGAGCTGGATGGGAAGTGGGGCAGCTGGGGACAAACTGGTACAGATGGGATGCTGGCACTACAGGGTGTGGAGGATTAGCCAGTTGAGCCTTGTTCCTGCCCAAGTTTTTCTTTTTTTTTACTACTCATTTGTAGTTATCTTTTCCTGCTATGATTACCCAATATTTGCTTTCCTTTGTTCTTTTTTACTCTTTAAGGTTTTTTTTTTTAAGCATTTATTTTTCTTGAAAAAGCAGAGTCAGAGTGAAAGATCTTTATCTACTGGTTCATTCCCTAAATGGCTGCCACAACTGGAAGAGAACTGATCCAAAGCCAGAAGCCAGGAGATTCTTCCAGGTCTTCCATGTGGGTGCAGGGTCCCAAGGACCTGGGCCATCCTCTATTGCTTTGCTAGGCCATAAGCAGGGAGCTGAAGGGCAGTGGAGCAGCTGGAGCATGAGCCGGTGTTCATATGGGATCCTGACACATGCATGAGGAGGATTAGCCAATTGAGCCAGTCCTTCAGGCTCTGTTTTCTGTTTTTGGAAAGCCACTGTTGTTGAACCTATTTTGTGTCATCAATATCCTTGGGAAATTTGATTTATTAGTTAATCTATGTTGTTGGTGTGAAATTATTTATTATTTTTATGTTAGCAAGTTGTGAAACCTAAGTTAAAGGATGAAATTTCTCCAAATTGCTGAGAGAGAAGGGTACTGGAAGGAAAATGATACATGCTGGGTTGTTGAATTATTTGAGACTGTTTAAAGTAATAGTGCTTTTTTTTTTTTTTAAGAGTTAGAAGAAAAGACAGATCTTTCACCTGCTCGTTCACTTCCCAAATGGCCAGGAGTCAAGAGCTGCTTCTGGATTTCCCGTATGAGTTGCAGGAGTTTGGCTATCTTCCACTGCTTTCTCAAGTACATTAGCAGGAAGCTGGATTGAAAGGGGCAATCAGGACTCCAAACGGTGTCCGTATTGGATGCCAGGTTTGCAGGCTGTGGCGTAACTCATACCACAATGCTGGCCCCCAGAGTAATAGTCTATTTGGCAACCAAGTGGGATAGGGGAGAATATAGGAGAAGGTGTGATAGACAAACCGTATTTTGTGTCATGTGTAAGGATATATGGGGAGGTAGAGACATTTTGGAAGAAGTTGGAAGAGTGGTGAGTGGCGGATAGAGATTGGTAGCTATAACTCACAAAGTTTATAGGAATAAATGACTTGGAAGTTTGGTCTGTGGGCACTTCATTGTAAGAGTCTAGAGATTAAGAACTTTGGAGAATGAGATTTATCCTTTAGTCTTGCTGCTTTTGCTTAATTGTTGTGTAGTCTTAGGAAGATTTTTTTTAATTAATTCATTTATTTTAATTGAGAATCAGAGTGCTAGAAACAAACATGTTTTCTACTGGTTCCCTCCCCAAATTGCTTCAGTAGCTCATGCTGCGCCACGCTGGAGTCAGGAGCCAGGCACTCTTTGCTGGTTTCCCACTTGGCTAGCCAGGTTCAGATCCATGGGCTGTCTTCTGCTTCTTTCCCAGGGGCATTAGCAGAGCTCTGCATCAGAAGTGGAGTGTCAGGGACAGGAACCAGCGTCTTTATGGGGTGCTCCCACCATAGGTGGCAGCTTAACTTTCTGTGTCGTATTTTTTATTTTTGTTGTTTAGTCTATTTTTTCCCCCCTACAGTGTTTTTGATAAATTGAAACTATGTTTTATAAGAATTTGCCTTTATTTATAAAGAATTTATAAAAATAATTAAACTGAGCATTTCCATGGTTTGTTTTTTTTAACTTTTTTTATTCTGCAAATTGTCTTTTTAAAAAAAGGACTGTGATGCAGATTTTGTGTTGTAATCAAAAAGGTCTTCATTATTCTGGCATAATCAAATAACTCATTTTTTCCTAATGCTTTGTTAAATTTTATGTAGTTTTATATGTGATGTACTAGATGGCATAAATCATGGATTCAGATTAATTTTTTAAGATATAACTGTCAAGTTCTTTCAACACTGTTGCATAGTTTATTTCTTTATTGATTTGGGTGCCATATTATGAAGTCTAAATTGTTAATATATTGGATCTGTTTCTAGACTTTCTTTTCTGCTATTTAATTAACATACTATGGGGTATGTGTTTGGGAAGTGATGGCTATGTATGACATGGAAGATGCTGTAATAAGCACATATATGTATATATGTTAAAACGTAATTGTTTGAAAGTGTTATACAGAAAGAAGGAGAGATAGAAAGAAGGAGATCTTCCATCTGCTGGTTCAGGCTGCAATAGCAATGTCTGAGCCAGGTCAAAGCTAGATTCTGGAGCTTTTTCCAGGCAGTGGCTTTAAGTGTTATGTCACAATGCTGATTGCGAGAATTTATCTCTTTAGTGCTTTCCATGACTTGGGTACTTTTTGTATATATTTATGTATGTACTTATTTTTATCATTCTAAGTTCATTTTAATATGTAGTTGTATATAGCACAATTTCCTTCAACCTTATTTTTTTTCTTTAGCTGTGATGCAGATCCATCAGCCCTAGCAAAATATGTTCTGGCTTTGGTAAAGAAAGATAAAAGTGAAAAAGAGTTAAAGGCATTATGTATTGATCAGCTGGATGTATTTCTTCAGAAAGGTAAAACTTATTATTCTTTACTACTCATTATGAAAATATGATTATCCACAGAGTATTAAAATAACTCTATGAAAGACAGCTTCTTACTATAACAAAGTTGAACAAATAATATCACTTATCTCTAAATGTAGCTTATTTAAAATGGGAACATCCTGTCATTAATATCCTTGTGTTTGTTCTGGAAGCATGGTGGTATTTTTTTCTTTCTTTTTTTTTCTTAAAAAATTATATTTGTTTTATTATGATACAGTTCCATAGGTGTGGTATTTTTTCTTATATAGCTTTGTAGATCAAGAACATTGAATATATGTTTGTACCACTTAGGAAATTGCTTTGAATATTGCTTGTCACATTGCTTTTCAACTTTTTGCATTTTTGCTCACAATGAGATTATCATACTGCTTGTGCTTCACACATGAAGCACAATTGGGCTGAATGGGCAAGAACAATGGTGGGTAGAAGCAATTACCATTCCAGAGGCTTTGGCCAATTAAGTCTCCATCATCCTGAGAATTGGGGATTTGCACTGTGTCACCCTAATTGGGAAGCCTTTTGTCTTGGTATAATTTCTAGGTTTATAACAGTTCAGGTATCTCATATTAGAAATCTGATGTAAAGAATTACATTAAGAATTAAGGTTGATGTCTTAGATGTCTTTTTATTTGTGGTTTTTGCTTTTATTTTTAGAGACACAGATATTTGTGGAGAAACTTTTTGATGCTGTGAATACAAAGAGTTATCTACCTCCTCCTGAGCAGCCATCAGCAGGAAGCCTAAAGGTAGAATTTTTTCAGCACCAAGAAAAAGATATAAAAAAGGAAGAGGTAAAGGTTTTTTATACGTTGTTCAGGTTCTTTAAACACATACAAGGAATAATTAATTTCAGTTTAGCTCTGTTAAGGAGACTACCCCCAGGACCATCTCTAGTTAGATGATTTCATTACGAGTGTGACTGAAGCATGTGAGCATAGCAATAATTTAACTTTGTCTAAGTGAGACAAAACAAAGTTAGCAGAGGAGGAGGTATGTGAGAAAAAGTGGTAGAAAATTAGATACAGGATTCCGAAATTCTTGGAATGATATTGGATGTACTTGCCCTAGCAACAAGTTCCATGATAGCATATGCAAATCCAAGGAATTCCCTAGAGACCATGATCATTTATACCTAGTATGTTCCAGACTCTAGAGGAAAATTAGATGTTGAGCATAAATTCTATTGTTATCATACATCAGGTACATTGAGCTGTTGTTATCAAAGAATGTTGAGAACCCTGCAGAAATCAGTTTCCGGAAACCAGCCAACAGCCAGTTATATAGCATACTTTTGTAAACATAGTAGTCTCAGGCCTGCTTTTAATTCTTCTCAAAGACATGGAGCCTTATTTGTGTTTTGTGACAATAATTAGATTAAATTTTATCTTTAATTCTGTCCTACATACATTTTGTAGGGCACTTTTTATTTTGGTTATTTATTGGAAAGGTCAGGAGAGTGCAAATGAACCCTGTAGGGTGAGGTGGGCTGGGATGATGTCTGAAGCCGAGAGCTGAGAACTCAATCCGGGTCTCCAAAATGAGAGGCAGGAACCTAAGTTTTACTTGACCCTTTTCATTGCTGCATTATTCTTCAGTGCCACAGCACTGGCCCCAAAGCCTTCATCTAATTGTATCTTTTAATGTTTCGCAGAACCAGTGTTGTAGATATTATAGTTTGGAGTAGGTATCATTAATCAAGTTGGTATTTTCCATATTTGCTTTCTAGTAGTGGCATGTTATGAATTAATGAGTGGGGACCCTATGTGTGGCTATCATGCTGCAGTGAGAAACTGGGGAACTATTTTACTTTATAAATTTACCGATTTTCCACTATTTTCCTTAAATGATTTGGCAATTTCTATTGTTTTCCTATGTTCCTCGGCGTGTTTAGTACAAGACTAATCCCATAAAATCAAAACAAATGCATATTAGTATTTTGGAAGAAGGAGTAAAATTGTCTTTCTGTGAATTATATTAAAATGTAGACACTTAAAATGATTTCTTATCTGAAGATATTTATGACTTTAGTATTTGCTTTAACTTTCAGTGGGTTGTCTGGCTAAATTAAATAATTATAACTAGTAAAGAAATTAATGTTTGAGTACTTTTAGGAGGTGACACTTTTCTGTATTGTATAAATTGATTAAAAAAAGATTTATTTACTTATTTGGGAGACAGAGATAGTCAGAGGAGAGTGAAATATGTTTCATCTGCTGGTTCACTCTCTTAAGTGAGCTGGTCTGGTCTGAAGCCTAGAACCAGGAGCTCTGCGTTAGCTTCCTATGTGAGTGTAAGGCCCCAGGCACTAGCACCATCCTCTTCTGCTGACTCGGGTACATGAACAGGTAGCTGGGTTGGAAGTGGAGCAGCCAGGGTTTGAACTAGTGCCCAAATAGATATCCACTATGCCCATGTAAGTTAATCATTGAATCATTGAGATAGTTAAATGGCAAAGAGTAACTTTTTTTCCTTCCTTTTCTTTTTAAATATAAGATCACAAAAGAGGAAGAACGAGAGAAAAAGTTTTCTAGAAGGTTAAATCATAGTCCTCCTCAGTCAAGCTCTCGTTACAGAGAAAATAGGTGAGTGATTGTTAAACTATTGCTTAATGTTTAGATTTTGATTACCTTATACATAGGAACAAATAATGTGTACTCTATAAATAGGTACTTTTCTTTCAGTAAAACCTAGGTCAGCTTGGAATAAGAGGTTTAAATCTGTGTTTGACTGTGTATTACTTAAAATATATATATATTTAATTTTATTTGAAACTTAAATTTTTATAGAGAGAACAGACAGAAATCTTCCACCTGCTGGCTCACTCCCCAGATGGCCACAGTGGCTGGAGTTGAGCCGATCCAAAGCCAAAAGTCAGGAACTTCTTCTGGGTCTTCCACAAGTGCAGGGGACCAAGCAATTGGACCAACCTCTACTATTTTCCTAGACTGAACAGACAGCAGGATCAGAAGTGGAGCAGCTTGCTGCATCACTGAGCCAGCTCCTATTATTATTTTTTTAAGATTTATTTATTTTACTTGAAAATCAGAGTTGAGGAGAGGGAGAGACAGTGAGATCTTTCTTGTGCTGGTTCATTCGCCAAATGGCTGCAGCTGGGAGCCAGGAACCTCTGTAGGGTCTCACATATGGTTTCAGAGTCCCAAGGACTTAGGCCATCTTCTGCTGCTTTCCCAGGACACAAGCAAGAGGCTGGATGAGAAGTGGAGCACCTTGGATATGAATCGGTGTCCATATGGTATGCCAGTATCAGAGTCTGAGGATTAGCCTACTATACCACCACTCTGGCCTCTTATTATTATTTTAACAAATATATGCTATTTACTTAAAAGAGAAGGAGAGAACATAAACCATTCCTGGTTTACTCCCCAGATGACTACCATGGTCAGGGGAGCTAGGAGCTGCTTCTGTGTCTCCCACGTGGTTTTAAGGGCCCAAGCAGTTGGGCCATCTCTCACGGCCTTCCCAAGGGCATTAGCAGGGAACTGCTTTAGAAGTGGAACAGTTAGGACTGACTGGCGTTATTTAGAATGAGGGCATTGCAGGCAGCAGCTTAACTGCCTATATCACAACACTGGTACAGTTAGTTTTATCACTAACTTTTCTTTTTTCTAATTTTTATTTTCAGTGATAGTTTCAATTTAAAAAAGATTTTACAACATTTGAACTGTCTGTTTAGTTTGAGTAATTGCATATGGCATATAATGCAAATGTGTGGTAATATGTTTACAAGAAGCGTTAAATATGACTTTGACATGTAGAAGTTTTCCTGTATCCACTGAAAATTATTTACATACATAAAAGCAACCTCTCCCACCCCCATTTTTTTCTAGAAGTCGTGATGAGAGGAAAAAAGAGGATCGTTCTCGCAAAAGAGATTATGACCGAAACCCTCCTCGGAGAGATTCCTACAGAGACCGGTACAACAGAAGAAGGGGGCGCAGTCGCAGCTACAGCCGAAGTCGGAGTCGGAGCTGGAGCAAGGAGAGACTCCGTGACAGGGACAGAGATAGGAGCAGAACACGAAGCAGGAGCAGAACACGAAGCAGGGGTAAATATGCATGTCTGTGTATATTCTGGCCAGCATTCCCTTATAATGGAAAACTTCAAGTTTAAAGTTTATTTTAAATTACTAACATGTTCTCTGTGTTATCTTTATTTCTCTTACAATGATGTGCCCTATGTTTTAATTAAAAGCTTTTTAAATTTTTCATTTAAAAATTTCATTATGAGATGAGTGTGATGGCTCAGTGATTAAGCCTTGCCTTGAAGGGACTGGGATCCCATGTGGGCTCTGGTTCTTGTCCTAGCTGCTCCATTTCCTGTTCACCTCCTTGCTTGCGGCCTGGGAAAGCAGTAGAGGTGGCCCAGATCCTTGGGACCCTGCACCCCTGTGGGAGACCCCAAGGAGGCTCCTGGTTTCTGGTTCCTGGCTTTGAGTTACCTCAGTTCTGGCTGTTGGTGGCAGAAAGAACATCTTTCTGTCTCTCCTTTCCATAAATCTAATCTGCCTTTCCAATAAAAGTAAATATATTTTTTTAAACATTGATTTTATTTTTGATTGGAAAGGCAGATTTACAGAGAGAAGGAGAGACAAAAACATTTTCTGTCTGTTAGTTCACTTGCCAGGTGGCCACAGAGGTTGGAGTTGAGCTGATATGAAGCCACAAGCTTCTTCCGGGTCACCCACACAGGTGCTGGATCCCAAGGACTTGGACCAGCCTCTGCTGCTTTCCCTGCCCACAAGCAGGGAGCTGGATGGAGGAGTGGAACAGCCAGGACATGAACTGGCGTCCATATGCAATCCTGGTGCCTGCCAAGTGAGGATTTAACACTGAGCTAATGTACTGAGCCCAAAATAAATCTTTAAGGAAAGAATTGAATTGAATGCAAAGCAAAACCTCAGTTGGCATTGTGCATGCAATAGAATGGCTGCAGTGAAAGAGTGGATATTCAGTGTTGATTAGCATGTACATGAACCAGAATTAAGAGAGGATATGTGTACTCAGACTTGTACACAATTGTTCTTGTTGACTTTTTTTTATAACAGTTCAAAGCTTTGGGGCTGCTGTTGTGGCATATCACTGAAAGCTGCTGCCTAGGATGCCCACATCCAATAAGGGTGCTGGTTTGAGTCCTAGCTGCTTCACTTCTCATCTATTTCCTGTTAATGACCTGGAAAAAGCAGCAGCAGATGACCCAAGTGCTTCTGGCCCTGCAGCCATGTGCGAGAGTAGGATGCAGTTCCTGGTTTCAACTTAGTCCTGCCCTAGATGTTGACAGACATTTGGGGTGTGAATCAGGGGATGGAAGATCTTTCTTTTCTTTCCTTCTTCCACTTTTTGCAATTCTGACTTTTAAATGAATAAATAAATCTTCAAAAAATTAGTAAAAAGCTAGAATAATTGAAATAAGTCTATCATCATGTACACAGATTAAGGCATTCTAGTATAATTATAGTATACAGTGGATAGAAAGGAGCTATTGCTCCATGCATCAAAACCAGGGAATCAGACCTGGCATGGTAGCCTACTGGCTAAAGTTCTCACCTTGCATGTGCTGGGATCCCATATGGGTGCCAGTTCTAATCCCAGTGGCCCCATCCAGCTTTGTGCTTGTGGTCTGGAAAAGCAGTTGAGGATGGCCCAAAATCTTGGACCCTGCACCAGCATGGGAGATCCAGAAGAGGCTTCTGGCTTCAGATTGGCTTGGCTCTGGCTGTTGCAGCTGCTTGGGGAGTAAATCATCGAACGGAAAATCTTCTTGTCTGTCCTCCTCTCTGTATGTCTGATTTTCCAATAAAAATAAATAAATCTTTAAAAGCACAACACAGAATCTCACAGTAACTATGTTGACTGAAAGAAGTCAGATGAAAGTACATAGATACATAAAATTTAGAAGATACAAGTAATCTGTGATGATTGTGAATGATGAATATTGATTTGAGTTATTACATTTTAAGTGTGAAATTATTGTATGATAGTTATCCTCAGAACTATTTAAAAAAAACTAAAAATTTTTAATTCTAGTAAGATCTGTAAGAGCATGTTGGTTCTGACATACATATTTTTTCTTCTAAAATATATTATTGAAAGGAAGATGTTATGGTAAAAAAAAAAGAAAACACTTCCTGAGTAAAATACATTTGCTTTAATAGAGCTACTGTGTTGCCCTCTGGCCTTTGTGTAACTGTATATTCTGCTATGTTTAAGAGTATGTTCCTCTTTTGAGATCCAAGTGAAGCAGGCTTCATTGCACATCGCTTCACTTTCTTCATTTTCTTATGCTCTTATTTCTTTTGTTGGAACCATATAAAACCTAGTGTCTTGGTTTATGCTTGGCATGAGCTTTTCTTCCCTTTTTTGCTCATTTATTCTTTTCTCATTGATTGGTTTGGTACATGATAAGTATTGTTACCAGAACAACCCTTCTTTCTTTTGCCTTTTTAAGATTTATTCATTGGAAAGGCAGTTTCTAGAGAGGAGAGACAGAGACAAAGATCTTTCATCTGTTGGTTCACTCCCCAAATGATTGCAGTGGCTGGAGTTGAGCTGTTTTGAAGCTGGGAACTATGAGCCTCTTCTTGGTCTCCCATGTCAGTGCATAATCCCAAGGCTTTGGGCCATCACCACTTCTTTCCTAGGTCGTAAGCAAGGAGCTGGGTGGAAAGTAGAACAGCCAGTACATGAACTGTCACCCATATGGAATGCTGGCAAATGATCGTAGAGTTTAGCCAATTGAGGTGTCATGCCGGGCCCAAAGAGACATACTTTTCACTACTTTTGATTTGTGGGCTGCAATTATGCATATTAAGATTGTGATGAAGAAAATAAAGTACATTTCCATAAACAAAAATTTAATATAAAACAACTTGATGTGTGATTTTGTAGTTTAGATCATACTGAGAAGAAGTGACTTATCTGAGTGTTAACTAAATAGCTTTTAAAAGAAAAAGCATTGTGGAAAATAAAAATTTTCCTCTTTAGCAAAATTATAATTTCTTACATTTTAGGCATTTTTTGATGAGGTATTACTTTCTACATAATGTTTATTTTATTGCAGAAAGAGATTTGGTAAAACCTAAATATGACCTGGATAGAACGGATCCCTTAGAAAACAATTATACTCCAGTCTCTTCGGTACCTAGTATTTCATCTGGTCACTATCCTGTACCCACTTTGAGCAGCACTATTACAGTTATTGCTCCTACTCATCATGGTAACAACACTACTGAAAGTTGGTCTGAATTCCATGAAGATCAGGTGGACCATAACTCTTACGTAAGACAACCAATGCCAAAGAAACGATGTAGAGACTATGATGGTAAGTCTGTGAGCTGTTTCATTCAGTATTAACTTAATACTTCCAGCTGTCTATACAAATTTTCTAAGTTTAGATTATGTGTAGTTACTGAAAACTTCCCTGTGGCACTAGAATAGTGGGGAATTTCACTAAAACTTTAATTTGTCATTGCTGATGATTATCAGTTTAAAGATTGTTTATTTTCCTCTGAGTCTTAATATGTTGTAGTTCACTAAATAAGAGTAAACATTTTAAAAGGGAATCTGCTTCTGTAATATTACTGACAAAGTTCCCTTCTTTAGAAATGGTTACTTGAATGTAAGTAGGGTCTAGAAGAGTAAATGTCACTAATACAAGGATTGTATAAAAGAATTTAAGACTTTCATGGTCTAGTGTAAACGTTTTTTGAGAAACACTGTATAATAGTCATTTAGTTTAAGTGAGGGATTTAAATGAAAGTCACTGTTTCAAAGAGTGTATGTTTCATGTCATCTTGCTACCTAATACTCTTTTTAGAAATATTTTTTTAGTTTATTTTTAACATTAATTATGTAGTTGAGAGGGATGCACGTCTGTATGAGTCTCTGATTAGGGTAGGGAGGATTGAGATATGGTGGAAGGTGGATGGGATAGATGTCTCCATTTCTTTTTCTCTCCTGAGTCCCCAGAGAGGGAAGGAAGGGACCTGCTCTTTGCTCTTAAATTGTGTCGGCACCTGGGGATAAGGGATGGTTCTTTGATGATGCCTTGCAGACCTGCATGTAGGAACAGTTTTTCGAGGATGTTACTTGAGTGGTTTTGGTAGTTCTGAGATATCAGCTTCTTCGCCACAGGGTTGAGGAAATCTTTCCAAGATCTATTGGCTGACTGAGTCTATCCTAGTATATCTTCAGGGCCCAAGAACATGTTGCAAAGCTTGGCCAGGAGAATGGTCCAACCTGTTCTACTTTGCATCCTCTGACAAGGCACTAGGCATCCTCTGCTGGCCTAGATGAGCTGGTTATCATGTTCCCCCCTGCTTCTGGTATGCTGTGCTCTGCACAGGCATCAGCAACTGAGGAGGCCCAGTCCTGATACATACACTGCAAGGTTGTACCACATATGTTGTGATTTTTCCTGTGACTGGGTTTGATGGCTGGACTGATTTTTCAATATGGTAGATAATTATCCTTGATAGGTATTATAGGAAATGAACAAAGATCTTTTATGAAATGGTTAAATATGCTTTTGCCTAGTAGATTTTAATATTTCTATTTCTTAAGTACTATTGTTAAAGAAACTTTAATAATTATAGTGCTGTTTACATTTGTTTCTAATTTTTCATCCTTACAGAAAAGGGTTTTTGTATGAGAGGAGACATGTGCCCTTTTGATCATGGAAGTGACCCAGTTGTTGTAGAAGATGTGAATCTTCCTGGTATGCTGCCTTTTCCAGCACAACCTCCTGTTGTTGAAGGACCACCTCCGCCTGGACTGCCCCCACCGCCACCAATTCTTACACCCCCACCTGTGAATCTCAGACCTCCAGTGCCACCTCCAGGTCCATTACCACCCAGCCTTCCACCTGTCACAGGTAAGTAAATATGTATGCTTATTCTAGTAATGTATTCATACATAATCTTTTTATAAAGTTAATAGCTTGACACTTGATTTTGTTATAAGTATCTAAAGCATTCACATTAACCCCTCATAAAAATTATGAGCTGTATGTTCTATGGGGAGTGTATTTCCATTTTTGAGCTTATGTCAAACCTGTTACTGTGGTCTAGATTGGTTCTGTGAATTATGGTCTTTAAAGATTTATTTATTTTACTTGGAGAATCAGTTACAGAGAGAGGGAGAGACAGAGATAGCTTCTCTCTGCTGGCTTACTCCTAAGTGGCTGTCATGGCTAGAGTTGCGCCGAAGCTGGGAACCAGAGCTCCTTCTGTGACTCCCACATGAGTGCATTGTCCCGGCCATTGTCTGCTGCTTTCCCAGCCCATCAGCAGGGAGCTGGATGAGGATGTCGAACAGCTGGGACATAAACTGGTGTCTGTATTGGGATGCTGTCACTGCAGGCAGAGAATTAGCCATTGCACTGGCCATGAATTATGCATGTTATTGATACATTTATGCTCCTTTACAGCTTAAAGCAAACTTGTTTTTGAGCGCATTAAAAGGATATGTATCTTTGAAATTGATTTAGTTTGAATTTTAACTTAACTGATGTTTGTATATTTTATAGTTTGATAAGAATATGATGTTTGGATATATAATAACTTATTTTATTTGTTTGCTTTCAGATGATATTTCTTATTCTTTGGTTTTGACAGGACCACCACCTCCTCTTCCTCCTTTGCAGCCATCTGGCATGGATGCTCCCCCAAATTCCGCGACCAGTTCTGTTCCTACTGTAGTAACAACTGGCATTCATCATCAAACTCCTCCAGCTCCACCCTCTCTTTTTACTGCAGGTGCAGTTTTGGCCTCCTTATATTCATAAAATACAGTTTTAAATGAAAAAATTTATAATGTCTAGGAGTGCTTTTCCTTTAAAATAAAAAGATTTATTTATTTATTTTTACTTGAAAAGCAGATATACAAAGAGAAGATGAGAGGGAGTAAGATCTTCCATCCACTAGTTTGCTCCCCAAATTGCCACAATGGTCAGAGCTGAGCCAGTCTGAAACCAGGAGCTATGAGCTGCTTCTGGGTCTTCCATGTCCAGGGCCTTATGCCATCCTCTGCTGCTTTCCCAGGCATACACAGGGAGATAGATGGAACGTGAAACACCTAGGACATGAGTTGGCGTCATATGGTGGAGGGTTAAGCTGTTGAGCTACCACATCAACCCCCCCCCCCCGGAGTATTTTTCTTATTAAATTATATAGACTGCAGCATAGCCATAATGATTATAAATTGAATTAACAATTAGTTGTAAGTTTTTTTAATTTTAGTTTTCACTTTATGAAATTACTTTTATGCATATAAAATATATTGACTATGGGTTCTACAGTTTGCTTTTCCTGTTATCTATATTAATAATTACTATGGAGTTTTTAATTGTTTTTAATTACAGTTTTTGTATTACCAGATACATATGACACAGATGGCTACAATCCTGAAGCCCCAAGTATAACGAACACTTCCAGACCTATGTACAGACACAGAGTGCATGCGCAGAGGCCTAACTTGATAGGACTGACATCAGGGGATATGGATTTGCCACCCAGAGGTACAGTGAGCATCTTTTCTTACAGAATCATTGATGTGTAATGCATAGTGATCATTTTCAGGTGTTGTTTATATATGTCATGTACTATTGTGAGCTGGTTTAAGAATATACTCTTCATTAATAGCATGGTTTTTAAATTTTTTTGTGTGTGTATCAGATAACTTATTAGTGACTCATTTAAAACTGAGGATTACCGGTGTTGTTATTTCCTTATCTTTTTCTATTCTCTGCCTCCTCTCTATGCATTCTTATCTTTTCCCTTTTGGAATTCCAAGTTTACTATCCTGGATAGTGAACTTGACTTGGGAGATATTGGTAGGAAAAAAAAGTCCTGTTGTAGAACTGTAATGAAGGTACTTCTGGACAAAGAAAATGCCACTTGTAGTGTCACCAATGCTAAATGCAGGATGTTTCCACCTGGTCTGCTATGGAAAGGTGGAGCAAGTCTATGTTAGCTGGAGAGGAGGCAGATAAAGCACATGCACTCTCTCATACTTTGTAGAACTTTGTGACTGAAATAGAGGAAATAAGGGGTGTGAGAAATAAGAGGCCAATTAAAAACATTTAAAGAATTCTGCAATAAAAATGGTAATAGCTGAACTAGGGAAATAACTGGGAAGTGGTGGAACAGGTCTTGTGGTATAAGTAGTTAGCCACAGTTTGGGATGATGCTGGCATCTCATATTATCATGCCTCAGCTGCTAATCCAGCTGCCTGCTAAAGCACACCCTGGCAGGTAGCAGGTGATGTCCAAAGTTCCTGAACACCAGGTGGGAGATGTCGATAGAGTTACCTGGCCCAGGTGTAGCCATTGCATGAATTTTTGAAGTGAACAAGCAATGGATGACATGTGCCCTACCCCATTGCCATTGTTGTGCCTTTCAAATAAATAAAATAAGTGGGAAGTGAAAGATTTTAGTGGAAGGAATTGTCAGCACTTATTACTTACTTTGGATGATGGAAGATGTGAAATTAGATACCAGATTTCTGCCCTGGTTTTTTACACAGGTGGTAATATTATTCATTAGGAAGAGCTGAGTTGATTGATGAACGGAATTAATTTTGGAAGTGTTTGTTGTGTTCATGGACATTTCAGTAAAAGTGTTAGGTGAGAGATGGAATATGTTGTTTTGAGAACAGAGAGACACTTAACTAGAAAGTTTTTTTGAGATTGTGAATACTTCTTTCTTCGGTGAGTAGGACTAGAACTATTGGGCACAGTGCCAGGAGGCAGTGTGCAGGCGGGTGGGGTAGGGGCTGACTGGTGCTGCCCAGACTTTGGTTCTTAATCGTTTCTTCCGTCCTGTTAGCAGTGTTAGGTAAGGGTGGATGGAAGGAATTATGCCAAGGCCTGTGGGCGTGACTTACATAGATTCTAGAAGCTTGTGTTTCTAATACCCTGCTGCCACCCTTCCTCCTTCCCCCCTCATCCCACAGCACTACAGTGAGTGAAGCTGTGGTGATAAGAAAGCCATCTCTTAAGGAGTTTGTGTAGAGTGAAATGAGAAAGCCTCAGTGTGTAAAGGAACTTCTGCCGTAAGGGACTGAGAAAATACAACCAAAAGCCACAAACACAGGAAGTGAGGATTCTTGAACATCTAAGGAAGGTCATATCTAAGGACAGAGGGTAATCAGTAGCAACAGATTTTTTTGAGAAGCCAAGTGCTGAGAAGTCTCTGTAGGTTTAAGCAACACATTCTCATAGCAGTTTTAGCGCAAGCAAGTTGCCTACAGTAATGGGAGCAGCTGACAGTTTCCAAAGATTAGTGAGTGGGGGTGAAAAGGAAACAAAATTAGCAAGAACAGGCCTTTCTTAGAAAATGGCTGTGTGGGTAGAGGAGAAAAATATGGTAGCTGAAAGAGAAAGTTGGTTTTATGAGGCCCCTCATATGCATGAACTTAATTTGTTTACACCATGGTAAACTTACCGTTTACGTTCATTTTCCTTGAACTTTCTGAAATATTCTTATGTGTAGGGTAAATTGATTGCTGGAGAGTCTGGAAGTAAAATGCAGTTAGGATAATAGAGTACATTAAAAATCAGGCAAGTTTATACTAAGGCTGCTTTTAGAAATGAGAGGAAATGGCATGCAATACGAATTGAAGTGATCTGGGGAAAGCCAGGAATGAAATACGATTAATTGGAACAATTGGTAAAATGGTGGTAAGATTAATGGAAATGTTTAAGAAAGATAAAAACATTTAAAAAAAAGTTTTATCCAAAAGAGAGTGCCGCGGGGGCTGGGTACTGGAGTTTGGCAGGGGATGGGGTTGGGGGTGAAGGAGAGAGTCCACCTGCAAGTTCATCTCCAAAATGACCGCAACAGTTGGAGCTGAGCCAGGTGAAAGCCGTTAGTCTGTACCTCCACTCAGGCCTTCTCTGTGAACAGCAGAGGCCCCAGTGTCCCAGCTGTCCTCTGCCACTCTGCCACTCTCCCAGGTACACCATTGGGGGAGTGGATCTGAAGTGGAGCATCCAAGACCTGAACTAGTAGCCCGATGGGATTCTGGTGGTATCACAATGGCAGTCCAAGTTTGTATACCACAAGAGTAGTCTCAAGATAAAACGTTTTAGAATGGAGACAAAGTGCTGTGACAGAGTAGCCTAAGCCCCCACCTTCAGTGCCAGCAGCCCAGAATCCCAGCTGTTCCACTTCTGATCCAGCTCCCTGTTAGTGCACATGGGAAAGCAGTGAAAGATGGCCCAAGTGCTTGGGACCTGCACCTACAGGGGAGGCCCAGAAGAAGCTCCATGCTCTTGGCTTCACCTGGCATAGAATCTTAATGAACAGCCCTCAGCCCCAGTTGTTTGTAGCTGTCTGGGGAATAGACCAACAGAGGACAGTTTTCTGAGTCTCTGCAACTTTCAAAGTAAATGTTTGTTTTTTTTTTTAAACCCAGCATTTTTTTTTAAAGATTTATTTTATTTTTATTGGAAAGGTGGATATACAGAGAGGAGAGACAGAGAGGAAGATCTTCCGTCCGATGATTCTCTCCCCAAGTGAGCACAACGGCTGATGCTATGCCGATCCGAAGCCAGGAACCTCTTCCGGGTCTCCCACGCGGGTGCAGGGTCCCAAAGCTTTGGGCCGTCCTCGACTGTTTTCCCGGGCCACAGCATTTTAATATGAAGATATTTTGAATATTATACTATTGAGTTTTGAGATAACTTGTAGGATTTCTGGAAGAAAATCACTGGAGAAAACCAAGAAGTTAGAAATTTAGGGCAAGTGTTCAGAACACAGTTTCTGTGTGATACAGAAATTGATACGTTTGGGCCCGGTGCAGAAGCATATTGGTTAAAGTCCTGTCCTTGAACATGCCGGTATCCCATATGGGCACCGTTTCTTATCCCAGCGGTCCAGCTTTCCATCCAGCTCCCTGCCTGTGCCCTGGGAAAGCAGTGGAGGACGGCCCAAAGCTTTGGGATCTGCACCCTTGTGGGAGACCTGGAAGAAGCTCCTGGTTCCTGGCTTTGGATCGGCTCAGCTCCACCTGTTGCGGTCACTTGGAGAGTGAACCATCGCATGGAAGATCTTCCTCTCTGTCTCTCCTCCTCTGTATATCTGCCTTTCCAATAAAAATAAATAAATCTTTAAAAAAATTGGTATGTTTTCCTCATGGATATTATAATTGTAATCATGAAAAATTGTGCTGAAACTTTTTTTGATTGGTGATCTGCTTAGAGATTTGTTAACAGTGGAATTTTATACAGTCAATTTTTTTCATCTTTAAAAAGGGTATTTAAAAATTGCATGTTTCTGGGCTCATGTTCTGCAGAGCAGGTTTGAGACGCCGGCAGTCCATGTTTGAATGCTGATTTGAGTGCCTGCTGCTCCAGGCCCCTGCTAGTGCGTCCTGCGGGGGCGGTAATGACGGCTTGAATGCTCAGGCCCTGCCACTTCTGTGGAAGGCAGAGGTGCAGTTCCTAGTTGCTAGCTGTGCTTTGTCCAGTCTTGGCTGTTGGAGGCATTTGAATATGAAGTAGTGACTGGAACCACTTGGTTCATTTTCTCTCTCTCGTGATGCTTTGCCCTTCAAACTGTTGAGTATGAATAGCATTTTAAAATTAAAATTATATTTTTATGTAGTTTAGGGTTTGGATATTTTAAATTTTGAAGTCTTCTGGAATTCAGATTAAACTGTGCTTATCTAATCCTGCTTGATTAAGTAAGTTGTTTAAGTACCATTACTTATAGTAGGGTGTCTGTCTTATATTTTCTTTTTAAAATATGCTTTCGTTAAGTTAATATGTTGCTGTTGATATAAGCAGTTCACTCACAATTGCTAGCAATTCTGAAGTATCATTGTATTAGTGTTATATTTGAGTCTGTCTGGTTTCAGAACTCTTGACTCTGCAGGTGATGTGTTGTTCACTTGAATACTTTTGTATTTGTGGTGGATGTAATGCACATGGGAGTAGTGATGTGGTGCTTAGACAACAAGTGACCTCAGTCACATTTTGATGTGATGTGAAAATTTTTTTTTCTTTATAGTTAAATGTAAGAGGGAAGGGTACATTTTAATAGTTTAAAAATCTTTCAAGTTTCTCTATTTTAAAATGCATTTTACTGATTTATTTGAGGGGCTGAAAGAAAGAGGGAGAATCTGAGAGTTTCCATCTATTGCTTAATTCTGCAAATGCCTGCATTGGTTCAGCTGGGTCAAAGCTGAGAGCTGGGGACTGAGTGCGTGTCTCCCAGGTGGATGGCAGCAAAGTTCCTAGAGCCATACTGTTTCCTGGGGTCTCCTGGAGTCATGAGCAGGAGCCAGGGATCGCATAGGTAGTCTGTGGCGGGAATTTGATCTCTGAGCCGCTAGCCCAATTCCTACTCTTGAGTGGGGGTTTGTATCTGTGTGTTCTGCAAAGAATAAAGTTGGACAAAAAAGCAAAATTATACTGTTTAAGGAAGTAAGCATGATAAACAGAAAATACTAATCCAGGTTTTTGTTTTGTTTTAAAACAGAAAAGCCACCTAATAAAAGCAGTATGAGGATAGTGGTGGACTCAGAGTCAAGGAAAAGAACCATTGGTTCTGGGGAGCCTGGAGTTCCTACAAAGAAGACTTGGTTTGATAAGTAAGATAAAATTGACAGATTTCATGTATTATTTTCTTTTTAAAAAGTTTATTATATTATGTAGGAAATTGCACAAAATAAAAATTTTCTAAAGAATGAAAAATTTAAGAAACTAGTCACCTGTTATTTATTATAAAGGAGTTTTCTTAGAAAAAAATGTAATAGTTGAAAACACAATTTTTTCCTTTCCATTCCCCTTTTTTCCAAAAGAACTCTTTTCTAACTTATATATGTCATTGAATACAAACTGTATTTATGTTGGTCAGAAGCCCCTCTTCATGAGGGAGGCGTGGCTCAGGTCTGGGAAGAGACTAGCATATGTTCAGTTTCTCTTGACTGAAAAAGGCATGGGGTTGGGGAAGTTGGATAGGCACTGAACTATCAAGGAAGGGCTTTAAAGAAAGCGATAAGGAAGCAGTGGTAGGTGGCAAGGGGATGTGCTGAGAGGCGAGGATCACTGCCAAATGTGTGGTTTGTATTTCTAACAATTTTTTTTTCTTTTTTCTTTTTTTTTTTTAAGCTAGAAAGAATTTGAAAGTCATTCTTTGTATCAAACAAAGTAAAATTTCGGATTATATTTTTCGCTAAAGCCTTAAGAGCTCTTCCGGTAAACCAGCTCTTGCACAATCAGAATCAGTTACATGCAGATTGAAATAGGCAGAGAGAACCTTTTTTTTTCTTTTTTTTTTGCCAAGAATGTTATGCAGAAAGTTAAAAATGCTGGGGCAGAATCCTTGTAAGCTGGCTGCATGAAAGATGTTAATGTTACTTAATTATGAGCTGTGTTATTTTGAAGAAATTTTAAATTTCTTTTGTCAACCCTTTTGTGTGTGTTAAAGGAGGGGTGGATTTAGCTTGACATTGGCTATGCATGTAAAACTATTATTTTGTAGTTCAGTAAGGGTCAGGACTTAAAAATGTATTAATTAACTTTATTTTGTTTGTAGACCTAACTTTAACAGGACGAACAGCCCAGGCTTTCAGAAGAAGGTTCAGTTTGGAAATGAGAACACCAAACTAGAACTTAGAAAAGTTCCTCCAGAGTTAAATAATATCAGCAAACTTAATGAACATTTTAGTCGATTTGGAACCTTGGTTAACCTACAGGTGAGAGCCACTAAATGATTGTCATCTAATTATTTAAAGGGAACCTAATGAGATAAGGAGTATTAGGGATAATTTGTAAGTAGTATAAATTTGGAAAACTGGGCCTGACATAAAACAACCTTTAGAAAAATTCTGATGTTAAAAAAGCTCTTAAGAAGCAGTGTAAATTGGTCATATTTTTATAAAATTTTTGCCTGGAGATTTTCATAAAATTATAGAAAAGTTAATATCATCACACAAAGATTTGCCCTTTTAGTTTTTAGTTTTTCAGTTTTTCAGTCTCATCTGAGTACTTTAATAAATAACACTTTAGAAAAATTTCTTTGTACCAGCTCTGATGGAATACATTTATACGTTTTTGAAAATTATTTCATTGGAAAGACAATTACAAAGACAAGGAGAGACACACAGAGATCTTCCATTTGCCGATTTAGTCCCCAAATGGCTCACTGGATGGCCAAGAACTGTAATTATTATTTTCAATGAATGTTTGAAGGTTGGTCTATCTAATCTAATCTAAATCTAATCTAATATAATATAATCTAATGTAATCTTATCTGTCTGGCTATCTCCGAAGTGATATAGAGGAAGACAGAAAGATCCTCTGTCTATATGTAGGCCTAGCCAGGCAGAAGCCAGGAGCCTGAAACTTTCTTTTTAAACACTTTTTAAGAGGTTGTTTGGTTGGTTTGAAAGGCAGAGTTAAAGAAAGAGAAAGATACTGCATCTGCTGGCTCACTCCCTAACTTGCTGCAACTGTTGAAGCTAAGTTATCCCAAAGCCAGCAGCCTGAAGCTTCTCCAGGGTCTTCCACATGCGTGTGGGGACCCAAGTACTTGGGCCCTCTTTCACTACTCTCCCAGGCACATTAGTTGGGAGCTGGATGGGAAGTGGAGCTAATGGGACTCAAACCAGTGCCCATATGGGCTGTGGAGGTGCAGGCAGTGACTTTATGCATTGTATCACAGTGAACTTGCATGTTTTTAGATTCTGGTAATTATTTGATTATAGACATGTTACTTAAAATCATCTCTCTTTTTTTTTAAGATTTATTTATTTTTACTACAAAGTCAGATATACAGAGAGGATGGGAGGCAGGAAGATCTTTCGTCTGATGATTCACTCCCCAAGTGACTGCAATGGCCAGGGCTGAGCCGATCCAAAGCCGGGAACCAGGAACCTCTTCCGGGTCTCCCACACGGGTGCAGGGTCCCAAGGCTTTGGGCCGTCCTTGACTGCTTTCCCAGGCCACAGGCAGGGAGCTGGATGGGAAGTGGAGCTGCCGGGATTAGAACCAGCGCCCATATGGGATTCTGGGCGTGTTCAAGGAAAGGACTTTAGCTGCTAGGCCACGCCACCGAGCCCATCTTTTTTTTAAGACTTTTTTTTTTTTTTTTACTGGAAAGGCAGATACACAGAGAGGAGATAGAGAGAAAAATCTTCCGTTCACTGGTTCACTCCCCACAAAGCTGCAATGGCCAGAGCTGAGCCAGTCGAAAACCAGGGGCCAGGAGCCTCCTCCCGGTTTTGCATGTAGGTGCATGGTCCCAAGGCTCTGGGCCATCCTCCACTGCTTTCCCAGGCCACAGGCAGGGAACTGGAAGGGATGTAGAGCAGCCAGGACATGAACCAGCTTGTGCCCTTATGGGATCGTGGTGTATGCAAGGCAAGGATTTGGCCACTAGGCTATCACACTGGGCCCAAATTATTTCATTCTTAACACTATGAAATGCATACTGTTACTGTTCTTATGAAAGAGGAAACTGAGTCAAGAGAACTTAAATAATAATTAATTTATGCTTAGGTGAGAACAGCTTCCAGTGCTTGAGCCAGACAGTTTGATTCAGACTTTGCTCTCAGTCTTTTCTGTGGATTGCTGCATACCGCCAGTGATTTATATTCCAGACTATAGAAAACACTGATTATTGGGGCTGCATTGTGGAATAGTAGGTATGGCGCTGTCATGCCGAATGGGTGCCAACGTAATACCCAGCTGCTGCACTTTAAGTCCAGCTCTGTGCTAATGTGCCCGGGAAAGCAGCAGAAGATGGCTCAAGTACTTGGGTTCCTACGTACATTTAGGAGATCAGAAGAAGCTTCAGCCTCGTGGCTTCAGCCTGGCCCAGCCCAGACTGTTGTGGCCACTTGGAAAGGGGAGCAGCAGATGGAGACCTCTCTCTGTGTCTCTTCCTGTCTATTAACTCTCACTTCCAAATAATAATAATTTTAAAAAGATAGAAAAAATTCATTATTGAAAACGTTGGAGATTTGCTGAGAACTCATGCATTTATACTGTATTATGTTAGTCTACAGGATCATATTCCTTGAATTCTGATTTCCTCATGTGGCAAGTCTGTTATGGTTGTTATTTATGTTCTTAAATTTTCTTGAGCTTTGTTGAATACTCTGAAAATTATAAATCTAGACTATTATACAAATGGGTTTTTCTGTAATTTTTAGAGATCACTCCTACATTTTGTGGATCTTGGCCATGCCACTGATTGATACAGGTGTTATTTTTTCATAATCAGCATTATATTCAGAGTAAAAAGAGAACATTTCAGGTGTCTTTATGTAACATCTGCAAGTAGGATTCTATTGTTATATGTATAAAAAAGGCTCTTTTTTATAACATGAGCATTCTGCTACTGTTTTTTCCTGGAGTGAAAGTAGACTCTGACAATAATTGCAATAGAAGGAAGCATAAAGATAGGCTACCATTTATTTATCTTCTTGAGTGAATTTACGGAATGGGCGAAATACTCCTTTGGAAATTCATTGTTTTTAATAATTTACATTTTAGGTAGCCTATAATGGTGATCCTGAAGGTGCTCTTATCCAGTTTGCAACTTATGAAGAAGCAAAGAAAGCAATATCAAGTACAGAAGCAGTGTTAAATAATCGCTTTATTAAGGTTTATTGGCACAGAGAAGGAAGCACTCAACAGTTACAAAATACTTCCCCAAAGGTAGGAGAAAAATTGTGTGCTGTTCTGAGTATCATAATGAATTCTTGCAAGGTCTCCAAGATGTAACTCAAGTTAGTCTTTTATCCATCAGGTTTTTTTTTTTAAGATTTTAAGATTTATTTACTTTTATTGGAAAGTCAGATTTACAGAGAGAAGGAGTGGCGGAAAGATCTTCCATCCACTGGTTTACACCCCAAGTCACTGCAAAGGCCAGAGCTAAGCTAATTCAAAACCAGAAGTTTCTTCTGGGTTTTCTGGGTAGCTGCAGGGTCCAAAGGCTTTGGGCCATCTTCTACTGCTTTCTCAGGTCACAAACAAGGGACTAGAAGGGAAGTGGAGCCTCTGGACACGAGCCAGCGCCCATAAGGGATGCCTGAGTGTGCCAGGTGATGACTTCAACCACCACACCAGGCACCGTTTTGTCCATTGTCCCTGCTACATACTAAGTTAGACCCATTGTCACTGTCTTGAAATGCTTACGTTCATGTAACTTATTTTATTCAAGTGCAAAAATAGTGATGACTACCAGTTTGTGCCATAAATAAGCCCAGGTGCTTCCAGTAGTTAGAAAGGTGGAAGTTCTTAATAAAGAAGATTAGGAAAAGAAGAAGTTTTCCAGTTACTAAAATCTGCAATAAGAATGAAACAGTGTACTTACGTATCTCCCAAAAGAAGGCCTACTGTGTGGTGTTAGATTGATCATTTGTAGAGGTTTATTATAATTCTATTTTTGATTGAAGGATGGATTTAAGTTTTTTGTCTATAAGAATAAATGATTCTTTTTTTAAAGAGAAGATTTTTACTCATGTGTAAGAGATCCAAAAGTCGTTTCAACTGTGGACTACATTTTTTAAAAGTTTCTGTGCAGGGATAATTTAGTATAAAAGATCGCAAGTTAATTTTCATGTTTCTAAAGTAATTGGTTTGTTTTGCATTTTTTTCCTTCTTGTTAGGTCCTACAGCCTTTAGTCCAGCAACCTATTTTGCCTGTTGTGAAACAGTCAGTCAAAGAGCGGTTGGGTCCAGTACCTTCAAGTACTGTTGAGCCAGCAGAAGCCCAGAGTGCCAGTGCAGAACTTCCTCAGGTAAATGCAAGGTTTACCATTGTCCTTGTGACATAATGTAGTTTCTGTGGTTGTTGATTATAGTTACTTGTGTAAGTTGTACACAGAGATATACCGGTCTTTACATGTTTGAGCTTTGTCTATCACTTATTGGTTTTTTGTTGTGTTTTTACCATTTCCATAACATTCTCTCTCTGCTTCTCTTACAGTATTTGAATCTTAAATTCTTTGCTCTAATTAATATTTGTTGATTTTTTTTTTTTTACTTTATGGAAAAGATATTTTCAACAAAACCACCTGAAGAACGAAATTGAATGCACTCAGTCTTGTTTTTTCTATCATCTTGTTACTTAGAATTCAGTTGCAAAGATATTTGTAGTAGTCTGATGTGAAAGTTTTGTGATGGATAAATCCTGCTTAATAGTCTACCATTCTGAGCACTAACCAACTCTCAGACCTTTGCATCACTTGGTCCCGAGTCTGGGATTCTCTTCTGTATGTCACTTCCTCCCCACTTCCTTCTACTCTCGAGTGGCAGGCTCTTGTTTCTACATTCTCGCTCTCTGAAATAAACCGTTGCTTGTCTCCAGATGTTTCAGCATTTACTGTGTGAAACAGGGTTAGTATGTAGAACCTTACTTAGCTAATAGATGCCACCTTTCTGGTCTTTCAAAGAGTATCATGCAGAATATGCAAAGTGTAATTCAATAAATATTATTTTTAAAAATTCCCCCAACCTTATGTCCTGTCACCAAATACAATATATTTAGGTACAAAACATACTTTAGGAAAAAGAACATTTAATTTCTATGTAGACGTAGGCACTTATCTGAATTATATCTGTTATTTAAAATGTAAGCTCTTTGTTAATGTAAGATTCTAAAGATTGGTGATTCTGTACCAGCGGAAGAGACTTTAGCAACCACCAGATTCAGACCTCTTACTTTACATCATGCTTTTTCATGCTGCAATAATATTGCATACTGTTTTTTGTTTGTTTGTTTTCCACACACATTGTCTCTTTTTTGGTTTGTTTTTTTAACCAAAGGCCTACGTTTCTGTATTAGTATTAGTAAACGTAGACTCTGTATATCATAATAAAATCAGAATGTTCGAAATCCCAGCAGACATATTTTTGGGAAAACACTGAATATGTCCATTTTAATTTTTTTAGAATGTAACTAAGTTATCTGTGAAGGACAGGTTGGGTTTTGTATCAAAGCCATCTGTTTCAGCAACTGAAAAGGTAAGAAGAATAGCATGATGTGTTTGTCTTGGCTTCATAAATGTTTTCAGGTGGCATCTTAATTTTTAATTTTTTTCATAGTTTCAAACTTGCTTCTTAATAGTATCTGTATCTTGTTCCAACCTTTTTGCTTTCCATTTGCTGAAAAAGAATATTTGCTTATCTTTTTTTACATTTTTGCTTCAGCATTTTAATACTTGCCTCACTGTATTTTTATGTGCTCCATTGTTTTTTTATTTACTTATTTTCTTTAGAGATACTGTATTATGTAATTTGAAAACACTGACAAGCCTAATTATTAGGGCCTTGAGTTAGCGTTTTACCTGAGTTTGAGCCCTAGCCCTTTACTTACTAACTGCATGATGTTGGGCAGTACTCTTCACTTTTCTGAATCTTTCTATTCATCTGAAAAATGGTAATGATAATTGTTTTGCTCACTGGTTTTGTAAAGATTAAATAAATCGTTTTGTAAACTGGAAAGAATATTCTAAATTGTTTTTTTATTGCACTCAGTTGTTGATGTACTCTGACAATACACTTACTCATTTGCTTTTACATGAAGGCATAAATACTGATTGTTTTAAGACCACTTATGCATCTGACTTAGAGTCTTCTGTGTAGATATTTTTTTCTGTTTATGTGTTAGTAATTACTATGATCTCTAGTCTTAAATGAGGTATATGGAATTATAGAATATTAGAGTTAGATAATCTCTCAAATGTATATATCTACTTAAAAAATTAAAGCCCAAATAATTACGAATTACACTACAGACTATGCATTACCACCAAGCCACAATTAGAATCTGGGCTTCCTATTCTATGGTTCTTACCATGCTGAAGATTACAACGGAAATTGACTTCACAGATGAAGAAAACCTCCAAACATCTGACCTGCTCTTTTTTACTTGTTCCTTAATATTTTTTCCTTATTTGCTGTGTTAAACAGGCAGTACTGGAAATTGAAATCTGAATCTCATTTTGTGCATCAGACTTTACTTTGGATGTCTCAGTCATAACATGCCTGAAATACATTCATTTGGTCCCATAAAAATTAACTTCTAGCTACCAACTCTGGAAGTGATACCACCACTTCCTAAACCATAAAATCTGAAAGCTTTACAGTCTTTTTTTTTTGTAATCTGTTTGTGTTTTGTTTACTACTTTTAGATCACTGGCCTCTGGATGCCTGTCTTTGCTAGCATCCTAGAATTTCCTCCCTAATTACACTAATACCATCCTACTCTCAGGGTTACTTTAATGTTCGTTCATTATAGAAACTTTAAGTTTCTCAGCTTACTTTGCTTGATTCACAGCTCATCAGTTCCTCAGTTATTCTGGTTCTGTGACTTTTGCTATATAGTCTTTCTTTTTCACCATAGGATGTACTTTTCTGCTTGATGTTCCTCATTCCTTTTCCTGCTGTTTCTTTCTTTCTTTTTTTGTTTACCTGTTTAAAATCTCACCATTCTTTAAAGGTCAATATCTGACTAGACTTTGATGTTCCTCTGAGTTTCTGTGTGATTTAGTCTGTGCTACTAAATGTCGCAATATCAAATATTCATTTTGTTTAGATTTGTGCTCTGATAAGTGATTTAAGAATTTAAAAACATTAAAAAATCTGTTAACATACTGCTGGATGTGTGTAAACATCTGGTTATGTTTCGTAATTTTATGTTAAGATTTGGACTCTAAAATTGAAGTTTAATTCTGACTTACAAAATACTATGGTATATTCTTTTCATTATTGCCATTAGAGATGAATTGTATACCTTTGGAATAAATGGATATTCATTTAGAGCTAATACTATTACTTTAAGGGTAACTTCAGAAGATTCTTGGGAAAAACGAAACTAAAACTTTATTTTGATGAAAAATTTGAAATCAATGGATTTTTTTCGTAATGTGCATTTTTTTGCACTTTTGAAGATCACATAATGGTTTTGCAATCTGAAAATCTTGGTTGTTTTGCATGGTGATTTATAACTACATCACAGCTGTATCACAGAACTTTAAAAAGGGAAAATGTATGCATAACTGCAAGTGCACTGCATAGTATAGAGGCTTTAGCTATTGACTTAGCAGCTGCCACAGTGTAAGAGGCTGAACATGTTTAACATGTATGGTTTCTCTGGTAACTCTTTGGTATTTTGAAGTTTGGATTTGTTGCATAGTTTTGCATGTTAAATACGAAGACTTAGGCTCCTCACCCTTCTTATAAGTGTTAGTATTTTTGATTTTCATCTTTTAATGTATTGCCTGTCTCAAGATGTTACCTTGGTTATTTTTCTTATAGAAAATTAGGTTTATTTGAAAATATTTGTTTTGCTGCAACGTGCAGAACTCCATTTGGAAAAGATATGATTGCTTAGAAAGGCCACTCTGTGCTTTGACTATGTTTTCAAGGAATTGTAGCATCTTCTTTTCTGGTGGATTTGTCACTGCTGCATATGTATATTTCATACGTCTTCTGGCTGTCCAAATTCTATAACGAAATAGATGAAAAATAATGAGAAATATCTGTAATCATAAAATTCCTTGTTTTAAAACATTTTTGTGTTTTAACAACCTCTGAAATTAGACTACATATCATAGCTATTGGTGTTTATGATTATAACAGGCAGCTTTCTTTAAAATGGATATATAAAAGTATAGTATTTTTTACAGACATTGTTCCTTGGATTTGATTAAATATGTGAGTGGAAATGTATTTTTAGAGAGGGAAGTTCCTGGGAGAAAAATGATATGGGAGTGCTTGTAGGAGTAAGAGTGTTCTCAACTACTTACTCACTTGGAGCCAGCTGTGCTTTGTTTTCAGATGTGAGGATACTTTGAGAAGGAATAGTCTCTTCATTGAAGTTGGAGAAATACGATATTAGATCAATTATATGGGTTTCCTTACTTCAATACTTTTCACTGCTCTTGTTATGATAATAACCATTGAGCCTGAATAGTATGGTAATATTGTTTTCAACTTACTTGGCAATAGGAATCTTTTTTGGTTTCAATTTTTCCTTTGTTAGAAGGCCCTCATGAAGAAAAATTTATAAAACATTGTTTTCTGTGTTTTTACCCTTAAAAACATGCATCAAAAAGTTTAACATTTGACATGATAAGAGAGGGTGAAGGACGTTGTTCTCTAGAATTGTAGGAAACAGTCACTGAAATTATACTACAAACTAAATCTGTTCATGCTATGTTTTAATGACACAGTCATTTAATACTATTGATGATACCTACCCAGGTGTGAGTTTTTTTTTATCACTGAAGAAACTTGCCAAATTTTGGTATGTATCATGTAATATTTAAGAACTTTCGTTTTCAAATATTAGTTGTACTGTGGAACAATTATAATATTCTGTGTTTCTGTTTTTTGAACTTAGTTGTTTTTAGTTTTTATCTTTTATCTAAGAAACAGAGGGAGAAACAGTTTCCACTGCTGGTTCATTGACTAAATGCCTGTTGTACCTGGGACTTAGGTTAAGCCCAGGAGTCAGGAACTCTGTTCTGGTCTCCCACACGGCTGAGAGGGTGCTATTTTCTTGAGCCATCACCTGCTGCCACCCAAAATCTGTTGTAACTGGAAATGAGAATGAGGAGCAAAGCTACGTTGCATCCCTCGTACCCCTAAGCAAGATGAGGCTGTCCCAACTGATACCTTAACCGTGCTTGGGCTTTCATTTCACTTATTTCTTTTATAAGCTGGCATTCTTAGTATAGTGATGAATTGCTTAAGCAAATGTAATGTTCCTTAATCTAATTTCTTCATAAAAATTTATGAAATGGCTTCTGGATTACTATAACTATGGTGTTTAACCAGGTAACCTTTAATTAGCTAAAAGATAGGACCATTTTCTCATTGCTGTTATTCTTCATTTGCATAGTTATTTTAATCTTTTTAAATCATAAACTCCTAAGACACAAAAATACTTTTTTCCTCTGGAAAATGGTGGTGTTCACACATAAGTTTTCATATTTAGTTTTGATAACATTGGTAGATGTTGCTAAAAAGATACATAGGCTTATTTCTGTAATCAATAACCATCCCATTAAATTTGTAATTTTTGTTTTAAAGGAAACAAAGGCCAGCCTATGAACACTTTTTAAAAATTCATCCTTTATAGGAAAGAATATTCTCTTTAACTTATAGTCATTTCAGTTTATTGCAGAAATGTTAATTTTTTTGAGCCTTGGCACTGCTTATACCTTTAAGATGCGTGGAAACAACAGCATCAACAATCTTTAGCTTTGCGGGATTTTTCTTAAAAAAAAAATCAGACACCATCATATTTAATTTCCTATTTTTATAGATGAACAATCGGAGGGCCCAAAAGATGCTTAATCTTTTAATAAATTTTTTTTTTTTAAAAGATTTATTTTTATTATTTTTTCATTGGAAAGGCAGATATACAGAGAGGAGAGACAGAGAGGAAGATCTTCCGTCCGATGATTCACTCCCCAAGTGAGCGCAACGGGCCGATACTATGCCGATCCGAAGCCAGGAGCCTCTTCCGGGTCTCCCACGCGGGTGCAGGTTCCCAAAGCCTTGGGCTGTCCTCGACTGCCTTCCCAGGCCACAGGCAGGGAGCTGGAAGGGAAGCGGGGCTGCCGGGATTAGAACCGGTGCCCATACGGGATCCCGGGCGTGCTAGGTGAGGACCTTAACCACTTGCGCCACCGCGCCGGGCCCAAGATGCTTAATCTTATCTCTGCTCAGACTTATTTATGTAGTGAGTCTGAAATTCTGGAAGCAGGTTGAAAGGAAAAAGGTGTGGTCTTTTAAGATTCATTATAAGCAAACAACACAAAGATGCATAAACTAATACATATTACATTCCTTTTTTTTTTGTTATATTCTTTTTACCAAATTGGTAGTGCTAGCCAAAAGAAACTATTAGGGTTCTATCTCTTAACTGAAAGAATAGATTTTGTATGTGGACCTGGGGTAGAAGAGTGAAATCGTTGAGAGTTTGTAAATGTCTCGATCCTGTTACACTAAGCTGTGTTTAAGAGGATAAGATCACCTCGGGCTGAAGATAACTTTGCTAGCTAGAATTGGAGAATTAACGTAATAGGATTAATTTCAACATTGCAGATTGCGAAATATAACAAATTGTTTGAAGGATAACACCTAGTTTCTTCATGTGCCGTATTTTTGAGTGTAGTTTTTGCTTTATTCCATTCAAATAGCAGTAAGGCATTCAGAATGATATAGCAAGAGTAATGTTTTATCTTAATTTGATGCTTTTTATTTTTTCTGTTTTGCTGTAGATACTTGGTAATTGAAAACTTTTTAAATATTAGGGCTTATTTTCTCATTTCTGCTCCTTTCAAATCACCATTTGCAATTTAGTTACTGTAAGTATGGAGTGTATTTAGCACAATGTGCAAAATTTCTGCAGAAAGTAGGACTTAGGAAATCATGATGAATGGTTAATGACATTTTTAAGAAATTGAATTTGTGTTAATAGGTGTTGTCTACATCTACTGGTCTAACTAAAACAGTGTATAACCCAGCTGCATTGAAGGCTGCACAAAAAACCTTACTGGTTTCCACGTCTGCAGTTGATAATAATGAAGCACAGAAAAAGAAGCAGGTAAGTGTACAGAGTATAGTGCACAGAATTTGCTTGTGAGGGGCTTTTCTTGGTGCAAGTGCCATTTCGAAGGTTATCATATCATAAAATAAAAGACTAAAAAGTGTTGGTTGCCACTAAAACTTTGATTTTTCATATTGTACTAGAAACAGTTTTCTTATTTAAAAGTTTCTGTTAATTGCTCTTTTTAAACACACATGTGTTCAAGCTCTAAATTGCAAAAGTTTGCGTCTAATTTTTGTTGCCATGCTAATACAATTACAGCCACACTTCTCTTGTATAATTTTTTTTATCCTCTAGGAGGCACTGAAACTTCAGCAGGATGTAAGAAAAAGGAAACAAGAAATTTTAGAAAAGCACATTGAAACACAAAAGGTAAAATATTAAAGTTATATTTGGCAGAATATATTTGCAAATATTATTATAGTGAATTTAATCTGAAAAAGAGTAGACAGACCAATTATATTACTATGATTGGTGAAGGGAAATATTTCTGCTACTATCAGTCTAATGTGTTTTATTATTAATGTAAATATACATTACAGATTATATTCAGAGTAGAACTACTTAGAAGCAGTAATAACAAAATACAGTTGTTGCTATTTCAAATTGAAAACTTTTTAGGAATTGACATGAATTTCTGTTAGCTGAAGTATAAGGTAATTACAAAAAGCTCATGGAAAATGGAGCTATAATATATGTAAGTTATTTTGGTGTAGAAAAGCTTTGAAATTCAGGTGCACGAGAGGTCTTTTTTATCCATGGAAAATGCATATTATCAAAAACAGTACCTGGGTTTATAAGATATTTTGCTCCAAAAGAAACCTTTTTAGCTGTGTTTTCTATACCTTTTGAAATACTCTGGTATTGAAATAGAAAAGCTTAAGTTAGATAAGTATGCTTTAGATGCATTTCATTTAAGTGCGTTAACATGAAGTGAAGAAAAATAGTATTTATTTAGCTCTTGCTGTGCAGAAGTTTACTCAACAGATAAAGAATTGGGAACCTTTTCCTCAAGGTTGATAGATGTGGTTATTTGCTTGGGATCCTGAAGTCCTGTTGTCCAATATAGTAGTGGGACTAAGTAAGCATTTGTAATGTGTCTCATCAAATAGAAATGTGAGTCTAAAATATGCAGTGAATTTTAAGGATGAAGAAAAGAGTAAAATAATTTCAATTTTTGTTGAAATGTAATATCCTTACTATGTTGAGTTAAGTGTATTTACACAACTACTCCTGGAAACTTAAAGATAATCTATGTGACTCACATTATTTCTTTTGGACAGTGTGGCTCTAATTTTTTGACATTCAATCAGCATTAGTTTTTGATTGTGTCAGTTGTTTTGCGTGTTAATGAAAGGTATTAGTATAACATTGAAAAGTTTGAAAAACAGAAATCACATTTCAATTTGAAATTTTCTTTTCTAATTCAAACTTGAATGCAGTTGATAAGGAGAAAATAATGAAGCTTAGCATCTAAGACTGAATACATTTTGACTTAAAACTATTCATTTTATGATTTCTTTCATCCTTTTTAAATAACCTTCCTAACCATGTCAGGTATTTTATTTGTTAATCAGTTGTTCCCTGTGATAGTGTAAACATTCAGTTTTTCTAATACTTTATTGTATGATAGGCTTTATAAAATGGTCCCACCGCAAATTCTAGGTTGTGTACTCCACTGGGTATGTGAATACTTAAGAGATAATAATGTCAACAGCTGGATTAGAAAGTACAAATTTTGATGTTTCATATTGACATCATCTCAGGAATTGGTTGAAATTTTGCTGGTTGTATGTGTGTGTTCTTTTGTTTTGATTTTGCTTATTTTATTTTAATGGAAAGTTAAATAAGATAGAACAATCCTCCATCTGCTGGCTTACTCCCTAATGTTCGCAACAACCAGAGCTGAGATGATCGAAGCCAGATGCATCCTCTGTGACCCTCACCTGGGCACAGGTTTCCAAGGCTGTGGGCTATTTCCTCTATTTTCCTGGGCCACAAGCAGGAAATTATATGGGAAGTAGAGCAGCGAAATACCAACTAGCACCCAGCTGGGATCCCAGTGATTGAAGAGGGGCAGATTAGCCAATTGAGCCATCATGCCAGGCCTGGTTGTGTGCTTTGAACTTATTTTCTGAGAGTTTTAAGTAGCAATGTAATTCTAAACAACAACAACAAAATGAGAGTAAGACTTGAATGGAGTTTTAGTTAGTGTCTTCAAGTCTGCTGTTCTCTTTAAATATTTAGTAGTTTTAAGTCGAACGCATAAACTAAAGGTGGTATTATTTACTTTTTAGACATATTTTGCTACTTTTGCTTTTTTAATTGTGGTAGAAGTAATTATCAGATTTTTCTCTTTAAAAATTCTACAGATGCTAATTTCAAAACTGGAGAAAAATAAAACAATGAAATCTGAAGATAAAGCAGAAATCATGAAAACTCTTGAAGTTTTGACAAAAAATATCACCAAATTGAAAGATGAGGTCAAAGCTGCGTCTCCTGGTCGCTGTCTTCCAAAAAGTATAAAGACCAAGACTCAGGTAGTTTAATTTGTGTTCATACTTCTTTAAGTAAACACTATCAATCTTTTGAATACTGTGGAATTAACAGTTGCAAAGTCAGTAATCAGGACAATCTGATAAACTTGAAAAGGTAAAGGTAATTGAGTGAAGAGTTTGGCTTAACTGAGTGGATTGTGATTTAATAGTTAACAAAAGAGAAGTAATACTCTGGCAGCGCTGTACAGAATGCGTTGATTGGAAAGGAAAAAAAATCCAGGTAGATGAATTTTTAGATAAAAATAAAGTAGTTGATTTCAGATTTAATAAGTGATTAAAGAAAAATAGTATTATACAATATTTCTACTCTATGTATATGTGTAAAATCATTAAAACTATTAATTGTAGTCTTATACCATGTAGTTCTTTTTCTTCTTAATTTCTGTCTCTATAAAGGCAGTTTGTGGCTACTGATGGCATTATATTATTCATAGATAGTCCTGTAAAACATTCAACAGTGTCAAAATTGCTGCAATGATACTATTTCCAACACCTAAACATGAAAATGCAGTAAACATAAAAACTTATTTCATTCTTTACTGACTTAATACCTGTATATTCCACAAAAAATATAAAATCAGAAGTCTGTTATAGGATTACTTTTTTTTTTAAACAGATCCTTACTCTTTTATTTTTATTTATTTATTTTTTAAGATTTATTTGTTTATTGGAAAGTCATATATACAGAGAGGAGGAGAGACAGAGAGGAGGAGAGACAGAGAGGAAGATCTTCCATCCGATGATTCACTCCCCAAGTGAATACAGTGGCCAATGCTATGCCTATCCAAAGCCAGGAGCCAGGAACTTCTTCCGGGTCTCCCACACGGGTGCAGGGTCCCAAGGCTTTGGGCCGTCCTCTACTGCTTTCCCAGGCCACAAGCAGGGAGCTCGATGGGAAGTGGAGCTGCCAGGATTAGAACCGGCGCCCATATGGGATCCCGGTGCGTTCAAGGCGAGGACTTTAGCCGCTAGGACACGCTTCTGACCCTAGAAAAGCATTTTATATATTGCTTGTTAGCACCTTGTTTTTTTGGTTGTGTCCTTCCCTTTTTGTTAAAACGGCTTTTTCTCAGTTATTTTGTGAAAATGGCTTGATATCATCCCATCAAATCTCACTCTTGCTGTTGCACCCAAAATGAATTATGAAAAAACAGTAGAAATAATAGCAAGGAGGCTGTTTCAGCATTGTGGGACAGAGGGTTGATGGCTTCAAGTACAGTGAGCTGGGAATAAAAAAAGGAATATATGGGAATATAAATGGGGATATATAAAAGTTCCCCATAAAAATTTTCATAGAAATTGAATATATTGAGCGTTGTTACCTAAAATGCTCATTTTTCTTTTTAGATGCAAAAAGAATTGCTTGATACAGAGTTGGATCTATATAAGAAGATGCAAGCTGGAGAAGAAGTCACTGAACTTAGGAGGAAGTATACAGAATTACAGCTGGAGGTAGGCTTCAGTACAAGTCCGGACTACACTTAAAAGGAACATTTAAAAGATACAGTTGCAGTGGTTACTCTGAAAATATTTTCATGGTAGTCAACAATTCCTGATAGCTATTTGTGTTGGGATGTTGATACAGGAAAGGGATTAAAGTTTTCAGAGCCAGTGAAAATCTCATTTAATGACTAGTGGTAGTTCCTTCTATAAACCTCCATTAGCTTCTTTCTCTCTTGTGGATTTTGTTCTCTGTATTTTTTTTTCCCTGGAGTTATAGACTATTAAAGACTTTTCAGAAATTCCTAGAAACACATGCACATACTGGCATATGCATTTTGTAGACAAAGGCATATTGAATTGCTTGAAGAATCAGACTTTCAATGAAAAACATGCTAACTTAAGTTTTACCTATAGATGGTGCTGTTGATGTTTATAAAAGAAAATAAATTCTCTTAATTTAGTTCTGGTTATTTATATAAGAAAAACATGACCTATATAATAAACTTACGTCCTGTTTCATGACATGACAGTTTTTAAAATTCAACATAAAATGTTTGAAAGGTAGAGTTACATTTTAAATACAGAAGAGAGAGATTAGTGTCGTTACTATACTTAGTACATGTCTGTACTTAACCATTGTGTGACAGTAGTTTAAATGTTTTATGGTTTGTTTAACCTGAAGATGTTTTTGTTTTTCAAATTTATTGACAACTTAATTTTTGGAGGGTGGGAATTGACAATAGGAAACAGTGATGAGTACTGCCTTCCACGTATTAATCCTTAGCAGCTACCAGATTTTCCTAAGGGCCTACCTTGTCTGAGTCTTAAGAATCCATAGGACATTTTCTTGAACCTGCATACCATTTGCATTATTTGAGAACCTGATTTAGTTGCATGTGTATTCTGCCCAAGATAATAGATTTGGGAAAAGATTTCTTATGTGTTATTGTAGAAATTGTAGAGATTTTTTGCTGATGTCATTGTGACTTTAAAATTTCATTTTCAAAACGTGGACCCACATTTTTTGTAACTAGGTAATAGTGGCACCAAAATTCTTTATCCAAGCTTTTCCCTCATGTAACTTAACATTGCATGACTTGTTCTGTTTTTGTTTTAGGATAGCTTATTTAGTTTGCAGTACACCTTAGCTTATACCAGTAATTAGTGTGTTCATTCATCATACTGTGTTTCTTGTTAATGGATGTGAAAAAAGGATTTTGAGGTTGTAAAGATGTGGAAGATTTTCTTTTTTTTTTTTTTGAAATTGAAAGGCAGATACACAGAGAGGAGGAGAGACAGAGAGGAAGATCTTTCATCAGATGATTCACTTCCCAAGTGACCACAATGACTGGAGCTGCCCTGATCTGAAGCAGGGAGCCAGGAGCTCTTCTGGGTCTCCCACACAGATGCAGAGTCCCAAGGTTTGAGCCATTCCCAACTACTTTCCCAGGCCACAAGCAGGGAGCTTGGTGGGAAATGGGGCTGCCATGATTAGAACCGGCTCCCATATGGGATCCTGGTGCATTCAAGGCAAAGACTTCAGCCACTAGGACACCACGCCGAGCCCAAATGTATATATTTATAAATGTGCTATTCACACGAGGACATCTTCAACTTTGCCTTTCGATTTCAAAAAAAAAAAAAAGAAAATCTTCCACATCTTTACAACCTCAAAATCCTTTTTTCACATCCATTAACAAGAAACACAGTATGATGAATGAACACACTAATTACTGGTATAAGCTAAGGTGTACTGCAAACTAAATAAGCTATCCTAAAACAAAAACAGAACAAGTCATGCAATGTTAAGTTACATGAGGGAAAAGCTTGGATAAAGAATTTTGGTGCCACTATTACCTAGTTACAAAAAGTGTGGGTCAACGTTTTGAAAATGAAATTTTAAAGTCACAATGACATTAGCAGAAAATCTCTACAATTTCTACAATAACACATAAGAAGTCTTTTCCCAAATCTATTATCTTGGGCAGAATACACATGCAACTAAATCAGGTTCTCAAATAATGCAAATGGTATGCAGGTTCAAGAAAATGTCCTATGGATTCTTAAGGCTTTCAGACAAGGAAGGCCCTGATCTGCCCACTCTGAACCTGACAGCTATCATTTTGTTCTCTCTTTCTGTGTATGTAGTTTTTTAGATTCCACATATAAGTAAATTAGTGCAGTATTTGCACTTCTGTGCCTGGATTTTTTTACTTGTCTTATATTTGGATTTTACATGCTTATTCTAGCTAATGGTAAGATTCAATATCTTAAGGTGAAGAAGCTGAAATACTAGCAGAGGTTCAGCAGTTGTGCCAGTTTGACATTCCATTTGGAAATCTCAGCGTCTTCTCAGCCTGTTCAGAGTGTTCTCATTTAGCTAATTCCTAAAGTCCGTGCAACCCAAAATCTGGACATCTAACTCACTCTACCCTTTTTATTTAGTGCCCATATTCAGTTAATTAACAGATTTTACTTGATTACTTTTTTTTTTTCTTGTGATTCCTTAATATTTGTATTTGTGCCACTGTTAAAATTTCTGGAGCAATATAATGATGAAAAAGACAAAGCTACAAAGATGAAAGACCTCATAGATGTGCATCTGATTGTCACTGCATTGCATTAATTAACAACTCTATGCTGAATTACTGTGCTTCTTAGAAACTATGGCTGTGACAGTCCTTAACAAGAACGGTTCCTGTTGCAGTGATTTTTATGACTACAGATTGTTATTTTTTCTGTGGTAGATTTTTATTATTCCTCTATTGCATTTGGGACAGCTGTCTCCAAGTAACCTGCCGACTCCTGCCAAGTTTCCTGACAACTCCTCACTCACTCTCTGGCTAAAAGTTGTAACCCTCTGCTTTTACAACTTCTTGTTACCATGCCCACCACCCCCACTACCAGATCCATAACCATCATGCCTAGGCTTTTCCTACCAGAACTGCCCCTTTCATAAGTCCATAATTGGTTTCTACTATAATTTTTAAAGTCCTTGTCGTTTCCACCATTATTGTAGTTACCTCAGAAATTTCCTTCATCATGTAACCATTGCATCTTCCTCCATCTTGTTTGCCATATTCTGGTCTGCCACTACCAGAGTTATCTCTACTACCATAACCAGGACCACTGCTATGGTTGCCTGCCTTCACATCTAAAATCATTGCATCCACCATCAGCTTAGAATTTCCTGTTGCCATCATATCCACCAGCTTAGCTTCCTCTTACAACTTAGCTTCCTCCATGACCCATGAAGCTGCCAGATCCACTTCCACAGGCTCTTGGTAATCCAGTAGCAGGCTGTACTTCTTGTTTAGAAAGGACCTGTTTATCACCTGTGTTACCATCAAAAGTTGCAAAAGCAAATCTCTTTTTTCCTGCTTTGCCTTTCTTATTCTGTGGTTTCGCTGCTTTTGTGCTTCTCAAAGTAGTCTCTCAAATTGTATTTCTCTATATCTTCTTTAATACTATCAACAAAAATCTTCAGTGTTAGAAGGGCACCAGGTTGGTTTCATTGTGTCCCTTCTACAGCCAGCTCTCAGTTCCAGTACATGCCCATTAACTTTGTATAATCAAGGGTACACTGCTGCATCCACTTCTTCAACATGAGAGGAAGTCACAGAACCAAAGCCTCTGAACATTATTTTTAGGGGTCTCTATCATACAGTCTGTCAGTATGTCCCATTTCTCACAATACTCTCTCAGACTATTACTAGTAGTTACAGGGACTCAGAGCACCAGCAGTTTCTTCAGCTCTGCCTCCTTTGGATCATGTTCCTCCTCCCTGTGACATTGTTAGAGATGGTTAGAATCCAGGTGGGGATACTGGGCTGCAGTTTTGCCTCTAGTTCTGCCTTTTGAGACTGCATGTTACTCCTAAATAAATCTTAAATATGTTTAATTCTCTGTTGTAAAAACTTCTCTATCACCATAACTGATTGCAAGCCTTTGTCTTCAAGTGCTAAGATTAGTAAAGTGGCTTGCTGAATGGTTTCCAGCTTTGTCTTCATTTTCAAAACTAATTTGATTGTATCACTTTGTTTTACTGCCTAAGATCTTTTAATTGATTTTCATGGGTTTTGAGATAAATGTCAAAATTCTTAGAATTGGGTGCATGATTTGAATTTGTTTGTCACTCTAGCCACATCCAGCTCTACTGCATTTTATTCATTATTTGTAAAACTGTATTTCTTTTCATCTTGGCTGTTATTCATATTATACTCCAATCTCTTGGCTTTTTCATTCTTAATTCCTTTGTTTCTTTGTTGAACAAATAGTAAAATACAGCCTGCAAGCAAGTGTTGCAGATGTTAGGAATAAAGCACAGACTAAACAGGAAAAAACCTTCAGGGAAATTTCATTCTGCTGGGTTGATTCACTGCCTATCTGGAATGTTGTGTCCTGTTCATATCTATACATCATATTAAAATTAAGTTATTTGTTTTTTATCAACCTCTCATTAATTAATTAAATACTATACTGTTTAATATCTCTTCTTTAAGATTTGATTTTCATGATGGCAAGGACTTAACTCTAATAGGAAATGTTCATTAAATATTTGGAGCATAATGAAATGGCACACTATGCATATGATGAATTAGTGTGATACATTGGTCTTATAATAATGTTGTGATATATGATTAATTCAAGATCACCACTAAATCAGCAAAGAAACAAACATTATGCTTAAATGTCCAAACTGGAAAGCTCCACTTTGTGGTGTGTTTTGTGTGTTTTCATGGTTTCTGAAATTACCTTTAACATTGTCTATTATTTAGAAATCTAAAGACACGGATCATTTTGTGGCGTGTCCTGATAATTTAGAGAACAAGAATTTAGAAAGGGGGTGCTTTTAATAACTTCAAAACTTTAATGTTAAGGCTTTTATCTGAATTTCTAGCTACTTGAAAGGATTGCATTTTAAAAACTAAGATCCATGTCTCAACTGAATGTGAACTGAGGTTTCACAACGAAGTGGAGGAGTCCACCATGGGGGGAGGGGTGGGAGGAATCCCAGTACCTATAGAACTATGTCTCATAATACAATGTAATCAATAATTAAAAAAAAAAAAACTAAGATCCTAACTAATATAATGTTTTTGTTTTGTTTCAAGATTTTTGTATTTGAAAGAGAGGGAGAGACTGATTCCATTCACTGTTTCACTTCCAAAATGGCCACATAAGGCAGGAGCCTGGAGCTCCATCCAGGTTTCCTCTGTGGATGGCGGGCACTGAAGCATTGGGCCATCTTCCACAGTGCTCTCAGGAGCATTAGCAAGAGCTAGATCGGAAGTGGAGCAGCCAAGCCTTGCACTAATGCATGTTGATACTGGCATCCTGGCTGGCAGCATAACTACTGAGCTACAGTACTGGCCCCTCTTTTATTTTTTTTTAAAGAGCATTATTTGAATATGCTGACATTGCATAAAATTCCGACTCATCTGCCATTCTAACACTTGCTTGTATTAAGACAGGTTGACATCTAATTCAAAATACTAAAAAGACTTGGATTTGAGGATTAGAGAAGTGTAGCTGGACAACTACGTAAATAATCTAGTATCTGGAAAAGTAAAACCTGAATTATTTTTGGACCCCAATGTTTTTGTTAAAGGGGTGTTGAAGTTGTAGTGCAACATTCTTTAACCTGTGTGTCTGATCTCTTATAGGCTGCAAAACGAGGGATTCTTTCCTCTGGTCGAGGTAGAGGAATTCATTCAAGAGGTCGAGGTACAGCTCACGGCCGTGGCAGGGGTCGAGGTCGAGGCCGAGGGCGAGGTGTGCCCGGTCACGCTGTGGTGGATCACCGTCCCAGGGCGTTGGAGATTTCTGCGTTTACAGAGAGTGATAGAGAAGATCTTCTGCCTCATTTTGCGGTACTTTCTTACACACCAAATAAATGCCAGTGATGACCATTTAGATACTAGATATGATTAAAGAGGAAATGATGAAAGCGACACGAGTAACTTAAAACCATTAATCTGAACAAAGAGTTGGAGTAATCTGTAATTTCTAAAAATTTTCTAAAACAAATTGTAAGACTTTTTATTTAGTTATCTGGAAAGAATGTCACAACTCTTACTGGTAGGCCTTTAAAAATACTGTGAAAAAAATGATTTCTCAGTGTTTCAAAGAAGAAATTCCTTTAGTTAGTATCATATAAAATATTTACTTTTAAGGAGCTGTTCAACTTGCTGCACAGTCTTTTTTTTTTTTTTTTTTAAGTACCAGGGTATAGCAAGGAGTCTGTGAGCTGATGATTGATCTAAGAAAGGAGAATGACATTCTAGTCATAACTAATCTATTATTGAATTGTATTTCTCTGAGATTCATTAGGTTCATGTACAGAACAGAGAAGACTCCACATGCCATAGGCCCTTCTGGCTTAGGAATTGTGATTCTTCATGGTTTTCCAAGTATTAGTTACTAAACAGCAGTTTTAACCTCAGCTTACAGTAATTACTCAGAGACAGGAAGGAAATAATCAGTTTTTTACCCTGAAGACATGCATTTACATATATTGGTTTCACAAAAACAGTTAAGCTATGAAAATAATTTACAATCAAGTTAAATTTATTAAACACCATAAATACTTTATTAAATTTGAGAAGTGCCTTTTACAATGGCATAGGATGGAAGAAAAAATAGAGGTAGTTTAATGAGATAATAAAATTAGAGCTTAGATCATTCAGTAAAGATAAGCTTTTGTAGATCAGTACACAAATAATTTACCCTTGTGAAAGTCACATTTAAGTGTGGGAAGGCTTACAACAATTAGAGACTGTTAGGATGTAAGAGGTATTAGAAGAAATTATTTTAAAAATAACTAAAATGATTAAGGATAAGAAATATAGGAAATCCTATCCTTGGTGTGCTCAAAGGGAAAAGAAAAGAGTTTGGGTATAATATAGCCCAACTCTTCACTACTGTGCATCTCACTTCTATACCCTTCCACAAAGGAAGTGATACCTGGGTAACATAAGCATGTTAAGGAGTTTATCAGGAAACCAGAAATGAATCTGCTAAAATAATACATACAAATAAAATGAGTTGGGTATAATTGTGATTTGGTGAAATTTAAATGTTTTTCTTACATTTTACTTGAAAGAAACAGATCTTCCATCCAATAGTTCACTCCCAAAAAGCCTACAAGCCAGCTTGAAACCAGGAATCCAGAATCAGTTCGGGTCTTGCGTGTGGTGGCATGAGCAGCAGTGCAAGCACTTGTGCCCTCATCCTGTGCTGCCTCCTTGGGTGTGAGTTAACCCGAAAGCTGGGTTGGAAGCAGAGGACTCGGGACTCAAAACAGGCCATGAAAGGGAGGCCTGTATCCCCGGGTGGTGATTTTACCGTTGTGCCTGACTCCCACCCTTAGTATGGTTTTGCTTTAAGAAACATTCAGAGCCTCTAAACAAAAATTCTTAAATGCATCTAGAGAATCAAACTCCACTCAAAGGTTAATAGGGATAATTCAGGTTCTGAAACTATTTCTTAAATAAGAATGCAGGTCTAACATTAAGTTTCTTAATCTCAGTCTGTGATTTGAACAGTTAACAGATACCAGGAAAAAAACCCTACATTTTTAAAGAATCTGTGACTATTAAAATCAGGATGAACAAAATGCTTATTTAAATATCTATCGGAATTAGTCATAATAAAAGATTATAGCCGAAACTTGCAGAGCTCTTATATTGTGTGCTAGCTATTAGTTTTGAATGCCTTATAATAATTCCTTATTGCAAGTTGTTTGAACACTCCTATAAGGTAGGTATTGTTATGTCCAGTATTTTAAGGATAAGGAAAGTCATACAAGAAGAGGTAAAGTAACTTGTTTAGATTTATATAGCTAGTAACTGGCATAGTTGATTTTAGAGTCAGTTGCATAATTTCGCCATATGCTTTATGTATTTCAGTGAGATTATGGATATAATTTTTTAATGGGGGTAAAAATGTATTGGCAGTTATATATAAATATATACAAAGGACTTGATCACATGGAAGAATCTTCCTGTACATAGATTTGGCACACTAAAAGCAGGCATATGTAATGTGGTTGGCTTTTAAATATCTGTAACAGATTATGTGGTATGATAAAGTATATGGTATAGTTTGGATATCATTACTCTGAATCAGACTGCATCTAATCCTGGAAGTTAGTTATTTTGGGAAAATTATTTAAAATAAATGCATCAGTTTTTCCCATTTATTGAGAATTATGCCAAAAAACCTCAGGGAATGATCTAAGAATTTGATACACTATTAAAAAGAACGTAGTGTATACTGAGATTAATGAGTATCAGAAAATCGGGTTTTGACCATTATTTCATTCAGTTCAACAGTATTGCAACTAATTATAAGGTTTACTAATTATTCAAAGAGTAGAATTATGTAAATAATACTGGAAAAAAGGCCACCCCTTTATCTTATAATATCAAGTACTAGAATGAATTTTTGATCATTTTTTTGTTAACCGGAATGAATTGGTACATAGTCTCTGTTATATTTATTACTATTTTAATGTTGTAAATGCCATTAAAAGTTTTTTGAATATTTCAAAATATTTATTTGGGGGAAATACTTTTTTCTAATTTAAAGCAATATGGTGAAATTGAAGATTGTCAGATTGATGACTCTTCACTTCATGCAGTAATTACATTCAAGACAAGAGTAGACGCTGAAGTAGTAAGTATTAAAAAAAACTTACCAAAAATTCAAATTTAAATGTGTAAACACTGCTTGTAAGTTTTAATATAGACTGATTAAATTTTTATTATTATAAAACAACTCATGTATTTTATAGATTCAATTCTAAGATAACCATCTTCCCTTCCTACTTCTCTTCTTTGCTCTCCCTCAACCTCTTTCCTTCCTACTTTTCTTTTTTTCCCTTTAGATGAATATTTTTAAACTTACATGAGTAATCATGTTTGACCAATAAGTAGAATCTATAAAATGGAATTCATGTCCACCTGAAACATCTTAGTTTAGTTAGACACATCTGTATATAAAATAATATAATTAGAATACTTCAAGGCATTCACTTAGTTCAATGTCAGATTGTTCTCTCTCTTTGGTCAGAAAACTTGCCTTTTTGTTAGGTTTTGGTTTTTAATTTTATTTTTAGTATTGTTTACATAGTTGAGGGGTACATGCCCTTGTGGGTCTCCTATTAGGATTGAAGTGTGGAAGAAGGTGGGTGGGACAAATGTTTCCATTTTTTCCCTCTGGTGTCTGTAAAGAAAGTGTGGGGCCCACTCCTTGCTGTCAAATTGCATCAGCACCTGGGGATGGGAGATGTTCATTTGATGGTGCCCTAGAGACCCCAGTGTGGAGAAGAGTGTTGGAGGGCATTACTTAAGTTGTTTTGATAGCTCTGAGACATCATAGGTTTTGTTGCCCCCAGGTTGAGAAAATCTTTCCAAGGTCTGTTGGCTGACCAAGTCTACTTCAGTGCATGCCCAGGCCTAGCAATATGTTGGTAAGCTCGGCCAGGAGAATGATCCAACCTGTTCTACTTTCCATCCTCTGATGAGGTACTCACTCCTCTGTTGACCTAGATGAGCTGGCCATTATATTCCCTGTGTATATCTGGGCATACTGAGCACCATATATGTATCAGCAACTGAGGAGGCTCAGTCCTGATACATGTACTCCAAGGTCGAACCAGTATCTTAGGATTTTCTCTGTGTGGCCAGGGTTTGAGTTCGACCGTCTACTTGGGAAGTTCCCCAAGCAACTTTGCCTGGGGTGATCTCAGACCTGGTTCTGCATGTGCCAGCCAGTACAGAATCAGGTTCAATCCTTCACCTGCACCAGCCAGTGCACGTGCTGGTGGATGAAGCTACTTGATCAGTCCTACCCTCAGCTTTATCTTTCATGCTAACTGATGGGTGCTGCGGCCTAGCTCAACCTAGTTCAGCCTGACAAAGGTCCAGTCTTGACACAACCTCTGGGAAGCAACCTAGTTGGGGCAAGCCCAATAACCCCTACTGGGCCTGCCCCTGATGTTGGTTTTTGTGTGGCATGTGCTGCCACCTAGCCCAGTCTATTCTGCATCCCATCTGGCTCTCATGCATGCACATGGGTACTGCAGCTTGGCTCAGGCTGGCCTGTTCTGGACCCAATCCTCATGTATGCCATTGGATAGTGCTGCCATGTTGAGCTGGCCCACCCCAGCCCACATGTGCACTGGTGGGTGTTTTGGTCCAACCTGGCCTGGTCTGCTCTCTGTCCTGGCTGCTGGTTGTGCCCTGTGTGCTATGGATTGGCCCAGCTTGGCCTGCCCCCAGACCTGGCTCACACTTATGCTGATGGGTGCTGTTGATAGGCACAGCCTGCCCTGGCCTGCCCTGGCTCTCACACTCCCCAGCAGAAGCTGCAATAAGTAAGGTAGTTTACCGAGTTCCCATACCAGGTCTGTTCCCGCCCTTGGATCTCACATGTGCTGGTGGGTGCTGTGACCCAGTTAGACATGGCTGGCACCAGTCCTGGCACTCACCACTAAGTACTGCAGCTTAGCCCAACTGACCTGCATTCATTCCAGCTCTTACTTTGCAGCCTTGTCCATCCCCTGACCTGGCTCTCATATGAAGAGGCAAGTGCCTCAGCTTAGTGCTGCTGGTTCTTCATCCATTCTGGCTCTTGCAAGTGCCAGTGGGTGCTGGAGCTGAACCTAGTCTGCCCTCCTTCCAACCCCCGACATAGCCTGCATGCATTTGGATGGTTGCTGCAAACTTGCCCAGCCCTGACTCCCCAGAAGAAGAGTGCCCAGCAACCGCTACCATGCCAGTTCCTAGCCCTGGATCTCGGATTTGCTGGTGGATGCTTTAACCTAGCCTGGCCTGACCTGAGCCCAGCCCAAACCATTATGCTCCCCAGCAGGAGCTTTAGCCTAACAAGGAAGTTCCCCAAGTTTCCCTACCAGCCCAATAGTTTGCTTGTGCCAGTGGGTGCCACTGACCTGCTTGGCATGCTCTGCGCTTAGTCCTGGTCTTGGAAGGGCCCAGTGGGTGCTGCAGCCTAACGGAGCTCACGTCCTCCTAGCCCCACACCCTGCCACCCCGTTTGGCATTTCCCACTAAATCTCTATTTATTTGTTTGCCTATTTATTTATGTTAGCATTACTTATTTTTATTGGAAAGCCAGGTATACAGAGAGGAGGAAAGACAGAGAGGAAGATCCTCCTTTTGATGATTCACTCCCCAAGTGACCACAACGGCTGGAGCTGAGCCGATCTGAAGTCAGGAGCCCAGAGCTTCTTCTGGGTCTCCCATGCGGGTGCAGGGTCCCAAGGCTTTGGGCCATCCTAAACTGCTTTCCCAGACCACAGGCAGGGAGCTGGAAGGGAAGCCGGACCACCGGGATTAGAACTGCCCTTGTATGGAATCCCGGTGCGTTCAAGGCGAGGACTTCAGCCACTAGGCCACCATGTTAGACCCGCCTGTTTTAAAATATCTTAATGTTTTAACTTTTTCTTTTCTTTTCTTATTTGAACAGGAAACTATACTAGCACATAGGTATAGTTAGCACAAATTTTGTATAAACCAGACCCAGAATACCTGCCAGGTTTAGCTGTTTTTCTCCCAATAAATAAAGGCTTTCCAAGGTACCCAGCAACTCAGGCAGTTGCCTACTGCTGGAACTTTCTCTTCATTTTATAGATTAGGCCTTTCCGGTTTCCACCTTTTTTTTTTCCTCAGTTGACTTAGCACAATATCTGTTTTCGACGAGGTGAGTGTTGAGGGATAAGATAGAAACTGATCCTGATGTTCAGCCATAATTACCTTCCACCTGCTGCTTTCCAATGGAGAAGTGCCGGCAGGTCCGCGTACCCTCCAACACGACCTCTGCTCCTTCCTTTATTATGCTTAAAGCATCCGTATGTTCTAGCTCTGAAGATATTGTTAGTAATTTAATCTGATAACTTAATTGTCTTTCCAAAGACTGGCCATAAATAAATAAATATATTTATATGCATATAAATACAAATTTTGGGATTAAAACATTAAAAACAAAAGTGAGAGCAGTGTGAAGACTTCATAGCCTAGTGTATTTTTTTTAAAAAGGAATTACTGAAAAGATGAAGTATTTGTCCTTGCCCCTTTTTTTCAAGAATGGTATTATTTTCCAAGCAATTAACTCTGTATAATTGGCAGATTGAAATACTTCTCTAATGGTTTAAATTTTTATTGTTATCTAAGTTTTGAACATTTAAAATTGACTTATACTCTGCTTTTTTGCCGTTAAAATGATCCCTTGTTGAAAACGTAGTTGAAGGAGTAGCTCTCAGGCATTTTAACATTAGACTGAGTCTTGAGAAGTGTTCCCCTGGAGCCCTGGAACTGTCTACTTCGTGATAGTGGATGGAGCAGGTAGTGAATTATTTTTAGAATAGATTCTTGACACTCCAGAGTTTGTCTTTTTTTTTTTTTTTAATTTATTTTTATTGGAAAATCAGACAAAGAGAGGAGGAGAGACAGAGAGGAAGATTCACTGATTCACTCCCCAAGTAGCCACAAAGCTGGAACTGAGCTGGACTGAAGACAGAAGCCAGGAGCTTCATCTTGGTTTCCCACACAGGTGCAGGGTCCCACACAGGTGCTTTGGGCCATCCTGGACTGCTTTCCCAGGCCACATGCAGGGAGCTGGATGGGAAGCCAGGGCCTACAGGATCATAACCAGCGGCCATATGGGATCACAGCACATGCAAGGCAAGGACTTTAACCACTAGGCTACTGCACTGGGCTCAAGAGTTTTGTCTTTAAAAACTAGTTCTGGGGCCCAGCGCGGTGCCGCAAGTGGTTAAGGTCCTCACCTTACACACCCAGGATCCCATATAGGCGCCGGTTCTATCCCGGCAGCCCTGCTTCCCTTCCAGCTCCCTGCCTGTGGCCCGGGAAAGCAGTCGAGGACGGCCCAAAGCTTTGGGACCCTGCACCCGCGTGGGAGACCCGGAAGAGGCTCCTGGCTTCGGATCGGCATGGCATCGGCTGTTGTGCTCACTTGGGGAGTGAATCATCGGACGGAAGATCTTCCTCTCTGTCTCTCCTCTCTGTATATCCGCCTTTCCAATAAAAATAAAATAAAAATAAATCTTTTAAAAAAAAAAAACTAGTTCTGAGTACTCTGTCCTTTAAAAATCTTTTGCAAGATTTGTCAATTGAGCAGCACTTCTCAATTTTTTTTTTAAGGAAAGAGCTACTATTATTAGTTAATGTTCAAATATTACAAATATTAAGTATCTAATAGGAGCTTTAAACAATGTGTATACTATGCCTTGGCTACTTGGTTACTTGGTTAAAAAAAATGTCCTAACCTAAGTTTTGGATGATTTGCTGTTTAATAAGACCTCATGACATGTTTTTGTTGGGTTTTTGACCTTACATGTCTATCTTTATATGTTCATATATGATAGATACTTTTTTTAAAAATGAGTACATGTTGATTAAAATACTAAGTTTAATAAATAAGTAGCACTGAATTATGTGAAATTGAACATATGACAGAATAACTAAGATGAATGGTGGGTCCAATGAGAGTTACTGTTTAGAATACATGCAATTTTGTTTGGATTTACTACTCAGTAGGCTGAAGGTGGAATAGCCACATCTGCTTTAGTAAATATTTTGAATTTAATAGTGAAAGTTCTCAAATTAATAATGTGTCCGTGAGCCAGAAGCTTCTCTGATGTTTATAATATTTACTTTTGAAAGTAATAAAAACATTGAAGTTTTTCTCAAGTGAGAAGAATATAAACTGGAGTGTAATGGTTCTCAGATGTCTTAATTTTATGGTAATAATGTTAAGTTTAAAAATCAGTGTGCGTGTGTGTATATTTAAATGTGAAAGTAAGAATGAGAGAAGAGCTAGACAGTTCCCATTTGCTGGTTTTCTCTTAAAATGCCTGCAACAACCTGGACTGGCCAGGACTTAAGCCAGAAGCCAAACACTCCACCTGGTGGCATGTTCTAACTTCATGACCCATCCTGTGGCTTTGTGCATACTAGAAGAAAACAAATTGGAAGTCAAGCTGGGATCTGAGCCCAGGTACTCCTGAATGGGATGCAGACAACTTCCTCTCTCTCTCCCTACCTCTAATTACTCCACATAGGTCGTCATAAAATATTTATGGGGCCTGGTGTGATGATCTAGCGGCTAAAGTCCTTGCCTTGAATGTACCAGGATCCCATATGGGTGCCAGTTCTAATCCTGGAAGCTCCACTTCCCATCTGGCTCCCTGCTTGTGGCCTGGGAAAGCAGTGGAGGACAGCCCAAAGCTTTGGGTTCCTGCTCCCACGTGGGAGACATGGAGGAAAGTTCCTGGCTCCTGGCTTTGGATTGGCTCAGCAACGGCCATTGCGGTCACTTAGGGAGTGAATCATCAGAGGAAAGATCTTCTCTGTCTCTCTTCCTCTCTGTATATCTGACTTTGCAATAAAAAATAAATAAATCTTTTAAAATTAAAAAAAAAATTTATGGACAGACTTTAGAATAACCTTGTTTGTAGAAACATTTATGAGCATCAACATGTTAATACTATAACGTCCTCTGGGAACAGCATTTTTTTTTAAGTTCTTAGTCTGTTCTTATCCTTTAATAAAGTTGTGAAGTTTACTTTAAATAGATCACATTTGCTTATAAATTTCCCTCCAATAATGCGTATCTTCAGTGCTATTTTAAACGAAATCTTCCATTATATTTCATGCTAACTCTGTTGGACGAGTGTTCATCTGTTTTTATTAGATATATAACTACCGTGTTAATTTTTGATTGTTTTAAATTTTATTTTCTATATTTTTGGATTAGTCATCCAGTCATAACTTCATCAAAATCTAAGTTTTGCCTGTATCTTTTACTTTTCTACACTTAACACTGTTATTTCATTGTTAGTGCTTTTCAGAAAATGTTTAAGCATTGATAATAGGATTTCTTTGGTAAATATATGAAAATGGTTCTAGTATATTTAGTAACAGTGTGATACTGGCTTTTTTTTATTAAAAGCTATGAAGATACTGGTTCTAGTATATTTAGTAACAGTGTGATACTGGCTTTTTATTAAAAACTATGAAGATACTTTTTATCAAATTGTTTTATCATGCATTTGTATTTATAGAATAATGGATTAAGTTTATCTTTTGCTTTTTTGTACTAGCCACTTAACATTTAGTATAAATCCTATTTTACTGTATTTTTTCTTTGATAAATCACCAACATTATCCTTTTTATTTTTACTTCTAGAATCGGTTTTTTAAAAAGTAAGACTGTTTTGTAGGTTTCGGGAGGAATATTTTTTTTTAGGTACTTATATTACCTGTCCTGGTTAAAAAAAAAAAAGAGGGGTAAGCTTTCCATTTTTGTTCAAACTCTTGGGGTAATTTAAGTACAGCCTTGGATGTGTTTCACCTGTGAAATTACACAGATCTGATGATTTTTATAACATCCTTTGAAACTTTCTGGTAGCAATGATTTTTATGGACTTTTAAATGAAAACTTCACTTTATATTTGGTAGTTTCTTTTCAAAATCTTTTATCTAGTTTGTTAGCTATATTTTAATTGAAGTGAGCAGATTTTTTTACCTTCATTTGAAGTTATGAACTAGGAAAGACCAAGGAATTTCTGAAAATAATAAGTGTGGAGAGGACTTTTAAAGTGCATGGCACAATATCCATAAAGCAAAATGTTGATAAATTCCAATGTATAAAAAATTGAAACTTCCTAGAAGAAACAAAACCATCCTTCAGTAAAAACATACATTATGTGTATATATAAACATAATGAAGATTCAGCTGGAAAATTGGACAAACCATTCAATTAGAAGAATACCAGGAGGCTACTTCAGGGTGTAGGGGAGTATTTTATTCCTGTAGAAAGTCGCATTAAATTTTGAAAAATATATAAAATTGTTCTTAGACTCATTATTGTGTGAGTGTGTGTACACTACATATATGTGCAGCTGTATGTTATCTGCACAAAAGTGCATAGGTATATAAATTTCCAATTGTTGAAGAAAAATAACATCTTTTGATATGGGTATTAAAAGTATCTGAACATTATAATGTAATAAGCTGTAAGTAAAATGTATAAATATACATTCGTGAATATACAAGCTTCTAGTATATATGTGGAAAAATACTTGCAGAACTTTATTCCAAACTCTTCATAGAGTAGTGGTTATCTGTTGATATTAGGATAAGCATGTGTTAGAATATTTCTACATTATGTGCACTGAAATTCTGACTTTAAAAAAAATGGGTAGGTTACAGAACAAATTAAAGATTTCCTGTAGTGAATTACTTGAGATATTGCCTATTAATTTCTGTTAGTTTAAAATGATTTATTAAAGTGAAAATAACTATGAACCATGAATGTTTCTTATAAATTAGAAATTTTTGTTCTCCTGTATGCATTTGCTTTTTCATGAAGCAAAACCCGTTATTTCAAAAAAATTTACACAGCCTAATAGTCAAGTTTGCAGTGGAGTAAAGTTAATAAAAAGTTAAATATACTTAGCCTTCTGTATGTGCGTGGCAGTGTCTTGGTGTTGGAGAACACCATCCTCTGTCTGCCAGGCTCGTTAGAAGGAAGCTGAATCAGAAGCAGAGGCAGGACTTGATTTCAGGATGTGATCATGACAAGCTATGGCTTGACCCGCTATCACAGTGTCTGCCTCCGGTACATGATTGTTACATAATTGAAACTCTTAGAAGCTCAGCTCATCTTTTGAATTTCTCTCAAATTATGGAACACATCGACACTTTTTGATTTTTAGAAGAAGTTGTTTTTAACTGAATAAGAAGATGAGTTTTATGAGCAGTCATTTTGCATGTGGTAGTTGGGATTTGTTACAGTAGCATGATGTGTTTAATGTAATAATTATGGTTTTAAAAATTTGCCATTTCTTTCTCAACTTAAATATATGTGAGTACTTAAATTCTAATTATCTAACATTGTGTTGAAACCATAGATTAAAAACTCCTAAACTGTATTTTAATGGGCTTGAAAACTTCTAAATTTATCATAAATTTATGTTAAGTGTTAAAATTTATACCTAGGGACTTTAATATCACACAGCTCATGTTCAAATGTCATTGAACCTGTAATTGTTTCTACATTTCATTTTATGCCATACTTTGAGATTGTACTATCAATCTTTGTGACTATGAATTATTTCTGTATGTTGCTAACATTGATTTATGTTATTTTGTGTTACTTTAATTTGAATTCACCGTTTGCAAACTAACCACGTAAGGTAGCAAGCATTTACAGTTGACTGCTTCCCAAATCCTACATTTTTCATACTCAGTTTTGAGCTTTGAGGAAATACTGTATTTTTAGTTGCTTTTTTTCTCATTTATTGGATTACTTAAGTTTTATAGTAGTTACACATCAGACATTTTATAGTAGTTGTGATCATCTGATATAATTTGAATATGGAGTGGTACCTACCTTACACATGTAAAATTATTTTTATATTTGTGAAAGGCTTCAAGTTAATTACTACTTATCACCAATGGCATTATTTCAGAAATGAGACCTAGACTCTTGAAATGTCTTAGGATGACTATGTTAAATAGTTATCATCATGTAGTAAATATTCAGATATATTTCTCCTGGTCAGATGTATTAGCCAGTGATAAAATAACTGTGTCTTTTTTCTTTTGAGATATATTTCCAGACACTAGTCCAATTTTAGAGATAAATAGCCAAAAATAGTAAATTAGAGTACATAAACATGATAAGTTACAATAAAAACAGTAAATTTAGATGTGGATAACTGCTAAATATAGACAACTATGTTTAGTTATGTTTGTTTAAATATTAGGCAACATAAACATTTTTTTGGTTCAGACATTACTAATGTTTTGTATTCCTATGTTCTTAATTATTTTAGGCTGCAGTTCATGGAGCTCGTTTTAAAGGGCAGGATCTAAAATTGGCATGGAATAAACCAATAGCTAACATTTCAGCAGTGGAAACAGAAGAAATTGAAGCTGATGAAGAGGAAGTATGTTTTTTTCCCACTTGTTTTTGCCCTTAAGTGTTCTTAGTTTTTATATAAAGTGATTTTAATGGCTGTGATTTTTAACATAAAGCTTTTATTCCCGAGCCATATTCCAGCCAAGGGATATCAGATAAACACAGGCAACTTTAAGTTTTCAGATTAATAAGAAGAGCTCTGGGTTACTTATCCAAAGAGAATATACGAAAACCACATATACACACACATATATATATATACTTAGTTTCATTTTCTGTTAGACTGTAATAATTATTCATTAGATTTTTATCCACAGGAAATCTTGCGATATTTTTTTAGAATATCTATTTGATTCAGTTGCTTTATCAACATTTCAGCTTCCTTTTATTTTAATTCATGTCATTTTAGTTCATTAAAATGAATGTCTGCTATATTGTAGATATGGTGATAGGCACAAAAATGAATAAGACACGGTCCCGATACAAAGGAGCTTATAATCTGGAAGGAGGGGTGGTGGCAGATGTATGAGAAACTAATTATGATAAAAGGCAGAATTATATGTTTAATAAAGATGTTGAACAACATGACTTACTGTCAAGAAGAGTCTTACAGGAGGTATTGACAGTAGAGCTGGCCCTTGAGTGATGAAACAGCTTTCCTTTACCAGAAACTGGGCTGGAAATTATAGTTGAAAAAAGGCATTTCAGGCAATGATAAACTTTAGGATAGGTTTGGAAAAGTGCATTTTTCTTGGCAATAAGCAGTTTAATGAGAGAGATGTGTGCATACAGAACAGAGAAATGAAAGTGCCCTTAGATATAAAAGACTTAGAAGTATATATTTTGTTTAATCATGAAGCAACTATAGGAAAAAGTCTTTAAAAGTTTAAGGTAAGAAAAAAGTTTAAGGTAAGGAAAGTATGTCATGGTTTGGCTGTATTAGATCGGCTAATAACACTTCACTTTGTTTGAAGAGCATTTCAAGGCTGTTATACATATCCATAGTTAAATGCAAAAATAAAATGTATGTTATGAAACTCATATACATGATTTGTCATTTTATATTTTAGATTATACCTTTGTCCTTCCATGAGTTTGAATTCAATGGGGAGAAAAGCAGGAGAGCTCCTGGTATTAGGTATTTTAAAGTTTGAAAAAAGCAGTCTGAGAAACTTACAAATGGAATGGTGGAAAAAAAGAAATGCTATACGAGAAAATATTTGCTACTTACTGCAGAAAAGAAGTAGATATCTTGGTAGAATTTTATACAAGCTACTGATTCACTAGTGTTCAGGGTTAGACAAGATAAGTCAGAAACGTTCTGATTTCTGTTTTAAAGAAAATACTGAGCAACATTTTTAGTATGTAGAAAGTGGCTTTATTTGGTAAAGAGGACAAACAGTGTATACAGCGACTTCATACGGTGTTTCTGTAGTGCCTGTTTCATGCAAGCAGTAGATACTATAGAAAACCATTTAGTAGATAAGTTACTTTTCTTTATTTCTTTAATATTCTGGCTATAGAAATACCTTTTGTATTCAGCTCTGTTGAGAGAGATCAATATTTAAAAGTTACCTTTTTTTTCTTTTTCTTTTTTGTTTTTTTGGGTAAATTCCTAAATACATTTTAACCTAAAGTTTCAGGAAGAGTCTTTGGTGGATGATTCATTACTTCAAGATGATGATGAAGAAGAAGAGGACAATGAATCTCGTTCTTGGAGAAGATGATTTGCCTGATCATTGATCTGCATATGCTAGAACTCTACCTGTGTTGCATTAGGATTATCTAATGTACTTTACATATTTGTAAAAACAATTTTTGCTAAAATGTGATGAAGATGGATTTCACAAATAGACAAAAAAGAAGAAAACTACCTTCTGATCCTGTATTTTGAAAGATTGATATTTACGTTTTATTTCAGTAAACAGTTGCTAAAGACATCACACTAGAAACATATGCAATGTTTTTATTACATACTTCTGAACATTACAGAATTATTTGGGTTCTTTGTAATTTAATGAATAGGTCTGAAAACTTATGACCAATACTTGTTATAACTTAGAGGATTTTGTTTTACTCCAAATAAGGAATGAATTTGCATTTAAAATCTTAATGAATGTTTTCAAAAATTGAGTAGATAACATAGTGCTCTAACTAAAATCTACAAGTTATGTATTCATATTACATAGTAGTATGCTTAGGCTTTACTATGTATTAGCCTTTTGTTGGACTTGTGTATGTATTTTACCATATGGGTTTTAATGATAATGGTGTATGACTGCTTTACGTATGAGTCCTTATGCATCTGGATGTTAAAAAAATAAAGTGGAATGGTCTCTTAAAAAAAAAAAAGAAAGAGAAAAGAAAAAGCAATGACAAAAAAAAAAAAAAAGACCAAGACAATGTTCCTTCATTTTTAAAAGAAAAAAAAAAAAAGGAAAAAAAGATTTAAAAGACGTAAGACCATTCCAGATGGCGAGATACACTTCCCCGTGCCCCTCAGTTATCACCAAAGCTATAATCACTCATCTACTCCAGCACCTTTACAATAATGTTCAATCCAATGTTTAAAATTTATACCACTTCAGTTTGGTTTGATCCTATAAATTTCAACAGATGTCTTAAAATTTAAAAGCAGGCTGATTAGTTTGGAACCAGTCTTCAAGTAGAGCTAACATTTGGTGAATAAGAAAACATCACATTACATTTTGGATGTATGAAAGAAAACTTGAGCATTTGAAGATATATGAATAAAGAAATGTACTATAGATACTACTTTAGGAAAACACTGTTTGGTAAGTGTTTCAGTCTGATATTTTAAGTGTGTATTTCCTATTCCTGCATAAAAATCTTTGAAATTTACAACAATATTGTGATTTTAAGTGGATTTCTCTGGCAAGTGAACATGATCGTTGAAAGTTCATACAGTAGTTTCTAGGAAATAAATGCATGGGGAATGGGTTTACCTATTTATCTTTTAAAATCAGTCATTTTAATTGCAAGTATTTCTCTTGAGATTTAGTGATAATATTAGAAATTACATTAAAAGTAACTTCCATATTGAGATCCTAACAATTAAAAACTATTAATTCTGCCACCATCATAGTTTTCTATTAGTAGAATAACTTGTTGACCCCATCCCCCACTAGGGATTAAAGTGGTGTTATTGTTAGTACCATTCCACAGAAATGCTTGAATAACAATTGGTGCACATGTTTATACTTAAAATTTTTAAATCGAGTTTCAGTTTTCAAGATAGTGACTTTACACAAAAATTTCTCTACTAAGTTCTATGATACATTTTTGTGTAGTCTCTTGTATGTTGACTATGTGCTATTCTGATTCATTAGGTAAGTTTCTTTTCTTTTCTTTTTAGTAGTCGTGAAAGATGCCAAATTGGCAGAGGCTCACGTTTCTTCTCTTTACACCAAACAGGTATTATAAAGAAAGTAAATCTTTCCAAGGCCAGTTAAATATCTCCATACTGATTTTTGGCTTTATAATTTGATTAATAAATTTAACCTATTTTTAAAATTTTGTAAAATTCCCTTATAATGTGACTGAAATGACCTTTTCTGTTTATTTCAATCGATAAATAGCCAGTTCCCTTACTGTGAAATTCTGTAGTAGCTGGAACTTAAACTGTATTAAGCCATATTTTTTAGTTATTTAAAAGACAGGTATGATTCAGATTGGTCCCAAAGAATGGGAATAATGTTACCAACATTGATTAGATTCACAATTAATGCTTGTAGAGAGCATTTGTATTTGAGTTATAAGTGCTAGTAATTATGTTCCTTGATTTTTTATTTATGAATTTATTTATAAATACTAGAATTCCATATGTACATTCATATGTTCTCATTTAAATATTAAGATATTTCCTGGAAGCAGTGAATTTTCATTTTACAGATAAGAAAACTTTACACTAATACAGGTGGAGTGACTTGCCCCAAATTGTAGCTAGCAAATGGAAGGGACTACATTTAAATGTAGTCATTCTTATTTCAGTGCCATTTTTTTAAACTACATATTGTTGCCTTTTGCTACTTATTGATTGTGAGATTATGTTTATGTTACTGTAGAAGTTCTTGATCATTAGGCAGTTTCTACTTTTACGCTGCCTCTTAGTATAGCACTTTGTTCATATCTCTGTTACAGTAATTATGTTGTAATTAATTTATCTGGTTTATATGTCTGTCTTCCCCACTAGATTGCAAGCTCCTCTAGGAAGGGGACCATGTCTTATTCATCTTTTTATCTTTAGTGCTTATCAGAAAGCCCGAATCATAGTGGGCACTTAGATGTTTGTTGGATGAAGTAATGAATGAGTGCATATTTAAATTTCCAGTAATAGAGTGAGGATTACCTGTCTTATTCATTCTTATAAGTTTTCCAAGTATCTCTCTTGAAGGTCTGTCCAATTTTTAGGACCATTTTGCTAAATAACTGATACAGTTAAACTGTTAAGCTTCTCTCAGTGGTGTGACTAGTACTGCTGGAGGTATACACATGTAATCCTGAATAGAATTTCCACAGTAATTTTACTATTAATATTTTGGAGTATTAATGTTGCAGTCATTTTCAGGGGTAAAAAGTCTTAATTTCTATCAGTGTCTGCGATTATAAAGGCTGACAGTCACCAATCTAGTTCATCCCACTACTTTATATTAAAAGCAAACTAGTGTGTGGTTAAGACAATTTTGGTCCAACTATGTGTTTGACTCTGTGGCCTCAGTAAGTCTTTTGCCTCATTCGAAATTGTTTCTTTGCTCATTGAAAAGGGTTGGACTAGATGATCTCTGAGGTCTCTTTCAATTAAGAAATTTCCCTGGTACAATATTAATGTTTTTGCTAAATCAGTTTAATAAATTTAAGCCAATGCTTCCCATGTGCTGTTACGGTTGTTTCTATCCTCTTACCAGTGGAAACAACTTTGATTTTGTTCATTCATACACTGTCTCTTGGTACTCTTTGGTACAGTTTTTATGTAGTGTTCTTGAGTGCTTGCATTTGCCAGCACAAATTCCACGTAAAGTTTATGGAATAACTTCTATTTTCACTGGCCCTTTCCCTTCCTAATTAGAACTTTTCATTTTGCTTCTGCACTCAGTGTTTAAAACCACAGATATGTACCTGTATCCAGATACAATCAGTCTCCCAACCACTATGTATTTGTCTTCGCATCTCAGTTTACTTTGCTTATGCCTTTTATAATGTGCTGCCTAAAACTATAAATGCCTTTTTTAATTCTACAGCTCTTCTAACAAGTTTTTTGCTTTAGTACAGAACTGGGCTGTGTAGAATGGGTTGGAAATGGGTAAAAGATTAAGGATGATGTGGACAGCTTCTATAGGAACAAATAAGGAAAAATAAATTACTGTTCAAAGATTGATTAGGGTCATCTCAGGGGATGGTTGCATTTTCATTTTACATAAATTTTTTTTAACCTATTTCAATCATTATGGCTCTAAGCAGTGTTTTCAGTGTTAATATTTCAGTAGTTACTTAACTGATGGCCACAGATTTAATGGAAACATGTTATAGGAATGGGAGAGTGTCCCATAGCTATTGTTTCATTGTAGTATGATTAAGTGTAACAATTAGTAGTTTACTATAAAGTCAGAATTTCTTTGTTTTAGCTGATTAACTGTAGAGACTATGACTGAACTTAAATGAAGGAAATATTTTATAACTAGCATCGGTTTGAAGGGCTTATATTTCTAATATTGGGACGTTAGCCATTAGTTAAGAAGATTCAGAAAGAAAGCAACTTCTTTGGTATGTTGAAACATCAATGGCTATTTTAGGGTTTTATGCAAACTTTGTCATATTTTCTTCCTTTCCACCCCTCCCCCAACATGTAATGATTAATTATGGCCTTTCAGTTTTAGTCCTTCTATGATTTGTTTAAGTATTTGTAAGGTCCAGCCTCCCTCCACGCCCCACATGTTTTTTGTTGTTTTGCTTTGTTTTTTTTTTTTTTTTTTTTTTTTACAAAGGACTGCCAGCCTTTTAAAACAGTATGGAATTCTGTTACTAAATTAGTTCACTTTTGATCATTTTCACAGGCCTTTTGTATTTTTAAAAAATCCAATCAACTAAAAACCGAAAATTTGATGTTAGAAATTAAAACTGATCAAAAGCGTATGTAAGGCAGAAAGGACATTTCCTTATCCCCGATCTCAGGAACTACCTTGTTCTTGCTAACTTCTTGACTTGGCTAGTTGCTTTGAGGTATGTATAAAGGCCATCAGAGAGGAGTCAGTGTGTCTCAGTCTCTCTCTCTCTCTCATCGTTACATACTTACCAAATAAAACAGATGCTCCTCCAAAATAGCAACCTGCAAGTCCTAGGACAGTAAGAAGTCTCGGTGAAAATGACTGCCGTTCACAGGAATTTCCAATGACTGCATGCTTACCTGAAAGACATCTAACTTGATGTAACTTTCCTTGAAGTTTATTGGTACTATGTACTCATTACTTAAATGTAATTGAAACCATTTTAATTTGATTCACTTTTGTGTGTCAGTTCTATAACTGTTACCTCCTAAGTTCCTCCCTTCTTGTCTGTTTATTCCATCCATCTTGCCATCATCAAAAGTTAGCCTTCCAAATACCACTCTCATTTTGATGTGTTCTTTAATCTTTTTTTTTCTGCCCTTTTATGCTTAGTGTAGAATTTCACATTTTATAGTGTGATTAAAGAAATGATTATTATAGAGTGTTTAAAGGAAATTGCACACACCTTGCAATTTAAATCTTTGGGAAACAGAAGATTGCTTTTGATTTTATTTACAATGCTTCAGAATTTTTTCCCCCTGATTTCTTAAAAAAATTTTTTTTTTTTGCCTATTCTCACCTCTCTGAAAATATGCTGTTACTAGATTTTCTAACCAAGGATTTTAGATCATAGCCATATGGTGGGTCTATGATCTTTGAAGCTAGTCACTTCAGGAAGCGTAGTATAAGTTCTTATTAAAAATAATTTTAGCCCAAAGATGATCTTTTGTGTAATTTGTCTGCAACCTTTTTTTTTTTTAAGTTCTTTCTCAAATAGCTTTTCTTTTAATGTGTGTAGAAGTTGGACATCAGTATATGGTGTGATTCAATTTTTAAATATGTTTACTGTCTTCAAAGGTTTTTTTTAATAGTATTCTCTTTTTCCAGCAGAGAGAAATCATCATTGCCTGAATTTAGTTTTGTGACCTACAAGAGCAAGACCTGTTCCTGTCTGGAGACGACTGTTAAAATATTATCATCTTGTCATTTTTTGTGTGCCCTTTATTAATTTGAATAGATGTTTACATGTACAGGATTATCATCTTTACAGTTTGAGTACCTCTGAATCTAGAAATGTATCCAAATGTGTACTCTGACCTTATTTTCAAATGTTTTCTTTCTAGCCTTTTTTTTTTTAACATACTTCACAAAGGAATAAGACCTCTTGGTTTTGTAGTATGAGATACATTCAGTCTCAACTAAATTGCAGAGTGTGTCTGGGAACTCTACAAAGCCATGATACTGTGTTCATTTGTGTGAACAATTTAGAATGAAGAAAATGAATTGAAAAATTTAAATATGATTTTGGTTCAAAATTTTCTGGGATTTAATATATATTTCTGGGATTAAGAATCACTTAAAGTAATTTTGAACACATGATGAAGTACTTTTTTTTACATGCTATAACTTGCCTGTTTCTTCTGAATGTACTTACTGATGTTGCCATGGCCACTTAATTTTCTTTTTTATTCTTATTTCTTCAAAACAAATTTTCTTTCTTTGAAAATAATAGATGATGATATGGAATACCAGTATTAAAACATATCTATTAAATGTCTAATTTTACAGGGGTTTTTTTTCCTATGTCTTCTTTACTTGCAATCAAGACATGAAGTACAAAGACAATCTTTAGAATATCGCTTTCACCTTAAGAAGTATTTGTATAAATTATTTATAAATAATGTGGCTTAGACTTATGACAGATATGATTAAATCTCATCCTGAATATTCACTCACATATCCTTTTTATAGTGGACATCATAAAACATTTTTTTGACCAAGTGTTTGTTTTTTCTTTTGTAGATTATCAGGAGACATTTGAGAAGTTGTTACTGTTGGTACTGTCAGAAAAGTCTAAGTTGTACAGATTATGTTTGCCCTTGTTTTAGTTCCATTCAGCCATACTCATCCTTTTTCGTGTGTGTATGCAAAGCTGACTATTCTGCATTTTTCTCCCCTTGAATATGCATTGTAGTTGTCTTAAATAAAAAATAAAATGTAGTGAACACATAAGTCATGTAAACTATCTATTTTGATCCACATTGATTCAGAATGGCATGGCTGAAGAAGCAGCTTATGTAAATCTTCTCAGTGGAACCTAACAGTCGATAAGGCATTTTTCTTAAGTAAGCTTTTGTTTCATATTTGCCAGTTAGGTAGCTACAAGTAAGTTAATATTTTCCAAGGTCAGTTTGCTACATTTCATATTCAATGAAGGATTCTCCATCTCTACACTATGGTTTCACTACCAATCTAGAAACCATAGAACATTCTCTGAAAAGATGTCACTTGCTGTTAATAATTTTGATTAGTTTCTGGAGGACCACCTTCAGATGTCTTTTACCATCTTCCTTTTTTCCCTGAGCTTTTAAAATAAAAGCAGAAGCAGCACCTACCTGCAACCTCCTCCCATAAGAAGCTATTGAGAACTGGAAGTCAGTGTTGTTTCATGATCATTAAGATCATTGTGCCTTTTGAAAATTGCTAAAATTCAGTTGACCAGTTACATGATTAAATTCTCATATGTCAGTAAATTTAAAGTAAGTTACATTATTTCATTTTCCTGAATAAGATTCTCATGGAGCCATGTATAGATAAATGTACAAAATCACTTTTGTGTAATTAAATGAAGCAGTTTAACTCTGCATGATTGCATTATAGAAGCCTTTTATATATTTCTATTTTTCAGTATACTTGGATTTTACAGTATTAGCTGCTCTAGTCATGCTATATTTGGGTTTTTTTTTAAATAGAGTTTATAAATATTTATGCTCAAAGTATACAGATCAACTAAATATTTTTGGTCTTGTTTACAAGATGAATAATACTTTAAAGTGAAACTGACCCCTCAAGTGTCTTAGGAAATTGTTATGGTGCTACAAAACCTTTCAGTATTCATTCTTAACCTGTTGCTTAGACTTTTGCTAGGGTTTAATTTATGTTTGCTTGTGATTTAATCTAATCCAGCAGCTTAATTATAAAAGTGATCTGTGCTGAGTTATGTAATTTACCCAGCCCATTTAAAAACACCTCATAAATTAAGGAAACGATGCAAAGTGCACACTTTGTGCCCCCCTCCTCCTCACCCAAGTACTTTATTTTGATAAGAACAAAGTTGTTCTTTTGGCTAGAGTCAAAAATAATATCCAGCAGGGTTCTTCTCTCATTTCAGATGGAAAATTTTTCAAATCCTGAAATGTTACATGATCTGGTTCTGCTTTAAATTTCCATTAGTCTGATTCAGTAGGAGGAAGAGTAATTCCTAAATATTTATGAAACATTGATGAATTTTAATGAGCTGTATTATTTTATTATAAAGTTTTGCTTTAATGTGTAGATTTGTTTTGTTTCCAAGATTTCATTCCAGCACCCAAGTGAATGTTCATAGGATACAGTTCTCAACAAAGTTTTCGTAGATGTTTATTTTTGATTCTTAAAAATCTTAAACTTGTTTGGGGTATGATAATTACTTCAGCACCAGATTTCTTTGAACAAGTGGTTTATTTTAACACAATTTCTGTGGACTTTTGAATCTGAAAACACCAAAGGAGTCTTGTCTGGAGACTGGATTTTTAATACCTGTGCCCATAAATATCCCATTTCATGAATGTGTGTTGGCATGGGAAAAAATATTCCCTGCTCTTCGAGTGGAGCAAAAGCAATTTGTTAAGCTGTAGCAGCTTTTTGTTTATTTTTTAAAAAGTGGTCATAAAACTTGAACTGAAAGATAAAACTTGAACTAGAAAATTACTCTTGTATGCTTGGAGTGTTTATAGTATTACATATTTATGTGAGATTGTCAACATTTTTATTTATAGTTGAATTATGTTTTGTTAAATATTCATGTTTATTATTTTTATATTTTGAGAATTTTGAAAATAAAATAGTCTTACTAAAAACAGTTGTTAACGTTTTAAAATTTCCCAAGCTCTTATATCCGCTATATTAATATAGATTGTAGAAAAGAAAGTTAGAGCCTCAAAAATATTTACAGAAAGAAATGGCTCTACATTCTCTTTGTCTTCACCTACCTTTCTCACGGTTTGATTTGAAAACAGTTTTGGCCCAGTGTGTTCTTGGTTCCTTATCTCACATATATCTTCGTTACCTTTTCTAATTCCTGACTCTACTGCTGTAAACTTGTTCTTTGTTTCAATTTGTCAGGCATTCTTAAGTATAAAAATACTGCAATTACAAGGAATGCTTTAGATTCCTAAGTGAAATTAACCATGAAGTGCTCATATTATCAGTTCTCAAAGCCATTAAAAGCCTTCACAACAGCCCCCAAACTTCTTAGAGTTTCATCTGAACTTTTTTTGCCTCCTAATCTTGTTTGGCCTATTGTTCACATTCAGCAGGTTCGTATCATGTTAAATTTCACTGGATGATAAGTATTACATATTTATTTTCACTGCAGATATACCTTCTGTGATCTGTAGTATGAGTGAATTAAATGTGGTAACATGTCTTCTGATTGGGATGCCAATTCTGTGGGGGGGAAGAAAAGTCACATTTCAGAAGTGCATATGTCTTAAAATCTAACTTGAAAGATTTGAATGTAAAATTGTCTTAGCTTTGATTATTAGTAACAATGCACTTAGTAAAAACATGCATGTCTATATATATATAGCCAGCCCTTGAACACTGGGAATAATGTAAGTCTTTACTTGACCCAAGAAATACCTCCACAAAGTATGAATGAGCTTGTTCTTTTAAAATCTTTTAAAAATTATTTGCCATTTGTGTCACTGTAGAAAAGCTTGGAATTTAAAGCAAAGTCTTGGTTTGACAGTCTTGAAGGTTATCATTGTTTTAAGAGTTTTTCCAGATGGAAATGAATTCTCATGGAATCAGTTCCCACTGGGGGCACTTAACAGCTTTCTGTTTCTTTAATATAAATGATGTTGTGGTGAACTTAAACATCTTTCTACCTTTGATGATTTTTCTGTGATAGATAACCTCAGAACTATTAGTTAAAGTATATTCGTTTCTAAAATTTCTCAAGTATTTTGAATTTAATCTTTTACAAAGCAACATGTATACATAGATTCTTGGAGAATAACACAAGTTCAATTTTCAGCTTTCAAGCTTCCTAAATTCATTCCATATTCATAGTGTAACAAATTATGGCTGGGAAAATAGTTAAATTCTCAAGCAGTCATGACTGGTACTGTTCTTTTACACACTGTGAAGTTACTAAAGTTGAGTATGCCATGGTTTTTTCTTGGAACCTCAAAATTTTAATAATTTTGTTGTACTACTTTGTAAATTTTCATAAAAGAGTGGCAAGTAATTTGTAAGTAAATGGCAGAAACAGAATTGTAACTAGCAGTTCTGTTGCTGTATTTACTGAAGGAATACCCATATCCACCACATGAGAATAAAAAAAAAGTTTACATTTTTTAACTCCCAAATTTTTTGGGGGGAAAATTTACATTGCTACACACAAAGCATGAAAAAGAGTATGAAATGAGAGATTTGGATAAGGGAAAGTGGCATTTCCATCATCTTTTCCGTTATAAACATGAAAGACTTATTGGAAGGGTAGATTGTTTATGTTTTACATAACTTCTTTATGGACCATCAATATTTTCCTGAGCTACCCAGACACTGCTGGCTTTTATTTGAAAATGAGAACATTTTGGACATAATATACAGTGTTTATCATAAGGTTTTCAGTGTTACAGAAATAATTCTTAGACTTTGGTTTTTTTTTTACAAGTGTGTGTTTTGTGTGCAATGATACATCTTGATGCATGATTCTAAATAATACACCATATACTGTGTTTTTAGTTTATGGCATGGGCTAATGAAAAGGCCAACATACTGAAGATTTTCAGAGACAAAACTAACCAGATAAAGCAAGCCATTAGTCTTTAGTATTAAAACATTTTTAGTGTAAAAATGTCTCTACTCAAAAGGTCTAGTTTAAGTCAGATTGTTTAGGCTATCTGCAAATATAAGTGGGTATTTGCCATTTCATGGAAATAACAAACCTAATTCCAGGAAGTTAAGGCAGTGTTTAGTTTAGCTGAAGCCTAGCTCCACCTCAGCTTCTTGCTAGGAAGCATCACCCCTGGTGGAGGCAGTAATGATGGCTGAAACCGTAGGCGGGAAGCCTCCATAGACTTGACACTTGGCTTTGGGCTGTAATGAACAAGTTACAGGTTGTTGGGGTTTTTTGTTTTTTTAAGATTTATTATTAGGGGCAGAGATCAGTCTTCCTTCCACCAGTTCACTAGGCACCATATGACCACAACAGCCAGGACTTGGCCAGGAGAAGCCAACGCCAGTAGCCAGGCGCTTCCTTGTAGTCTTCCATGTGGATGGCAGGATCCCAAACGAGCCATGTTACACAGCTTTTCCCAGGCCGTTGGCAGGGGCAGAACATGACCATGTGCGATGCTGGCATTGCAGAGAGCAGTTTGACGCACTACACCACAATGCTAGCTAGCTGCTGCTAACTTTACATTTCCAATGATAATGGCAATTCTCAAACCACTCACAAATATTTAAGGTGACCAGTTGAATGAGGAAGCTAGGTTGCAAGTTTAATCCTATATTTATGAGTTATTTTTTAGTACAGTTTATGTAAGCTGTATCAGCCACTGACAAAATTTTCAAGGAAAGTGTATGTTTAAAAGTTCAGGCTCCCCGTGGGGGTAATATTCAACATAGAGGTAATTAACATCTGAATGGCTTTAAAAGTATCCTTTTATTTTCCCTGCTACGAAAGCACTTCACAGCACAATTTATCTTATCACATAAAGGTATAAGCCATGCTCTTCACAGTTGTGGTCAAGGCTTAATGTCCCAAATACTGCTCTACAGTTCCTCATAACTTAAATTGACTACTCTTGCCCAGTTAGACCTGTAGTTATGTGTAGTTCCAACTGACTCAGGATAGCATCCCTCCAGATTATCAGTACCCCTTACCAGGCAACGTGGTCCAAGGAAGGGGGTGCATGTTGTTCCTACCTAAATAACCAGAGCTGGGCTTGTGTTGGTTCTCTTTCAGATTGCCCAAAGAAATCCATGGCTTTACAATATTGGAAACTAGAGAACCTGAGATCATGGCTCAATGGCTGAATCCTCACCTTGCAAATGCCAAGATCGCATATAGATGTCAGTTTGTGTCCCTGCTGTTCCAATTCCCATTCAGCTCCCTGCATCTGGCCTGAGAAAATGGTAGAGGATGGCCCAATGCATTGGGACTCAGCACCACTAGACCAGGAATAAGCTTCTGGCTTCGAGTCAGGTCAGCTCATCTCTGGCAGTTGCCGCCAATTTGGAAGTGAACCAGTGGCTGGAAGATCTTTGTTTCTCCTGTTTGTAAATCTAATCTTCCTTTCCAATAAAGTAAATAAATCTTTATTTAAAAATATATACCAGAAGTTAGTACTCTAGTTTAACCCAGATTTTGTTATATTGGACTTTTGTCTCCTAAATAGCTCTTGTTACACCATCACTTCCTCTTTATTTTCCAAAAGTTTAATGGATGCATTGTCTTAAAACTCTTAGGAAAATCTTGCCTGTAATTTAAAAGTGCTCTCTCCCTGCCCACACACACATGCATATCCTGCCAAAAGAAACCCCATGTCTGATTGTTTCACTGGAGAATTATAGCAAGGATTTAAACAAGTAATACCAATTCCACTGATCATTTTCCAAGTAGTAGGGCACTTAATAGTTTATCTTAGAAAGATAGTGTTCTGATAGAACAGGAAGTACAGGAAAAATCCAAGACCTACTGACCAATACCTTTCATGAATATAGATCGATATTACCATCTTTAGCAAAAATACCATGAAGGATTCAGCAATATTAATAAGGCCAAGTCGATTTTACTCCAGAGTTATAAAACTGATTTAGAATTTACTCACCGATAGGCTAGAGAAAAAAATACCATAATTAATGATCATGCAATCAAAGAAGCAACCCTTCACTAGTCAGTATTCATGATAAGAAATATATATTTGTACATACATATATAAAGGATAACTCCCTCAAATTTTTAAGAGTTTTTTAAAAGCTCGCTCAAGGTCTCCCACGTGGGTGCCTGGTCCCAAAGCACTGGGCCATCTACTGCTTTCCCAGGCCACAGGCAGGGAGCTGAGTGGGAAGTAGAACATCTGGGACGGTGGGACAGGAACCAGGGCCGGTATCCTGTCACTTGCAAGGTGAGGATTTAGCCATTGAGCCATCGCACTGGGCCCAACTTGCTCAATTTTAATAGAGTGCGATAGGACTAATATGTATATTGTGGTCAGCTACTAAAATATTCCCACCAAGATGGGGGAAAGGCAATTATTTCTGCTTACACCACTGTTAATTCAACATAATGCTGGAGATTCTAGCTAAAGCAGTACAGCAAGAAGAAAAGCAATATATGGCCTGGAGAGAAGATTCCCAGTGTTCTACATGGTAAGAGGAGTAGCTTGATTTCAAGATAAAAAACATGCAGAAGTGAGTTGTATTTATTTGTACAGGCATAACACACAGATGTAATACCAGTTTTTCAATGACATGTTTAGATGTAAATCTAACACATTGTGCAACTTGTATGCAGAAAACTGCAAAATGCTGATGAAATCAACATCTTAGGAAATTGACAGTCTGTGATAATGGATTGAGTACCTAACAGAATGCATTGTCTCAAAATTGATGTACAAGCCTAACAATACATAGAAGATTTTTTGTGTGTATAAAATATATAACATTATACAAAATCTTAATATGCTTTAAGAGTATCCTAAAACTTATGTGGAAAGGCAAAAGAAAAGTGGAACAGCTGAAGCAATTTTGAAAACCTGGGGGAAACTGCAATTTGAAAATCTATTTTATGGATACAGTAATCAAAACAGCTTGTTAGAAAGATCTTGATAGAGGAATGTATTTAGATCTAATAAAGAGTGTAGAACCCCCAAATAAACAATACAAATGTGCAACTGATCTTTGTTGCAGTACAAAAGCAATTGAATGGCCGAAATTAAGCCTTCTTAAGAGATTCTGGAGCAATTAAACATCGTGAAGAAGAAGCAAAATACTGAAGTGTGCACATCTTAATAAACACAACCATTACAAAGCATCATAGGCCTAAATGTAAAGTTTAAAACCTTTGAAACTTTAAAATATTTTGTTGAATTTATTGAGAGGGAAAAAATAACTATTTCCAACTGCTAGTTCACTCCCCAAATATCCTTGGTGACTGGGGCTGCGCCAGGCTGAAACCAGGAGCTAGAGTCTCAGTTCTGGTTTATGGTGAGGCTAGCAGGCACTCGGTTACTCTAGCTGTTACCTGCTGCCTCCCACATGGCAGGACATCAGGCTCAAACTAAGGCTCACCATATGGTAGGCTGGCACTACAAACAGCATTGTGAGCACCAGGCTATGTACCCACCCACCCACCAAACCTTTTAAGCAATTATTTAATTCAATAAAACTTTAAGCAGAAAATCTTTGGACATAAAGCTAGGCAAGAGTTTGTAGATTTAACATGAAAAACATGATCCATGAAAGCATACTAAATTTGATTTCATAGAAAGTAAAAATGGTTATTTGCAATGGATGAAAAGATCATTAATGCAGCGGGACAGTGTATTTTCTACTAAAATACCATGCTTTCCTGTATGTCAAATCACCAGTATGCAGAATGTGTAACTCCAAAACTCAACAGCAAAAAAGGAAAGAATCCAAGTGAACACGGGCAAAATGTGTAAACATTTCAACAGAGATGATGGGCAAGATGTCAGACAAGCACCTTAAGAGATGTTCAACACAGTTTTAGCAAAACAGTGATAAAACCATGAGCCATCTTGACATCAGACTAGCCAAAGAAAACAACAACAACAATGCTGCAGATTGCAGAGAAGCTGGGTCACTCACACATTGATAATGAAGATAGACGATCCTACAGCTCTTCTGGGAAACAGTAGCAGATTCAGGGTAACACAGGAACTCTGCATTAAGTCCTGGTGTGGGCTGATTTGCAAAAGAGAGAATGGACAGTTGAAGAAGGAACAGGAAGAGTAAGAAAGGAAGTTATGGGAATTCAAGAAAAATGTTTTAGGAATGAGTGAGTGATAAACAATGTTGCAAGGTGAAAGATGAGTTTTCAAAACAATGCTTTAGATTTCATTGATGACCCTGGAATGTGGGTTTTGTTGTTGCTTTTTACTTAGAATACACACACACCAAGGTCTTCCTTAGGCTGGTTCACTCATCAAATCCTTTAATGCTTAGGAATGGTTCACCCAGGAACCAGAAACTCAAGTCTGCCCCATGGATGGCAAGGACCCAGGACTTGGCCTGTTACCTGTTACTTCCAGGTTGCACATGGGTAGGAGTCTGGAGGCAAGAGCAGAGCTGGGACTCAAGTCAAATCACTCTGAGATGGGATATGGATCCCAAGCAGTGTTTTTTTCCCCCTGAAGATTTTTTCATCTATTTATTTGAAAAGAACAACACACATACAGGGAGGGCAGAAAGAGAGAATCTCATCTAATGATTCATTGCCTAAATGGTCACAATGAGTAACACCAGATCAGGCTGAATACAGGAGCCAGGAGTTTCATGTGTTTCCCATGTGAATGGGCCATCTAACTGCTCCACCAATGCCTCCCCCTTGATGGTCTTTTAATAATGATTTTGTGAGTCAAAGGAAGTGAGGATATGATGATAGAGTATAGACATGTTTTTGAGGCAGTTTTTAAAGGTAGAAGAGACACTAAGCATTTGTAGAACAGGTGAGATCAAGAGAGGCCAGACTTAAATCTCTGGGTTACCAGGTGGATGACAAAATGGGCAGTTATTAAAATGTAAAATTCCTTAAAAGGATAAAGGGGGAAAGAAAACACAGTCCAATTTAGAGGGTCTGATCTTAACAGGAATAGAGACATTTTCCATTGTAATTTGAGGCTCAGGGATGTAAAACAATTTTCATTTTGTTTCTCAATTTGGCAATAGGATGAGTCTCCATCAACTGGCACAGTGATGCAAGACTCCAATCCCCTGCCTATAGCACTGACATCCCATATTAGTGCTGGTTCCAGTCCAGGTTGTTCCACTTCTGATTTTGTTCCCTGCTAATTGCCTAGGAAAGCAGAGGAGAGTGCACTAAAGCCTTGAACCCCTGCACCCAGGGTGGGAAACCTGGAAGATTCTGCTGGCTCCCAGCTTTAAATCAGCTCAGTCTGGCCATTGGGGCTACTTGAGAAATGAACCAGAAGATGGAATCATTCTCTCTCTCTCTCTCTCTCTCTCTCTCTCTTTCAAGTAAAAATAAATAAATCTTCAAAAGAATAGTCTCCATAGATGACTCCCTGCCTCCAACTAGTGGTAGTAAAGATATGCTTTGCTGCATAGTCCCCATCAGTGTAACTCCTGAACTCTCCTATTTCTCCTCCCACCCCATATTTACCTCTGATATTTGGAGATCCCCTAAAATATTCAGTCTCAACTATTTCCTTCATAGTCTTACATATCAAAGTCACCAAGATTCTTAATGCCAACCGTAAGACACCACTGTGCTAGGTGCACCTAGACCCATGATCTAACCCCTCCCTCCTATTCCACTCCCATAGGGCACCAAAGCTTCCCTGTGGTCTGAGGAAGACAGTGACCTGACTGTGTCAATATTTGTTCCTAGAATTCATATGCATTAAACATGGTCAAAGTTTGTCTTCTGAACAGAGTTCCTTCTACTTTCTGCCTAAATGCCTCAAGCTCTAGTGGTTAAACAAACATCTTGCCACTCACAGTTAATCCTTTTCTGCTTTGTCTACTCCTCTTCCCTATATCATATTTAGAAAAATGATGCTTCTTGAATATCAATTCATGCAAGTAACTACTCAGAGTACTAAGGAGCATGAATTCAAATGAGTTTAATGAAAATGGAAGGAGCTTGAACAGGAGTCTAGAAGGAAACATGGTTTAGGGGTAGCACACACTAAGAAGGCTGTACATCATCTTGATGTGTCTTAAAGGCTTTGGAAATTTGCAAGAAAGGAAGGGTTTGAATGGTGGGAAATCAGAGACAAAAGTGAGAAAGTGGGAGATGATCATATCTGAAGTTTAAAAAAAAGATTTGTTGTTGGAAATTCAGAATTACAGAGAGAGATCTTCCATCTTGTATTTTACTCTCCAGATGGCCACATTGGCCAGGACTAGGCCAGAGTGAAGTCAGGAGACAGGAACTTCCTCCTAGTCTCCCTCCTGGATCCACAGCGTACCTACTTCCCATTGGTAGAAGCTAACTTAGAGCCAGCAGTTAGATCAGTGTGGGAAATACCATTTAGAGCCCGTTCTGGCATTGCGGAGGCATCTATATGTGTTAGATTGTGTCACAGTGACACTACACAAATAAGCCACCTCACTGCCATCACCACTTCCTTTGGGGGTTTTTGATAAAACAGGAATATTGCTACCTTGTTGTGATACCCCCAGTCTTGGAAGAAGCAGACCTACAGGGTCACTGCTGTGTCTTCTACGCTTGTGAATCATGCAATGACACGAATGGATGCATATAGCCCAAAGTCAACCAGAGGGCACATACAATTTTTTCCCTTGGTCCACAAAAAAATCAGAAATTGTTTTCCTGAAGGCTCTCACTGCTGTTTGCTAATAGTTGATTTCATTGCTTATCCTTCAACGGCTAACCTTTGTGTTTTCCCATCCAGGACTTTGCTTGTCAGCTTTTATCTGTTTTCAGACTGTGGGACTGTTTTTTCTTTGCTCTCTTTCTCATTTGCGTCTATATTTCTGGTAATGAGGTGTCCTGGGTGTTGACTCTCTGAGAGGATCTTTTAGTTTGCTGCTCAAAGAAAAAGAGACTGAGGAATCTGAGCTTTTAATTTATTTCAACATTCTCTGTTTCTTTCTTATATCCCTGCTGGCCCACTTGGAAGCATCAAGTCTATTTCTTCAGAGAATTTTAAGCTCATGCTCTGACAAAGAGAGCAGTGTCTTGCCTTTACTTCTTGATGTAGTTGTTATTTTCCCCTCTCTCTGTATATATATGTGTATGTGTGTGTATATATATATACATCTTACACATAGCATTTTTATGTGAAAAAGACAGGCATCTGCAGCAATTAAACAGTCTAAACAAATACCAGCACGGCAGTCCTGAGATCTCCCTGGCCTCTCCTTGGCATTGGTGGCAGCACCATCTCGGTGGAGAGATTTTGAGATTATACAGTGAAAACCAATAAAAATTAATAAGTGGCAAAAAGAATATAGACAATTAGTCTTATTTTCTAATTTCTGTAATTCCTAATTTCTTAAACTACCCTGGGCTTATTTTTCATTGCATTCCTTTGTCTTTCACTGCTTTAATGAATTGCTCATTTGCTTATTCATTTATTTGAGATGTAAAGAGAAACATATACACAAATCCTTAGATGTGAGATGTGAGATTTGTTGATTTGTTTGTGTTGAACCATCCCTGCATCTCTGAGATAAATCCCATTTGGTCAGTGTGAAGGATCTTTTCGGTGTGGTGTTGGATTCAATTTGCCAATATTCTTTTTTTTTTTTTTTTTAAAGATTTATTTTTATTATTTTTTATTGGAAAGGCGGATATACACAGAGGAGAGACAGAGAGGAAGATCTTCCGTCCGATGGTTCACTCCCCAAGTGAGCGCAACGGCCCGATACTATGCCGATCCGAAGCCAGGAGCCTCTTCCGGGTCTCCCACGCGGGTGCAGGTTCCCAAAGCCTTGGGCCGTCCTCGACTGCTTTCCCGGGCCACAGGCAGGGAGCTGGAAGGGAAGCGGAGCTGCCGGGATTAGAACCGGCGCCCATATGGGATCCCGGGCGTGCAAGGCGAGGACCTTTAACCACTTGCGCCACCGCGCCGGGCCCAATTTGCCAATATTCTGATGAGAATGTTTGCATCTCCGTTCACCAGGAATAATGGTCTATATTTTCTCTTATTGTATCCTTGCTTGCTTTTGGAATTAAGGTAATGCTGATAGAATGAGATTGGAAGAGTTCCCTCCCTTTCAGTTTGGAATAGTTTGAGAAGAATTGGAGAGAGTTTTTAAAAGCTTAATAAAATTAATCACTGAGACATCTGGTCCTGAGCTCGCTTGCTCTTTCTTTTCTTTCTTTCTTTCTTTCTTTCTTTCTTTCTTTCTTTCTTTCTTTCTTTCTTTCTTTCTTTCTTTCTTTCTTTCTTTCTTTCTTTCTTTCTTTCTTTCTTTCTTTCTTTCTTTTCTTTCTTTCTTTCTTTCCTTCTTTCTTTCTTTCCTTCTTTCTTTCTTCCTTTCTTTCTTTCCTTCTTTCTTTCTTTCCTTCTTTCTTTCTTTCTTTCTTTCTTTCCTTCTTTCTTTCTTTATTTCTCTCTCTCTCTTTCTCTCTCTCTTTCTTTCTTTCTTTCTCTCTCTTTCTTTCTTTCTTTCAATAATCTTACTTAATTGATAAGGGTGCAAAAGGTCAAGGGCTACAGGAAAGTGGGTAATACCATTGTTTCCACACTAATATCATCATTTTTTCCTCTTTATCTGGATGAGCTTTTCTTTATTTGGAGACTATCATTGATTCAGTCTCAGAATTGCTGCTCATTTAATCAGGTTTTCTACATCTTTTAAATATTGTTTTGAAGCTATGTCTCCCACTAGAACTTCTAATTTATTTTATAACAGTAGTTATGGTGGCATTAAGTATGTGTGCATTTGTGATTCTACGTTCTTGTTGAATGGACCTTTGTATTTTTTGGCAGTTTTGCCTTAAAGTCTACTATGTTTGATACTAATAAAGAAACGTGGGCTTGTATTTAATTTCCATTTTTATGGAATACTCATGCTTTCATTTTCTGTCTGTGTCTTTGTGAATAAAGTGAATTACTTATTGCTGGATATGTTTGGTTTTTTTTTTCCCTTTACTCCATTCAGCCACTCTGTATCTTTTAATTAGGATAAATACTCTATTTACATTCAAAGTTATCATTGATAAATAATAAATCAGGCTTGCCATTTTTCCTTTAAAAAATTTTTTGAGGGCCCGATGCAATGGCTCAATGGCTACATCTTCACCTTGCATGCACTAGGATCCCATATGGACACTAGCTTTTGTCCCCACTGCTCCACTTACAACCCAACCTTCTGACTGTGACCTAAGAAAGCTGTGGAGGATGGCCCAAAGCCATTTGTGTGGGACGCCTGGAGGAAGCTGCTGGCTCCCGGTTATAGACTGGCTCAGATGCGGCCTTTACAGTCGTTTTGGGGAATGAACCAATGGGTGGAAGATCTTTCTGTCTCCCTTCTTGCTGTATAAATCTGCTCTACCTTTTCAATAAAAACAAATAAAGCTTCTGTAAAAAATTCTTTTGTTTTTGTTTTTAGGGTCCTTGATTTTCTAGTGGATTTCATATTTTTACATACTTTTGTGCAGCTCCTTCCTGATCTCCCACATGCGAGCAAAGGCCCAAGGACTTGGACCATCTTCTTTTGCTTTCCTAGGCCATAAGCAGAAAGGTGAATCAGAAGTGGAGCAGCTGGGACACAAACTGTTACTGATGTGAAATGCCAGTACTTACAGGCGGAGGTTTTGCTGTTGAGCTACTGTGCTGGACCCTCTCTTTATTACATTCTTAAGTATCGTTTGTAAAGGTGCTTTGGTGATCAATAATTTCTTCAGGTTTTTTTTTTTTTTTTGCTTGTTTTTTGAAGTCTTCATTTCACCTTCATTTAGCTAAGAGAACTTTGCAGGGTAAATTTCTAGACTGGCATTTTTTTCCTTTCTTTGATAACCTGTACTGTATCTCTTCATCCTCTCATGGCCGATAGTACTTCTATTGCAACCTGTCATTCTAATGGGAATTTCATTAAAAGTTACCTGATGTTTTTCTCTTGCAAATTTAAAATATTTTTGTGTGTTGTACTTTTGAAAATTTGAGTATAGCATCATACATATAAAAAAACATTTATATACAAGAGCATTTCAAAAAAAGTATGGAAACTAGAATCGCATGGTAAGTACAAACATTTTTGAAATCCACACATATAAGGGAGCTTTAAACTTTTATAAGCAATATGTGTTACAAAGAAACCAGGTGTGGATTTCAAAATCCAAGTGTAGAAAGATGGAGAGAGCCTTGGGTAGCATGACTTTCGTTCATCCTCTAGCAGTAATGAGGTAGCACTTTGACCTACTTTGGCAGACCTGGACGGAGCTCCTGGCGTGGCCTGGCCCAGCCCTGCCTGTTGCAGCCACTGAGACATGAATCAAAGGATGAAAGATTTCACTCTCCTTCTGTGTCTCTGCCTCTCCTTTTCTTTCTGTAAGTGCTTTTAAAGAAAATGATAAATTAGTTTAAAAGGGAGCTTCTTCCACAAATTATTTGCATTTGGGAGAATTGTTTCAGTTGAAATGAACTCTACAAAATGGAAGTATCCCTGTGAGTGATTGTTCTTATGTTTGTTTAACAAACCATGCTCAGAAAATGTGCACCTGGAAATGTGACTTGACTGCCTGGGAGAGGTGGGTAGTTTCCGTATTCTTGGAAGGTAATCCCGGTGGACAGATTGGGAGAGAGCTGTTAGAATTGTGCTTTTCCAAACCAGATGCTCAGGGAGAACAGACAGGTGCATGGGGATGTTGGAAGGAACATTCGAGACGCCTATCAGGGAGTTTGGAAAGCGGTAGCTGAAATGAGCAGCAGCCCAAAGAGGACCCACTCTCTCTGGGAATGTGGAGAGGGAAGCAGTGTCTCCTGCTGGAGAGTGACAGAGAAATATAAAGTTACAAGGGAACTGTTAGGGTGAGGCTGAAGATTAGCCCATTGCCAGAGAAAGGCGTGTCCTGGACAAACGGGCTGATTGTATCCCAGTGAGTGAAAATGTCATCATTAGTATGTATATATATATTTTTTAAAGATTTATTTTAGTTTTATTGGAAAGGCGGATATACAGAGAGGAGACAGAGAGGAAGATCTTCCGTCTGATGATTCACTTCCCAAGTGAGCGCAACAACTGATGCTGTGCCAATCCGAAGCCAGGAGCCTCTTCCAGGTCTCCCACACGGGTGCAGGGTCCCAAGGCTTTGGGCCGTCCTCCTAGACTGCTTTCCTGGGCCACAGGCAGGGAGCTGGATGGGAAGCAGGGCTGCCGGGATAGAACCGGCGCCCATATGGGATCCTGGGCATGCAAGGCAAGGACCTTAACCACTGCGCCATCGCACCGGGCCCTGTATATTTTTTAACAACTCATAAATAATTTCTGCAGTCTGTGTTGGTGTCTGGAAAAATTCCAAACCTGAGGCCTTTTTGCAGACAAGAGATCCAGATTCCAATTCCTCGTGAGATTTAAAAATTGTGGGAAATCAGAAGTGGCCACTGCTTTGATTTCTATCATACACCACATATTAGATTTGTCTAATATTAGAATTTCATATAAAGGGATTGATTCAGTTAAAGGACCGTAATGAATATGAGTGGTTGATTAAACTTGGTCAAAGTAGGTATAAATATGATATATAAACAAAATGGGTTTATATTTCTTTATTATAAGGCTATTATAGGTTATCAAGAAGGTAATTGATATTAGAGCTTTTCATAAATCATAAATTGTATTACGAAAAAGATACATGGATTTCAAGGTTTTAAAATTTAGGTTGATGAAATGCCCATCACCAGAAGACTGGATAAGAAAGCTATGATTCAGCTACTCCATGGAATACTACCCAGCTATTAAAAAAACAAAATGCAGTTTTTTTTGCGGCCAAATGGGCCCAACTGGAAACCATCATGGCAAATGAAATGAGCCAATCCCAAAAGGTTAGATACCACATGTTTGCCTTAACTTAAGATGAAATAATGTCAATCTGAAAAACAGTACCTGTAAACTGTAATATTATTCCAACCCCAAACAGCCTGTATCTCATGCAATAAGATATTGTGATGTAACCAATGAACCAACAATCAATGTGAGTCAGATTGCTTATGACCTACATCAAAGAAGTGTAAAACCTAATATACTTTTAAAACCCTAAGCTACTCAGAAATGGGGCAGGAGAGCAGAGAAATCTTCCATCACCTTAGAATGTGTGAGGAAGAAGTGAAGTATAACCTATCAGGAACATAACAGGTAACTCATAGACAACAGACTCGAATCAGCATTAGACAATAGTAAAACTACAAAGAACTATAGGTGGAATCAAGAGTGATCCTGACAACCTCTTAACAGGAGGCCATATGCACAGAGCAGGGGGGACCCCAGAGTGGAGGAGGCGTGTATCCCAACCCTGGAGACTCCTGGATCCTCACCAAGGACTATTAGTATTGGCATCAAGGACTACATCCCAACTGCCAAGGAGACCACAGGGAATTGGAGTGCCTTGGGAGGCCAAGAACTCTGAGGTCACCCACCTCCATTTGGATCTACCACATGGGATAGAAGAAACCCAAATCCTTCCTTGTAGGATCCACGGTCATCAGAACAACAGCCAGGAGCCCTGAGCTGTCTGCAGAAACAGAAGAACAGTGAACTTCCTTCAGGACTAGGGAGGGGAACTTTCTCTGGTCCTTACTTAGTTCCAACTTTGGATCCCCACCATCTCTTGCAAAGATCATCAGGGTCGCTCCAGAGTGCCCGCCCGCCCCCCTCCCCGGCCCCCAAATTAGAATATATAGAGAACAACAAGGAAAGCTTAGAACCAGACAGCAAATGGTCAGCATGGACTCACACATACCTTACTAGGTAGGACACAAAGATTAATTACTCCTCACTAAGGTATTGAAGATTTCTCTGCACATCCCTCCTAAAAGTATTCTGCAGCTCAACTGTTGACAAATGCCTTGTTAGGCTTATAAGCCAGTTTAGACTATCCTAAAATCTGCCAAGTTCAGCAAAATTATGCATAAACACTATAAACTGCTAACTGCTAAAATGAAAATAGACATGAGACAGCTGAATAGTACCCTATAGCCATTTTAAGGTATACAGCAGCGGGTTCTGTATATAAACTAAAATTGAGATGTCAATGAAGTAGTCACAGGTTGTGGTTAAGAACTTGATTTTTTCTTTTTTAACATATTGGTTACTCAATACCATGTCAATTAATTCCATAATATTGTAAATTGATGTTGATGTTATGTTGGGGCTTTCAGTTGATTGGGATGATATTCTGCCAGCTCTGCTTTCAGACAAGAGATGGTCTCCCCAAGAAACTGTTGAATTTATCTGGATAATAAGATGCTGGACTCTATGCTTGGTATACACTTTTAAAGAAAGAATCCTGGTGGTGAGTCTCAGGACGGGGCATCTCATGCCTGGATCCCAGACACCAGCCACCATGTGCATGTGGTGAGCTGTCCCCGGGCTGCTGCGCCATTTGGTGCCAGGCTCTGCCTGCTGGCTGCCCAGCCGGGGAGCTCTGGGGTTTTGATTCTTTTAATCGCTGCTTAGGTAGCTCCAGGTTGAACCCACTGTGCTTCTAAGATGTGAAGCAATCGTAAAGGTTCCCAATGACAGTAACTCTTCCTTTGAAAAACTTGTAATCACTGAACAAGCTGACCACCAAATACCAGTCCATGCAAAAGCTATGGCTCGGGGCTTGTCCAGCAGAATCATATCCTGTTACCTGACATGATGATGGATCAGCAGACGGGTCACATTAAACAGGACCATTACATTAACTAGCACTCGAGAACCATAACTGGGGATAGATTCTGTGAGGGATGTGTGGGCCAAACTCAGTGGAAATTCTAGCCCCACTGGTTAGCTCAAGAGTTGGGGTGCTCAGCTACTCCTACTGGAGAGCATGAGCTGGGATGCGGGTAGACCAGACTAGGCAGGGCTGTGACACCTGTGCGTCTCATGTGGACTAGATCAGGGAAAAACCAGGCTGGGCTGATTATTCCTACTTGTGTAATCTACAATCAGAGTGGGTGAGGGTTGTTGGGGCTTAGCCACAGCATCAGCTGGCAGAAGCTGGAACTGGGGGCTAGTTCTGTCAAGTTAAACCACCTGGACAGTGCATAACTGGGAGTGGGAATGGTCTAGGAGGGAAATAGTGGGCTCCTCCCTCTTGGGTTGCTACCCCCCATGGGAGGGCATGAAAACCAGGACAGGGGCAGGGGTGGCTAGACAGACACCCAACAATATCCATGAAGCCTGGACAGTAGAGCTGGTTAGATGGAACAAGGTTTTAATACCCCTTGACATGTATGAGAGCAGAAGGGAATGTGGGACAGACTGGATTAGTCTGCCACACATACTAGCAAAATAGGGTGGGGGGTGGGCCTGGTTGGGTTTTTTTGTGGTTTGCTCCAACTAGGCTGCAGCTTCCACTGGTTTATGTAAGGGCCAAGTATGCGCTGGGCAGAACCAGACTGGACTGCAAACACCCATTGGTTCCAAAGGAAGACAGGGATAGAAACAGAACCAACCCAGCAACTGCAACCACCGGCTGATCAGGGCGATGGACTGTGCTGGGCCCTGTGCTTGCTAGCACATGCAAGAATCTGTTCTGAGAACACCGCAGACAAAGTTTCTTTGGGGATCTCCCCAATCGAAACCCTAACCAAGGAAAGAGAGAAGACAGAACAGGTCAATCAACCATCTCAGCTATATGTTGGGAGCGAAATACAGGGCAAACAGAGACTCTGTGATGAACTATGTCAATCAGTGGATTCTTCAAAGACCTCAGATTGCTTGGAGTGGCAAAATCGGCAACAATTCCTAACTGGTGAACTATCAAAAACACTTGAGCAAGAACCTACATGCGGGACCTGGGGAGGGTGGGAAATTGGGTGGGCCTTCTCCCTTAATACCCCCCTTTAAACATGAAGGAAACAATATGGAAATAATAGTCTTACCTACTTTCCTATAGCCCTTGAACCTTTTAACCCTAATCAACTATGTAAAGATTGTCAAAAATATAATACAAAAAAAAAAAGAAAATGTCTAAAAAAAAAAGAAAGAAAGAATCCTGACTGAATTTGAACAGTAATACTACAACAAGGTGGAGGAAAGCAGGAATCCATCATGGGGGGAGGGCATGGAGAGGGGTCGGTGGAATCTCAGAGCCTACGAGACTGTGTTACGTAATGCAACGTAATTAATAAAAAATGAATAAAAATAAATAAAATAAAATTTAGGTTGCGATTGACTTATCTTTTAATTCCATGTTTCAATTGAAAGTATTTTTATATTTATTTGAAAATTAAATTAAAAATTAAAAGTATTTTAAAGTACTCTTGTATGTACATTATTTTATTGTATTAAGTGAATTGTAATTAAAAACTATAACCAAAAGTTTAAAGTCATTGCCTGTTTATTTGCATTCTTGTATATGATCAAATACAAAGTACATAAATAAACCCTCTGTCACAAACTATATAAATAATACACAAAAATAACTTTATAGAAGGTAGATAAGAGCTCTAGCTCAAATAAACAATTCAAACATGTTTTAAAAAATACTGTATTTACTCAAACAAAGTATAAGTCCTAGGTGAAGCAAACAAGCTAACCTGCTCTGGTGTGTTTTGGTCCATGGCATGTCAGTGCTGGGTGGCAGAGAGGACAGGAGCCTTTTGACTCCATGGAAACGGCCCTTGAGCATCTCCTGCGTGCTGTCTCCTTGGCCCTGTGTGCAAATTGATGCCACCCTGTTTCGGTGCTTCTCTGCAGAGTGAAGGTGCATTGAAGGATGAGCGGGTGGTGCTGACGTTGGCGAGGACACCCTGACTCGCTGACAGTGGAACCACTTTAGGAAGAGGCCTGTCTTGGCCTGAGTTTCTTTCTACTATACTCTGCTTGTGAATTTTTAAACTTTGCTTTAGGCCTAAGGCCTGTGATACAAGAACACAGCTTTCCAATCTGATCTGTTTTCCAGCACAGGATAAACATGTTGGGTTTAGTTAAATAATGAATGCTGATAGTATTCATTTGGTACAATTTCTATTCTTCTTTTATCTTCTTATTTTTGACAGTTTAGGCTAGGGCATAAAGCATAATTATATTCTTGGCATTCTCCCTTAGAAGTTTTAAATCAGTTCATGAGGCTTTCAACGGGGCTCCTGTCATTTATCCATCAGCATTCAGTCCATTTAATCCTGGCCCCTCAGCCCAGCAGCCCTAGCCCCTGTTGTGAGTGATTGGCCTGCTCCAGTGCTCCTAGCTTCTCCTGTCACATTGCATTTGCATAAAAGAGGACAGATAACCAAATTTGAGCACACAAATGAAAATGCTAAGCATTGAACCTGTCACAGTTGTTGTTCAACTAATTGTGAAAAATTTGATTTGCTCGCCTTGCACTGTTTGTCATGTGGACCCCCTTCTCAAATGTGTCTTGGCGTCTCCTTCTGTCTGAGCAGCTCTTAAGCTCTTGAGCACTCACAGCCCGCACTGGGAATCAGCTACCTCTCCTACCAGCTTGTAATGTGGGCAAGTATCCCTGACTAAATTAGGCCACTCTGGCAAACAAGCATATAATTAAAAACGCAGGAAAGGCAACTGCAGTTGCACTTCTTAAACTGATTTTTACAATGCTGGTGTGTACCTCCATGTGCTGGTCCATTTGATCACGTTACTTCTTTATATAATCTTTTCATAGGAATAAAGTAAGCATGGGTGTTGTATCTAGCTTTGTGCTCCCTTAATATCTATGTGCTGTTTTTTTCTTTCTCTGAAAATAGAGATTACATAACAGATCTTAAAGAGTACATGCTCATTTCCTAATGCCTGTCCTGTCATAACAGTGTATTAAAAAATTTTTTTTCGGGCCTGGCATGGTGGCCTAGTGGTTAAAGTCCTCGCCTTGAATGTGCCAGGATCCCATATGGGCACTGGTTCTAGTCCCTGCAGCTCCACTTCCCATGCATCTCCCTGCTTGTGGACTGAAAAAACAGTTGAGGATGGCACAAAGGCTTGGGACCCTGCATCGGTGTGGGAGACCCAGAAGAAGCTCCTGGCTCCTGGCTTTGGATAGTCTCAGTTCTGACTGTTGTGGCCACATGGGGAGTGAACCATCAGAGAGAAATCTTCCTCTCTGTCTCTTCTCCTCTCTGTATATCTGACTTTGCAATAAAAATAAATCTTTATAATTTTTTTCATTATTTATTTACTTTTTAAAATTTTAATTGGAAATGGTTCCACCTGAAATAGCATGAGAAACAATAGTAAAATTCTTTTACTTATGCTACTCAATCACAGGGGCATTGTTTAAATGGGATGCAACACGGGCAGTTAGAAAACCTATGTGGGCAATAAGCACAATGCAATTCAGTGTTTATTATAAATAGACTTTAGTATTTCCTTTCTGTGGACACCCAGGTGGTTGTTTTAAAAATGCCATTTAAAACCATGCAAACTCAATTTCTAGAAGTCACAAAAGAAAAATGTGTGTTTTTGTTTCTAACTATATCTGTGATTGCTTTGCTGAATTAATTCATTCCCAGGAATTTATCTATGTAATGTTTAAGCATCAATGAAGATGACATTAACTAAAGTTGAAACCTTTTAAGGTTGAATATAGGTTAAATCACCTTTGAGAATTGGAAGATGATAGTCTTGAAGTCGGGTTGAAATGAGACGTGACATTACAGTGACTGTTCGTGTCAAAAGTTGGCTGTAGCAAGCGTTGCATGTATCAATACTTATTGCCCTATTCCCTTGGGTTTATTTTTAATAGGTCACATGATGTAGATCAATGGAAGAAATAGTTGAATGCATGTGCATTTGAATGTGTCAATAAATGAATGAATTTACAAACATATGCAGCTATCTCATTTTATACACTTATAACCCTCAAGTAAAGAATGTCACTCTGTTTGCTGTACAGCCCAAAGATGCTGAGGAATTAAGCCGGATTTGACCCAGGGCCTATGGAGCTGTATTATAGATTGATGGCAACAATTTAAAAAGAAGTAAAAATAAATTAAAAAAAAATAAACATGATTTAAAATGTTAAGTGCATATAAATATGTTACAATGTTTTATCCCATTTCAGTTCAAAAGAAGTTAGATTATGATATGAAATGCTTTAAAATATGCATGAAAAATGTAGGAGTTGAGTTTTTTGACAGGGGAATAAGTTCCCTGATATGTTGTTTATAAATCATGATTCTTATGTCTTTGTTTCTCATTTTGTGACTGCAAATCACTGTGGCTTTGTACACATATATTTCAACTAGGTGTGTATGAATCAGAATGGTAAATATTGTTAATGAGATATTTTATATTTCTAGACTAAAAGTTCAGAGAAGTCCACAAAACCTCCCATAATACATCGGGGAGGGTTGAATGAAACTATTACCCAAGAGTTCCTTCTTAAACCACTTATCACAAAGCCTTATATGAGCTACCGCCGTAACAAAATAACTCTATTTTATTTGCATGCTACCGCAAGCCATGTCAATTCTGCTTCAGCACTGTTCCATGTTCCTTGTCCACACGTGCTTCCCATTTCTGCCAGTGGAATTGTGGATCCGCGTGAAGGCGGGACTTACATGGTTGTTAGCAGTATGAACTCAAGAGCCAGGCCCTGCGAGGCTGAACCCTGTCACACTCTCATAGCAGCTATGTGAACTTGCATCCTTCTCTAGGATCTCTCTTCAGTTTAGTGCACTTGATAATAACACTGTGTTCACAGGGTAGTTATTAACTTGACTTAGCCAATGTGTATGATAGGTGTAGAGCGTAGTTTGACGGCAAATTCAAAATAGTGTCTCTTGATGCATTGCATTCAAGAGTATTGCGTTACAGTTTTTCTTACCAATGTTCAATACTTCTCTAAGGTCTCAAAGATTTATATTGACCATGTTAATGGGTTTATTTAATATTCCATAGTTTGCTTACTATTTCCCCAAGCATTCACATGATTACTATTTTTAAAGATTTTTTTAAATTTGAAAATCAGAGTTACAGAGACACAGAGGAAGGTCGTCCATCTACTGGTTCATACCCCAGGTGGTTTTAAAAAGGCTGAATCAGGCTGAAGCCAGGAGTCAGGCGCTTGATCCAGGTCTCCCCTGTGGGTGACAGGGGCCCAAGCACTTGGGCCATTCTCTACTGTTTGCTAGGTCTTTAGCAGAAAGGTGGATTGTAAGTAGACTAGCTTGGACTTGAATTGGCACCCACATGGGATACCCAGCACTGCAGGCAGCAGTTTAACTTACTGTGCCACAGCATTGAGCACCAATCCCTGTGACTCTATTTTTCTCTTATAAATAAATGCAACTCTCTGTATCCATTCCACATTTCATATTATTCATTTTGTATCATTTTCTAGAAGTAATCTTGTGTTTCATGTCATAAACATCTTACAATTTTTGAAAATTTTGTCAATCGCCATCCAGAAGACTGAGCCAGCTGACAGTACCAGCCATATCCTCTGCCCTCACCAGTGCTGGTCTTGCTGGAATTTCCTGCTGGTGGTCTGCATCCCCTCAAAGACACAGGCCAGGCAGAGAATGCGCTAAATTAAGCTTTGGGCTTTTGTATTTCTGGCTTGACACCCCCTTTCTTGCTCATTTCACTGTGCAATAATTCTCTGCCATTCTTTTTTTTTTTAAGTTTTATTTATTTTTATTGAAAAGGCAGATATACAGAGAAGAGGAGAGACAGAGAGGAAGCTCTTCCATCTGATGATTCACTCCCCAAGTGGCCGCAATGGCTGGAGCTGAGCTAATCTGAAACCAGGAGCCAGGAACTTCTTCCAGGTCTCCCACACAGGTGCAGGGTCTCAAGGTTTTGGGCTATCCTCGATTGCTTTCCCAGGCCACAGGCAGGGAGCTGGATGGGAAGCAGGACCGCTGGGATTAGAACCGGCACCCATGTGGGATCCCAGCAATGTGCAAGGCAAGGACATTAACCACTATGTTATCGCACCGGGCCCTCTCTGCCATTCTTTATTTAACAGAACTGCTCTTCTTCATTTCTGTTTCTAATCCTTTTTGAACACAAAAAGTTTTTACAAACCTTTGAAATTTGTTTTCATTTTTTCCTTAAAGATGGAGGCGGAAAGAAAAAGGGAAGGGAAGAGAGACAGAGAGAATGAGTGAGAGAGAGAGATACTCCCAGTCCACAATATCCAGGACTGGGCCTGGCTGAAGTCAGGAGCCAGGATTTCAACCTGGGTCTCAAACACATGGCAGGTACCCAACTTCTTGAGCCATCAGCAGCTGCCTCCAAGGTGTACATTAGCAGGGAGCTGGGTCAGGCGCAGGAACTGGGACTTGAACCCAGTCAGTGGGCCAGGGGTGACAGGTTTCTCAGGTTCTGCCTTCACTACTACTCCTAATGCTTGTCCCGTGAGCCAACCATTACAAACTAGTACGTCAACACTCAGCTACCAGGCCCACTGTTTCCATTTTATTCTATTGGCCTAGTTCCAAAAATGCAGGCCTTCAGGTCAATGGAGGTCCTAGTTTGAATCTTGACGCTGCTGGTGAGGAACTTGGGAAACCTCAGGTCATACTGTGGAGATTTCATTTCTCATTTTAGGGTAAGAACAACGGTGTACACTAGTCTTTCAGGGCCACCATGATATCAGCCGGCATTGAACATCCAAATACGCACTGCTTGCTCTTTCAATCATTACTATATTCCCCTTTGCTCTTTTCTCAAAATATTTTTTGTAGGTGGTTTCTTTTTCAACTTCCAAGCATTGTAATCAACTGTGGTTCTTTTGTCCACTCCCATGCTTAATTTGAGGTTGCTCTTTGAAAGAACCTTTCCTTTTTCTTTTCTTACTGGATTTCCTTGTTTGAAAATTTCTTCTCCTAATCAGTTCTTATAAATCGATGCTGTTGCAGAAGCTTTTGTTTGAGTATTAAGTTTAAATAGGGGTAAAAGGCGGAAGGGATCTATCAACTAACGTGGAAGTCAATTAAAGTCATTGCCATCCCCGAGTGACTCTGATACATCTTCCTGGACTTGGGATAAAGTCTGTGTTGCATCTAAGAACTCTTTGGCTAATTATGTTTACCAAGTGCTTTCCACTTTTCTTGTGCTGTTTAAATTTTTAATTTGATAAAACATTTCCCTGACCTTAGGAGACTTGCAAGTTAGTAGAAAAATAAACAAAACACATTGTTGAAAAATTGTGAAGATTAGGAAATAAAACAATACTACCAGCAAGACATGCAGTAATCCTGGGTTTTCAAACTCATTTGCTAAGGAACTGAAGACTAGTTCTGACCCCCTAAAAGCACTAAGCATAGTTTAAATTAAGAAAAGCCAAAACTAGGGCATTTTGTGGGTTGCTATTCTGTGACTGCTTGCATACAAGTTATGCTCTGATTCCTGTAGTGCAGACAGAGTTTAGGAAGGCACTGGTATGAGACTCAACACGACAAGCGTAGCATGTCTAAGATGATCCGAATATCAGGTGGAAGTAATGAATAGGGAAAGCAGAAGAAGAGAATATAGGTGATCCCATCCAAGACTTCTTCCTAAGACATTTAAGGCACACTAATTTTATATTTAATTGGAAAGGCAGATATACAGAGAGGAGAGACAGACAGGAAGAGCTTCCATCCATGATTCACTCCCCAAGTGAGCGCAACGGCCGATGCTATGCCTTTGAAGCCAGCAGCCTCTTCCGGGTCTCCCGCGCGGGTGCAGGGTCCCAAAGCTTTGGGCCGTCCTCTACTGCTCTCCCAGGCCACAGGCAGGGAGCAGGATGGGAAACGGGGCTGCTGGGATTAGAACCAGTGCCCATATAGGATCCCGGGCGTGCAAGGTGAGGACCTTAACCACTGCACTGCACCGCGCCGGGCCCTAAGGCACATTAATTACAGAGACTGAAGGAGAGATGAGATCTTTCATCTGCTGATTGATTGCAGAGCTAAGCCAGGTTGAAGCCAGCATCTAGGAGCTTCATCAGGCCTCCCACACGCATGAAAGCAACCCAAACACTAGGACCATCTTTTTCCTAGGATTTAGGGAACTGGATAGGAAGCAGAGAGGCCAGGTACAAACTGGCACTCAAATGGGAAGCCAGCAGTACAGGCACACCATGATGCCAGCCATTGGCCTCAGATTTCATTTAGGAGGATTCTGTTGTCCAAGATGAAAGCTGCAATGATGAAAAGGAGTTATCCTGTGGGAACTGTGAAAGAGCCTCCCCTCTGGAGATGAACATAATCAAAGAAACAATGAAGAATGATTGTGCAGGTGGCATGCTGAAATTGCAAGAAAGGGAAACTAGTTAGATGATTTCAGGACCTGCCACGACAGGCTAAATCCTTGCCTTGCAACTGCTAGGATCCCATATGGGTGCTGGTTCATGTCCTGGCAGCCCCACTTCCCATCCAGCTCCCTGCTTGTGGCTGGGAAAGCAGTCGAGGATGGCCCAAAGCGTTGGGACCCTGCACTTGTGTGGGAGAGCAGCAAGAAGCTCCTGGCTTCAAATCAGCTTAGCTCTGGCTGTTGTGGCCACTTGGGGAGTGAGCCAGCAGATGGAGGATCTGTCTCTCTGTCTCTCTACATATCTGCTTTATTAAAAAAAAATCTTTCTTTAAGATATTTATTTATTTATTGCAAAGGTAGATATACAGGGAGGAGGAGAGAGAGAGGAAGACCTTCGGTTCACTGTCTCACTTCCCAAATGACTCCAATGACCAGAACTGAACCAATCTGAGGCCAGGAACCTCTTTTGGGTCTACCACACATGTGCAGGGTCCCAAGGCTTTGGGCTGTCCTTAACCACTTTCTCAGGCCAGAAGCAGGGAGCTGGATGGGAAGTGGAGCTGCCGGGATTAGAACCAGTAACTGTATGGGATCCTGGCACACGCAAGGTGAGGATTTTAGTCACTAGGCCACCACGTCAGGCCCTGTGTATCTGCTTTTCTAATAAAAATAAATAAATCTTTTTTTAAAAAGAGATTTATTTATTTTTATTGCAACATTAGATATACAGAGAAGAGGAGAGACAGAGATGAAAGTCTTCCGTCTGATGGTTCACTCCCCAAACGGCCTCAATTGTGAGGCTGCTGGGATTAGAACTGGCGTCAGTGTGGGTTCCCAATGCGTTCAAGGCGAGGACTTCAACCACTATGCTATCGTGCTGGGCCCAAATCTTTTTTTTTTTTAAGATTATTTCAATGGTGTAAATATGACATATGAAGCGCCACAGTAAGTATAATCATGGTCAAAAGGGAAGAACACAGAAAAGAAATATTTTATTTAAAAAGACTGTTAATAATTCTTGAGGACAGATAAAAAACTTCTGGCTGAAAAAGAGAAAATTGTCAAAGTTCACTAATGTTTCACATTTGGGAAAAAGATTAACTGCCTAGAAAGACTGAAAATGGCTGGGGGAAACGGAATGCTGTGTACAGTTCCAGACATGTGACATTGGGTGCTCAAGAGATGAAAGTAGGGCTCAGAGATGTAGCTTGGTGGCGAAAGTTCGCACCTTGCATGTGCCGGTATTCCATATGGGCGTTGGTTTGTGCCCCAGACGCTACACTTCCCATCCAGCTCCCTGCCTGTGGCCTGGGCAGCCGAGGATGGCCCAAAGCCTTGGGACCCTGCACCCATGTGGGAGATCCAGAAGAGGCTCCTAGCTCCTGATTTGAATCAGTTCGGTTCCAGCAGTCAGGTCCGCTTGGAGAGTGAACCAGTGGACCGAAGATTTTTCTTTCTGCATCTCCTTCTCTTTGTAAATCTGCCTTTCCAAATAAAAAAATAAACCTTTGTTTGTTTGTTTTTGCAGAAGGTTTGGTTCAAGTGGCAAATCTGGAGATACAATATGAAAGTTAAATGGAAGGAAGAAATTGAAAAAAACCAGCAGGAGTCAATGAATATAATTGCTTTCAGTAGTTTGACTGTGAGAGAAAATGCAAGTTAGGGGGGATAACAAGAGCAACTAGGGGAACTAATTGAAATGCTTTATTTTTTAAGAAAAGAGAGGAAAATTGGAAGGAGCCTCTGAAAGAAGTGTAACACTTTCCTATGTAAAGGAAATTCCTTAATTGCCTAAAGCAATTAGGGTTCCCATCCCACAGGGGATTGAATTGGAGGATGAGGCCCTGCTTTCACTGCTCTCAAGACCAGGAGGTGGGAACCGCCTGGGGCAAAGTCAGTTTAGGATCAAAAAGAAGTTACAATAAGTTCTTGAAATTGTGGTGTAAATGAAACTATTTTCGGAGAGGTTTTGCAAAACTGTTAATACCTGCTGTGAAATGTTTTGTTTGATTGGATTTGCAGTTCGGTAGCAGCTTTTTTTCTGAATAGCTTTGATACATCATAATGACCGAGACCTGGAGACTGGATGCGTGATTACTCTCATTGCTTACAAACCAGGCAGGCACCACCACTCCCCTTTTATGTATGCTTCTCTTCCTGCTGCCCCGAACATAGCCATGTTATGCTTGCAGTGTTTTTGTCTCAGGTGAGTGAGTGGAAACTCTGTGCATTGGCGGTGGCTTTTACCTGCTTTCCTGCTCAACCTGTTTGCTCCTTTCACAGCAATTGGTCATGGACTGGCATGTTCCTGTGGGGAGGCTCATTAATAGAAGCAGGCGAGAGTGAATATTCTACCTGGGGACCCACTGCTTCGTGTGTTGTCTCTTCTGTACCCACAGCATTCAAATGTGGGAGCATCAGATACTTTCTATTCTTTTTTTAAAACTATCAGATAATTTATCTTATTTTGATGAATAAAAAAGAAGCAGCTGGAGGATGTTTGAAATGATTGTTTTAGTTGCTTGAAATACTTACCCTGATTCAAAGTCTGAATCCTTGTACTTTGTCGGAATGTAAATTAAAACCAAAAAATTTATTTTATCGAAAGGCAGAGTTACCACAAGAGAGGCAGAGACAGAGAGGGGTCTGAGGAGAGAGGAAGAGGTTATTATAATCTGCTGCTTTTCCAGGCTGTTATTAGGAAGCTAGATTGGAAGTGGAACTTGAACCAGTGCGCATAGGATGCTGGCACTGCTTAACCTGATATACCACAGTGCTGGCCCCTAGAACATATTTTTTTTTTAAAGATTTATTTATTTTTATTGGAAAGGCAGATGTACAGAGAGGAGGAGAGACAGAGAGGAAGATCTACCATCTGATGATTCACTCCCCAATGGCCGGTGCTGTGCTGATCCAGAGCAAGGAGCCCAGAGCTTCTTTCTGGGTTGCCCACACAGGTGCAGGGTCCCAAGGCTTTGGGCCATCCTCGACTGCTTTCCCAGGTCACAAGCAGGAAGCTGGATGGGAAGTAGAGCTGCCGGGATTAGAACTGGCGCCCGTATGGGATCCTGGCATGTGCAAGGCGAAGACCTTAACCTCTATGCTATTGCGTTGGGCCTGAATGTATTTTTTTTTTTTAGATATATTCTATTTTTATTGAAGAGACAGATTTACAGAGAGAAGGAGAGTTTAAAATCTTCCATCTGGTGGTTCACTCCACAAATGGCTGCAATGTCTGGAGCTAAACTGATCTGAAGCCAGGAGCCAGGAGCCTCCTCAGGGTCTTCTATATGGTGCAGAGTCCCAAGGCTTTGGGCCATCCTCTGCCTCTTTTCCAGGCCACAAGCAGGGAGCTGGATGGCAGTGTCCATATGGAATGCCAATGCTTGCAGGCAGAAGATTTAGCTACTGAGCTATTGTGCTGGGTCCTAAAATGTAAATTATTAATAATCACACAACTGGTCATGTAAACAGGATAGTGATATACTCAAACTATATAAATGATATATATATTTTTAAACCAATAGCTAACATTAAGATATTGCTGTGTGCCAGGACCTACACTATGGTCATTATCTCCTCCAGTACCATGATAATCCAAAGGGGAGGCTGTTGTTAATAAGACTGTGTCACACATGGAAAAACAGAAGGACTTGAGAGCAGTTTAGTAAAACTTGCGATGTTGGGCTCAAGGTTCAAGCTCACACTTTTCTGGTGGTAGGTTCTGCACACGCAAATGCTGCGGAATGGCTTCCAACACGTCCTTGAAACGGAAGCGTCACCGACAGTCCTTGTCATGGATCCTGTGGTTTCAGAAAGTAGAGCCCGCCTTTGACTTCTGCTGCAATTGCATTCAGTAAGACTTCAGACTTGAAAGCTGTTCTGATACTAATTAGTACATCTTCAAACGAACAGACAAGATAGCACTTTTTTTTGTTTGTTTCTTGGGGATGCAAGCAGATCATAAAAGAGGAAAATCCTTGATTAGCTGGGAAACAGGAGAAGCCTTGACACGGTGGGTTGACAGCCGCACCTTGGAGCCAATTAACCACTGGGTTGGTTGTGTATGTGAGAGGAAAGAAAACAAATCACACAGAAAAGATGGGAAGCATTGAATCCGGCAGACTGTCTCAGTGAGCATTTATTTAGTCCCGTTGTTGTGCCCAAGGCAGCATTGTGGGAGGAATGAGGGTCTGGAGATGAATAAGCCCCCGAGAAGAGCGTGTTTACCACACCTGGTAATGTGACATCAATAAGAGCAACAGTGCTGAGCGCCAAAGGTGAGCACAGATCACTGATATTTTCATTTAAAATACCTGTCAGGCATGTCACCCATTTTTTGTTTAATCTTTGAGTTAATTTTACATAATCATTTCTCACTGCATAAAATGACACAAAATACATTTAGACTAACGAGATCAGGGGACATCCATGAAGAACGCAGTAGGCGGTGGGGCTGGAACTCTGGGTGCATTTGGTAGACATCAAGGCCCAGTCCTTCCTTTTCTATACTAGCATTTCTAAAAAGTGCATTAGATCTATCCTGAGAGATTTGACCTAGTCATATAAACAAGCATTTTCTTTTCAGAATTATTTTAGGAATTGTTTCTACTTATTCTAAGTGATACTGCTTTGCCATTTTCAGTAGTGATATCTGTATATATATATATCTCCCCTTTTTAAAAGCAGTTATATTTGAATAGATGAAATTAAGTTGATGGAAGCGAAAATGAGTCAGACATGTCAAAACTTGTGAACGTAGTGCTGAGTGCCTAAGTTGTGGGAATTCTTGCTGTAGCCACTCTATTCTGTGGTTTGACCAGAGGCTGAGGGAGGACTGGGCTATGCTGCTGTGACAAACAGTGCCTGAATCTAGAGACTCTACAACAATGACCAGTTTATGGAGCACCTGATAACTCCAGTGAGATTAGAAGAGACAGTGCATGTGCCAGTGCATGGGTGATTCCAGTCAATCAGGAACGAGCTGACAGTGTGTGTGTGTGTGTGTGTGTGTGTGTGTGTGTGTGTGTGTGTGTGTGTGTTTCTGGACTACAGGCTGCAGAATAAGCAGGGTGGAGCAGACCCAGCAAAGGTTAAGGCCCATGGAACCTACCCCGAGGGCAGGCGGATTAGTGCTTTTCATGGCTTTTGTTCTCTTTATTGCCAGCAGGGCACTGTCACAGCCTCAGAAGGCAATGCAGCCTGTTGCCCCGGCATGTGTCACTAGGATTTTTGCATTCAAACCTACTGTATGAAAATCCAGGCTTATTCTGTAAATATGGAGATTGTTCCTATTACTAACGCAATCTTTGCTTAAATAAAGGTTTGATTACAGACACTCCTTAAGTAGGGGTAACTAGGCCTTAGTATGGCCTGCTTGAGGAATACTTCTTTGTGCTTTAAACTGACTTTTTAGAAACTTCTTTGTCATGGAGTTTCATGTGCTTTGCAAGGAAGATACCAATGTGATGTTTCAAAATGTATCGATTAAATTAGTAGTAACAGCAAGTAGAATATTTTTTCCTAAGGAGGCAATAAAAGCAAATGCAAGTTAGTCTCTAAGTATGGTTACAAGTTTAATTTTGAGAAGCAGGAGCATATATTTGGTAATGATTTGAGCTCCCCAATTCTTAATTTATGTTTCTGTAACTAGTGCCCACTGTGTTTTATTGTCTATTTACAGGGTTGTCATTTGTAGTACCTCCCAGGGGCAGAGGCTATTTATTTTCCTAACATGGGACCAAGGACCTGGCTCTCAGTAGGTGCTCAGTCAGTGTTTGTTGACTGACTAAATAATCACCCTCTTGCATTTTCCCACTGAATTCCAATCAAAAGAATTGTTGAGTGGCCTCTGGTATCCTTGACTAGTATTAATCCATTAGTCCTTCTCTTTGGACTGTTGCATTGCCAGACGCAAGAGATAAATCTTTATCTGAAAGCCAACACATTCTTAAAGTGTTGATTCTTGTGACTGAAGGGGCCTATCTATATAATCAAGAAATGAATTCCAAGTAGCTATATAATTTCAAGCATAGCTTTCCAGTTGTGAGACATGACAATATATCATCCATTACACTTTATTTAAGTACCAATCAAGTTTATGTTTCTCCCGCAAGCCAAGTCAGAGAACTCTGATGGCAGGGGGACACTAAAACCATCTATTACATTAGCTGGCAAGGCTTGTGGCTTTACTGTCTATGGAAAGCATATGTTTATTGTGTTGTAATGTCAGTTCTGTACAAACCATGTCTCAAGGGGTACAGTCAAGTAGTTGAAAAATAATTTGCTAAAAAACTGAGTTATTGCTTTTGCCTCCCAACTTCCAAGTATTTTCTTTTATGTAGATTTCTTTGCTGTCTCTTTATGCCCTAAGGGGGCATGTATTGATGTGGATCCCAAACTCTGTACAACTAGCGCCAGTGAGAGCCCTAATTCCCGAGTGATCGCCACACCCTCTCTTAAAGCATTGGCGTCACTCCTTGCCCTTGAAATCGATGTGACAGGCCAGAGTTGTGACTGTGTTTGCCTTTGCTGGTGAGTGTGAACTTACAAAGACAGAAAGCAGATGCACTCAGGGCTCAGAGTAGCCCCGGAGCTCAGGCATAACGGACCTGCCAGGAATTAGACTGACTCAGAATAGCGAAGTGATTGTGCACATGGTGGAGCAAGACCCACGGTTAAACTGCCCGGGAAAAGGAGGATCCAGCCTTTCAGGGCAACGTTTGCCTGACAGATGCTTTCATTAGACACCTGTGAAAAACGATTGGATTCAGAGGTGTTTAAATCCGTACCTCTCGGCATAGATAGAAACACCACGGTGAGGTAGCAATATGTTTGTTTTCTGTATGTCTTAGAGGGCCTGTGTCTGGGGACCAGATTTTTTGGTGTTCTTTGTGAACCAGAGCCAAGTTCCTGGGGCTGGGTGGGGGGCAGCCATTGTCCAGCAGGCAGCAAGACTGAATCTTGCTGTATAAGGCAAGTTATTGTAGTACCATTTCAGAAAGCAACACTTTCCACGCTTTAGATGGAGACGAGTGAATAGGGATGAAGAGACCCATTAACCAATTTTTTCTTGGCCCTTCCTCACACACAGACACATTCTGCACACCACCCCAGTTTTGATGTATTATTTTAATTAATCCCGGTCTTTTGATTCCTGCGAAAAGAAGTTAGCAAATGTAACAATGCTCCGGAGTTTCTTTATCGTAAAAGACACATAATTTCAAGCATTTAATAAGGTAGATTTATTCTGGGTAGTTTAGCTTGCACATTCACTCAAACCGCCCTCCCCAAAGACAACATTAAAAATGTGATTAGTTAGCTGCCATCAATAACACAAAATAGGAAAATGCTCTCTGAAGGGACAGCTTTGTGGAGGGCGCTGCGCAGTGTGTAGTAAAAATATATGGCCTAATAAGTTTACATTTGCAGGCTCATTTGTTAAAACTCTTGAATTTCTAATTTGTGTCGGAAAGATAAATGGATGGAGCCACAGCAAAGTGTGAGATTAATACTGATGGATGGGGACTCAGTTTTTTGCTAGCCTCTTAGTTCCACACAACCCAGTAGGCAGTTTACAGGCAAACCAAATGTAAATAAAGGAAGGGCATTATTTACTCAAGTTGAGACCAATTACTAGTTATTTTGTTCAGTTAGCCCAACAGTTAAGGAAATTTCTACATAATCGAATTATTACACTTCAGGAATCCGAAGGCTGGCAGGCATAGCACAAGGCTCTGGGATGGCTCCCGAGGCTTCGTCCTGTTTGGGGCAGGGCGTGAATGCTGCTCGCAAAATATTTCCTCAATGAAACTGTCCCTCAACCAATATCTCTGGATGCAACATGACAACAAATTCTGGGTTCCAAGGAAATACAACAAAACAAAATGAAACAAAACAAACAAACAAAAAAACAAAACCCCCCAAATTCCCCTCAAAAAGCCAAAAACTCATAGCCATGGATCTAGTAGGGGAATGGGATTTCTGGAGCCTTTCTTCCCCAGCTGTAGGCAACCGCCTAGGTTGCTTTGTACCTATGCAAGTGTTACACTGCTGGCAGAAAAGTAGCCAATAGCTGGAGGGCATCCTGGGCCTGCTTAGTGCCCAATTTGTATCAATTAACTCATGTGGCAGCATATTTTCTTTCTTTCTTTCTTTCTTTCTTTCTTTCTTTCTTTCTTTCTTTCTTTCTTTCTTTCTTTCTTTCTTTCTTTCTTTCTTTCTTTTTCTTTCTTTCTTTCTTTCTTTCTTTCTTTCTCTCGCTTCCTTCCTTCCTTCCTTCCTTCCTTCCTTCCTTCCTTCCTTTCTCTCTCTCTCACCCTTCCTTCCTTCCTTCCTTCCTTCCTTCCTTCCTTCCTTCCTTCCTTCCTTCCTTCCTTCCTTCCTTCCTTCCTTCCTTCCTTCCTTCCTTCCTTCAGTGGGGAAGGCAGGGAATGCCAGCCCAGGACATGCCACTCCAACCTCCAGGCTAATGGAAAAGGGTTTGAGTACCTATTGCAGTGCATATGCCTTAGGGTATGTATAGCACAGGAGGAATGCATTCCGGGGTCTTCCACTGACCGAGCCACTGCATTTGCAATGAAGTGAGGGGGCTGAAATGGAATGATTTAGAGGGGCGACACTTGAGGGCATATCTGGGTCAGGTCAAGGCAACTGCACAGATGGGAGACCTGGACTGGGTGAAATAGCATTGCCTGCCACCTGCTGGCACTTGTAAAAACTGGGGCTGGGGATCTGCTTGGCTGTGCTAGGCTATAATATATGTCTGTAAAAGGTAACTTTTCATAGGACTGGAAAAAAAATCACCTGTGTTTCAAATATACCCTGAATCAGTGTTTATAGCAGCATTGGGGTGGGAAAGAGAGGAGGCATCATCACACTACAGAGCTGCAACTCAGGTTGGTGAAAGTACAAAATGCCCAATTTTATGAGCATTTTTCTTTGGAAACATTGGAAGCAATAGGAAAGATTAAGATGGCAGCCTTCTGGAGCCAGTGTTGCAGCACAGTAGGCCAAACTGTCCCCATGCAATGCTGGCATTTTATAAAGATGCCTGTTCAAGCCCAGCTGCTCCACTTCAGATGCAACTGACTGGTAATGAGCCTGGGGAAGCAGCAGAAGAGGGCCCAAGTATCTGACCCTGTCACCTGTGTGGCAGACCCAGAAGCTCATGGTTTCTGCCTGGCCCAGGCTTGGATGTTGTGGCTATCTGGGGGTGAACGCTCTGTCTCCACCTTCTTTCTGTAACTCTGCTCTTCAAATAAACAAATCTTAAAAACAAAACAAAAAGAGGATGAGAAGCTTCAGGAGATTTTCTCTAGTGAACATTATCTGTTAACAACTCAAAGCCACAGAGGAAGAAATTCAGGAATAGATTTAGCATGCACTTCCAGCCCACTTACTGAGGGCTGAGGGCAATTAGATAGGGCATAACACATTTAGAGGTATTCTCTACTTTTATGAGCCTTTGATCTGAAGTCAATAAAGAAATTTGTGTAGGCTGGTGAATTCTATAAACTCTAAAATGAAGATAAGAGTCTTTTCAGGATCTTAGGTGAATACGTGATCTAATAGGAAGAAACAGATTAGCTTAGTAACTTCTAAGGCTATATCCTTTTACCTAAATGGAATAAAATTCTTTTAAAAAAATTTCCCAGCTCAGCATGGAAAGACCATTAGCCATGCATCTCCCTTTCCCTATAATCCCCACAAACGCAATCCAGTCTCAGTGATCTGTAAGTTCCGACAAGGCTGGGCTGTCCAAATGCAGTCGTCTGGGAACGGGGCCCCTCAGCCTCTGCTCGCTGCTGCTCTCCTAGTCCCTTCAAGCCTGACTCAAAGGGAGCCATGCGGCCACTGCACTTCTCTTCTTCATCCTTTATCCCTGCTCCACCCCACCCTGCTCTGCCATCCAGGGCTCATCCTTGATCTCTCCTCTGCCCCCTCAAGGTCACTCCTCTTCTGTTCATCCTTTAATTCCTCCCTCATACTTGCAATTTTTGCTAGTCCCCATTGCTTACCTGTCTTCCCTACTCCTTTTTATGTTTGCATCACTCCTACTCACCATCCATTATCTGGAAATTGCCAGATTTTTGTGTCCGCGCAGTGGAATGGGAATCCCTCGACAGAACAGCTATGCTATCTTTCCTCCCAAAGGACAAAGAGTCTGGAGGCAGGACAACTGTTGTTCTTGCTCTCTCTCTCTCGCTCTCTCTTTAATAAATTTCTTTCTAAGATTTATTTATTTTTATTGAAAGGCAGATCAGATTTACACAGAGAAGGAAAGGTAGAGAGGGAAAGATCTTCATCGACTGGTTCACTCCCCAAATGACCACAATGGCTGGAGCTGAGCCCATCTGAAGCTGGGAGCCAGGAGCTTCCTTGGATCTCCCATGCGGGTGCAGGGTCCCAAGGCTTTGGGCCACCTTCTACTGCCTTCCCAGGCCACATGCAGGGAGCTGGATGCAAACTGGAGTATCTAGGACAGGAACCAGGGCCACATGGAATCCGGGTGCTTGCAAGGTAAGACTTTAACCATTGAGCCATCATGCGGGGCTCTAGCCTTTGTTCTCAAAGGGTAGCTCAGTGTTTTGTGACTGGTAGCTCAAAAAGGTAGATTAGGCATGGTGGTTACCAGGAGGAGATATTCTTCTCCTGTGCATTATTGGCTGATACAGATTGAGGACAGGTAGGTAGGAGTTGGCAAAGCAGAAAGCTAAGGCAAGTTGAAGTTTTGCGGATCAATGATTGGCACTGTGTCTGAAGTAACATTCGTTATTGTTTTTAAGCATTTCTATGTTTTCAAGGGAGTCTCTGACTTACTAACACGTGTGTTGGGTTTTTTGTTCTTCAATGTGATGGAAAGGAACACAGTACTTCAGGTGACAGGTCCCAGTGTATGAGGGTTGATGGGGAGCGTATGACACTGCTGTGGACAGCCACTCTTAAGTGGATGTCCTTCAATGTGGAGGCCATAAGTATTTAAATCCAAAATTCCGTTTGGTAAGTATTCAGGTGTTTTAGTTTCTGTGTCAGTCATTGATAACCAGAGTCCCCTAGAATCAAGCAAGCCGTCTGTTGCCCCTTGTTTAATCAGAGTTCTAGGAAGGATTCTATCAGGGATGAATATCTGTAAATTTCCTTTCAATCTTATCCATGTTGATGACATCTTTGCATATGTATGTCCCTATTTGCCTCTCAGTGGGAGTGCATATTTGACATTTCAAAGACTACAAAATATGATCTGGAAAATAAACACTGCTGTAGTAATTTTGATGGTTGATCATCTGTTTAATGTCATGTCAGTTAACTTTGAGACTGTAAATTAGGTTGACTTGATATGCTACTAGTTTTCAGTGCTTTTTAGCATCCTGAACAACAACAAAAAACAAACCCAAACAACCCCCCTGTAAGATCTAGTGAGGATGAAGTATAGGATGAAATTTTCTCTTTATTGGAAGGGCTGTCATGTGGTTTCCAGCATCTAAATGTAGGTTGCTTTGATTAATACTAAGATACTAACTGCATTTTCAGTTTTCAGATTCATGGGAATGATATTTCAGACAAGGATCCTATTGCTTCATTCTTCTTATTTCATAATATTGGTGAGCTTGTGCCCATGGAGAGAAGCAACGTCTTTTAGGTGGCACTGAATCATAAAAAGAAATTTATTTGTAAAAAGATTAATTTCTTTGTTTGAAAAGCAGTTACAGAAACAGAAGGGGAGAGAGAGAGACCTGACACGCATTGGTTCGCTCATGGAATGCTGTGGCAGTTAGGGTTGGAACTCCATCTGAAGTCTTTCATGTTGGTGACTGGGACTCAGGCACTTGGTACACTGCCTGCTCAGGTATATTAGCAGAAAAGTCGATAGGAAGAGGAGGAGCAACTGGGACTTGAACCAGTTCTCATGTGGGATGCCAGAATTGTAGGTAGTATTCTTAACCCATTGTGCAGCAAGCCTGGCCCCACATAAAAATGAGTTTCTCTGGAAATCTATAAATAGGTATTTGGTGAGTTTTGCATTTGATATATGACATCACTGCCTTTGTTAAAATGTCTAGATTTTCTTTAACCTAGTGCTTTAATGTATTTTAAACCTAGAGCTGGGATTGAAACTGCTATTGCATTTCAGATTCTGAAGATGGGAAAAACTCAGGTGAAATTTCAAAACTTTCATCGGCACAAATTTCATATTTTTAAACATATGTATTTAAGAATCTCACATGTAATAAATCTACAAAGTGAAGGTAATCCCCATTCCAGTATCACAAACATTGAGTGTGTGCTGTGGCAATAACCTCTGTGGTGAGCGCATTTCTATTCTGCGTTGTTCATTATTAAGGCATGCAATTAGGGGTGTTTAGAATTTGAGAGAAGGAAAGAATGAATGAATACAGTGGTGGAAAATGATTCCTTTTAAAATTGTATTTTCTACTTCTATAAAAACAAAATACTCATAAATTCAAATATTAAAGCTTTTTGTAAAGGTGCAGAGTAAAAGACTGCATCCCCAATCTAATTTTTCTTACTGTTCAGCGTTGCTCCCCAGGGATGGCTTTCTTTAAGTCTTCCAGTTGTTTCCTATGGTCCTTCCTTCTGCGTTTTCAGATAATATGCCTATATTACCATTTATTAAACTTCAAATTGGTTTACTAATTCTAGATAAATCTATTGAGTTGCTTTCATTGTAGATGAAACTGTTTCTTTTCCCGTGTCAATATAAAACTCGTATTGCTATTCTGCAATATAGTTGTATCTAATTCTTTTCACTCATATAAGGCTTTAATTCAAAGACAAAGGATGAAAGACACCAAGACAAAGAGGGGAGGCCACTGTAGACGTCCTAGAGCTGCCCGGTACTGGCCTCTAGGATCCCTCCTCACAGTCAGACATGCTGGCTAGCTCCATGCAGAACCACTGACATCTGAGCATTAAATCTTAGCTTTGGGAGAACCCAGGGCGGAATCCTCCAAAAGGCCTTCTATGTCATTATTTTTAATCAAATGCTTAGAGTTTAAATAATTGTGATATTCTAAGTATATATTTATATATATATATGTTTTATTGCTACACAAAATAGCCTATCTTGTTTGAATTTATTATTTTTGTAATTAAAAAAATTTGTGATTACATGTAACACTTGTATATTTTTATGGGTATAGTAATACATATATATGTATATATACATTACAAAGAGACATATATGTTTCTTTTTGTATATTTTTATGGGCGTAGTAATATATATGTGTATGTATACATAGCAAAGAGAAATATATATTACAAGGAGTTACAAAGAGAAGGGGCGGGGAGAGAAAGAGAGAGAGAGAGATATTCACTGATTCATTCCCCAGATAGTCCCCATGGCTGGAGCTGAGCTGATCCAAAGCCAGCGGCCAGGAGCTTCCTCCAGGTCTGTCTCATGGGAAGAGGGGCCCATGGACTTGAGCCATCCTCGGCTGCTTTCCCAGACCAGAAGCAGGGGACCGGTTCAGAGGTGGAACAGCTGGGACTTGAACTGACCATATGAGGCCTGATATGCCGCAGCACCACCCATAGCCGCCCCCTCTTTTTTTTTTTATCTTTTCTTTGTGTGTGGAGCCTACCAGCTCCTCTCGCTTTTTTATACAGAATGTAACACATTACTGTGAACTGTACTCACCCACTGGTGTGTGGAATCCTGGAACTTGTTATTTTTATCTGATTTTGTTTGACTACCAGTTATCTAATTTTCCTATCACCACTGTTGCAAACCTCTAGTAATTATTATTTAAGCTCACTTGATTCTTGTGATATTTTTAAAAGACTTACTTATATATTTGAAATGCAGAGTTACAGACAGAGTGGGAAAGGCAGAGAGGAAATCTTCCACCCACTCTTTAGGTGGCCACAATAACCAGCAATGGGCCAGGTTGAAGCCAGGAGCCTGGAGTTTCTTCCAGGTTGCCTACATGGGTGGTAGGGTCCCATGCACTTAGGCCATCATCTGCTGTTTTCCCAGATCATTAGCAGAGAGCTGGATCAGAACTGGAGCATCAGGGACATGAACCTGTGCCCATGCCGTTGTCACAGTGTAACAATGGCTCGAATTATTATTCTTTTTTACCTCTGCATATGACAGAGATTTTGTAGTATCTATCTTTCTGTTGTCTAGTTGTATCCATTTTGCTGCCAATGTCAGAATTTCATTCTTCATAATTTTTTTTCTTTTGAATGTTTTTACAAAGAATATTTCATAGTATATCTATGCCACACTTGCTTTATTTGTTTGTCTAGAGATGGACACCAGAGTTGATTCCATTTTTGGCTCTTGGGAATAGTGCTGCAATGAACACAGGATGCAAGAATCTCCTTCATATGTTGATTTCATTTCCTTCCGCTGTAGTATCAAGAAGTGGGAAAACTAGGTCAAGTGTGGACCCAGGTTCAGTTCTTTGAGGAACCTCCATCATGCTTGCTGAGCTGCAAGTCTGCTGATAGCACATATGTGTTTTGCATTCTTCACTTTTGCACTATAATTTTATTTTTGTTTTTTTCCGTAATGTTTATTCTTACTAGAATAAAGTGACACTTTATTGTGATTTTTGATTTGCATTTCTCTTATAGCCAGTGTTATTCAATATTTTTTCCTCAGGTATTTATTGTCCATTTTTATTTCTACTTCTGAGAAATGTCTGTTCAAGCCTTTTGCTCATACCCTAACTGCATTGCTTTTTGTTGTTGAGTTTTTGAGTTCTTCGTTTATTTCCAATGTCGATCCTTTGCCAGATGAATACTTTGCAAATATATTTTCCTCTTTTGTAGGTTATATGTTCTTTTGGTGATTACTTCCTTTGCTGTGCAGTGTCTGCCATTAGGACTCCTATAGCCTGTATCTAGTCCCAGAGTTTTCTATTTAGTAATAACCTTTCCTGGGCTGAGCTCCTTCTGCTGGAGCAGAGTGACGTCATCAGAACAGAATCAAGGGTAGACACACCATATAGCTCAGGGCCCGTCTGAGCTGGGCACGGAGTTTGCCTGGTACTTCTTCATGTCTGGTTCTTTCTTCTCTTTATTGTGGGGCATTTGTGTTGTGGCTAATTTTACATACTAACAACAAAGTGACAAGTCCTTCACAGACAGCCTTCCAATGGTTCAACTTAAGGGCCCATGGCAATTTACATATAAACTGCCTTATGTTTGGAATAGTAAAAATGTCAGGAAAAATAAGAAATGCTTAATATGATGATATTTCTATACCATGGGAATTTAATAACCCATTTAAAAATTAAAATAACGAAGGAATGTAACTGATATTGCACAATACAGTTACTGGTGAGTCTATGCAAGAGCAGTGGAATTTTATGTTCCCTAAATTTGACAGCTACAATGCACTCTTTCGGCTTCTAACTCCACATGCAGCCGACCTAGAAAGCTTAAAAATGTTCTCGATGTATTGACTTACATGTAAAGAAGTTTTCTTTACAGTCTTCCTCAGAGGAATGGAATGAAATATTGGCTGCCTTCTTCATTCTATTTTGCTTCCCTCTTCGGAGCTTGCTACAGTCTGGTGCTTCGGAAGTCCCCAAAGAAGGCTGGTTTTCAGATCATTCTCCCAGGTTAACAGCAGGAGTACAAGGTCCTTAGCGAGCGTGATCGGAACAGACTTGCACTGCTTGTTCAAATGGGATGAAAGTGGGAGGGCCGACAGGAGACGCGGGAAGGAGACAAGTCTGAACAAAGAATGCACCAGACAGCAGATCTTGTAGGACTTACCTCAGGCTTGTGTTTTTATCCCTTCTAAATTTTGGAAGAAGTAAAAGAAATGTGTAAACACCTAGGAGTATATATAAAAACAAATGCGTGCATAAAATTTCCTATCTACACCATCTGAAATAACTCAGCCCTGTCAGCCAGATTCTCTCGGAAAAAAAAAAAAAGAATTGGTGGAGAGAAATTCTTTAACGTAGTTACAACCTCTTTTGGGATCACAGAATGAATTTTGACTTGTGGTTAGAGACTACATTAATACAAGCAATACAAAGATCTAGATCATATATCCCAGTTACAAAAAAGAAGCTGCAATCAGAAGCATGTACGTTTTTTGCATCAATTCAAAACTTGAACAGGCGTCAACTGGGAATTGCCGAGCTGTGCCTTGACAACACAGAGGTGTCTACCTCTCTTTTTTGATAAACTGCCAGGATGGAGGCAGATGGTGCACTCTCATGCCCATGGAGCAGCCACTTAGGTGTCTGTTCCTACAGGCACTGGTTATAAATAATGCCCTCTGGGAGTGACGCAGTTCTCAACTCCCAGCAGATACTCACCGTGCCCTCCCTCACCATCTCAGCAGGGAGATTTCAGAGACTACACCTCACTGCTGGGAGACTCTTCAGGAGGGTTTCAAACAGCAAAGGGCAAATACTTCCCAGCAACCGTGTGTCTTCAGTACATATATATATATTATATACATATACTTTTTTGGAAAATAAAGCAAAAACAGTGAAGCAGACAGGACAATCGCAAACCACAGTACTCCTGGTTATGATTCAAGAGTTGTCCTCAACCTTCTTTGAGGTGTTCAAGGCTGCCCTCAGATGGTCATGCCTTGTTTCAACAGTCTCTGCTCGATGAGCACATTGTGAAAACAGCTGGTTTCCATTGTAGTCATAAAAGCATTATGGCTACCTGTGTAAGTATTTGCTATCATAATTATTCTTGCTTGAAAGTCAAGGAAACAGGTTGAGAGATGTTAAGTAATTTGACCATGTTGCACAGCGCAAGTTGGAACTGGGACTCAATGGGCTTCCAAATTAGAGTATTAGTTGTAACTTTGGACTCAGTACATATTTGTGAAGTAAATTCAGAAACAACTGAAAGAATTTCAAGACAGGTACACTGTTGTCAACATATAAGAAATATTTTGCATTTGCCTAGTATTAGCATCATCTTTAGAAATCATAAAAATCATTTATTGCCAGAACCCCTCGAAGTATGGCTGATAATAAATCATTGTTCCTCATAGTAAAATAGCACTTTAAAAGTTGAGAAAGTTAACTAGGCTTCAGCTCCCACTGCTTTTGCGTGAGGGCCGAGTATGATGTGGGCAGGATCAGGCTGGACTGCAATACCCATCGGTTTGTGTGGAAGACAGGGCTGGTAACAGAACTGACCCAGCAATTGCAATGATCAGCGTGTGCATAAGCTGATTGGGACAACAGTTGGTGCTGGACCTTATACTGGCAAGCACACACTAGAATCAGGTCTGGGATCACCTCACATGAAATTTCTTTGGAGATCCCTCCAACTCAACTGCTGATCTCGGAGCCCCAACCATGAAGGGACTATGTCAGCCAGTGGATTCTGAATAAATTTAATCATGATTGAAATGGCAAGATTGGCAGCAATTCAGAACTGTTGAACTACCAAAACTGCTTGAGCAGGACCCTTGGAATGTGCCTCACATCGGGGACCTGGGATGGGTGGGAGGCTGGGTGGGGCTTCTCCCTTTGTTTCTCTCCTGACTCCAGATACAGGGAAAAAACATGATGACATTAATGTGGAAACAATTGTCTTACCCACTTTCCTGTAGCCCTTGGCCCTTTGTATTCTAACCAACTAAGTAAGATTATAAAAAATAAATAAATAAAATGAAACAAAACTTTAAAAAAAAGTTGAGAAAATTTATAAATTTTATGTATTTAATTCCTAAAAGAATCTTGTGAGATATATAAATGCTTCTGTTTCTATTTTATAAAGCTACCAAGGCTCATGACTTACCAACATCTATCCACTGCCACTGTAAGAGATCAAGATTTTCTAATTTAAATTCCTGTTTCTCTATTTTTTGCTTTTGCAGGCAGTTGGTTGCTTAATCCCTCTATAGGGAATAAAGTTGAAAGGATGGATGAAATGAATCTCATGGCTGATCTTCAAGAAAGAAAAGGAGGGGCCAGTGTGGTACAGCATGTGAAGGTACTGCCTGCAATGCCACCACCCCACAAGGGCTCTGGTTTGAATCTTCGATGCTCCATTTCTATTCCAACTCTGTGTTAGTGTACTTGGGAAAGGAGTGGAGGATGGTCCAGCACTTGCGGCCCTGCACCCACAAGGGAGATCTGGTTTTAACCTGGCTCAGTCTGGCCATTCAGTGAGTGAATCTCTCTTCATGTCTTTCTGTCTCTTCCTGTTTCTGTGTAACTCTGCTCCTCGACTGACTAACATAAATCTTCAAACAATTTAGAACAAAGTATGGGGCATGGCTAGCCCGCGATACATATTTAAGAAGGAGAAGGAGTGGGTGAAGGGGAGGAAAGCAGGAGTTTATCCACTGGTGTTTTTCCTTTCTTTGCTGTAAGCCAGGATGTGTGGCATTCCTAACCATGGTTTCTCACAGCGCATGAAGAGATAAGCACATATGGTGGAGCTAAGGCAAGATGCTGTCAGATCCTACCTATGGAAAGCTGGTTGGAGCCCACATAGAAATGGTCACCGGCAGGGAATAAAATAAGAGGCAAAAGCTTGGAAGTAATATACTGGACAGGGTCACTGCAGATGAAGTATTAGATACAAAAACATACAAACAAAAATCCTATAAATTAATCTTTAAAAGTCAAGAAGCTTCAAAAATGGGACAGTTAGAAATAAGAAAGATGACAACAACAGTCCTTTGGCTTAATAGTTACGATACCTCTTAGAACTCCATATGTCGTATCAGAATGGGTGGAGTTAAGTCTTGGTTCTGTTCTACATTCTAGCTTCCTGCTGTCATGCGCCTTGGGAGGTAACACGAGATGGCTCAAGGAATTGTGTCCTTGCAGCCAACATGCATGACCTGGACTGGTTTTTCCAGCTATTATGGGCATTTGGGTAGTGAACTAGCAAGCAGTGAGTCTCTTTGTCCATTTCTCTCCCTCTCAAAATAAGTAAATAAATAAGATAAAAATGAGACCAACAGTATCAACTAGTTAAATATAAGGATTAAATCAGATTGGATTTAAATGATTAACTCAGTTGTAAGGTACAAAGGCACAGAAGAATTTGAAATAGCATTTTTCTACTATTTCATGCAAATGTTAACCAAAACAAAGGCAGTTAGATGTATCATTTACAGACAACAGAGTCTTTAAGACTGAAAGGGATACATAAGTCTTTAAATGATAAAATACTGAGATAGAGGATGAGGTAGCACTATCTTGAAAATAGGAAACAAAAATGGATAAAACTGCAGAGAGACAGGATCACCACAAACAGCTAATATTTAATTACACATGTCTCAATTATTATCCAAAAATGATTTAATGAAGTCATAGAAATATTACCAACTGTTTCAAACTACTGGAAATCTAAAATCTAAGAGTTCGTGCTGCATACACTGGATTAGAACCTATATCCCCAGATTTCCAAAAGTTGAGTTTGGTGGTAGCCCCCTAAGCAACAGCAACCATGTTGGAGTTAACACCACATCAGCTCTGGTAGTGCCTCACTGAATCTCCGGTTTTGTGTTGTTGGATCTGGGAAAGGGGATGAATAGATGTGGTCAGCTGATGTATGAGCTGAGAAACCACTTCCATGGATATATATTTATATACGTGAAAATAGATGGAAACGTCTGTTGCAGAAAATGCAAGGAAGGAATTAGAATTGGAGTAAATAGGCAAGGACAGGAAGAAATTCAGCTATTAGCAATGTCAGGTGCTCTGGTTCTACTAAGGCTGCTTATTGGACATCTAGCTGAGCCAAGGTAAAGAGATGTTCAGTTTATTAGAGGGAATGAAAAATTTTTAGATGTTGAACTATGTCAGAGGAGGTCAGGTTACATGAGTTAATGTGAAGCTAACCAACTCTGTAACGGCTGTTTCATGCTGGGTCTACGATTTGAGGGCATTTCTACCAGGTGGTAGATGCTATATGTGCAGCCACATACAATTTTAATTTTCTGGATAATGTCCTCATTTTGGTTCTTTTCACAGCTCTTTCTTGTTGCCCAATTTGTAGAGTTGATGTAGCCCATTAATTCCTACTCTGTTTTAGCCTAGATGATATGAAATGAGAGTGACACATGCATACATCATTCACCTCCTTTCATTTTCTTCCTTTAAGGGAGGCTGATAGTTCTGAATACAGGGAATATGAAGTGCTGGGTGGGCACTAAACTTTACTACTGACACTGCCTATTAAGTATCTCTAAAGGAAATAATAAAATGGCAGCTTTTTAGAGCTCATTTGTGACTCATAAAATATGGGTTTAAACCTCCCATTTTATTACACTCTTACTTCTGTAATTATTGCTCTAAGTGTTAGAACTGTGCAGGGCAATCAAGAAATCAACTCTTTCAGCTCCTACGGAGAGCTACGGTCTCTGAAAATGATACAGCTCAACATCAAAGAGCATCTGTAAAAGTCGAAAGAGTAGCCTGATGAAACAAAAAACAAACAGAGCCAACAAAAACCAGACAAAAGCCAACAGATGAACCCTGAATTAAGTAACGCAATAAAAAGAATGCTAAGATCGTAGGTCTGCAAACCCCCGGAACCTGTACAAACTTGCTCATGCCTGGCTTCAACACTTTGGGATGGCCCAGGGGACTTATTTTTTTTTCCTGTATCCACATTTTAATTTGCTTCTTCTGAAAACAGGGGATAGTCACTGAACATAATGAATTTTGTGTGGTGTGAAATGAACAGATACACTTAAAGACATTAGCAGCAGTTTTGATAGCAAGTGATCAATAAATTAGAAATAGTCATTTTTACCTTTGTTTTATAATAATTCATAATTGTTTCCCTACCCATGCCCCATTAAATTCTCTTCTGGGCGACCACTTTTTCCTCCCACCCTGATATATGCCAGAATTGTAATTGCAGATGACTCATCATAGTGAAAAACCTGTTCTCACTCTGAGAGTAGGTAGGAAGGCATAAATTTATTCATTTTTTACAAATATCATGTGAGTGCCCACTATTGTCGAAGCATTGCTCTTTTAGTTTGTGAGAGCTCATGATTGCTGATCTCAAGAATTTATAGTGCAATATGCTACACAGGCACACATACTGTCATATAACAGAACGAAGAAGGGGTTGCATGATGAAAGGAAGTGTGCCTGGATTAAGATTCAGATTTAAATTAAACCAATATTTAACCAATAAGCTACTGGATTTTAGGCACTTTTCTCAGTATTCACTGCTGTTTCGTATTGAGCCAATTACCCACAACTCTGAATTGGAGCATTAGTTATTGTGATATGTAGTAATCACTTTAAAATCCCACTGCAGTTGTGTTATTTAAAATAGTTCTGCGTTTGAAGTCAGGAGAAAAGATAAAAGCCTCTTAAAAAAAAGTTGTCATAGCTGCTGCATAGAACTACCTTTCTTTATTCCACATGCATCTTACAATGCCTTCATCCATTCACATCATCAACAACAATTTAACAACTTTTATTTAGTTCCTGTTATGAACTAAGAACTATATTAGGCATTAGGACTTTAAAGATGAACAGGCTGCAGGGAAAACAACCACCACCTGTCACCAGGTGCTTGTATAACTCGGTGCATACTTGGAGCTTGGGGCCCAGGACAAGCAAATCCAAATTCTCTGACAGGTCGGAGAACAACTCAAGACCGTATCTCCTTTACTCACAGTGGTGATGAGAAATACACATGGAACAGTCACTAGTTCCGGCCAGCTGGAAATATTGGCCTTTGCTTCCATGGCAGCAGTCAGATACACACACAGAGACATCCACATACAGCCAGACATTCACAGCAGCTGTGTGTAGCTATTCCTGACCCAGTAGCTTGTGTGTGCCTACAGAAGAAAGTGGCCCAAAGCAGAACCTTACGTTAACAGGCTTCTGGGCAGCTAACCAAGCAGGTGGACCTGCTGGTTAGCATGACAGTGGTAAACGTAGAGATACAGGGATTATGGGAGCATGGCAATTAGGGGCAAGGGCAAATGCATAGGAAATTGATAGTTTCACCTCTCCAAATTCATCTCAAGTTTGTACATCCAGTGCAAAGCTTAGTCTGTCTCTTTCATATATATGTACATACAAATATATGTACACATAATTTTATTTGAAAGGGTTACGGTGTGTGTGAGTCGGCTTTCATCTGCTGGTCAGCTCTCCCCAGGGCTGAGCCAAGTGAAAGCCAGGATCCAGGAACTTAAGCCAGGTCTCCCATATGGTTGCAGGGACTGGCACTTGGGCCATCTCTGTTTGGGTTTCCCAGGCCATTCAATGGAAAACTGAATTGGAAGTAAAACAGGTAGGATACAAACAGATACCTATGTGGAATGCGAGCATTGCAGGTGGTGGTTTTACTCACTTTACCATAATGCCTATATGCATCTTAAACTGCAGGACGTATCTTCAAACAGATAAGGAAGTCAGTGTGGTTGGACAGGAGGGGATTAGTGCACATGTGTGGGAGAGGAGGAGGCAGGAAGCAGTACAAGACATACAGAGAAATATAGGGATGTGGGGGAGGTGGTGTGTAGGTTGTTGCACACTTGTTGGTCATGGCAAGAATTTGACCTCTTTGAGGGATATGGGAAGCTTTCGGAGGTTCTTGCAGAGAAGAGCAATAAGATCTGACCTAAGTTTCAGATAATCTTTTATGAGAGTTAGACAAGGTGAGAAAAAAAATTAGATCAAGCATTAATGATAGAATCTATGTTATAGGTTTGGGAACTTGGAAATGAAAACATTCATGGTTGTGAGTATGTGTGTTCACAATAATTCTTGTCAATTTTATTAAAGTTTTGAAGATTTCCCTAATATAACATAAGGGAAAAAGATTCTTAGTGGTTGATAATTCAAGAGATTGAAAAATCAGAGAACAAGGAAACAAGTTGGAGGCTACCAGGTTAATGTGGGAGGAAGATGGAGATGTAAGTGGAGTCTTGAGTTTGGCTGTGTTAGAAGGCAGAACCTTGAGAACTTGGCAGTGATTGACTGAAGGGTGTGGGAAAGAGAAGAATCAAACTGGATGTCAGATTCTTGAGCGTGAGTATCCGGACAGGTGCTAGCTACCTGTAGTAGACAATTTTGGGCTGCTGCATTCCATATTTAATTTTAGATGGGCCCCACCCCTACAGTGAAGCAGGTAAATTCGTCTTATATCCTCCTTTTTCAAGGAATTCCTTTGTCTTCCCCAGACCCAAGTATCCAGTTACCCTGTGTGGTCTCTAGCCTGCCTCAGTATTACGATGGAGTGAAAATAACTCTGCATTTAAAGTGAGACAATCATGACTCTCTGCTGCAGGTGCATTGCTAAAAAAAAAGAAAAAAGAATCGAATACACACATGTCTGGGCATTAAGTAAACAAGCAAGGTTAAATTTAGCTTAAAGTTTATACACAATAGATTTACTCATTTCTACTCCGTTTTCCTCTCATTTTATTCCTCTCTGAAATTTGCCTATTTTGTATCTTACTAACTGAAGGCATTTGGCTGCTGGAGAATTTCACAAAATTCCTAGAACTTTGCAGTGACATTGCTCAGTTCAGAGCATTGGTCAAGGAGTTAAGATTTGTGAGATCCAAATATGTTTTATGTAATCATAAGCCAAGTGAATTTCACAGCCTTCTGAGACTCAGTTTTACTGTCCTGACAGGCAGCTCTAAGTTTCCTTCCTTCCAGATACTGCTGTTAGGTGTGTATTCCTATAAGTCTCATTTAATTCTCACTGTGACTCTAATATATATATTATATAAATATATATATTTCTGGAGACCATATTCTCCCTTGCCTGGTCTAAAATAGCTTTAGATTCAGAATTTCAGACACGATGCTCAATTCAGAGAGTTTATGCCGGAGGTGTACTTGGTCACACACACATTTCAAGGTTTAACAAAAGTTTAGTGCTGAGTGGACAAGCAGATTAATTGTTGTAGCCCTTCAAAGTCATGCCTATCCAGCTCTTCCTTGGGATTTACTGGGACTCACACATGATTCCCTGACTGTCCAGAGCTGGGAAAATATTTATGGGCAGAACTAAGAGATGGTGATAGATCTCAAACAAGAAAAAACTAAAATGGTTAGCTCATTGATTCATAAAGGGTGTCGTGAACTGTGGCTGAACAAATTGTTCCCAAAAGAGACTGAGGGCAACTCTTGAGGATCTGAAGACATTGGTGAATTATTGTGTTTTAATATGCACATCCAATTTGTTCATTAAAATCCAAGGAGATGCCAAATGTTGCATTTTCTCATCTGTCAGTATAGGTGGATTTAATTGTTTACTCATAACACCATAACATTGTTGCCAATTTATGAACTATCAAAAGCATAGCTGTAGGGCTGGAGCTGTGGCATAGTGGGTAAAGCCTGTGGTGCAGGCATCTCATATGGGCACTGTTTCTAGTCCCGGCTGCACCATTTCCTATCTAGTTCCCTACCAATGTGACTGGGAACGTGGTGGAGGACCTCCCAAATGCTTTGGTCCCTGTGTCTACGTGGGAGATCTGGAAGAAGTTCCCAGCTTCTGGCTTCTGATTTCAGCCTGGCTCAGGTATGCCCATTGCCACCATTTGGGGAGTACACCAGTGAATGGAAAGTCCATCTCTGTAGCTCTGCCTTTCAAATAAACAAATAATTTTTTTTCAAGGAAGTATAGATATAATGCAATGACAATTTTTATTTTTGGGGGGAGGGGGTGGATTGAGCCTGCATATGCACTCCCATTACTCTATAGTTCTATTTTGTATGTAATGCATGAAAATGCAGTGTAGTAACACTGTATTAATAATATCAATTATATGAAATCATCAGAAATACCAAAGCAAAAGTGAATTTCTCAAAATAAAGAATAATTAAAAAGCAAAATATACCTAAATATTTTTTGCCACTGTTGAGTGACATAATTTTTATGGCTTTGCTGAAGTTGGCATATAATGAACTGCAAATATTTAAAATGTACGCTTGGATGGGTTTTACGTAGGAATACATCCGTGAAACCATCACTGCAGTCAAAAGTAAACGCAGACATCCCCAAAAGTTTTCTGTGTGTACCTCTCTTTAGTCTTCCCCCTTGGTTCCCTTACCTACCTTTCCCACTCTTAAACAAGTACCAACCTATTTGTGTCACTGAATGCTAGATTACATTTTATAGATACGAAATAACGGCACACATATCCTTTTTTTCTTTTTAGCTTCTTTCACTCACTATAATTATTTTAGGCTAATATATGCTGTTACATGTAACAATATCTTACTTTTTTACTGCATAGTATTTTTTAAATTGTTGAATGTTAATTTATTGTATGACTATATCTGAATTTTCCCATTTATCTGTTGCTAGACAAATGCATCATTTCTTATCTTGGTTACTACAAGTACATCTATGAATATTCCTGTGTAGGACTTTATGTAGGCATATGCTTTCCTTTCTCTGGGTGTATGTCTAAGAATGGAATTACTGAATTGTACAGTGTCTGTATATTTAATTTTAAAGCTACCACACTGCCTTTGCAAAACTGTATAATTTGATAGTTTCTCCACCAATGTATGAAAGTTCCAGTAGCTCCATATCTTCAATAGTGCTTAGACCGAGAGTCAACTTCAGTTATCCTAGTAGAAATGTAGTGGGATCTCATGGTGGATTTAATTTGTATTTACCCAATGATGGCTGACACTGGTCAACTAAAAGACTTGTTAATTTATTTTGAGAGAGAAAAAGAGAACAAAGAGGCCAAGCAGAGAGAGGGAGAGAATTTTCTACAATGGCTAGGACTGTGGAATGGGTCAAAGTTGAGAGGCAGGAACTGAAATCAAGTTTCCCACGTGGAGGTGGGTACCGTATCACGTGAGTTATCAGTGCAGCCTCTCGGGTCCGCATTAACAAGAAGCTGGGACTGAGGCTGAGCTTGATGTTGAACGCAGGTGCTCTGATGCAGGTGTGGGCAACGTGACAATGTGGCCACATTTTTAACTGCTAGAACTTAAGCTCTCTGCCTTACACTGGATAATTTGTTGTGTTTTCTGTCATTAGCACGTCTTCTTTAATCAAATATTTGTCCAAATCTTTGAACCATTTAAAAAAATGGGCTGATGTCTAATGGAATTGTAGATTTTCATATATTCTGAGATCATCCTTTTTTTAATAATAGTGAATGTTAGAGAAGAAAGTTTTAATTGTGGAGATTGTGGAGATCCAACTTATTATCTTATAGCTTACGCTTTTGCATAGACACTGCAATTCATGTTTTTGTTCTGGAATTTCTGCAGTTCTAACCACTACATTTGTATTTATTATACATTTTAATCTAAATTTTGCACTAAAAGTTATTGTTTTATTAACGTTTAAAAGATCTTAATAAGTGAAAAGAAGCACCATGTTCACAGATTATAAGACTCAGTATAGTTGAGGAGTCAGTTCTTCCCAAATTTATTTATTTATTTACTGGATGGGAGGCAGAACAGCTGGGACTCAAACTGGTGCTCATATGGAATGCCAGTGCCACGGGTGGAGGAGTAACCCATTGTGCCATAGCACAGGACCCATTTAATTCTTTTTTTTAAAAACCTGTACATATTCAGTAAATATATATTTTCCACATTTATATTTATGTTTATTCATTTGTGTGTTGGGGGGAGAGAGAAGAAGAGTGAGAGGGCCAGCACTTGTATCTGCTGATTTAAAATGCCTGCAATGCCAAGGGCTGGGGTCTGGGTAATGCTGGAAGCTGGTGATGCATTGCAGCTCTCCCACTGGGTTGGTAGGAACTGGATCACTTGAGTGATCACAACTGCCTTTCAGGATCTGCAGTGTGCCTAGGCATTTACTAGGGTAAGATTAATATTTTCAACAAGTTGTTATGGAACAATTAGATGTCTATATGCAATAAGATAAATCTTGATAGTGTGGATATCTAAATTGGTCATTTTCAAATATTTCATTATTTCAAATATTTCATTATTTCAAATATATGATTCAAATAGGCTGTTTAAATAACAAGTGATTGGAAAAGTTAACATTCTGAGTTATCATGAGCCAGCTGAGTAAAATTCATACAAATGAATATGGTAATCAATATTGGCAAATGCAATTCAGCATACCCTGATGTGTACTTTCCATAAAATATGTGAAAATAATTCATTATGTAGAAAATAGAAGCAATCAAATCATATCACATGTTCTATTATTCTGTATAGACAGGCAAATCAATGTATAAATGTGTGTATTTAAAATATTAAGTAACATTAGATTTCTTTGAAACAGTATGGTAAACCAGTAAAAGCAATTTTACGTTTAAAATGGTCACTGTATTTACCTCTGTTGTGTCTGTAAGAGCAAATACAGAATTGAGATATGACGGTGAGAGACTTAATAGTTGAGAAGATATTTTATTCATGATCCATTCTCTTAATACTACTTAACTTTATTTTCCAGATGTTTTCACTGCTTTCTAAAAAAATAATAAAAGCTATTTCTGTTTTGTATCTTTTTCTTATTTAAAGTAACTGTATTTGTTGGAACATTGTTGCTTTCCACACCAGTAGATGGCATTCTTATTCTTGTTTTTATTTTAATAGTCTTAGGCTCATAATAAATGTCATGCTGTGTGCTGGACTTAATTTGGTTCCAGCTTCCACAGTCCATGTCCAGATGAACAATAGCTGATGGCACTGGAAAACAGAGGACACACTTGAGAGAGGGACATAAAGGTATGATTTGCCAAGCTTATGTAAGATGTGACCAAAACATTAGTTCTTCTTTATTTTCCACTTTGCTAGGCAGTGTCAAGTTGGGTGCAGACTGTGCTTGGCCTGAAAAGATTGAAACTTGGTCAGTCAAGGAATACCCATCTCTCTAGGGTAGCACAATTTCTAATAGGTCATTTCTGTCACTTCCAGATGATGCTCAGGCTTCTAGTTTGTTTTTGTTTCTTGTCGCTTTGCAGGCTGACTTCTTGGCATAGGTGAGTATCATTTTGGCAACAGGTGGAGTTTGAGAGATGCCACCTCATCAGCCAGCCACTGGAGTCCTGATGAGTGTGCTGCTGTGATCATCATCCTGGCATTGCCAGGGTTTTCTCCATCATGCTGCAGGTGCTGCAATATGCAAGTCTCATTTTCTATCTCTACCTTGCCCTGTTGTGGCCACAGGCACTATGTGCGCAGGATTCCTTGACTCTCAACAGGGCAGTCGTGGCTAATCTCTCGTTTGCCCCTCTCACTTGTTGTAGCGTTGCTTTATTGAGAATGCCTGCCTGTGGATGGATTCCTTCCACATTGAGCAAAAGGAATCTCAGGGCTTCCATCTTCTGGCCTGTTGAATAGATGTGCCACTCTAGGTTAGTCTGCTGTGTGGTTACTGGGTGAGGGCAGGATGCAAAGAAGCAGCTTCCCAGGGTTCCAAATGATAGTCAGGCCTAGAGCCTTCTGCCTTCGGCTTAGTGTTCTATCCCTCTGTGCTGGCCACATGCTCACCAGGTCTTCAGGTGCGCCTCTCCTCCCACATGTTCTCAAACTTTTCATCCTTACTTCCTTCCCTGAGAATTAGCAATCCTGCCCAGTGTATCTGTTGTTTGTAGTTTTGGTCCCCTGTTGAAAAAGATTTGCTTTCTTTTTATTTGAAAGGCAGAGTTACAGAGAGAAGGAAAAACAGAGCGAGACAGGGATTGAGAGAGAGAAATCTTTCATCCTTTGGTTCACTCCCCAAATAGCCATGGCTGGAGCTGAGCCAATCTGAAGCCAGGAACTTCTTCCAAATCGCCCACCTGGTTGCAGGGGTCCAAGTGCTTGAGCCATTTTCTACTGCTTTCGTAGGCCACAAGCATGGAGCTGGATTGGAAGTGGAGCAGCCAGGACTTGAACTAGTGTCCATATGAGATGCTAGTGGTGCACTTAGAAGCTTAGCCTGCTATACCAAGACACTGACAACTTTCTGTTTTTGTTCTACAGATTATCTTTTTTTTTTCTAGGTCAATGTTCTCAACACTGTCACACCCACAGCTTTTTCTTTCATGTACAAAATTTAGTAACACAACTTGACTACAGATATTAAAACAATGCCCAACTTTATTATAGTGAGAAACTAAAAAGAAGAAATTTACTCTAAAAGATGAATTGTCTTATATGTCAGATCATCTTGAATCCAATGATCAGGGGTGCAGACTCATCTAAACGTTTAATTCTTCACTCAAATATGATCCCAAGTTTCCAAAATTTCAAACACTCTTGGTAAACATCTGAATACAAAGCATGATATTTCCTTAACTGACATAGTCAGTGTTTGTAAAACGGGCAAAGTATACCATGAATTGGAGATACATTTCAGTATGCATCTCTACTTCTGAATAAAATATGAACTTCCAAGGGAACCGTTAAATATATCTTGATAATAGAACGCTGGACTTTATATCATTTTCTATACCTATATCAGGATCCACTTAATAGCAGAATGGTGAATTTGTAACTGTTGTTGAAGGACTAAATTATTGTTATAATACAGGGGCAGACAGTGGGGAGATGGAGGTAGGGAAGGTTGGGAGGGGAATTCCCTGAGCCTAAGGAACTGCATGAAAAAGAAATAATTTTTAAAAAATAAATAAACAAGTTTAAAAACGGTTAGATAGTACTGTGGGTTCCTGTATGAAACACAAATGGAATAATTACAAACACCTTCATTAATGCTATGATGTACACAAGTTTTGTGGGAAGTGGAACAGTTCTGTGTGTTGGAGTATCTCATATATGGCAAGGTGCATGGCACTCATGCCCCTGCCAACTGAATGTCAGTAGTGTCCCTAGTCACTGTGACAGCAAATACTAACATGATTCCTAAAAATGCCCCACAGGAGCAGGAGCATTCCCATTGAGAACCATTATTCTAGACAGTAGCTTCCCATAAAAGAAGTTTATGATCTCTCTTAGATCTGCAGGTTGCAGGTTTGGCAACATTCTGCAAAAATGAGCCTTTCTTCATGTAGATTCAGACTGCTCCAACATTTGTGTGCTTTGAGACTTTGTAAAAGGCCTCCCGTTATTGACACGTCTGGCGATTTCCAAGTTTCCCAGACTATTGTTGGAAAGCTCACATACCCTACTCAACTGACTCCTGTTCTTGGCTTTGCCCATTTATCTATTGAACTGTTTTCTCACTGGTTTGAATGAACTTCTCATGACTCTCAATTGGGAAATACAAGAAAAATCCAGAAACAGAGATGCTGGGTAACTTGCAGAGTCCCACAGCAGGGAACTGAATACACCAGGGGCAGAAACCCCCGTTTTCTGTGGCGGACTTTCTGATTATATCATCCCGATCTTGCCTTATGAATGAATGATTCACATTTTTATTTGTAAACTGTGGTTAAGTATTTTTTGGATTATTGTTGAAGACATCAAGTGAGTAGGATATGATGGTGCCAGATGAAAGGTCACATTGAGTTTCTCCACCTGCAGACATGGGAGGTGAGATGACTCCTCTAATGCTAAAGCCAACCATTGAGGCTGCGTGAGATCCAGCCAAGAGAACCTTCCAGCGGTTGCTACAGCTTCTCTTCTGGCTCAAGGTGGCCTATCTCCCTTGGTTTCCTAGTCCTGTTTAACCATTTCTGCAGTCAGGGTTTATTTACAGTATTTTCTGAATAAAAGTTTTTAATGTGACAGTTTCTATTTCCTGGCTCTCTATAGATGTTGACTTGGAAGCACTCATCTTGCCTGAAATCAGGTAATAAAATGAATCAAATCTATAATACAAAAGAGAAACAACTTTCCTGTCCTCTCTGGAGGTAGCAAGGTCCCAAATAAGCATCTTCTATGCAAAATTAGAAAAAAAAATTTCTATGTCAAGAGCAAATTTCATGATCCAGTTCCTTCAGTTTGAGTGCTTCAGCCCTACCTAAATGTTATCCTTTCTAAATCAAGAAAAGAATGTTAAGGGTAATGGTTGAGGTGTAACTAATAAAATCTGTATGTGTATTAGGGCGAGAATGCATATGTAGCAATTGACTTAACAAGGTGTGCATCCCTGTGTGCATTTATGCCTGAAATCCAAATCAAGCCCTTAACAGGCAAGATTCTTTAATATAAATGAGAAATAGGCTTTATCCTGCCATAATGACCCGCAGCCTCTCAGACATGACTCTCCACAGACCCATCACTTCACGGAAAGGCTGGCCAGCTTACTGAAGCCATTATCTTTTATTTATGCAGATCAGATTGTGACAATCCTTAGAAGTCTTTGTTCTCTCTCTCTGTTTCTCTCTCTCTCTCATTGCCTTGATGTGGTCTTTCTGTTTCTATATAGGCAACTCCCCAAACAAGCATTTTCGTAACTTTCCAAGTCTTTCAATGAAAATGTTAGAGTATAATTTGGTTAGCTTGTATTACTCCATGAAGAAAAGAAAACAGTTTTAATTTTGGAGGCTACTAGATAAAGGAGAAAGGAAGATTCCATAATTTTTTAAACCACATGGGGAGCTATGAACTGTGCCAATATACCAACCAGCACCAAACCCCCATGGTTTACACTTCCATTATTTAATACACCCTCTGGGATTCTGGAAGTGGTTCAGAATTTTTTTAAACATTCCTTACATATGACCTTAATTTCAATGAATATGCCTCTAAAAACATTAGCTTTCTTCCTTTTGTATTTCCCATTAGTCAATATTAGCTACATATTCATGGGTGAGGATTTCAGTAACATTCTTGTAAAAAAAAAAACATAGAGTGATGACTTAAAAAAAAATGGCTGTGCTTCCGGGGTTCTTTTTCTCTGTGGAAGGGTGGTGTGCAATAGTAGGAGCTGGGAAAAAAGACGAAGATTGTGAGTGTTCCTTTGGAGCATGGCACTTTAGTCTCCACTGAGTGTAACTTTCATTTTTTTCCTCCCGTGGTGCTATTCCTTCTGACTTTTATCTGAGCCAAGAAGCAATCAAGAAGTCCACTGAGAGATCAGGCAACAGCCATTGAAGTAATGATTTTCCCTCTTGATGTGGGAATGTGCTGAACGCAGCTGACATCCTTAGGGTTCTTTATCCTGCATTTAATCCATTTAGCATTCTATGGAATGCTAATTATTTTTCAGTTACTGTATGAGATAATTGTGGTAGATAGAAGGAAGAACCAAGCACTGCTTTGCCTTTATTCTTTCATGTGAGAAGCATTTGCGATCCTTTGGTAAAATAATACTGGAGATCTCATGGTAGACATCACAGGGTAGGAGAAGATGTCATATATAGCTAAGGACTGGGGCCATGAGAACACTAGCCATAGAGTACTCTGTGTGTGTGTGGATGTGAGAGAGAGAGAGTGAGAGTGAGAGAGAGAGAGAGAGAGAGATTTAGGGCTCAGCAGAGGTCTCACTGAAGCAATGATGCTCATACTGAGACCACAGCTGGAGACCACGTTAGGGCTGGTGTGGTAGAGAATGGAGAATAGCCCAGGAAGATGAACTCAGAATCTTTGAAGGCTGAGTTGTTTGAGGTGAGTGATGCATTGGAGGAACTAGAATAAGGCTCATTGCTGGTAAGTCAGTTCCTGTTTCTTATTCAGAACAAGCATTTCAAGGGCTACGTGTAGGTGACTGCTCCTGTTTTCAGACTAGAAAAGGTAAAATGCAGCAGGAGCAGCTGACCAAATGCAATTCTCCTCTCCATAATATAGTCTGCGGGAGGAGAAAAGAAACTCAACATGAGTGCTCAGGATGTAGGGAATATAGCAAACCAGCAACCCAAAGCATATTAATTGATGATAAAAAGAAGATGCCTCTGCACAAGTAAGGGGTCCCTGAGCTTCCGAGAGCGGGCATGGATTGCAGTGCAGACTCCATATCAGTCATTACTAACAGTTGGCTAAGGTGGGATCTGAGTTGCTTACTTAGGGCAGGGAATTAAGAACCCAAGATTGGGGGCGGAATGGTTTCTTCGGAGAAATGGAGATGTGGAAGTAAACTGTAGGGCAAGAAGAGAAAGTGTCGGAAGCCCTAGGCAGCTCGTGGTTCCATGAGTCTTCATGGATTGACTGCGGATTGGAACTTTTACTTTCACTACCCCAAAGCATCAGGGAGGCAACTGATACCCCCTACCTGCAAAACTGAGCAGAGATGCCCCATAATCGGCCAACTATGAAGTCTCATGCTTTTCTTTCCTCTTTTTTTAGTCATCATGAAAGCCATTTCCTACTCTAAGAAAGGAAATTGCAGTATTGACAGGAATAGATGTGATGGTTATAGAGAATAAGGCATGACCTAAATGTTTTCAGAAAGCAAGACAAGTCATATTTTTTTATTTACAGCTGTTAACAGAATATTGTACTAAGTTGTATTTCATTCAGAATGAGCTTCCTTTTTTTTTTAAGCTTTAAAGTCCATAAATAATACTGAACAGATTGATAAAAATATATATAACCCTGCATGGCTTCAACATTAGCTTGATCATATTCTAATTGAATTTTGAGATAAAGTATAGAAGAGATCATATTTGGCTGCATTCATCCAGGAAACCAAAAGTGAAATCCGTAGTGTGGAGAAATATGAAATGGGGATTTTAAAGAACTGAGAAAAAAAACCAGGTTGATAATAGCAGAAACAGGGTAAGATATATATTAAAATGATAAGAAAGTCTTCCCCAAATTTATCTGGGTGTAGTGCCCTGATCCCTCTCAGCAGAGCTTGTCATCCTGTCCCGACACCCTTGCATACAGCTCTGATGAATTAACACTAATTCAAGATGGATGATTTTTCCATTTATACTAATCACCGAAAGTGACCATTGAATCTGAGATTGTTATGTTCCGGAGTGGGAGCTCCCTTCATAGGACACATCTATGAGAATACAGTCCTTATTCACAGTGTTCTGGTTAAAGCAAGCTATCTTGTTCACATGTAGGAAAATACAATGCATCTTTCACATTTAAAGTGCCCTCTGAAGCTTTCTGCTTCACCACCTTTCTCCTTCTCTCCCTGCTACCTCTAAATTTTTCATATCATCTGAGCATCTCTCAAAGAATTGCAAATTCTAGCTGGGACATGATTAATTTAGCATGTGGCCTCCTCCAATGAAGTGCTCCATCGTCCATCCTTCTTAGGCAGGGCTACTTCCCCTCTTGGCTCTTTGCAGGAAAAATGAATTAAGGCAAAGGTGCAGGTTGCTCAGGTGTGTTACTTGAAAATGAGTTTTTACTGGCAGTGCCACAGTGTCAAAAGTGTGGTGTTGCAAAAGTGAAATTACAACATATAGCTGATGTTGTTTTGGTTGGGAAGCTCAGTCACCTCATTTTCCCCTCTCACTGCTAAGGGAATATCTCTTATTCTTTATTTGGAGGTGAAAGGTAAATTGCAGGCATTTTTTCTGCTTAAAAACTCTCTACCTTTACTTCATTTCTGTTTCTAACACCATCTTTACTTTGTCAGCTAATATTTTGTGTGGGAAGGTCATCTTTGTTTAATATTGAAAGAAGAGGCACATTAATTTCCATTGTTGGAATTCTTTTAACCGAGCTCGACGGAGCTGAACCATGGAGGCCTAGATGGCTTGCAATGGTACTCGCAGCAAAACATCATCTCGAATCAGAACCATTTGAATTTAGGGACGGCAGTAGAAAACATGGGCTTCCTCTCTGTTTTTTTTTTTTAAATGTACGTATTTATTTGGAAGAAAAGGGAAGAGAGGTGTGTGTGTGTGTGTGTGTGTGAGAGAGAGAGAGAGAGAGAGAGAGACAGAGAGAGAGAGAGATCCACTTGGAGGACAGGGGCTCAAGCCCTTGGAGCATCTTCTGTTACTTTTCCCGGGCCAATAGCAGGGGGCTGGATGGGAAGTGTAACAGCGGAACTGGACCTGCTGCCCACATGAAATGCCAGCGTCACAGGCAGGGACTTTCCCTGTTACACTACAATGCCAGTCCTGAACTTTCTCTCTTGAAGGTATTGGAAATCCTGCTTAAATACTGTACATATCCTATAATTTAGTTGCTTAGAATATTCTGCTTGTATAGGATATGGTTATCAGCTATCAATAGAATTTAGAAAGTAACTGGTGTGAAATTAGGGCACAACCCACATTAGGTGATGGTAATGATGATGACAGATGGCTGACACTCTAAAATTATCAATGAAACAACCTGGTGATAAGATGAAGTTGGATTTATTTTTATTGTAGTACAGGTACTACAGTAAGAAAATGGCTTTATACAGAGTCCTAGTGTTGAGTGGATCTATCAGGTCAGGAAGGTTTTTTTTTTTTTAATGACAGGTCATCCAAAGCTTAGTAGTCTTGGAGATTTTGGGACCTGAGATGCAGGGATATGGAGAGTATTGAAAGGGCCTGTTAATTGAGGTTAGATAAATATCATGATTAAGAAAGATGGAGTCAAGATTTTTTAAAGATCTTGTCAAGGGGAAATAAACTCTTTTAGTTGAAGAGTTGAACATGCACAAGTTTGTTGGTTTTTTTTTTCTAAAACTGATGATATATTTTACCCCTTTTTAATTTTTGCAAAATGGATATTCAGGATTTTATTGTGTGTTTAGAGTAAACGTTTCTTGTTGATTTTAGAGTCAGAAAATATCTACATTAGGCTTGGAGCAGTGTCAGTTTTTACATGCTTTTTTGGTGGTATAGATTTTTAATTTTATAGTGTGTAAGTTTATTAATATTTTCCCATACGGATAGTATGTTTTGCGTTTTATTTAAGAAACAATTTCTTACCTCATAGTGCTGGAGATGCTTTTCATTTATTTCTAAGACTTTTGTAGCTTTGCTTCTTGAGTGTATTTTGTCGAATTTACCTGGAGGTGACTTTTGTGCATGGTATGAGGTAGACATCTGATTTTATTGTATTTTCTTCACCTAGATGTGCTGAACAGTATCAGTGAGGACACCAGGCAGTCCTCTGCAATCTGTGCAGGCACTTCCTCTGTGCTGTTGCCTCTTCTCTTTTGCTTTGTCCTAACGCTAGCAACCTTGGTCTTCCCATCTGAGTTCCTTCTCCACTCTAGCCTGTGTTCCTGTTCCCAGTACTGTGACTTGGAAACACTTTTTAATACAGTAAGCCAGGATGACCATGGAGTGTTTACTGTCTGGCAGTGATGGACTTGGTGCACGGAGGCGACAGTAACACTCTTGGCCCACTGATTGATGGTTAATAGCCGAAGTTTATTAGTTGCATCAGGCTTTTATAGACTGAGGGTCACATAGGATAAAGGGGGAAGGCTTAGAGGAGTTTACATATCAACAATAGGGAGTTGACTTGAAGTTATAGGAGTTCCCATAAGCCTGTCTCTGGAACCCATCGATTTTTTTTTTTTCCCACATGCTTGCCTGGAAGTATCTTGCTTTGTTTTGTATATTCAATTCATTTTCCTCATACAGATATCCCATCAATTGTCCTACAAATCCACCTGCTCTGATTCGTAAACTAGGACTGAGGGATTAAGTTAGGGAGAATGTGCTCTTAGAAGGGTAAGAAATGAGAAGCAGGATTTTATATCCTAAAAAGGCAACTTCACCAGGGACCCAAAACTCTAACTGTTATTATCCTGTCTGACTCCTCATATTCCTTCCCCCAGGAGAATAGATACTAACTGCTGTTAGAGATAGGGGCGAATGACTGCTATGGCTGCTTAAATGCTGAAAAGGGCCAGAGATGGGGGCAGCAGCGGCCGGGCATTCTCCATGGCGTCAATCTAGACCTCCCTGGCGGAAGATGGAAGTGATTAAGTGTTTAAAGTACTGCTTGGAGCTCGGAGGCTTCTCTTTGCTGATCTAGATAACAAAACATAACATAATTATAATTTCTTCCAAGCTACCATGTCTTTAGAGGTTAGATTTGAAAGATGTCAAGTTCAAACTTTTGTCAGAGTAATTGTTAGACCTGAGCACTATAGCTTAAGATCCATAAACAGTTAACTCAATAAAGGCAACAGAACACATGAAGCTTCCATAACCTGCACAAAATTGCAACCTAGATCAATCAGAATGGCCCAAAAACAATGAAAGAATTAACATTAACATCAGGATATGCGTCCATCATATAGGACAGTTAAATACATGTTTAACTTCAAAGTTTCTATGGAGTTACACTTAGCATTGACAGTTCTGAATTAAGAAAATTTTTTGGGAAGAATATATAGAATCTTAATCCATGGTAATTTATACTTACTTGAACTTTGAAAAGGATAAAGCCATTTTTGCATGCAGGCAGGAAATAAGCAAGTGTTAGATTTTCTAAAACAATTATGCTTTACCAATTGTTGTAAACCCTAAGAGTCTCAAGAAGACATTTAACCTAGAATATAAAGCACAACAACAAAACACTTGTTAAGACTTATATGAATCATAATGTAGATGGCAAAGGATTTGTTAGTTTTAATTTACTACAGACTAGCAGTTCAGAGCATTCCAGCAAGATTTCACAGAACTTTGTGCACTGTAGGATAATCAAAACAGTTTCATAATTCTGAAAATCCATATATTAATAATTGGAGAACAAAAGAGTCTTAGGTAGGTGAACGGAGAAATCAAACATCTGTGGTCTTCATCTGAATGAGTTTGTGGCTCCTATGAGATCCTTATTGTCACTGAAGAGAGGAAGGGGAGCCCAGCCTAGAGCTAAGGGCAGAGAAAGCTGCTCTCCTGTGTCCAGAAGGAATTTTTTATAGACTTCATTTTCACTTTGAGAACCACCTGGGGTTCCTGGTTGCTGATCAGATATGTCACCAGACCCTATTAAGAGGGTTCTGGGCTGCTTCAATCCCATGTGGGAGACGCCGTAGGAAATGGTTGACCCTGGAGTTCTCAGCCTTTAAGAGCAGTCAGATTTCCAGTGATCTCCTTGGCAGTGGGACATGGTCTTGGGTGTCTTTTCTGACCATTCTTGATGAAGTGTCCACTGCTTCTGCAGTGAATGCCCTTGCGAGGCCCCTGGGGGTCTCCCTGGGACCAGGGATGCAGATCTCCTGTTATCTTCATGCTCTGCTATGGGATCCCCTCCTGCTTTGTGATAAAGACTATGTGACCACCTTTAAGATGTTGCCAGGTGCTCTCAGGTCCCACTGCAAGCCTCATATAGTTTTCTTAATGTTCAGGACAGGAGCTTACTTATTTTCCATCTCTTTAGGGAGTCATCCTCAATTGCTCAATTTGATTTCCTTAAAAAACGCTCGTTTCCAGTATTTTCTCTGCTATTGGTTGTGTCAGATAGGATGGTAAGTCTGGTCCCTGTTGCTTCATGTTAATTGGAAATGGAAGTCTGAAAAGGAGAATGACAGCTGAAATACTTCAGAATTGAAAGTAGAGGACACAGTATGAAAGAGCTGGTTTTGTGTATCAACCATTTGAGAGATTGCAAGATTCAAGGCAACCTAATGAGAAATGAAGTAATTCTGTAGGTGGGATCTGTGTAATTAAATAATCATTACTGTCTGGGAAAACGAGTTGGTGATTGAGTTGCATTTCATCTGAGCTCTGAAATGATTTTTAGGAAGAAAAAAAAGGCTTCTTTTGTTGAGTTCATGTGTGGGACTTAGAAGGGAAGATTGTGCCTTGGGCCAGGATGGAATCAAAGTGGTCTTGAGCAGAGAAGTGGACTTCCTATAGATTGATGCCTCAGTGCAAAGGCTACCGTGTCCAGCCTCCAAAGCACTGCAGCATGACTTCCACTGCAAAGAGGTAGAAAGCAGGTACAAAGCAAGTCATGGGACCAGCCCAGATGCAAATGAGGGCATAAAGAGTGTGAAGGCCAGAGTGGTTCTGGGATGTGTATAAATGTGTACAACTTTGCAGCCAATAACTACATGAACTACTGCCTGTCTTGAGTGAAGAAATGACAATAAAATGAGAAAGGCAAGAGAAGATATGACCATCTTACAAGATCCTCAAATTCTTGAGTGTAGGCGAAGAGAAATTAAAGGCTTTTTCATATGATTAGGAAAGTGAAGTCAGTGTTTTCAGAGGAATAACCTAAAAATGATATGTAGTTCTGATTAGAACAGAGAGTAGCTGGATGCAGACTGAAGTATTAGGAGGCCATTAACATAACTCAGGTGTTAGTAGGTAGGACCAACAGGAAGGAAGATGCAGCTGGCAAAGAAATGGAAGGAAGTCTTTAGGATACTTTGGTTGTGATTTAATCTGTCAGAATTCTGCCTGTAGAAAGTTAGCATGTGATATATGAAAACCAAATAAGGAAATGTGCCAAGTTAAGATACAGTAACAAAGAAATCTAAAAATTCATAAGAAAAAGAGGGAAGAGACATACTAAAATGAAAGCAGGGAGGCAATAGCAGTGAATACAAACAGCAGATATTAAAAGTAAAAAAGCAGAGACAGGTACTTGATGCAGCAGTTAATGATGCCCTAATCCTGCATTAGGGTGCGTGGTTAACTCCTGGTCCAGCTTCAGGATCCATCTTCCTGATGGTCTGCACCCTGAGAAGCAGCAGATGAAGGCTTTAGGTCCTTGTCACTCCAAATGGGAAGCTCAACTTGAGCGCCAGGCTTTTGGCCTTGGTCTAGCCTAATTTCAATTTTCATGGTTTAGGGAACTTTCTGTCTGCACATGTTTGTCCATCTCCTTGCTTTTCAAATAAAATGAAAATAAATAAAAACAGCTGAAGTGTAAAGAGGAAAACAGTTGTGTCCACAGAGAACCTAAACTACATGAGGTAGAAAAATAACAAGAGTAGGAAAAAAATGTGCTGAATGGAACTGTATCACAATCTGTATAAACTCAGTGTAGAAGCAAGTAGAGCACACTTGTCAATGACATAATAGCAATATAATAATTATATTCATTAATGTGAAGACAAAGCAGATTCATTAATAAATATTTTTAGATATTTACTGCATGCTCATAGTGTAGGTATCTCATAACAGTACATATGGAAATGATGATCTGAACAAATCTCAGAAAATCCATGGTTTATTAATGTGTGCTGAGATAGGCTGAGGAGCATGCTTGTGGGTGGAGCCTTCAGCATGGCTGATTCAAAGACCCCCACTTACTCTTTTTGCCATGGATGAGATACGGGAAAACCATGTAAATTACAGAAAACATGTGAAATGTTCGACATTTAAAAGGTTAAGCCATCAGGTGTCTGGGAACCTGTTAGCTCCACATTGCTGAAACTGTCTCAAACTCCAAGTGTCACTGATGGAGTTTCCTGCTATTGTCTAATCTCCATCTCTTCCTGCAGTATGTTGATGTGGCTGCTGCTGTCAGATCTGTAGCGATTCTTAATGAGTTAAAAGCTGCAGAATACAAGTGTCTGCAGGACCCAGCAGAAAGTGATGTTGACTGGCACGTGTAGAAAGCATGAAAGTGTGGAGGAAGAGCGACACTGATTTCAGTTACGGAAGCCAAGAAAGCATGCTGAAGTTTTCTTGGAGTTGAGTTTACCATAATCATAAGATTTCAAAAATTCTCCCTCCTCTTGAGGCTGGAGATGTGAGGCAAAGAACACTATAGAAAGTAAGATGCAGTGCAAAGATCAGGGCTTGATTAAGTGTTGATAACCTGATGCCAGTATAACAGAAGATGCCAGTAGAGGTATAGAGCGATAAACAAGTATAACAGAGAAATAGGCAGTAGGCCATGAGACCATTGGATGCTTCTAAAGGTGTTTACTGTGCAGTCCTGGGAAGGAGCCAAGATACTAAGCCGAGAGGGGAGAGGACTAAGCTGTGGAAGAGGAAGAATGCTCCAGAGTGATTTGCAGGGGGAGACATGGCAGAGGGGCAATGAGGGGATTACCATGAACACAGGTTAAGGCCATTAGAAGCAGCTGTGTGCCAGTCTAAGGCGATATATGCTAGGAAGTGGCAACAAGACAGAAGCAAAGATTGTCCAGAGTGAATATTCGGGCTGTAAGATCAAGGAGCGGTGTAAGTGAAAGACAATATTTGGGTTTTTTGTTTGTTTTGTTTCTAGTTTTAATGGGGATAAAATTCATATGTGGGATGAAGGGGTGAATTGTGGAAAAAGCACTGCTTTTGTTCCCTTTCTTTTGCTTTTAAATTCTTACAGTGTTTTAGTTTTATGGATAAAGAAGAACAATACTTTTTCTTGGATAAGCAGGAACTATGTGTTGTGTGAACCATGATTTATAGTGTGTAGTTATCGGATAAGTTTTACTCTCTTTGGCCTAAGCACTCAAAAGAGAGCTCTTGCTGAGACACACATTCCAATTTTGTGTTTCTGTATTTTACAAGGGAATTGAAATGCACCACTTCAGAGTGAATTAGGAGTGAGTTTGTACATTTTTCTGCTTTGTAGAACTCAAATAGTTTCTCAGGGAATACACTCTCTGTTTTTCCAACACCTCTCCCTTATTCCCCGAACAGATTAGCACACGTCTCTCATATTTCCTGCATTGTCATCAGAGTGAAAGAGCATAAGGGAGAGAGAGGGTGCAGGGCATGGTAATTTTACACTGGAGACACTGATGTGTAGGATCTGAAGTTTCCAAACTCCTGGAAGACTCCTGAATGCAACGTACCTTTCGCGTTCCAGCAAAAACCAACACAGTACATGTAGTAATCCCTTAAGGTGCCTAGGTCCCTAGACACTGCACCTGAAAACTCTTAGTGTTCAGTGCTGGCAACATTTTCATATGATCTACTCCACACCCAGATGCACATGGATAGCATATGATAATTAAAAGATAAGCCTTTGTTAATATTCAATAGGACTGACACAGGAAATGGAGATGCAGTTTCCCATATTGTAACTCTTCTCCCATATCTAATCTTACGGGTTTCTTCTCTCCTCCATCCTCTGCCTTGCTGCTCATAGATACCCAGAACTCCGCACCCTCTAATTTCCCTGAGCAAACTCTGGGAGCAATTCTTGGAAGTTAATCTTGTGCCGTCCAATAAGTTCAATCAGAAGAGGATAATTCAGAAATTTTATATATATACAAATTTACTGCTTTCCATTCAGCTGGTCCCAGGAAGGTAAAGTCAATGGAGGGAGTGGGGAATTAACTTAGGGTCTAATCCAATTTAAACCACATTCAGGCCCAAGTTGATAGCCCTTGTGCATATGCTTGCTCTCCTCCTCTTTGTTTTTAAATATTTGTCTATTTTCATTTTATTTGAAAGGAAGACACGCACACAGGCACACGCACACGCGCGCGCGCGCACACACACACACACACACACACACACACATACACACACATCTTCCATCCACTGGTCCACTCCCTACTTGTTCCCAACAGACAAAGCTGGGCCAGGCACAAATGCCAGGCTCCTAGAACTCCATCAGGGAGTCCCACATGGGTGGTAACCATCACCTGCTGCATTCCAGGGTGCACATTAGCAGGAAGCTGGATTGGAAGTGGAGTAGCCACTTCCAGTTTAGTTGTCCCAACCTCTGCAAGAGAATGCCCACCCACTCTGTCTCCTCATTCTCTATCCCAAGAATAAGTTTGTCTGACACAGAGTAGTAACCCTGGACTTTCCTCTCAGTTCCTCACACCATACCTTCCTATTCTACCCTGGGACAACATCCCTTGTCTTGCTGGTGGCTGCTGGTGGCTGGATGAGTTGGTGTCTGTAGCTTGACAAAGACTCAGGAATTCTTCAAGTATCTCCCCTACGGTGCTAGACAACTTCCAGATAGATTCATAGCTCCTTGTACCTTTGGAGTCTTCCCAGAGAGGAGTAGGGTTGGGGCAGGGCTGGTGAAATATCAGGGTTCCATCTTCACATCTTTTAAAAACCACAACTAAGAAAGCACTATCATGTGGTCTTTGGCTTGCTGCACCTGAGAATTTGCTTGGTTTAAGGTAGCTTTAAGGACTCCCTGTTCAGTGACCTTGTGATTCAGGGAAATCCTGTGGATTTGGTTCTCGGCTATCTTCATCATCATCAAGAGCAGGCATAGAATTAAATGCTCTTACTGAAATACTTTTGAGACTGAAAGAGGGTGCCAAAATAATTCCAACCGTACAATATTTCGAAATACATTGTTGCTGACTGTGCTGAATCTATAATTCTGATGCTGTTATCAAGCAGTTCTATTAAAAATCACTTCAAAATAAAGTGCTTTTCACTAAAAAGTAAATATATGTATGTATGTATGTATGTATAGGGCACTTCAAAAATTTTTGGAAATCGGAATTAATAGAGAACTTCAGTTTGGTGCAAAAAAGTAGATATGAGGATTTTCAAAAAGCTCATGGAAAATACATATTATGAAAAAAACTCTGCAGATTTGAACATTTTGTTTTTCACGAAGATAAACTGATCTTCTATTTCTGTGTCTGCATTCATGTTCTGAAATGTTGTCCTATCTGTGTATGGGAGAAATGGGAACAAATAGGCAACGCCTCCTTTAGCCTGGTAGAATATGAGATCCACGTTCCTGAGAGAGAGTAGCTGTTCCAGTAGAAGGGCTGAAGGCTGCCAAGGTCACGGCCCCCAGGGGCCTCCAGGCCAAGGTGGGTCATCTGTACAGGGCTTCTAGATCTTGACAACATCAAGAGACACCAGACCACACACCTCAATCGTCCACAGAACATCAACAACCTGTGGGACAAGGGAAACCAAGGGGCCAGTGACTCCTTTAGCATCCCATGGCTGTTTCTGAACCCCAGTTTTCCTTGAGCAAAATCTGTAGATATTGGATTTTAAAACTTTGGGAGCTTTGCTTTGATCAGAGTCAGGACCACAATCTGCACAGAAAATGTTTAAAATAAAAGGAGAAAGGAGGAGAAGAAGGAGGTCTTCCATAAAAGTCTTTTTTTTGGCTGAGGGTCTGTTAACTACGGGAAGGGGCTCAACACTGCCAAGCTCTTTTGGGACACAGGGCCATCCAGAGGGCAAAGCTGTCATGCTGACCACCTCGGAAATAACGCCTCATCACAAACAGTGAAAAGAGACTGGATCTATTGGGATTCAGCAAAAAAGAAGGGCTGTGTTAAAACTTAGCAGATGAAAGAAGTGAAGCAAAGAGAGCAGTGCAAATTGTTTTCAAATGACTTGCAATGGCTTTTCAGCATTGCCATTAGCTACCTGCTTTCAACATCAACTAAAGTTTTCAAATAATACGTTAATAAAGTGTTGTATTCACAGTCTTTTGAGCGAACCTACCAATGATAAATTTCAGCTTCCGTTTAAGGGAAGCCAGGAGCCCTGGTGGAAGGAATTCTGTTCCATGCCTCAATCCAGTTGCATGTGACGGGGATCTTTTGGGATCTGAATTTGTTATCAGTGGTGATCCTGCACCAGCTCTTTTACTAGAAGGTCTCCCTCCTGCAGACATGAAAGCTGGGCAGCACCCGAAAGATGCTGAGCCTTTTCATCTGAGGATGGAAGAGAACACTTCGGGCTTTAAGCAGTAAAGGCACATAGAATCTGGTGAGCACTTGGAATGAGATCATGTTGGCGCCGTTCTGAGGTGTAATAGTACAATGACACAGAGCCAATCAATACTTCTGGGGTGATGGCCAGAAAAGGAATACCAGTATCCAGAAAACAGCATTTTGTTGTCGCCAAAGGGGATCTGTGAGTCCCCACGGGGACTCCGATATGCCTTAGACACCAAAGCACAATTGATTCTTCTCTCATATGGAATTTCTCTGGCTAACGGGATTTTTCCCCCTTGTCTAGGTTGGCCCCATAGGACATTGAACTTGTGTTCATTTCATTATTCTTGCAAACTGAGGTCAGGTTGTTTGTAAAAATGTAAATGCAATATTGCTATCTTGAACTTCTCAAGCAATCATAAAGATAGATACTTTAACCCAAATTATCTTTTTTAAAAAGGAAGCAAGCTATTCTAAAAGTAAAATTCTACACAAAACAATATTATATGATTGAAAAAACATGCAGGTGAGTTAAAAAAGGTAAATATTGACAAATAAGATTTGGTAAATAATGCTTTGTCATCCAAGAAAGTCATTTAAGACTGTGTAAGCACAATGCTTACTGCTATGAGTCCACGTCCCAAGCACTGCTGGTCACCTTCATCTTTTAATTGCACACATTTTCCCTAGTAAAGTGTAGTCTCATATATCTGGGCTCACTTTGAGTTATCACCTAGTATTTGGTGCAATTTGCTTTCCTGCCCTTTGTAGCTGCTACTGTTGAAAAAACATAGGGCATAAACAAAATTGTTTTTCATTAGTGCAGACTTTTGTTTTTGCTTGATGCGTCCACTTGCTAGAACTCTGCCGGTGGAGACTTCGCAACGAGGAGCGGCTCATGCAAGCAGCTGTACTCTACTGCAGAGTGTTCTGTGACTAGCCTCAAGGAGAATGTCTGTATTCCCCTGACTGTGTGATGGCGACTCTCGTGTTTGACTCTGTGGGGCCGGCTGTCTCTCCCTGCTGCCTGACGCCAGCTGCAGCAAGCAGCGGGGAGATCTCCGTGCCCTGCTTATGTCCGGGTCTTGGAGAGCTCAGATTCCGGATTGTATCCGCCCTGTCAGGAGTAGTTTATTTAGCTTGTGAAGCCCGCATTTCTCAGATCAGAATCCCGAAAGTCAGGATAATAGCTACAAAAAGCAGTATTTTTTTTTTGTTTATTTGTTTGTTTTATTTTTCAAAATCTGTTCCAGTGTATTCAGAGGGACCTAGTACCCGAGGCATATTTCTTTCCAGCAATCTTAGTACTCCTCGGGGAGCACCTTGTGTTTCCTGGTCTTTTTGTAGTCTTTTCCTCCCCTCCTGCTTGCTGTGAACATGTTCCTGTTTCCTGGGGGTTCCGCGTGTGGCCCCTGTCCCTGTAGCTCAGCAGCAGTGCCCTGTCTGAGACGAAGGCGCCTGGGGTCGTCTGTGCAGAAGACACCTTCTGTTTCTCCAGGGTCGCAGGTGCCTGCGGGGACGGCGGTCTCAGCGAACATCTCCGCTGTCGTCCCCATAACGGTTGTTGCGCATATGGGGAACGCTTTGCTCTGGGTGGGACAACTGTTCTTAGACTGAAGTTGAACATGTGACGGCTCCTCCCCTTGCTCAATACATTGGGTATTGAGCTTCCCCCGCCCCAACCCTTTTTCAGGCAGGGTGCGGGGCGCTGCGTCTCCAAGTCTTATTTCAAGGGAATGTGAGCCTACATCTGCCTTGCCTTCTTGCTTTTCCGACGCCCTGTCCTTAGGGAAGTGTTCTGGTTTCTCTTCCTGAAAAGCTTCCCAGGGTCCTTGGAGGCCTGACTTACTGCAGATCTAACAAGACAAGCAGGAGTTCTGGGGGCTCAACTGGGACCCCTACTGTGCTTCAGTAGACTGGGAAGGGAAATCATACAGGTTCGAACTCACCTCCCCAACTTCCCCATTTCTGTCCAAGGTCCTGACTGCTCATTTCTTTTGGTTTCTCCCTTGCTAGTTCTCAGGCTGACATTTTACCGTCCTGTACTTCTTGCCTCTTCTCTTTTTCTCACTCTGTTCGCTCTTACAATTGCACTTTATCCCTGCTCCTGCCCATCGAAGCCTGTCTCACTTCTTCCCCTTCGTGTTGCCCTCTTTCTCTATCCGCTGTTTGCCCCCTGCTCCACCCTGCCCCCTGTCTCTTCTTCTTTCCAGCCACAGTGTGTGGCTACTTTCTAGAGCACCTTCTGCGCAGAGGCAGAGGAGGCCCCTGAGCAGAACTGAGCCAGCCCACGGGGTGTGCCCAGGTGCTGGGAACTCTATGGATAAGGCATTAGGGGACACCATGAGTGACTCTGATGAGTGAAATATCCTACCCTCCATTCTAAACATCCTTAACATCCCTCATTAGGGATGTTGTTCTTTAATATATTCCATACAGCGAAGTTTTATTGAAGATTGCCAACAAAATGGTAACACTGAATGCCTTTAACATTTTTTTTAGAAGATTTGTTTTATTTTTATTGGAAAATCAGATATACAGAGAGGAGGAGAGACAGAGAGGAAAATCTTCCATCTGTTGATTCGCTCCTCAAGCTGCCACAACAGTTGGAACTGTGCCAAGGAGCCAGGAGCCTCCTCTAAGTCTCCCACACAGGTGCAGGGTCCCAAGGCTTTGGGCCGTCCTTGGCTGCTTTCCCAGGCCACAGGCAGAAAGTTGCATGGGAAGTGAGGCAGCTGGGATTAGAACCGGCACCCATATGGGATCCTGGTGCATGCAAGGAGAGGACTTTAGCCGCTAGGCTACGGCACGGATCCCAGAATGCCTTTAACATTTAAGGCAGCACAATGCTTCCATTTCTTCATTCCACTGTACATCTTAGCCTTCATGTCTTTTCTGAAATTCCAGCATGTCCCTTAGTTATGGTATCAGTGTCTTGGGCCTTTACAAATCACCACAGTCTTAGGAACTTTCTGGCCTTCAGAACTGCACCAGAAAATACAGCTCTGAAGGCCAGAGGTCTGACATGAAAGTGTCAGTCAGGCCACATGCCCCCCAAAGGTGCTGGTTCACATCCCAGATGGTTCCAACAGCCAGAGCTAGCTAACCTGAATCTGGGGGTGAGGAACTTTTTCTAATGTCGTGCAGGGGCCCGAGGGCTTGAACCACCTAATATCGCTTTTCCAGGCCATTAGCAGGTAGCTGAATTGGAAGTAGAGTTGCTGGGATTTGAACCAGCACCCATGTGGGATGCCAGAGCTGCAGGTGGAGGACCACACCAGCCTTCTTTGCCTCTTCTGGTTCCTGGTAGTTGCAGGCCTGCCTGAGTTGTGGCTGCCTAACTCCAGCTTAGCCCGAGCCTTCTTATAATCATCTCGTCTTTGTTTCAGAGCCTCCATCTTCATATAAAAACAAATCAGTTTGGACATGTCTGATCTCATCTTGGCAACGACCTGGCTTTCAAACAAGCACGTATTCTGTGACATCGAGGTTAGAACTACAACCATAACATTATCTTTTCTGGGGAGGACGCCACAGAGCCCATAATGGTTACCACAAGAGAAAGGGTACATGTTGGTTCCAGAAGGCGATCAAAGTTTATCAAATCGCACATCAAGTAGGGTGCCTGGGACCTCAGGAACAGGATAGGCGTGTGGAGCTACTGCCATAGGTGGGCACTGGAAGGCAAGCCCTTGTCCCTGTGGGCAGGTGGTAGGTGGAGGACTTCAAAGGGTGGAGTGCCCCAGGGGAACACTGAGGGCAAGAGGGTGGGAAGTGAGTAAGGGCTGACATGGAGTTGTGTAGAGGGAGGGGTGCCTCCCATCAGCCAGAAGTTTGGACAGACCCAGGAGGAAGGTTTCACCCCGTCTCTGCCTCTGTCCAGTACTGAGCACACACTGTTAGGTGTGCTCGGTGGGGAAGGACATCAGAGAGCGAGGGCAGCCAGTATCTTCACATATTGCATGGGAAAGAAAAAAAAATATTTGTATGGGGCTCTGGGATTTGAATGTGCATGTTAAGGTGTTTGTTTCTGATTGTAAATAATAGAACTAAAGCAGTTTGTTTGTGACTGAGTATCTAACAAGACTGAGCTGGGAGAAAACAATTTAAGAGAAATCTGTGAGAAACAATGATTTGAAAGTTTGGGTCAAAATAGTTTTTTTGGAGGGGGGGACGGTGCAGTGGCTTGGCAGGTTAAGCTTCTGCCTGTAATGTAGTATCCCATGTGGGCACTGGTTTGATTCCTGGCTGCTCCAGTTCATATCAATCTGAAAAAAAAATAACTGATTAAGAGCTCAATGCATGTCTAATCTAATCTAACATGCTTGGGAAAACAGTGGAAGATAGTCAAAGTGATTGGGTCTCTGCATTCCTGTGGAAGACCCAGAGGAAGCCCCTGGTCCTGGCTTTGGCCTGTCCCGGCCCCTGCTGCTGTGGCTGTTTGGGAAGTGAGCCAGCAGATGGAAGAGTCTTCCTTTCTCTCTCTCCTTTTCCCTCTCCGTAACTCTTCCTTTCAAGGAAATAGATTAATTCTTAAAAAAAATTATTTGTAAAAAGCTGTGAAATGAGGCAGTTGAACACATAAATGGGCCCCCTTTTTTAGTGAAAAATTACTTACACTGACTCCATTTTTAGTAAACATGTGCAAATGGCACACTTACAGGTAACTGGCAGTTTTTCTCTTTCTGGGGCCCTTAACATAACCCACTTGCTATCTTGGCTTGGAAGACAGGTCCATGTGTTCTTTTTGCGCTACTATCCTGTGCAGTGAAATGAGAGGGCAACTCACGGGATAGTGTGATTAAAGAGGATTTTCTACTTTAACAGTAAATTAGGGGTGGACATTTATCTCTGCCTCTCAAGTAATTTGGAAAAACTGAAAATGGTCACCCAGCACCAGGGCTCACCAGCACGTGAAGTAATTAAATGGGGCATATGATGGAAAGACTCTCATCAACTCTGAAGTGCTGCTTCTTCACAAGCTACATTAAATCCTTCCTTTAGTTTGAGCTTCACGATAGTTCTGAATGGTGGGGACCATTATCAACCCCAAAAGATAAAATAACTGATTAAAAGCTCAATGTTAATCTAATCTAATTTTTTTTCCTACCTGACAGTGAGATTTGATATTTTGGGTGTCTTCATAACTGCTGAATGATGGTTGCACTAAAGGCTGAGTGGGGAGGGATTAGCAATATTGCCGGTAACTGGATGAAGGCATGGAGCGTGAGCACCACCAAGTCTGGAAGCTGATGTTGCGCTTTGATGAACCTCTGCCGGTAGTCACTGGTACAGCCAATCCCAGGTCCCTGAAACACCACGTTGCAAGCAGAAGGACTCAGGCTCCGGGACACTACCTCAAAAAGAAAGAGCTAAAGAAGGAGGATTAAACTGCTATTTAATTGTTGGGGACACGTCCACAATGTAACAAATGCCCCAAGAGAAGCAATTTGGAAAAGAGAGAGTTGGAAGCCTTGGGGGAAAGGCAGAATCTTTAGTCATAAAGCACCTGAACAAGACATAATTATTAGCCCCGAGCTTTATTTTAATGATGCACTATGTCTTAAATATAATACCGACAGTTTGGTGAAAGATGCCAGCTGTTCAGAACGAATCAAACAAAAGGAAAGGAAGGGCCATTTGTAATGAGTATGGATCTTTGTCCAACCTGTCATCTTGGTCGCCTGATACTCTGGTGCCCCAAGGGGCTGACAGAATGTGCTGGCGTCTGCTGGCAGTCCCCTGGGCTGGGAGTGATCCCCCATTGGTTCTTTCAGCCCCATGCATGCCTTTGTGTTTTTCCACTGTGAAACGGTTGGTGGCTGGTTCCTGCAGTGTGTCGGTTGTTAACGCTTTTTCCTTGGCACTTGGAGAATCTGCACCCAAGTCTTAGGTTTGACAAACAACTTGGCTTTTTGACTTCTCTGCTGCTTGTCTGCACAGTGGCATGGAATCTGGGGATTTTCAAGGATTGGTAAAGATTGAGAAGAGGCTCTTTGGAAAACAGCAAATTTTCTGAAGGAAGAGAGATGATCACACCATCTCTAAGGAAATATCAAACCCCATATTATCAATTATATATTTATCTGTGTAGTATTCTGTTAATTACTTTTTTTTTTCTTCAATTCCTTGGGACAATGTGCCTTTGTGACTTGGCTGAGTGGATAGATAATCTTATTGAACAGAATGGGTGTTTGGCCTAACAGTGAAGTTGTCAGAGCGTCTGGGTTGGAGTCCTGGCTGTCCTGTACATCCTAGCTCCTTGCTAGCGTGCGTCCTGAGACACACTGGTGATCGCTCAAGCAGTTGGGTTCTTGCCACCTTTGTGGGAGATCTGGACCAAGTTTTTGGCTTCCAGTTTTGGTGCAGCCCAGTGCTGGCAAATTCTCCCCAGTACTACAGCTGGGCAGTGAACCAGTGCATGGGAAAACTCCCGTTGTCTCTTTGATTCTCAGATAAATTTAATAAATGAAACATTTTAAAAAGAACTTCATTTAGGAAAGGGAATAGCTTAATGTTGTTCTTTGGCAGTTTCCACTCAAAATTAATTAAAGCTTTTTTTAATATTTTGCAAAACGAAAAGATAAGCAGTACCCTCTGAGACATATAAATATTAACTCAGTATTGCTAGGTCCAAGAAGTCATTTATAAACACCCAGGATTGGCTTACATAGCCATTCAGTGGTGCCATAGCCAAGAACACATCCACATTTCTTTGTTCCCTAATTCCCATAATGCTTAATATCTCCACCATTGTTCTTACCATTTCATAATGCAATGAGATTTTTATAGGTTTCATCTTCCTTCATAGATTAACAGTAAAATTTGCAATAGCAGTGAGAATTCATAGGTACATAACAGTTTGTAAAATGCTTTCTTTTATAGTACGTCTTTTGGAGCTTCAGAAAAATAAAGAAGGTGAATGAATATGATGCTTTTTATTATGTTTACTTTGTAGAAGGAGATCAAATTCCATGTCAAATTATACTCTGGGAGAGGACCTGTGTTGTGGATAGTCACTTGAAAGTGGCAGATGTAACCTAGTATTTCTCTGTTCTCTGACCCACAAGGACAGAGTGAGGAAATGGCCCAGGACAAAGGAAGATATTTTGGAAGATAAAAAAAAAATCAGTGAATGAGAGGGTGCAACAGGCTAGGCTAGCCTGGTCCACACTGAATCCTCATGTGAACTGGCAGGTATTGTGGTCTAACATGGCCTACCCTGCACACCATCCTTACTCTTGCTCATGCCAGTGTGTGCTGTGGTCTGGCCTTGCCTGTCCTGTCCTCAGACCTGGCTCAAACATTTGCCAATGGGTGGTGCCTTCCACCTGGGCCTGGTCTTTCCTTAGTTCTGGTTTTCAGGCTTCCCAGAAGGAGGTACAACCTAGCAGGGGAGTTCTCCAAGTTCCCTTATCAAGCTTGTTCTCAGCCCCAGATCTCATATGTGTCCATGTGTGCTGTGGTCCAGCCTGACATGACTGGCCTCCACTCCTGGCATCACTGGCAGGTACTGTGTCCTATCCAAACTGGTCACACCCATTGCAATTCTCATCATTGGTGCTACAGCCTAACGCAGCCTGGCCTACTCCCAGGCCTAGCTGTCACATGAACTGGTGGGTGCTGCAGCCTAGCCTATCCTGTCCCACACCCTGGCACTTGTCAGTGCCAGCGGTTGCTGGGGCCTAGCCCAGTTTGACTCACCCCTAATCCAGCTCACTCAAATGCTTATGAGTGCTGCATCCCTACCTGGTCTTGTTGCTCCCAGGCTTGGTATTTTGCTTCTCAACAGGAACTATGGCCTATCAGGGGAGTTCCCCAGACCCATTTGTAGCCCTTGATCTTGCACTTGCTGGTGGGTGCTTCTAACCATCCTGTTATGTCCCACCTGCAGTCTCAATCTTGTTGGTAGGTGTTACAGCTTACTTAAGGTAAGCATGGACCAAGCCCTGTCCTGGCTCTCATGCAAACCAGCAGTTGCTATGACCTGGCTCAGGCTGGCCTGCCCCCAGACCTAGTCCATACAAAAGCTGAGGAGTGCTATACCCTTGCCTGGCCTGGTCCACCTCCAAGTCCTGGCTATTGTGTTCCCCAGTGAGAAATGTGGTTTAATAGGGGATTTTTCCAAATTCCCTACCAGGCCTGCTCCCAGCAGCAGATCTCTTGCATGCCAGGTGAGTGCCATGGCCCTGTTTGGCATAGTCTGTCCTCAATCTTGGCCTTTGCATGTATCAGGGGGTGCTGAAGCCTGGCTCAGCTTGACCTCCTCCATGTCCTAGCTTCTGTAAGTGTCAAGTGAGTTCTGTGATCCAGCCTGGTTCTGGTGGTTACCACCCCCAGCTCACGAGCTAGCAGGTGCTATAGTCCCACAGAGGTAAGCCCACAATTTCCCTACAGATTCTGGTTTTCTTGTGTTCTTGTGGGTGCTGTGGCCCAGCCTGATATGGCACACCACCTGTTTCAACACTCATGGGTAGGTACTGTGGCCTAGGCCAGTGAGGCATGTCTTCCAGCCCTGGTTTTTACATGTGCCAGAGGGTAGTGAGCACTGATATTTAGCCCAGCCCAAGTTTTCCATGTGTGCAGGTGTCTTGACCTGACCCTTACATACTTTTTGGTTTCCCTGTTCCTGCCAAACCACTCTATCACAGCTCCTGCACTCACCTTCGAGTACAGTGACTTGGTTTGAGGGAGACCCCAGAAGTCACTCATGCTCTCAGTTTCTTCCACTTCAATACATTTCTAGATCTCCTTCCCCAGGCAATTTGCAACCCCCTCTCATCTGGGGACCAGAGTGGTGTGTCCCAAACTGGCATTTCCTGCCTTCCCACGTATCTTTAAAAAAAAATGGAATAGGCAACTATGCTGGCACACTGGTATAGTTAACACAAATTGGGCATTCACTAAGCCCAGAATAGCCTGTCAGCTATTGGCTGCTGTCCTGCCAGCAGTGTAACACTTGCCTATAGCTGAGAAATAGTCTACGTTTTTATCAGAGTGTAATGACAAATAAGAACTGTGAGTGTGGGCCTGGCATGGTGGCCTAGTGGCTAAAGTCCTTACCTTGCACACCTGAGATCCTGCCTGGGTGCTGGCTCGTGTCCAGTTGGCCCCACTTTCCATATAGTGCCACTTTTCCTGCCTGTGGTCTGGGAAAGCAGTAGAGGACAGCCCAAAGCTTTGGGACCCTGCATGCATGTGGGAGACCTGGAAGAGACCCCCGGCTCCTGATTTCAGATTGACTCCATTCCACTCATTGCGACCACTTGGGGAGCCAATCAGCAGATGGAAGCTCTTCCTCTCTGTCTCTCCTCCTTTCTGTATATCTGACTTTCCAATAAAAAATAAAAATAAAAAAGAACTGTGAGTGTTTAGCAATAGAGATGATCAAAAGCGTACTTTGAAGTACAAGAAGGCTTGTATAACTTTAAAGACACAAATGATTTTTAGACACATCTTCACCTTATGCCACATGACAGAGTGGAAATGTTCATAATCGCTTAGAGAAGAAGATAATACTTTATGTGTCACTGGAGGAAAGGGTAAAACAAATACTTTACACATTTTCTGTAGCCCATTTGTTGTTTTGATTTGACTCAAATAACCTTTTTCTGTTATTGTAATCGACTTCTTAATGCATCTTCTCAATCGCGTGGGCAGATACACAGAACTTTATATGCATGAGTAATATAAGTTGATGCAGCAATATATTTTCTTTGTTTTCACGTTACACGTATGACACAAATCCTAATAAAACTAGACTGGAATATATTACAAATTCATTTAGTTAGGATTCAGTTACCCAGTGAGTGAATAAATATATATGATTTAAGTTAAGAATGTGCAGTCCATTACTTACATGCCACCTTTTCTACTTTATTTTGACTTTTGCACTTATGTTTTATTAACAGTTTGAAGTTGCAAATGTGAGTAGAACGAAACCCTTATCACAGTGTTGGGCAGGGGTTTGTGATGTGTAGGTGTTAAAGTCCTGTGGGTAAACGTAGAGTAACCTGTTTACAGGGGAACTGAGAGAACGGCGAGGTTAGTGAGGCTTTTGGTCTTCACAGTTCACCACGTACTCATGCTTTAACCCTGCAGAGCTCAAGACAGTCAGTGCATCTCTGGCACTGAATTCCCTTCAGTGCTTGTGGAACATGCCCAGTCCTGGGCTTACCACACTCCTACTGAATTTCCTTCTTCTGGGGGTACGGTCATTTTAAACGAACTCGGATTTTTACAATAAGAATATGAAGTTTGAGCTGATCTTAGATAATATCTCTTGGAAACAGAGTCTTCAATTGTGTAGTTGTAATTATGACACATGATGCATTGAGAACATGCTTTTCAGGAAAACCTGTGAATTGAGAATGAAGGGGAGGAGAGAGTGGAGTAATGGTGTGGTCTCAAGCAAAAATCTAGTCCAGTCTGATCCGCAGTGGATGTGGATTATAAGCCGTGCAGTGTATGGAGGTAGGGCAGAGGAGGTTCGGATCTTCTATGGTGAAATGGTTTGTTGAGCAGAGGCTTGTATTGAGAGGAAGTGGGTGGGCATTTGAGCGTCCTTGGCAGCCAAGGCCGCATAGCTGGGAGATGGGTGTACACTACCAGGAAGGTAGAATCAGAAGTGGGGCTGAAAATTAATCCAGGAACTCCAAGGTGGGATGCAGGCGTCTCAAGTGGCATCTCTAACTGTGCCAAACGCTCCTTATATGGTTTTAGGAGATAATTTGCTGTTCAGTTTTTTCCTCTCTTTGGTTTCCAGCAATTTGACAATTATGGTTCTTGACATGATTTTGTTTCTGTTTATCCTGTGCGAGTTTTGCTGAGTTGCTTAAGATGCTTTTCATCAAATTTGAAACACAGCCTTATTTCTTCAAAGCTACGTTTTCTATTCTAATATTTTTTCCTTGGATGATGCTGTTTCTGTATTAGACTCTAGTAATACTCTATGTCACTGAAGCTCTTTTTTATTACAAATTGTCCTTCTTTGTACTTCAGTTTGGATGATCTACATGAACTGTCTTCAAGTTCACATTTTTTTTCCCCTGTTGAATGGTCTGTTAGGCTCATGTAGGAATTTTTCATTTTGGTTATTGTAATTTTCATTATATAATTTCTATTCAGTGCTTTTTGATAGTTTACATTTCTGTACTAATATTTTTTATAAGGATGCTCATTACACCAATCTTTCCCATATATATACATACATATATTTGTTAAAATTATTTTTTTATTAATTCCAATATTTATGCCATATTCAGGCCTATTTCTAGTTACTGTTTATACTTAGATGGGAACAGAGAGGTTCATACAATCTTTCATTTGGCCAATATTGATTGTATACTGGCTATTATAGATGCTCTTTAGATTTAATTTTTATCTCTGATGAATCTGCTTTACATTCCTGAGTTTTAAAAAGATGTATTCATTTTTATTGCAAAGTCAGCTACATAGAGAGAGGAGGAGAGACAGAGATCTTCCATCCATTGTACTCCCCAAGTGACTGTAAGGCCGGTGCTGCGCTGATCTGAAGCCAGGAGCCAGGAGCCTCTTCCGGGTCTCCCATGTGGGTGCAGGGTCCCAAGGCTTTGGGCCGTCCTCGACTGCTTTCCCAGGCACAAGCAGGGAGTTGGACGGGAGGCGGGGCTGCAGGGATTAGAACCAGTGCTCATATGGAATCCCGGTGAGTTCAAGGCAAGGACTTAAGCTGTTAGCCCACCGCGCTGAGCCCACTCCTGATGTGGCTTTTCTGGGGTCCCAGAATGCCCAATGTATTGGCCGAAGTCTCTGTTTTCTTCCTGCTTGAAAGCTCAATGTCTCCTGACACTCTGCACTCTCGTCAATCTCTGCTTAAGTATATCTTCCCAGCAGCTGGCTTTTGCTAGCTTAAACAGTCTTATCCTGACCGTGTGGACCAAGCAATACATTCTTGAAAAGGCCCGATTCACATTTCTAGGCCCCCTTCTCTTGTTAGCTTCCTTTTCACAAATTGAAGTTACTCAGCAGTCTACAGACTCGGCCTGCTGAGCTGTCAGTGAGGGTTACTTACCGTTGCTCTCAGCAAACAAAGAATCTTAGCACATCAGGTCCTTCTTGGACCCCATCTATAACTTGGATGAAGAGGTACATTATTTAAAGGAAGTCTCAGAACATAATTTTTCTACTCTTAGAACAAGTTATCAGAAATCTCATGTACTGATTATGCTTATTTACATGTAATGCATTTTACTCATACCTATTAGTCATGGTTTTTTTTTTTTTTAAGATTTATTTTATTTTCATTACAAAGTCAGATATACAGAGAGGAAGAGAGACAGAGAGGTAGATGTTCCATCCGATGATTCACTCCCCAAGTGAATGCAATGGCTGGTGCTGCGCCTATCTGAAGCCGGGAGCCAGGAACTTCTTCCAGGTCTCCTACGCATGTGCAGGGTCCCAAGGCTTTGGGCCATCCTCGACTGCTTTCCCGGGCCACAGGCAGGGAGCTGGATAGGAAGTGGAGCTGCCGGGATTAGAACCAGCGCCCGTATAGTCATGGGTTTTGAAATGTATTGCTAATAAAGGCAATCTGAGGAACAACCACAGCAAAAGCACTGTCCTTGAAGGCTTTTGTTTTACATTTTATGCAGTGTATTCTGTAAAACAGGATTAGATTTTGAGAAGAGTATTTAAATATTTAATGCCTCAACAAACGTTATGGTGATCTTAAAGAAAATTGGTATTTCCTCTTTGAGACAATTAAAATGAAATTTATATTTTGTTTTTTCCCCTGATTTAATGTATGTTCAGAGCCAAATTTATTATTTGTAATAATATAGTATACCTTGTCTGCTACCTGAAATTTTGAATTCTTTTTTTCTACTTTACTAAGTTTGTCTTCATAATTTTGTTGTGAATTCCCACAGATCCTTATTAGATTAATATCCATTCTTTTTTGAATATAAATAAACACTATAAATTAAATAACTACTAACTATTTCAGTGGTTTATAGATTACTAAATCATAAACCTTCATAACAGTTTAATTTTTACCTACTTGACAACAGAAGTTATTGTGGTATGCAATATATTCAATTTTATTTCATTCATTTGCTAACTTCTGTTTGATTATGGAACTGAAATCATCAATATGAATGGAAAACATGGAAAACATTTACATTGTGTGCTTGTATGCAAAATTCTTTCACTCATTTTTCCTTTTCTTTCTGATGATGTCTATGGACGCTGAGAAATCACTCGTTCTATTTACTCTGCTTTTATTCCTTTGTCCAAATGGAGGTATCTGATGTGCTGTACTTAGTTGAAGAGTAATTATTTTTTACCCCAGTAGCAGATGATGATGTAATATATTTCATTATGAACTAAACGAAAAATTCCCAGAAAGTGTAGCTATTTGGGGTCTTACTATGCTCCATCCACAGCCAGTGTAGAATTAAATAGTTAATGTATTCCTTTTTGCATTTACTAATTTCAAAAAATTTATGTAAAATGGGTAGATTTCATTTTTCATCATGCTGATTTAGAAGCACAAGTGTTTTTCCCCCACCTGTGTATTGCCGCCCCATATTATTTTTTACCTGAATTATTATAATATCCATTCGCTTTACAGTAACAAGCTGAAATTTCCGATACATAAAGGCATCATGCCGTAGCGAGTGGAGGATTTACAGGTCCACAGCTTTTGCAGTTGGCACTGACATCCTACTTCAGGAAGAAGTAACATGGCGTGACTTTTTAAGATGAGATAGATAGATATGCTGAGCCGGGGTTTCATCATGACATCAATTAAATGGAAAAGTGTACATAAACTAAGGTTATTTGAATAGCTCCTAGCAACAAGAACAAGCATCATTCTGAAGTTTTATTTTTGGTTTGTTTAGCCGACTTCCTATGGAGATGCTGGCCTGTGCTCCAGTTCTCTTGAGGGAATGAGCAAGTGGTGAAGATTGGATATTGTACAAGAAACCCTGATGGAGAGGTAGGGATCTTCTTGAGGGGGATGATAAAATCTGGGACAGTTTAAGAAAATGATGGAAAGCTACTTTGCATAGGTAAGTATCATTTGAACTAGGATAAGTATACATAAAACATCATGGTGAAGTTGGGAGAGACTGAATCATTTAAACAGGGTGTACCTCAGCATCTTCTAAATTTATGTCTGCTGAGGCAAGGAAAGTCTTACTAAAGAAAGTTTTCTAGGTCTGTATTTCTCTGTATATACATTGGCTGAGTGAATATTAAGGAATGAAATTAATGTTCCAAGGCCAATTAGACTTCTAAATATGCAGAGTCATTATTGGGAGAGTAGAAGGAATGGTGGGATGGAGAAAGGTTATTCGCAGCTATTACATTGCAGTTTGGTGGGAAGAAGTTACACTATTTCTACTACATAGTAGGGTAACTACAGAGAGTTAGGATGCATTACAGAGCTTTCTACAAAAGCAAAAGGTAAAAGAAAGGATCTGAATATTCTCACAGTAAAAAAAAAAGTCAAATGTTAAATATTTGAGGAGATGGATGTGTTTATCCTGATTGAATATCCTGATATTGAAGCATCAAATAGCACCTCATTAGTATGTATACTTTTGGGACTGGAGGGGAGCTGTAGTAGGCTGTCTTGTCTGCAAGTACTTGCATCCCATTGGGGCACTGGTTCGTGTCCTGGCTGTTCCACTTCAGATCATGTACCCTGCTTCCGACCTGGGAAAGTAGCAGAGGATGGCCCAAGTCCCAAGGCTCCTGCACTCCTGACTGTGGGTTGGCCATTACAGCCATTTGGGGAGTGAAGTGACAGACAGAGGATCTTTCTTTCTGTTGCTTTTCCTTCTGTAAATATAGCTTTCAAATAAAATGAAATAATTAAAAATATCAATATGTATAATTTTATGTGTCACATAAAAGTTAAATACATTTGAATTTCCCAGTAGCAGATGTCACAGCTCCCATTCGAATGAAGTGGGCTCCCCATTCTTTGTTCTATGAGGATCCATGTCCCTTTTGCAGCCTTGTTCTGTGCTGAGGATCCCAGGCCTCCATATCACAGATTATTCCCTTAGGTTATTCTCTTTGTTGGCTCTAACTGCAGTCCATCAAGTCCCAGTGCTTCTTGGACACTCCAAACAAACAACCACCTCATGTAATTTAGAGCTAAGTGCAGTGGCCTTTTACAGTGTCTTCTGTCTCTAGTCAAAAGCTCAAGAATGATCCCAAATCTAAACTGAGGTTCCGATGATCCTGAATTAGAGAATGGAGATAATTCAGCTGAATTTAAGATGCCATTGAACTATACAGTCTCACACAAGCTGCACCAACTAGGAAAGGGAGACAATGGGCCCTTTTGTTTCCTTACCTGTCCCTTGCTGCATTCCCTTCCTTTCTTGCACTTTCTTACACAGCTGTGGGAAAGAGAAACCTTTGGAACTGGATACGGTCTGAAACTTTCCAGGTGACCTTTGCATGTCCCATAGACTTTCTGCATCTTATTTTCTGACCTGTAACATGGTAGCTGAAAGCCTTTCAACATTGAATTGCTGAAAAAAATTCAATGTAGAAAAGATTTTGTTAACTATAATGTCAGCTAGGCAGATGAAGAATATTAATAATTATTACATAATGGCATTAATTTATATCTCATAAGATATCATGATAAAATTTGGGAGAGCAACTGATTTATTTCTTCCAAAGGTGTCCTGTGTGCCTATAGTGGTAAATAAGTAATGATGATAATAAATAAACCCGGGAATTAAGTATTTATGTATAATACTTTACAACTTCATTTGGTGGAGCATCTTTCATGCCAACTATATCCCCAAACAGATTACATTCAATAAAGACTTACAGTGATAAGCCATAAATACTAGCAGTGAGAGACAGACATTGAGATAAACAGGCAGTGGAAAGTGCTTTTCAGCTAAATTCTGAAAAGAAATGAAGAATTTAGGGGTGAAGAGACCCACGAGAGATGTCACAATAGGCAGACACTGTTGGAGATAAAGTTCTCACACTCAATTTTCTTAGTGAAAGGCCTGAGGCACAAAAATACCAAAGCCTTGAACTTGTGCCTGGGTCATCGCGCGGGCAGCAGCAGGTCTGCACTGTGGGCAAAAACACATCGGAAGACTTAAAAAGGTGAATTTCAACTTCACAGGATTATGAAGCAAACAAACAAACAAACAAAAAAAGCGTGGTTACAGATGGCTTTGCTTTAATCTATATGGACCAACAGGAAGTACATATTGGCATGTTTTTGGCCTGTAATCCACCCACGAAGTGCACCTGCAATGTTCATTACTTCTAACTCTGCTGGGAATCTGATTTGCAGTGTAAAGTGAAGATTCTCAAGTTCGTTCAGGATAAACTGATATCTAAGCTGGCTGTTAGTTTGTCTTTGGCTCAGCCAGTTTTTGCATAGGAGTGATTGCTTTATACTAATTTTATATTTTAGTAACCTGGTGCATAATATAAGCTCTTTGAGTAAAAATTTGCAGGGCATGTGCGTGTTTGAAGATGATGGTAGGCACAGGTAAGTGAACTAGAAGCGATCAGGAGAGTGTTACCTAGTGAAGTGTTACTTTATTAAAACTTTATTTTGGTCTGATTTTTGAGCCTCTATCACTCATCCTACTTTGTCCTCCACAGAATGGCTGCACACAACATTGCAAGCAAAAGGCTAAATGGAAATCATTCATATGTTTTTATTGTGCCATTTTAAAATTAAGCTGAGTTTATTTTAATAAATATAAAAATAATGAAGAAAAATCAGTTTACTATGTGATCTAATTGATACACGTTCTCCATCAGGGAGACTTTCAATTTATATAAAATAAGTAGGTTTCTCAATTCTCACGATACAGGTTTAGAAGCATAAGGGCCCTGCTCCTCTTTCTTCTCCTTCCTCCCCATGTACAATCTTATTATTTTTCCCAAGTTATGATGATAGTGTAATCATTCATTTCACAGTTACTAGCTTAACTTTCGGATGTGTAAATGTATAATGACAAGACTGTTGTCTTCTAATTCGTCAACATTCAGGAGGAATAATTTTTTGAATTATTATGGTTTTTTTCACTGAATGGGAGGTATGCTTATTTCCACTTATCATCCCAATGTTTAACTATTTATTGAAATCTTAAAATTTTAAATAACACTGCCACATGTAAGTCTACCACAGTGTTGTACTTTAGATTGTTAGAAGTATCTGTATATGTGTATGTGTGTGTATATACGTATATACGTGATATATATGTATAGTATGAAAAGAGTAGCTTGACTCTTTGAAACTAGACTTTTCGAGTTTTGGAAAACCATAGAAGAGGCTGTCTTTTATAAAATGGCCTCTATTTCCCTCCTGCCTTCTAGGTAGATGTTCCTTTTGGTGGTATTCTTTATGGGCTAATAGTTACAGGAGAGATGCCTCAAAGAATAAAGTGATCCAAGTTTGTTATATTAAAAAGAGTTCTCAGGCAAAGCAAGACATGGCCTGGAGTCAGCTCCTGGTTACAACTTTAATGATTTCATACCAGCTGACTTAGTGATGAAGGGATTTATGTAATTTGGAATTCATCACTACTTTCGCAACTTTGTAGTTCTGAGTTGATAATGAAAGTATGAAAGATTTGTAACCACAGCCTCCTAAATTACAAGTTCAAGAAAAAGTACCTGCTTTATGGAAGGAAGGGGTGGGAGAGGGAAGGACTGGGTCAAGCAGGGAATCAGGAATGGGAGCTATTTGGGGGTAGAGGTGAATAGTTCAAGTCCCAGAAAATGAAGTTTTAATTACCATTGGGAGTTTGGTCTAGGACTTGAAATCTAGCTAAGGCACAGCAGGAGCCATAAAATTGATTGCCATCAATGAGTAGAACCATACTGTATGTTTGGAGGAGTAAGTCAAGCTGATTGGAAGTCTATGTTCTTGGATATAAAATGAAGCTGAAAGGGCAATAGTCATAAATCAACTAAAGTAAGCAAGAACTTGAAGAAAATGTGATTAAGATAGGCAAGGGATTGGATTCAGGAATTAAGTCAAGAGAATGACAGCACCTCTCAGAAAACAGGATTTGTTTAATTCCTATATATGAGTTTGTGGATTAAAAACGACTTCATTTTGCTAAATATAATTGGTGCACATCTAGGGTGAAGATTAATCCTCAGCTGTTTGCATTTAAGGCATGAATAAGAGAGCAAATGTCCAGGAATGAGTTTTTGTATGTTTTTCTGTAGCTAGTTTATTGTTCCCCAGCTCAGAGTGGGGACTGGAAAAGACTATGCCATTTGAAAAAGAAGAAAACCAAGAAATGAGAATGATAACATTATCTAACCTTCTGTTCCAGGACCAACTTTGGGATATATCATAAGAAAAAGGATTTCTTGCAAATAAATGCACAGAAATTCCAGTGTCTAAGTTAAAGAAAGAGAAACTCAACTCTCTCTTCCTTAGTAGATCTTCAACACACAGTGAAGAACTTGTAAATGAACAAAAGCGTTTCCAGATGCAGGGGTCCCTGAAGTCACAGTGTGGCATCTCCCAGCTTCCTGAATGACACTGCAGATGCTCTTCCATGGTTAGACTGACCCTAGACTACCCCAGGATGAAAACGGTTCTTTATCAGGGCCTCATTCGCAACCCCCATCTTATTTAAAAAAATCCAACGATGACACAGCACATTTGTCCATGAGTAAAGTATTCAAGTAGTACTACTACCTATAATTAAATTCTTTTTAGCCTTTCCACTACAAATTCTTCTTACCAGTGTTTAAAATCTGAGACTTCTAATCCCACTGCACCAAAGTTAGTACAGAAATTGTCAGTGGGAATGTAAAATTTTCTGCTCGCCCCTATGTGTTTCCAATCAAACAAATCTTTTCATTTCTTTCTCATAATAGTGCATGTATAAGAAAGTGTGTTTCAGGCACTTTTGAAAGGCCAAAGAAAAAAAGTCATCTAACAATAAAATATGAGAAAAGTGTATATGAAAGCAAAATCTACCTGGTTTTAGGTTGAATGACAAATAACTAAATAATTCCAATGTCAGAGAGTCCTTGGGTTTTTTAAACAAACTTGACATGGATGCACAAAATAAATCAAAAGCATGTTAGTTTTTGGCTTGGGTGTTTCATTTTTATTTTTCATGAAGAAAAATGTTTATTACTTCCATGAAAATTTAAGATGATTAATTGATTTTAATATACTCAACTGATTTGGTTTATATTGAGATGTTTATTTTTTTATAGATCATTGTTATAGTGGTTTATAAGAAGGTTTAAAAATTTAGTAGTTGCTTATTTTAATTTTTTGTTGTAAAAATGCATAACATAAAATTTGTTACTTTACGCATTGCTATATGTGTGGTTCAATAGTGGTAAGTTCCACTTCCAATGCGGTGTGAATAATCGCCACAGGTTTTTCATCTTGGAAAACTGAAACTCTATTAAACAAGATCTCATTTTCCCATTCTGCAGTCCCCTGACAATCAGTCTGTTTCTTTCTACTTTCTGTTCTGTGAATTTAATATTCATAGAAACACCATATAAGTGGGATCATATAGTATTTGTGTATTTTTGCTCTGTGTGTGTGTGCTTGGTTGATTTCAATTAGCATAATGTCCTCAAGATTTATTTACATTTAATCAGACATCACAATTTTCTTCTTTTCTAAGGTTAAATATAAAATTATTAAGATTTAGGTTTTTAAAAAAGCTTCTTTTATTTTTTGTTGGAAAGGCAGATTTTTACAGAAAGAGGGACAGACAGAAAGATCTTCCGTCTGCTGGTTCATTCTGTAAGTGGCCAGAGCTGAGTCAATCTGAAGCCAGGAGCTTCCTCTGGGTCTCCCACATGGTTGCAGGGTCCCAAGGCTTGGGCCAAACTCTACTGCTTTCCCAGGCCACACTCTAGGAGCTGAAAGGAAAGTGGAGCTGCCAAGATAAAAACCGGTGCTCATATGGGTTGCCAAGTGTGCAAGGTGAGGGTTTAGCCACGGAACCATCATGCTGAGTCCAGAAAATTAGTCCTTTTGACACTTCTGGGGGGTATCGTGTTCTCATCTGTCTGAAATTATTTCTACTGTGTCTTTCAGCTTTTCCTCTCCTACCGTTGTTCTATTTTCTTAAGTCCCACAGTGCCTCTGCTACTTGTGTGTGTGTATTTTTCAAGAACAGACTTTTTTGAAGACATCTTTTTCTCTTCATTTAGCTGTGGCCATTTCATAAAAGTCCATCCAGCTTTTCAAACATTCATGGAGCATTTCAGTGTGTCAGGATGAGAATGCAAAGCTAGTCAGCGTTGCTTATATCCTGGAAGCACCGACAAAATGATGGGATGGCTGGCTATGTAGACACACCCAAGGTACCATGGAAACTGGGAGGAAGACTGTGGCTTTTGGGATAGATATGTATGAAGAGCCTTTCTGCATGTAGGAAAGTAAGATCAGATCTTAGCAACAAAGCAGCATTTCAAAATTGTCTTACGGGGTGACGATAAGTTGATTAGAAGATACACTTTTTACCTAGTCTCTTTCTTCTTTGTTATTTGGTTTAAAAAAATTCTGCTAAATGCAAAGGTTGCAGATTCCTTCCCATTATGAAGACACATTGGAAAAATTAGTACCTTTACCTGGTGCCTTTGTTAGATCTGACTACTGCCTTTTCTATATGACACTGGGTTTCCTTTTTGAGATCTTCTGAAACTGTTATGCTGAGGCTTCTGAAGGGCTGAATTTGGATGATCTAGCATCCTTTAAAACATGTTAGAGCTTTGCTAGGGCAGGGAGGATAGCAAGAGGCGAGGAAGAGCTTGGGAGAGGGATGGCTAGAGAGTCACTCCTGAAGTTGAAGTGTAGAGACCTTGAAGAACTCAAAGACTGGTTCTCTGCAGGAGTCACTGTGTTTAAGGAATAGTACATTCTGAGTCACATTTCAGTTGAATGTTGATGGCTCAAGCAAGTCCTCTCCTAAGTGGTATTTCTCAACTGGGTTCAAGGCTAGTTAAGAAATGAAGCAAAGTATGAGTATCCAATCAAAATGCCCATTCACACCTTCAGGTTGTGTGAAAGAATTTTCAAGGGGCTCCAAGGAGTTTAGCTGAGTGTCAGCCTAGAACTGGGCTGACTTACCTCTAGCTCTATCTTGGTAACACTATACTGGGATAGGTCTTTCCATAGGGAGATTTCCCAAGCATAGATGGCGTTCCTTCATTCCTAGACTGGGGTGAGGAAGCAGGGCAGTGAAAGGCTGGCATGGTGCTAATATGTTTGTTTCATGAAAGGAAAACTCAAGAAATGAAAAACAATTACCTCCCTTCATTTCTTTATTCTTTTATGAATGAAACTCAGTATCAGTATGGATGGCACTGCCTTTCAATGCTTCTTGTGCTCAATATCTGTTTTGTCTTTTGTCTTTGACATTGAAATATACTCTGCTTTCCCACTGGGGAGTCGGTGAATGATTAGCCCAAATCCATCCTTCTTGGAGTATAAGTGTCTCATCTGAGTTCTTCTAGGCTTTTCCTTTTTGCTTATGAAAGGATCGTATATCTTGAAGCACAACGGAATGTAAGAACTAAATGCACTAGATGTATCATTGATGTTTTGCTGCCCTCCGTCTGGCATGCTTTAGCTTTCTTTGGTACCCAGAGTAGGCAGATTCTGTCAAGTCTGAGCTTAACATAATGAATGTGAAGCTTCTTGCCCTGCAGTGTGGTCAAGCATTGTGAGATGTTTAAATTATACTTTGTGTTGGCTGAAAGAGTCACCTCCCTAGTCTTTCCTCTCTGTAGTACAGCCTCTGTGAGGTTTATGAGGATTCTAGGGGCTAAAAATTGAGCCATGATTCTCTTAGGAAAACTCTCTAGGAGCTGTGAGCCGCTTCAGGCTTTAAGGTTGATTCTCACCACGAAATAAAATCAATGTGAGATACAAATGTAATGAAAACAACACCCCATAGGTAAAGTCACTTTGGTGACGAGGTATTCTGATAGTCAAGTTTCATAATTTGAATTGATTGCTAGAGAAATTTAAAAACTATCAATTGTTACAATGTTATGAATATGTAAAAGTACCAGGGGAAGTGATTCTAATCTGAAGGAAAGCCAGTGCCATCAATGCTAATTGGCTTTCTGTTGTGTTCATGGCACAAGAACAAAGCAGCTGAAGATGGTTTCTGTGTTGTGGTCACTCATCTTCTGAATAAAATGATATTGCGGTTTCAACATCACATTAAAAACATTTCTGCACGGGTGGTATATAATTGTGTTTCCCAGACAATAAGTGCTATAAGAGAATTTCACTAAAATTCACCAATGAATTTATCTTGGTCACTTACTGTTCAGCTTACTCCTCCCTGTGACCCACATCTTTTAGTAGCCAAGCCTCTCCTGGTATTGCTCAGTTAGAGGTTGGTCTGCAATATCAATGAACCACCATCTACAAAGAGCCTCCTTAGAATTACCCACATGTATACATCATCGCAAATATTAGGAAATTTTAGAGAAGACTAATGAGAATTTAACCAATGGTAAAGTGACTTAATTTGTGGAAAAGAGGAAGAGTCAGCCATAATACTTGCCAGACTCTGGAGTGCATGTGAATTTCCTTTGTAATATATACCTTTATGACACATCTAGTTTGTTTTTCTAAGTTTTTTATTAGATGATTCTGAAACTTATGGCAAAGGGACTGTTTTATCTTCTAGAAATGAACAAGGCAGGTTTTGTGGTAATAGAAATTATTTCCAGATGTGCTTAGAAGAGGATAAAGTTGGGGCCAGTGAATGGCTCATCAGTCTAATCCTGTGGTAGTATAATCCCATATGGATGCAGGTTTGTGTCCTGGCTGCTCTGCTTCTGAGCTAGTTCCCTGCTTATGTACTGGAAAGGCAGTGAAGGATGGCCCAACTGCCTTGGTTTCTGCACCCGTGTAGAGACCTGGAAGAAACTCCTGGCTTTGGATCTGCTCAGCTCTAGCCATTGTACCCACTTAAGGAGTGAGACAGAAGATGTAAAACCTCTCCCTCTCTCTCTCTTCTTTTTTTCTTCCTAAATCTGCCTCCCAAATATTTTTTTAAAGAGGATTAAAAATGTGATGAGAGGAAAAAATAGAAGAAGGAAGAAGCATATCAAGAGGTGCTTTTGAAAGTGTCCTGCCTACCAAGTGCAAATGTAGTTTGGAAGAACATGTTTGAGAGGCTCACACTGATTTTGGGAATACTTAGGTAGTTGGTGTAAATATCTGTAGCCCTTAGAATGGTCCAGAAAGTCCTCTTTCAGTGTGCTTGACTGAGACACTTTTTGATCTGTTAGAGCAGGGCCTTCAAGTTGGTTTTCAGAAAGTTTTGTTTATTGATTTATAAATTAGAGCCTAGATCACCCAAATTTATTTCGCTACATCTTTGTAATGCCAAGTGTGTTCTAAGAGTTCAAATGCTTTATACTTGTGTTCATTGCAACGAAAGGAAGGAAATGAAGCCATGACATTTCACACTTATTGTCTTTACTTGTGCTTCCCCAGATCTACCATTACATCAGCTTTTTAAGGAGGATTTTGGAATTTCTGCTTTGCCTCTGAAGAAAGAGAAAAGCAGTGACACGAAATGAATTGCTCATTGCCTGTAGCCAGAGACAGGGATGCTAGAAACGCAACTGTGTCTGACTCCAGAATGTTGAGCATAGTTTTATGCTGTTGTGTACCACTCATCAGGGCAGCCTCTGATTTTTCTTGGTGTTCAATTTTGCTTCTGTTTGTTATATGCCCTGTTAGTCTGTGCACCTCTTTCTGCTGGTTTTTTTTTTCCTGATAATCAAAATCATGTTATCAGTGGGTATCAATGTCTTTTTCCCCCCAAGTATTTGTTTTGAAGACATTTCAGAAAGAACAGAGACTGAGAGATATCTTTCATCTGTTGCTTCACTCACTATATGGTCACAATGACCAGCTTTTGGCCAAACCACAACCAGGAGCAGGAGCTTCATCTGGGTCTCCCAAGTGGGTGTGAGGGACCTAAACATTTGGATCATCCACTGCTGCTTTTCCCAAGACAGGAACTGGTTCAGAAGAGGAGCACCTGACACATGACTGGGCACCCATATGGGATACCAACATCACGGCTGCTGGTTTTACTCTTTATGCCACAACTGTGACCTAGTATCAATGTCTTTTTGATAAATACATACGTCTTCACCCTGAATAGAATTAAAGGCAGAAATATAAAGCTTGTTATCTTGCTTTATCTTGCCCATATCACACCTGCAGGTAGGAAAACAGGCTGTGTTTCTTTTTAAGAGTCCACAGAAACATACAGCAAACTTTATGTAGCAGACTTGTGAAATTGTATGGAGTGGATGAATGAGCATTTGTTGATGGGCGGTATTCAAGTCAGCAGAAAAGCAGTTTCAATTGTGATTTCTTATATTCTTCATGAATAACAATATTTTTTGAGAACATACAGGTTTTAAGACAAATACGTTGTGGTAGAATTGAAGAAATCATATGTAATAAGTATGATCAGAGCTCTTCAAGCTCTGAGAAATTTGTAAAGTCTTATTTTCTTACTGTAGATAAGCCCATTTATCCCTTTAAGTGCATTTTGATTCTGGAATGAGCACAGAGGTGTAAGGCGGTGGCTGAACTCAAGCTATGCTAAGCTGCCTGGCTGCCCAGCTTCAGTGTTCATGATGAGAGGTAAGACTGGTGATAACAAAATCAATATTGATGAACATGCACCGAAAATGTGTTAAAGCAACCTGTTTTGAAATATATGTAGAACTCTAAGAAGTGAAATAATGGTTTTAAATGAATTCATAAAGATGTTGGAACAACTCTTTAGTGAAAAAATTACAGCGACAGGGGAATTCTTAACCTCACCCGAGAGCGTTGATGAACTATAGGGCTTATTAATTTTCTAAATTTCAGAATGATTTAATAACAATGTAGGAAATATTTGTTACAAGGACTGAATTTTTAAAATAAATCTCTTTAATATTGGCATGACCTAATAAAGATGCATGTGGCTCCTACAAGATTTACACAATGCTAAATATTTTTAGATTGATTTCAACAAGGGAAGCTGGAGAACAAGTCTCTAGAAGTCTCTGGAGAACAATTTTAGCAATTTTGTTTGATGAAGACTCATACGTATACAATAAACACCCTCAAATGTAATATCATTTGAACACTTAATCAAGTTACCTTTTAACCTTCTTGGAAAGTGAGACCTAGATTTCAAACTTAATCAACAAGGTGAAGTGTGTATCGATGTGGGCATTTTAATATAGTGTGTTTCTTACACGGTTTCCCTAAGATAACGAAATCTATCAATTTCTAAGCAAGGTGAATAGAAAAATGTGGCAGAGACAAATGCACAAATACCAATATGTTTGAAAGTATTTATACATGAGGTCATGGATCTGTCTGTTAAGAAGGGGTCAGTGTTAGTTAGAAACTGTACTTTGACGATAGCTGTTGCACATTGCTTTGTGTTGATGTGACGTGGACAGAGGAATGACACAGAAAGGACAGCTAGATGGAGCCGGCCTTCCATAAGCCACAAGCTTTTCCATTGCTAGAAGAGGAAACTCTGATCATTAGATTTGTTCTGAAGAGAAAAATAAAGAGCACGGTGAAGTGTTCTCTCTGGTGGACCAGTAAAGACAGTAAATGACGAGTCCCATTAAAAACAAAAACAGAATAAATTGTCACTTAATTGAACACAACAATGCAAAGATTGCCAAGGGGCTTGCTTTCCCATAAGAAGTATTTTGTTATAAGCATCTGAGATCACAACTGAACCCTAAATTTATAACAACCCTAAATCTTCAGAGTGTAATTGCCTTACTACTAGGTAACTAGATTAAGTTGGTGAAATATTTTAACTGGAACATCTAGGGATATGTGCAGCACACTCAATTTCCTTTATTAAACAAATTTATTTGTGGTTGCCTTCTATTTCATTACAGCAGCTGTAAATTTCTTTTTATACCTATTAATGGAGAGCTTTTTATTTCTGAAGTTAGACCCCAAACCACCACATTTAGATTCAGAGAGTAAAGGCTTAACACTATTTTTCTGAACTGCAAATATCTCAGTTAACATCTTACCTCCTACATCTCTCCTTCTAAATTCGGTTATGTTCGGTTCGAGGTTGTGTATGTGCTGCCGAAGCGAGCACATGTTGGGTTCCAGGTTGTAAGAATCTTTTTGAAAGATTTATTTATTTATTTTTATTTGACAGGCAGAGTTACAGAGAGAATGACAGACAGAGTGAGAGTGAGAGCAAGAGATACATCTTCCATCTGCTGGTTCACTCCCCAGAAGAATGCAAAGCTTCTCTGAAAGCCTGATTTGAAGCCAGCAACCGAGAGTTTCTTCTGGATCTCCCATGTGGGTACAGGGTCCTAAGGGCGTGGGCCATCCTCTACCACTTTCCTAGGCCAAAAGCAAACAGCTGGATGGGAAATAGACCAGCTGGGACACGAGCGGGTGCCTATGCTTCAGATGGAGTCTCAGCTTACTATGTCACAGCACTGGCACTTGTAAGAATTTTTGTAGATCTGATAAATTAGCACAAAGGAACACCATACAGTGAAAGCATAGAATGCTTTCCAACATCTCACAGTAGTATAGGGTAACATCCCAAAGGCGTCTTCTTTTAGAGAGTGGAAAGAATAATACATTCCCCTGGGCTCTTACACCATGCTAACATGTTTTTGTTGTTGTTTTTTCAGGATAGGTTAGGAGAGAAACAGAATCATGGCATAGAAAGTTCTTTGGTCTCTTACTTTAGGTGTCTGGTGCATCATGGTGACTTTGCCCACACTGCCTGGGTTGGCTTTGGGCATCTTCCTTCAGCTGTTGTCAAGGTGTGGTGTGTGAACTGCTGGGTAAAGATGAAGCGTCACGGAGATGCTCGCAGGGGTTCACCCAGTAAAAATCATTGCCACAACAAAGCCAAGCCATCACTTGTCTGTTTACTGTGTTGACATTTGCATGATGGTGCAAAAGCCGAGGGGGTCAGTGTATGGGGGGTCTCTGCACTAACAAAGGTAGTGGTGCAAAAGGTGGCAGTGGTTATTGTGTTGTTCACTGCCGCTTACTCACAAGGCATCTTGGATGAGGCAGTAAAAATTACTGATATTTTAAAACCTCAATTCTAAGCATATCTCTTCAATATTCTATTGATAATGTGCAAAATATACACAAAAATGCTGCGATTGCATATCAAAGCACATCAGAAATTTCAGAAGAAAGAGCTGCTTGATGGGGTGATTTTGGTCCTGCAAGCTGATTTAGCCCCTTTTCTATAAAACATCATTTTTTCCTTGAAAGCTTGACTGATAGATATACCATGGTTACACAAATCTTTTGAAAGTAAACAAAATGAATGCATCCCTTTAAGGGAAACAGCAAGCAATTTTTGTTTTTGGTGATAAAATTCAGGCTTTCAGGTTAAACTTAGACTTGTGGAAAACTTGTATTTGCCACCACATACTTTATAGCTCCTTAATACTTAAAAACTTTTCTGATAAGATTGGTGAGGACATTAGCAAATGTAATTTTTGGTACATTACCTGCTTAATGGAATGCTGAATCGTAAACATGCAGACATGGCTTTGAAATGTAAGATGGATTCATATATTTTATATAACAACAAAGTTGTAAAGTACATTAATATGGTTACAGTCTCAAAACCAGCTCTTGGTGAATTTTAATGAATGTCACAAAATATTCTCAATTAAAAAGCTATTAAAATAAATTTAAATTCCTTTTAAAAAATACTTCAACTAATATACCGTTGAAAGATTAAATGCAGAAATGAAGTAGTTGACTTTGTTTTGCTAAGCTATATATGTATATGAACAAAATGTAAGTCAATATCACTATTATCAGAAATTTTTATTTTTGAAATATAGGTTTATTTATTTATTTATTTACTTTAAAAAATATTTTAAGGTACAGTTCCATAGAAATCCTGGGATTTCCCTTACCTCCTCCCCAAGTTCCTTCCCTCCCCCTACTGAGTTCCCCTATATTATTACAATTGTATAGTTCTTCATAAATAGTTATATGTCCATCATTGCGGACATGGACAATGGTTAAAAATTCAGCATCTAATTGTCAAGATATAGTTAACAGTTTCATTGAGAATCCAGGAGGGGCACAGAACGCCCAATAGGATTGGCCAAAAGTGATCTTTACCATGACACATGATTTTCAAACTCTCTTCAGGTGAACACAGGGAAAATATCTTTTTATATGTACATGAAGATATTTAACATATAGAGAAACCCCAATCAGACTCACAGCTGACCTCTCAGAGCAAACTCTATAGGCTAGAAGAGAATGGAGCAATATATTCCAGATTCTGAAAGGAAAAAAATTGTCAGCTCAGAATAGCTTACCCAGCAAAGCTTTTCTTTGTCTTTGAAAATGAAATAAAATTCTTCCACAGTAAAGAGAAGCTGAACAAATTCACCTTTTTCAGACCTGCCATACAAATAATATTTCAAGATGTTCTATTGACGGAGAAATGGAATAACACTGGCCACAACCAAAGACAAATGTGGAGAATGTCCCAATAAAACAAATATTTTGAAATTTTTTCAGTTTTGGTTTCTCTTCAAGTATGTATATATACTTGTATGTATATAGTCTACATAAATGTTCCTTAGGCTCCTCTACAGTTTCTAAAAGTAGAGTGGGATCATGGGATTTAGAACTTTGAGGAAAGTTCTTTCATCATTTAAATGGAGAGCTGTTAATCATAAGCATAGCTCAGGCATGAGGACACACTATGGTGTACTGGCTGGAGTCCCCTTCAATGGAGTTTGCATTGCTATCATTGCTGAGGGTGTGGTTCACTGACAGTCATTGTCATTCCCTTCAGGGGTTGTCTGAGCTGCAGAACCATCTCGCACAAAGTCATATCCTTTCTTTTTTTCTTTTTTAAGATTTACTTATTTTTATTGGAAAATTAGATGTACAGAGAGGAGGAGATACAAAGAGGAAGATCTTCCTTCCACTTGTTCAATCCCCAAGTGGTCGCAATGGCCAGAGCTGAGCTGATCTGAAGCCAGGAGCCTCTTCTGAGACTCCCACATAGGTACAGGGACCTAATGTTTTGGACTGTCCTCGACTGCTTTCTCAGGTCGCAGGCAGGGAGCTGGATGGGAAGTGGAGCAGCTGGAATTAGATCCAGCATCCATTCAGGATCCCAGAGTGTAGAAGTCAAGGACTTTAACCACTAGGCTACAGTGGTGACCTACATCTAGTGACTAATGGGCACGGGAGGGCAGAGGTGCAGCCATGTTTGTCTAAGCCACAGCAAGTCTGAAGATCTGTTGTTGCTCCAGAACTCTTAGGATGGTAAGAGAGCCAAAATGAGGGTTGACCTGAGACAATGCACTTGACTCCTCCCTACACTTCCCTTCACCTACTCCTGACCTCTACTCCCTTCCCCTCCTCCTTTTCCTCCTTCTTCTACATTTATTTATCTTTATTAGAAACGCAGATTTACAGAGAGGAGAGATAGAAAGGTCTTCCATCTGTTGGTTCATTCCCCAAATGGCCATAATGGCCAGAGCTGAGCTGATCTAAAGCCAGGAGCCTCTTCTGGTTCTCCCACATGGGTGCATGGTCCTAAGGACTTGAGCCATTCTCAGCTGTTTTCCCAGGCCTCAGGCAGGGAGGTGAATTGGAAGTGGAGCAGCCAGGACATGAGCCAGCACCCATATGAACCAGCACCCATATGAATCAGCATTTGAAGGTACAGGGTTAGTCTACTGAGCTAAGGCGCTGCCCTTGCACTCTCTTCTTCATGTGCCAATCTCAAGCTTTCTACTTAGTAAGCATCCTGAACAACAAATTCTTTCTCAGAGTTTGTTTCCCAGTGCTCATGAGAACCAGGTTGGGTGTAGCACAGGCTGAGCTGGGCTGTGCATGAACTGTGTCTGAGTGTGGACTAGGCTTGGCTAGGCTGTAAAACCCAGCAGTAAAAACTGGAATTGGTGAAGGCCAGTCAGAAAAGGCCACTGTTTCTGCTAGGACAGAAGGTGGACTGAGTAGGGCTGACCCATGGACCCACCAATGGGCGCAAGATCTGGCATTAGGAGAGGTCCTGATGGAGGAGTTTGGGTAACTACTCTGTCAGGACACAGTCCCTGCAGGTGGGCACAAGAATCACAATGGGGAACAGACCAGACCAGGCCTGGGAATGGCACTGACTGGCATACATTTGGTGCAGGTCGGGGGCGAACCATGCTGAGCCAGTTCATCTTACCCATTGGCAAATCCAAGCGCCAGAGTAGAGTGTGGGTCAGGCTGGGTTGGGCCACAGCACAAGCCAGTTCAGATGAGGATCAGCTGGGCTGGGTTAGGCTGTAGCCCCCATCAGCATGAGCTGGATTTGGGGGTGGGCTGAGCCTGGCCAGGCTACAGTATCCACTGGCAAATGCCAAGGTGAGGGATGCCATGCCAGACTGGGCCCCAGCACCCAAATAGTACATTTGAGACCTGGGGTGGGGAGGGGTTAACCTGGTAAGGGGGTTGCATGTTGCTCCCATCCTGGACTCTACTGATGAGCATTGCAGTTGAGATGGGGGCATACCAGACCGGGCAGGGCTATAACACCTGTTGTGAGCTGGATCAGGGAAAAGCCAGGCTGGGTTGAATGTTCCACAAGAGTGGCACCCACTCTTTGTATTGAACTATCAAAGCTTCTTGAACAAGACCCTCAGAGCATGTCCCACACTGGGGGCACTGGGGTGGTGTCGGGTGGCTGTTCTCCATCCCAGGGTGCAGCAGTGTTTGGGAGGCATCAACAAATAAACATAGAAATAATGTATAAAGCTTAGTGCTTCATTAAAGAATATAGAAAAATCAATAAAGTGTAAAAGGGTGCCATGATCTTGCATGAGATATTAAGTGCAAAAATATCAATGATTATTAATATGTATAAATGCTGGTGAAAACATTGATGATTTATTTTTATTTTAAGATTTATTTGTCCACTTGGAAGAGTGACAGAGGGATGGAAAGAGGGTGAGGGTGAGAGATATCTTCCATCCTCTGGCTTACTCTCCAAATCGTTGTAAGAGCCAGGGCTGGGTTAGCCTGTAGCCAAGTTTCTGGAATTTCTCTGGGTCTCCTATGTGGGTTATAGGGGCCCAAACACTTGGGCCATCCTCGCTGCTTTCCTAGGTCATTTGCAGGAATGGAAATGGAATAACTGGGATACAAACTGTGTCCCATATGGGATGCTGGCATTGCAGGAGGCAGCTACACCACAACTCTGACCCCCAGTGAATTTTTAAAGTGGAATTCAATTTACTGATTTATCCTGATGAGACAAATGGAGACAAGCAACATCAGATTGAGAATACGATAAATTAGAAAAATTAATGAAAAACAATGAGGAAAATAATTCATCCTATCAAATATTGAAATATCTTACTGAGGTATTATAATAAAGAAAGGTGTGATGTTGGTGCAGGCATTCTCCATATAGAATGGAGAATCCCAAAACAGCTACAAGCAAACGCTGACAGTTTGAATTACCAGGAAAAGGCACACTTGCGACAGTGTGATATTGACACACAAGTGGAGAAAATGAATTGATGAATCAAAACGGGAAGCCAAGAATCAGATTCATGCACCCTAATTTCTGAGATCCCTGCCCTCCAACCTTTTCCCCTGGTCTTTGTTTGTTCTCTCTTGTTCCCTGGGAAGTTTCATCTGGCTCTGCTTCAAAGTGCCTTTAGAGGGTGGACGATCTGAGAGGCCTCAGCAGGAGCCAAGAAGGCAGGGGGATCAGAGCGTTGGGGCTTTTCTTCCTACCCTGCCCCCACTGACTCGCTCTATCCGGTAGCACCTGAATTCCTTTCTATCTCATTCCCAATGGGAAGCTCGCACCTCCTGGTTCTCAGGAGTGAACACCCACCTCCTCCCCTCCCTGCTCCAGCAGGAGCTTCTTGGCTGAGCTGAGCTGCGCATGTTTCAGCATCCCTTGCTTCTTGCTTGGCCCTGAAATGTTTTCCTGTGGACAGAAAAGAAAACTCTTTTTTTGTTGGAAACTTGTTTGATATTGCTCTTGGTGCCAAGAATAGGGTGTTCTTGTTTCACACCTAGTTACTCAAAAAAGTTTTACTTCTTGTCACTGAAACTTTAGACTCAACAGTTTGGAGATCCAAGTTCCGCCAGGAGGCAGTTTATTCAGTAGTGAATGTAGTGATAGCTGCGGTACTTTGGCAGCTTAAACTATCCACCTAGCCATTAAAAAAAAATTGTTCTTGATGACATTAAATTCCTACTCTTATCAAGGTGTTTGGTCCTTATTACCAAAGGAATCTGGGTTGCTCTTAGAGGATAAAAAAAGGAAAATTTCACCAAGACTTGGGGCACTCACTAGAATGTCTCAATGTTGCAGAATCCATTGAGCACCTTCAGAGGAAGATACAGTGAGCCAGGAAACACAGTTACAGAGGGTTCAGATCCTGGCAGAGGGAAAGTTCGGGCCTTTTGCAATCTAAACTGATAACAGAGAGAATGGGTGGCAGAGGGGAACGTTGTGGTTGCTTTCAACTTCAGCCTGCTGATCAGAGATGGAGGAGGGACCAAAATAATCCTGTGTGTCTTATACAGGTTGGATATTTCACTTCTACTGTTTTTTTCCTGCAGCTTTTTATGAAGTGGACAGGGAAAAGTCAATGTTTAATAGCTGTAGCAAAAGCAGACCCATTTGTTATACCACCTACAAAAGCCATCATAGATGGTTTAAATTTATGATAATTATTTTGAAGAAGAAAACCATCACGTTTATGAAACCAGGATGAGGAAATAGTTTTCATTTTCTTTTTTCATAAAATTAATATTCCTAATAAAGTTTTTATTTATGTGGGATGACTGTATTTTATGTAATTTGTTTAAGAGTGTAATGCCTTCTGGAGTACTTCTTGACCTCTTGTAACTCAGATATTTGCTCTTAATACACCGTGTAAGGTTCTTGTGTGATTTATTTGTTTCTGCTAGTTATTTTTCTGTTTATTTTCAAATGCCCTGCCTTCTGGATGAATGATTCTTCTAACATATTATTTTATTAATGCCTTCTATTACTTAAAATTTTTAATTGACTTTTTAAAACTTCTCTTAGTGAAGTTTTTCTGTGAGAATAATAAAATATTTTTTATGATTTTCGGGATCTTACTGAGTTTGCATAAGTTAGCTATTTTATAGTTTGCATGTATAGATCAGCATGTATCAACTGTTGTCTGGGTTTTGACACCTATCCTATTTGTTCATTAGGTGAGACCTAGTTCTATAAAAGTTATTAACGCTTGAAGTATGATTCTTTTTCTGTACATTGAGAGATTATAATTGTTTTCCCCAGTCGTCATAATCTTTGTGTATGCGTTCTGGAAATTTTAAAACTTATTTTCTTTAGGTCTGTGGACACTAGAGGGCGCAACGAGCCTACATTTGCTGCAAGACTACTGTTGTTGCACTGCAGCTGTTTCAGCACTAGGGCGTGCCCCTACCCTAGATTTGTCCCAAATCACCAGCTGCAGTGTCTGGGCGAATAGAAAACTCTGGGCTCTTGGTGTCACTGAAGCAGGTTAAAGAAACGCCCTATGTTGGTTTTCCCACTCAACTCTGGCTGTTTCAGATGTTAATAGAGAATAGAGGCTGTGCCTTATCCTTTGAGAGTCCAGAGGTTCAATCCAAAGGTATTGGACTACGGGCAGGATTGTGCAGTATTTCACAATATCCAATATTCAGTGTTTTTTTCAGAGTGAAATATAAATATTAACATTTTCTAGTGGTTGTTAATAATATTCCTTTAGTATTATCCATTGTATTAATTTTACTCTGTAATCAGTTTATCCTTTCATCTTGACCCCTAGAAATGTATTTCATTGAGTTTTAGGAAGACTCACCCTTTGGTCTTGCTGCTCTTTCTCCTAGCCCCTTTGCATGTATCTATCCTTGATTATGTTTCTGTTTAACCCTTGGGTTTGCTACTTGCTTTTTTCTGCAACTTTTCACCTATACTGAACTGACTGTTTCTGTCCTTTAGTTTGTTCAATGAATGTGTAACTAAAGACTTTCATTTAAACACTATGCCCATAAAATTTGGACAAGCAATATTTGTGTCATTAGCTTCTTTAATTTTCAATTACGAAGTTTATTCATATTATATATTTATTGACAAAAGTAAAATATTTTAGCTGCTGGTTTTTTTTTTTAGCTTTATTGCATTATAGCTATGGAACATAGTGTTTTTTTGCTTTTGTTTTGTGTTTTTTGCTTCAACACTTTCATTGTGTTTTTAAGACGTCTTTAAAATTTTCATTAGCATATGGGCCCGGCGCGGTGGCGCAGTGGTTAAGGTCCTCACCTTCCATGCCCGGGATCCCATATGGGCGCCGGTTCTAATCCCGGCAGCTCCACTTCCCATCCACCTCCCTGCTTGTGGCCTGGGAAAGCAATTGAGGACAGCCCAAAGCTTTGGGAACCTGCACCCGCGTGGGAGACCCGGAAGAGGCTCCTGGCTTCGGATTGGCATAGCATCGGGCCGTTGCGCTCACTTGGGGAGTGAATCATCGGATGGAAGATCTTCCTCTCTGTCTCTCCTCCTTGCTGTATATCTGCCTTTCCAATGAAAAAAAAATAAAAATAAATCTTAAAAAAGAAAAAAATTTTCATTAGCATAACAATAGCAAATTTCATGTATTTCACAAGTACAGTTCAACAAGATGGCCATATTTCTCTACTTCAACACCCTTACTACCTTATGTTGTTTTTCTTTATTTTTTGCAACACATCTAATTTAATCCACTCTAAAATCCCAGAAGTAATGCATTACTAGTCATAATCCTCACCAAGTAAAAGCGTAAAGACCACAGTTGCACAGAAGTGTAAAGAAGGGCTAAAAAATAAAACAGATTTCAAGATGTCTATTTTGTTACTATACGTATGCTTTGGCATTCCATATTAACCACTAAATAATTGAGGAAAAAGGTATTTATGTATTATGCATGAATGACTTCACTGAGCATAACAACTAAAAATTTGATAAATAGCAAGCAGAAAAAAACAGTTGCTCAAGTGTATAGGCTGTAAATGATCAAACCTCAAAATACTAATTTTGTTCATACACGACACATCTTTTTTTAAAAAAAGTTTTTTTTTTTTTAATTGGAAAGACATATTTCGCAGAGAGAAGGAGAGACAGAGGGGAAGATCTCCCATGTGACGTTTCTCTCCTCAAGTGGCCGCAATGGCCAGAGCTGAGCTGATCCGAAGCCAGGAGCCAGGACAGTTTGACAATTGTTTCTGGTAGTATGGACATTTTAATATTGAGTCTTCTAATCTACAAACATAGAATATTCTCCCATTTTTCATGTCTTTAATGTTTTTATAATTCTTATTAAATAGAGCTGTCATACCCTTGGTTAGATTTACTCCAAGTTATTTAATTTTTGTAGTTCTTTTGAATGGTACTGATCCTACAAGCTTTTTCTCAGCTGTCTCTCTCTATATATACATATATGTATACATAGTCTGTATATACAAAGACTAATTTTTTTTGTGTGTGTTGATTTTATATCCTGCAACTTTACCAAAATCTCTAAAAAGTTTCAGTGGTCTCTTAGTGAAATGCTGGTTTCCTCACATGCATGATCATGTCATTGCAGACATGGATAAATTGACTTCCTGCTTTCCAATTGGTACCTGTTTGACCCCTTCCCTTCCCTTCCCTTCCCTTCCCTTCCCTTCCCTTCCCTTCCCTTCCCTTCCCTTCCCTTCCCTTCCCTTCCCTTCCCTTCCCTTCCCTTCCCTTCCCCTCCCTTTCTTTTCTTTCCCTTTCTAACCTTCTTTTTGCCTAATAGCTCCGGCTGAAACTTCCACAATCGTACTGAATAGCAGTGGTGAGAGTGAGCATCCTTGTCTGGTTCTGGACCTTAGTGGAAATGCCTCAATCAATATGATGCTCATTATAGGTCTTTCACCTACTGCCTTGATATGTTGAGGAATATTCCTTTTTCTCAATTTGGCTATGATTTTTATCATGAATGGATATTGGAAGTTATCAAATTTCAATTTCATTACAATTTGTAATGAAAATCCAGATTTCATTACCATTTGTAGTCCTGAGAAACAGTGATTTTTCTACCAACTACTCGAAGAAAATAAATTGAAAGTATGCCATTGAAAAAGTTAAAAGAGAAAGAAGGAAGGAAGAGTTATGGAAAATCCCACCATCAGGAGAACGGGGGTGATGGGGACCTGGGGCTGCTTGGCCCTCTTTTCAAAACTCTCTCTGATTCAAGATTTATTCTAAAATAAAGAACTAAAAGAAGAGTCAAACCTTCATAACTAAAATGTGAACTAAAGATTCGCAGACTAGTGACACTAGAGAAGATGTTTTGTAAATTTATAGAAAATGAAAAGGAAGGTGTCACCTAATACTGAAGGTGCTAAATTTACCAAACTCCTTAAACCAACAGAAGGAGAAATACAGGTGAGGAGAAAGTATAGAAAGATTCACAACTGCTAAATTGTTAATTGACATATGAAGAGGAAATGCTATTTGGAGTATGACTTGTAAGTTCCTTGACAACACCCAAAGAGAAATTTTGCCACTGGATGGAGATATGGGGACCCAGTGTCCGGTACAGCAGTATTCTCCAAAATGGACTGTTAGTGTCAGGAGGGGAACAGGGTTCTGGGACAGTACCAACGCCTGCATCACACTGTGACAGTGGTTAAGTTAGTTTTGCTCTTTGAGTTTGGTGTCTTACTGAAAATGGAAGTTTACACTGTGGATTTCATGCAGAGATAAAGGAGAATGGCTGTGACCCGGGGTTTCTCACACCATTGTGGCAAAACAATCAACCAGTCAAAAAAACAAATCTCAAATTGTCATGAGCCAATATTTTGTAAAAGGTACACACACAGTAAGGGTAGAATTTTGTTACCAAACCCAGCAGATTGCAAAATGGCTCTGACAATTGACTATAAAAGTTCTTAAATTCTTAGCCTCAAATTACATACTTAATTGCCTTGGGTTGGTCATGAATAGATTGTAGGTTAATATTTTCAGGCTATATCTTGGTGGTAAGAATAAAATCTAACAACAATTTCCTTCTTGGTTATTTAGTTTTAGTTTTTGTTTTTCCTGTAGAAATTCTTCTTTTGTAATTAATTTTAATTGACAACTGAATTTCATTTGTGTTTATAATGTGCAACATATACATTACAGAATGACTAAGTAAAGCTACCTAATACATGCATCACTCCACGTATTTATCATTTATTTGTGGTGAGAGCACATAAAAGCTACTCTCAGCAGTTTTCAAGTTTATGATGCATTAATATTAACTATAATTGCCGCGTTGAACAATACGTCTCTTGGACTCATTTCTCCAAAGCGAAATGCTTTCTTTGGCCCACGTCTCTTGGAACTCCTCTCTTCCCCCAACCCCAAAGAAGCACTATTATACTTCCGGCTTCTTTACGATTGACAGTTTTAGACCTTCACAAATAATTGAAGTCATATGGTATCTGTTTTCTTTTTGTGCCTGGCTTATTTCACTTAACATAATGATAAGCCAGCAAGTTTTAGTCCCACCTTTTATCAGTATTCTCAAAAAACTCTAAAGGCCCTCACTTGTTTGATGCCTGCTTGAATCGTATCAAGCCCCTTTCTCTTGGTTGCTGACCTTCCCCCTTAGATGGGAGGACTGAGAGATCATCCCTGATAGCATCGGCCGTTGCGCTCACGTGGGGAGTGAATCATCGGACGGAAGATCTTCCTCTCTGTCTCTCCTCTCTGTATATCCGCCTTTCCAATAAAAAATAAAATAAAATAAATAAATCTTTAAAAAGAAGTACATTTAAAAATGCCAAAGTACACTTAAAATGTGAAGTGTTGGTTTTAGGAAATGAGTGAGGAATTCTTTGGCCTAGGGCTTTGTAACAGACGGTAATCATACAAGGTATTGGCATCGGGAAATTTTCACTACATATATCCATGTTCAATATGCATCATAGACCAAGGCAGGGTGGCATATGGCTGGATATGCAAAGACTGCACTTTGAGTTGTGAGCTGTTATTATTATTTTTTAAAGATTTATTTATTTTTATTGTAAAGTCAGATATACATAGAGGAGGAGTGACAAAGAGGAAGATCTTCTGCTCCATGATTCACTCCCCAAGTGAGCGCAACGGCTGGTGCTGTCCCGATCCGAAGCCAGGAGCCAGGAACTTCCTTCCTGGTCTCCCACATGGGTGCAGTGTCCCAGTGCTCTGGGATGTCCTTGACTGCTTTCCAGGCCACAAACAGGGAGCTGGGTGGGAAGTGGAGCTTCCAGGATTGGTACTGGTGGCCATATGGGATCCCAGGGTGTTCAGGGCAAGGACTTTAGCTGCTAGGCCATGCCGGGTCAAGCTGGTAATTTGCTTTCCTATGTTCGTTTGGGATTTTGTGCTCATTAGGGAGGAAGGATCACAGCTGCAGTAGAGTCCTACTGAGGTGGCCTGCATTCTGGCACAGCAAATTAACCTGCTGCCTACAATGCGGGGAATCCCATATGTTTGCCAGTTCCAGTCTTGGCTTATCCACTTCTGCTCCCACTCTCGGCTAATGTGCCTCTGGGGTCAGGGGAGTGGAACTTGGAGGTCAGCAGAACACCCACCAAGTGCTTGGGTTTCCGCACCCACATGGAAGATATGAATGAAGCCCCTGGTTTTACCCAGGCCCAAGCCATTGTGGCCATTTGGAAAGTGAATCAGCAGATTGAAGATCTCTATGTCTCTATTTCTCTCTGTATTTATTCTTTCAAATAAATACAATTTTTAAAAAGTTTCTACTGAATGTTTGAACAATTTAAAAAGTTTCTAAAGAATGTTTGAACAATTTAAAAAGTTAGAAACCTAAAGAAAATAGAATATTTTTGAGTTTTATATATATTTTCAAAACGCATTTGTTAAGATGCAAAGCTTGGAGACAGGTTGGTTGTGGTATAATGGGTAGATTTGTATTGTTATGTTTAGCCTCCTGTTTACTTTGTGATCTGTTGGTAAAACATTGGTAATTATTGAATGCATTGCTATTAAAATCTTTAAAATGCAAGTTTTCAATGTCACAAATAGTTTTCATTTCTTCAAAACCGAGAAGAAGGTAGGTGATTGATGTATTTGGGATGCCTGCATCTTAGGTGAAGTCCACGGGTTCAAGTCGCAGTTCTGCTCTGGACTTCTGCTTCCTAGTATTGTACAGTGTGGGAGGAAGACAGCAGATAATACTCAAGTGTCTGTGTTCCTGCCATGTGCATGGGAGATGCAGACTCAGCTCCTAGCTTCTGGCTTTGACTTGGCACTGCCCTAGCTATTGCAGACATTTAAAGTAGTGAATCAGTGGAGATCTCTCTCTCTCCCTCTGCCTGTGAAATCAAACAGAAACAAGTCAATGAAAGAATGTAAAGGATGAGAAGAAGTGCTGTTTGGTTTGGGTTTTCGTAAGTACTCATTTGGAAATTGGCAGACCTCTGGAGAAGAGACTTCACCTCTGTGTATGTGGACTTGCCTTGGCTGCTGTCAAAATAGAATTGCCTAAATGCTCACCAAGATGCCATAGTTTTTTCTAAATCTATAGAAAGCTTCAGCTTTATTTTCTGGCTGTTATTTGTAGGATATAATAATCTAGTTGATTAGTAACTGAAATGGCATGAAAATTATCATAAATCACAAATCTCTTACATTTACATAGCTACAATTCATATTAGTTTGTCATTACTAGCTTCTTTGTTAGAAGTAGCCTCAAGTAGAAACATTACCCAAGTAAAAATGCTTATAAACTGAGAAACCTTAATATTTTCCCTGAAAATAATAGTTTTGTTATTTTAGTTGAAATTAGGTCACTTTTAAATAATTTTAGCTAAAGAGTTTATTCAGTATGTGTTGGTATTCTGTTACATATCCAACATTATTTGACCACATACTTTGTAAATGCTATTCATAATAATTAATTTAAAAGATTACATGCTAAACATGGAGATAAGTAAGCTTATTCTTTTAAGTTAAAATTTGCTTAAAGCAAATGCAAAAGTTTTCGACAAGTTGATATATAAGAAGAGACAGAAAGATAAAACTGAAAGATGATATTCATGTATTACAAAAATCAGTTTATGTTTTAAAATTGTATTTGAGATGAAGGAGAAATACATAAGAATTGATTGACTTTTATTGGGGGGGGGAAGCCAAGCAATCATTTGAAATTGTAAACATCTTTTTGATTCAGAAAACACATATTTTAGGAGTGACTTAGTGGTGAAGAAGGAGTCCCTTGTTCGGCTTTCCCCTAGGTGGTGATAAAAGCATTGCAAAGTAGAAAAGACAGGCCAAAAAGACGAATGTCAGCAGGATGCTAAGTGCTTCCTGGCGGATTCCAGCTTTGGTTCTTAGGGATAACTTGGCTAATATGAACGGTTTTCATGTATTTTCTCATGGCTACAGTGCTTATAATGTGTTGCACCTGGGCGTTTTCCTGATTTCTTCTCTCTGCCTCCTCCTGTCCTCCACCAAATCTAGCACAAATGTTCATTTAGAGTATTTTTAAAATATTTATTTTTTTTTAAAATAAGTTACTTATTTTTATTGGAAAGTCAGATATACAGAGAGAAGGAGAGACAGAGAGGAAGATCTTCTGTCTAATGATTCACTCCCCAAGTGGCTGCAATGGCCAGAGCTGAGCTGACCCGAAGCCAGGAGCCAGGAGCCTACTCAGAGTCTCCCACATGGGTGCAGGGTCCCAAGACTTTGGGCCATCCTTGACTGCTTTCCCAGGCCACAGGCAGGGAGCTGGATTGGAAGCAGTGCTGCCAGGGTTAAAACTGATGCCATATGGTATCCCTGCATGTGCAAGTGAGGACTTAAGCTGCTAGGCTACCATGCTGGGTCCATTATTTAGAGTATTTATTATGCTGTCATCTTTGACTTAATAGACAACACTAATAATGATAATGATGATAAAATAAAAATGCTATTCAGACTAGGCTATGTTTAAGGTTGCCCATTTTGGAATCATATTGCATAATCAATCCTTTGCCTAAATACATAGTAAGTAAGCAGATAAATAATTTCATTGTGTAATTGCCACATCACAAATGATTACCAGAGCTTTATACCCACTTGTTACACATGAGGGCTTATCATTTAGAAAATCCTCTGAGGACTGAAGAAATTGATTTCCAATATGAAGTCCAAAATGGAATTTCATTGTCTTGGGGAAAAGATTAAGAACAAAGAAATCATGATACTTGTATTATCTACTTGAAACATGAAGCAGAGTTACTATATCAAATTCAGGTGCCATACGGCACAAACACATGAAGCCCTGTCTGGTGGTAAAGACATGACAACCAAGTTTGGAAAAGGTTGTAAATTTGTTTTCCATCAAGCAGTTATAACCTTGTTCTTGTTACATAGAAAAGTCTGATTCCCAGAGATTAGCTGTTCTGTACAAGAAGATACGATTTGTCATTACCATAACCACTTCCACCAATGTTATTTGAGCAGAGTGAATGCCTTATATTATGTTAACTAACGTATTTTAAAATTTAATATCCACACTATTATTATTGTGAAACTGATTTAGGAAGATAACTAGTTAGCTTGTGGCAGTACAACTGAAACTGTTCTGTCCAGACTCAGCACCTAACCCAGGCTTCCCTGTCATAGAAACATGTGCTGTTGATATATCCGAATTTGTGATACTGATATGGCCCATTAAATAATTCCCATCGGTTTATGTTGAAATTTGTGTCTTTGACTTCTCAGACAATGAGCTTTTGGGCCGTGGCTTGGTCTGAAATTTGAATAGGAGAGCATTGCAAAGAAGATAAAACTTTAGAAATTGGATAAATACAATAATCTCATATCTGCAAATTCCATGGTTAGATTTTTCAGTCACAGCTAACTCTGAGTTCCACAATTCTGAGTACTCGTTCTCCTCTTTCCAAGTATTCACTTTTGATAGATGTAAATTCTGGAAATGGGGCTCCAGTTGACTTATACAGAGTAAGTAAGGAAAGCTATTTGTGGAAATGTGGTTGGAATTTCATAGGACTGCTCATAAGGATTTAATATGTGTTCAAAACGTCTAACGCTAGAAATTCTTACTTAGAAGTGTAAAAGCTATTTGAAATCCAAGCTATGGTAAAACAAAATGAATGAGCATGAGGATCATTATCAAATTGGTATTGGATGAATAGAACTTCTATGATGTCATAAGAATCCTAGCGAATGCCAGTATTTTGGGAGGTAGGACATGGAGTTATTTGTAGAGAATAAGAAACTCCAGGAAATTTATACAAGAATCAACCTACAATGAAAAGTTATTCTCCTACATGGCCAGGAGTCACTCCAGTGGAAGCATGATGGACTTGGGTAAATTCATGATGGACACACATTATGAACCTAGAGGAGAGAACAGAGGGGAGGGGAGGGGGTTTGGGAGAGGGAGACGGGAGAGCCCACCACCAACTAAATTGTATCAAAAACAATTATTTTTATATTATTTTTAATAATTTTACTTAGTTGATTAGGGTACAAAGGGTCAAGAGCTACAGGCAAATGGGTAATATTGTTGTTTCCACACTAATATCATCATTTTTTTTCCCCTGTATTTGGGGTCGGGGACAATCAAAGAGAGAAGCCCCACCCAGCCTCCCACCCATCCCAGGTTCTTGATGTGAGGCACACTCTGAAGGTCCTGCTCAAGCAGTTTTGATAGTTTAATAGGTCTGAATTGCTGCCAATCTCGCCGTTCCAAGCACAATGAAATCTATTCAGAATCTACTGGCTGACATAGTCCCTTCATGGTTGGGGCTCCAAGATCAGCAGTTCAGTTGGAGTGATATCCAATGAAACTTCACTTGAAGTGATCCCAGACCTGATTCTTGTGTGTGCTTGCCAGTATAGGGTCTGGCACCATCTGTCATCCCAATGAGCTTATGCACATTCTGGTCATTGCAATTGCTGGGTCAGTTCTGTTAAAAAAAGAAAAGAAATAAAAATCAAATTTAGGGGCCCAGTGTAGAAAAAAAATAGGATAAGTGGGAAAGGCAAAAAGCAGACTCTGACAAGATTCAGCCCTAATAATTAATTAAGAGTATCAGATAACTTGCAAAGGAGTTAAGCAATCACAAAAGCCATACTGTATAAACATTCAATATATCAATCACTGGACCATCTGTTTAACATGCATGTGGATTTTAATCTTTGCATAAACTCCATAAGAGGGTATTACCCTCATTTGATATATGAACAGTTAGCAAGATTTTGGAAGGTGGAGAACTAGTTCAAGGTCACACAATAGTGTAGGACATGGAACTCGGATCTTCTGTTCTGGATGCAGGTCTTCTGTGGTCTAGTGTTCATGCCGGACTCACAATGTGCAACTCCACTGCAGCACTGGGACCACTGGGAAATGCAGACTTCAGGACTTAAGCCTTGTTCCCGTAGATGTCTGTGACATTACCCAGCCACAGTCTCGCTACACAGCTCAATAATTCTGTCTGGAAATGAGGGCTGTGATCAGAAAATGATGAAATTCAATACTTGTTAATTGACTTTCGTGAGAAAAAAGGATACATAATGCTTTCATGAAGTTTATACACTTTTTTTTTTATTCTAAAGAAAGCTTGTAATTTCAGTAACATTTTGTTGTAGAGGATCCCTTCACTCTGATGCTTAAGGTCAAATCACAGTGAAACCACTCAATGTGTTATTGTGCAGTCTTAGAAATCTGCAAACCATATGCAAACTATAACTTCTAGGAAGTAGAAAATAATGTGTAACTCATCCTATTTCATGTTTCACAGAACAGATGTTCAATATTTTACATTTGTTGAATGACTATAAAAGAGAAAAACTGAAAATAATATGCTTGTTATTCATCTAGTATTTTTAGAATGCTGAAGAAATTTGATTTCTGAAAATTATTCTTCTGAAAATGTAATTAGGGACAAAACACACATACAAATAGCATATAATTGTAGCACAAAAAAATACAAGACACTAAAATATATTTGAATGTTCTCTCTATAGTCTACAGATGTTAAATTAAAAGCTTTAAGTGGGCATTATGACCAAATGCATTTACATGTCACATGGCATATCAAAATGTCTGGTTTAAATATTGCTACTCTGCTACTGATCCAGGTTCCTGCCAATGGCTTTGAAGAACGCAGATGACGGCTCAAGTACTTAAGCCCCTGCCGCTCACATGCAGCACCCAGATGGATTCAGGGTCCAGGCTCCCAGATCTGTTCTGGCTCATATCTGACTGTTGTGGGCGTTTGGAGAATGAATCAGTAGATGGAAGATTTCTCCCTCTCCACTCTCTCTCTTTTACTCTGCCTGATATTAAAACATGACTGTGTATGACGGTATACGATCAGACCTTATTTCTATTTACATTACCTGAGTATGCCAACAAAATAGCATCTTAACAATAGAATTATCCCAATATGAACTATAACTATTGATTTTTTTAGATCAAATTTGTCATTATTTCAGGGAATGTTTTGTTGAACTATCACACTTGGAAAGGTGTATTTTTATGGAAGGGCCTCAAAATTCTTTGCAAGTGCTGACTATCATATTGGCAATCAGTGGCAAACAAGATGTTATTAACTGATTCCTATGGCAACACCCACCCAGTCGCTAGCACTGGAGGCCTCAAGAGACTTCAGATAGACTATGTATTTCAATTTCAGTGAAATAAAAATCACTCCAGGGACAGGCATTTGGCGTAGTAGTTAAGAGCAACTGAAGAGGCAGCTGCTTGTTTCTCATGTTGGAGTATCTGAGTTATCATTCAGAACTGTGGCTCCTGAGTCCAGTTGACTGCTGATGTAGACCTGAGGAGGCAGCAGTGCTGGCTCAAGTAATTGAGTTTCTGCTACCACTCATGTGTGAGACCTGGATTGAGATGTCAGCCCTGCACTTTAACTCTAGCCCAACACCAACTGTTGTGTTCACTGGGGGGGAGTTAAAAAACAAAATGGGAGGTTTTTCTTTAACTTTCAAGTAAGTAATATATTTAAATGTTACTTTAACCTTTTGTCACAGTTTCCACCTATGGAAGATTGCCCCCGGGTCTCTCCCTGCTTGGTCTATGTGGAAGGTCATAGGACATGGCACTCTGTGTCCCTGGGGGAGCCTCCAGGTGATAGTCTTGGCACATCGAGACCTCAACCTGATCTGATTGCTGGTCATACAGTCAAGAGCAGTGGGCTGTGCCCCAGCCTTCCTTCTCTGGCCTTGGACAAGCTGTGCTGGGACCTCCTTGATAAGCAGCTCTGAGAAGTCAGTGTTGTCCCACGTTACCTGCCAGCCACACGTGGTATATGTGACCTGCAGCATACTTGTCAGCTATTAGTGATGTACCTGGCCTGCAGCAGAATTGGCGGGTCCAGAGAGACAGAGCTGCCTTCTAGCCAACTAGAGTGCCATTGGTGGGAGAGAGGATTTTCAGGAGATGCCATTCCACCCTCCCCTTTTCTCACACTATGTAAGTTTGTGCTATACAGTAACAAGACGTTCTCTGGTGATTCTTGCTGAGGAACATCATTGCCCCATCGCCTCTGTGCTCACGGGGGCCTGCTGGTCAGAATCTGTGAGACCAACAAGAAAAACTGTGGGAAAAATTTTCTAATTTTCTATGTATATCTTCTGAGAAACCGTCTTATTTATTTTGGTATCCAGAATTGAACTTAAGTATTAATGACTGGAACAAACCTTAGAACAGCAGCACATTTATCCTAAGTGCTACCATTCAGTGAGAACTTCCTGTTAGGATGTTACATATAATCCCATTGTATTTGTACAACAATCATATAATTTGGGTTTTATTTACCCTCTTTTACAGACAGAAATTAATACTCTTCAAAATGGTAGAGTCAGAGTTGCCATCCAGATCTTTTTGACTCCAGAGTCTTGTCAATCACCAAAGTCAAAGCATCTGTAATTTTTTGGTAACTAGTAGGATGGACTATTGTAGTTGCGAGGGGGAAGACACCTGGAATGATGAGAAAACCAATCAGGTCTGTAGGTTTAATTGAGGTGTCAAACAATGCTTCAAGTAGTGTGCCTTGTTTAAAATCTACCCATCATAATATCTTTTCTATATACATTATTTTAAAACTTAGAGGATTCTAATGTATAAATGTTTAATTCAGCCATTGGCGTATTGGACTATTCTCAGAAATAATGTTGTGAGAAAAACCGTATGTCATAAATAGCTATTAAAAAGCTCTGGCAAAGATTTCAGATGATACAAGGTTTTCTTCCTTAAGGTTATTTTTGTTTAGCTGTTTAAAGATGGCACTGCATTATTTTCTGTCTTGCAAAATTTCTGATGAGAAGTGTCCTGTAATTCTTTTTGTTCCTCAGTGTATAACGTGTCTTTCTCTGACTGCTTTCAAAATTTCCTCTTATCTTTGTTCTATGGCAGTGTTAATATGACATATCTAGGTATTTTGTGTGTTTGTTTTTAAATTACTCCTCTTGTATCTGTGAGAGCAGTAGTTTGAAAGGCTTTATTATTTTTGGAAACTTCTCAGTTATCATGTCTTCAAATGTTTTTTCTTGCCCCCAAGTCTTTCCTTCACTTTTTGTTTGTTTCACCTGTTTGGCAACTCCATTGTCCCCCAGATCGCTTATCAAAGAGAGACACTACAATTCAAACCTGTTTGAAAGAAAGCAGAATTTGTTAAAATTTATTGCTTGTTGTTATGCAAGAAGGGATGGAAATTATAGAACAGTTTCTGAACAGAGTAGAGTGGTGTATCGTGATTTTGAGGAGTTGTGGAATTAAGGGTTTGCTGACTTACAGGAGCACTGAAGACAGCCTATGCCCAATAGGTTTGAGGGTTTCAAAACTCTTCTGATAGCATTTTTAAAACCTGTAATAGGGCCAAAGAACAGTTTACCATGAGCTTGGAAACGGAAACCTTTCTATTCTCACTATGTAGTTAAATCAAGATAAAAATGTTTATAAATTATTTGTGCCTCTTCAGTTGAGTGTTCTAGGACATGGATGCTATACCAAAAATGTAATGAATGTAGTAACAGATGACTGAACAAACCAATGTATGCTAGTCTTCCCGTATCTATAGTTTTGCTTTCTGTGGTTTCAATTACTTATGGTCAACTGTGAGCTTAAAATATGAAATGGAAAATGGCATAAATAAGCAAGTTGTAAGGTTTAACTTGTGCATTATTCTGACAAACCAGATAAAGTCTCATGGTACTCTGCCCATCAGTTCCGGAATGCCAATCATGCCCTTGTCCAGTTAACTCACACAGTTAGTGCTGTCCATCTGCTAGGCACCTGGTAGCTATGAGGTTTTCAGGTTGCCTGATGTGACATTACAATGCTTGTATTTGAGTAACTCTTCCAGTATAGCCTAACGCTACATCAAATCTATACTGTGTTCCTAACTTCATCATGTCATGCACGCATGGGATTATCTCACATCATCACAAGAAAGATGAATACAGTGCAATAAGATATTTTGAGAGAAAGAGCATAATCACATAACTTTTATCATAGTATATTAATATCATGACCATTCTATTATTGTCACCAATCTTTTATCAGACCTAATTTATACATTAAAATGTATCATAGGTATGTATGAATACATAGGATAGAACATGTACCATATTCTTATTTTAGCGCCCAATATTCTCAATGGCTTCAGGCATCAATTGTAGGATCTTAAAATGCATCCTTATTGAATCAGGTTCTTGGCTGCAAGCAACAAAAATGAACTCTGTTTTAGGAAAAAAAGGGAAAATCAATTTTAAGGATATTGAGCATCCCAGAATTAAGGGGAGGTTAAATAACTCATCTTGGGAAGTGGGAAGAAATCAAGCAAGTTTTAGAGATGAAAAGGAGCGTAATTTAGTACAAAGTTAATGTTCCTCAGAAGGGGCAATCTGGCTAGGACGGGCTAGTCCACAGGTGACTGCTAATGTTGCCACAGAGAACTCAGTTATTCATCTTTTTAAATAAACCTGTAAGAATATTAAGAACCTACTGGGTGCCAGATTCTTCTCCATGTATTGGGAAGATGGTTTCTAACCCACTGAAGCAGTGTTCTGTTGAGGAGAGGGACAATAAACATGTGACAGAGGATCTGAAATGCTCTGGGGAGAATGTGTTCCATCCTCAGGTGTGTGACATGCCAGAGTGGATGTTGGGCTACAACTTGCCATGGGATGGATCTTCATGGTGTCTAGATTATGAGGCTCAGCTTATCACACTTCAGGAAAAAAAGAAGCAGAGAGTCATGTGCACTTGAGGAGCAAGAGTATTCCGCACTGAAAAAGAACAAATGCCAAAATTCTGAGGTGAAAATGTGCCATTATGGTTGAACAGAGTTGGATGGGGCGGGGGTGTAATGAGATCAGAGACCCGTGGATGTGAGGAGGGAGCTGTTAGATGCTGTAAGGTCTTAAAATCCATGGTAAAGAAATGGATATTGATTTGGGATGAGATGGGAAGTCACTGGGAGATTTTGAGCAGATGAGTAACATGAGACCATTTGTGCTTTAGAAGAAGCACCTGATTTCAGTGTTAAGATTAGAGTGTCTACAAAATGGGTCAGGGTAAGCAGAGGCCAGTCAAGGAAGCTGCTGGGGTAATGAGAATTGACTCATTCTGTGCATAATTTAAAGTAGGCAGATTTACAGAGAAGCGGGTAGGAGGGGGGTGGGAAGAGAGAGAGAGAGAGAGTTTGAGAGGTTGAGAGAGAGGTTGAAAGAGAGAGAGAGACATGGAACTGAATAGGAAGTGGAGCAGCTGGGACTACAACTGGTGTCCATATGAGATGCAGGTGCTGGTAGGTGGAAGACAAGCGTGCTGAATTATCGTGCTGGTCTCCAAAACATTGTTTTAAGGACAGCAGTAGGTTGATGTGGAAAGACAAAGAATGTGGAAATACTCAGAATGGCCAAACAATACTGAGGAAAATGGACAAAGCTGGAGGACTGATATACATGACTTCAGGAGCTAAAGTTTCTATAATTAGGGGCAACCATTTCTGATGGCACCTAAGATCTGGATTGAAATGCTTACATTCCCATCCTATGTTAGGGTGCCTGGGTCCACGTTCTGGCTCTGCCATTCTAGCTTCAGCAGCTGATGGCTGAAGGAGTTTATTTCTGTCTCTCACGTGGGAGACTCAGCTTTAGTTTCTGGTTCCTTGTTCCAGCTTGACCCAGCGAGCTCTTGTGGGCATTTGGAAGCAGACAGGAACACTTTGTTATTCTCTCTCTCTCTCTCTCACACACTCTCTCTCTCACTCTCTCTTCCTTTTTCTCCTCCTATTCAACAAATAAGTTGACAAGTAGATAAGTAAGTAATTAAATAGAGAAAACTACAACAATCAAGACACAGGTATTGGTGAAAGAGGAAATTAATGGAGTGGGATGGTGAATCCAGAAATAGACCTAATAAAAATCAACTAATCTTTCATGAAAGAGTAAAGGTACTATAATAGAACAGAATAGTCTTTTTATAAAATGGGGCTAGAACAACAGATCATCCATTTAAAAAGGGAATTTAGATATCTGTCACAAAAGTTAGCTCAAAATAGACCATAGATCTAAATGTAAAAACAGAAAATCATAAAGCTCCTAACATATTACAAAGGTGAAAATATAGATGACCTTGTACTTGACAGTAATTAGTTTTTATATGTAACACCACAGATACAATCCATAAAAACAATATTGATAGGATGTTCACTGGCAAAATTAAGAGACTGAGAAGACATGTCGCACAGTAGGGGATTTACAAAAGACACCTGACAAAAAAAGTTATCAAAGTTGCAAGAACTCTTAAATTCAACAACAAGGTTTCTTTCAAACTGATTGACAAATAGGGCTGAGTAGATACTTCACTGAAGAAGAAACACAGATGACGATAAGCACATGAAAAGCTGCTCATCGTCCTGTGAAAGTAGGGAAACAAGGAGATCCCGTCACTTATCAGAATGACCAAGCTGGAGGGCACTGACTGCATCGAATGCCATGAGGTTGTGGAGAACCAGGAACTCTCATCGTAGGAATGTAAGGTGCAGCAGCCACTTTGGAAAGAAAGCAGTGTGTTCGTTTCCTGTAAAACTAAGCAGGTCTGTGGCATGCAGTTGTGCAACATACTCCTTAGTGTTTATTGAACAGAATTGAAAATTTACGTCCACCCCTAAACCTTCGCACAGATGATTACAAATGAAATTATTCACAATCACTAAAATGGGAAACAGCCAACATGTGCTCCAGGAAATGAAGACATAAAGTGTGGTAATCCAGACGACGGAATAGTACTCAGCACTAAAAATAAAAGAGCTATCAAGCCACACAACAAGATAAGAAGGCAACTTCAGTGCAGACCCTTAAGTGAAGGAAGTTAGCCCGCAAGTGCCATGCATTGTATAATTCCAACTTTAAGATATTCAGGAAAAGGCAAACCATGGAGTTAATGATCACTGGTTGCTTGGGCGTGGAGAGAAGGATGGATGACTGCAAGAAAACAGAGGATTCTCAGAGCAGTGAAATCACTCTGTGATATTATCATGGTGAATGCAAGTTATAATGCATATGCCCAACCCCCCCAAATATACTATACAAATAGTCAACTATGGGCCTTTGATATTAATAGCCTATCAACATAGGTTCATCGATAGCAATAAATGTACTATTGTAGCATGAGAAGTGACAGCGGGGGAGGCTGTGTATGAAATGGTAAAAAGGAAAGAGGAATATGGGAATTGTTTGTGCTTTTGACTCAATTTTGTCGCCAACCTACTACTACTTAAAAGCATAAAATGTATTAACAAGGAGAAAAAAGTCTGAAGACAACAAATACTCAATATTCAAATTAGAAATGAAAATACAAGTCTAATGCTTGTTTTTACTTATAAATAATTGCCAAAATATCTGTGTGAAAGATCCTAAAAGCCGAAAGTAAAAAGTGGCTGTATAAATTATTCGCAGTGGCAGCACATACTTTTCCAACTTGAGTGAAGAGTCTGAGGAAATGGAGGGAAATCAGGGCAGGTTACTTATTTGGTAAGTATTTAGTTTTTTTCTGTTGAATAGAGAAGCCCCTGAATGGTGACTGGGGGCTGCTTACTCATTTTCAAGAAAGCAAAGTAGCAAACATGCAAAGCCTTGGAATAGGAAAACAAATTTGTTTTAATTTCACCCAGTTGCACTGCTGGCAGCCCACCAGGCAGTGGTTCTGGGGCAAGAGAGTCTAGTTCATTTCTTCTATCCCATAACTTCCCCCATAATAAATTGCCCAAGTCCACGTTATTTCTCATGATTGTGGGAGAATCTGCTGCTCTCTGGGTATAATTCATTTTTAGCACTTTACCTAGAGGCCTCTTTGAATGGATTAACACTCCCATAAGCATCCTATTATAAACTCACCAATATTTTAAAAATGAATTCAAAATAATTTTCAAAAGAAAAATGTGTCCTGAATGATTCTCAAACCAATCAAAACTGGTAGTGGCCTGTTAAGAAACTGATCACTTACACAGGTGCTGAAATACTCCGGAAGAAACGCAGATGAAAGGGTATCGGGCTGCTGACCAGCTTCAGGACTTGGCCATAGCTCTCCTGGGGAAATTAAAAAGTCTAAGCATCTTTGCTGGTTAGGAGTCTGTAAAAAGAGGGACACATTATCTTATGATATAAGTCCCAATAGAATATTCAAGATAAGAACTGTTTTAAATCATGAAACTAAAGGTAATTGATAGTTTAAATCATGATTTGTGGCAAATCTATCAGTTTGTTTATTTACCAAAGCAATGCTATATTACTATTAGATATATATATAATCTATTTTCCAAGTTTTTGCTGTTTATTATGCAAGTTACTTTTTATGTGAAAGGTGGACTCCTCACCAGCTCTGCTGAATTTAGCTTCAAATTATTTTGTGTAGTTTTGGAAAAGACAACTGACAGACTCTGAACAAAAGTCTAGCAATAGCAATGGCTGAGATGCTCAGAGTTTAGGCTAATATCCACCTAATGCAGTCTTTCTCTTATCAGCCCATCATCAGCTCATCATGCTTCCAATGATGTGATGTAAGTGACTAACTCCCTGGAGCTGATTGTATCACAAAGGGCTTGCCTGAGTCTTACACTGGGAATTAACCTACAAAGGGCAAGCAGCTGAGCTGCCTGCCTCAGTTCAACGTTGTTAGTTGCTTTGCATACATTAGCACAAACTGTCTATACAAGACCAAACTACATACATTAGACATGTTCTTAAAAATGTTTTAAAAATATTAACATTCTTCATGAACTTTGAGTACTCAGCAATAGAGTAAAACTCACAGCTAAGATTAGGGAAGAAAAACTTAAGCTGGAAGGGTTTTTCTGGATTGTTACAGTCATGTATTTGTAAGCCTGAAAATTGCTGACATTCAATTGAATCTTAGCAAAAACAATAGTCAACAATGATGCCTTTCCTCTTCCAATTTTATTTATTTATATTGTAAAGGCAGATTTACAGACAGGAAGATCATCTGTCTGCTGGTTCAGTCCCCAAGTGGCTGCAACAGCCTGAGCCTAGCTGATCCAAAGCCAGGAACCTGAAGCTTCTTGCAGGTCTCCCAAGGTTTTTGGCCATCCTCTGCTGCTTTCCCAAGTCACAAGCAGGGAGCTGGATGGGGAATGGAGCAGCTGGGACATGAATTTACACTCATATGAGATCATATGTGATTCTGGAGCATGCAAGGCAATTTAGCCACAGGGCTACTCCACTGGGCTTTCCTTTTCCAGCTTAAGAATTTTTTCCTTTTGCTTACCATTTCGAAAACTTGATTCCATTTAAAACAGAGTTACAGTAAATAATGCCACTATTTTTGTTCTTATCTGCTGATTGTTTTATAGCCAATCGAACAAAAATTCAGAAATCAAAGTTTTTGTTTGGAAATACAGTATCCAAAGAGAAGGCTTTCAGATGCTGTTCAATGGTCCATTACTGGAATCAGATGCAAGGAGTTTATTCACTTGCATAGAAACATTGCAGCAGGGTTTTCAGAGATTTTTGTTCTTGCTCAGTATGAGAATTTGAACTTTAGAGATGATGTGGAACCTACTCCTTTCCAGGATGCTGTGTTTGCATCCTTAATCGCTTTTCATGTTGATGCTTCCTGTGAAATTCCCTTGTCAAATTTGATTAATTTTGGAAAGGAATTACACTTGAAACAGCTCTCCCAAACAGCACAACTTGATGGTCCCTGTGTTGTGCCTGCTAGCTAAACAAGATCTTATTTCCATTGAACTTTGGTTAGGTTCTGGAATCGGGATGTTACTAAGTTGGGCTTTAATATAATCAGTCAAATTTGGATAGGCCTAGAGGCTGGGACCTGATAGATATTGAGTGAATACTAAACTAAATCATGTTAAGACTAATACTTACCATGTGAATAGAAAATTAGAATTAAAGCTTTAGAATGAATTTACATTGTGTAGATGAAATGTGGCATTGGATCTAAGCTGGGCAATTCTTTGTGTCATTGATAAGCAAAGAAATAAATACTGAACAAAATATAAGGCTAATACAACTTTTCCTGGGGCTGAAAGTCTTTTGAGCCAAGTACCACTATTGTGAATTTGTCTTTTAATTTGAGTTTATCTTTTTGAAATAACACATTTTTAGCCTCTATTATACTGAAGGGCCCAATGTTCGTCTAAATAAAGAGATTAATATGCAAAAGCAAAAAGACTAAAATTCTGTCAATTGCACCAAAATTATTGGAACAAGAGGGCGTTGTTTTAATGAAGATAAAATTAATTCAATAAGCTAGACACAGACACATATCACATATTTTTCCTTATATGTGGAAGCTAAAATTAAAGAAAAAATTTAAAAAGGCAAATTTAGTTCTTATTTGGAAAAGGAGTACTGGATGCTTTCTTTAATTTTATCTGCATTTTCCCAGCACATTGTAGTAAGTGTGAAAATGAATTTTTCCCTTTAACAAATTGAAAATATGAAATTTCACTTATAAGTGTAATTTAAAAGATATTATGGCAAATAAACACCAATTTACACACCAGTGACAACAACCTCATACCAAAAATATCAGTGCAATTTGTCCTGTATTTCCCAGAGTTCCTTTGCTTTGTCTGGTTTGTAAGGGATGGTCCTCAATTAGCTGTGCTATGTTTCTTCTTGCTTGGTAAGCATTTTTGGTCAAACAAGGAATGGCAGAGTTCCACAATTAGATCAAAAGATCAATCCTAATGTACCATTTTCTCCTCACCCTCCTGCTGTAATAAAGTGGCTGCAGTTCTCCAGGGGACAACTCAAAATCCTAGGACTGATATTTCTAAATTAGCTGACTCTCTGACCTTGCTGGTAATTGCGTTAGTTTATCAATGTTCAACACAATTTATTACTCTCCAATATGTACCAAAGTGTTTATCTCTCAACACTAACAATATTAAAAAATCTAAACTATCTATTGCTGCACAAAGAGGCATCCTTTCATTAGGGAAAAACATAAATAAGTGGGAAACGTCGCATGACCTGCTTTAGCAAAAAAGAGTTGCTACTGTTGAAACAGGCAGCTGCCTCCTCTCATCTAACAACATTTGTGTTTCTACAACCTGAAAGAAGGGAAATTAAGTTTTATTTCCATTTGCACATTTGGTGCAGGAATCAAATGACACACTCTGCATTGCTAATGTAATGGCTTCATTCCAAGCAAGAGAAATGATATTGATAAAGCCTTATCAAAGCATTTGAATGCAATATGGGTATGAATGATATCTCTCCTCAACTTTAAAAATGGTGTACTTTGGTGTGGAAAGCATGAAGTTCATGGAGCTTGTTTTTGGATGAAGAAAACCAACAGCATGCATTCACTGCCTTCATCTTCATCCTATTGTATGTTACTGAAACTTTGTGTGGACTATGGAGGTGAGCCAACTGTGACAAAACTCAGCAGCAGATTATTCAAGGTTTGCGAAAGTAGTGTTGTGTTGTTTTCACATACCGTGAACAAGGAAAAGTGGCATGACTTGGCTATGAGCAATGTGAATAATCTGCTCAGCAGAAGTGGGTGTGATAAAGATCATGCTGTCCAACTTTAAATAATGGGTTGCCGTTTATCTATTTTACTCCTTCCCCCTAAAGCTGGGCTCTTCTCTATGCTTCTTCATGAATGATAGAGAGGTTAGGAAGTATTTAGTGCACATCCATCCACTCACCTCCTGATATTTCCCATTAAACCAAAGCCTATGTTCATTCTTTGCTCATATCGGGCATTTCAGAAGCAACTTGTTTGTAAATCACTTGGTGTCCTCGCCTTCAAATCCTAGAATTTTATTTGTATTTTTCATGATATGTTTCCATAGGCATAGAGGTCTCCCCATCCACTGCCTCCATTCCCCCCACCCCAGTGTTTTCCCCCACAGTATTACAACAGCACAGTCAAATCTATAAGATACTAGTCTTGGGAAGGCAGATAGATTTTAATTCCTTTTGTTTATCAGCAGCTGAATCTCAGTGCAAAAGAATAAAATTTTTCTGAGGGAACTGATAGATTTGAATTCCCTATGTAGTTTACTATAGTTTCCCGTATCACTTGAAATTCTTCTTTAGGATGCTTAATTGTCTGAATTACATGTGGAATCATGCAAATCCTCAACTTTTCTAATGTCTCTTTTAATAAATTGTTCAAGTCAAGGAGCCCCAAACCTCTGCATGTGTGGGGTGCTCGGGCTGAACTGCACACGTAATTTATTCTGCTTGAGAGTCAAATTAAACATGTTGAGTCTCTCTTAGGAGTGGAATTATTTTTTAATCCATGTCAGATGCATCCTTACATTAGAAAAGTTTAGGGAAAGAATTTTTAATCAATTTACTTTTAAAATATTTAATAAAATAAAATATTTTAGTAAACTATTTTTTACTAAAATATATTTTAATATTTACTCAGAGTGATTAACAGCATTTTGTGTTGGGCAAATGTGTTATCTTCATTCATATAAAAACAGAGTTCTAATTTTTAATCTATTTTGATAATCATAAAATTCTTATTCTATCAAAGTAGGAGATTTTATAAATATAAAACTTCTGTATTTCCCTGCTCAAAATTCCTTAGGCAACAGAAAGTTATTTCCTAACAGTCTAGAAGCTGGACAATTCACAACTCAGCATCCGTCGAAAACTCACACTGCTCATGGTGCCTTATCAACTGTGATAAGATTCATGATAGATTCCTTAAGTTCATATATATATGTATATATATGGATATATTTCTTGCATAAACCTGTCTTTTAATTTTTAGAAATATTCCTGATTTATTTATTTATATTGAAAAGTCAGATATACAGAGAGGAGGAAAGACAGGGAGAAATATCTGTCCGATGACTCACTCCCCAAGTGACTGCATTGGCAGGCGCTGTGCTGATCTAAAGCCAGGAGCCTGAAGCGTCTTCTGGGTCTCTCACACGCTTACAGGGTCTCAAGGTTTTGGGTCATCCTTAACTGTTATCCCAGGCCTCAAGCAGGGAGCTGATGGGAAGTGGGGCTGCCAGGGTTAGAACCGGTGCCCATACGGGATACTGGTGTGTGCAAGACAAGGACTTTAGCCTCTAGGCTACCGTGCCAGCCCCCTATCTTTTATTTATTTATTTATTTAAAAAATTTATTTAGAGGGAGGAGAGTGAGAGAGAATGGGCATTCTTAGCTACTGGTTCAAATTCCAAATGCCCAAAAGGGCCCAACCTGGGAGCCAGATAGTCAATCCTGGCCTATCAAGCAGGTGACAGGAATGCAACAACTGGTACCATTGTTGCTGCCAATCGAACTTTGCATTAAAACTAGAGTTAGGGGCAGAACCGGAAGTCTAACCCAGTCACTCTCATGTGGAACATGGTCATCTCCTTGTTGTTACTTTGAGTTATGAATTTTTAATATATATCATATATTCCCATAAGATGTCTTGCTCTACCTGAACTAGGGACTCATTGTTCCAACCAGACATCCGGAGTTGACTTTTCTCTCTATCATATCTAATTCCTAAGTTCTGAAATATTCCTCAAAGTAAGTTCATTACACTTCATCTCTACTGATGCATTTCTGGTTTTAGAAAGCATAAGCATCACCCTAAGTTTCAGTAATGAATTGCTTCTTTGAGAATGCAAATCTAATAACCCAGCCTTACTATGCTAGAATTATTTTTAGTCTCAACATTCTAAGTATGTTCTCCAGACATAATAAATTTTTCTTAGTTACTTAAATACACCATGCTATTTCTTGATTCTATGTGTATGCTCACTGAAATTCCTGACTGCAACACTTTCATTTGGGTTAATGACTACCTTACTTGTATTCATTCTTCAGGTCTCTGCTTATCAAAAGAGTATAACAACAATATGTAAAAACCCCAATAAGATTAGTTGAAATAAAAAGCACCACCAATAACAACAAACCAAGCCAACCAAGAGCAGTTATGGTATATTCATATCGTGCCAGGTGCTCTGCTAAATGCTGCAACTACATCATAATGTTCATCTTCTTACCACCCAATTCAATTCATAGGTTCCAATCAAAACACCAAGGATATTCTTAGGTCTAGAAAAAGCAATACTAAATTCATGTGGGCAATGCAAGAGACTTCAAATAGACCACTTTAAACAACAAAAATAAAGCTGGAAGCACATACTAGAGGTTTGTTATAAATAAAATAGCTTGGCACCGGCACAAAAGTAGATATGCAGATCAAGGAACTAAACTAGAAATTCCAGAAACTAATCCAAACAGTTACAACCAACTCATCCTTGACAAAACAGCTAAAACCAATCCCCAGAGAAAACAAAATCTCTTGAACAAATGATGCTGAGAAAATTAGACTTGCGATCTATTCTCTTGAGATATCCTCTGCTCCAGAAAGCATTGTTGGCAATGTCCATTTTACATTTGCCTGCGCATCACATGTTCTGTTCTAACGCTTGCTGGTATTGTAGTATAATCACCATTTCATTCTCCATGTCTCCAACTAGCTTGTAAAGACTGCAATGTTATGGATTATTTGTCCCTTATTCTAGCAATAGGCCCAGTGCTTAGAATATGGGAGGTGCTTAGTAAGAATCTGATTATACAACTTTCATACTGAATGTTTTTGTACCCTACACCTGCCCCAGCATCTTCCAACCCTGAATCCTGTGCTGAAGTCCTAAGCCTCAAGGTTACAGTATTAAGAACCAGGAGGTGGTTTACCATGAAGTCAGAGCCACTGTAAGCAGGGTTATTGTTTTTAAAGAGAAGCTCAGGTGAGACCCCTTGCTTCTATCAGGTAGGAACACAGTGAAAACGGTGGGTGTAAAGGAACTGGAAAGTGCTGCCTGAACAGACACCACCTTTGCCAATGTCTTGATCTTGGGCTTTCCAGTTTCCAGAACTCCAAGAAATAAGCATATGCAGAAAAGCCGCAGAGGATGATCCAAGGGTTTGAACCACTGCCATCCACATGGGAGATCTGGATGATACTCCTAACTGGCTTGGCCCAGCCCTAGCTCTTGTAGCCCTTTTGGGAATGAACCAGCAGATGAGAGATGCTCTGTGTGTGTGTCTCTCTCTCTGGCTCTCCCTCTCTAGCTCTGACTTTCAAATAAATAAATATTTTATTAGAGAGATAATGGCCCTGATGTTTTTGGATCCTCAGTGCCTCTTGACCACTCTGACTTTTTAGGCGGCCAGCATTCTTCCCACAATTCTTTGTAATTCTAGCCCTATTTACTCAAAGTGCCATCTCACTCTGATTTTATGCCTAGTCCTACCTTCTTGACTAAACCCATGTCTTATCATTTGCTATTTTCCATTTAATATACCCACTTCCCTTGGGATTCCATGAGTATGTTTATTTTGTTGAAGTGTTGAGGACTTACAGGGAAATAGGGTATTATTTATTTACAGTCCTACCATTCACCTTCTGGTTTTTTAAATTTATGCTCATTGATTGGGTCCTTAATCTAGCATTTTTCTTGCTGTACTCATCATCTAGGCAGATGTGTATTTCTATGAATTCAGAGCTTCTGACCAAAAACCTGCTGTTTCCTAGAGTGAACAAATGAATGAATGAAAATCTAAATGAATGAATCCAGATTGAATGAGCGTTCATGTCAGCCCACACACACCTTTAAGGTTGAATCACTGAGTATGTTTATACCAAAGCTGGTTAACAAATTTATTTTCATGAATAATTTTGTTTAGCTACCTTTTAAGCACTATATTATGAGAGAGAATTTTCCCCCAATGTGCACGTTTCTTTATTTTGGGCTCTGAGACTATGAAGCAAGGCGTCCTCTGCTTTTTGTGTCTGACACATGATTTAGCAAAAATGCTGTGTGCAGAGTAGGCACTCACTTAATAGTGAGCTGATTGATTGAATAATTATTCCACCTATAAACACTTCTGTAGTACATTACCCGATGAGTGTCTATTTCAATATGACTATGGCTATGACCTTCGTGCAGTTCATTAGCAAACGAAAAGTATGCTCATTTCCAAGCAAGGAAATGAGAATATAAAAAATGTGGTTCTATTTGCAGTGCCATTACTGTCTTACCATTTGATTAAGAACAAATTCTTAACCTTTTAATGCTACGCTTACCTAGGACTCCGATCTCAAGGGCTACTGCATCACTGAAGTCCTGGAGAGGACAGCATCCTGCTGATGTATTTGAAAAGGCAAAAGCAAGCCACACAGGAGAGAACTCATTGACCAGAATCAATCAGAAGTAGAGGACAGGTGATGTCTTTAAAAACAAACAAGAAAGTAATCTAAGGATCACCTTGTAATTTTAACAGTTTCTCTATGAGACAATCATCAATTTGGTGATAAGGAGCTGGAAGCAGAGAAATTTTAAGCAATTTAACTCTGGTTGTATAATTAGCAAGAAGCAGCCATTCCTGGTCCAGTGTTGTCCTTCCCCTGCCCCAAAACACGTCAACCCACTCTCCATTACCACCTTCTAGGTTTTAACTCATCATGGTTGGATGCCTAAACCTGTGATACACTGGTTCCCTAGGAAAAGGAAAATAGGATTACACTAGATGAAAGTGGCAGCTTCCCCTGAGAAACCTCAATAAAATCCCTGAACTTTGCTTGTGTTCACACAAATGTTCACAAATGAAGTACATGGCCTAAACTGTCTCTGTGCCAGACACCGTGCTTGGACCAAGGAATGTGCAAAAAGAAAGCCAAGTCCTTAAGAGGAGCCTGATAGTGACAGGTGAGAGGTTTTCTGGGAAGACAGGGAGGAGCAAGGTATTCCAGGTAGAGGGAAAAGCTGATATTAAGGCAGGAAAGCGTGCATGTCTGTGCAGTTTAGGACTGTGGTTAGTTCAACTGCATCAGGAGGGCCAGGACATGGCAGAAGTGAAAGCAAAGACAATGGAAAAGCAAACAGGTAAAACCAAGCAGACTGGGGCTGAGGAATTCAGGTTACATTGGGCAACGGAGAAACAGCAAAAGATTTTAAGCTGAAGACTCTTATGATTAACTTGGAATTTACAAATGTCTGCTGACACTAAAGAGGAAAAAGACTGGGTCTGGAACAAATGCCCACTGTGTAGGTATAAGGAGTTAATTGATGTAAACTGCAAATGGTAGTCACATTTTCTTTGGCAGAAAAGTGGCATTAGCTTTGCATAATGATCTGATTCAAGTTGTAGTTACATGAGTTTGCACGTTTAGTACTTCAAAGTTTTTATTGAATAGTAATTCTGGGTGCTCTTTCCCCTAAACTAAAACTTACTGTAGTGATTTTATGTGCTGGAGGTTGTGATGTTTCTTCTCACTAACGCCTCTGCCGTAGTTGCTTCCATTGGCTGCTTAAATCCTTTCTTGCCCATTATCATTTATATCCTAACCCCCCTGTGTTTGCTCCTGATGCGTTGTAATTCTTCATAATCTTGACTTCACCTGATCCGGATTTCCTCTAGTATTTCTTTTTCCTCCCTTGAGGAAAGTATAGCCATTTTTGGTTTCAACTGCTCATCATCTTTTGTAAATATTAAGGCAACTATTCAATATAATTTAAAAAATAATGTTTTTCTTTCTCTGTCAATAAATTACCTTTGTCATCTTTTAAAGCTGTATTGTCTCATCATTTTCTGCTGTGCTCTTGCTGTTCCATTTTGTTGTTCCCAGAGGAGGTAGGAATATATATTGATATAATGAACAACATAGAAATAAAAAAAAAAAAACAGGAAGAATTTAGGGTCATATTCCTACGCTATAGTGTTTACCAGTGATCTATTTTAAGGCAAGACATATATTTCAGGCCTAATGAATCAAATATTTAAGAAACATTCTTTACGTGGAAGAATATACATGGAAACAATCACTGCTGACCCTGAGAGCCTTCCCTGAAACATTCCAGCCGTGGATGATTTAACTTCAGCCCTGCTTCTGCTACCAAGGGTTATCTCAGAGAACATTGCTCATGAGGGTTTGGGGAGTATAAAAGGGGGTCAGAGATCAAAAAAACGTAAGATATAATATTAGATAAAATATTATCAGCACTGGAAATATTCACAAAGTCATACATTACGTTAGAGCTCCCGTATTCCATGTAGGAAAATAAAAAGGGGAAAATTGCACCAGCCACTTTCTTTTTTTATTACAGAAATTAAAGGCTTAATTTAGAATTGTGAATTTATGTAAATAGCCATTAATACCCATTTATTGGTTCAGGTACTCAGGCTATGAACATATAAATATAAGAGGATTTTTAGAGTCTACGTTAGTAATTAGTATTTCAATGTATAAATGAGGCCTTTAAAAAAATTTATAGAACTACAAAGATGCTCTGAGCAGCCTTTCAACTGCATATTATGTCAAGTTGATGAAAGTTACTTAATGATACACTTTCTTCTTCTTTTCTGCAAGTCTGATGTTGGTGTGTGATGGTATTGATGCTAACCAAGAAGATGGTAGCAGTCACGAGCTGTTTGGACCTCGCAAGTACCTTGGTGCTTTCTGTCATGTTTATTGTGCCAATTCACTTTCCAACACTATATTTCAGGTAATGTTCTCATTTTTCTGATGAGGAAAAGCATTTACAAGGCCACTTAAGAACTTACTCTAGGTCACCTAAATATACAATGCAAGTAGGAAAAGGAATTAGGTTTTGCTTTAGTCATTCTGGTTTTTTTAAATTTTATTTATTTTTTCTTCTTTTTAAAATTATATTTTGACAATCTTTACATAGTTAATTAGGGTAAAAAGCTTCAAGGGCTACAGAAAAGTGGGTAAGACTATTATTTTTTCCATATTGTTTCCTTCATGTTTAAAGGGGGGTATTAAGGGAGAAGGCCCACCCAATTTCTCACCCTCCCCAGGTCCCGGATGTAGGGTATGCTCTGAGGTTCTTGCTCAAGTGGTTTTGATATTTCAACAGTTATGAATCGCTGCCAATCTTGCCACTCCAAGCACTATGAGATCTTTGAAGAATCCACTGGTTAACATAGTCCATCATAAAGGTAGAATTATACAGGTACACACACACACAGACAGAGAAAAATGAGGTTTCCCGTCTGCTGATTCACTCCTCAAAGGGCTCTAATGGCAAGGGTTGGGCTAGGAGACAGGAACTCCATCCATGTCTCCCATGTGGGTGGCAGGGACCCAAATTCTCCAGTTGCCTTCCTAGGCGCAGTTAGAGGGAGCTGGATTCAAAGTGGATCAGCCAGAACTCAAAATGACATCCGTATGGGGTGATAGAGGCATCAAAGGCAGCGACTTAACACTCTGTATTACAACAGTGGCCTCAGGCTTGCTTTAGTCTTTAAGAAACACTAAGTATGAACAGAGGCAGAAAGGGACTATATCTAATTCATAGTGATATTCTATGTTTCATTTCTATTAGAGTGCTCACAAACAGTCTTGATAATTCTGCATAGCTTTTCTTTCTGTTGTAACCCAGAGAATAATTATATACTTCATATATATCTAAGTCTTACAATAAAAAACCCTACTTTTGTTTCTTTTTCTTTATTATCCCCTTTGAGCTTGTTAAGAACTTGTGCCTACACTTATGAAAGATGAAATCATGACTGAGTCGATAAACTTCTCCAGCCTGATTTAATTATTTCTTTTCCTTATGTTATATTTACCTTAAAAACTGACAAATTTTATGTTTGGAAATTTAAATAATGCATGAGTATATTTGTAGTTTGAATAAAGAGGAATACATACTTACCTACTCATCTTACTAGGCATAACTATGTTGAAATCTTAAAATCACTCTCTAAAAAAAGAGTTAAACATGTGCTTAGAAAATTGAAACAGTATAGTGGTATATCCTTCCACTGCACATGCATCCAAATAAATACTATAAAATAAATTTTAAAAAAGAGAAATTATTGATCTTCAGAACCCATCACTCTTTTCTCCACAGATAATCATTCCTGATTTATATACTTACAACTTTCTTAGTTTTCTTCAACATTTTCTCCTATGGATAATTATCTTTGTACATTATGTTGTTTTATTTTTGAGTTCAATATTGGACTTTTGAGATTGATTCATTTTAATTCTTGCAGTTGTAGTTTTTAATTTTCATTGGGTGCTATACACATATCAATATATAAACAAAACTATTGTATTGTCAATAGGCTCTTGACTTTTCCTTATATGTTTACTGCTATAATTAAAATTGTCATGAATACTTTTGTCTCTGACTCCTGATATATCTATATAAGATATTCTGAATGCAATTGATGGGTCATCTTATATGGAAAATTTCTAATGTAGCCTACAATCTTATTTTCCAAAGTAGTTGGCCCTGGGATTTCCCCTACCCCCTTTCCAAATCCCAATCCCCCCTCACTGAATTCCCCTGTATCATTACTATAGCATAGCACTTCATAAACAGTTACATGTTGATCATTGTGGGCATGGTCAATGGCAGAGAGTTCAGCATCCTATTGTCAAGATACAGCTAAAAGTTTCATTAGTAGTTTATCTTTGACCTGGAAGTAGAGATGCACACTGCACTGCATCCTTACATCTGGATATGATAGTTTCCATTACACAGTCACCATGTACCCTTTGAAATGAAAAGCCACAATACAAAATCAACAACAGTAAGAAAAGTAGAAATTTACAATGCCATGAATTTCTCAAGAGGCATTGATAGTGCAACAGTCCTCAAATGCTAGTGATCCCTCCCCTCCAATTGCGATGAAACCTTTCCCAAATACATTGGCTGCTCTAGTCTACCTTATTGTCTCTGTCTGCCCAGATCTTGACTGCCAAAACCTGGCTGGGGTAGTTGATCAATTTTTTATGACCTCTGTCCTCTGCCATGGTACCAGGTATCCTCTGGAGGCTCCAATGTACTGCCATATCCTCCATGTGCATTTGGATATGCTGTCCACTGCTCAGTCTGAGCAATTGATGAGATCCAGCTCTGATACATGCACTCCATGGTCAGATCATGGTATCTGCAATTCTCTCATGGTTAAGGTTCTGAGTCTAGAAGTTTGGTTGGTAGGGAATCGCCAAAGAAACCTCATCTGAGGCCATCCCAGACCTTATTCATGTGTGTTTGCCAGTACAGGATCCGGTACAGTTTGTCACCCAAATCAGCCTGCACATACACTTGTAGTTGCAATTGCTGGGTCAGTTCTGTCTCTAACTCCTTGTTTTATAGAACCCAATGGGTGTTGGATCCCAGCTCAATCCTGCCTACCACATGCTTGGCCTTAATGTAAACCAGTGGGAGATGCAGTCTAGCCAGAGCAACCCACAAAAACTACCACCAGGCCAACCCCTGCCCTGGTTCCTGTGCTAGCCAGTATGTACAGCAAACTAGTCCTGTCTGTCCCACATCCCATTCAGCTCTCATACATGGTGATGGTCATTGAAGTCTAGTTCTTCTCAACCAAGCCTACTATCCAGTCCACACTGGTGCCAGCAGGCTTCACCATCTGTTTAAGTCACGACTGCACCTGAAAGAATTTGACCCCCGTGCCAGCATCTGTCAGCTGATGCTGTGGCAGAGCCCAATCAATCCATACCCACACTGGCTTATGCATGCACCAGAAAGTACAGTCAGCCCAACCTGGCTTTTTCTTGATCCAGCTCATGTGTAGGCCATCAGATGTTGTGGCCATGCCAGGCCTGGTCTGCACCCATCCCAGCTCTCATGCTCAGCAGTGGGAGTGATGGCTCAGTAGTGGGACCCTTGTAGCCCCCTCACTGGGGCCATCACCACACCCACTGTGTTTCACATGTACTGGTTGGGTGCTGGGGCCCAGTCTGGCATAGCCTGCCTCACCTCTGCATTTGCCAGTGGGTGCTCTAGCCTGGCCAGGCCAGGCCAGGGCTACCCTGATTCCAACTCACGCTGATGGGGGCTACAGCCTAGTCCCGCCCTGCCAGCCCCAAGTATCAGCCCTCGTGTGGACTGACTAGAATTATACCCTGACCCACACTCCATTCTGGCACTTGGATTCACCAGTTGGTGATATGAACAGACCCAGCCTGGCCTGCCCCCGAACTGTGCCAAATGTATGTCATTGGGTATCAAATTTTGGCCTGGTCTGGGTTGCTTCCTGTCTTGGTTCTTGCACTCACCTGCAGGGAGTATGTCCTGACAGAGGAGTTCCCCAAGCTCCTCCATTAGGATCTCTCCCAGTGCCAATCTCATGCACACCAGTGGGTCCATGGTCCAGCCCTATTTAGTTCACCTCCTGTCCTTGTAGGAACAGTGGCCTTTCCTCACCATCTCTAACCCATTCTAGTTCTTGTTGTTGGGCACTGCAGCACAGCCAAGCCTGGTCCACTCATGCATGGCTCAGCAGGGGCAGAGACCCAGCCTAGCTTGTCCTATACCTACCCTGGTTCTCACGAGTACCAGTGGATGCTAGATTCTAGCCCAGTCTGGTACATCCCTGACCCAGCCCCCACCCTGGCCCTCCACTCTCCAACAGGGATCACAACCTGGCCTGGATGCCCCCTTTGCTCTCTAACCAGGCCTGTTCCCATCCACAGATCTTATGCGTGCCATTGGTTGCTCTGAACCAGCCTGTCATAGTCCCTCATCTGTCTTAGCCTTTGCCTTTGGATGTTGCAAGCTGGTCCGACCTAGCCAGCCCCCAGTCGCAACTGTCGCTGGCAGGTGCTGTAACCTGGCCGGGCTCAGTCCACTCCAATTCCAGGCTCATGTGAACTGGTAGGTGTGATATCCTAGCCTGGCATGACCTGTACTCCATCCTGGATTCTGCACTCAACCCTGGGCTAAGGTCTGCTTGGCCCTGCCCAGGCTGCCCCTTTCCAAAACCAACCACTTGCCAACTGGTGGGGCTACCTTGACCAACTTGCCCGACCCCTGGGTCTGGAACATGCTCACCAGTGGGAGCTATGACCCAGGAGGGAAGTTTACCAGATTTCCCCCCTCAGCCCACTCCCAGACCCAGATCTCACATTCCCCAGCAGGTGTTAGGCCCTTCTCCAGTATAGGCTGCTCCTACATCTTGGCATTTATATGAGCTGGTGAATGTTGTGAACCGGCCTGCCCTACACCCTGTTTTAGGATGCACATGCAGGTGCTGCAGCTTGGACCTGCCCAGCCTATTCTCAGCCCTAGTACTTGTGAGTGTTGGTGGGTTTCATATTCACACCTAGTTCAGCCAGTCACCTTCCCAACTCTTGAGCTAACCATGGGGCTTGTATTTCCATAGGGTTGGGACCACTTATCCCCCACACAATCTACCCCTCTGACCTGGTTCTCTTGCATGCTGGTTAGTTTCATGGTCCTGCCTAATGTGACGTGACCTCTGTTCTGACAATCAGGTACTGGGATCTAGCTCTGCTAGACAGGCCCCCAGCAATAGCTTTTTTTTGAGTGGTCTGGTTTGTGGCGACAGTGATGCTCTGCACTAACAAGCCCATTTCAGGACTGCCATGTGGGCTGGTGAATCAGTCTGACCCATACAGATCTTTCAGTATCTCCCCTCACTACCAGGTGTCAGTCCCCTAACTTACCAGCAAGTACAGTGGCCCTGTTGTTAGGTGTCCCTCAGGATTCATTCCTCACACGTCCGGTGTCCATATCCATGGATGTGCCTAGGCAATAATTCGTCATCCTCAAGTCCCCAGAGCTCATTGGCAGGCGGCCAGATGACAAAGTCCAGTGCCTGATGGGAGCACTGGCTGCACATGGAGCACAGATGATGCCGGCTCCTTAGACAGCAATCGGGGGTGGGTGCGACCTTTGCTCATCAGCCAAGATTGGCCGATGAAGTGGAGTTTTGCTCCACATGCCCAACCCGTGGAGCAAAGATGGTCACCTACTCTATTTTTATCTTATGAATTTGCGAATTGGCTTGGGTGCAAGGGTCATAAATTTACGTCCATAATTTCAGAACTGTTGTATCAGGGTCATCAAGTTACCGGAATGAGCTAGTTCTTATTTCGACTTCAGAACTGAGTGGATGGCTCACCTTTTTGTGATGCTACTGGGCCACCAAATTCCATATTTGTGCTTAACTACAGATAAATCCTGGGGTTCTTGGGTGACCAGGATGGAGTGACAGTAGCTACAAAGGAAGAATTTCTGCAACTTTTCTTGTCTTCTGTGTCTTAAAGGGAAGTCCCAGATAAGTGAGTGGAGTTTTGTTTATGATGGTGTTGTAAACCCAAGGCTGACCATTTTTCTCACTGAGTACAACTACTCAAGCATCAAAGTCAATGAAAATTCTGAAGTGGCAACTTACAGAAGGAAGGAATGGAAAGTTGCTGGTTTTTCTCTTTTCTGTCTTACATTTGGCCTGTGGGTAGGCCTCACTAGCAGAGCGACTGAAGCTAAAACGCTAGGAAAAATCCCATGTCACCATTAAACGGAGAGTACAACAAATAAGAAGGAAAAGGGTCTTAGTTTATCTGGAATATAGGAAAGGGCAATGAACAACAACCAAACGAAAATGTGAGCATTTCATTCACACGCATCTAATTTTGAAACACACAACATTAAAATTATAACAGTATATTATTTTGAACATTGGTTTGACACCAATATAAAAAAGTTGGAAAAAGCTGCATTTTCAGAAATACTGAAACACATAGAAATTTCCTTCTTATTGCTTTTTGTTTTATTTTCTTTTAAAAGTGTAAGAGAAAACTTTAAGTATTTGATTTTCTGTGTCCAACATGTTGCACTTAACATGGTGTCTTCCAGGTACATTCATCTGGATGCAAGTGGCAGAATTTCACTGAATAACATTCCATCCTTCTCTCATACACATTGACACCACCACCTTGGTTGACTCCAGCTTTGCTTGTGTGAACAGTGCAGTAATGGTAGTGCAGGTCTTGATACAATGTATTCATGTCTCTCTGGCATATACAGTAAAGATGTTTTTTCTGTTTTTATTATTTTATTTTATTATGATTTTTAAATTTATTTTTACATTTAAATTTTAGTTTTGATGTCGCTTACATAATAGATAAGCATGCAGGCCCGAGGAATGGAGGAAGGTGGGTGGAGCAAATGCTTCCAATTTTTCTTTTCTTCCCTTCTCTCCTGTATGGAAGTGAGGGGCAATGAGGTGGACAGGCTGTTCCCAGCTACTGAACTATAAAAGATAATGTAAAAAAATTATTTATTTTTTACTGAAAAGGCAGTTTTACAGAGAAGGATAGACAGATCTTTCATTCTTTGGTTCATGCCCCAAATGGCTACAATGGCTGGAGCTGAGTCGATCTGAAGCCAGGAGTCAGGAGCTTCTGGCAAGGAACAAGTACTTGGACCATCTGCTGCTTTCGCAGGCACATCAGCAAAATTCTGGATTGGAAGTGGGGCAGCAGGGACTTGAACTAGTGTCCATAGGAAATGCCAGCACCACAGTTAGAAACTTTACCTGCTGTACCACCCTGCCAACCACTGTCAGGCTCTTCTTTTTGACAAAATACCATGGCAAATGTCATAGAGACAGATAAAATGATCTTGTGTGACTGAAAAATAGATTCCAAGTGTTAGGGAATAATTTGTGTTCTTCCAAAAATAATAGGTTGATGTCTCAACCCTCAGTGTCCCTGAATGTACCTGGAGTGAGCCAGTGCCTTTAGGTAGATAATTAGGTGAAAACAAAACCTTTAGGACAAGGTCCTAATCCAATATGACTGCTGTTTCCATCTGAAGAGGAAATAGGGATTGAGGCATATGCAAAGAGGGATGAAGACAACAGGAGAAGCCAGCTGTGGGTAAGCCAAGGGGACAAGTCTCAGAAAGAACCAGACTTGATGATGCTTTGACCTTGGACTTAAAGCCTCTGAAAGTGTGAGAAAATGGATTTCTGAAGTTTGAGTCTCCCAGTTTTCAGTACTTTGTTATGACTACCCCAGCAGACTGAGACACTAGGCAAGTGCTAGGTGCACAGAGGATGAGGGGAAACCTTTGGGGATTACACAACAATTGGGCTGTCTGCAATGGGAAGCATTTCCTGCTGCACATAGGTGGACACTCACGTTTCAGGATTTCAATGTTAATGTTTGTGATGCTTTTCAATATGTGTAAGTAAATACAGGATTTTCTTGGGTAATGAGGAAAATGGAAGTAATGGTGAGGGTTAGAATAGGTGTAATTGTAGCTGAAAGCATGTTATTATTATTCAAAAAAGGATACTGTTGGCTACAATCAATTCATTAGACTACTCTGGCAGCCTGTTATTATTTTTAGTTCTTTCTAGGTTTCATTCTTCTAGATAAAAAACATGCATATGAGCTTTGGAGTTTGATTGCCTTATGGGCATAAAGCTTTGCATATTTACTGCCCATGAATCATACCAGTATGTGAAATCCAGAGAAGATTCAATTTTTCCTGCTAGATGCACCTCCAGCCGTTTAATTAAAATATGTATTATTAATAAAACTATATTTAAGTCATATTTTTTACAGATATGACTGAAACATTAAGTGCAAATTGTTTCATGCTTTCATAGTAATTTGCTTTTAACGTTTTGTGCCTTAATCAAGGTAGCACACCAGTGAAAGGTTTGTGAAAGTGTAGGCATCAGTAGGGAAACTGAAGAAAACAAGTGGGAAGCAGTGATTGATGAGAGGACACGTTTACTTTTCAGAAAGACTTGGTAGTTTTATCGCAAAAGGGGTCTGTACTGTGTGAGAGTTCAAAGAGGGAAAAGAATATTTATGCCTTATGTCGATAGGTATCAACGACACGTGCTGTTTTCACCCCAGCTTTTTGTGTTTTCTGTCTGAGCATCTGCCTTTAGATGTCACAGTTGTTCTTTCACTGAACCGAACTGGCCTCAACTCCATGCATTCACAATTCTTCCACTTTCTAGGGAACTTGGCTAATCAGTAATACAGATTAGAGACACTATGTCTCACTTGCATAATTTTTTTTTACCAGAGGATTGATTCTCAATCGTTTCATTAAAATAAATGATGGAGGTGATAGCTAGGTGGCTTTATTAGAGACTAATATACTACTTGTTATAAAAATGTACCTATGCTGTATGGGGTTTGTTACTTCACAAGATAAAAATCTCCAAAATCATGCATTGGGTGCAAGTGGTGATAGAGGGTGGTGGCAGAGGAAGTAGAAAGGAAGAGAATTTAAATAAGTGGTGATTATCTACTATGTGCCAGGCACTGTGCTGGTTGTAGGTGATATTGTTTAATTCTCATGACAAAGCTGCAAGGAAGAAATCAGTAGTATGCGCTGGTAGATTACAGGAGTTACATAATTAAAGAAAGGTAGATTACAAAAGTTACGTAATTGGCCCAGTTGATAGTTGCCAAATGACTTGAATTTGAATTAAAATCTTTGATTTTTTTAACCCCTAATATCAAGTGAGACTGCTTTATAATCTCTTGTGTATTTGATCTTTACAAATACATATATTTTTCACATGTATCTGATCATATAAATATCAACCACCCTCCCACAAGAGCCAATCAACATTGTTCTTTCTTTATGTTTATTTGCTATGATTGTCTCTGGATAGTCTTACAACTCTTCTCTTCCCCTCACTGCTTTTGACCACTACTACATGGAGATTGTACATTATTTGGAGATGGAGAAATGATCAACTTTTGATTTTAGCATATTCTTTACTTCCATCATGCTCTATGCAATTTTGAATTGAATTCCATTATAGTAAATCTTTGCCAAGTGGCCTGGCTCCTGAAATCTAGCATTTTAGAGTAATTTATTTGTGATTCTAGAGCCTGTAATAAGAGAGTTAAAATCTGAGACCCCCCCTCCCTTACCAAGTTAAGTTAGAAGTCATTGGATCAGCTAAAAAAAATAAGGCATTTTAGTATGCTTTTGTTTGTTAAGATGTACATGGCATATTGTTTTTTTTTTTTAAGATTTATTTTTATTATTTTTTCATTGGAAAGGCGGATATACAGAGAGGAGAGACAGAGAGGAAGATCTTCCGTCCGATGATTCACTCCCCAAGTGAGCGCAACAGCCGATGCTATGCCAATCCGAAGCCAGGAGCATCTTCTGGGTCTCCCACGTGGGTGCAGGGTCCCAAAGCTTTGGGCCGTCCTCAACTGCTTTCCCAGGCCACAGGCAGGGAGCTGGAAGGGAAGTGGAGCTGCCGGGATTAGAACCGGCACCCATATGGGATCCCGGGCATGCAAGGCGAGGACCTTTAACCACTTGCGCCACCGCGCCGGGCCCAGATGTACATGGCATATTGATGACTCTGTGATATCAGTTAGGTAGCATTGGCCCAATTTGTGTGCAAGAAAAATTAACAGTCTATGGAATAAACTTTGTCCATGAAATGCATTTACTATGATATAGAAACCTCTCTAAGATAACATTATGGGATATTTACATGTGTCCTTTGCCTTTAGCTTTCCAACTCCTCCACAGTACAGGAATGGAACCTAACACCACACTGCCACCAAACAAATGAACTCTCTGCTCTTTTTCCTAATCAACAGGAGAGTTGATCTTTGTGTAAAATAACCATGATCACCAGCCTTGAATTCAAGGGAAGCCAATTAAAATCAGATCTAAATTTCAATAGTTACAAAAGTACATTTAGTCAAAGACATGGAAATCTCCCAAATTCAAGACAAACTAAATTCCAAGAAGCAGAGGCAAACTCCTGAGGTTGATTTTACAGGATGTGGGCAAATTTCTATGCTCTCTCTCTCCTTTTAAAAATTTTCTTTCAAACTGAATATCCCTGGAGAGAAATCCATCAACTCCCCAGAGGAGGTGCACCTCTCGACTCCTCAAAGCTCTTAGCAAGAAAATTAACCAAACTCCAAAAGCTCTTTATGTTCTGGGAGACAACAAAACACACTCAGAGGGGCTTATTATTTGCAAGACTCGAATTTCAGAACACATGCACAAATATACCCACACACACTGACATGTAGTTCAAGGTGTGATGCCTTGAGAATTTTGTCATGTGGCTCCCCAGGTGGCAGGATTGCTCTGAAGCCAGCCAAGCATCTACACAGCAGAAAACACCTAAAACAAATACGGTGAACTGGGCAGCAGAGTTGCACACATAGCAGCCTGAGTGGAAATAGACCAGTGAGAGCCAGCAGCTCTGCCAGAAGTGGGTAACTAAAATGCCCAGTTAAAATGACAGCTGTTAAGACATCAATCATAACAGATGGTCCAGCTAAGCAAGACATGAGAATACTGCTGGGTTAGTGGTACTCTTTCCAATGTGCCACATACATCTGCAGAACTGAGAATGTCCCAGCAGACACTCCTGGCTGCAATGTGACCAAGGTCTGTTGAACAAAGGGCTATGTGGTGCATTCCTTGTTTATAATTTTCTTTCTAGTCTTTAAGCCAGGAAAGCTCAGTAAGTCTTCTGGGCAGAAGCAAATGTAACAAAACATGGGAAATTTACCTAAGTTTAATCAGTTTTGCTTTTAAATTGACATATGATTAAGTAAAAGAGTTCAAATACCCTAGTAAGTTTCTTTTTGCCTTACAGCAGTCCACACGATGGGGTTGCACCTTATCCTGTCTAGTTTCTTTCCATCTACACTTCCCAGGCACCCAGAACTGTGCTTTCTTACAAAAGGGCAAGTAGAAAACAGATACAATGCGAACTTGCATCTCTACCATCCTACCAGCCTGATGGTTGAAATATAATTTGTTTTAGATTAGAATAAAAACAGAAGAAATTCTGTGCTGTCATACACTGATGTTATCCTAAAAGGCTGTTTCGGAGACTCCCCAGAGATCTGAAAATAGATGTGCCATATGACTCAGCCACCCCATTCCTGGAAATTTACTCAAACAAAATGAAATGAACATATAAGAGAACCATTTACCACCAACTAGACAAATGATCCCTGAAAAAGTATAGTCTTAAGTACAGTCTTAAGAGAGTTGCTTATGCATCTATGTTTATTGCAGATCTATTCATGATAGCTATGATATGAACCTAATGTGAATATCAAAGAATGGATGATTGGATAAGGAGAACGTGATTCTGTATTACAGAATAATACTCAGCCATTTGAAAAATTAAACACTGTCCTTTGCAACAAAATGAATGCAACTGGAAAAATTATGCTAATGAATAAGCCAGTTCTCTGCCCACAAATAGTACATGCTTTCTCTGATCCATGGTAACTAATACAGAGTGCAAAAATGCAATTACTATGAGATTGATATTTTAAGATTTAAATTTTTGAGATTATTGTTTATAGCCTTAGTCCATACTCTTGAGAAACAATGCTTTTTTTTTTCCCTTTTCTACTTGCTATTTGTTTGAATTCTTTACCTGATGGAGTGTTAAGCTTATGATTGCAAATGAAGTGAAAGTATGCCATTGTAAAAACAAAAAAGAAGTAAGGAAGCAGGACCGAAGTGGGGATGCAAGAGGCAGGGCAGTGTGGGAAGTATCACTATGCGCCTAACTCTCTTCTGTGAAATTTATTCTCTTTACATCAATAAGATAGTTTAAATATTTTGAAAAACTCACAATGAGCTTTTGTATCATGCCAGTTGTAATTACTATCATCCAGAAGTTAAAAAAATAATAAATGCTGGTGAGGATATTGAGCAAAAGGTACTCTAAGCGATGTAAACTACAATGATTGTGGAAGAAAGCATGGAGAGTCATTAGAGATCTGACGGTCGTTTGCCCCAGCCATCTGACTCTTAGGAATTTAACCACCCCCAAAATGAAACAAGCATATCAAGGTGTTATCTCTACTCCCTGATTTATTGCAGCTCAGTTTGCAATAGCTGAGATATAGAATCAACCCAGGTGACCAGCAGCTGATGACTAGATTAAGAAAATGTGGAATACTACTCAGCCATAAAATAGAATGGCATCCTGTCTTTTGCAACAAAGTGGATATGAGTGAAAATAATTCTGTTTACTGAAATAAGCAGATCTTATAAAGGCAAATATAATTTCCCAGATCCATGGTAACTAATATTCAGAGTAAAACATGCAACGTGTATGTGCAAAGTTCACATTTTCAAATTTGATTATTGTTTCTATCTCTTGTCTGTACTCTTAAAAAAGAGTGCTTTTTTTCAATTATTTGCTGAATATTTTCCTTAGTGGAGGGTTAAACTTGTTATTGTAAAATAAACTGAAGGTATGCCATTATAAAACTCAAAACAAAAAAAAAAAAAAGAAAGGAAGAAGGAGGGAGAGTGGGAGAGAAGAAGGAAAGGTGGGAAGCTTCATTATATTATTAAAACTGTATGAAAACATACAATCTGTTCTATAAAAAATTTTTAAAAGAAGTTAAAAGAAAGGAAAAAATGACAGCAGTCTGCACTAGTTAAGCATTGCAATGCAGATCAAAACTTATTTTTTCTTTTCATTTTAAATTGCTTTCTGTAATTTTTAAAAGAGTTATTTATTTTTATTGGGAAGGCAGTTTTACAAAGTGAAATAGAGACAGAGAGAAAGATCTTCCATTCACTGGTTTACTCCCCAAGTGGTTGTAATGCCAGAGCTTAGCCTATCTGAAGCCAGGAGTCAGGAACTTTCCTGGGTCTCCCATGTGGGTGCAGGGTCCCAAGGTTTTGGGCCATTGTTTACTGCTTTCTAGGCCACAAGCAGGGAGCTGGATGGGAAGTGGAGGATCGGGGACATGAACAAGCACCCATATGGGAACCTGGCAGTTGCAAGGTGGGGATTTAGCCACTGAGCCATTGCATTTGGCCCTCTGTAATTTTGAGACAATCCATATTTATAATTTATCTTGTAGTCAGAGGTTGTATGTTCCACTAAATAAAGTGTTCAGCATGTAAAACCCTAAGAGGCCACAGTTCAGCAGGAATATAGATGAGGGTAATCTCTAGCAGGCAACAGAGGAAGGCTCGTGTACTTTTAGTCCCTGATCCTCCTGTGGGTGACCTGGATGCTATACCTGCATCTTGACCTGGATGATATACCTATATCTTTGGTCTGGCCCAGCTCTATGGATGGAATTTGGAAAAGTGAAACTGAGTCCTGGCTCCTCTACTTCTGATCCATCTCTTTGAATGTGATCCCAGAGGACAAAAACGGGTAACTCAAGTTGTTGGGCCCTATTCTCATGTGGGAGACCCAGAGAAAGCTCCTGGCTTCCGATTGGCTCAACCTTGGCCATTGTGACCATTTGGGAGGTGAACCAGTATATATGAGACTCTCTGTCTCTCCTCGCTGTAAATTTGCCTTTTAAATAAATTTTTTAAAAATCTCAAAAACTAAGCCCCAAACCTGCCTCAAAGGGATGAGTTTTGAGTTCTGCATAAAAGGCAAAAATATCTGATGGAAAGAAATCTTTTCGCAGGGTTGTGTTTTCTAAATTACCAAAGTAGGCATTTTAAAATTTAACTTATTGGTCAGAAACCATGCAAATTTTAAAACCATGCAAATTTTTAAAACCATGCAAATTTGGAGGCTGTTAATGTCAAGCACAAATATATCTTTGATTTGAAATATGGAATTGTGGACTCATTCTTATGAGGCACAGTATCCTAACCCTTGTGAGTCCTGCTCTGTGATAGCCACCCATCTTGTTTCCTATTAACAGAATTCTGATTCTGTATAACAATTTCGAGAATCCCGTTCTTTTGTCCTTCTCAGATTACCACTCAGAGTATGATATGCTAGTGGCTCTCCTTCTACCACAAATGTAGGTCACAGACATTGGTCTCCTCTCCTGACTTCATTGGGTTCTTGATCAAACTATGGAGCCCGTCTTGGTGTGCTAGTCAAGTGCTTTCCCTTATTTTAGCTTCTCTCAGTTGGTCTATGAAATGCATTCTGAAACACATTGCATATTTCAAATCTTAATTTCATCACTGAATGTGTTTTTGTATAATTTTTTTTTTGCTTGATAAAAATTTTTATTTGTTTAGTAAGTGAAGGCATGGAGAGGGAGTTATTTCTTTCCATTTACTGATCTTCCCCAAATGCCCACCTTGGCTGACAATGGCAAAACTGGAAGTCGTTAACTCATCCACATTTTCCATGTTGATGGCAATAGTTCAACCACCTGAGCCACAACGGCTCCTTTCAATCTGTGGCAGCAAACAACTGTAGTTGGGAATCAGAGCTGGGAATTAAAACCAGACACCCTGACGTGGAGTGTGAGCCCCCAACCAGTGTCTCCGATAGTAGATACCACACCTCCCTTCCTTGCTTTCTGAATGAAACATTATTATTCCTAACAAAACTCAATTTCTTACTTTTTGTCATTTGATGTGTATAGTGGAAAAATTTGATTAGCAATCTGACAACCTAATTCACCTGGCACTGAGTGAAAGTTACCTTCCTTGTATGAGAGTGCTTCTACCAAGTAGCATGATACTAAGAATTTCTTGTATATATTCAGGACTTTGGATGAAACAACTCAAAGCAATTACATCTTTCAGAATGTCAGTTGAGGATGAATTTACTCTTTGAATAAATTTATTTATTGATATTTATAAGTTTATTTATATATATATATTTTTACTTATAGAGATGTACTTGTTGATTCTTTTTTTATATTGCATAAAGAGTATTTAAAATGTACCCAGAATATTCCAGAGCCACAATATCCAATCAAGTGTTGATGGAGAGAATGTAGTCAATATCAGCCTGCCTTTAAGGCAGTATGTCTGCTCATTTAAATCTATGTGTAATGCATGCCTTCCCCTATAAACCTGATTATGATGACAAGCAATTGTGCTTATCTGACAGCCATCTCCTTCAATTGTTTCGAATCACCAATCAGCTGGTCAGTCCCTGCTGGAGACTAGATGTGAAAGCAGAGGGAACTGGAATGACATTGTACTTATAACTAGCATGTTCTTTATGCCTACATAATTGTTACAATTTTGAAACTACATGGCTTGAATGAAACTTAGAGCTCTGTGTGGCACAATGCCACATGCTCCGTGAAAGTCCTCAGTGCGTTCTCTGTGACAGTTATCAGAGAGTAATCCAGTCTTCCCTTTTCCAGACAAATTATCACAATTATGCTTCCCTTACCAGTCAAAAACCATTCCTGAAGTCACAACATCTTCCTGAAATATCTAACACTGCTCTACATCTTATACATCAGGAATCTGAAATTCAAACACATCAAAGTTCCTCTGCAATATTCAAAAATTGGCTTTGGAAATTGTGCACTTTCGTAAAAGCGTAAGTATTAAGTGATTTATAGACTAGATTACTAGGTCTCTCTTTGTAAATTGTGATTGCACAGTCTGCTACTGAAAGATGGGGAATGGCTTCACGAAAATGCTCTTCAGCAGCTGAACTTTTATCAGAGACCCAGTGCCAAGGATTTCAGCTTAGGCCCTTAGCAGGAAGTTATTCTCACTCAAAAAGGTGTTTACTCCATTTCGGCTGCATGTTCAGCTCACAAATGCCTGGGTTTAAAGAGATAACCAGATAGCTCTGGCACCACAGGGCTGTTGTCTATAGCTAGTAAAGCAGACACCAGCATTTTGCAAAGCATATCAGAAAACATCACAATTGATTGGGAAGAATTTCTTTCTTGGAATCTGACTGTTACTAAGTAATTAATGCCACTGATTTGTAAAAGTGGATTGGCAGAAACAAATTTCATTTTTCAATCAGAGGTAAATATCCCAGTACAGACCAGTGAGAAGAAAAGAAGCAGTTTAGTACCCAACTAACCCTTTCGAGGATGAGCAGGATACTAGCATTAGTTTTGAGCAAGTCTCCATATTCAGCGTGAAGCTCTTTTATGATCAAAGATTGTGAATTCATTCTGTCATGAGACAAATGTGATTGTCATGACGGAGTGGTTGCTGTGTCAACGTGCAAACTGAAAAGACCGCCCAATGGTTTGCAGTTACCTGGGCTGCAGGTGCTGCTGATACCTGAAGACTGACTTAGTGGTGAATGAAAGACTAAATTTTACAGACGTCACAATTCTTAGTTTTATTCTGTTAGCCTGATTCATTGCTAGCTGTCTGCAACTATGCAACTACCCCAAACTTCATCATCTTTATTTGTATATATGAAGCTAAACTTCTCCCTTTCCAGTTTTAATATTTTGTGATTAATATTCCATTTATTTTGTGACTAATTCAAGAAACACGTTTTGAAATCCCATTGCAGGTTTCACATTTGGTTGCATGTTGTATGTACAGAGTGTTACTGGCAAAGCTTGGTGAATTCTTTTCTCAGCTTTTTATAGAAGTAAAAGGCTGGGATTTGGAGCTAAACAGAGAAGTTTCATTAGCAAAGTGATGAGCTGAATGGGTAAAGAAGGAGGAGGAAACCACCTCCCGGGAGGGGGCTGAGGGAAGGGAGTGCCTCTGGAGAGGGAGACATACAGGCTTTTTAGGAAGTATCCTGGGCTTCCAAGAGTTCTATTACTCTCTTCCTCTGGGCAAGGACCATGGGGAAGACACTCCTTGCTAGTGGTCTCTTGGCCAGTTAGGAAATGATTGGGCAATTCCTGTGCTGCCCAGTTGAAATTGAGATTTTTCTGGACACCTGGTGAGGCACAAATGGTGGCCTGCCCACCAAACGGCAGGTTTGCCGTCTCACGGAGGTGTCAGGCCTCTCCCTGTTCTGTGTGCTTGCTGTCACACATGGAGCAGTGTGGTGGTCCTCCAAGGAAGGATGGCCACTTGTCCTTAGTCCTGGAACAAGATTCTAGCAGACTTGGATGGCCTCACAGAAGACTCCATTGCTCCTGTGAAGACGTCTAGTTGGGGAATTCCCCCAAGAAACCTTTGCCTAGGGTGATCTCAGACTTGCCTCTTGTGTGTACCAGCAAGGGTAGGGTCAGGTTTGGTCCGTTACTGGTGCTGTGGCTTAGCAAGGAAGTTTGCCAAGTTCCCCTACCAGGCCTATTCTCAGCCCTAAATCTGATGCATGCTGGCAGGTGCCAAAGTTCTATGTGACATGGTCTGCTTTCAGTCCTGGCCTTGGCATTTGCCAGTGGGTGCTACAGCCTGGCCCTGTTTTCTCTCCTCCCATCCCTGGCTCCCTTAATTGTCAAGAGAGTTCCATTGCCCAACCTGGCTCAGCCCATCACTATTACCAGCTCTTGTGCAAACTGGAGGATGCTAAAGTTCCACAGAGGCAAGCTCACAAGTTCCTTACAGAATCAGCTCCTAGAGGCGGTTCTCTCACTTTTTTCCCTTAGATTTATTATTTATTTTTATTAGAAAATCAGATATACAGAGAAGAGGATAGACATACTGTACGATGATTCACTCCCCAAGTAGCTGCAATGCCCAGAACTGGGCTGATCCAAAGCCAGGAGCCAGGAGCTTCTTCCAGGTCTCCCAAGTGGGTGCAACAGTCCAAGGCTTTGGGTCATCCTTAACTGCATTCCCAGGCCACAAGCAGAGAGCTGGATGGGAAGTAAAGCATCTGAGACACGAACTGGCACCCACATGGGATCCTGGCGCATATAAGGTGACGACCCTAGCTGCAAGGCTACTGTGTCTGGCCCTTTCTTGGGTTTTGGTGGGTGCTGTGGCCCAGTCTGACATGCTCTGACACTCAGAAATTGGCAGCCTAGCCCAGTCAGTCATGTTCCACAGCCAGAGCTTTGTGTACACCAGTGGTAGCAGTCATGCTTTTTAGCCCAGAAGTGGTCTCCCACATAGGTAGGTGCCTTGAACTCACCCAGACATCTGTTCCTGTTTCTGCCTCTCTAAACCAGTCTGTCTCAGCTCCCTTGCCTACTTGCAAGTGCTGTGGTCTGTTTTGCAGAGGATGTCAGAAGTCATTCCTTCCTTGCCAAATAGGCTCTTAGCCACTCTCACTCCATTTCCAGACCATTTTCCCAGGGGCAATCTGCACCCCCACCCCAAACTGGGGGCTGGGGTGGTATATCTCAGCCTAGCATACCCTTCCTTCCCTACTTACCTTAAAAAATATATAGTAGGTCACTATGCTGGCACACTGGTATAGTTAACACAAATTTGGTATTTACCAGGTTCAGAATGTTGGCTAGCTATTGCCCGGTTTTCTCTAGGGATGTAACACTTGCGTAAGTACAAGGCAAATTAGACTGATGCCTACAGCTGGAGGCAAATGAATTCTTGAATTCAAGCCCAGGCACAGTAGCCTAGTGGCTGAAGTCTTTGCCTTGCATTTGCTGGGATCTCATTAGGGTGCCAGTTCGTGTCTTAGCTGTTCCACTTCTCATCCAGCTCCCTGGTTGTGACCTGGGTAAACAGCAGACGATGGCTCAAAGCCTTGGGAACCTGCTCTCATATGGGAGACCTGGAAGAAGCTCCTGGTTCCCGGCTTCGGATTGGCTCAGTTCCAGCCATTGCAGCCACTTGGGGAGTGATCCATCGGACAGAAGATCTTCCTCTGTCTCTCCTCCTCTCTGTATGTTTGCCTTTCCAATTTCAAAAGATAAATAAATCTTAAAAACAAAAAAAGAATTCTTGAATCCAGTGTGATTTTTTTCAAAATTGTATTTTTCATGAACTATTTGAAGTTACCTCAATGGTAAACTCCTAAGAAAGGCAGAATAAGTGTTGGAGAACTTATCGGAATGCCACTGTCTTGCATAGGTATAAGTTCCTCTACTCGTCAGAGCTCCTGTATGAAGTTTCCTACATAGTAAATATGTTTGTTTTTTTTTCTGCAAGATGAAAGGAAGTGATGCATAAGGGGAGACCATTCAGCTGGTCTGGAGGACTGGGTAAGAATTTGGTGGGCAGAGATGGAGAGGGGGAAGGTACGCAGTTTAGTGCCCACTGTCATCCTGGGTCAGCTGCTAAGCAGGAAAATGGTATGGTGAGGGACAGCTCTATGATGTGGAACACAGAAAACTAGGGAAAAGTGGCCTTGTATTAGTAGATGGGTTAACTGGTCTGGACTGGCATATTTCTGCTCTATAGTTGAGATAAAATTTTGGAAATATATGCAGGCTAGATTGGGTAAGAAAAGAGTGAAGGCTGACCTCTTAGAAAATTGTTGTTCTATCAAGTAATGAAACCTAAGTAACGTTAGTGTGAGGAACAATAGAGATAACTCAAGATAAATGTATTATTGTGTGAGGAGTTTAATGGGATTACTTGGGAAAAAAGATTGGACAAGTTGAAGTGAGGATGGTCATGCCACTGGGAGAAATAGAAAGTTTACCAGAAGATACTTGTCTCATGAAAGGTGACACTTTTTGTTTTCAGCAGGCGGATTTTCAGGTACTTCGGTAGAAATTGAAAAGATACTAGTATGTCTTGGGAAGAAAAAAAAATAAGCATTCAAGTTCTAAGTTTGAAAATTTTTTGTATGAGTGCTGTAGTTGAACTACCATCAACAAAGTCCTCTGGAATCATGCATTTGACTCTCCTAGCTGGCACCTAGAGGTGGATTGTCAGTGGCATGAAGAGGAAGAAATCAAGTCATTTGTGCTTATTCCTACACCTTGTCTATTTTTTTCCATTACTTTAGTACCAATAGATTGGGAGGGGGTATGCTTTCTCATTTATAGAAAGTCCAAGTTGTTAGAAACTGTAAAAAATTTTTTTTGTTTCTACTTTATGGATGGAACTAATAGAGCTACTGGGAGTTAGAGAAATTATCTGCAACTCCCTGGAGGGTTAGCTTCCAGATTTAGGTCTTCCACATATGAAGAAGATGTAGTCCTTTTGGGGTATTAAAAATTTATAGTGTAGCTCTCATTTTAAGAACAAGTCCCCTTTTCCGCTTTGGTTGTCTCTAGGAAAATGCTCCTTAGGCATATTCATAGGGTAGAGTTCTCTTAACAAGCACTTGCTTCATCAGAAATTAGCCAAAGTTGTCCCAACTCTAATATTGGCTAATTTGTCTCCATTGATTCTTATATTTTGTGCTTTCAGAACACAAAACTATTTTTGGTAGTTTTATTCCAACAGTGTGCATATAAATAGTATATGAGATGAAAATTAATAGTCTAATGGCAAAAGAGTAGGGACTGAGAACTAATGCTTGACTTTTGAACAAGATTTTATATTAACAGTTGAGAGAATTTTCAATGATGTTACTTTATCGACATCAGAGAGTGTCATTGGAAGAAGAAAACAAAATATTAAAGACGTTATCTTATTTAATATGTCATTAGGGCATTTTCTGTTTTTAGATGATCAAAATTTCCTGATGTCATGTTCTAAAGAGAATAATAAATAAAGTTTTTTTTTAAGATTTATTTTTATTATTTTTTCATTGGAAAGGCAGATATACAGAGAGGAGAGACAGAGAGGAAGATCTTCTGTCCGATGATTCACTCCCCAAGTGAGCGCAATGGGCCGATACTATGCCGATCCAAAGCCAGGAGCCTCTTCCGGGTCTCCTACGCGGGTTCAGGGTCCCAAAGCTTTGGGCCGTCCTCGACTGCCTTCCCGGGCCACAGGCAGGGAGCTGGATGGGAAGCGGGGCTGCCGGGATTAGAACTGGAGCCCATATGGGATCCTGGGCATGCAAGGCGAGGACCTTAACCACTGCGCCACCGCACCGCGCCGGGCCCAATAAAGTTTTTGATATTAAGAAAACACACATAGATTTACATTTTTATTTTGTTGACGACAGAGTTTTATTTGCTTATTTTTTGAAAAAAGATTTGAAGCAGTTAGGTAAAATTAAAAGATTAAGTTTAAATTTCTATTTATTTTAATTTTATCTGAAAGACAAGTGGAGAGAAAGACGGGAGACAAAAACAGAGTTGGAGAGAGGGTGGGAACGAGGGAGGGAGGGAAAGAGGGAGAGAGGGAGCGAGAAAGAAGAGAGAGAGAGAGAAAAGAGAGAGAGAGAGAGAAAGAGAGAATGAGAATCTTTCATCTGCAGGTTCACTCTCCTAAAGGCCTCAACAGATGGAACTGGGTCAGGAGCTCAGAAAACAATGCAGTTCACCAGTGCCTGTTGTTGCCACCTGTGCTTGAGCCATTGCTGCCACTCTTCAGGGTACGCAGGGTGTGCAGGAAGCTAGGGCTGGAAGTGGAGCTGAGCCTGAAGCCCACGCACTCTGAGAAGGAACGCATGCATCCCAAGTGGAGCTGCAACTAGTGTGTCAAATGCCTGTAATTGAGGTTTACAAATCCTTTCTCTCACTTTCCCTTCCATCTCCCCTCCATTCCTTCTCTTTTAGACTTGGGAGTGGTTGGGGATCCATGTGAGACGTGGGATCAGATGCTTCTGAATCACGTTTATTTTCTGTGAGGAAGTGCAAAGGCCTTTCATTTCAGTAACTTGATCTTTACTCCAGTAAATAATGCAGAGAATATTTACGGAGACATTTGAGAACACCAGGTCATATATTGCGGAGCTGGGAGCTGTTGGTATTTTGTCTGTGGAATGTGGACGACACTACCTCTTCCCATTTAGCACTTTAGGTCAAGAGACTGAGGTAAGGTCATTACTGTGGATATCAGGTGATCTGGAAGCTATTCTGAGCTAGATTTAAGTAAGGACCCTGAGACCAAAACTCTTACTGGCTCTCATAGCATCCTCCCCAGTGTGACAAGGAGGATTTGATATCCTATGATCTTTTCTACTTTTAAGTAGTCTGTGAAACTGTTTACCAGGATAACTGGATCTGTTCAAAATGTCTCTTAGAATAAAGCAAGAGTTGAGAGCTGGTTGATGATTTAGAAGCCCTCTTGATATTTGCAAAAAGAGCCAGCAAGAAAAATCTGTTTTGAGAAATCCACAATTTAACTGGTGCCAATGTAACTTCTGCTACATTTTTACAGAAAGAAGAGGAAAGCTATTAGGCAAAGTCCTTTAGATTTGCTTGGGTATGTTTTATGATGTTGGTATGAGACCATTAATTTTATATCAGTATCTTTAGAGTCTAGGTTTATAACTGACAGAGAACACTGTTATGGTTAGTGGATTACTTTCACACCAAAGAGTAAGCTCTCTTTGCCCAGTAATTCTAATTCTTAGAGAATAGCTACTGAAATTTTGAGATGGGTCAAACTGCTTTTAACCTGGCTACTGTTACTCAATTTTATCAATTCTTCAGTTTCTATTAGCAGGAAATCTGTTTCCTGACTTCAATATATAAAAGGTAGAAAGATCACAAAGCAGCTCAAGGCAGATACATATTGACCTAATCAAACAGGCATGCAGCCAAGAATTAGAATAACTTGTCCTTGTGCTGTGTGATGGGGCCAGGAGAATGTTGAGTTTGCTTATGCCTGACTTGCCCTGCTTGATTTATCTCACTGGCTTCCATTTTTGTTTAGTAAACATCTGCTTTCTTTTGGATTGTTTATCCCTTAACCTTTATAAATGACAATTAAGTCCATCTAGCTTGTCAATACCATGTCATTTATTTGTTGCTACAGCTGAGCCTGACCGTCATTGATTTTATCGGAGTAATTTGCTGGAAATGATTTTTTAATGTTAGATTTATTGCCGAGGCACTTCATTGTCAGATAATTGCAGTAAATTGTAATTTTTTTCAAACCCACTCTAAGAAGTACAGGAAAGGAATATATTATTTTCAAGCATTATTTCCTATTGGGCTGGAGAAACCTCTATTATATAAATGTCATACACTTTTCATGTTTGTGAATATAATTGTTTTGAGTGGAGTACATTTTCCCTTTTCTGATTTCCCTAGCTGGGATAGCTAGATGAACTGGTAATGAATTAGCATTCAAAAATGGCTCTACAAATTAGATTAGAAATATACATAAATCTATCAGGTAAATATAACATCATCCTTTTACAGAGTGAGCATGACTATGTCGACTTCATTTCAGGATTAATTATGAGCTTACTACATTACACAGTTGATATTAACTTTTACACAAGTATTGTCCTGTTCCCCCAGTATTAATATGAACGAAGTGTTTGCAAAATTATTTTACTTTTATTTCTCCAAAACATTGCCCCAATATAGAAGGAGCATTTCCATCCCTAAGTGAGTCTTTCTTCTTATTTGCTTGTGTACCTTACTGGTGTTGCATACGATCATCCGTTCATCTATATCCTTGCCATGGAGGAGATACTGAGCCATTCGTTGTACGTTTTGAAAAGTCTGTGTGAAAATGCCTTTGCTCCTTGATGCGCTGTTGTGTTTGAACGTCAGCAAAAGCTAGTGCTTTTTTTTTTTTCCGACTTAGTAGTGGATTTTGGGTCAAAATATAGGAGACAAATGTTTCAACAAAACTTTAAATATTAACAAATAAAATATGCTATTTTTTTGCACTAAGTCATGATGCATTTTTTTCAAGGCAACGTTTTTCAGTATATTGAAATTAATTAAGGGAAACAGGAGTGGAACTTAAGCCTTATTCTTTAAGTAAGAGTTTCCATTTTTTTAAACTCTCTTGGGACTAGAGCAAAGAAAATCATCCTGTAAGGCAAGGAAGCTACTGAATGAAATTTTCTGAAAGTTTGTTCTAATTGCAGCCATTTCTCTAACTGTTTTATAGCAAAAGGAAAAAAAAAATCAAAGGATAGAGTTCTAGGAGTTTTTGTTAAATACTTTACATAGTTACAAATTTCTGGACTTGATAGCCCTATTTTTCTCAATTAAAACCACGAAACCATAACTGAGTATTGATGACATAAGAGTTCTCATTCATGTTATCAAGTGACTTACTTTATCATTATCATGTTTGGAGAACACATAGATTGCCGCCAGTTTTTCAAAATTTAAACTTGCTACATCTTGAAGGAAATTTAAGAAAAATAATCATGGAAAGAAGTTGAACAGAATTCGAAGTCAGACAGAATGACCTGAGTAAAGAGAGTCAGTCCCAGCTGTGTCCCTCCGCGTAGGCCGGGTACTGAGATTCAACCTGAGCAGACCTTGACGGAAAGAAAAACTGTAAAGACTTGAGGGAAAAACTTCTTGCCTTTAAGCTGTCCCGGCTGTTTCCTGTCATTGTTCCTGTCAGTATTATTGATATAAAGAATCCATCAACATATTTTTATGGGTCATTAAGAAGGGCTGACCTTTCCTTTGCAGGTACAAATAGGTAGTTCTTCAGAGGCTGAAGCTGAATGACAAGATAATTCTATCCATTTAATATTGAAGTGCTGTTGATAGTATCATACTTCTCGCGTTGGAAACAGGACAGTGGCGAGGCCTTTTCTGCCTCAGCCTGTTCTGCCACGGGTGATGGATTTTCCCTCTGACTAATCGCTGTCACATTAACCTGCACTATTTCATCCTTCAGAGCTGTCAGGATAATGACGATAATCCAAGTGGCTCATTGTAGGTAAAGGAAATTATATGAGCAAAGTAATATCATAAAACAGTGTTTAAATATTTTAATTTCATTTGTCAGGGCTGCCCCAACACTTCATTACACATATAACCATCTCTCATCAGTGGAATTAGTGCATTATTCATTACTGTTAATTATTTTCACATAATGGCTGCCCTGATATATTTAACCTCCACATTATATCTCAGATAATGGGTCTGTAAAATTGAATTGTGTGAAGAGTGGAGTTCTAAAGCTCATTTGCAGAACATCAAAGAACAAAGAAGAGAAAAAAAATTCTAAATGGGACATTTTGCCCAGCTGGGGCCAAACATTTGTTTCTGTCTGATTTGCATACAGAAAATAGGTGGTGTAGAAGAGCTTACTACTGTACAGGCTGTCTGCTCCTCTCACACCACCAATTAGGCTTTGTTAATATTGTACACGTCGGAAACAACTTGAGAATTATAGCATGGGAACCAGCAGAGTTCAGAGAGTACTCACGCTGTACAGACAAAGTGGAATTTCCTTTTGGGGACAATTGGAATGGTTACAAAGAGAGGATGAGAGGAAGGGCTGCTATTGAGTTCCATATTAACTATTTACTTTTTTTATGAATAACGTTAATAATAGACGCTAAGTTTTAAAAACTAGTAAAAGCCAAGAATAACCATAGGAGTTCATTTAGCTTTTAGTCATTCATTTCTATCACGGTTAGCACAAAATTCAACACTTCTATTTATGGTAAAACTTTCTCAGGGACTTGAAGACTTCCAGCATCCCTGCACACAGTGCATTAGTGCAGTCCTCAGCACCCTATGAATGGAGGCCAACTTTTCTAAATTTGATTTTTCATAATTGTACATTATTTCCCTGGAGGCACCGTTTCTCTTTCTTTTTCCCGTACCTCTGTATATTTGGTGTCTTTTTAAAAAACATTTATTTATTTTTATTGCAAAGTCACATATACAGAGAGGAGGAGAGACAGAAAGGAAGATCTGTCCAATGATTCACTCCCCAAGTGACCGCAATGGCTGGAGCTGCGCCGATCTGAAGCCAAGAGCCAGGAACTTCTTCTAGGTCTCCCACATGGGGTCAGGATCCTAAGGCTTTGGGCCACCCTCAACTGCTTTCCCAGGCCACAAGCAGGGATCTGGATGGGAAACAGAGCTGCTGGGATTAGAACTGGTGCCCGTATGGGATCCGGGTGCATGCAAGGCACAGACTTTAACCGCTAGGCTGCTGCACCGGGCCATGGCCTCTTTTTCATATTCTATATATTAGCAAAATCATACAGTGTTGTTTCTGTGCTTCACTTCTATCACTGCCAGATTCAGTCATGTCACAGTAAATGGTGGAATCTTGCCATTCTTTAAGCCCTAATAATATACATGCACACACAGATCTTCCATATGTTCTTTTTCTATTCATCCATGAAGACACGTTAGGTTGTTTCCATGTTTTGGATATTGCAGACAGATAATGTTGCAATGCACATTGCCTGGCAGATACCTTTATAAGGTGGTGATTTCATTTCCTGCTGGTATAAATTATGCAGAAGGATTTCTGGGTTATCTGGTACTGGGTGTATATCCAAAAGACTTGAATATAATGCGTCAAAGAGATATTGCATTATGATGTTTATAAGACCATTTTTTATATAGATAAAACCAAAACAATCAACCAACATGTTCATCATCTGATGACTGGATAAAGAAAATTACATAAATATGCAAAATGGATTATTTAGCTATAAAAAAGAATAAGTGAGATTTTATTATTGGCAGCAAAATTGACTCAGCTAGAAGCCCACACACTGAGTGAAAGAATCACACCCAATCAGATACCACATGCTTTCCCTTGCAGGTGAGAGCTAAAATTAAGAAAAAAAAAACCAAAAAGTAAGACAAATGACATTTTGTGAGCATTGGTATTGGTAATTTTAATTTTTAAATTTACTTAGGAACTTTCATACTGTTCCTTAATGACTGCACTGTGTGCACATCAGCAATGTGCTAAGGTTTCGTTTCTCCACGCTCTCACCGGTATTCGTTCTTTTTCCCAATAGGTGTGAATTGATGAATCAGGATGGCTCTAATTTTTATTTCCAGGCTGACCCCTTAAAGTATATTCTTGTAACAATTTTGAAATATGTAGCGCATTATTGTTACCTGTGGCCACCATGCACTGAAGTGGGTAATTAATACTTACTCCTCCAACGTAACTGAAACTTTATGCCTTGTTATCAACGGCTTCCCTTTCCCAATCCCCTCCCATGCAGCTTCTAATTTCATTTATACTCTGCGTCTAGGAAAGCAGACTTTTAGATATCATGTATACATAAGATTCTATAGTGTTTGCTTTTCTGTGTCTGCTTTATATAGCACAGTATCAATCAGTTCTATATATTTTGTCTGAAATATCAGAATTTGCCTTTTAAAGGCTGTATAGTATAATGTGGTGTATACATGACTATAAAATATTTTCATTAGGATACCAACATTTTTAATCCATTTACTTATTGATGAATACTTAAGTTGTTTCACCTTTTGGCTACTGTGAGTAATGTGGAAATGAACAGGAGGATGTGTGTATGCTTTCCACCTACCAATTTCAGTTCCATGAAATGTACGTTTGGTAATGATATTGTTGGTTCATGCAGTAATTATGTTTTTAATCTTTTGGGGAAACCTCTATGCTATTTTCTGTAATAACTTACCTATTTCACATCTCCATTAACAGAATACAAGCTTTTCCTTTTCCAAATCCCTCTTCCAGTGTTTGTTACCATCCTACTCTTCAATAGGAAACTTTTAAACAGGTATGAGGTGATGTTTCATTGTTATTTTAATTTGCATTACATTGATGATTAAAGGTTTTGAAAATTTCTTTATATTTCTTCTTTTGAGAAATGTCTTCTAATTTTAAAACCAGGATAATTTACGTTTTGTTGTTGAGTTTTTTGAGTTCCTTGTGGAATTTGGTTATTAGTTTTTTGTAAGGTTTATGGTTTACAAGTATTTGCTCAAATCTCTGAGCCATTTCTTCATGCTGTTGTCTGGATTTGTTTTTGCTACACTAAAGTGTTTTGGTTTTTATCATTCCACTTGTCTATTTCAGCTTTCAACCTATGCTTTGCAGTCATATTTAAGAAGTAATTGTGCAGATTAATGTACTAGAGATTTCTCTATTTTTTCCTGAGATTTACAGTTTTAGAGCTCAAATTTAAGTCTTGTATCCATTTTGAGTTAACTTTTATATGTGGTGTGAGAGCAAGGTCCGATTTCATACTGCATGTCTTCTAAAAGGATTTACTGAGGACGATGTGTTTTCCTCAATTTGTGTGTCCTTGACAGCTTTGTTGACAATTCGTTGCCCATAAATACTTCAGCTGGGTTTATTTCTGAGTCATATATCCTGATCCATTGATTGATGTGTCTATTTTTATGCCAGTACCATTTTATTTTGACTATAATAGCTTTATAATACATTTTTGTATCAGGGAACATGATGCCTCCAGTTTTTTTGCTGTTGTTGTTTTTGCTGAAGATTGCATTGGCTATTTGCATCTTCCCTGTTTCCCTGTGAATTTTTAGAATTATTTGTTAATTTCTGTGAAAAATCATGTTTGATTTTTAGCGTAGAGATTGAATTGAATCTGTAACTTTATCTGGGTAGTATCAATATTTCAATAATATTGTTTCTTTAAATCCTTTGACATTGAATGTCTTTCTTAATAACTTATTTTATTTATGTAATATGAACAACTTTTATGTATTTTAAAAGTAAAATTCCCCTCTCCTGCCCAGATTCTCTTCCCACCCTCCTCTCTTCTTCCTTCTTTCTTTTTAAACTTTTCGCGGTGGCATATTTTTATTGCACTTAACAATCACAGGCATAACACTCAGGCAGAGTTTTCAACACATAGTAAATAGAAAAGAAAAAAAAACCCTCTTATTCCTCAAGAGTATAAATAAGTAATAATAAAACCTGAAACTATCAATCTCACTCATGCAGAGTACATTTTCTTTTTTGTATTTTTGTGTATTAGATACTTGCCTTTTTGAGACTGCTTATTTCACTAAGTATGATAGTTTCTAGTTCTATCCGTTTTGTTGCAAAAGATTTCAACCATTTTGTGTGGTTCGAGAGTGTTCCATGGTGTGTATATACCACATGTCCAATCATTCACTGGTGGACATCTGGGTTGATTCCATAGCTTAGTTATCATGAATTGAACTGCAAGAAACGTAAGTGTACAAGTAATTCTCACATATACCGGCTTCATTTTGTTTAGGTAAATTCTCAGGAGTGAGCAAGCTGGTCACATGGTAGATCTATTTTTTTTTTACATTTTATTATTTTTAGAATTATTATTATCATTTTATGCTTCAGTTCCATAGGCTCCTGGTGTTTCCCTTATCCCAAGCCCCAGTTCCCCACCTCCACACACACACCTAGTTCCTCTATATCATTACTAAAGTATAGTTCTTCATACACAGTTATATGTCCATCATTGCAGGCATAGACAATGGCAGAGAGTCCAGAATCCTATTGTCAAAATAAACAGTTTCATTGCAAGTCCATCTTTGTCTGGATTAGGAATGCATACTACATTGTATCCTCACATCTGGATGTTAGTCTCCATAGAAATTTTCAATGCCATGAAGTTCAATGACATGTTACTAGATATGACAGTCTCTATTACACAGCTATTATACATCCCCTTAAATGAAAAACCACAAAACAAAATCAACATGAGGAAGAAAAAAGAAATTAACAACACCAAGAAGTTAAGTAACATGCTACTAAATGACTAATGTGTAGCTGAAGAAATGAAAATCAAAAACCTTCTTGCAGAGAGTGGTGCTACTGTATGATCTATGAGTCATTGAAGAATTTAATCAGAAGAAAGTGTTTTGAAGAGATGAAACTAACAGAACACATCAAAAGCCATGCAATATAATTTCCACTGATTTTTGTTAGTGAAATGTGTCTCTTCTAGAGAACAAATAGATGGATTTTGTTTTTTAATCCAGTCTACTAATTTATGACCTTTGATTAAGCTTAAGCCATTTATAATATGAATTTAATATGTATGGGTGGTACCTTGCTCCTGTCATTTTAGGAATGGGTTGTTCATTGGTTTATTCTTCTGTTGTCATTTTACTGGGATGTTCTTCACACTTGCCTCTGGTTTTGGTAGGTGCTATTCCTCTTCTCTGTCAAGAGAACATCTTGAAGTATCGTTTGTAGGGCAGGGTTGGAAGAGGCAAATTCTTTTAACTTTTCTTTACTGTGGAAGAACTTTATATTCCGTTTTCAAAAACAAAAGAAAGCGATCAGTTGCACAGTTTGTAATTGTTTCCTCCCATTTTGTTTGTTGCCTCTTCATTTATTTCTGTCATTATCATTTTTTTCATCAAAGTTTTACAATTTTCATTTTACAAATATTTCATCTGAATGGCTAACTTCTTCTAGATTTTGGAAATGTTTTTTTGATTACCACTTTTGGGTTATTTGTTTTTATAGTATAGAAATACTACTGATATTTACATTTTGATTTTGTAACTAGCAACTTTATTGAATTTATTAGTTCTTACAGAATTAGAGTGGTACATTAGAGTTATTTTAAGTATAGTTTATTTCAAAGGGATGGAAAAAGAGAAAAATGAGGGAGGGAGAGGAGGAGGCAGAAATAAAGAGAGAGAATCTTCTATCCATCCTCTGGTTCACTCCTCAAACACCCAAGTAGCCAGAGTTAAGCCATGCTATCGGTAGCTAGATTGGAAATGCAGGAAATTCTCTCCCAGGCTTTCAATATGGGCTGTGAGTACCCCAAGCGATTCTTTAACTTCTTTTGTCAAAGAGTCTATTCCAGGTTTTTCTTTTTAATGCATAAGATCAGTTTTTTTTTTCACATGGACATCTTCATTTTTTCCTTTCCTAGATAGATACTTTTAAATAATTTGACTTGTATAATTGTTCTGGCTAATAATTCTAGTACCATGCTGATTAGAAAGATGAGAGTAGGCATTTCTGACTTCTAGATCTCAGCAGAAAAGCATGATTACAATTTCCTTCTATATGCAAACTACTGAGAGTGCTAATCAAGAGGAGATATTGAACTTTGTCAAGTGCTGATTTGTATAGGAAGTACTAGGCCTGAATGCCAGTGATGAATTCTAGTTTTTCAGGATATTCCATGTGTATTAGAAAAGGTGTATTCTGCTTCTGCTGAGTGGAAAATTCTGTATAGGTATATGAAATTCATTACTGTCTAGTAGATATAGACATTATCAAAATTGGTATATTGATGTCTCCCAATATTTTGGTACCACCAGCTAGCTCTTCTTTATGTCTATTAGTATTTGCTCTATACATTTAGTTGCTCCCATAATGAGTGTCCTAGCTGGGAATGGGTCCCTGTATAGATATAAAGCATATAGTTGGATTTTATTTTTTATCATTTAACATAGTTTACCTCTGATTAGAGTTTACTAATACTTAAGGCTATTAGTTACAAGTGTTTATTTGTGTTATCAAGTCTTCTCTGGTTGTTTTGCAGGTTCTCTATTCTTTCCCCCTTTTTTTAAGATTTATTTTTATTTGAAAGGAATATTTTACAAAAGAAGAGAGATAGAAAGTCTTCCATCCACTGGCTCACAGCCAGCACTGAATAAATCCAATACTGGGGTCTAGGAGCTTCTTTATGGTTTCCCACGTGTGTGAAGGGGCCCAAGGACTTGGGCATTCTCTGCTACTTCTGCAGGTCATTAGCAGAGAGTGGAAGCAGAGAAGCTGGAACACAAACTGCTACCCATATGGGATGTTGTTGCTACAGGAGGCGGAGGATTAGTTTGCTAGCCCAGTGCCTCGGCACCATGTTCCTTTCCTCTTCCCTTCTTCCTTTTTTGTGGTTTAGTGCATTTTGTAATTATTTTTTTAAGGATTTATTGATTTATTCGAAAGATGGAGTGCTAGAAAGAGAAAGCAAAGGGGATAAAGAGATCTTCCATCAACTAGTTTTCTTGCTAATTGATGTAGTGGCCAGGACTGAACCAGGCTGAATCCAGGAGCTCAGAACTCCATCCAGATCTCCCACACAGGTGGCAGGGCCCCAGAAACCTTAATCATATCTTACACTGCTCTCCTAGGCATGTTAACAAGAAGCTAGATTGGAAACAGACAACTAGACTTCAATTGGCACTTATGTGTGTAATGCTGGAGTTGTAAGCGATGGCTTAACATTCTATAGCCTTACAATGCTGGCCCATGTACTAAATTTTGAAGCATTTCTCTGTTTTGTTTATGTCCTGAGGCATTTTGCTTGTGTTTATCGTGAGGTTTACATGAGATTTAGCCTTTGAAGAACAGTAAGTTCTGTTTTTGCTGACTTTTGATGGTTGTGACTATTTCTTAACTTCTGTTATTTTTACCAAGGAAGACAATGTAGAACGTCACTCAATAATTGTTTATTAAATAAGCTTTATCAGATTGACACTGTTGTAATAAGACTAAAATTAGTTTCTCCAAAATCATAAATTTTCCAACATTTGGATTTTTTTAGATCAGGCTCCCTATGTGGGATTCATAGGTTTCAGAAAATTTCCCATGTGACTTCTAAGAGTTGCATCAATTAATATTGCCATAACAACGTAGAACTCTAAAAACTTTATTGTAATTTTGGCAGAATTGGCTATACGTCAGAGCACAGTTTCATTCATGGAAGATGGAGTTTCACTGTTTTCGTTTGTGTTTTTCTTATTATTCAAGTGGAAATTTTCCTATTGTAATTTGATTTTCTTCTTAGAGGGAATTATCTCAAGTATCTAAATCTTTTGACAACTTGTCTATTGATTTTTTAATGTGCTATTACAAAATTGAATGATGTATTTCTATAATAAATTTGCTGTACTTTTTAATCTCTTATTTCTTCATACTTATTTAGTAGACATGGCTTATACTTTTCTTTAGCATTTTCTCTCATGTAACAAAGTTTTCCTAGTATGTGATCAAAGGTGTTTTCTTTTTTCCTAGTATTTTCATGCCCTTGTGTTCAAAGTTGAAAACACTATTTCAGTTAGCTTGCTTTAAGGATGGACAGGTTTGGGATGTTATTAGAAGGGGTGGGTGTTTGATGTCGTGGGTAGGATCCTGGTCGAGATACCCACATCCTATATTAGAATGACTGGGTGATTGGGTTCCATTTCCAGCTTCCTGCTAATCTGCACTCTGGAAAACAGCAGGTAGTGGGTCCCTATCACCTACGTAAGAGACTTTATTGAATTCCAGGATCCTTATTATTTTTTAATTTAGTTTTATTGGAAAGACAGATCCACAAGAGAAGGAGCTGAAGATTTTCCATCCACTGGTTCAACCCCCAAGTGGCAACAATGGTGGGAGCTGAGCTGATCTGAAGCCAGGAGCCAGGAACCTCCTCTGTCTCTCTCACGCAGGCTTAAGATCCTAATGCATTATGTCATCTTCCACTGCTTCTTCCAGGATACAAGCAGGGATGGGAAGTGGAGCTGCCAAGACACAAACCAGGATCCCACAGCATGCAAGGCAAGGAATCAGCTGCTGAGCCATCACGCTGATCCCAAGGATTCTTATTTTGACTTTGCTGGCTTTTGGGAAGCAAACTAGTGGATTCCAACCAATGGATGAGAGTTCTGTTTGTCTGTCTTGGTCAGAGGTATTCCAGGTGTGATACCTAGTGGGTGCTGCTGCCCCTCTACCTTCTCTTTAGAAAGCAAGAATGAAGGGAAGGTAGCAACAGAAAATGTCTTTTTCTTTTCTGGAAATGAGGAAGCTAGCTGCTATTTTTAGCCGACTATAATACTTATTTACCTGGGCTGGCTCCAGTTCCAGGCTTGTATTGCTTTCTTAGCAGTGCCATAACAAAGGTCTACAAATGGGGGCAATAGAAACAGAAGTAACAGCCTGTCTCCCGTCCCTGGAGGCCGGAGACTGAGGTCAAGATTTGATACAGATTCATGCCATCTTGGGGCTCTGAGGGGGAGTTTGTTCCACCAGGACTATGAACGTCGGCTATGGCACAACTTAGGTCAGGACAATGCAATCTTGGCAAAGTTCACACTAAATGTATGGGTCATTGCTTTTGATTTTCTGATAAATTGTTCATCCTGATTTATGAGTTTCTATCACACAAGACTCACACACCAGCTAGGAGCATGGCAAATCATTTTCTTGAGAATCAGTAGATTTCTAAAAAGGTGGCCAAATATGGCAACAGTAAGTGAATAAATTGTCTCTATGCTGCCCAAATCGTAAAAATAAATAATAAAAAATATTAGAAAGAAAATATAGCAGAGAAAGTCTAAGGACAGAGTTGGAAATAAAATAAATACTTACCTCTAGTGGTTTATTGTACCATTGTTGCATTTTGAATTTGATAAGGTTTCATGCTAAAACTAGGCCAACTCAGTGGGAAATAAACGGAAAAGAAGTTCATTTTTCTCAGTATCTTCCCTCTAGCTTTATTTAGGTAGGCTGCATTTCATTAAGCTGACTATACCATCACTTCATTCCATATGAAATATGGTCTAAACTTTTTGCCCTGGTCATTTATACATTTCTTTTCTTATTTGCCTACATGCGATGTTTTATTTCCCCATTTGTTGCTCAATACCAAATTAAGATTTCCCAATGTCTATTTATTTGACATTAACGAAAGCAAAGGGCTGAATGTAAGAAAAACAATCTCTGCCTTCAAAGGGTTCACAGCTCAGCCAGCTTCCTCATTCTGGAATATTCCACGCATTTTGTCTGTTACTGGAGCTTTGCTCTAATGGCCTACTCGGGTATTCGTAGACATTAAATATCCTTTCAAAGCTGGGCTGCTCTTTAAAGTTTCAATTCAATGGGCCCGGCGCGGTGGCGCAAGTGGTTAAAGGTCCTCGCCTTGCATGCCCGGGATCCCATATGGGCGCCGGTTCTAATCCCGGCAGCCCCGCTTCCCTTCCAGCTCCCTGCTTGTGGCCTGGGAAAGCAGTCAAGGACGGCCCAAAGCTTTGGGAACCTGCACCCGCGTGGGAGACCCAGAAGAGGCTCCTGGCTTCGGATCGGCATAGTATCGGCCCGTTGCGCTCACTTGGGGAGTGAATCATCGGACGGAAGATCTTCCTCTCTGTCTCTCCTCTCTGTATATCCGCCTTTCCAATGAAAAAATAATAAAAATAAATCTTTAAAAAAAATAATAAAGTTTCAATTCAAGTTCCACACTATTAAATAAAACTTTGATGCTCAGGACACCTCTGTTGGAATGAACCACTCTGTTCCACAGATCCCTAAAGGCTATTAATGATATGATATCATTGTGGAGTTATTGATGTATGCTGGTCATCTCCAACATGACAACCACATTAGATCTTACTCAGTGTTGTCCATCTCACTATGCATAGGAAGACCTATGCCCATAATAGGAAGTAAGTAAATGCAGTTCTTTGTGTTGAATTGAAAGTTCAGAGTCCAAAACTGTAGCAGTCTCTTACAGAATAGAATCACAATCATCACGAGTTTTTTCATTCCCATGTGTATATATTCCTTGACTATAGAGATTCTCTGATTTTTATATGGCTCAATATTAGTATTCAATGGGTGCTTAATAACTACTCTTCACTGACAAGCTGAAATTATAGTATTAAATTTATATATAAAATATATAATAAAATCTATTGTCCACTTTTTCATATATTTTTGAGATTTAAAAAATGCGATAAAACATTTAACTAATTGTCAACTGCTGCTGCTTTTTGAACCAGCTTTGTAACTGAAAAATCATGCTGCATTATCATGTAAAGTTTTAATTGACATAGCTCCATCATTTGCTAAAAAGGCTTATTTCAAAACTGCCAAGTGGCAATGGAGTTTGAGCTCTTTCCATGAAGTATTAATAAAACATCCTGTAATACAGATCCCCTTTACTTGGGTCATCTGGGAGTTGCTTGGAAGAGATGCATTTATTTCACTTACAGTTTGTTACATCCTTCCATTTCTGTGGCAAATCCCAGGGCACCATCCTGGCCCAGCAAGGTTGGTGTTCATTTGTTTAGAGACTGGAAGAAGATTACTCTTTGCTGTCAGTGTCAGATTGTGTCAAAAGTGGGGTCCCTCTTTTATTTTCACTGGGCAACATTATGAACGAAGACAATTTGATATTTCTAATGAAAATGACTTTTATAAGACAAGCCAGCTCCCACTCGTTGCTTGACAAAATAGCCAGGCCAATTCCAGGGCAAATTGAGGTGTCAAAAAAGTTTGTTTTCAGCCTTTGCCCAATACTGTTTACCATCTTAGACAGAATTCCCTACTATGTGACTTACCTGTTCTGTCATTCTGTCCACATATGACTTCTGCCTTTGATTTTAGATCCATTTGTCTAGGTTTTTCAGCTCAACTCACTTAATAGTAATGTAAATAGGAAATGTTTCCTAATCTCTTACCATGTTCTTGGTACTGTATTCAAATGCAAGTCATCTCAATCCTTAAGACAATTTTGTAAGGTGGTGAATATTGTCAATATAATTAAGACTACCTTATTTCTCATTTTACAGTTTTGCAGGTATAGGGCATAAATTTTAAAACAAAACAACAGGCTTAACGAGCTTTAAAGTTTGGGAACTTCCTACTTTTTAGTTGTTTGAAGATGTGGATTGTGGTGAATTAAGCCTGTAAATATAGAGTGGATTAAAATTATGTCTTAGCAATCACTGATGAAGAGAGAAGTGGGAAGGAAGGAGATGTGGATTAGGAGCAGAGGAGAGGTGTGAGGCTATTTTTTGGAACTGCTGTTTTTTGGCAATGCATAAAATATATTTTCTTTGTATTAAAAAAATTGCCCAAGACCATACAGCTAGTATGACACATGTCAGTTGACCACAACACTGTATCTCATCCCATTTCTTTTTCCTTAATGTGAGCTGGCTGCTTCACCTATCCAGTGGTCTGGTCTATGCTTCTTTTCAAATCTGAGTGAGATTATAATTTTACTTGTTAGACTCTGGCTGGTGTGATGCTGATTTCTTCATCTTAGAGGTAAAATACACTGTAGTTTCTTACTCCCTGAACTCATGTGTTTAGCGCTCTGAACAGCTGTGTACATCGGCTAGCCCCAAGGCTGAGAAATTTTAAGGACATTAAGACACAAGGATAAGTTGTGTGCAGGTGTCCCAAATTGGCAGTCCTGGCACTTGAATCATTTGATGAGCACTCTCAATAATCCCTGACAAACAATAAAATGGTGTGTATTTAAGTTGTTAAATTTTAGAGTATTTTATTAAGTAGTAAAAGGAGCTGGGACAATCAGTAAGTGGTGGACTGCGAATGGGAGTTGGGCACTCTGACTCTGGAGCATTCACACTTGGCTCTCCACACAGAAGAGGAACTAACACTGGAACATTCACACTTGATTCCTCCAGTCACACACCTGATTCCTCCAATCAGAGGATGGATTAATACTGGAGAATCTTGCATACACTTTCTGTCAGTATTTGCATGTGAAAAGGATCATGCCTGGCACGCACAGCAGGTTGAGGTCGTTTCTCAAAACAAACCGTTGTCCTTTTCCCTTCAAGAAGCATTGCCTAGGGTCATGGAATATATATATGTGTGTGTGCAAACGTAAAAGTGAATATTCCATAAGTGTATGATTTCATACAGTGCCATAAACTGAACACCCACATATAATCATCAACCAGGGAAGAGATATGAGGTAGTCTTCACAAAATCTACAGAAAAGTAAAATTAGAAGTTATATTTATTTTGGTACAAAAGTGTTTTTGAAATCAATACATAAAAGTTTTAATATTATGAAAGCATTATTCAGGGATTTAAAATTTTTGCACCAAAATGAACTTATCCTTTTGGACAGCCATTGTGGTACAAGTAAAGTCAGAAGCCTCGCACATGATCTCTGCTCCTTGTTCTGGCTGCTTCCTGTTAGTGGCCTGGACAAAACAGTGCTTGAGTCCCTACCACTCATATGGGAAACCTGAAAGAAGCTCCTGGTTCCTCACTTTGGCCTGGGCTATCCCTGTACATTACAGAGAAGTGGACCAATGAGAAGAAGATTCTCTCTCTCTCTTCCTCCATGTCTCTCCCTCTTTTTCCCTCTCTCTAACTCTTTCAAATAAATAAATAATTATTATTTTTTAAAAAATAACAAATTATTCACTCACTTTTCTGAAAGTACTGTAGCTAGCATCTATTAACTCTGAAAGAGTGCATTAACAGTAAGTTGTGTTGAAAGTAAAGTGGTCAGAACTTGAACTAGACATATGAAATGGGAGCTTAATTGCTCTGCTGAACTGTCACTCCATAAACTTGTCTTTTAATTCCATTTTCCATAAACCTTCCAAATGCCCTCTGAGCACATTACCAGTCCCCAGGCTCCCTCCTTCAGCTACTACAAAGTCCCTTCAACTTCCCTCCCAGGTTTGTCAGGCTGTGCAAACTATTAATATTTTGATTTTTACTCTTTGGCTTCTGAGCATGTAGACAGTGTAAGTGGTCTATAACTTTTACTCAGCATTAATAGGCCATTTTATTGCTGAAATCTCAATGTAGAGAGAGAAACAAACTCTCGATTTTGTTCATTTTGCCTTTTACCATATTTTGGTGTGTGATTAGATTATAATGAGAAACAATAGACAAAAATAACTCTTGACTTGGAGTCAGGATCTCTGGGTCCTGGTTTTAGAATCATGCCTGACATTTGGTGTATATAAACGGGTTTTATATAAAGGTAGAGCAAATCTAAATTTTTTGATATTTATTATTATTATTTTGCATGATGTTGTTTGTAGGTATAGAAATTTCCCTCTCTTCTTTCCCTTCCTCCCTTCTCATTCTCTCCCCTCCCCACCACTTTCCCTCATATTATTGCAAGAGTGTAACCCTTCAGCAACAGTCATAAGTCCAACATTCTGCTGCTTAAATGTATCATGGTATTGTAGGTATAGGCAATGGTAGAAAATTTAATAACATTTTGTCAAGGTATATTCCAGAGTTTCATTGAAGTTCTCATTTTATTTGGGAGTAGAAGTGCATCTGTACTCCTGAACAAATTTAGATCTTAATCGCTCTTTCTCTAAAGATCATCCAGATGTGCTTGCTTGAATTTCTGGGGCCAGCCACCCTGCGGGTCTCAGATTGTGAAAGACAAGGTGTTCCACCACCTGGAGATTACAACTGATTGTGTCAGTTATTTGGCTTCTTCACAAACATCAGAGATTACATAAATCAAATCAAGCAGATTTAAAGGTATCTTGGGGTGGGTAGGGGGAAGGATGTGATACCATTAAGAATAATTAAGGTATCATAGTTCAATAGGATAAAAGAGAGCTGCAATATTGGGGCTCTGGATTTAATCTCCTCTCTTCCATTAACTGATTATACAACTACGTATGTGTGGTTTATTTTACTCTTTAAATTCATCTGAAAAATGCTGATTCCCTCATGAGAGTGTTCTGGACATGCCCTCCCACTGATGTCAGGACTACATAATGTTGCTTTTACGACATATGATCATATGTGATCATCTCAACCATGATACTCCTCCTGCCTTGTAACTGTCTGTGCACATTTTCAGCAAGGAGAGCTTTGTGGGATAGTAAGTCATTGTGTAACAGGCAGGCAGATGGCTGTTATCAATGTTTATATGTTAGGTAGCTAAGAGACACGCTCTGTTAAGCAAGGCTTCCTTATTCCAAGTTTCATCTCCTTCCCATCCTACCTCTGTGCCTTCCTGAAGCATAGAGAAAATCTCAGTTCACACTAAGAGAAAGAACATTTATCTTAAGGAAACAAAACCTACGGAAGTATAACATTGCCTAACCTAGAGACAGCTTTCTAGTACCATCAGAGCACATGATCTTTTTGTGTCCAGTCACCTCAGATATCTTCATTTCAGAAAAATTATTTTGCTTTATGTTTGAAAATTGGAAGGACTAGTTGATTTCCTCCCCCTGCCCCTGAACATAAGAAAACAGTTCCACGAATGTTAAACATTGCTTTCAAATAATAATTCCTCAGCTACTTTATGTAAGATTTTAAATATATTGAGGGCTCAGTGTTTACAAAGGAACCCAGCTCCTTGTGGGAAAGGAGTAAAACACTTTAAAATGCATACATTCCCAGGAGCCTTTTTCCCTGGTGCATGGTAAATGCTTCCTAGGCTGTTGCCAGGAAACGCTAATGGAAGCTATATAAACCAATTCTTTGGCAATTTTGTCAAAATCTTGCAGTAAGTTCAATTTTTTGCGCATCCATATATTTTTTGGCATGGGGAAGACATTTCTTATGACATGGAAGAGTGAAACTTTCAGCTACTGGGGAAATGTGTGTGACAACATCAAGTTGACATCAAGGTTCATCCTCAGGGACCAAGGAGCCTTCTGCCTTGAGACACCAGCTGCTAAGAGCAGAGCTGAGGAGTCTTTCCAAGTAAGTGGCCTTTTCGTCCCCAAATCTACCTATGGTTGAAGATTAAAGTCAGTGCTCTGTGGAGACTTGTGATCTGAATGCCACCATTTTCTGGTAATAAATAATTCCTTATTTAGATGAGAAATATAATAGAACAAAAAGGTTAGAACTGCTGTGTTCCATAATCAGACACAAGCAAGACCTCATTCTAATTGTTGCTCACCTGTCTTTTAGATGAGGCTTGAAAGAATTTGTTTGCAAAATGCTGTTGGGAGGTTAGAAGGCCATTCCTAGCTACAAAGATCCATAGGGTTTTCAAAGCGCTTAACCATCTCCCAAAGGTGCCCTTTCCCTGGGCAGTTTTCAAAGCCGCCTGAGAAGGTTCTTCAATATTTCTTTCTCGGCAGTCAAACTAGGCTCATTGTTTAGAAAGATGGATTAGGTGACCATCTTTGAACCGTGTTTTGAATGGAGTATGAAGTCAAGTAGCCTTAAACAGACTCATATGAATGAAAGGAAGATTTTTAAATGTTACCTATCACGATGAGGGAAAGATGTGGCTGAAGCAGAGCTGCATTATGGCAGTTAAAAAGCAAACATGTCTCATTGAGAGAGCTGGATTTCAAGGTTTAATCTGGCACTTTCCACATACAATTTAATTCTTAGACAAGTCAATCCTATCTTTCGAAGTGTGTTATCTAATTTGTGGTAGCTCTTGTTTTTGTATGAACCAGGATTTATTTATTTATTTATTTATTTATTTATTTATTTATTTATTTATTTATTTTATGATTCAGTTCCATAGACTCCTGGTGTTTCCCTTATCCCAGCCCCAATTCCCCACCTCACCACACCTCCACACACACCTAATTCCTTTATATCATTACTAAAGTATAGTTCTTCATACACAGTCAGATGTCCATCATTGTGGGCATAGACAATGGCAAAGAGATCAGCTTCCTATTGTCAAGACATAGTGAACAGTTTTATTTTAAGTCCATCTTTGTCTGGAAGTAGGAATGCATACTACATTGTATTCTCACATCTGGATGATAGTCTCCATTTCACAGCTACTGTACATCCCCTCAAACGAAAAGTCATAATGCAAAATCAACAATAGAAAGATAAATAGAAATTTTCAATGCCATGAAGTTAAATGACATGTTACTAGATATGACAGTCTCCATTACACAGCTATTATACATCCCCTTAAATGAAAAACCACAAAACAAAATCAACATGAGGAAGAAAAAAGAAATTAACAACACCAAGAAGTTAAGTAACATGCTACTAAATGACTAATGTGTAGCTGAAGAAATGAAAATCAAAAACCTTCTTGCAGAAAATGATGCTACTGTATGATCTATGAGTCACTGAAGAATTGGAGCAGTTATTCCTATCTAGAGCATGAGAAAAAGAGCAGCTAGGACTGCCACTGGCACCCATATGGGATTCCAGCACCACAAGCAGAGGCTTAACCAATGCCATCGTGCTGCTCTTCCTCCTCTTCATTTTCATGTAAAAAAATATATTTATGTATCCAACTAATCAAATGAAGTCACAGTCTACATAAAGCTTCATATAATGTTTTTCAAATTATCATAAATATTTTACCAAGTCATTAAAGATTTCTCAATAATATGATTTTTGTTTGCTCTATTTCATTCTATTCAATGGAATTTAAAAAATTCAGCCACTATATGTACACACAACTCAAAAAGAGTCTCTTATTTAGAATAACTGCTTAGATGATCATCAACCAACAATTAACAAAAACATTTGACTGAAATATTGATTGTAATGGGACTCACACACTTCCTACAGCAGTTTTCAGAGGAGGCATTGCTGAAAGAGATACAAGCTACCCTGCTGGATAAGATTGAGCATAACTAAGCCCATTTAGTTTTGACTAGACCTTGAATCTTGGACAGGATGGACAATAAGCCTTATCTGATCATGACTCAAATCCTTGTTATCCATAAACCAACTATTTTCCTTTTGGAATTCCTATGATGGACCGAATCCTGCATCTGTGTACTAAATATCCCAGTTTACTTTCTTACCTAATTCAAACAAATTTCCCAAATGCTACCTCAGTCTATACTGTTTTCAAATTCCCCAAAGCCAACATGAATTTTGTTAAAATGAAGATACTTAGGACTTTTTCTTGCCACTACAAAAACTCAGTTCCCTTTTGCTATTCATGTTGTGAATACGTCCTAGCTTTGTATGTTTCTCTAATGTATTCAACTGTATGCTGTTTGATGCTCTGCCTTCATTTTATCAGAAAAAAAAGCAAGGTCCTTAGATTAAACACTGGATACATTTATGATAGAATTAAGACACTTCTCTGCTTAGAGGAGGAGGGCACATAGAGCCAAAAAGCTCTCTTGCAATCCCATCCTCAATTCTTATTATGGGGCTGAAATCCATTTTGGGAATTCTTTGTGCCTTAAATTGATGTGAGGCTGGAGGTGAGAGTACATGATAATTAAAGAGCTCTGTTTGTTCTGAAAAGAAGCTGTTTCACTTGATCCAACAGACATTTGGCAACACAGATAATTGTTTGCTTGGTTAGTCTAATCATGTGACCAAATCACTGTTTATGGATGTTGTTTGAAGTTGTTGAATTGATTGTTGTACTTCTTAGTTTTTGCCACATCTGAATTCCCAGCAAGAAGGAATCAGTAGACAAGCTGTAAGATACAAGATAAAAACATAAGATTTATTATTTATGAATGGAAGTACATAAAAATCCTACACATTAGATATAAAGATAGGCAGAATAAAAGGCAATTATTTTTGTAAAAGAAGAGATGAATTTATTTGAATGACAGAGCAAGGAGGGGGAGAAAGAGAGACAGAGAGAGAATGCGATCATCTTTCACACACTGGTTCACTCCTTAAATATCGGCAACAATCCTGATTGAGTGGAGCCAGGTGAATGGAAGTCAGAAGCCGGGAAATTGTTCCAGCTCTCATTTGTGGGTGGTGGGAACTAAAAGTGCTTGAACGATCATCTGCTGTTTCTTAGGTGCGTTAGCAAGGAGTTGGACTACAGTGGAGCAGCTTAGACTCAACTAAACACTTTGATATTGGGTTTTGGGTGCAGCCATCACAAATGGTAGCTTGACTAGCAGAGTACCTGCCCCTAAAATGCAACCTTCTTTCTTAAGGATAAATTTAAAAATCAACTGGAGTTGTATGTGAGGTTTTGTATAATGAATGGAAGCATACTCTTTAAATATTTGGAAGTATGAATATGTATGCTTTGTAGGAACATTGAAGTGGGTGTGGAGATACAAATCAAGGCAGGCAAAACAGACAATGCGAACTACTAACCTTTTGTAAAAGCTAACATGGACTTGGTATATTTTTCAAAATCTTGTTTATAAAGAAAGTGGATTTCATACTTCATGTGTAAATTTCTAAGATGATAAACACACACCTCTAGTTCGCTTTCTCTCTCCCTCTTCCAAGAGCCCTCCTTTCTTTTTTCTTTAAATTTTGCAAAATATAATTTCAATCTCCTGTGTAACCAAAGGCTTAACTCACCACTAACCATACTATTCAATAAATAAAAAATAGGAAGGCCACAATGTCACTTAGAAGACTAAGTAAAGAAACAAATAATCACATCAGAAGTTGTTTATTTCATTCCTATACTTTTATTGCAGTCTATATTTGATGGTATTTATCAGAGAAAACATGATATTTGTCTTTTGGGGGTGGGCTTATTTCACTAAGCATAATGGTTTCCACTTATATCCATTTTGTTGCAAAAGACAGATTTTCATTCCTTTTTACAGCTGAGTAGTATTCCATAGCGTTTGTGTGTATGAGTGTACATGTTTGTGTCTGTGTGTGTAAAACACATTTTTTTTTATTAAGTCATCACATGACGAATGGTTGATTCAATATTTTGGGTATTGTGAATTGAGCTGTAATAAACATAGTTGCAGGGGTGGGGGACAGCATGGAAAACTTACCCACATGCTTATTTCATTTTGTTTGGGTAAATGCCCAGTGGTGGAATGGTAGACTCATTTTCAGACTTCTAGGAACTCTCCATACTGTCTTCCATCATAGTTTTACTTACCAGAATTTGCTATTTTTTGATTTTTGTATGATAGCCATTTTAACTGGGGTGAAGCAAAACTGATTGTGGTTTTTATTTGCATTTCCCAAATGTCTAGTAATCCTGAGACCTTTTTTTGTGTGTGTCTATTGGCCATTGGAATTTCATCCTTTAAAAATTGCTTTTCCATGTTCCTTTCCCGTTTGTTAACTGGATTGTTTTTGTTGTTGCTGTTGTTGTTTCCAGGGTCCCTTACAAAATCTGGATATTCCTTTTCCCCGCATCCTCGCCAGCAGGCGTCGTTGGTGTTCTTGTTTATGTGGGCCAATCTTGCTGGTGTTAGGTGGTACCTCATCGATGTTTTAATTTGGATTTCCCTTATTGCTAGGGAGCTGGAACATTTTTTCATATGTTTGTTTGCCATTTGGACTTGTTCCTTTGTGAAATGTTTGCCCATTTCCCGTGCCCATTTCTTGAGTGGCTTGTTTGTTTTGGTTTTTTGGTTGTTTTGAAGTTCTTTGTATATCCTGGAAATTAGCCCCCTATCGCCTATATCGTGTGCAAAAATCTTCTCCCACTCTGTGGGTTGCTTTTTTACTTTGTTGATTGTTTCCCTTGCTGTACAGAAGCTTCTTAGTTTGATGAGGTCCCATTTGTTTATTCTGTTCTCAACTGCTATTGCTTTTGGTGTCCTTCTTAGAAAGTTGGGACCTACTCCTAGGTCTTGCAGGGTATTTCCTACATTTTCTTGCAAGAGTTTGAAGGTTTCTGGATGTAGGTTTAGGTCTTTTATCCATGTAGATTGGATCTTGGTGTATGGTGATAGATGTGGGTCTATCTTTTTGTTTCTACAGGCTATCAGCCAGTTGTCCCAACAACATTTACTAAAGAGGCCTTCCCACTTGCTTGAGTTGTCATTGGTCTTTTTGTCAAAGATTAATTGGTTGTATTTGGTACAGCCTCTATGGAAATCAGTCTGGAGAACACTCAAACAACTCAAAATCTGCATACCATATGACCCAGCAATAGCACTCCTAGGAATATATTCAAAACACCTGTTTTACGACAAACCAACATGCATCCCTATGTTCATTGCAGCACAATCAGTAATTGCAAAAACATGGAAGCAACCAAAATGCCCATCAGCAGAAGATTGGATAAGAAAGCTTTGGTTCATCTACTCCATGGAATACTACTCAGCTATTAAAAAAAACAAAATGCAGTTCTTTGTGGCTAAATGGGCACAACTGGAAACTATAATGCTAAGGGAAATGAGTGAATCACAAAAGATTAGATACCACATGTTTGCCTTGATTTAACGTGTAATTTTTGTTTGGTTGTTTGTTATTTTTTGAACCTGTCATTGATACTGTCTCAACCCAGATGTCTCGAAGAATGGAACTTGCATTATTTTTAACATATTGTTTACCCAATACTATGTCAATTAATTCCATAATGTTGTATAATGATACTGAGGCCTTGTTGGGGCTTTTAACTGACCGGATCTTTACTCTGTTAGACCTATCTTCAGACCATAGAAGGTCTCCCCAAGAGGCCACTGAACTTATCTGGACAATAGGACACGGAACTTTATGCTAGGCATGTGTTTGCAAGCAATGAATCTCAACTGAACTTGATCTATGGTTATGCAACAAGGTGGAGGAATCCACCATGGGGGGAGGGGTGTGGGAGGGGTGGGGGGAATCCCCAGCGCCTATGGAGCTGTACTACATAATACAATGTAAGCAACAATAATAATAATAATAAAAAAAAAACCACTTGAGCAAGAATAAAAAAAAAAAAACAAAATCTGGATATTAATCCTTTTTCAGTTGTAGAGTTTATAAATGCTTTCCCCAGTTCTGTTGGTTGCCTCTTCATTGAAAGTATTCTTTGCAGTAAAGAAGCTCCTGGGCTAAATACTATCTCATCTGTTTTGTTTTTTTCATTGTCTGTGCTTCTGGTGTCTTTTCCAAAAAGTCTTTGCCTATGTCAATATCTTACAGAATCTCACTGATATTTTCTTGTGGTGATTTGATGAATTTGATTCAAATTCTTGATTCATTGTGAGTTGATTTTTTTGTATAGAGTAAAGGTCTTATTTCATAATTTTGCACACATAGATTAAATATTCTCACCACCAGTTGTTTAAGAGATTGTTTTTATTCCAAGGATTGATTTTAGCTCATTCGTCAGAATAGTTGATTGTGTATGTAGGTAATTTTTTGTTTCTATTGTGTTCCATTAATCTAGATGTCTGTTTTTGTTTCAGTATCAGGCTGTTTTGATTGTACCTGCCCTGCAGTATACGTTTTTCTTTTTTTTTTTTTTTTAATTGGAATGTCAGATTTACAGAGAGACAGAGAGAAAGAACTTCTGTCTGCTGATTTCACTCCTCAAAGGGCCACAACGGCTGGATCTGAGCTGACCTGAAGCCAGGAGCCAGGTGCTTCTTCCAGGTCTCCCATGTGGGTGCAAAGTCCTAAGGCTTTGGAACATCCTCGGCTGCTTACCCAGGTCACAAACAGGGAACTTGATGGAACGTGGAGCAGCCAGGATAGGAACTGGCGCCCATATGGGATCCTGGCACACACAAGGTGAGGAGTTTAGTCACTAGGCTACTGCGCCAGGTCCCTTGTAGTATATGTTGAAGCCTCCTATTGTAATGTCTCCAGCTTCATTCTTATTGTTTAAGGTAGCTTTAGCTATTTGAGGCTTCTTGTGTTTCCATATGAATTTAGCATCACTTTTCCCTAAATCTAAGAAGAATGGCAGACTTGACATTGATTCAATAAGTAAGTAACTACGGAAAAATTTGAAACTAGACTGTGGTGAGAACCCAAATAGATTTGATGTAGTTACTTACCTATGAGTAGGATATATATTTGGTTAAGGTGGAATGATATCATATATATCAAGCAGCATCAGAAGAGCTTATATTCACATAGCCCTGCAGGTGCTATGGACATAAAGGGAAGTAGTTAATACACAAGGACGGAGGCGGGCAACGGGACAGCTTCAAGTGAAAACAGCAGTTTTGTCCAGAGTCTGCCACTTGTATTCTTCCCAGGTCTTTCGCTTTACCTTTTGTCATTCTGGGCTTCCATTGCGGTGTGTCTGGCTGTTTATTTGTTCCTGTCACCTTCATGAACACTTTCTTGAAATCTGAACCCTGAATACCTTGACCCCCTGTTACAGCTCCTTGATTTGAATGGACTTTAGCCAACTACCCAATTTCAGTCACTCTCACTCTTTACCTAGATGGGTAAACATGACAAACTCCGGAACCTACAATCATCATGGCTCATCTCTATGTAAGCAAGCCAGGCTGGGCTCAAAATGGTTTATTGAATTCTTTTCTCCTGAGCTGCTGTGGTCAGCAAGGTGAGCCATACTGGTCAAATTTTGCTATTCTACATTCAGTTCATTATGCTGGAGCAGACCTAGCATCAATGAAGTAATATTCTTTGCAGTGGGAGGGGGTGATTTTGTGAGTGAATTTGAATGCCTTCATGGACCAGCATTATTGTTATTCATATCTACACTTGTATTTATATGCACACTCACAAGTGCAAAGATGCAGTTTCAAACTTAATTAAAAATAGAAAGCAACTTAAAGTGTGCTGGTATTTCCCTTGACTTCAGCATGATCTACCACTTTGACAAAACTTCATAAATCTCCGACAATAGAAAATTCTACCACATAGAACCATTTTATGCAGCAATATAGGTACTTAAAATATTCAGCAACTTTCATCATGTTTTGCCTCTTGGTGCATGAGAATTTTATGTATTTAATAGTTATGTATGTTATATATTTTATACAGTATTTTTTACTAATGATCCCCAACAGTACATTTTTTCTGAAACTCTCACATCTGTGTTTTGTTCTTGCTGCTTATAATGATAATCTTAAATCGAGCCCATCCTACCACAGAGGACACATTTGTGGCGATTTTTTCCCATGGTGGCTTGATCTCATGATGAAGGCATCAGAAGTTGTCACATCCTGGTGACAGATAAGCCTCTCTCCTCACTTTTTGCAGGGGAGTTCTGGATCTGGCATCTGAGCAGCTCCCGCTGTTGCCAGGCCAGCAGCAGGTATACAGAAACTCAGAAGAGAGGAACCATGGAGAATGTTCATTTGTTATTTATTTATAAACTTGCCGTGCCATGTCATGTAAAATTAACACCTTTAATGGGCTCCTGCCTCAGTTGCTTGAAGGATGGGCTTTCACCAGCCAAGGCCACCCACTGGCTTCCAAGCAGTGTTGCATACGGGTTTGTGTTGGGCTGCTTGCTTAACAGTGTCCACCTGCTAAAGCTGTTCTTGTGCTCAGCTGGCCAGCAAAGGTCTGCCCCATTAGAGAGAATGTTTAGGAAGTGAAATCTCCAGGGATTTTGTGGCTGAAGAGATGAGTGATTACTTTGGAGCATAAATTCCTTTCTGTTGTTAATGAAGAGATTTACTTCAACATTCATTTATTATAAATTGGGGTGTGTGTGGTTTCTCCCATGTGCCAGCATCCACAGGGTCCCTTTCCTGGAAGAGTTCATAAATAATCCAAATTTACAATGAAAAGGTTTTTTTAAGCATTATCTTTTCCTGTCATAAAAATTCCCTCATGCATCTAAGTGAAGGCCAATATAATTTGTAGATTCTGGAACCAAAATGACTTTATGTATGGAGAGTGGATGCAAATAGTTGCTAATCTGGAGAAAGATCTTGCTCATCCACTCCACTGGACCCATCTAAAGTTTCGGTCTAATTCTACAGCATTATTCAAATTCAAATGTGTGTGTGGCGGTAGGGAGGTATGTTAAGTCGTTCAACAAACATTTATTGCTTACCATGTGCTGGCTAGTGCATTTGCTACACTGGATCTTGAAGAGCTTGTAGCCTAATGGAAGACAGAAACAAGGGGCTTTAATTCAACAAGTGGCTTTAATTTATCTACTTAAGGTCCAACTTAAGATATTATAAATGAGGACTGGCCCTGAGTACTAGTGAAATGGAGGAAAAAGAATAATAACTATGAAGAAATACTATGAAGAAATAATATGAAGAATAATAACTATGACAAAATCAGGAAGGATTTCATAGAGGAGATGAGGTTTGAGCATAAGGAATGGATAAACACTAATCAAATTTTGAAGAAAAGACTATTCCAGGTTTTCAAAGGAGCAACGGAAACAGGTATAACAGTAACAACAAGTTTGCGAATGTCTGCCAGTTGCCCATTGCTGTGCAAAGTGCCAGGTGCCATGCAAAGTGTTTCAGCCCTCTCAACCGAGTCCAGTGCTCTGTGTCTTGTGTATAAGAACACAGAGGAAACCTCAAGAGGTTAAGTAGCATACCCAATTCTAGAATTCAACCTAGTCTATCTACTACCCAGCTATTGGACTTGCAGCATTTGTGTCTGTGTGGAAGCTTGACCAGATGGAAGAGGATCTAATACAGCTACAGGATGAGAGGCAAGAGGTGCGTTAAAGGCAGCGTGTGAGAGCATGAGGTGCTGTAAGAGGGGTTGAACTTATCCTGCAGGCAGTGGACGATTTCTAAATCTCTCTGTCTCTCTCTGTCTCCTGGGGTGTGTGTGTGTGAGAGAGAGAGAGAGAGTAGCAGATGAACTTCAGTGGAGGGTAGTAGAGGTGAGTGAGTGAGGTGAGTGGGAGGAGAAACAATAATGTGAAATGCCACACAGGTCTAAACCTAAGTCTTCCATTAATTGCCACAAAACAAAGTTTTCTTGGAACTGAATAAGATGTGGGGATTTCAGAATTTTTACAACAAAATAGATTTATGTTTCAATTTCATTTTCCTTGAAGTTCTAAAAAATATTTATTTGACAGGGCTAAGGTGATGGAGATGAGAAAGAATAGGGAGAGAGGGATTTTTTAACATGCATGTACAGAGAGAGAGAGAGAGAGAGAGAGAAAGAGAGAAAGAGAAAGAGAGAAAGAGAAAGAGAGAGAAACAGAGCTTCCATCTACTGTTTTACTTCCCAAGTACTTACCGTGGCTGGGGCTGAAACCAGGAGCTGGAAGATCCAAGTCTCCTATGTGAATGTCAGGACTCCAATTACTGGAACTGTCACTGCTTCCTTCCAGAGAGCATATTGGGAGAAAACTGGAATCAAGAGAGAGATCTGGGATTCAAGTGCTCCAAAGTGGCATGCGGATACTGCAATCACTAGGCAACAAGACTGCTCCGTTCAAGAACTTTTTGAAGCTTCAGTGTCTATGGACATTAGCGGTATTCTCATCTCACAATTACTGGCTAGGCATCTTTCACAGATGATTTAACCTCCGTTCATGCAGTCTCACTGTAAGCTTTAGTCTCTTCACCTACACAAAGAGGCTTTCCCAGACTGTTATGAAGATTCAATTAGACAACAATTCATGGAAAGTCTTCCTCTGGCGTTTGCATACTGCAAATTCCTACCTATTTGCACAGCTTTTCAATTCTATGAATACGCTCCAAGGAAAGCTACCTTATCAGCTTCTTGAAGGTTCTGTGTGAGTGAGGCTTTGAATAACCACCAATATGTACTGGGTAACAATAGAAGGGAAATATGGGCATCACAATGTCTGCAACATTTCTCTAGCGTAAGAGTTAAGTCTAGAAAACCGGAATGGTGCTCAGAGTGGGATGGAAATGAGAAAATCCAAAAAACGATTGAGGCAGTCCCTCTTACTCCAAGTGGTGACTGAGATGAAATTAAACATACATGAATGAATCTGGAAAGCATTATACTTATTTTAACGGATGCTAACAAATAGTTGCACCTTTTCCCTTTGTACATTATGAAGGTATAAAATGAATATATTTGAGGAAAAATATTGAATAATTACGCAGGTGATATTTGGGTTTTAGCAAAAATTGTGAATATGATCTAAAACTAAGAACTTATGGCGTAAGGTTCATGGCTTTCTCCTGGACAGAGGCCTCATGGGGGCACAATTTGTTCCCTAGTTAGTGATGTTATACTATTCTTTCCATAGTTGTGTTTGGCAGAGTACTGCTCCATTGATGTTAGTTTCACCAAGCTGTGTATCTACTGGTATTTTAGGAACACGTAGGATTTTAGCACCTATTTTAGCATGATGTTGTCATTGTAGAGCCATCTCTGTCCCACCAAGAATATAGGTACTAACTGCTTATTGGATGTAATGTATACTTGCTGAATTTGCACTGAATGCATAAGCAAACTGTGGGATTGTGCGTGACATTCAGTCAGGGTCCCAATAAAATGATTCAGAGCATTGACTGAAGGCCACATAGATCTGGTTGAAGTCTGTCCTACTGATAGTAGCCACTTTGAATTGAGTTCTTTTTCTTGCCTAATAGTTTTGGCTGGAACTTAGGAGACTAAACTAAGTAGTAGTGGTGAAAATTGTTTAAAGGTTTTTTTTTTTACCATAAAAGAATGTTGCAATTTCTGATCAGCATCTATCTGCATCTGTTGAGATAATCATATGATTTCTATTCTTTAGCCTGTTGATGTAATGTATTATATTTATTAATTTGCATATGTTGAAGCATCTCTGAATATTAGGGATAAGTCCCAGTTGTCTGGGGTTAATGGTCTTTCTGATATATTGTTCAATATGATTAGCTAGCATCTTATGGATTTTTGGGTCTATATTCATCGAGAATACTGGTTTATAGTTCTCTGTTGTATCATTTTTCTGGTTTCGGAATTGAGGTGAAGCTGTGCTCATAGAAGAAATTTGGGAGAGTTCTCTCCCTTTCAATATTTTGGAGTAGTTTGAGGAGAGCTGGGTTTTCTTCTTGAAAATCTAGTACAATTCAGCACTGAAGCCACTGCATTCTGGGATTTCTTTGTTGGGGTGATCTTTACTATTGATTGAATTTAGGTTTCCTATGCGCTCATGATTCAGTTTAGGTAGACTGCATATGTCCAGACATGCATTACATTCTATTGGATTTCCAAATTTATTGTCATGTCGCTGTGTGTAGTATTTCCTGATGGTTCTTTGTACATCTATGGTATCTGTTCTTCTATCTCCTTTCATTTGTGATTTTATTGATCTGAGTCTTCTTTTTTTGGTTAGTTGGGCTATTTGTGTATTCATTTTATTTGTTTTTTTATCTAAAATACCAACATTGCAATTCACTAATATTTTGTATCTTTTTGTTTTCAATTTTATCTACTTCTTTAATTTTAACTATTTGCTTCTGCCTTTGGGTTTGGCTTGTTGTTTTTCTAGACAATTGAGATGCACTGAAAGGTCATTGATTTGATGCCTTTTTGATTTTTTGAAGTAGTCACTGATTACTATAAAATTCCCTTTTAACATGATTTTTGCTATATCTCATCAGTGTTTATATGTTGTGCTGTAATTTTCTTTAATTTCTAGGATTTTTAAAATTTACCCTTTGCTTTCTTCTATGACCCACTGTTCATTAAATAGCAGGCTGTTCAATATCTATATGTTTGTGTGTTTTCTAATATTTCTTGAATTGCTGATTTTTAGTTTTGTTATGTGGTGATCAGAAAATATACATGGTATGATTGCAATATTAAAAAAATTCTGAGGATTGCTTTATGGCCTAGCCTATGGTCTATCCTGGAGTAAGTTCCATGAATTGATGTAACAAATTGTGTATTCTGCAGCTGTTGGGTGAAATGGTTGCATAGATATCAGCTAGATCCATTTGGTCCATAGTATAGATTAGCTTTGCTGTTCGCTAATTTTGTTAGTTGATCTGTTCATATTTCAGAGTGGAATGTGGAACTCCTCCCTTTGTCATTGTATTGGAGTCTCTCTTTAGGTCAGTTAACATTTGTTATAAATCGTCAGGTGATCTGGTATTGGGTACACATACATTCTGCTTGCTGCTATGTGATTGTGCCATTCACGCTGTTCTACGTCGTCTCTTTACCCTCTATGAAAGCTGCCCTGCAGATCAAGTTTCAACTCCCTCCTGTGAATGCAACTCAACTGCTTCCCCACCACACTTCTTTTCCCTTTACAGCCATGTTGGCAATCCAAAATTTACTTTTAGCTCCATTCTTTTTCATGATTTTTAAGCATCCTTGTATAAATGATAGAAGATAGTTGCCGTAGGATAAATCTAACAAATATTCATTATCATAGAAGTATTGTGTTAACTATATTGACTGGAAGATTGTAATTTCATAGATTTTATAGATACAGATTATGTCTGCTTTGCAAGAAAGCACATGGTTCATCTACTGCTTAGCATTGGCCTGGCTAACCTTTGCTAAATGAATGGGACAATGAATGAATCTTGGAACAGGATGTGGAGGGAACTAGTTTTGGCACTTTACAAATATTATTTTTGGGCAAAAATGGCTTGTATTTGCGAATGTCCTCTCTCCTTTCAAAGTGTGATAATTTGTCACAACAAGCAAATCAGTCAAAGTCACTTTTGCTCTTTACATTGCCAGGAGTGTTTTACATTGAACAAAGATAGGAGATACTTCTTTAGCAACAAGCATTTGAGGCATTAAAGGAGTTGCAAGCTGACCCAGGGTTTTCAGTGTTTAAACTCTAAGCAGAGATGCTGGATTTCATTTCTTTTTAAAGGAAGTAATAATTGCCTCAAAACGTGATGACTCTGAAATGACACTTCTCAAAAGATGTGAAATGCCTTCTGATCCAGAATTCCTGAATATTTGCCCCTCAGCTTCAGTAAAATTTAGCCAGGTTTCTTTTTGAGACTAGGCTCCTAGCTCTCCTTTCCTTAGAGTATTTTACATAAATAAATAGGTAATTATAAATTAATTCTCTGTTCTTTTGAGGTACAAATCTACTACTACCTCAGTCCAGTGCCTTTCTCAAGGATCTGGGATCTATCTCACTGAAGTGTATTCTGGAAGGAGATTAAGCTCCTATCTCACAAGTTTTCCTAGGAAGTTAGGAGTGTAACTTTCTCTAATGGCCAATTAACACACACAGATGGCCTAATCACATTGACCAGCATCTTCCAAGGTCCTGCATTACATTGCCATTAACTCTCCCCATGGTTTGATTTTGTTTCAGTGGCATTGAGTTCAATCTCTCCCTTTTGGGGTAGACTGGACCCCTAATGAGATAGTTTGAACAAAGTCTTCTTTGCCATTTTTAGCAAATGTCTGGTGCAATTTTTTTCCCATGGTTACAGGAATTAAATAGAACAGGGGAACCAACTCTGTGAATTTGCTATCGTTAACATGGGCCTGATACCCATCACAATCGATCAGACGGATCCCATGATGCTCAAAGCTTTCTGACACTGAAGTTTCATAATTAATTAATGAGAAAGAAAGGCTGTGGATTGCTCCTTTTAAATGTACCCTGAAGAGGGTGGTGACAGGCCTCACACTGAAAACTCAGCACTGTAAGTCAGCCAATTCAGGAATAATGCTGTTCAACTTACTCAGCAAATGCTTGAGTAACAATTTTGTTTTCAGGAAGCATACCATACTAAGAGTTAAGCAATGAATCAGAAGCTATGAGCAGTAACTAAACAAAAGGAGTTTGAGAGTATCTTTACCAAGTAATGTTCAGTGATTTCTGGAAATGACTAGGATAATTGATTTTTATCTATTTGTTTTAAGCATATTGTTCACATCCTGCATGCAGTATTCTTTATTTTGCTCTTCTGGCTCATTTGCTACCATCGTTCATCCCTTCACTTATGCACACTCATCCTTATGTTCCATTGTTTTTAATAAACTCTGGTGATCTCCAGTCAGTATGTTAAAAGTAGCTGCTTTACACACTACAAGTTGTCCATCCCTACTGAGAAAGAGCACATACTTTCCAGATGCTGTGGCTGGGCTTTTCCTTCTATATAGAGGCTGTCTTGTCTGATGTTCTACATGTCTGGTTGAAAAGTTTCTTGTCCTGGGTAAGGTAAGAAGAGGATTGTGAGTGTGTGTGTGTGTGTGTGTGTGTGTGTGTGTGTGTGTGTGAGACCTGTAACTTAAATTGGTAGTAGCATTTGTACTTGCACTATTCCGATATCAATGGTACTGTCTCAGTTGAACATGCTTGGTGGTTGTTAGGTGCCTTTGATTTGATGGCTTGGTTGTTAAAGCTAGTAGTAATGAGTCATGCTTTTGCAAATATTCCACCAGTGAGTACTGATTTTTTTAAAAACAATGTGGCTGATGCCCTGAGTCCTAAGTGTTATTTTGGATCAAATTCTGCCTATATTGATAAAAATGCGCTGGGTGGATGAATACCAGTGTGCTTCTTTAGAAGGAAGAGACAGTGATTCAGGACAAAAGCAGTTCAAGAAATAAGACGTGCTGGCAGCCTCCTCAATAAATATCTGGTATTTAGGGGGAGAAAAGATGCAAAGCTTTTGCTGTGATGTGAAAGAAGTGATGTTGTTTGGCATGTGGTACCTGCCTACTTCTCCAACATTCCTGGTAAAGGTTTCCCCCCTGTAACTTGACTTCTCACCTGTGACGTCTTAGTGCTGCCTACTGCTTAGAAGTCTCTTCCAGATGCCCCGGTGGAACACTTATAGTGTCCCGTGCTCGCACTAAGAGGGCCAGTTGTAATTGTGTTACTTATTACCTAGTCTCTTCATAGGATTACAAATTCTCTGCAGAACAAAGGTTGAATCTTAATTATCTTTGAATCCTCACAGTCTGGCACATTCTCCTGTTTCAAGATTAGCATGGCTCAAATCCATTTTTAAGAGTTGTAAATAGGAATACATAATTGTTCATTCAAGAAAGGATTTGGGGCCCTGTGTGATACCGTAGTGGTTAAGGTCCTCACCTTGCACGCCGGAATCCCATATGGGCGCTGGTTCTAATCTTGGCGGCCTCGCTTCCTATCTAGCTCCCTGCCTGTGGCCTAGGAAAGCAGTTGAGGACAGCCCAAAGCCTTGGGACCCTGCACCCGCGCGTGGGAGACCCGGAGGAGGCTCCTGGCTTCAGGTTGCTCAGCTCCAGCTGTTTTGGCCGCTTGGGGAGTGAACCATCAGATGGAAGATCTTCCTCTCTGTCTTTTCTCTTTTCTGTACATCTGCCTCTCCAATAAAAATAAGTAAATCTTTTAAAAAAGAATAAATTTGAATATTTGATTACTTTAATAATATTAGGATGTTTAATTATAATCGTCAAATATCAAAAAGTTAAAAATGTTATAATTTTCTTAGAAATCACAAGAACTTTTGCAAAATATTGAGAAAAGTCATCCATATTCAATCTTCTAAAAATTTGGCTGCATTTTTGGACACTATCTCAGATAAATTTCAGAATAATTTTGTCAAGTTTGCTGTCTAAAATTGCTCCTGAGATTAGAAATGTATTAAATCTATGATAGGTAAGGGTAGTTTTTGGCTTTCCCATTAGGTAAGTAATGGGTTCCTGGTACCCTTATGGAAGACCTGTATTGAGGCTTCAGTGCCAGCTTTGTCCCCCGACTTGGGGCAGGTGTGGGCAACTAATGAACAGTAGACTACGAAGGGGTGTGTGTGTGTGTGTGTGTGTGTGCGCGCGTGTGTGTGCATGCAATCCTATACACATGTAGTTTTGCATGTCTCTAAATTAAACAATGAAATAAAAACTAGCTCCCTAGTATGAGTCTGCTCTAGTGTATTTTCTCTAAAACTATATAAAATGTGTAGATTTGATGTTTCTGTTTTTTTAAAGAAAATGATCACTTTACTAAATTGATTAAATTTTGCATGCAAGTACAAATACAAGGTATTGCTGTTAAATATCCTGTTAAAAATACTTATTATTTTAATTTTTATTTGAAAGTCACCCAGACGTGTACAGACAGAAAAAGAAATACTGATTTGATCTTGCATTTGCTGTTTCACTTGCTAAATGCCCATTACAGCCAGGACTTGGCCACACCTAAGTCAGGAATCTGAAATTCAGTCTTGGTTTTTCTTGGCAGGGATCCAAGTTCCTGAGAGCTGTTCCCAGAGTATTCATTATCAGGAAGTTTGATCGGAAGTGGAGTTAAGACTTCTAGTTATTCTGATATGGAGTGTGGGCAATCCAACTGGCTTCTTAGCCAGTACCCCAATTATTAACCCCCAAACATCACTTTCTTCAAAGATCTTATGTAGTTATTGAATAGCTCAAAGGACACTTCTGCACCCAGTCTAAATTGCTAGTCTGTACTTCATGAGTAGGAAAATGTATTTTGGCCACTTGAATTCTGTTTTGGCTTGTTAGGTAACAATGATTGGCTGATCCTGTCTACATAGTTTAGTTATTTCCATGGCCTACAAGAAGATAATACTTGGAAAGTAATCATTGATGAGTAAATACTTATTGAATGAGAAATTAAATGAATGAAAAATTAATTAGTGAGTAAATAAAACAATAGTATCATATTTTTTATTGTTTGAAAATCCCACTTTTGCTCCTCGAATGCTGTTCATTTGGTTCACATTAACTGCAGAATCATCTGGCATGTTCTTTTCTAAGGCAGCAGTTTCATGTAGTTCTCTGTTTCATTAAACAGGAGGAATTTGGGTCTATTTACCATCACATGTGTGGGCTCTCTGCTCATGCACCAATTCTCCCAAAGACCGATTCTTTGGGATTTTAAAAATCTGAAGTTTTAACGTTTGGAATTGAATAGCTGCTCTAAAAAGGTTGCAGTGATTGCAAATGCTGAATAAAAATTGGAACAATCTGAGATGTGTAAAAGATCAATGGCCAGACTAATTTCTTCAATTGACAATCTGTGGGAAATAAGAACAGACAAGTCTAATGTGTGGCCCTGATGGGGAACCTCTTCTGGGTTTGAATGTTCTCAAAGTTTAGTAGTATTTAAATGGGGAAGTAATCCTATTTGGAAATAATGCAGTATCTGTAAATATTCTCCTCCCACGTTAAAGCAAGAATGAGAATTGAAGTGCTAAACCTTATACTGCAGCATAAATGCATGAGTCAGTGTAAATTGCGCAGAACAATACATAATAAAACTGTTGTGTTTTGTTCCAAGAGGGTTGTCTATTTTTCCCTTTGAATTTTTATCAAATGCATATAATGCTCCTTAGAATTTTTTTTTTTTTTATTTATTTATTTTTTTTTTATTGTTGCTTACATTGTATTATGTAGTACAGTTTTATAGGCGCTGGGGATTCCCCCCACCCCTCCCATAACCCTCCCCCCATGGTGGATTCCTCCACCTTGTTGCATAACCATAGTTCAAGTTCAGTTGAGATTCATTGCTTGCAAACACATGCCTAGCATAAAGTTCAGCGTCTTATTGTCCAGATAAGTTCAGTGGCCTCTTGGGGAGACCTTCTATGGTCTGAAGATAGGTCTAACAGGGTAGAGATCCGGTCAGTTAAAAGCCCCAACAAGGCCTCAGTGTCAATATACAACATTATGGAATTAATTGACATAGTAATGGGTAGACAATATGTTAAAAATAATGCAAGTTCCATTCTTCGAAACATCTGGGTTGAGACAGTATCAATGACAGGTTCAGAAAATAACCAACAACCAAACAAAAAATTACAGGTTAAATCAAGGCAAACATGTGGTATCTAATCTTTTGGGATTCACTCATTTCCCTTAGCATTATAGTTTCCAGTTGTGCCCATTTAGCCACAAAGAACTGCATTTTGTTTTTTTTAATAGCTGAGTAGTATTCCATGGAGTAGATGAACCAAAGCTTTCTTATCCAATCTTCTGCTGATGGGCATTTCGGTTGCTTCCATGTTTTTGCAATTACTGATTGTGCTGCAATGAACATAGGGATGCATGTTGGTTTGTCGTAAAACAGGTGTTTTGGATATATTCCTAGGAGTGCTATTGCTGGGTCATATGGTATGCAGATTTTGAGTTGTTTGAGTGTTCTCCAGACTGATTTCCATAAAGGCTGTACCAATTTGCAGCTCCACCAGCAGTGGAGTAGGGTTCCCTTTTCCCCGCATCCTCGCCAGCAAGCGTCGTTGGTGTTCTTGTTTATGTGGGCCAATCTTACTGGTGTTAGGTGGTACCTCATCGATGTTTTAATTTGGATTTCCCTTATTGCTAGGGAGCTGGAACATTTTTTCATATGTTTGTTTGCCATTTGGACTTGTTCCTTTGTGAAATGTTTGCCCATTTCCCGTGCCCATTTCTTGAGTGGTTTGTTTGTTTTGGTTTTTTGGTTGTTTTGAAGTTCTTTGTATATCCTGGAAATTAGCCCCCTATCGCCTATATCGTGTGCAAAGATCTTCTCCCAATCTGTGGGTTGCTTTTTTACTTTGTTGATTGTTTCCCTTGCTGTACAGAAGCTTCTTAGTTTGATGAGGTCCCATTTGTTTATTCTGTTCTCAACTGCTATTGCTTTTGGTGTCCTTCTTAGAAAGTCGGAACCTACTCCTAGGTCTTGCAGGGTATTTCCTACATTTTCCTGCAAGAGTTTGAAGGTTTCTGGATGTAGGTTTAGGTCTTTTATCCATGTAGATTGGATCTTAGTGTATGGTGATAGATGTGGGTCTATCTTTTTGTTTCTACAGGCTATCAGCCAGTTGTCCCAACAACATTTACTAAAGAGGCCTTCCCACTTGCTTGAGTTGTCATTGGTCTTTTTGTCAAAGATTAATTGGCTGTATTTGTGTGGGTTCCCTTTTGGTGCTTCTATTCTATTCCATTGATCTTCCTTTCTGTCTTTGTGCCAGTACCAGGCTGTTTTGATAACCACTGCTCTATAGTATGTCCAGAGGTCCGGGATTGTGATTCCCCCTGCTAACTTCTTATTTTTCAGGATGGTTCTAGCTATTCGTGGTTTTTTGTGTTTCCAGATGAACTCTTGAATCATTGTATCCAGTTCCGTGAAGAATGTTTTGGGCAATTTGATTGGAATTGCGTTGAAAATGTATATTGCTTGTGGTAGTATAGACATTTTAATGATATTGATTTTGCCTATCCAGGAGCACGGGATGTTATTCCATCTTTTGAGGTTTTGTTCAATTTCCTTTTTAAATAGTTTGTAGTTTTCTTCGAATAGGTCTCCTACGCTTTTGGTTAAATTTATTCCCAAATACTTCATACTTCTCTCTGCTATTTTGAATGGTATCCTGTTGGTTAGATCTTCTTCCATCTTGGTGTTATTTGCGTACACTATGGCTGTTGATTTTCGTTCGTTAATTTTGTACCCTGCCACTCTGCCAAACTCTCGTATAAGTTCTAGCAGTTTCTGTATTGAGTCTCCTGGTTTTTCTATGTACAGGATTATGTCATCTGCATATAGTGAAAGCTTGACTTCTTCGTTTCCTATACGTATGCCTTTGATTTCTTTTTCTTGTCTTATGGCCTCTGCAAGTACCTCTAGGACTATGTTGAATAGCAGTGGTGATAGCGGGCACCCTTGTCTTGTTCCAGATCGCAGTGGGAAGGGTTCTAGCTTTTCTCCATTCAGTATGATACTGGCATTGGGTTTTTCATAAATTGCTTTGATTATGTTGTGGATTTTCCCATCTATGCCTACTTTGGCTAGAGTTTTTAGCATGAAGAGGTGTTGGATTTTGTCGAAAGCTTTTTCTGCATCTATTGAAACTATTATGTGGTTCTTGTTTTGCAGTTTTTGGATGTGGTTTATAACATTTATGGATTTCCGAATGTTGAACCATCCCTGCATTCCAGGGATGAATCCTACTTGATCCGGATGAATGATCTGTCTGATGATTTTTTGAATTCTATTGGCTAGGATTTTGTTGAGAATTTTAGCATCAATGTTCATCAGAGAAATAGGTCTGTAGTTTTCCTTCTCTGATGGTTCTCTGTCCGGTTTTGGGATTAAGGTGATGTTAGCTTCATAGAATGAGTTTGGGAGGGTTGCTTCCTCCTCTATTGTTTTGAAGAGCTTGTAGAGGATTGGGGTTAGTTCTGTTCGGAATGTTTTGTAGAATTCTGTAGTGAAGCCGTCTGGGCCTGGGCTTTTTTTCGTTGGGAGATCTTTGATGACTGTTTCAATCTCTGCCTCGGTTATGGGTTTATTTAATTCTGCAGTTGCCTCCGGACTGAGTTTTGGTAAGTGGTGGGAGTCCAAGAACTTTTCTATTTCTTGGTGGTCCTCAAATTTGTGGGAGTACAGTTCTTTGTAGTAATTTCTAATTATTTTCTTAATGATTGCAGTGTCTGTTGTTATGTTGCCTTTTTCATCTTTAATGCTATTGATTCTCACTTTCTCTTGTTTTTTTTTGGTCAATCGGGCCAGTGGAGTGTCTATTTTGTTTATTTTCTCAAAAAACCAACTTTTTGATTTGTTGATTTTATGTATAGTTTTTTTGATTTCTATTTGGTTTATCTCCTCCCTTGTTTTGATGATTTCTTGTTTCCTATTGTGTGTGGGACTCTTCTGCTGCTGTTTTTCCAGATCCTGGAGGTGTGAGGTTAGTTCCTGTATTTGGCGTCTTTCTTGGGCCTTGACATGGGCTCCGATTGCGATGAATCTACCTCGTAGCACTGCTTTGGCGGTGTCCCACAAGTTTTGGAATGTTGTGTCAGAGTTTTCATTGGTTTCCATAAATTTTTTGATCTCATCTTTAATTTCTTCTCTGACCCATTGTTCGTTTAATAGCATGTTGTTCAATTTCCAAGAGTGCCTATACTTCCTGGGGAGTTTTGAGTTGTTGATTTCCAGTTTCATCCCATGGTGGTCTGAGAGGGTACATGGTATGATACTAATGTTTTGGAAGTTGTTTAGATTCGCTTTATGTCCTATCATGTGGTCGATTCTGGAGAAGGTGCCATGCACCGCTGAGAAGAAGGTATAGTCTGTGGACTTAGGATAAAAAGTTCTATATATGTCTACTAAGTCCAGTTGTTCTATTGTTTGTGTGAGCTCTGTTGTTTCTTTGTTGAGTTTTTGTTTCGTAGACCGGTCCATTGTTGTTAGAGGTGTGTTGAGATCGCCTACAAGAATTGTGCGGGTGTCTATGTCTTCCCTTAAGTCTGTAAGTAATTGCTTTACGTAAGTAGGTGCATTAAGATTCGGTGCATAAACATTAATGATGGTGATTGCTTCTTGATGGATCATTCCTTTCACCAGTATAAAATGGCCTTCCCTGTCTCTTTTGATGTTGGTTAGAATGAAATCTATCTCGTCTGAAATTAGGATAGCTACCCCAGCTTTTTTTTCTCGTCTATTGGCGTGAAATATCTTTTTCCATCCCTTCACTTTCAGTTTCTTTGCATCCTTTCTGGTTAGATGCGTTTCTTGTAGGCAACAGATGGTTGGGTCTTGTTTGATGATCCATTCTATTAATCTCTGTCTTTTGATTGGTGAATTTAGACCATTTGTGTTGAGAGTTAAAATTGAGAGGTTGCAATTTTGCCCTGCCATGTGATTGTGTTGTGTGTGTGTTGTTGCCTATGTAATTGTCTTGTTGGTGCGGCCTTTAGTTTGGAGACCTTCTTATTTGCCAACTTTGTTTGTGATTTGCCTCCTTTTTGTCCGGGACTAGCGCATTTCTAAGGAGACTTTGCAGAGCTGGTTTTGTGTAGACATATTCTTCTAGTTTTTCTTTGCTATTGAAGTATCTGATTTCGTTCTCATATACAAATGAGATCTTTGCTGGGTAGATTATTTTTGGTTGACAGTTGTTTTGTTTCAGGACTTGGAAGATCTTTGTCCATTCTCTCCTTGCTTGTAGTGTCTCTTCGGAGAAGTCAGCAGTGATTCTGATGGGTTTTCCCCTGTATGTGATCTTTTCTCTACTTCGTACTTGTCTCAGGATTCCTTCTTTGTCTTCATTGGAGTAGAACTTGAGCACCGTGTGTCTGGGTGAAGATCTCTTTGGATCATGTCTGTTGGGAGTTCTCTGTCCATCCTGTATGCGGGGTGGATTCGTGTTCCAAGTGTTTTGGAAGTTTTCCTGTATAATTTCATCGAGCACTGCTTGCATCCCAGATTCTCTTTCTACTCCCTCGGGGAGGCCGATGATCCGAATATTCAATTTTCTAAGGTAATCCTTCATCTCTTGCATCATTTTATTAGTTTTGCTGAGGTTTGTCTCCAGCTGTTTAATTCGCTGGGCACTTTCATTTTGTGTGTCTTCTGTTTCAGAGATCCTTTCCTCTGCCGCATTTATTCTGTTGATGAGGCTTTCAATCTTATTATCTTGGGCATCCAGTTTGGTTTTGATTTGTTGTATTTCGGTGATTATGCGGTTCTGGAAGTCTTCCAGCTTTGTGTCCACGTCTCTGAGAGATTTTAGCATTATTTTCATCAATTCCTTTGTTGGTAACACTTCCATGTCTTCATCTCGTATCGTCGATATTGATAATGGCTTTTGGCCCTTGTTTGGTGGGGTGCTGGCTCTTTCATCTGGAGCACAACTCTTTCTGGTGGTTTTTCCCATTGCGTTGGTGTATTCTGGTGAGGCAAATGGACCCGTGTGTTGAGGGGCTGTCAGGTGCTTTCCTGTAGAGATTGGAGCCTGTAGGCGTGGTGTTGCCGGGCGTGGTAATTTTCAAGGCACCGTTGGTGCGTTCTCAGGGCCCGGGGCTGTAGAGCACCACCTTGGGGGCCCAGTGGATTCCAGGCACACTCTGGGCACCTCTTCTACAGGTGTGACACCCCAGGGCGTGGCGGGATGGAGGCGCTCTCTGGGTGTGCTCCCTTCACGGGAATCCGCAGTGCGTAGAAGGTTTTATGTGCTTTCTCCCTGCGTTCTCCGTGTCAGGGACTGCAGGGTTTTTCAGAGCCCACCTGGTGCGTCTCCCACACACGGGACTGTGGGTGAGGCACTTTGCAGGCGTGGCTCTTGTGCAGTGAATCCACCACTCGTGGTGTGTGGGTGTTCAGAGCCCCTGCTCCCGTGTGGCTCCCCCACTCAGGCCCTTAGCGGAGGAGTGGCCCAGGCGCCCTGTTATAATGACTTCACGGCGGCAGGTTCGCACCGTGTCAGTTTGTTGCAGGAGTTCCCCTGACACCTGACACCTGCGCTACGGAGGTGCTGCTGCTGCAGGCGGGGCGCCCAGCCCGCTCGGTGCGGCGATCAGAGTCCTGGTGGTTTCAAGCACTCACCAGGCAGGATGTGGGGGACTCCAGACCCTCGCCAGCTACCTCTGCGCACCGAGCCGCACTGGTCCCCTCAGCGCAGGGACATCCGATGCGCCTTCCCGGGGCCCCCTCAGCCACCAACACAACACCACTGTGCGTAGTTCCACACAGACCCAACAGTTTCGGCCGTCTGCTCCGCGTTCTGAGGCTGGAGCCTCAGCGGGGGGCGAGAAATGCGGAGGCTGCCACGTCAACCCCCAGCTCACCAAAAGTCCGGCCGCTGCAGTCTGCCTCCACCGCTGCCGAAGGCCTCCCGCCGGTGACGATCCCCCTGATCTCCCCGCCTCCGAGCTGGCCGCGTCTCCCGTCAGGCCGTTTTCCAAAGTGACTCAGCAGGTCTGGAGTGGGATGTCGGTTTCTCTGCCTTTGCCCTGCTCCGTTCTCGTTGTTCTTCCGAGTTGTGTGGATCTTTTTGGCTCCACACTGTCCCAGGGAGCTTCACGGACCTCTCCCTGCGGTTCCCTGCTGTTCCTCTTTGCTGCTTCTGTAGCTTTCTATCCCTTTCTCACTAGACTCTCCCTCACAGCCCTCCTCCTACGTCGGCCATCTTCGCTCTCTCCTCCTTAGAATTTTAAAAAGAATTTTGACAAATACTGATTTCATATTTTCACTTCCAGTTCAATCTAGAATTTTAAGGTATTTTAGGGTCTACTGCTTGGTGTTGATTTTGAACATTTCAAATGGCTCATTAACTTTTTTTTGTCTAACAATCACATATTTAGAACAAATCACTCAAGACCAGTTTTCACATGAATATTTACACTAGAACTTCTCAATTTGGAAACAGTAAGCTCTGTATTCTTGTTTCTTAAACAACCAAATATATTTATAGATTGATTTTGTTGTATTTTTTCCCATTTGAATTCACTATGATTAAAAGTTCACAGCCTTAGTTACATTATATAATTTGAGAAATAACCAACATTGTCCCTAGTGATTAAATATTCAAGTTTGCAATTATTTTGTAACTTTTGTTCTGCTCTTTGCTCACTCTAAAAATTATCATAAAATTTTGAAAGATGTCCTCAGTGTAGAATATGTCTATAAAATATTAAATATTCAATTTTCCTCTATCATGGCTTGAAAAATTCATAATTACATGATGATCCACATAATAACTCATTCTGAAAAGTCATATATGGCACTCCCTCTGTGACTGAGTTAATAATTTACTGCTGTGTGGGATTTTCACTCTGCACTGTTAGTCTTGGGAACATTTATTAAGCAAATGTTCATTTGCAAAGATCAGGATGTGAATGAAGAGGGTAAGAATTTAATGAGGAGTGACAGACAGGTGAACTGATTCCATATAGAACTTTACTACAAGGGAAAGCAGAGAGCTTTATCTTTCGTTGCCTCGATGGACACCTGAAATGAAATATAGAAGACGGAGGGCAGGAGGAAGAAAATGATGCTCTCCTTCAGGGGCCAATGGAGGGATAAATCAAGTGAAGTGAGGAATACAATTCGGGTCATTTCAAAAGATGCTACTCAATTCCACATTCTGCTTTGAGTTAGCAGAGAGGAACCTGACTTTTATTTTTAAAGTTCCAAAATATTGCCAATGAGAATATTTATGCTTTCTTTGGTATTCCAAATTTTCACTGACAGTAGCTTCATTGGCTAAATGAATCAAATGACAAACAGATCAAGAAAAGGGGTTTCTGCAGAATTGGTTTTTTTAAGGCTCAGAATTATTTACAGACATTTTTAGTAGACTCACGTTAATTAGATGAGGATCTAAAATTGTCATGTATGATCTAGAAATAAATCTTAGATATAAATAATCCATAGACTCTAATTTATATTAGTTTTGTAACAATATAGGCATAGTAAATGTGGACAGAATTTTGTGTTTGATTTATTGAATAATTACATTATGTGGGTATTGTGACTACAAGTTGTTATGCTGCCTTGGGCAAACTTAGGGATTTTCACAGAAGAAATTGCTTGCTGGCAAAAAGTCATCAGCTGCAAACAAGAAGCAAAACTGCCCAGTTGTGATGTTATTATCTGTAACTGATTCATGCTATGACTTGACTTAATGGATATAGAATCCATGTATGGTCCTTCAGTAACAGTCAGTCCTTCATTTTGCTATTTAAGTGCATCGTGGCATTGCAAGTACAGACAGCGTTAGCAAGTCTAGCATCCTTTTGACAAGAGATATGTATCAGTTTCATTGGGAGTCCTCCTCTTATTCTGGAGTGGAGATGGATATTGCAATTTTGTAATAATATGGGTGAACACAGTGGTAGTGGGGTAGAAAGAGAAATTGCTGTGCCTATGGAACCATATCATGAAAAGTAAAAATAAAAATAAAATAGAAGTATGTATGGACAACTTCTATGTCATTTTAAGTTCTTTTTGGAATGTAATGAGAGTTAAATACATAGATAAATATAACTAAATATTCTCAATAAATATAAGGCCCCATATTCTACATGCATGGCTTGAAATCTATTGATGATTTATCTGCAGTTACCATTTCTAACATCTGCACACTTAATCTTTTTAAAGTGGTGATGATAAATTATGAAAAACAGAATAGACCGCCAAGGAGGGTGTAAAGAATCAGTATGTTGACTGTGAATAGATTTTATTGTGTTTGTTTCCTTTTAAAAACAAAGGTTATGCATGATGCCCTGGACAAAATTGAACCTTATTGAGACCTGTGCTCTTGGAAAATGGCAGAGGTTAAACTATGTGTAGATGGATTCTGGCACAATAGCTCAATTGGCTACTCTTCCCCCTTCAAGTGCCGGGATGTCATATGGTATATTTCCTGGTTGCTTTACTTTCCATTCAGTTCCCTGCTTGTTGCCTGGGAAAGCAGTGGCAAACAGCCCAAAGACTTGGGACTCTGCACCCAAATGAGAGACCCAGAAGATGCTCCTGACTCCTGGTGTCAGGTAAGCTCACCTTTGGCTGTTGCAGTCATTTGGAGAGTGAACCAGCAGATGAGAGAACTTTCTCTCTCCTTCTATCTGTAAATCTGCCTTTCCAATAAAAGTAAATAAAGCTTTAAAATGTGTAGATGCAAGTGGGTTTAAGCTCTGACTTTGTCAGTGGTTGACTGTATGGCCTTAGCTATGTCATAGCTCTAACATTGTAACCTCATCTATGTAAATGCGTATCATAGATTAAAGAATGTTCTCAGCTCTAAAATCCCCTCGTAATAGAATGATGCTAGTATTTACATAGTTGATAGATAAATACAATTCTAGATTTTTTTCTTTTGCTCTTCTATTTATCTTTTCAGAAATATTTATTGATAGGTCTTCAAATTTAATTTATTTAAAAAACTAATGCATTTAGTTTATTTTAAATATACAGTTACAGGAAGAAACACACATACACAGAGAGAGAAAGAGAAAGAAATATCTTTTATTTACTGGTTCATCCCCCAAATGACTGCAACAGTCAAATATGGGCCAGGTGAAAATTAGAGGTGGAGCTTGTTTTAAGTCCTCCATATGTATGAAAGAATCTAAATATTTGGGCCATTTTATGCTGCATTTCCCAGGCCATTAGCAGGGAATTGGATCAGAATTGATATAGCTAGGACATTAACCAGTGCCCAGATTAGACATCAGCATTGCAGACAATGGCTTTAGCCACTATGTAATGGCTTTGCCTGCTTCACCACAACACCAGCCCCTGTCCACCTTATTTTTAAAAACCACTTTAATAATATAATTGATATACAAAAAAGAAATATATTTAACATATACAGTTTAATCAGTTTATAAAATGTATAAACCATGATCTTTGTCTAAACATATTTATCACTTAGGAAAGTTCCCCTCACTTTCTTTATTAATACCATTTAATACATTCATAAATATCAATAATATACATATGTTTGATGATATTTGTGTGTTTACTTACAACATACTTCCTAGTCAGCAATAATGCATTAGATATTTGAAAATTAATAGGAAGGTAGATTTCATATTAAATGGTGTTATCAGGTCTAATGCTTTGTTTTAATTTTTTTTATTCATATAAAGAAGTTCTGACTGGGGAAAACTAGAATGGAACACAAAAATATAATGTGTGTGAGTGATGTTGGCACTTTGAGGGCTGGCTGTTGTTTATATAAACTGCTGTCTTCACTCCCAAGGAACGGCAGTCATTCTACTCACTCCCTGTTGAATTCTTTTTTAGTGTAGAATTATGCTTATGATTAAATGGTAAATTGAAAGTATGTAATCAGAAAGACTGAAGGGAAAACAAGAGTAGAATGAGAAGAGAGAATGAGAGAGTGTAATTATGTTAAGTATGAATATATGAAGCAATGAATTCTCCATTATATAAAAGAATAATCAAGTGAATGCATTGATTTTCTATTTCTTTTTTTAAAAGAAGTTATAGATTCTCAAACATTTATTCTGTGAGTCAACTAAATGTATTTTGAACTTGCATTTATTGTCTGAGGGTGTCTGAGTTTTTAAGGGATAATAAATCTGAAAAATTTCCCTCCGGTGCCACTCTGCTAGGGTTGCAAACTTATGTAAGGATGTGGGTGAAATGCCAACAAATTGTGCTTTCAAATATCCAGTTATAGTGAAGAGATCTGTATTGAAGTTTCCCTTTGGAGGTGATAATGGAAGCTGGACTTGACTGGCACACAGCGAGGAAACAATAGAGAAGTTTTCAAGGTGTCCAAAGAAGTGTAAGAAAGGTTCAGTTTCTGCTTTTATCTCAAGTGCGGCTTTTTCTATAGTGAATGATAATTGATCAGTGGAGGATTTTTACAGATGTGTTGAATGGAATAGGGAGTGTGGGTCCCATTTTGTGTGGACTCGGTGGTAAAATATACCAGCTGCTTTCTTTGTTCTATATTCAAGAGCAAAATTTTATTTTATATTTGTCTAAGAGTCCCAATGTCTGTAGTCATCTTAGTCTTGTGACTTTTTCTTCATTCTCCTTATCATTTTTCACTTTCTAATTAAAGAAAATTTAAATTCTTACCTGTCCTTGCTAAAACTACACTGCACCCATGGACAGGTTGCTTAGATTCATTATAAGAAAGTCACCGTCCCAAGAATGGCTCAATTTTCAAGACTGTTAGAGATTTGATTTATAACCAAGTTCTTTGTATCATAATAAGTCAATTTCTTCATCAAAAATATTAGCTACCAAGGTCTAAATGAGGTCACGTTCAAATACCAGGCAGAAACACAGTATTTAATGACCTACTATAAATTTCCAGATGAAAGAAGTATGATTTTAATCATGGAACAAAAAACACTGAAATTACTTATATCCGTATTGTGAAAATGGTCTAAAAGATGGTAACAGATAATGATAAAAATAATAAAAGTAACAGTGGATGTTGGAGAAACATTCACCTTAGATATCAAATATGATTTCACGATAAATATGTATTTCTGTGTGCTATTAATAGAAGCACTAAAATGACATATAAAATACTTACGCCACACACTCATGTCATTGAATGTGGCAACAATGCAAAGTATATGTTGTGTAACTGCAATGAAAATATTTTGTGGGATGTGTAAACTGGAGACTCACCAAGTTGCTCAAAAATGATTTGGTTAAAGGGTAAATACACCTTGTACATCATAATGAAAGTCTTATAGGTGGGTGGGGGAGATTAACACTTCAGGCTGTCTACAGAATATTAATAAAATTCAATATATTTTCTAAAAGGTATAATTTATATTTTGTGGAAATGAGACCCTTTTCTAATAAAATTCTTCTGTCCTTCATTCTGTTCATATAATTTTGCTATAAATCATCCTGTAGGAATTTTCCCCCTAAATATTCATCTCAGGGAGAACCTATTTAAATAAGCCCTCTTAGCAAGATCTTTTAGAATTAAAATTACACCACAAGCAATACTTCATCCAGTATGTTTCCTTCTATAGAATTTTCTTACGTCTAAAGTAACATTTCTGTTGAATTACATTATGTTAAAATCAATGATTTGAGGAAGCTTTGATAGTAAAGAAATGCTGTGTTAAACATCAACAGATTATCCTGACTCTTTAATTGCAGTATCTCTGTGTGCATTATTACAGCTTCTTTTGCTCCGCATCTATATATTTTCCAAGAAAAACCTAAGGGCATTATTCTCAGAGTCACCACAAAGGAAAAAGGAAAAAAAGAACTGCAGGAAATACAAGGTTTCCTTGGCTTGTGGTAAACTGGAACATAATGCTCTTCCACAGTCATTTGAGGCTAATTTCATGCTGCTGTTTGGTAGCCATTAGAATAAATTATTTTATCTTGATACAAACATAAATAATTTGATTTTGTAGTATGCGTAATAGATAAATACGTTAAACATATAGGCACATATGTATGTACATGTATACAAATACATATGTGTGTGCAAGCACACACTTACATATATACCACATCGGCATTGGCCTCTGTGTGAAGTCCTTCACACTGTAATTTATCCCTTGAGATTATTAAAGGTGTTTCAGAGACCAAATTGAAGCTGCAGAGTTAAGAGAAGGTTTTTGATGGTATAATTAGCAAATATCTTCCTTTGCAAATTAACAGGTGTTTGACAAGTGAACACTGACATGATCAAATTCTTCAACTCCTCCTGCTTACTTTGTAGGTGGAACAAGATTTCCTTCCATTTTCTATGTGGAAACCTAGATCTGGCAAGATTAAATGACTGCCTATCAATACTAAACAGCTCACAGCACTGTTTCCTGATACAGAGACCAAGACTTTCTTCCATAACTTCACACAAGGCAGCTGACATTGCGTGTACTAATCTTTTTATCCTCCTGCTTTCTCTGGGGACCATCTCGTCTCAGCCCTAAGTATCAAGAAGGAGACGAGACAGACTCAAATTCAACATACACGTTACTGTTTGTTGAGATTTTTGTGAGAAGCATTTGTGTGCTCACCCTCCACAATCCATTCAAACATTAGGTAGCTGGTATATGCTCTGTGTGGGAAACAGGGCATCACAGACTGTAGAATAAATACATTTATTCTAAAAAACCATGGCCCTTATAACCTGTGAATTCAGCCGTGTAGATAAGAAAGTAATGGCTAACTGAAACCCTTTGTTGAGTGTTAATGATTCTTAAACTAATTGTAAATCAATTTGAATGTTTATAATGAGTCAGAAACAATTCCAAGTATTTTAAGTGAATAATCTCTGTAATCCTTACAACAGTGCTAGTAGTATTAGTATCAACTGCAGATGCCATTGTATTTCCTGTTTGATATAGAAGTAAATTAAAGTATAGGAAGATTATCTCTTTTTTTGAAGATTTATTTATTGTTATTGGAAAGGCAGATATACAGAGGAGAAGAGACAGAGAGGAAGATCTTCCGTCTGATGGTTCACTCCCCAAGTGACCACAACGGCTGGAGGTAAGCCAATTCGAAGCCAGGAGCCAGGAGCCAGGAGTTCCTCCAGGTCTACACAGGCACAGAGTCTGAAAGCTTTTGGGCCGTCCTCAACTGCTTTCCCAGGCCACAGGCAGGGAGCTGGATGGGAAGTGGGGCTACCCAGATTAGGACCGGCAACCATATGGGATCCTGGAGCATGCAAAGCAAGGGCTTTAACCACTACACTATCGTGCCAGGCCCTAGGAAGATTATCTTACTCAAATCTGTGAGTAGGATATAATGGAACCAGAGCTTGAGCCTACCCAGAACTTAGTTAAACAGTGCTATTTTTCCACATCCTAGGAATTATGCCAAGTGATTAAGATACAAACATCTGTAAGGTTTGTTTACCAATAAATCCATTAGCTCTATGGGAAATGGTTGGATACACAGCGCCATGGAGTGAGGGCTGCAATAGCAGAAGCACAGCCAAAGTGCAGTTAGTGAATGACAGTAAATGTATGCCTCCTTGGAATTTCTTAGAGAAGCACCTCTGGATATCATAAGACTTCAGCAAGGTCAATAAGGCTGAGTGAGAATTTATCAGTCTTCAGTGAGTAGGTAATCTGATCAAAGCACATAGACCAGGAGTAAGTATGTGAATCCAGGCATTATCAGAAGTGTGGTGATTGGGACACAGATGCCAGGCAGGGATGGAAACACAATGCCAGGCCAGTAACTAATGACAACAGATTTTGTTATTTGGGTGCAGCTTGTTGAACTTCAACACGGAGGTGGTGGGAAAAACAATTTTTAGTAGTTGTTTTAGATTTGTGTGTTATTACAGTTTTTCTTTTCTGTTTTGCCTATTTCATTTTAGTTATATAAATGAGACACCACTCTTATATTTCGCATACACAGTTAATGCAACTTCCCATCCTATCCTTTAATTTTCATATTATTTGGTAGGGAGAGACACACAGAAACCGCACGTTCTGATTTGATTCCCAAACATTCACAACAACTAGGATGCTCCAGGCAAAACCCAAGAGACTGGTACTCCACCTGGGTCTCCAAGGTGGATGGCTGGCAACTAAGTACATGAGCAATCAAAGTATGCATTGGCCAGAAGCTGGGTTACAAACATGGTAGTCAGGAGCCAAGCTATTCACTTCAGTATGGATGCAGATATCCCAAGTGGCAATGTAACCATTGGATCAAATGCCTGTCCCAACCTTTGTGTTTAGTAAGATACTACAGAATTAATAAAGAGAATGAATCAAAGGCAGTGGGTGACATAAAAAACAGGAAGTTGTCACAGATTGCTTTGAGAAATAATGAAGAGATCCAAAACTAGGGCAATGGTGGTGACAATCTTACATGAAGGGACAACTGTGGATTTTCATAAAATTTACTCCAACAATCAATCTTACCAGAATAGAGTTGCTTTTCTAGTTTGACCTAATAATCTAGGCTGTTTACCTGCCTTAAAGCAAATTATAAATGTTCCAGAAAGTTAGCATATCAATAAGAAAACTCAATTGCAATGAACATAAAGCCATGTGTGTGTGTGTGTCAGGGGGGTTGTGGCACAGCAGACACTTTAGAATGCCCATTACTTACACAGTATGCCTGGTCCAACTCTGGTCTCTGCTTCTAATCCAACATCTTGCTGATGTGTCTTGGAGTTAGTTCATGATGACCCAAATACTTGGGTTCCTGCCACCAGCCATGTGGTAAACAAGCATGCAATTCTTGGCTCCTGACTTCAGTCTAGCCCAGTCCTGAATGTTGTGTGCCTTTGTGGTATAAAATGACAGGTCCTGCCACCTCTCTCTCAAGCTTTTTAAAGCATGCCATTTCAAGTAGAAATGACATTAATAATAAGGCAAATATATTCACTCACACACAAGTTTCTACATAAGAGCATCTGCAGGTTTGATCATTTCAAACTTTGAAATCCAAAGATGACATTCAGGAGATTCCCCGCCCCCATACATCTGCGTTGCCAACCTCAACGTTACCCATCTCTTCCAAGTCCAGGTCCTCTCATAGTGTCGAGTTGGCTGACAGACAAGGAGTGTCACACACAAGGAGTAACTGACAACATCTGCAGACTCGTATGGGAGGGATTCTGAGTCCTTGATGCAGCAGCCTGAAAGCTACAAAACCAGAGCTTTTGTGGCAAGGAAGAAGGAAAGACGCACTTGAGAGAAAGAAAGGGTGCTTGCCTACTAAGGAAAATGAGCCAATCCCAAAAGGTCACATACCATGTGTTTGCTCTAATTAAGATAACTTCCATCAAAAATCTCAGTGCTGATACGGTGAGGGGTTGTTTTGTTCATCTTCTTATGGAATGGCTCTTTCTTGTTTCAATTTGCAGTTTTGTAGTGTCAAATCTAATTGTTTTTGCTATAAATTTTCTCTTCGCACTTCCTAGTTTTTTGTGTCTCTTCCAATAAGTTCTTGTGATTCATTAATTGATCATCAATAAGAGATGGATTGCTTGTAAACAGTTGAGATTGTGAATGTCCATTTCAAAGCTGTTTTGCTACATATCATGAGTATTGAATATCTAGTTTTTAATTGTAATTCCTTTCATGCCACAAAGGTCACACACTAGCATCTATTCCTGCAAGAAGGCTTTCGATTCCTGTTTTCACCTCTCTTGTGATGCATTTTTATTTTTGTAGCATGTTTGTTAACTTCATGTCAATGAAAATGTATTATTTTCACCTTGTTGTGGACTGTTCTCATTGGTTCTGTATTTTAGGGGATACATAATGGAAGTATAGTGGGGATTGACTGATATGTTCAGATATGGAGACAAAGTGCTTCAAGTCTCTAAGCATACAGACCAAAAACGGACTCCCAGTGAAAGAACTGAATACATATTAACAGGAAGATGATGGATTCTCTGACAATGACCATGCCTACACTGTCAGGAAATACTTCAATAACAGCATGATGGACTTGTGACTGTTCATGAAGGATATCCATTGTAAAACTAGAGGGGAAATCATTGAGGGGGGAGCAGGGAGGGACCTTGGGGAAGGGCATAGGCAACACCAGAACCTATGAAACTATATCATAACACAAAGCAAACTATTTTTAAGTGTAAAAATCCCCCAAACACACACACCCCAAAAACATAACTTTACCGGAAAAGCATTTTGTTAAGTAAATCCCTTCATTTGATCTTCTGGTGTAGGTTGAGATTTTCTTGTAAAGGATATTCAGGCTGGTGGAGGAAGTAGGGGAAGGTATAGACTTGCTTTTATTATTATTTTTAAAATTAACCTCAGGAGACTGTGGGAGGAAGAAGAGAGGGGAGACGGGCCCGGCACGGTGGCGCAGTGGTTAAGGTCCTCGCCTTGCACGCCCGGGGTTCCCATATGGGCACCGGTTCTATCCCGGCAGCCCCGCTTCCCTTCCAGCTCCCTGCCTGTGGCCCGGGAAAGCAGTCGAGGACAGCCCAAGGCTTTGGGACCCTGCACCCGCGTGGGAGACCCGGAAGAGGCTCCTGGCTTCGGATTGGCATAGCATTGGCCGTTGCACTCACTTGGGGAGTGAATCATCGGACGGAAGATCTTCCTCTCTGTCTCTCCTCTCTGTATATCCGCCTTTCCAATAAAAAAATAATAAAAATAAATCTTTAAAAAAAAGAAGAGAGGGGAGGGTGAAATGCCATCCTGTTTTCTCTTCTTGTGCTTGGTTTGGGAAAGTGGCAGTAGTTGGTGGTGTGAAAGGGAACATTGACAGTAAGCAGCCATCTGGGGTCAGGGAGAGGACAGCATTCCTTGGAAGGACAGGGGTCAGAAGAGCCTTGTCAGCAAGGACTAGCAGTTTGGTCAAACTAAAGCCCTTGGGGTCTTCTCACTTTCCTCACACTGAATAATCTGTGTTGACACATGGCCAACGTGCCTTGCAAATAGCAGAGCAAAGTTGTGCCAAGGATTAGGTAATAGATCTGTAGGGACCAAGAACCAAAAGAATAAGCACAAGTTCGGCACCTGTAAGAGTTCCAGCTGACAGCTGAACTGAAGACTTGTCTTCAGCAATGTGCATGGGCCAGTTAGGGCACACCCAGAGGTAGCATGCCAGCTAGTGCTAGGCAGTATATGAAGTCATATGTCCCTTACTTCGTATGTGTGGACACTATATTTCAGATCTGAGTAAAGCAGCATTACTGTCTGTGAGAGCTTGAATCAATCAGGATGAAGTGTGAGCTAACCTTTCAACCTGCTGTGTTGAAATATTAACCTGAGGAGCAAGCTCAAGAATGGGCATAAGGCCTTTACATAAAAAAGACACAAGGGAGATCTACACCAATTGTCCCTTCCACCATGTGACGCAATGAATAAAATCAAGGAGCTATGAAGCTGGCTCTCACCAAACATCACATCTGTCAGCACCATCATCTTGCACTCTTCAAACTCTGAAACTGTCAGAAATAGATTTTTTGTTGTTGTTTGTAAAAAACCCAGTTTATTGTACTTCTGTTACAACAGCCTGAAGCAACTAAGACGAGCTGACCTTATCCCTGACATGGAGTATACTCCTGCGAAAGCTAAGATTTCCTTGAACAGGGTTCCCTCTTAGGTTTTTTAGTTCCGTGTGGCATGTGAGGAATAAAACTATTTTCAGTGTATCTGCTCGGGAAAGGAAGGAAAAAATGCTTAACACATCATATGATCCTTGCTCCTACAGGAACATCTTATTTATTTTCATTATAAGACTGGAGTAGTACTTAGCAGATTAACTGAAGAGCTGGTGCTAAGAGCATCTTTACTAGGAACATTTTTCTGAAATAAGACCTAATTCTTTGATTGCAATTAGTCTGTACTCAATCAAACAGTAGGGACTAAAAATTATAGAGAGGATAAATGAAGGAAATAAAGGGGATAAGAGGTTAGGGTTCACTGGGGAGATGGGACAAACTGTGGTTTATGACAACTAATGACAGACATACTGGCTATGAGTATAACAGATACAGTGCAGCATGCATCTCTACTTCCAAATCAAAGGTGGACTCCCAGTGAAACCATTGGATATCTTGAAAACAGGATGTGGGACTGTCTGGTAGTGTCTGTATCTGCATTGTCAGGAGGCACTGAAGTAGCAAAATGACGAACTTATGACTGCTTATGAAGGACTACACTATAGTAAGAATATGGGGGAAGTCGGGTGAAACAATTTGAGGAGGGGGTAAGGGAAGTCCCAGAGCCTAGGAAATTCTATCATAAAATTAAAAAGGAAGAAGAAGAAGAAGAAGGTGCAGGTGCAGGGTCCCAAAGCTTTGGGCTGTCCTCGACTGCTTTCCCAGGCCACAAGCAGGGAGCTGGATGGGAAGTGGAGCAGCTGGGATTAGAACCGGTGCCCATGTGGGATCCCAGCACATTCAAGGCGAGGACTTTAGCCACTAGGCCATGCCGGGCCCAAAAGAAATAAATCTTTAAAAATATATATCTATAATCCATCCTTATCTAACTATGTCTGGAGACATATCTGAGATGGATGGGTGCAAAACATTCATTTAAAATATTCTGACAAATTGTATGTATTAGAAGACAAGAAACAGGCAAATTGTTATCATTGTTCATTTTTAGGACACAGTTACAAAGCCTATCCAGAGTGCAAGTTTTGATAACAGAAACTCTACAATGATTTTAAGCAAATGATGCTATGATTTTGTTCTATTGATATGATACGGTAATTGATGAGCTAATATCGTGCCTCAGATCTTTGGAGGGCAAGAAGTTTCTGGGGGTGGTGACAGAGCGGAGCTACTCAGCTTAACCCAAGTTTGTCCACGATTTCTGTCACTTGTTTTCTTAATCAATAGTAGTATTAGTGTTTCTGATTGAAGGCCCTCTGTCAGTTTCAATAAATGCTTAACCTTTTGAAGAAAAAATTCACATCAGAAGTATTTTCTAAGTCCCTCAGAATGCTGTGACCATCAAATTGTTTGTATAAACTTGGATTTAATTTCTGAATATTGCCTTTTTCACCCCTGATAGTTTGACCCTGTTTGTGCCAGACAGTACCTTATTACTTAAGTAAACACACAAAAACCCGTTTGCATCACCATAGATGCAATTCCACATTGGATAGCACTATTTAGTACTAGCCTGGGTTTGCAAGGAACTTTTTTTTTTTAACCACAAATTCAAAGCTATCCAGTGTTACTTTTCTTAATTAAGCTGGGTTGCACTCACAATTCAAAAAGCTTCATTTTTTTTCCTGCTTAAATTAAACTCCCTGTGCAATGCAATGACCAAAACAAATAATCTATGACCTACAAACAAGACACTTGCATTCCCTGAAGAATTACGTTCTTGTTTCCTCTAGGTTATACATCTTTGAACCTTTCTTTGCTGTAACGACCTTCTGGTGCTCATTAGCATGCTGATTACCATTAACACAGCTATAATGCAGCAATTTTCTTGGTGTATGTCGAGTAAAAATGCTCATCTGAATGCAGTCAGGGGACAAAATTAACTGCATAAATCTACAGCGCAGACTGGATCGCGTCCAACTTTGCACACCTTGTCTTTTCTCTCCTAGCTGTGACATCATCATCTAGATTCCCACTGACGGCTTAATAACTATATCAAAGCTTCATATTAAATTTCCTTTAATCTCTGTATAGTTCATGTTAACATAGTTTCAGGAGTGCCTGACCACCTTGTTATTATGTATTGGAATATACATTTACATTAGCTATTCCTGTAATGGCTCTAGCATGAGGTTTCTATCTACATTTTTTTTACATTTACCTCTTTTAACTATATTGGGTCATACTGTAGGATTTAAGAGCAGGTGCACTGATACCATTATGGAATTATCCCACGGTTGGTATATGTGAGCTAGGCATATTTTCGGAGAGTGTCATAAAAGTTATGCTCTTGCAAGCTAGAAGTCTATGAATAGTCCCGAAAGAACTGAAGCTTAAGTGAGGAGAATAATGGCTGGATGAGACTTGATTTTCTCGCTATGGTCACAAATATCTGATGACTTCCTGATGACACTGGTCTCCAACTACGCACTGGCAACTTCTGACTTGCAGCTTACAGGTTGTGAAAATGATAGGAAAGCTCCTGAAACTCTTAGTTTGAATTGTTCTTTAAGGGTGGCATTTGAAGCCAATGGAGTGGAAAAAAATGACATCAAGAAAATGTTAAAAATTTGATCCCTTTAATGTTTACATACCTGAAATCATGTAACGAATGTGCCAGATTCTAAATCACTATTAAAGTAATGCAAGATCTGATGTAAGCATAAAACAAACCACAGTAAATAATCATTATGAAAAAGGAAAAAAAAGTTGAGTACTTTGTAATCAAGAATACACTCACATTCAAATTTATGTCCTTAATTTTGTTTTCATTTTATTTGGAACATACACATCAAGAAAGAGGTGGAAAGATAATGTGAAATCAGAGAAAGGGAGAGCAGTGTTTCATCTTCTAGTTCATGCCCCAATTGCCCACAACAGTCAGGGCTGGGCAAGACTGGGACCTGAATGCATGTAACCAATATGGTTGGCAGAGTGTGACTCTGATCCATCATCTGCTGCTTTCAGGGGTCTACATTCATAGAAGCTGGAATTTGAAGTGGAGCTGAGACTCAAACCTAGGCACTCAGCTATGGAATATTGGTGTTCTAGATTGCATCTTAACTGCTATGTCAAACAACCACCCATGAGTTTACATTCTTTAAAATGCTGAGCTGTAGCCATTTTAATGTTAAAAAAAATATGAAATCACTCTAACTGTGTGCTTGAGAAAGCAGATTGAGAAGCATTCTCGTGCTGTGTCTGGGGTTACACATGGTGATAGTCTCTTTCTAGGACCTATTTGGTCCTTCCCAGCACAGATAACTAGTGCAAGGGTGAGGCAAGGAGAAATCAATGCTGCCAGAATACCATTTAGAATTCACTCAGAGTCATTCTATATTAGCAAAATGAACGATGTTATATGAATGCTCAGAGAAGGGAGAAATTAATATGAATGCTTCTCTAGGGGTGACAGAGTTGAGGAACATTGCAGAGAGGCCATAAGATGGTCTCAGGAAAAAAGGAACTATAGTCTGAGTTTAAAAGATGGCATAGAATTTCACAAGGCTCAGAATGGTGGGGAAGAGAGATCCCTGTCATCTTACTTGGAATACTTACAACTATGGAAATAGAATTTGCAGATGTAAAAGCTTAACAGAACCTGATGATTTGTTTTCTGATTCTCACAGTTCCAGCTTGTGCATGATAGGAAGCACAGCTTCCCCTGTGACCTTGAACTGTTTATATGAATATGACAGTCACTAGATTTGCAACTGTCAACCATGGAAGCACAAGAAGGCTTTTTAATAGTCTCATTTTTAATAAACAAATTTAAAAAGGATAGGATGAAGAAACTTATATTTGTCATTACTATCAAATAAAGCGCATTGAACTCAGTAGTTGTGTGCATTATACTTCTGAGGTTGCCTTGATAAAAATCAAATTCTTTGAATAAGATTGCATTAGTGAGTCTTACAAGTCATTGCTATAAAATTGACTGCAAATTAAGTCTGTTTAAAGCCCATGCTTCCTGAATTTGTATTTTGTAAGCGTGGTTTCTGTAATGATAGCACTGACTACAGAGGTTCGATATAGCTTCCAAACATTCACAACTGCTTCTCGGGCAAAAAAGTCATCTTTTATAGGGAAAGAACTTATCACAAATAACCTGTGATATTTTATCCACTATCTAGATCACACTAGTGAGTTCTCTGTCATCTAGAGGGTTGCACAGATTTATACATGATAATCAGATTTGATTTGTCCCAAACCACAGATCTTTAAACTGATACATGAATGAAATCTGAAAATCCAGCTTAAGTGTTTACCTTTCTATCTATCTATAATCATTCATTGATTTAATGTATTGTACTTTCTGCTGAAGCTCAATCTATTACTTTCTACTCACTCTTCCACAAGCTGAGGTTGTAAAGACAAATGATGAACAGCTCACATTGAGAGACGTCATGACATTATGGAAAATTCAGAATTGAAATGCTGGCTCTGGTATTCAGCAGCTATGTTGTATTTCACAGTCTGCCATAGACTAGGTTATATAAATGGAAAATATTTTTTTTTTCCTAAGTCTAGAAGCTGGCCATCTGGGATTATTGTGCCAACAGAGTTGGGTTTTGGTAAGGCCTCTCTTCCTTGTTTGTGAGCAGCTACCCTCTGGATGTGGCCTTATACGGGGTAGGAAGAGTGGGGTGAGAGCAACAGAGAATGAGAGCTTTGGTTTCTCCCATGTCAAATGGGTGTTGATTGTATCATGAGGATCCCAGTACTCCATCTAAATCTAAGGACCTCTTAAAAGTCCCACTTGTAAATGATATCATATTGAAGTTCAGGACTTCAATGTAAAAATTTTGGGAGGACACAATCCACTCTATGATAACAGCTATATTACTATTATAAAATTGAATAAGCTTTCTGAAAGTCCACTTTCTCCATTATAAAATGAAGATAATACTGCATACATCCAAGACTGTTTGATAGGAACATAAGGAATGATAAGCGATGTCACTTAGTGTAGACAGTGCCTGATGAACACTAGGGACTGAGTACATGTTAGTGCCATGTCCCTCTTCTCCCTGACTTTCCCTGCTAAAAGGATGAGGAAAACCAAACTGGCAAACCATTTGTCACAATGCGTTATGATTCTTTCTGTATTAGCATTATGAGAAAAAGTGCTGTGGATGCTTAAAGAAGAGAAAAATTAATTCTGATTCTACCCTCTGGGAGTTGAGAGGGGCAGGGCAGAAGGTTTTCAAGGGATGTATAGGAAGAAGAAGATATTAGAATTGGGTTTTCAAGATAGGGAAGAGCTTCCCTAGGCTGAGAAGGCAGGGAAAACCTTCCAGGCAGAGCAAAGCCATGAATGCATGATCAGTTGCAATTTGCTTGGGGACTCTGATTGACGTGACTGTGGACACTGCATTTAGGGAATTTCAACACACTCCAAGGAAACTTGCTTTTTTTCTTATAAAGTTCCTCTCCCCTTGCACCTTCCTATCTTAACTGTAAACCATCTACAGATGAGAAAAACCAGATGGCATATGTTATTATGTACCAATTTTGGGCAAAATTGAAATACTTTGGATTTTGGAGTTGCATATATAAATCTTTTTTTTGTTTAATTTCCAAAGGAGATGCTTATGGCGTGTTGTAGTGTACCACAGGACTGAGCTAACTCTCCGAGTAGTTGTTAATTCATGTCAGTGGGAGAATGTCTTTCAAGGAAAATCCTTTGCCCTGTAGTTCCAAATGCTAAAATTCCTCTTCTAGTTTTGTTAAAATCTCACCCTTTTGTTGCATACATATCAAAGTAATAGAGACACTTATATCGACAATGTTGGATACCTAGCTTTTATCTTTAAAATAAAGCAAAACGTGATTCTCCATTTTTTTCTTATTATAATGGTGATACATTTTCAGTTTAAAAAAACTACATTATACATATAAGTCAGTAAAAAAATAGTGATTCATTCATGTCCCTACTATCTAAACATAATGTTTAAATTCAAGGAGATTATGTGCTCTTCAATCTGTGTGCACATAGTATTTTATTTTTATATAGTTTGTAATGTTTTAATAATACTTTATTTCCAATGAAAATGTTTAATAAAACTGTAATGGCTAGTTAACATTTGAAGACTGTTTCATAATTTGTTTTTGCCAATCTCTCTACTTTTTAAAAAAATTTATTTATTTTATTTGAAAGAGTTATAGACATAGAAGTAGATACAGAGAGCTTAAGCTCATTGGGTCACATGCCAACTGGCCATTATGGCCAGAACTGGGACAGTCCAAGGCTGGAAGCCAGGAGCTTCTTCCAGGTCTCCCACATGGGTACAAGAGTCCAAGCACTTGAGCCTATCCTCTGTTGCTTTCCCAGGCTCATTTGCAATGTCACATAGGTGGAGGACTGGCCTGCTATGCTATCGTGTCAGCGCCTGTAGTTTTTTTTTTTTTTTAACCAATTTTATACTGTTACTAATTTAGTTTGCTTTTGGAAAATATACCTTATATTCTCATAGCTTGTAAGTTTTGTCTATCAATATTTCTCAGGATAGAACTTTACAATTAGAACATTCTCCTTTATAGGTGTGTACATTTTTACAAATAATCGATGTTACAAGTTACTGATCATAAAACATGTACCAATATAAAAGTCTACCTAGATTTCATGAGAAAGTTGATCTCTTTAGTTTCGCTAAAACTGTGCAATAATATAATAAAAATTTATTGGCCTGATACATTTTTAAGGAATAAGTTTTTATAGGCAGGAATTACTTCAGTGTTAAAAGGCAGACAGCAGATTAGCAATGGAACACAGACCTAGAGAAGCCTAGAAGAACTCCCCCTGCCTGTTTGTGGTTAGCCCTGAGATCAAATCCTGCATTTTTCTTGGGAGATCATGATGTGTTTGACTGGTGTTCTAAAACAAAAGCGAAAACAAAGTCTAAAACAAACCCAAAACTTTCTTCCATTTCTCTACTTACTGACAAATACTCCATTTCTTTCTCAATGAAAGAATTAAGGACAAGTATTGGAGATAAGGGTTTGAAATCCTTGCAACGGAGTTCCACATCCTCTCCAAGGAATGCTATCGAAGGGTGCTCAAAGATTACATGTCACCCTGCCTAAACATTTTCCCTAAAACACCAATTTTCATAATCTCTTGGAAGACTCCAATATTGATTTCAGAAAGTTTACATTTTCCCCATGTATTTACCAAACTTTATTAATTCTGATTTCTGAATGACAGCCACTCTAACTGTGGAACCTCACTGTAGTTTTTACTTTTATTTCCCTGTGGCTAATGATCCTGAGCATTTTTTTCATGTGTATGTTTTCTGATTGTATTTTATTTTTTGAAAGCTACCATAAAGTACTGCTTGCCTAATGTATTACATGGGTAGCATATTTTTGCTCCTTAAATACAGTTATATAAAGAAGACACAGTTAATGAGGCAGGCTGCAAAAGTGTGTTGAGGCTAATGGATACGTATTTAATAAATGTCTGAAAGTTTGGGAGAATTGAGCTTATGACATATTTCATTATCAAGGCACTACGCTGCAGAAATTGCAATGGGAGCATCCAAGTCAGATTTCTGCAGGGACTACAAGTGCCTACTAAAGAGAAACTAAGAAATATGTGTGGCCTATCTGATTTAAAACTCACAAAGCAATTTCTTTCTCTATACATATAGCTTCTTCTTCTTATTTCCTATGACTTTTTAAGAGAAGTTCCTACTTGTCCAGAGATATTTAGAGTTAATTATGTAGATCATCTTACCATCCCTAATTAACATTGCTTTCATATATATATATAACATATATATATCTAATTATTTTTTTAATCTGATACTGTATGCTCTTTCTTTCCTGTGAGTATACTGTGCTGGATGACATTTGGTTGTGATGGATGTGGAATACATTTTTCCCAAAAATGTCTTCAATTTTTCCCAAGGGACATAATGGTGCTAGGAGAAGAATGACTTCTCGCTACACAAATGCATTGTTTCAGGAATCAAACGGGTCATTGCCTCAAAATGGGGAGGCACGGGCATATGGAGGGGTTTCATGGCTATAAAAGGGAAGCCTTCTCTAAGAATAGCAGTGTTTTTGTGAATGTGTGGTAAAAGGGTACTTATTTTTTTGAAAAGATATTTATTATTTACCACGATACAGTTTTGTAGGCATACAGGTTTTTCCCTCTCCTCCGGCCTTCCTGCCTCCTCATCTCCCCCCACAGCTAATAATCACAATAGGATAGTCTTAATAACAAATACAAGATTAACTTTCTGTATTTTAAATGTATTATGACAAAGTAGGAATAGGTAAAGGTATAAAATCTGGTATCATATGTATAGGCATATTAATGTTTTTTAGAATTTTTTTTTCTCCCGAGAAATGTGTAGTAGCAGGATAGGATCACATTATAAATATTACCTTGCAATTTATTTCTTATTAAACACTTCTCTACATCACTGAACTTAAGCTTGGAATATGTAGAGCTTTTAAAAAAACTATTTAAAAAATGTATATACGGGCAACACATTTTATGTATTTCATAGGCAGAGTTCTACAAACATATTCATATCTCCACCTGATTCTCTCACTCTCGTCCTCCCCCTTCTTTCCTTTCATAATTTCAGACTTATAAGTGATTCAAACATCACAATCTATCTCCTGTAAAAAGCCATTAAAATAGTCTTACTATAAATGTTTGTGGGAGGGTACAGCATTTATATCCAAGAGAAAACAGAAGTTGTTTATCAAATGTATCCCTACTGTTCTCCCCAGCATTGCCTGACAAGAAATGTAGTATTTTCAACAATAGTAATGTATTGACGCAACCCTAAATCGACTTTGCTTTGAGGATCACAGATGGCATAACTGGAGCCATTTGATGCTGTTGTTGTGTAATTTTTGTAACATTTTGTTCTGGGAATGGAGTCAATATGGTCATAGATCGAAGCTTGGGCACTTTGGCAGCAGTGGAATCAATGCTGTTTTGCATTTCCTTTATTGATAGGCATTTGAAGAGCACAAGAGCACACATAGACCCAACTCTGCATTCACATTTTGGTAAACATTACTCAAAAGTAGAGGTTAACTATTTGACATCTGAGAGAAGTAGCCAACATACTTCATAGTGAAAGATGTATAAACAATCAACACATTTTACATTATTTTATTTCATACCTATGATAGTCCAAAGTGCTTCCTCTCTTTGTGAACATAATAGTTGTAATTTTAAATTTTAATCGATACATATATATACATACTATTCCAAATTATAGCTTTAAAATCACAGTTCTTTCTTAATTATACTCAAATATGGCAGGTGATACAAGTAAAAAAATCAGAAACTTCAGATGAAACAAGAATGCTATCAGGATTTTTATTCCACAATTTAAGAGGAGATAGTCTTTGCTTTGATTCAAGGAAACAGCTCTCAGAGTTGCTTTCAAGATGAGTCAAGTGATTCATAACAGGAGAAGCTGATTTATTTGTCTAAATTTAGGTGAGAGAAATTGAAACTAGCCCCACTTATCAAGGTTTGCGCAAGGCCATTATAGCATTTCCACATCATCTCTTCTTTTATTAATTCATTCAAGCAGTCTATTTGCTTTTTGGCCCAGTGTAACCCATTGAGCAGACATCTTAATTGAGCTGTTCATAATGATACCTACATCTTTTTCATGACGAGTGCCAACCAATTCAGAAGTCATCAGACCCATTAATGCTTGGCAACTCTAAATGGTCTTTTCAATATGCATTACTTTGCAGTGAACTACTGTGGAGTGTGTTGGCCATGCATATAATCTAATCAATTGTAGTTTCTTTGGGAATACCAGCAAAATCACTCAGTGCTTCAGCTGGCTTTAAAAGTGATGCTATGATCCTTTGGTTAAACTATTTGGTCATATTTCAATTCCTACTTTCAGCATTTTCATTTTTAGAGTGTGTTTGGCTATCAAAATCCTAAGGCTTTGTGGAAGGCTTTTAGTACAGCAGTTAGGGTCCCACATGGGATGCCTCCATCTTGCCCAAATTCAAGTCCCAACTCTACTTATGATTGGCGCTTTCTACAAATGCACACCTTGCAAGGTAGTAGGTGGTGATTCAGATAACAGTCCCTGCCACAAGTTACAAGACATGGATCGAATTCCCTGCTCCTAGCTTTAGCCATGCCCAGCCCTGGCTATTACCAGCATCTAGGGAGTGAAACAGCATATAAGATCTCACTATGTAACAGTTTCTCTGCCTTTAAAATGAATAAAATAGTTGCAGACATTGTACTACAGTGGGTTATACAGATATTTGGGATATTGTCATCTCCTATTGGAGTACAGGTTTGAGTTCTGGCTGTTCTACTTCTGATCAAGTAGTAGATAATGGCTCATATAGTATAGAATTCTAATCACTCATGGGGGAGACTGGATAGAGTTCATGTCACTGGCCTGGCCCACTCTTGGCTGCTAGGATCATTTGGAAAGTGAAACCATGGATCGAGTTTTCTTTCTGTCTTTCTCCCTCTCTGCCACTCTACCTTTCAAATAATTAATTAAACATATCAAATAAATACATAAAAAGCTAAAAACATAGAAATGTAGCATACAATGAATGTTTATATTAAACCTAAGTTGTGTTTGAAGCCTTATCTATCTTTTTATTTATAAAAATCTACTTGAAAAAAAAGTCTTAGGTATTAGAAACAGCCAAAGAAATAAGTAAATCAGAACGTATTTGTTTATAATAAAAACTATATAGAAGAAATAATATTTCAATATTCTACCAGGCTAATAAACTCCATAATAAAATGAATCTAATAATTCCGAGTACATTTGAATTTATCAAAGCACTGATCTTATTTGTATGTTGCAGTTTGAAATTTATTGAAATCAGTAGTTTTTGATTTTTCAATTTCTCCCTCAATAATCATGAAAATTTAAGAGTGGAAGTAATCTCTTGGCTTCCCTCCTGCCAAGAGACAGAGCAAAGGATTTCTGACCATTTAGGCATCTACTATATTATGAAAGAAGGAGAGTTACGTGCTGTGACATAATGACTATTTTATCTGACTCTTAGGTCACAACAGGTGTTTGATTTTCTTTGCCTTATTTTCACAAAGCTTGAATGTAATGACAAAAGTAAATAATCATATAATACATTTGATTTAGTTGATTCTGATCGGCTTTGTTCCTTAATATAACATTAATAGTGGTAATAATATTCATTATCATCCATATTGACATTAAACATCAGATGTGTTTGTATTTTAAGAGGAACTGTGTTCCAGGTGACAGACACAGCAGATGATTTTCATCTTCAGACTCATAAGTATCATTTTGACTTGAAAGTGGCATAGAGAAATTACTAATATTGCATTTGTCAGTGATAAATAGTGTCAGGTATCCAAATGTCCATCATTCAATTCAGATATTCCTTTGTAAACTTGAGCATTTTGATCTGCAACAATGCTCAGGAGAGAGGTTGTTCATCGATAAGTTTATCTTACTGCATATAAACCAAAGTTATCTTACTCTATTGGCTTTTAAGAAATTATTTTGATGATAATGACATCAATTTTACATGTTATAGTGTCATTATTTTTCAAATCAGCTTGGTAATTTTTTCATTCACATTTTTCTGGTGGAATCCATTATTGAAAGATCCCTGGATCTTCTCAAATTCCCTGGAGAGGGATAGAGCACTTACTGGCAACCAATTTTATCACAAAGAAACTAGCAACAAAAATGAGAAAAAAATGATTTTCAATTATTTGATTATCTAAACAAATATCTATGCTGCAGTGTTTATATTATCAATGTATTGATTACTCAAATTTATATGTGGAAAAGAAATAATTTTTTATGTTGATGCTTTGACTCATTTTTCCTCGATTCAAAATTATGGAATTAAAAATACGGTAAGACCTAAGAATACATTATTTTAATAGTAAACACACAAAGATATCCAATATCTCGTCTCTGACAAACCAGAAATGTAGACCTATTTTATATTTCATGTCCTTAACAGTGAATTATATGAGGACACAAATTACTGTAATGCATTTTTTAATAACTCTGGTACATTATTGGTGAATTTTTTGAAATGAAAAAGGCATCAACATGGAGAAAATAAAAATATTGCTGCAAAAATTATCTCTGATGTTTGTGTGGAGGTATGCAGACACATATCTGCTTAATCACTTTCTTCTTTGGCTCATGTGTTTTAATTATTACATTGGGAGCAATTCAGTATTCTCTTGAGTACATTGTCATTCACCTAGCTCAGCATAAATGTTTATGATGTAAACTAGAGTAACATGGACTCACACAGAGCCGAGAAAAGCAACCCATATAAATTAAGAATCAAAACTATAGAAAGGAAAAAAAAAAGAGAACAAAAAGAATTAATTTTGCTAAAGTTTACAAAAAGCCAAGAATTACAGGAGTGTTATAAGGAAAGCAATTTTTAAATTTGAAAAAGGCGTACCTGTAATGTAGTTAGGAATTGCTCACTGGGAAAGAAGGAAAAGTGTATCAAATCAGTGTTAGGGTAGTAACACTTTCATGTTGTCCTATTGTGAGGGTGTGTATGTGTGCTTATGTACACAGGACTTTGAATATTTTCAGTCAATGAGTGTGGTATAATTTACATTTAAGAAATATATGTGCATTAAATCAATGAGTTTGAAAATCTATTCCCTAATGTGATCCCCATACTATTAAACTACAGAGTATGTCTTTTAAATTTAGGACCCCTGCCTTCAGTGTAGGCAGCATCTCAGGCTGACATGATAACAGCATCAAGAAAAAGAATAATAAACAGAAACTCTTTCAGTAGAGCCTTAATGAAGGCCATTGTTTTAACATGTTATTATTATTGCTATCATTTTATGATACAGTTCCATATTCCCTTATCCCCTCCCCAATTCCTTCCCATCTCCACCTAATTCCTTTATATCATTACTAATATATAGTTCTTCATACTCAGTCATATGTCCATCATTGTGGGCATGGACAATGGCAGAGAGTCCAGAATTCTATTGTCAAGATATACTAAACAGTTTCATTATAAGTCCATCTTTGGAAACAGAAATGCATACCACACTGAATCCTCACATCTGGATGTTAGTCTCCATTTCACAGCTACTGTACATCCCCTCAAATGAAAAGTTATAGTACAAAATCAACAATAGAAAGAAAAATAGAAATTTTCAATGCCATGAAGTTAAATGACATGTTACTAGATATGATAGTCTCCATTACACAACTACTATACATTCCCTTAAATGAAAAGTCATGATACAAAATCAACAATAGAAAGAAAAATAGAAATTTACAGTGCTATGAAGTTAAATGACATGTTACTAGATATGACAGTCTCCATTACACAACTACTATACATTCCCTTAAATGAAGAGCCGCAAAGGAACCTAGGCCCCAAAGCTGCAGCTTTTGAATACGACAGCCAAGTGTCCATTAGGCAAACATTAGGTGTAGGAAGAGTGCTAAATGATCTAAATTTGTCCTCATGATATAAGTGAAATATATGAATAAATAAATATAGTCTTCTTCTACAAACTACAATTAGTAATAAGCGGACATGGTCAACCGTATTGAATGATCTTGTTTGCATGACACTTAAGAGTTGAAAAGTGGTTTTATGCTCTTGATTTTATTTGGTCCACTTAGCAGCCTGCAAAATAAGCAAATCAGGTAATCTTTCCCTATGTTATGGTATAAGAAATCATGAAGTACTAATCTTGAGGATTAATTGATTCAGTCCATCCAATAAATCAGAGAATGTCACTGCTTGTTGCCTACTTGATATTCCATTTTGCCTGAAGTTCATTTCCAACAGCTGCAAGGGACATAGAACAGAGTGAGAAGTCTACGCAGGATGGGAATACCAAGGTGTGACCGTGTCCACCAATCTGGAAAAAGGAAATAAGGCATTCTGAAAAAGTATATTGGCTTTGCTAAGTGGAAGAATGCTCTGGTTAGTGATATCCCAACCTCTGGTCATAGTAAATTACATTGTTTGGAGGAGGAAAAAAGATTCCAAGTGAAATAATAGACTTGGTAGTAAGGAAGAACGTGGATAGGGTGAGAAAGGGGTTTGAAAAAAGAAAAAGTGGTTTCAAGGACCTGTTTGAAAGGGTGTGGGCTCCTGGGGCTTGGTTTGCAGCTAAGTCCAGAGAGCATATTATGTCATAGCCTGTTCTGGGATTAGAATGGAGCATCAATCACAGCTGGAACTAGAGTCTTTGAATGGAAAAAGGCACAGACTCTGCTTATCAGCTAGGTCAAAGGAGGGGGTGAGCAAGAGGAAAGAACAGTGGAGATGAAATCTGTGACAACAGGACTGTTTCTCTGCCATTATGGGCTGAGACTCCTGATGGCCTTCCAGCGTGCTCAGGGTGACTGTGAGACTCAAGGGATCCTGGACTACAGACACAGGTTATTGGTGATGGCAGTATTTGAAAAATGACATCGATTGAACACCATGGTCCCCACATAGAGGGAGATCCAATCCAGAGTGAAGAAGCCACTTGTGACAAGAATATACAAGTTATCTACTTAACACTGCTGACACTTGAAAGAGGTCAGCAGAAAATAACACCCTTAACAGATACCTATTCATTTACAAAATAAAATAAAACAAATTTAACCAGATAGCTAAAGAATTCTCCAAAGAATTTATAATTTCTACCAAATTTCAAGTATAAGAAAATATTCCTTCATAAACAGAAGGAAATTTGACATGTTCTAAGATAGACACGTTCTAAGATAGACATGTTCTAAAATAGAATGGCATGGATATTAAAATCATTTCTAATTGTTTCAGTTGTTTCTGTAAGTCTAATCAGCCTGGTCTTGCATGGAAGTCATTTCTTGAGTCCTATCAATACATTTCGACAGGGTTCTGAGAGCAGAATTTAGGAACAACTGTTTTCTTCCTTTCACTTTCCTTCCCTAGTCTCTCTCCTTCCCTCCCTCTTTCTCCATTCAAAGGGCAAAAAGTCTAAGTCCCAAAAGACTAAGAGCAAGCTCTTACACACCTCCAAATACCTGCAGCACCTAGTACAGTCACCGTCTGGCTTTCAGAGTACACACTGCTCTGAATAACTGATCTTCAAGACAATAATCCTGTCTGTGATTTGAGCCTAAAGAGCAGGGAAAAGAGTAATGGAGACAAAGTACATGGACCCCTTTCTGCCATTGTGGGCCAAAACTAAATATAATTTTTTTTTAGGCGGATATACAGAGAGGAGGAGAGACAGAGAGAAAGATCTTCTGTCCCATGGTTCACTCCCCAAGTGACTGCAAAGGCTGGTGCTGCGCAGATCCAGAGTCAGGAGCCAGGAGCTCTTCCGGGTCTCCCACACAGGTGCAGGGTCCCAAGGCTTTGGGCCATCCTCGACTGCTTTCCAGGCCACAAGCAGGGAGCTGGATGGGAAGCAGGGCCGCTAGGATTAGAACCTGAGACCATACGGCATCCCGGTGCATGCTAGGCGAGGACTTCAACCTTACGCTATTGCCCTGGGCTCTGAATTTCATTTTTTAAAGTGGTTTGACCAGATTTTCTTTAAGTGCCTTGTTACCTCTCATTTAGCAGAAACAACAATGATAGCAAGAAAGGCTACTGACGAAACGTATGCTGTGTCCTGAGTAATTTTTGATGTGTTTTATAAAGAAGATCTTATTTTGATTTCCCAGAAAATTTACGAAGAAACTACTGCTACTATTCCCATTCTCCTGGCTCCAGAGTAAAACGTAAGTGGAGAATTTTAGAGCTATAGGACAAGCATGTTAGCACACCTATAGCACTGGTTCGCAATGAGTTGTTATACGCTGCCCCAGTGTGTCGCACAGATAACAATGAATGAAATACTGGTAGCTCCCATGAATATGACACTGACATCCAGATCACTGAAGTCAACTGCCCAAGGGCATTATGTGATATGACAGATCTCAAATATGTGAAGGCCATTGCTTTCTCTCAGTTACAATTAAAATGGAAAATTAACGTTGTTCAGAAATACATATATAAAAAAATGGAAGATGTTGGTATAATCACCAGGACTAAATAAATGAAGTTCCATGGGAACTGATTTTTATGTACACATATGCATTTGTACACATGTTGCTTTTAATAAAATATCACCAAAGGAAATAAAAGATTATGTGGAGGTTCTAAGTCCTTGAAAGCTCCCTACATTTCCTGATAACCAAGTTTGTGTCAATGGTTTACAGATGCTTTGATCTAAGCTCCTATAAGAGATCCGAAGAAGGCACCTATTAAAATTTCATGGGTCATAATTAATGATCCTGCTCATAAAATTGCTTCTAATATCTCTGGCTCCAGATAGACAGTTTACCTGCAGGGAGAATTTTCTTTGCAGCAACACATGGAAGATCATAAATTGGCCAGGTTCATTAATTTAGTGAGTCTTGGCAAGCTAAAATCTCCCTCTTTCTAAATCGGTAATTTAAAAATAAGTTTACCACCCTAAGAAATGGAGGAATTGTGCTATATCTGCTTTCTTTCTTTTTAAATTATTTTATTTTAAAACTTTATTTTTCATGATACAGTTCCTTAGGCTCAGGGCTTACCCCTCTCATCCTACCCCACTCCCTACCCACCCCCACTGTTTTTCCCTGAAAATAATTTACTCGTTCAATAACAGTCATAGGTCCATCATTCTGCTATTGTAAGTACAGAGAACAGTGTAAAGTCCAGCATTCTAGTGTCAAGATATTTTAACAGTTTCATTGGGAGTCCATCGTTGATTTGGAAGTAGAGATGTATACTGAGAAAAACTGAGACTTCATGGCTATACCTGCCTTCTAACCCTGCCTCAATGGCTTGAGGTTGTGAAAATTTGAGGAAAATTTTGATTTCCATTTTTTTCTGCTGTTTCTACACCTGCCATTCAGCATGTGGACAATTCCATGCTTAAAATCTTGATAGCACAACACATCTCGTACAGATTTTGAAACATCACCCCCTTGGAAATTACATATCCAGAAACAAGAATCAAATATGACACATTGACCTCAAGGAGGAAAGGGTCAATAGCCCATTAGCAGTTCCCTAGAGAATGTGTGTAATAGGCGACCTTCCCTTCCCTTTCTGCTGCCACTCTTACCCAACTGCATCCAAAGCTGCTTGGAGAAGAAACAACCTAATCACTTGCATATACTTAATTTGCTGCAGGCAATTGTGTGATGAATTGTCCAATTTCACTAAGCAAGGTAGCTTTGGAAAAGAAAGAGAGAAAATTCATTCTCTCAGAGCATAAAGTCACTGTGTGGTCAGGTGTTCAGCAGAAATGGAGGCCTAAAAATAGCTGCGTTTTCTGGCCCCCTCTCCAGTCTTGCTGGGACTGAGCTGTGTGATGGGTGGGATGATTTCCAAAGTAGTCACCAAATGAGTCTCCTTGGCCAGAAGGACTTGACATTTAAAAAATCCTATTACATCCCTGATTTGGAGTCATGCTTTAATAATTTTATTTCTTAAAGAAACCAAAGCATGGAATATGGACCCTAAGACTGAGGTCAATTTCAAGGTGTTTTGTTGAATCTTCAGCTTGACACAGTCTCATTCACTGGCCTTCTTTCATTGACTTCGAAAATAAATATAATAATCTGGGTCATAGCAATTTGAGTAGTGAAAATGATGATGTAATAAATACCACTGCTTGCAATAGCGAAGAGTTAGGTACTTTGCGAAATTTCTGCTGGTACTTTGCTTATGTAGGCAGATAGTACAGGACACATTAAAGTTTTACCCTGGTGACTAATTTTGCCCGAACATCTCTAGGCAGTATTTTGAGGATGCCTGTATTTCACTGACCACTTCTGAACAGATGGTGAGTAAGACGTTACGTGGCATTAGAAACTGGGGTGACTGTGCTGTTTGTCCCTCCTACGTGATCCTGGCCCTTCGTCATGTCACTGTTCTCCCTCATTTGTTTTCCCTTAACTTTCAAAAGTTTTTATTTATTTTTGTAAAGATTTATTTATTTTTTACAAAGTCAGATATACAGAGAGGAGGAGAGACAGAGAGGAAGATCTTAAGTCCGATGATTCACTCCCCAAATGACAAGCACAATGGTTGGTTCTGTGCTGATCTGAAGCCAGGAGCCAGGAGCTCTTCTGGGTCTCCCACACAGGTGCAGGGTCCCAAGGCTTTGGGCCGTCCTCAACTGCTTTCCCAGGCCACAAGCAGGGAGCTGGATGGGAAGTGGAGCAGCTGGGATTACAACTGGCGCCCATATGGGATCCCAGCGCGTTCAAGGTGAGGACTTTAGCCGCTTGGCCACCACGCCGGGCCCTGTTTTCCCTTAATTTCTAAAGTGACTCAGAGTAAAAGTCACTGAAGCAACTTCGCCAAAGAGTATGCCTCACAAAATCTGTTACATGAATGCAAATAGCCTCTATCTAAATAATAATAATAATTAATCAAGAGATAGACAGCTTACAATAAGTATCAAAATGATTTGCCCAAGTTTTTTTTTTAAATCTGATTTTGTTGCAGTGACATTCTGTGGTGTATATTTGAACACACAATTAATGTGTTCAATGCTGGGAAAATGCAGTCCTTTAAATTGTCTTTAATGTATACTATATGGGTGTACTATAAAAAATATGTAAGATGGCACTGATATTACTAAAACAGCAGTTCACATTACTACTAACATAGTAATACAGTTCATAATATTATGATATGAATATTATGATATATTTCTATTTATTTATTCCTATTTTAAAGGGTGGTTTATTTGAAAATTAGTGTTACAGAGATAGAGAGACAGCAAAAGTGAGAGAGAAGGAGAAAGAGAGAGAGAGAGGTGTCTTAGACCTGTTTGTTCATTCTTCAATAGACAAGACTGGGTCAGACCAAAGACAGGAGCCAGGAACTTCTTACAAGCCTTCCATTTGGGCAGCAGAAGTTCAAGTGCTTGGACCATGTTTGGCTGTTTTCCCAGACCATTAGCAAGGAGCTGGATCAGAAGTGGAACATCTGGGACATGTATTGGTGGCCATATAGGATGCCAACATTGCAGGCAGTGGCTTTATGTGCTAGATCATAACTTTGGGCTCCATGGAGTAGATTTAGAAAGAATTCTTGCTATTATGTAAGAATTCAACTATGAGCAGAGCACTAACTGCTTCCTCTGACCCTCCCACAACAAACCATCTGACCAGTTCTTAGGCTCCCAGATCTGGAGAACTTGAGGGAACATGATAGTCCTAGAATGTTCTATAACAAAGCAGCCTCTGGAATTTGAGAAGGAAAATCACTAGATAAGAACCATAGTCACAGGAGTATCCACTCTGGCTAGTTGGCACTTTGTCCTTTATTATAGCATGTACAGGCCAACTAGAATTTTGATTAACATGGTTTTTCTGGATATAGAAAAAAATACATATAAAGAATAGCTTTCTTCCTTCCAGCTGTAGACAACTGCCTAGGTTGCCTTGTGCCCAGGCAAGTGTTACTCTGCTGGAAGAACAGTAGCCAATAGATTGGCTGGCATTCTGGGCCTGGTTAATGCTGTGTACTAACTATCCAGTGTGCAAACATAGTTGCCTATTTTTTTAAGATACAGGGAATGGCCTGCCATGTCTATATGAGTGCATGCCAGGTGCGGATGCCCCACTGCCATGGCCTCTTTTGGGCATGTGTTAAGGCGGCTGTGCATTTCCCAGGGTCAGGGGCCAGGTCAGAATGCAGGCCATGGAGAGCTTGTCTGACATGCATAAAACAGTTTTTAAGGGCTTCCACAGACCAAACCACTGCACCAACATGTAATTAAGGGAGTTGGGATGGGGAGTGAATTGTAAGAGGGTGGGGAGTGAAATCCAGAGGGCCTTCTTGGGCCAGAACACAGCACCTGCCAGTGCATGCAAAGGCTGGAAGTGGGGCAGACCATACTGGGCTCAGATGCAACACCTGTTGGCATCTGTGAGAATTTGGGCTGGAAGCAGTCCTGATAGAATTCTTTGGGGTCTCTCAAATTAGGCTACAGCACCCACCAGTGCATGTGAGAACTGGGGCTGGGGGTGGGCTGAGCTAGGCTAGGTCACAGCACGCACTGGGCTGGGCTAGGCTGTAGAATCTGATGGCTTGCATGAGAGTCAGGACTCGGGACAAGAATGGCCAGTCAAATGGACCCCTTGGTACAAGTGTGGACTGATGCACACAAGAGCCAGGTCTGAGAATCTTCCTGGTAGGTTTCTTCATTGGCTCCCCAACTGGACCATTGTGTTTGATCCCTGACTTCAGAGAAAATCACATAGCCATGTGGTTTGATGTCAGAACACATAGTGCAAGACTGGGCTACCTCAACTGCTCACTCCCATGCAAGTACAGAGAGCATAGCCATACACATAATTAAGCAAGACAGCCAGTTCATCTAAGCCAACAGAAGACTTTGAGTGCCTCTTTAAAGAATGGAAAGAAGGGCAGGTGGAACACACTGAACCAGGTTTTACAGCAGGCACCTGTCTGTCAACATACTGAAGTAGATGTGGAAAGCCAATAGACTTTAGAATATCTCACCTCTGGTGCGAGGAAGCTAACAGCTGCTCAGAACAATCAAGACCACTTAAGCAATACCCTCAGAACATTCTTCCCCCAACTGGAAACTTAGAGAACTAAGTTGAATTATAGAATATTTTTGCTTGTTTAATTGAATGTCAAGGCATTTTCTCCAACATTTTTGAAGTGACAGTTAATACAACAAATGACTAAATTTTTAAGTTGCAATAAGTCTTGTATGGATGGGATATATACTATTTTCCATGTTTTACAGGTCAAAGAATAGAATTTTTATATATTTTGTCCCCAGTTCTGTCTATCAATGCATACTACCACTTCAAAACGTCTTATGTTTTTAAGCCAGAAGCATTTTATGTATTCATTTCTCACCAAATAAAAGAACTGCCATAGAAATGTCTAGCTTTTAAAGTTCCATGGCAGAATTGAGTAAGCCCTCGACTAAGCAGAAAATAATACTGGAGTTGGAAGAAAGAAAGTAAACTTATCACAGTTTATTTCTGCTGACAAGCCAATCTGTAGTCCCTTCTATAGGCCTGTGCATTTCTACAAAGCTGGATGCTTCGAGCAGTTGCCCTGGAGTCTTCAGTCTCAGTGCTGAACCATTGCAGAAGTGAACCAATCTGCCTTGTCTGAATCCTAGGAGAAACACCAGCATGCATTTCTAGTCGCTTGAGGTGGCTCATACCCTGCCACTGTAAATACTCAGGAAGCCAAAGTCTGCATTATGCTGTGGCAGGGAGAATGAGGCCAGATTGCAAGGATGCATGCCTGAGGGTACAGAATCCAAATTCAACTCCCAGAAATCTATACCAATAGTTGTGTTCGGGGTGCTTCATTGAGATGCCTCTGAAATGCCACAGATTGTACCTAACTACTTTTTCGAAGGACAGTTTTTGCTATCTGTATTTGAAATATCTCATGAGGTGTTTTAGGAGAAATCAGCCTTCTAATGCTTAGGATATGAGCGGGAAGAAGAAAGCATGGGCCTTTTGTATTTGATACAAAAGAACTCCTAAGTTGGTATGTTCAACAACTCTTCCATCTATCGAAACTTTACCGTGGCCAGTTCCTTTTGGGAACATTTAGTTGATTTCAGAGACATAGTAAAGCAAATTCCAGGTGACCTGAGATTGAGTTATCAGTATAGAAACTAGTCAAGATTCTTGAAACTAAAGGATTCTTCTGAAGGAGTTTCCCAGGTGAATTTAGAATATTAATTTATAAGCTGATAATTTTGTATGGTTTCTATCTGATGCCCTCCTGCTAACATTCTCAGCCCAGCATTCCTTGCAAAGAAACACAATCTTCTGAGGGTCAATATACAAGTTGTTTTGACTGCCTTAGCGCCTAGAAAATTTAAAGCATAATTATTATTTGGCGTGGGGAAATTTATTCTAAACCAATTGTTTCCTACCATTCAGTGATGAAACCTCTAGAGTCATGATCGTTTGAGCAGGAGAGGAAGCTGAGGTATGAGGGGCGCAGAGCATTTATCTTCAGAATCAAAGTTGAGTCTTTCACTGGGCCGGGAGACACCACAGGCCCTCACTTACAGGAAGTATTTATATTTTAAAGATTTTAAATAAAATTCTCTTGCTTCTCTCCACAATATTCATTAGTTCTAACCATATTATGGTCCCAATGTAGCTATTTTAAAGTGAAATTAAAAGGCAACCCAGTTTAGGAGGGTAAGAGTTATTGAAAGAGGTGTCTGGAGAGCCATTTTAAATTTTCAAGTGAAAAAGAGGACGAGTGAGTGAGCAAGAGAGAGTATGTGTGTCTGACAGAGAGAGAGAGAGAGCTGTTCTTTTCCTCTTAAAAATTAAGAAATCAAATATAGAAATAGTCTAATTTACATTAATGACCTGCAATCTATGAAACAATTTTTAACCATTTTACAGTGAAAGGCTGGTGATTATGTGGGCAGGAAGATGGCCATCATAACCATAAATCTCTGAAAGCTGAGGATTTGTGAGGCCAGGCAGACTTGGGGCCTCGCCTGAGGACTTTCAACGGGAAAGCCCACCCTGCCCTGTTGAGTCCATGAGAAGGTGGGACTGACTTGTTATTTGTCCTTACACCTGAAGGATTGGCATGTCAATCACCCATGTGCACTTTGTGCAGGAGGCAGTGCTCCCCAGAGCAGCACAGGCCTTCTTTATCCCTGCTCCAGGGAGAGGAGCCCAAATGGCAGAGCCGGAAGTGGCAGTCCTGGATGTGGTGCAACAAATTCCTGCAGAGTGGCAACCACCACAGGTGGACCCCAAGAAGACTCCTCTCTTGGTATTGAGGGGACCAACCAGGGCTCTCCACTCTGAAGTTTATCACAAAAGTGAGGAGCATCTCAACTGCTGAAACTCTGTTCTCTTTCCTGTTGGGCCCAGTCCCTCTTAGAGAGATAAGCACTGTTGCTTCGTAGCAACTGCAGAGTTGGGAAAAGACAGAGAATGGAGGCTGGAAGTGTAGAAGGGAGAGGTGGAACTCACAGTGGATACAACACCTGTTCATATGCACAGGGAAGCGGAGTGGAACCTCAGATAACTGCAAGGCAGCAGCAGAGACAATCATGAGAAATGCGAACAAATTGCCCGGGTGTGTGAACTGAAGTAGCGACTTTTGCTGTTGAAACTGTATGTATGAAATGCATGAAATCTCTTCCCTTCATGTAAATAAAAAGTTTTGAGAAAAAAATAACTAAGGGTAAGTAGGTGTTTCAATGCTATATTTTCAGGGTTGTCTTTGGCAGATTAACATAATGGAAAGAAATTCAGATTTCAACCTTATTTTTAATGATTTAAATGAAGTAAAAAGAAGAAGGCAATTCCACAGAGAATTGGCTCCAGTAATGGCATTACGTGTTGTTCGTATTAGCAAAGGGGGCATGGCATATACTCAGAGAGTTTTCAAGGAAATTAGAATGCTACGAATGATTCTTTTCTTGAACCCTGAAAAATCCCACTTTGATTTAGCACCAGCACAATTGTTAATAAAAACTTCTTTGCACATCGTGTATACACAGCACAGCATAGCCTGTATCAACTTTATGCTCCAATAAACAAGACAATAATGACAAATTATCAAAGCAAGCCTCAGATGTGACCCTCAATTGGGAGAGCAGCAATTTAATGAAGACAAAAGCTAGGTGAAAGCTGCTAATATCATTTACTGATAAACAGATTTTCTCGAGAGGCTCCTAGCTGAATCCCCTAAGGACCCATAAACCTGCATAATTCCATTTAAAATATTGTGCAATTCACTAAATTAGTCTTTGAACATCCTTACTATCCAATTACAAAGCCCCAGCATGGACAGAATAATGAAATTTTTCAAACTGTGGAATGCATGTGGTCTTAACAAACTTATGACAAACACCAAAATTAGCTTTCAATTTTGAGGCCAGTGCTGCTCCTTTTAATACCTCAAGTCAGAGTGGTAACAATAAAACACTATTGCACGGCTAAGCAGAACAGAAGAAGAATAAATCTCGACTCACTCAGGATTCTGAACACGATCTACCTTCAGGAAAAAAAAATCATACGAAGTTGAATGATGTTTTGCATTTGCAAGCCATTTGGTCGCTTAAAATCTAGTAAAAGCTTTGCTGCATAAAGGGTACAAAATACCTCCTGGACAGTTCTATCTTCCAGGCAGGCAGAAGGGCGAGAGTTTGAGGAAGTGAAATTTATTTCTGTTCAAGCCTTGCAAGCTGTATTATTAAAGTCATTTGTCATGGTTTGAATATTTCTGCCTGATTCACCATTAAATTGGCCTTCTAATTACCAACTTTGTCATGAAAAGTGGTCTGACTGCTTCATTCACCAGAAATCCTCAATTCTTTAAACATCACTTGTTTCATAAAAAAGAAAGAAAGAAAGAAAATAAAAGAAAATAAAAGAAAAGAAAAGAAAAGAAAAGAAAAGAAAAGGAAAAGTCTCATTAAATAACAGACCATATTTTTTGTTCTAAATTTTTGAGAGAAATAATGTCAACAAAATTACATTTTAATTATGTTATAGCCTCACATTTTAAAGATATTGGTAAGCCCTTAAAAAGTTAATTAACATTTCAACTTTACACAATTCTGTCTTGGCTGTTGGTGACATAACATAACTTCTTGTATTAGTTGCAGAGCCAACAGGTACCAATTGTGATCATAAAGTGTAGGTGAGTGGTTTTTCCTTACACTGTCTAGCTTCTTGGCTGTTAAACTTTATAGAAAAACACATACAACTCATGGCTACTTCCAGCAGGCTACTCAAATGCGGCGGCAAGTAATTTACTGTTTGTGCTTTAAGATAGAAGGGGATAGGGAAACGTGGCTAATGGTCACAGATACAATATCTTTCATACTATTTTCATTTTCTCTTATAACTTCAAACACGCACTCATATTTATTTAATGAATTTAAAAGACAGAGAGAGGGAGGGAGGTAAAGGGAGAGGGTGAGAAAGAGAGAGAGAGACAGATTAATAGCTTTAATCTGCTGGTTCAGCTCTTTTTCGGATGCCCACAATGGAGTAGACTGGACCAGGCTGAAGCAGGGAGCCTGGAACTCAACCCAGGTCTTACAAGTGGGGGGCAAGGAATCAGCCATTTGAGCCATCCATTATTACATGTCAGTGTGTATGTTAGCAAGAAGTTGGAATTAGGAACTAAGTCTCAAACCCAGATATTCTTCTAATATGGGATGCAAGTACTACAAGGAACAGTCTAACCATTGCACTAAATAATTGCTCCTACGCACATATTTTAAACTGCACATATTACACCTTCTAAACACACTCTAAGTTGTGAGGTGTATTATATTTTGAAGATGAAGAGACTAAGCACAGAGGAGTTTTATAAGTTTCCTGAAGGTCACTTAGCTAATAAGAAGCAGAACCACAATCTGACTCACCATCAAAGACAATCTTCGTAAAAATGTAAATGCTTTAGACAGTCTTCATTTTTATAAAGAAGATTAATGCTTAACTGCTGAAAAATAATTGACCCTATGTGCAGATGATTTAAAAATTGCATTACTGAGGGCTAGATACTAATGTCTTATGATTGGTCTTAAAGATAAATGTCTTCCATTATGGAAGTAATCTTTAAGTAAGTGTGTGCTCATACATAAGTAGCAAATATTAATAAGACATGTGAATGAAATACATGAGTGTTAAGAACTTTTGTGGGTCCTTATTTTGGTTAAGTACTTACTTTACTTGTAGAAAAGTTGCATCTGTTAGTACGAGGTTTTCCCACAATCTAACTTGGTTAGAGTTTCAAGATAATCTTGTACATTTCCTGATCCACATTGCAGAATGTATTAAAATAAATGCACTGGTTTCATCATATCTTTTGACATGGAATATACATGGGGAAATTTGGTTACAAATCTTGAATGTCATCAAATATGAAATTAGAGTTCAAAATTTTAAGAATAACCAGGATACTCTTGAGAATAAAATGGGTACTGCTAACAATTATGCCAAAACAATAGAGCTAGGCATATTCTTTTCAATCTAATATGACAGTATTTACAGTCTGAATCTCTCTCTGCTTGATCCCTTCTCTACTTTTTCTGGATTACAATGGGTTCCATAAAAGAGGATCATGACAGGGAATTTATATTTTTGGAGTAGTGATTTGTTTAGATTTATAAATTTTCTACTTTCAGATACAATTGAGAACATTAATAGTACAAAATCTGAGGTTATAATCATTTTGTCTAAGCATTTCAAACCAATTTTCAATCTTCTGCTAGTTTCTAACATTGCTTTTGGAAAATCTGATGCAATTCTGATTCTGTGTTTTTGATAAATATTATTTCATTTTATCAATCTATTTTCTCCTTTTTTATTCCTTCTTTATTTTTTTAAATGCTTAAGATTTGCTGTTTGTTGAAAATTCATACCAATGTGCCTTGAGCATGTCCTGGTTTGGCCTTTCCTTTTGTTTGTTGACCTGATACTTAACAAATTTTACAATCTGGAAATAAATGTTCAGTTCTGCACACTTTTTTTTGTCTTATAGATTAGATACTTCTCTTTTCCCATTGTCTATACTCTCAGTTCTTTATATTAACACAATATTCTATCTTTTTAATTAATAATATTTTCCATTTTTAAAATTCTAGTGCTTGCTTTTCTTTGTCATGTGAAGCAAGAGGAAGGAGGCGAATAGAAGGCATGGAAAAAGACTGTTTGCAGGAGACCTTTTAGTTTTTGTTTGTTTTTTTCTTTAACAGGAAGGGCTGTCAGTCCAGCAACTGGTTCACCTGAAGGACACATCTGTCCCTTGGAGTTTCAAAATGAGAAAACTGTTTTTCCTTTGACGAGCCTGTGTGTGGACAGCAGGTCTAAGTAGGTCTTGCTGTATTCTAAAAGGTACAGGCAGAGGAGTATGCTTGAGGCTCCTGCTGACGCAATCTCATCCACAGCTGGTTTGGCAAAAAGGCAGGGAGGGGTCAAGAGCAAGAGGACTCACCACAGGGACAATCACCAGGCTCTTGCAGGAGGAAGGGGAGGAAGGGGAGGGAGTGCAGATGAGGCAGCCCTTGGAAGGGGAACAGATGAAGAAAGACTCAGACATTAAAAAAAAGAAGGAAAGAAAAGAAAAGAAGAGAAGAGAAGAGAAGAGAAAAGAAAAGAAAAGAAAAGAAAAGAAAAGAAAAGAAAAGAAAAGAAAAGAAAAGAAAAGAAAAGGAACAGACAAGTGATGAAAGTCTGAAGATGGAGGCAAGATGGAAAGTTTGAGGATGGAGGCAAAAATAGAAACCTGCCAAAAGCTACAACTGAAAATTATACATCTTCCCGTGTGTACACAATCCACCCTCTGCTGGCCAAATGGCCCGCCTGGCACAACAGGTCCATCAACGATAGGGCTGTTCTCCGCTTGTCTGAAACAATGAAGAGCAGTAAGAAGCTGTGTGAGCAGTTCCTGAGACACTTTCTCCCAGGCTTGAAAAAGACCTTATAACCCAGAACCTGAGCAGCTCTCCCACATCCAGGGGACAACAGGGTCCTTCGCCTACATCTTTCTAAGCCAGGTCTCCTTTGCAACTCCTGGTGGTCAGAGGAGGCAACTCCTCCAGAGAGGTGTCTGGCTAAAGACCCTGAAGACCCATGTGAGAAGTTCCTGCTAATCTTTCTGCTTGTGATTTTGCCTATCCTATTTGAACTTTTTATAATTCTTTGTCTGAGTGGTCCTTTGCATAAAACTCTGCTTTTGTTTTGTGTATATAGTATCTTTGCTTGGCTTTCTAAGAATACTATATTTTGTGAAAGATTTATTTGCTTGTTTGTTTGAAAGGCAGAGTGACAGAGAAGCAGGGACAGGGAGAAAAATAGTATCCTCCCATCCGCCAGTTTATTCCCCAAATCTCCCCACAGCAACCAGGACAGGGACAGTCCAAAGCCAGAAACCTAGAATGATACTGAGGTCTGCCAAATGGATAGAAGGAACCCAGGTTGTTGAACCATCACCCACTGCCTTCCAGGGTCCACATTAGCAGACAGTTAGGTGGGAAGTGGAGTGTCTGGGACTGGAGCTGGAACTCTGTTATGGGAATCAGACATCCCAAAAAGTGACACAAACTACTGTGTCATAGCACACATGCCAGAATATTTTTTAAAAATTTCTTCTATTCTCTTATGGTCTATTCTGAATTCCTTTGTTTATATGATTGTTTTCAACCCCCACCCCCACCCCGTGTGTGTGTGTGTGTGTGTGTGTGTGTGTGTGTGTGTGTGTGTGTGTGAAATCCCTGATGACCCCTGTTCATGTTGGCAATGAGGAGTTAGTTTCCATATGTGTGCATGGAAGGTTTCCATGGAGGAGCCACACAGTGAGTGCCTTGGGAAGCAAGGTAGCTCTTTCATTGCAAGCTCTATAAAAGCTGGTTCAGTTTCCTTGGAGAACATTTCTTCAATCTCTATCTTGCAGGTTGGTGGGAACATTCTCTAAGCTGGCTTTGTCTTCACAAAAAATCCCTGTGTTTTTCTCTTACTGGTGAACCTGAAACTGGAAATTCCCTGTTCAGGTTCTCCCCTGAAATAAGACCCTAGTTTTCTCAGGAGATTCAATGATTGCACACTGATTTTCACCTGAACATCTTTGATTTCATATCCATCACATACCTACCATTTCCAAATGCAGAACCTCCAAGGATTTTATGGGACAAGATATCTCATGTGTATTGTTGCTGTAGCTGTAGTAGCATTTTCATCCTTACTTTCTTCACTCCATTAAATTTGTTATCACCACTTCCTAAGTCCCTTACCACTCTCCATCTGTTGTGTACCATTCAAAAATTTGATGAAAATTTCTATATTTTTATAATTTCAATTTCAGGGGAACATGTGCTTTAAAAACAGCTCTTGCATGGATAACTAAATTGAACACACAGGCAATACAGGAAATGAATATCTGCTGACACCCAGATTTGAGAGGTGGCTAAAAATCCATAGCTCAAGCAAAAATCTAGATCAGAGACATGAAGCCAGAAAATGTTTCTAACTTCACAAGATCCCTGCTGGAGTATCAAAGCTGGCAGCCTCCAGCAATTAGACATTGCTGATCTTGAATCAAAACAGGAATCAGAAGGGGGAGCTTGCAGAAAAAAATGAAGTAAAACAGACCTGCAGTGTTAGCAGTTGACATTAAAAAAAAAAAGTTAAATGATGAGCTTGTGGTTTTAATATCAGTGCTCTATCCAACCCTGTGAATCTTTTTATCATACCTAAGAATTGTTCATTCATCTTACAGAAAAACATTAGAGCAGGAGAGTGTTCCCATAGGCAAAAGCATTATACATATTTGCAAATGTCTTACATAATGATGCAGCTACTATGCATAGAGATGTTTTGATGAAATGTGGAAACAATGCAGCAATTGCCATTCCTATTCATTAGCTCTCACAGTTCCCAGGAAAAGGAGTTTTCATTTATTGCTTATGCTTTCTCAAATGTTGAAAAGACTGGTGTTTAGAATTCATCATACTAGACATGACAAGGACTGGCTGCTGTCTGATGGGAAGTAAGGACAGATGTTTCATCTCATCCTCCCATTTCTGCTCACTATCAAATAACTTGATATGAACTATCTGCTTATTCAGGAAATAAGGTCACTTTTTAAAAAAGTAAAATTATTTGCATCATGTAAGGGAGTAAATATTAAATACCATTTTCAGGGACAAAATAATTTAAAAATGAATTTGTTGGAGTTTTGGTCAATTTATGTTTAAATTTTGATTTTTTCAGCAGACACTAAAATATAATGATCTAGAGTAGGATCTGGTTTTCTCTGTAAAAATATTAGCCAAGTTCCAACCACTCAGTGCTTGCTTCATATCTACAAATTCCCCTTTCATTAAATTGGGCTACTGGCAGCTTATTATAGCCATTGTTTAATTTGTGCCCTGCTTTTACAAATGACACTTGTACAGGCCTCTTGGGGGCAGCTGATCGAAGCCAGGCCCCTCTCTTTCCCTTGTGTCAATTCTTTTGTGAACCTTTATAATTAGCCACTTAACAAATTGAGGGAAATGAACCTTCAGTGGCAAAGTATATCCTGAAGTTAAGTCAACCATATGACAGGCAAAACCAGTACATGAAAATCTCCTTAACTCAATTGTTGAGTTGCCTCAAGGGTTAAGAGGTATTCTACCAGTAATAGCCTACAAGAAAAGCCTTGCAAGAGACGTTTTTGATGGTTTGCTATCCAAATGCCTCTTAGCTTTCCCAAGAAACAACTCACATAAGAAAAAGTTACAAATTCCAAATCACTCACACTTCTTTCTTTTTGTTTCATTTTGCCATAGAAAAAAGTCAGAAATCCAACAAAATACACAAGATCTTCAGGACTCATAGTTACAGATGAAGCATAAAGGAGTAAATAAATAAAGCTTACATCTTTTGGACAGAAGTGTTTAAGTACAGAAAATCATATCATGTAGATTTAGATTAATGAAGTTGTTTTCAGAATCTATAATAGGGACCCTAAGAGCAGGGTGCTATCATTAAAACTCTTTCCTTTTTATTACTAATTAGACTTCTAAATGTGAGTATAAATGTACCTCAGAGAGTATATATTAAAAGTTGAATATGCATAAGAGTTCATTTCACATTCATTTTTCCCATCAAAACTTCAACTTTGATATTTTTGCATGTTCCCATTCATACCACATTAACATAGTCTTTTGTATTTAATTTCTAAATTCCATTGTGATCACTCCATGAAGGTATTTGCTTGAGGGAGCTGTCTGATTTCTTAATCCCCAGTTCAACAGCCAGTGGTCAAGTATTATCAGTTTAATGTATCCAACTATTCATTCAGTGATTTTTTTTCAAATTATTCATATAATATCTCTGGTGTGTATAATAGAATTTATCTGGTTTAATGGCCTATCCCAATCATTTTACAAGTAGACCTAGTGGAATTTATATTCAATGAGGGTTTAGAAAATTGTAATACTAAAAAGTAAAAAAAAAAAAAATTTAAGATGCTTTAACACTTCAATATGCCTGAATCTTTTATAACTGGGGGAGCAATAAAATGAAGCTAAGTAAAATTTCTGTTCTGGTCAATTATATCTCTGTCTATCTGTTTATCTGCCTACCTATTTATCTATCTGTATGTATATGGTGATTTATAGCTACTTTTATGCAGATATAGATATGTGATTAACTTTATATAACTTCAAAGTGTTATTGTAAGCAAAAATTTTGATTTTATCCTAATATTCTTCTCAAATATCGTATCGTTGGCTCCTCCTTGCTCAGAATGCTTTTACCCTACTCCATCCATGGAAGACCTGACTTCCCCTAGGAATCTTACCTCAAGGTTCGTTTCTTTGAGGATTGTTGTCTCCACTCGCACAACTAATGGTGAACTTTCATCCACTTGAATCTTGTAACATAATCTGTTTATTCTTGATAGAATTTGCAATATGAGCTGCAAATGTGCTGCTTGAGTTGGTATATTTATTTACATAATACATTGCATAAGAATATATTATAAAGTAGATGTGTCTACTTTGTACTCTTTCCTATTTTTTTGTTGACAGACGTTGATATGTAACACAAGAGTCGCAGACCTGCTTTCACTTTAACATACCATTAGGTGACAATATTTTGGAGGAAAAACATTTTAGCCTGCACTTACCTCTGTAAACACACACACGGCCCCTGAGGCAAGATTAGTGAAAGGAATGAACCTTGGGTGAATTCTGGATAATTCTACTTCTTTGGGGCTTCCAGACAGAAGCAGGGATGGGGATGGGCGAAGCTAACACAAAAAGTGAGGAGCCAGTCACAGATAAGGCATGCGGAGAGAAGGAAACAGCACGGAAGACTCCAGTAGCACTGTGGTGACAGACTGAATTCTGGGGCCCTTCCTCTGCAGGGAGAGCTTTTGTCACTTATGCCAAATAAATTCACTTTTTGCTTCTGCACTCTCTTTCACACTTTTTTCTTTATTTCTACACTGAGCAACAAGTTGGTGACCCAGGGAAGCAGCTTCTCAGATATGACGTATATAATCATTATGAGTAGTTAGAAGTATGTGTGTCTACCCTCAAAGAATTTAGTGATTGTGAATGCCCAAATAGGTTTCTATCAGTAACAAGAATGTTAATCAAAGACATGGGGACTGAAGTAATACGAGTTTCCTATTAATGCCAGCAATTTTTTATTTATATATGGATGTTGGGATTTATATTTTCTTTCTAGTAATGAATAACGGCACATATGCATCAGCAATATAGGTACAGTATCTGTTATATAAATGAGTACAATTGTGTATAATAATTCAAGCTAGTATATGTGCTGATAATCAGTATGATGCAAAAGATGGATGGCATAGGAATTAAGGTAAGTGTATACTTTTAAAGATTTATTTATTTGAAACACAGATTTTAAGAAAAAGGGAGAGAGGGAGAGAGCACGCTTTCATCTGTGGGCTCATTTCCTAAATGGCTGCAATAGTTGGAGCAGAACCAATCCAAAGCCAGGTGCTAGAAGTTTCCAGCGAATCTCCCACCTGGGTGGCAGGGTGCAAGGACCTGTGTCATCTGCCATAAGCAGAGAACTGGATCTGAAGTGGAGCAGCTGGGACATGAACCAGCATCCCGATAGATGCCAGCACCAAAGCCAGAGCTTAGCATTATACCATGGCTTTGGTCACTATGTAAGATTTGAAATTCTGCCCTATTACTAAAGCAAGCAGTAAGTATATAAGAACATTTTCCCCAAATATCCACCTAAAAAAGAGTAAATCATTTTATATTGATTATATTATGTGAAAACAGCCTAGGGTGTTAATAAAGTGGTTGAGTAGCTAAATGAGATGTCTTCATCTTTAATCAGATGAACTCCTGGTTTGAGTTTTGGTTTTGCTTCTGATATGGTTTCCTGTCAATGAACACCTTGGGAGGTAACAAAAGATGGCTCTTGTATTGGATCCCTGTCACCCACACGGGAGATTCAGAAGGAGCTCCTGGGACCTGGCTTCAGCTTGGTCCATCCCTGGCTGTTGGGGGAGTGAAACAGCAGATAAAGGCTCTCTGTCTATCTCCATACTTTTCAAATGAATAAACTAAATAAAATAACTTTAGTGTTCTCAAAGAGTTAAAGCATATCCATGTAAGTCCAAACGAAAAATAAAATAATTAAATAAATGAATAAAATAACCCTAAGCTTCTCAAACTGCTCAAATATCCCTATGTAAACCCAAACCTACCAGGATTCAGGTGAATATAATCCAGGGGGTCATCTTTGCTTCCAGCTCTTCTGAATGAGGAGGAAAGCAAAGAGAAACTGCACAAAGATGCTTATACTACTTTCACCAAGGAAACATAAGACGATCTCTGAATCCCCAGCTCAGTGTTTTCTTCTTTACTGTGTGAAAAAATGAATTAAGTGTTTTTTTTTTTTTTTTTTTTTTTTTTTTTTTTTTTTTTAGTGATTAAGATAATAGAAGATGTGGGCAGGATGATGAAGCTCCACAGATTTTTTTTTTTGGGGGTGAGGTCACAAACTTCTGAGCAATGTAAAGATAGTAGCTGTTACTGTTGTTCCTCTAGTCCCATCTGCACAATACTTTTCACATCCAGGTAGTTGATAAACATTTTTCTGACACTGTTAATGTAGAAGTGGATGCACAAGAAAGGTGATTTGGTCAGGCAGGAGTGCAAAGCATTGCCTTTTCTAATTACTCTATTTTCTGAATGACAGTTGGGGCAGAGCGAATGCTCAGCTTGGGCTGAGAAGTGGTCTCTTTTGCGTTAGTAAATATAGAAATCTGTGAATGTGCAGGAGTGCTGACCAACCAAATAAGTGAAAATGAAAAATACAGCCAAGGTATTGCACATCCATGGGGAATGGGTTATATGCTGTACTAACATTATACCCACACAGTAATTTTATAAATTCTTTTTTCAATGATACATATTGTTTTTCCAGCGACAAGCTGAGATTTCAAGTGTATTGTTCTTAACTAAATGATTATGATGAATAGAAACAAATTAGACTTATTACTCTATCTAGCAGGCAATATTGACCTATTCTAAAATGCATTATTGGACCAATTTTCAAACAGAAGAATCAAAGTAATTGATTGGTGGCTGTGGGAACGTTCTTTTATCGATATTTAAGTGTATTTTGACCTCTCTGTGCAGTTAAGCACACCTAATTGAACTCACATGAGCATTTTTGATGCAACAAAGGCAAAGAATATTCTGAAGAGCAAATTTTAAAACTTTTATCACTTTAATATGTCATCCAAATAAAAATGAAAAGTTCATGCCTATATCAATAAAATATTTTTATCTTTTAAAGTAATTCATAAAATAGGTTATTTACCAACTTCAGAAAAATGTTATAAAAATTTCCAGTCTGAAATTGAAGAGTTATTTTAGAATGACAAAATTTTAAGAATGCAAAGCAAGAAGAATAGAATGTATATTTTAAGAAAATAAAATTTTGAGTGACAATTTTGACAAAAATACACTATTTTAACTCTGTTTTAAATTAAGCATGCTAAGTAAATGCATGTTTATTATTTCTACTGATTACTCAATTATCATACTTCTGACATACTCTGATATCCATACTTTCCTTTTGGTTCTCAAATTATTTTTGCTTAAATTTACACAGAGAAAGCAAATGCTTTCTTTTCATTGAGTTGAGACCAATTAATGGGAAAATCAAAACACATCTATTTGCAAGTATCTAGTCTTTTATGCATTTACATGCAAAATAGTTGTGAGGCCAACTAGGAAATGAAACTAAGCTTCACAAGAAATGCATGGCAAATCCTCCTCTAATGAGAATTCACTCATTAATGTCATGGATGCCTTGCTTCTCAATAGCCCCCTGCATGTTTTTTTTTTCATGGTTGAGAGACACACGTCTTTCTTAAGCAGATTTGGGAATCTCTGTGCTCACTTCAGGCACACAATTGATGCATTACTCTGCTATTCTGTTAATGCTCCATGCACACCCATGGAAGTCATCCAAAGGCTTTTCCCCGCCCTTTTCACTTAATGAGTGTAATAATAAATGAATACCTAAAGTATCAGCAAATATATTAACTGGAAACAAATAGGTTTCATTTATAACAAGTGCACACAGGTTAATTAACAAGACCGAGCTTTTGTGTTGAAACAAGACTCCCTAACGCTGCTACGGCAGGTGCTGTTAAGGGCCAATTGAGCTCTATAGGATAATTATGAAGTACCAGTGTGCTCTTCCGTTTGTTAACAAAGTGCTGCCTACAATTTGCCTAAACCTATAAAACATCATCTGTGATGCTCAGCAGCAGTGAAATGACAAGCATCTTCCCTTCAGACACTCGCAGAAGTCAAAGGGGCCATGAGAACACCGAGGGAGGCAGACGGATATTTTCCAATGTTCACTTTGAAGGCTTCTCTTTCAATAATAGAGCATTAGGCTGAAATGCATTTGGTACTATGTGAAAGGGGAAACATCGTGGCCTTTTTAAAGCGAAATTAAAGCGGGCATATTGAATAATTGAAGCAATGCATATTTGAACAGCTTCGGTTCTAAAATGTTGGAGTATTTAGCAAACTTACAGAAGATAGAAACCTAACTTCTCTCCTTAGAGTAGTTCCGTGAGGCCACTATTTTCAAGCTTTCTAGCTACTCACCCTGTTGGAAGAATGAGCCACAACGAGCATAATGAAAGCTTGCTCACTGTGTGAGGTAGAAATTCTAAGCAATATGGTGCCCTTCCTCCGGGGCATAAGTAAGTAATTAGATTTTTTTTCTTAGGTTTGTATCTGAAAAGATTGTATCAGTACACACACACAGGAAGGGTGATCTTAGATCAGGAACATCACCTTCTCTCACGAGCCACAGTCTCTAGAAGTTTTAAGCATGTAACATTTCAAATGCTGTGTACACAAAGCAACAGTTTGCAGAGCTATAAAGCTTAGCTAGGCATTGTTGAGTTCGTTCAATTAATTGTCTGGTTGGAAGACTGTAGAATTTGCCGAAGCTCTTGTTTTTGTAGTTACAGATCTTCTGGGCATTTAGCTGCCTCCATTAAACAATGTTGTCTAAGTGGTTTGCATAATGGGTAGAGCTAAAAGGCTATTCCATAACATTAAAAAATACAATTATAAATGTATGAGTTTCCTTCAGTCAGAAGGTACGGAATTTTTTTTCAGTGCCAAAATAACAGCATTTACAAATGTTTTCATGAACCGTGAGAAGCTGCTGCTCAGTGTGTTTTAATATGGGATTAGGTCAACAGCTCTCTTGAAGGAACAGAACCAACCCAAGGCCAAACAAGCAGGCAGGCTAATTAAGCACTTTGGAGTCATGAAAGCTTCAGAAAACTGCAACCGACTCGACCCCTGCTTTGTACTTCGTCGGGTTTCTCTATACCTTTGCCACTTTCCTCTGGATTTATTTTGTTTATGAATTATTTAAACATGGCCATTTCACATGTACAATTAATTTTCAAAGAAAAGGCAACCAGAGAAAATAATTACAAGTTAAACAGCTTGAGAACAGCTTTGGTTTTGGCAGAATGTAAAAGACCTTCCTTTCTGTTTCAAAGCCTGCCTGTGGTGGTGGCTTCCCCAATTCTCTTGCACCTGATGTCCCTTCAAAGCGGGCTATCTCATGACCCAAACCCCCATTTCCAACAGGAAGGGCATGCAAATAACACAGATTCATTTTTCTAGGTCAGCTGCCTGGGTTTCTTTTTATAAATGAACGAGAATTGATACTCACAAGCTCAAGAATAGAGAAACAGCCTCCATAGAAGGAAAAAATGTTAGTTGTCATGGTGGAGGAATAATTCATTGAGAAATGGAAACGTTAGCAACAAAAGCACTTGCACAGGTGGAAATGCTCAACATCTGTGCACCCCTGATTATCCTTGACCTGAGAATCCCACACTGTTGTCACAAGGAAAGGATTCCCAAAGCCATGGTATCCCACACCTTCCTCCTTGTTACGGAACTGTCCAACTGGAGTAGACATCAAGGGATCATTAAATTCATCCTCTGCCCTCCAGATATGACTACACTCTGTTGGAACTCTTCATATTGAAATAAAACACTGATCTGCTCTGATAGGGAGGGTTTCAAGTTCCAGCCAGGGTAGGAGCTGAGGCTCAGTCATTTGTTATTCCTAGGTGGCAGGTGTATAACAGAGGCCTCCAAACACCACCCCAGAAATAAATAAATAAATAAATAAATAAACAAATAAACAAATAAATAAATAAACTGTTATCTTTTTGTGCGGGTGGGGAAAATCTTTGTGAAGAAAAACAATGTTAGTTCACCAGTTCTTTCTCTGTTGATTTTGATATTTTCCTGCACTTCCTTGGGAGTATTCTTGATATTTAAATAAGCAGAAATTTCCAGTCATGTTGAAGAATAGCTTTAAAATTCCATAGTTTTCAAAAATGTATATGGACTTGTATATCAGTACTTACATGTGAAATTGGGGGGATGTTATAAGTACCCTTTTTAGATTAAAAGCAAGTTAGTAAAATACAAGATTGGGAAGAGTTTTATTTAATTAACATTAAAATGACCTAACATTATAAGTTGGTGATTATTGAGGAGCTATCAATTGCCAGTTCATCAAGGAAAGATGACAACCAAAACACAACACTATCACAAAGTTAAGTTCTGTCATCCCTCACTGACAAATGAAAGACGGGTCTCAGGGAGGCATAGCAAGGAGGGAGAGAGGGCAGGGCCAGGATCTCAGTGGTACTCCAAATGTTCATCGTTTGACTCCAGCCTTGTACTGCTTAAACCAATCTCTCCTTTTAAAAGGGATTTATTTATCTAAAAACCAGTATGACACAGAGAGAGGGAGAAAGAGAAGCGAATATATTCCATCTTGGTTTGCTTAATGAAATGATAACCAAGGCTTAACCAGGGCGAAACCAGGTGCCAAGGACTCCATCCAGGTCTACCAGCTGGGTGGCAAGAACTCAAATACTCAGGCCATCCTGTGTTATTTCCAAGGCATAGGAGCAGAGAACTGGATGTGGGGAGGCGGAAAACAGAGGAACTCAGACTGAAAGGAATGTGCTTAACTTGCTATGCCACAATATCTGGCCCCAGTTTCTCTTGGAGTAGTCTGAATCAGAAGCTACTCACAAGTGGTTATAGATGTTGCACAAATTAATTACAATGAGGAGAGTGGTGCAACTTCAAGTTGGCTCACAGTTTGTGACCTATAACACATTCAGGTGTCTATATGTTTCACCTTTATGTAAGCATAAAACATCCACGCACACATTGCCAGTACCCTTTGAGTTCTTTAGGACAAGGCTCTGCGGGGTCCTTCCCTCATTGACTCAGTAACAACTTACACTCTTGGAAAGGGGGACAGAGAATCTTGTCCCCACCCTTTGTCTCCACAGAGCTACTGATGCTTTTCCCACAACTGCTTTCTTCTGGTGACAAGTCTTGAGTCACTCTGCTCTTCATTTGTGCTCTAACGGGAGAGGAGGAGGATGCTAGGTAGGTTCAGCTTAAAATAGGCCTATTCGCTAACAAGGCATTCCTCATGAAAGTGATGTGGACAAACTTGGGATTTTTAGATAGTGGTCTCTTTGAAAACTTCATGAAAGTCTAGTCATAACATAATTGTTATTGTGATTTTATGAACTGGTGATATGGGACAGGAGCCTGGCATATCAGTGGAAGTTATTTTTAATATTGCTAGAATATCTAAAATTTAAAAAGAAAATTCAAGACCAGGAGCTTTTGATTAATGGATCTGGGGTGGAGGGAAGTAAAGCTCACTGTGGGCCAATCACAAGAAGCCAGAGCTGCAGGTAGGTCAGGGTGTACCCTTCTCTGCAACCTAATGTTTTCTGTTGTTTTCTGAGCCCCAGAGCGACCAGCACAGGATAAGGAGGTGTTGATGTGCAGAGACATGAAAGAACTCCATGCAGGATTACTCCCCAAACACCTGCAATAGCTGAGACTGGACCTGACAAGCTTGGGAGATAGGAACACAATCCAAGTCTCCTACTTGAGGGATGCAGACTTGATTACTTGAGTCATACTGGCTGTTGCCCCAGGTGTGTCCTGGCAGGAAGCTAGAATTGAAGTGGATCCAGGACTTGAACTCAGGCGTTCTGATATGGTGTGCCAGCTGTGTCTTTACCAACTAAACCCAAAGTCCTCCCTGATGCGTCATTCTAATATTCACTCTCACACACAAAGACATCAACTCTTAGAATGGTTAAGTAGCTTGTCTAAACTTGTATAGCTATATAAAGTAGCGGTACAAGAGTTCAAAGTCAAGACCAAAGCTAATGGATGTATTCATTACAGAATTTTGTGTTATATCTCTAATTGCCTGCAATTTTTTCCCTGGAGATCACCTCTGTTTTCATTTCTCCCTGCCTTCTGCTGTTTCTAAGAGTTCCTAACCAAATGTGTAAGTACAAAATGATGTTGGAGAAAATCTAAGCTAGCTCAGGTACTTCCTCCTTGCTGGCCCTTATGACAAAAATACACCTAAAAATAATGGTGACATGTGAATTTATATAGTGAAAAAGTATATTCCACACCAGATAACTTTCAAACACCATGAAATAAAATACTACAGTACTTAGAAGTAGAGACTATTAACCTAATTAGTGAACAAGGCAAAAAGATATAAATGACCATATTATACTGTGAAAAATAATTGAAAATAATAGCTAGCCACATTTCAGAATTATACAAATGATACAATTATTTTGTCCTATATATGTTAGGGTGACAGGAATATTGTTAAGTAAATGAATTAAAAAGGTTACTTTTAAGGAATCCTATAATTTCAGTACTAACTGCTAGAATTGAGCAAAAGCTTTGAGAAGAGTTTAAATGGGCTATTTAGGACTGGCTAGAGCAAGACAGTTTGCTTTACCCAGCACTGTAAATGTACTTCCAATAGTTCTCCTTTGGGCTAGTCAGAGAAAGTCAGCAGGTTTAGCAGTTTCTGGGGAGGTTCAGACGTACAAATAAAGGGCAGATCACCTACAGTGCAGAGTGGCCTGTAAACTAATCCAGACTGAGTGGTTTGGAAACCAGAGCGGGGAAAATTCCATGGAAACCCTGCAATGGAAGTGATCACATCTTTTTCTTTTTTGTCATGTGTTCTCAAATTGGTATAGTACCTGAATTAGAACAATTATTTGAAGAGGAAATAGTCAATAAACAGAAACTTTGCAAGGGGAATACGACCAGCACAGATCCTTTCAGTACCCCTCTTTAAGACAGCAGTCCCTTCTCATTTAAGTGAGAGAATTCAGACACAACAGGTTCTGACCCAGCACCTGCCTTGTGCATAGCTACTCCCTCTATCATCTTCTCAGCACCCTCACAAGAACCAGTCCTACTCTGCCAACTCCTGCCCATCAGGGTCTTCAACCGCCCCATCTCCTCCTCCAGGGTATATCTGCATTCGCTCAGCAAGAATGCTTGTCACAATCCTCTCCCCTTTCCTCACACGTATGAAACATACTTTTTCAGGAGTAGGGTTATATGTTCTAGTTTCAGACTCATCTTTGAATTCCAAGCAAATCATATCTGGTTGTAAAATGTTTCTTGAGTGAAAGAACAGACTGCTGAGAGGAAGAGAGAGTATTAAACAGGAAAGGGAGCTGATTTACAGCTGATTATGCTTAGAAGCTATATTGAAGACATGGTTTGCAAATTTTACCCCAATATCTAAAGCTGGGTATATGTGTCTAAAATATCTTGCTTTGCTAAATAATGGAGAAGAAAATTTTAAATTAAAAAAACCTAATTTAGAAAATTTAGCTGAGAGAAAGAGTCAGGGAGAACTCTCCCATCCACTGGCTCACCACATGAATGCCTTCAACAGTCAGGGTTGCACCAGCCTGAAGTCAGGAGAATGGAGTCCGAGCCAGTCCTCTCCCATGGGTGGCGGGCAGTCAACAACTTAAGCCACTCAGGGCACACATTAGTAAGGATTTGGAATCACCAGTGGAGCACAAGCACTGATTTGGGATGTGGGACATCCCGCATGGTAGCTCAAGTGCTTCCCCTGACTTGCTTTTGGGAAAAAAAAAATAGTTACTTGTTATTAGACCCGTTAGTAATTTCCTGTGACAAGCGAAAAGATAATAGTACTTCATCCATTTTGTACTGATTTTTCTTTGAAGATGTTAAAATTGTAGAAGGGTTCTCAGAATAATATAAGAAACTCTCAATGCACACTTCTTGTACTATTCACAATTACCATGTGTTTTACTGAGCAATTTAAGAGTACGTCTCTTTCTCCTAACACTCCAGTTTGTACTCTCTGGAAACAATTATTCTTATGTATCAAATTAATAAAATCAGGAAGTGTACACTGAGATAACACAATTAACTTTCGATTTTGCCAATGGACAAAACATCGTTTGTAAGAACGAAAGCCCAAGATGAGGTGCTGCAATTGGCCACCCTGTCTTTTAAAATCTTGGATTATATTTAAGCATTTGTTTACGTTTCATGATACTGACATTTTTAAACAGTAAACATAGCTAAGCCAACTATCTTGTGAATTTTTCATCTTTTAGGGTTTAACTTAATGTTTTATTATGAATTTTGATTTGGTGCTCTCGACAGAATTATGCAAGTGATGCTCAGTGCATTGAGTGGTGAGCACAGGTAGATCTGTGCATTTCTTGACTTTGGTCACTTGGTTAAGGGGAGAGTTGATGCATTCCTTTACAAAGACATACTATGATATTTCATACATAATCCTCTTCTGACTTCCATCTATTAGTTTTAGTGGCCATTAGAGATACTTTTCTGAAGCAATTATTATTATTGACAGTTGCCTAAAGATGACTTATTAGACTCATAATTTTTTCACAATTATCCGTTGTCTTTCAGCCATAAGGAAAAGTGTTTTCTTCTCATTCATTTTGTTGATGCATTTACATTAAGCATGGACTCACTGAGACTTACCTTATTCAATGGAGCACAAACTTTCACTCTCATTTTTTACTTTGATTCTTAAGTGGTTCCAGATTGGTCTGGTGGCAATTCTGTAAACAGACTTTTGTTTTCACTAGTTTTCAATCCACCCCAAGTGATTTTGTTTGCACTGGCAGTCCACATTCCCATCAGTTTCACACTTGGACCTTGCGCTATGAGTGAAACAAAGCCGTCTAATGCATTCTTTAGGTGAGAATTTTGCCACAGTGAGTAATTAAAAATTGGGATACTCCTAAAACACAAAATATTGACGATGACATTCTTCAAAATCAGACTTCATATTGAACAAATCCCAATATAAGTTTAGGGTAATAATTGCAACTGAATTGAATATTTTTAAGTAAATCTGCATTTTCTTTTCTTCTAGTTATTTCTTTCTTGAGTGTTATATGCATAGATTCAGAAATGGTTGTATTTGTAAAAAAAAAAAGTATTGTGCTTAGGTCAACAGAGATGACATCAAATTTAAGTTGAAAAACTCTGGGACTTTGCCATAAGCTTCACTTCTTTGGGGGAGGTCAAAATATTATTTGCTTTTTGGTTTGCTTTCAGGATTGAGAACGTACTAGGGCGCTTCAAATGAATTAAAAGCTAAGTTTATTTTGGTGCAAAACTTTTGCAAAATCTATGCATTATTTTCTCATCATGCATTTCCCATGAATTTTGAAGATGGTCTCTTGTGGGAGAAGCAGGCAGCAGATGGTATGGGGGTGGAAAGTGGTGAGGTAAAGCATGATTTGCTCACAAAAAATTTAGCAGTCTACACATGGGTAAAATATGAAGATCAATTATTGAACTAATATTATTCTACAAATATGCTTACCTCTATAGGCACATTTTAAAACACATAATTTCTAGTATTGGGGGGATTGATTTTGATTAAGACAAATACACTTCTAAGGCAATGCGCATGGGAAAATCAATACACTTCCGTTGTGTATGCCTTACCTTTCCAAACACTAGCACTTCATTTGCCCCAACCCCCATAGGTGGAACACACCTACAATGGGTAGTTAAAAGTCAGCTGAAATTTGTGCAAGTAATGATCTCTAGTTTGTTATCATAGGTACGATATCCCTGAGCTTACACCTCCAGCCAGGACTCCAAAGACCATGATGCCATTGTCGCTCCAACTGTAGCTACAGAGGGCTTTAAGCAGAACAGAATTCCTCACATCATCATTTGGCCACAATTACCTGTTCAGAGTTGGCCAGAAACTATCCTGCTAGTGTATGTGTCAGCGTAGCATTGTCCCCCGACTGCTTTCCCTGATTGCTGAGGCTTTGTTTCTGTCACTGAAGCTTCATCTCTCTGACTCCAAGAAATTCAGAAAGTGGCAGCTAGGGAAAAGATACTGAATTCTGCTCTTCTCACAACTGCAGTCCTGTGTGCGTTTGTGTTTGGCTTATCATATGCCATTACAGTTGATCAAACTGAAAGAGCAAACCTGCATTTTCAAGCACAGCACTCGCTAGAGTACATTTATGGATTGTGTTCTCATCCAATACAGACCCCCAGGGACGAAAGGAACAGCACCAGTAACGGATCTGCTGTTTGCCTTCACTCTGAGTTTTGCATAAGACAGAAAAGCTGCCGTCTGTCAACAATGTAAGCACCTGTCATGCATACGGCAGCCAGAAGGTGGCACGGTCTTAACATTGAGTAGCAGCTGACAGCTCCGCTGGCGAATCCAAGCAGATTTATTTGCGAAGAAAACAGCTGCTTGTACAGTGCACATTCATTTATGTGTCTGTGTCTGTCCACAGCTACACATGGATAAAATACTCTTGCTTTGCCTGGAAATAGAAAACCTGGGCTTGTTTCCACTTTCCCCCTTTCTGTGCTTTAAAAATGAATGTTGTTCTGCTTAATGCATTAGAGGACTTAAATATTGCTCTATTCTTATCTTCCCTTTAGAACAATTTGGTTAATGAAATCTAAATAAAATTTCATTATTTAGATTTTGTTTTATTCATAACAATTTTCAGCATATGACCTTTATTCTATGTTCTTTCAGTAGAAGAGATTAATTCTAGTGATAATTCTTTCATCAAAATTAGCAAAGTGGATTATTGGTGCAGAGTGATATGCATGGGTGTAATTTAAAAGAATCTTCTAGATTTCAGATGTGCTAAATATTGCATTTATATTGTTGATTCAATATAAAGAGAAGGCCATGAATTCGCTAAAACACATCTTTGAGTTTTGTAATAATGACCTTAATATGGTGCGTCACAGGGCTCAACAGTCAAAATGAAGAGCATCTAAATAACTTGGTCCCATTCCCTTATTATTTGTGAGTGCTGCAAGCGGGTATATATTGATACATAAAACAGTACTCCTCTCAAGGATGCAGAATGAACTATGCAAAGTCAGTCATCCTTCAATGATAAGGAAGACCAGTTCCCTTGATATGCAACCTTGTGTTTCTCTCTTAGTCATTTAGAAGGGAGGTCGACAATGCACTGTTTTCCAGTGTTATATAGAATTCTTTTTACTTACTCACTCTCCATGTTTCCATGATCACATTTCTCACAAATGGGAGTTTTTCTGTAAGCTATGCCTTTCCGTATAGCATTTGAGACCTTCTCTCCTTCTGTTCCCAACATCAGGCTGCCTTTCTGCCCCTAAGCGACTTGTTCCCCACTTCTTTCTTCCCAGTTTACTTGCCAGAATGCTTGGGAACCCCAGCCTTTACATAAGAGGCAATATACAGTTAATTGAACTATCACTTGGTGATGTGGACCACAAATGACAACATAGAAGGAAGTCTACATGTGTTTTTTAATGATAGCATAAATGCTGAAGCAATGAGTAATTCCTGTGGGCATTTTCCCAGCTAAGTCCCCTTAGAAAAGGGGGGCAGTTATTACCAATAAAGTAAATTCTTGATGTTTCTTTCATTTGAATAGGGAGATATTAGGCTTAGATGGAGCCAAGTGGGTGAAATCTTACAAATCCAGGAATGTTTTCATTGCTAAAACGTTCAAAAGCTTATTTTATAGGAATAAACATATCAGAAAGTCTGAAAGCTGTACCTTTGTTAATTTCCAGTCATCACACATTTGACTCAATAATGATATCTTCTAGCTAACCCCCACCACTCCCTCATCCAGTTCCATTTCCATTCATGCCATAAACAAGAGCAATGGAAGCTTACCTCATACTGGCTCCATGACATTTTGCTTCTGCCCCAAGGGTTCTGAATTATCCCAGCATATGCCCAGTCTGGCATAGATCAGAGCAGGGCAGACCCAGGGGACACCATATGGCCGAGAGCCTGCATGCTACACTGGCTTATGTTGGGGTTTCAAGTACCTCCCCATCAGGCTGAGATTTGGTGTTGGACACAGGGGACAAAAGTGGGACCTAGGAAGTCTTCCAGGAGTGAAAATCCAGTTCATGGAGACCTGAGAGTGGTGAACTGCAGCCTGAAAAATTTCAGGGATCTACAGTTAGTAAGCTGGGTTATCATCATGACTTATAGCTCTCTCTTGCTTTCGGATAAGCAGCGACAATTGTGAGGGTGAAGTGGAGACAGTTCCCCACTCCTCTCTGGTTTAACCTGAAGCTCTCTAGGATGCAATAAGTCACCATTTTTCCCAACTGCATTTCCTGGACGCGGTTCTAATAAGTGATGTACAGAGTCTTGGGATTTTCTTCCTGGCATACATTAGGCACTCAGTAACTTTAAATTAAACTCTCAATTGCTTTTTTTTTTTGACATTAGACACATTTGGTATAATTTCCTCCTAAAACTTCCCTCTGTTCCCTCTCCTTTCTTCCCCACATCTCATAGATTCTTACTTGCTATTTTTCTCCAGCATTTTTTATCAGAAGCAACATAAAAGATTACTCCAAAAGCTTTGTGGAAAATAGAATTAAATAAATAAAAGCAGAATTTTTATCATATGCATTTTTATGATATTCTTGAAAATCCTCACATGCATGGATTTCCAAATTTTTAACCATTCAAATAACTAAACTGAAACGTCAAATAACAAAATATGATCAATTATGTAGAAGGAAAAATGAAGGAGGCAAAGCAAATATAGGAAGAGATTCAAAACAGAATAGGAAACAGAATAGGAAATTTAAAAAAAGTGAGGATGAGAAAATGGTAGAAAGATGGGGAGAAGAGAGAGAAAAAGAGAGAGAAAAAGAGAGGAGAGAGGGAAAGAACATGCTAGAATAACTGCACTGAAGAAAAACATGCAATTAGGTCAGGGATCTTTTAAGGATCAATTTCCTTTGTACTTGCATTCCTCATCTGTAAATGTGTGCTTCTTTTGTGATGGAGACTGTGTGAGCTGTGAGCACGAAAGGCCTTGGACTAGTATCCAGCACCTGGCTGAGTCCTCCCACAGGCTAGCTGTCATTAACTTCTCCTTGGGTGTATAGATCACTTTAAAGATGTCATATCTTTGAAGGCTAACTTTTAGATTTAGTGAAATGATGACTAAGTTTCCAGTGAGATTAAGAGTCATTAAATTAATCCAAAAGATAAGAACACTTCAAAAAGGAGAAAAGATTCAGTGGACTTCTTCACGTTATAGAGCAAGACAAATAAAATGGAGCAGCAAAGACAGAATTGCAGGAAGCCCAGCAGCTTGAAGGTCTCATCTCAGTTGACCTGGGATAAGTTCTTTCACACTGAGGATGTGTACATTCCAAATGGTATTTAAAAAAAACTACTTGAAAGTATCTTGGTGTCCTGTTGTAAGTTGGTTCATTTCTCCCCCACTGTGAGGCAGCTGGCCAAGACTCTCAGGTCTGGGGTCCCATCTGAGATTGGCTTCAAGCAGTGTTTCTTTTGTAGATGAAACCATGCTCCTTGAATCTTGAACAATACTCAGCCATTATCAGTATGACATACAGGAAAAATTTGAAACTAAAACAGCTAACAACAACAACAACAACAACAACAAAAAAAAAACAGGTGAGTATTTAAGTGCTCTCGAGAATATAAAGCACAATTTTAAAAAAAAAGTGGGGCAGGGAGGTGCCATGCCACGACGCAATAGGTTAAGTCTCTGCCTACAAAGTTGCCATCCCATATAGGTGCAGATACATGTCCTGGCTGCTCCATCTCCAATTCAGCTCTGTAATAATGTATTTGGAAAGCAGTGGAAGATTACCCAAGTGTTTGGGCTCCTGCAATCACTTGGGAAACCAGAAAAAAAGCTTCTGGATCCTGGCTTCAGACCCACCTGGCCATTACAGCCATTTGGAAAGTGAACCAGTGGATGGAAGAGCTCTCTGTCACTGCAACCTAGAGGATCAGAGATTGGCTTACTGAGCCGGTTTTCTCAGAAGGGAAAAAAATGGTGTTGCCTTCTGTTAGTAAAACACGACAATGAACAGTGGAGAATCTGCAGAGGTAGGAAGGGTTGAGACTATAGAAAATAATGATAAAAGAAAACGAAAATAAAATACGAAAAAAGGAGATCTAGCAAGAAAAATGTTTCACGAGAAGGAATTTAATAAAACAAAAACAATGAGCTCATAATGACTTTTCAGTAATGCCATGAAGCTTTGGAGTTATCTGGACATCTGGTTCCTTGCACAGAAATGTGGGCATGCGGTTAATGAAGGGAGGCTCACATTTAGTTTTCCACTTTCATCAGGGAAGAACAGGTGATAAAACCTATTAGTACTTACGTGGATTTTTTTTTCTAGGATATAGAGTCTAATTATTAGTGCATTGTGTGCTCTAGATGCTCAATAGGTGTGTTTTTGTTGTTTCCCATATTGAGCCAGTTTGGGGACAATGGGACAATGTCCTAACTTAACGTGCTAATCAAGTAGCAGCAATCAAATATTTGGAAAGTCCATTTTGGGACCACTCTACCAGTGTAGTCAGAAGCATGTCTTTCTCCATTATGCCAGTCTGTGTGCTATACTTTCAGCATAGAGAAAAGAAGACATCTCCAAATAGCAACGGTTACACTATTCCTGCAATTAGCTCTTAATTATCTTTCAAAGCAGATATGATTACCCTTTTCATTTCAGACATAATTCTTAGGTTCAGTATTGCCAGCCTGGGACATGAATTCCATTTCAAGGCATCCCTTGGTGCTAATGCTAACCTGAGTTTATTTGAATAAAAACATTCCAAAGAACAAGGAAGGGACATGCAGAATAATTTCTGCTGAAATTCACTCCTCCAAAAGAGACATAATGCCAACACCCAAGGAGAGTATCCTAGTTAGGACAAGCTAAGTGATGTTGCAATAATAAACAATTCTAAATCCTCAGTGACTTCCTATAACAAAAGTTTCTTTTCTACTCATACTTCATGTGATAAAGTTTCCATTCATATATTCTTCGCTGACCCCTGAGACAAGGAGAAGGGAGTTGGTAGAATTATATGCTGTTTCTTAAAACTTCTGTACACTCAGTCACTCCTATTTCACAAACTAGCACAAGTTAATGCCACCTAACATCAAAGTGAGAAAGGACATGCCATCCTAGAATGTACCTAAAAGTAGAGAACTGGAATATTTATGAGCAGTACTAATGGCTACCATAGGCATAATCCCTTGTAAGAGAAATTTCCTCTTTAAGTTATGGAGTAGTAGAAGCTAATAACCATTAGCTAACGAGATGAGTCGTTTGATCCATGGTCCAAGTCATCACTCAGGAGGGGGCCTGACTTCGGGGTGAGGGAATGAAAAGATTATTTTTTTCTCAAAAATCTTGCAGGCCAATGGCAGAGAAAAACTTAATGATATGCACATAAGGAATCACAACATCCTACACTGACTGCTGGAATGGAGGGAAGTGTGAGCAGCAAAGGATTGTGGGAAAGGAGAAGGACATACAGGATTCACGGAAGATGTAGCTAAGAGAATCTGGAGATTAGATAGTTGTCGGACACAAAGGGAAAATCTTTACTGATTTCCAGGGTTTTTTTGGGGGGGGTTGGCTAATTAAACATTGATATGTTAATCAATAAAGGGATCACAAGTAATCAAGAGGAGAATATATGAGTTTCATTTTTATCCAAGTTGTACTCAAGCACAGATGGGGGATTTCAACAGAAATGTCCAGTCAACTCTTAAGGGTGTAGAAGACTGGGCAAGAGAGAGCAAGCTAAGTTGGACACTTACTTATTGAAGTACTTTGCAAGGTGCCTTGCTTAAATTCATGCCACTTATGATGTTCCCACTACATTTGGAGGGCACAACACACATCAACAATAGTTACCCTATAAGATGGCTTCTGTTATGAGATATGAGGGGCTCTGGGAGATGAGTAGGGAGTCTTCTAACCACCTTGGAAGGGGAAGGTATTCTCTACTCAGGGAAATTTTCTTGACAGTGATGTCTGAGTTGGCTAGAAGCACAGCAGTTTGAAATTCCTGAATTTGTGGATTATAATTCCTAGACTTATATCCTGGTATAAATATTTTCTTACACAAATTCCTTACTTAAGCTTCCCCATTGCTTGGTTTTCTAATGTCTAAAATGGTAATTATAGTAGTTCTAAAATATTCATCTCAGGGTAGTTGTAAGTATTAAATGTGGTGGTACATATTAAGAACAAGGTAAATCCTGGACATGCAGCAATTACTCAGTAAATGAAATACACTGAATCATTATTTGCTGGGACAAGCTAGGGAAGGATATAAAGCAAAACACGTTTGGGAAAACAAATGTAAAATCCTAAGAACAGTGTTATTTAAATAATCTTAAACTATATTTCTACAATTGAAAGAACGAGATAGGAAAGAGCAGGGGAGGGGATGGAGAGATTGCTAGAGAAAAATAATACATCCTGGAGAGATAGTTCATAAAGAGGAACAGTAAGAAAAGAAGAACCTCTTGGGTTTTTCTTGTTCAGAATTCTGAGAGTTGTTTGAAATTGTCGTGGGAAAAGAATGGAAGCTGAACTATTCTTGAGGAGTGTATTGTGATTTTGTAGGCCAGAAATGGAATAATACTTACTAAGCAAGAATGGAATAAAAGGATAAATTTATTTATGCGCAAAAAGTTGTTGAAATCCATGCATATAGGAGGGAATTTCAAAAGAAATTCATAAAAAAATCACGAAAGATTATGCAGGATTTCAAAGTTTTGTGCACCACAATAAATTATGTTTATCATAATTATGGCTTTTTTATTATAATTATGGCTTTTCATTTTAGGGAATGTATATCCAGATGTTAAGATACAATGCAGTATGCATCTCTACTTCCAAATCTGAGATGGACTCCCAGTGAAACTGTTAAATGTATCTTGAAAATAGGGTCCTGGGTTACCAAGGTTGAGACAGGGACCTAATCGGAGCCTAGAGCCAAGAATGCAACCTAGCTCACCTTGTGGGAGGAAGAGCTTCCCCCTTTCAGCCCTGCCACCCACTGAAACAATTACCTGCTATTTCCCAAGGTCATAGTCAGGAATCAAACCCTGGCACTCCAAAGCGCGTTGCATACATTTTCACTACACTGGATCTTAGCCAAAGGCTGAGAAGCAATAGGTTGTGTAAGTCTTAAGTACTAGGCTAAATCTTTAATTTTTTCTTTGTTCCTTAAGTATCCATTTACTAAACAACTACGGAAAAATTTCATCTATTTTAGACTTCATTAGTTAGAATTAGGAAATAATATACAAAATTATATGGCAGATTGATATAACCTAACATGGAGAGGCTCCTAAATTCCTTTTTTTAATTTTATTTTTTATTTTAAAATACAATTCCATAGGTTTGGGGATTTCTCTTACCTCTCCCCAAATTCCCTCCCCCTACTGATTTCCCGTATATCATTACAATAGTATAGTCCTTCGTAAGCAGTCCTACGTTCATCAATCTGCTATTTAAGTGCATCCTAACATTGCAGGTACGGACAATGGCAGAGAGCCCAGGACCTTATTTTCAAGATATATTTAACAATTTCACTGGGAGTCCATCTCAGATTTGGAAGTAGAGATGCATACTGCATTGTATCTTAACATCTGGATATACATTCCCTAAAGTGAAAAGCCATAAAACAAAGTCAACAACAGGAGTTTTTCTGGGTCTCCCACACAGGTGCAGGGTCCCAGGGCTTTGGGCCATCCTCCACTGCTTTCTCAGGCAACAAGCAGGGAGGTGACCAGAAGTGGAGCAGCTGGGACACGACCTGGCACCCATGAGAGATGTTGGCATTTACAGGGAGAAGCTCAGCTAATAGAGCCATTGTACTGGCTCCTATTTATAACAACCTTTAAAGCCTGATAATTCTAATATCTGGAACATCTCAAGATTTTGGTGGTGACAGTTCAAATATCAACGCAATTGACAATCTGTTGAACCAGATCCAGGAAAGAGTAAGTTAAATACAAAAAACAAACAAACAAACAAACAAACAAACAGTAAAACCGAAAGCCTGAAAATGATTTATATGACTTTGGTCTAAGGAAATTATGTAGGTTCATCAATGTGTAGTGGAGCATAGTTCTGGGGATAAGGCTGCAGTGTTGTGAGAAGTAAATGGGGACTCTAAAAACCAACTTAGTTGTGGACTGTTAAGTGAGACAGTAAAGTAAACTTAGAATAAGGGCAACAATGAACAGTTGTCAAAGGCTGAGGGACATCAACAAAAGAGGGAGGACAGAGTATGTGCAGAAAGATAAAGGTTAGTTGGTAAGTTTGCACTAATAAGACAAGATAATTGTCTTTGCTTTTCCATTTCTCCCTGTGACATAATATGTGAAGTTATTAGCTGAGATACAAAGGTGAGGGTTGACTGTTTAAGAAGAGATATATGCAATAATAATCTTCATAAAAAAATTAACTTTCCAATGAAAGATCATACTATTAAGAAGCAGTGTGAAGGGCATACTTGTACTATGTGGTGCTGATGTGAAAATCAAGATCATTCAGTCTAAGAACTCAATAATTTCTGGTCTTCTCATCCTATAGCGATTTTCGCCTTCCATCCATAACCACAATCCACTGTTGTGGCGATATCTGACACATCATGGTTATTCAGGTATGAGTCCCATTAGGGAACATGAAATATACATATTGGGACAACCTAGGGATGAGCGGTATTAAAGGTTAAATGAAGTCACAATGATATAACCCTTGAGGCTATTCAGGGGATAAGGATGTCACAGAGGAAAAGCAAAAGCTGTGTTGAGGAGAGTTAGATTTCTTAACTGGAGATTAATTAGTCATCAAACTGAAGAGCTCATTTGGAAGTCTAAATTCATAAGTTAAATGATAATAGATCAGGACTACAAATTTGAGGAGGAAAGTAGGACAGGTAAGAAGGTGCAAAAAATAAATCCATGGGGGATCTAATTGGCCCTTCTTTCTACATAAACCACTACACTAAACAAATAACATATTGTAATAAAACTTCAGAATGCTACACCTCTAAATTTAAATTCCAACATTCTCAGTCCATAATCAATTTACTTTCTATTAAGTTTGTTATTTTTATCTTCACTGATTCTTTCAAATCTATCAAGTTTTGTCCTCACCAAATTTTCTGATTTATCGGTCAGTTCTTGCAGGTTTTGTTTTGTTCCTATCCTTACACACTTGTCCTTTGTTTTCTCTTCCTTGATAACCAGAATTCTTTCCCTTTATTCTATGGCTTACAACTGTCTTGAAACAAGCCTCGTTTCACCAGCAGAGCACTCCAGTGTTCTGGCTCCTTCTCTTCCCCTTCCCCAGTTGGGCATCTCAAACACTTTTAATTATAGCATCCAATGAACCATCAGTCTTCCACATCAGCACCAATTCTGTGCCATCACCTTTTCTCTGCAGTGCTATGGTCTCCTGGCCATCCACCATCCTTCTACTATTAATTACAGAACCCAGCGCAATGCTTCAACTGCCTAAATCCTCCACCTCCAAGCACCAGGATTTCAGATGGGTGCCACTTGATGTCCCAACTGCTCCATTTGCCTTTCAGCTCCCTGCTTGTGGCCTGAAACAATGTCTGGGAATGGCCCAATACCTTGGGACCCTGCACCTGCATAGGAGACCCAGGAGAAACTTTTGACTCCTGGCTTCTGATTGGCCCAACTCCAGCCCTTGCAGCCATTGGGGAAAAAACTAGTGGATGGAATATCTTTCTGTCTCTCCTTATTTCTGTAAATCTGCCTTTCTAATCAAAATAAATAAAGCTTTAAAAATTACTTATACTATTAATTATAACCAATACTCTGTAGAGGCAATTCAACACACCACAGCCAAACTAGGTTTAAAACACCAATCGATTTGTATCACTTTTCTGTTTCTAGTAAGGCTCTGATTCCCATCATTTGCTCCTTCTGAACCTATCAATCACTCCACCTTCCACATCCATATGGTCTCTTTGCCGTTTCCTGAAAATGGAATGTTCATTCCTACCTCAGTGTTATTGCATTTGATTTTCTCTCTTTCCAGATTTACACACACTTTGTCCATTTTATATAAGTCAAGCTCAAATGTTACCTTTTTGACTTGTAGTATAGAAAGCTCCACCATTATTTTCTTAGAATTAGGGGGTAACTTTTTGGCATATCAGGTTAAGCTGACTTCTGCAATGCGCACATTCCATCCTGGTTTTTATTCTAGCTGCTCAGCTTCTGACTAGCTCCCTAACCACAAGTCAGGGAAAGCAGCAGAGGATTACACAAGTGCTTAGGCCTCTGCTCCCACATGGAAGACCTGGATGAAACTCTTGGGTCCTGCCTTCCACCTGGCCCAGCCCTGTGCACAGTAACCATTTGGGGAAGTGAAAAATGGAGGGATGAGATGATCTCTCTCTCTCTCTCTCTTTGAGTCTCTCCTTCTCACTCTAATTCTACCTTCCAAATAAATAAGTAAATAAATAAATAAATTCCCAAAAAAGAATTGTATACATGACTATATTGACTCTGTTCTCTTTGCATTAGTATTACATCACCACGAAAAATAAAGCAGCATTAATAAAAAAAATATGTTATTAGGAGACTGTATCCAGAGCACAGAAGAAAAAAAAACAGTGATCAGTGTCCAACAGAAAAGTAATAGTTGGATTTGTTGAATTACCAGCATGAAAGTTAAGAAGCTATATAGGATAGCCATATAGTAATAGTCTATATAGGATTAAGGTGCCATTATAGATACCAATATCACCCAATGATATGAACAAAAGACTACCATTTGGGCAGAAGACTGAACTGTGAACATAAATGAGTCATTGAATTGTAAAGTTTTTCTGGTAAAGAATCTGCATTAAAGTATTAGATTGTAGAGGTGGGGGCCAATGCAACCCACTAATAGAGTTTGTAAATCTTAGTGTTATAAGGAAGATGCTGCACTATTAAAAGATAGATGTAAATAGCTTACAGTGAAATAATTGGATTGATTTTCACCAGTTCTGGTCTATATTTGGCATGATTTCTGGACACGTGAAATTAGTGAAAGGGAAAGATAAAAATATAACAATTAATACCATGAACTTCATAAAAGTACTTTACTCTTTGCACTTGTCCATGTATTTAAACATCAAGTTTCAAAAGTTTGTCAAGAGTTTTCTGTATTTTGGAGGAAGAAAATCAGAATTTAGCTGGCATCAGCCCATCTTGGAAAATGGAGTGCTACTGGAAACTCAAGGGACTTAGCCATGACAGAGTCTCATTTTTCTCTTGTGTAAAGTGCTCACCTTTAACTAGATTACCACTGTAACGAAGAACTCTTCAAGCTCTTTGCTTTTACAAGACCTTGAAGGTTTTTTGTAAGAGGGCAGGATGACATATGGGCTCCTTTCTCATTGGTATTAGGTAGATATTTACCAGATTGCTCCCACAAGAAGCAAAATTGACTGTCATTTAATGGTATCAGTAGAAAGATGATTAACCATACCGGCTCAGAGATCCACAGATATGCCATAGTTAGTCCTGAGTATAAACCAGGGCTTCTTAAAGTATTGACAAGCATCATCTTATAATTTATCAGGAATATAAACTCTTGGGTTCTACTCTAGACCAACTGAATCAGAAACACTCAGTGTGGAGCTAGTAGGCTGGTCTAACAAGCACTCCAAGTAACTCAAAATGCTCAGGTAAGTGAATAATCTCAGCAGGTCAAGTGCTAAAATGTAGCTCTTAACAGAGTACTGAAAACAAACATGGAGAAAGGCGACAGACATTTGGTACAATGGTTAACATGATGCTTCACGCTCATGTTGTACATTGGAACCCCTGCAGTTGAGTTGCAGATTGCTCCTAATTCAAACCCTGGGAGGCAGTAGGCAACAGCTTAAGGAATTGAATACTTGTCACCCATGTAAGAGACCACGCTGGATCCTGGCCGCAGTATGGCCTAACCTCAGCTACTGCAGACATTTGGGAAATGAGTCAGTGTTTTCCTGAGAGATATTCTCTCTCTCTCCCCCTCAAACAAACAAAAGCAAAAACAAAACTAAAAGCATAAAGGAGAAAGGGGTAGTGATTGGCACATTTGGACTTTGCTTCTTCTGCTGTAATTCAAAGTTGGGAAGATCTTCCCAGCCAAGAGGAGCAAGATGTGCAAAGTGGGGGAAGGAGAAGACAAGAGTGAACCCAGCACTTTAGTGCCCAGGGCCACTTGAGGTATCTCTTTCCCCACATACCCTTCTTCCTCTATGCTCCACAGCGCCACACATGATGCTGATGATGAAGGGGACTAAAGGAGAATGGGACCAAGACAGTGCAAGTTAGGCTCTGTGCACTGGTAGCCTATGAGTCAAACTGCACTTGCAGATGGGCTGCATTTGAGGGACACTATGTTACAAAAACAAGCTTCACCCAACATACAATGATTAGTAGTTGGACATTCTGTTTTAAATTTTATTTTTAAAAAGAAATAGATGCTTTCATCCAATTTCTACATGGCAAAAAATTGTCTATGTTAGTAGAAGCACCTCCATTTCTACACAGCCCTCACTATGCTGTTTTTTAAAAAGTCAAACATTTTATTTATATGAAGTGAGCATATTTCACAATACAGATTTAGGAACGCAGGGGTCCTTCCACCATACTCTCCCTCCTGCCAGTTCCCACCTACTCTCCTCATCCCTTAACTTTAACAATCATTGTACTTTGACAGTACTTTTTATTTTGTGAAAATAAGGTTCCTTGTTTTCATGTTGAAATCGAAGGTGAGGAAATGCAAGGATGGCTAGGAGTATTGCCTCCTTCAAAACAAATGAGAACAAGCATGTGGAGACTGAGGTACAAGAAGAATATTTCTACATGTTTGGTAATAATCACAAAGAAATTTACAGCACTGGTATGCTGATAAAGCTGTTGCCTACAAAATTGGTATCACAGGTGAGTGCCGCTTTGTGTCCCAGTCCCACTTCTGATTCAGTTCCCTGCTAATGGTCTGGGAAAAGCAGTAAAAGATAGCCCAGGTATCTGAAACTTGTCCTGATGAAACTCCTAGCTCAGGCTATCAGCCTTGCCCAGCATTAGCTGTTACAGTCATCTGAAGAGTGATTTATCAGATGAAAGATCCATTTCTCCATTTCTCTCTTTCTGAAACGGACATTTAAAGAAATAAATGAAGAAGTCTTTTTAAAGAAAAAAATGTAAGAAAAACATGATGTAAGTAAAAATTGAAAAATGATAAATTTTGATTTGGAAGCACTTATAATTAATTAATAATAGAAAAGGGTATTGAAGAATGAATAGGAGTTTTCCATATGCAAACTAACTCCTTGGACAGTCATCCACTTGATAAAACATGGAGTTGGAGACAATTTACCATTTGGGGAGTATGTGCCTTTTTTCCATAATTAAAATAAATTGATAATCTCTCATCATGAGGCCACATATCATATGGCCATGTTGTTCAAGGCTACATTTTAATTACCCCAGCCTGAGGCCTTCTTCCAGCCCAGAGGTACCTGGAAGTCCTTTTTAATAAGGACTTAATGCTCAGGGCTCACTGCACAGCTATCACACACTCATTTGAAAACTAGGAGTGGAGATACATTCCATAAATCAAAAGCCCGAGGAGAAATAGTTAACCCAACATGTTCTGAGCTTTTGCGTGTTTCCTTGAGGGGGTTCATTATGAATGAATCCTTCACTAGGTCACTGAAATATTTAAAGGAGAGAAGCAAAAAGCACCAGAATCTAACCATGTGTGCATGTGTGTGTGTGTGTGTGTGTTTGATATTAGTGCATTGCTTAAAAAGGCTAAGACAGAGTAGCTTTCCTTCAAAATCGTGGCTGGTCACTGAAACAATGGTTGTGGTAGCAGATGCAGTGCTCTGCCCATTAGCTAACTGAGAGACCTCCCCACTGACCAGTAACATGTGGGTGAAATGGAGGCTGCAGGTCAGCTTCCTACAGAGATGAATTCCTCATGGGGGGGTGGCTCATTATGGATCCCCATGATCTGTACCTCATGTGGCACAGTGAGCCAGCAGTGAGCCAGTGCACACCTGCTGGAGAGGTCCCTGGGCCAGCATGTGCTCACAGCACCTCTCAGCTTGGTCTGCTGATGTGTATGCTGTCGAGTGCTTTGTGAAAATACAGAAGAGTGTAATGGTGTCCCCTCATAGTTGGAGGCCTGCAAAGAGCATGTAAGGATGATTACTGCTGACAGCTAATTGAGCATCACCGGCAGAGCTGCTGCTTTTAGATCCCAGGTACTTTGGTTCTCGTCCCAGAAAACTTCTCAAAGGGAACTGATTGATCTTTTAGACAAAATCACTGTGCTGGCCAAGTTGTTTCCATCTCTTCTGTTTCAGTTCCTCTTCTCTTACATACATTGTAGTGGAGAGAGAAAACGTTTTCTGGGTAGGAAGAGAAGAGTGAATGCCCAGAGTTTTTTTTGCCAACGTCTTGCCTTCAGCAGAGCGTGCACAATGAGCTGGGAGAGTAAAGGCAGCAATCAAGTGATGTACATGTTTCTTACTGGTGCTAGAGGTTCATGAGATAGGCCCGCTAACATGCAATGAGGCATCTGCATTTTATAGTATCAATTAACGTTACTAGAAGTAGGTGTGAGAATAATATATGATGGCCTCAAAGATTTCATGGAAATGCATATTATGGAAAAACTATGCATGCATTTCAAATTTATTTTTGCGCAAAAACAAACTTACTATTTCATTCATTTTCTATGAACTTTTGAAGGATCTCAAGGAACAACAAAATTTAAGTCTAAAATACACACTGATGACTGGCAAGGCTGAAATCCCTAACCTCCAGTGCTTTCTCTCCTGATCCATTTTAGCTCATGCTTCCCCTCACACTCCCTTGGTCTGGAAGTCCTTAATCTGTTGCATAGTTAAGCTCTATTTAGCCATTTAGTTCAAACTGCAGCTTAGGAAAAGCTTTATCTGAGAATCTAAAGCTTATTTCAGTTGCCAAAATTATTTGTTTAAGTAACTTCTCAGTCATGGGCTTCTTCCCTGCCTCTCCAAAATTCAACAGTTGCCTGTGTGTCAGGCAATGTTCTAGATACAAGGAATACAGGGGCAAAGCAAGGAAATCGTAAAAAAAAAAAAATACACGAAGTGACAAACCATTTCCAATAATAAGCGCTGTGGTACAGAACTCAATCATTAAGAGGACAAACAGAGGTTGGGGAACCTCAGTGGAATCTGAAACATACTGTTTATTGGGGACAGCATTCTACATGGGTGGATGTTTGGTATAGTGGTTAACAGACGTACATGCTGCTTGGGATGCCTCTATTCCATTTTGGAGTGCCTGGGTTTGTGTCCCAGCTTTGCTGCTAATTTCACCTTCACTAAAACAACAGGTGATCGCTCAAGCCACCAACCAGGACCCAGGCCTAGATGTTGCAGTCATTTGGAGACTAGATTGGTGTTTAAGTTAAGCATCTACCTACCTTCCTTCCTTCCTTCCTTCCTTCCTTCCTTCCTTCCTTCCTTCCTTCTTTCCTTCCTTCCTTCCTTCCTTCCTTCCTTCCTTCCTTTCTTCCTTCCTCCCACCTTCCCTCCTTTCTCACTCCCTCCTTCCCCTCTCCCTACTTTTAAAATGACAATAAAGCATTGTAGAAAAGATAGCGCTTCACGATGAAAGAACCACTCAATTCCACGTTTTCATCCTCCTTCTAGATGTGGGCAAGGGAGGAGCCATCAGGGGCTTTAATAAAAGTATTTCAGTTGAATGATTGGAATAAAGGCCTTTCTGCCCAGAGAATACAGAAAAATCATTAAAATACAGGCATTCTGTGTTATGTATTCTTACACCATTTTGTAGCTACACTGTCTAAGGCATCCTAAGCTTTTAATAAATGTAGAGTGATTATACACATTTCCTCTACCCCCAGTCCATATAGACTGAATTCCAATTTTTGATTTTGTTATATATATTTCAATTATTAATTTATTTACATGAATCTCTCTTCCCATTGGACCACACATTCCCTGAGGAAAAAGGGTTTTTCATATTCATTTTTGTTTCCCCAACACCATTTCTAGGTATAGTAGTAATTCAGTTAATATGAGAGGAGTGAGTATTTATTAGATAAGAATATTGGCCACAGTTGCTTTTTTTCTAAAATTAACTAAAAATTTCAGGTAACATGATGCAGTGACAGCATTCTCAATTAGAGACGGATTGGAGACAGTTGTGGTAAACTTGTCCACTTATTGATAATCAAGCACAAGCTTTTATAGGCAGGGTGCAGGGAAACAAGCCTCAGGGTAGTAACACTATTTTATTGAATATAAGCCTCTATTACATACCATAAGCCTAGCCAATCAGTACATTTGTCACATACTTTGCCAGGTGGTACTGTGTACCCTGCCACAACTTATGTAACCCACCCAAATCCTAGAGTTATTTATTACCAGATTATACAAGCTTACCACAAGATGGTTATGGACCAGGGTAGGCAGAGGGTGGAGGTGACCAAATTGCTGGAAAGTGCCCAAATTACCAGAAGAGTTTGAGGGGAAGAAAATCACATAAGGGCACTGGCCTCCTGCCAGCTGCAATGAGACTGCATGGGTCTCGAGGTGCCGTTGAAACAGAAGAAGGGTTTCAAAGCTTTCGCTGAAACAAAACAAGGCCTCAAAGCTCTAGACATGCATCAAAACCTTGTTCCTGGGCCTGGCGCGGTGGCGCAAGTGGTTAAAGGTCCTCGCCTTGCACGCCCAGGATCCCATATGGGCGCCGGTTCTAATCCCGGCAGCTCCACTTCCCATCCACCTCCCTGCTTGTGGCCTGGGAAGGCAGTTGAGGACGGCCCAAAGCTTTGGGACCCTGAACCCACGTGGGAGACCCGGAGGAGGCTCCTGGCTTCGGACCGGCATAGCATTGGCCGTTGCGCTCACTTGGGGAGTGAATCATCGGACGGAAGATCTTCCTCTCTGTCTCTCCTCTCTGTATATCCGTCTTTCCAATGAAAAAATAATAAAAATAAATCTTTTAAAAAAAAAAAAAACCTTGTTCCTGCTGCCACTTTTGTAGGCTAAGTAAGCCAAGACCCATCCTGGCACTCACTCGCCTACTAGTTCATAAACTGACACCCATCATAAGACTCACAATCTTTATAAATTGCATCTAACCTCTTCTTATTTGGTAAACATTGTGCTAGGTATTATACAAAGTCATTCCAAAAATTTTCTGGAAAATGAAGTTGAAAGGCACATTTATTTTGCTGTAAAATGTTAAAATCTGTACATGGTGCTTCAGGACACACATTTTCCATGACCATTTTCCTAAACTCTAAGGTTGAAAGTTTGAGGTAGTTTCATGATTTTGCCACTATACAAGTGAGGAAAGTAGGGTTTGGAGAAAATGTCAACTTGCCAGAAGTCTCACAGATTGAAATCCATGTGTGACCCAAGAACCTTTTGCCAACATGTTTTCTTGCAGCTCTGAGGATCACAGCTGACTTTCAGCGACATGGACGGGAGGAAGTGCTCCACTCAAGTCTTCATTTAAGGGGTTATAAACTTCGGTTTTACTATTTAAAATCCATAATTCCAACAATGATACAAGAGCTATAAGTTAGTGAGTCCCATACTATTTATACCCACTACTCTTAATGCTTGTAAGACATTTTTGTCCTCACTGACAGGACAAAAAATGACAAATCAAAAAAATTAAGGGTTACTCAATATCAGTGTATAACTAATGATTATCAGAGATAACTAATGATAAGAACAGGACATTTACAAACTTTTAAAAAGAAACACGATTGGGACCAGCACGATGATAGAATAAGCTAATCTACAGGGCTGGCATCTCATACAGGTGCTGGTTTGAATCCTGACTGCTCTGCTTCAGATCCAGCTCCCTGCTAATCACTTAGGAAAGCAGCAGAGGATGGCTCAAGTGATGGGCCCACTTCAGAGACTGGGAAAAAACTGCTGGTGTCCAAGTTTGGACTGGCCCAGCTCTAACCATTAAGTTCATTTAGAGAAGTGAACCAACAATAAGAAGACTTCAGGATTTAAATCTCTCCCTTTTTCTGTAATTCTTTCAAGTAAAATAAACCTTAAAAAGGGAGTAGGGGGCAGTATTTTCATCGGATTTTTCTTACAGATCCTGAAGTCTAAGGTGTTACCTCTTTGACGTGCTATTCATCCTTATATTGAAAGCAAAACAAAACAAAACACAATACAATAGCACCTTCTCATTCCAACAGATTTAACGGCCTGCCTACTGAAGTTTAGAAGTTGTTTTTAAACAATGCTACTAAGGTACTTACAAGTAATACAATCCAGAGAAGTAGTTCTCTCTCTCTACAAGGCAATTACAACACTTTTTTCCCCTCCCCCTTCCATGACCCTTTGCTCCTTCGTTCCCTCTTGGACAGCCAGTTTGGTCCAGTTTACATTTCCTGAGCCTAAGCACCTCTGCTGAGCTGCCTGACCCTGACTCAGCGGAGTGGGGTCTGCACTGGGGCTGCACCCAGCAGCTGCCACAACTCTGCCTCGGCCAGCAGCCATGTGCCAGCTGTCTCCAACTGCATTACGCCACAGTAATGTGAACAACTGGAAGCAATAATGTGTCTCCCCATTTGCCTAACAACACCAACATGGACAATAACTCAGAAGACTGAAGATTTGTGCTGTAATTTAATAAACCCCATGCACATTTCTACAATTGAGTATCGCATCTGTGCAATGGATCCTAAAAGTGTAATATTCTTTTATAAGGGACCATTAACCAATCTTAAGTTTATAGGTTTCCTTAAATCTTTTTCATCAGCTGTTAAACTACAGTAAAGAGAAAATTGCCTCTTATGAGACAAGGAATAGTAAAATACAAAGACTGCAATTAAATGTCAATCAATTAAGGATTACAATATAATAAAAATGCTGACTGATGATTAAAACGAGCACTTTCTAGGAGGGTTGTATAAGCAATATTAAGAATTATTTTTTAAAGTCAGTAGAATAAACTTCAATTAGGATATGCTCTATGTGATTCCTTGCTCTCTTCAAACAAAAGATTCACAAGAATGATTCATCAGGTACAAAGATTCCAAAACTGGCATTGAACTTCTCTACTCAAAAGCATTCCTTTAGCTTCTCATTTTACTATTCTTCAGTTTAGAGAAGGCTCAATTTGTTTCTGAGCAGAATAAATAAATGCCAATTTCTGTTTCAGCTAGCTTTCCAACATTACAGCTGGGCAATAGTTTGAAATATTGTGAAAAGGGGCTGTGTAGTAAAACCACGGAACAAACAACATTGCAAGTGAGGTAGCAAAACACTGATTAGAATAAAGGGCCCTTGCCAGGAGCATGGGGGCAATCTGTAAAACTTCACATCCTGCGATTTTCTGAAATTGTCCCTTGCTGAATTTTAAGGTCAGGGAAGGTCTGTCTGAAGAGCCTAGCAGTAATTCAGGGTCTGCACTTATTCATTTCCACATTCTACCAGTCACATGCCTCTTCAGCAGCTTTTTTGTTGGAGTCTTTTTTTTTTTTAGTAGAACACATTCTTCATGCTTTATTTTTAAAGACTCATCAATTTGACTGCAGATTTCAAGAGAAACCCCCTACTTTTAGGCTTCTACCTTGACTCCATGAGTGACAGAGCCTTTTTCTTGCACACAAAGTGAACCTCAGAAGAGAGTTGAAGGTCAGTCTCTGGAGAGGCTGGTGAAAGACACCCAGATTGAACTTGCATGAGAGTGGAATTTTCTCATAAGCCAAGCCAGATCAGTATCCAGGTGGCCAGGCTACCTGCCCAGATTTCTAATGGAGACAGGACATTTAAGTCTCCCACGTGGTGGAAAAATACTTCAAAACACAACATACTGGCAATTGCCCTCAGGTTTACTGCTTGTGCTGATAAAGTTTTTTTTTTGCCTTTTTCCTGGAGTCTTAAGTTGTGTTAGAAGATTGGTCCTAGGTTTGGCAGCATCAAGTGACACTCAAGAGGCATTTTCCTAGTGCTGCCATATCCTGCCACCATATGTTTTTCATACAAATTCTCCAATTTTTTCCTCTCACTACTCTTACTGGTCATTTCTGCTCTGTGCTGAGCTGCTCTTGCCTCATACCTTCTCATGCCTTCGCAAAGCAATTTTCCTGCTACAAAGCTTGTACCTGTTCCCTTTGGAGCTATGTGGGCATTCAGACTCCTGCCAATTTGCAGGGAGCATTTGAAACTTGTGGCAACAGCTGGCTTATATGAGCCTTGAAGGAACAGCATGCATGGCTGTAGCAGCACATTTGGAGCCCTGAAGCATCTGGCAAGGTAAGCAGAGACCAAAAGGTGCAGGTAACTTGGCTGCTCTAGGAGCCGTGCTGGAGGAGGCTTGCACAGAAGACAGCGACAGTGGCATAATGCATGAAAAATTCCCAGTGCATCCTGGCTTCTGCCCTTTCTGTTCTACAGAAATTACTTGGGCAAAAGTCACAAATGGCTGTCTAATTATCCAATTCAGTGAATATTCCTCAGTCGGTGTCTTACTGGGCAGCTCTGTCGGACTCGGCAGGACAGTCAAGTGATGGGCAGAAAATCACATGTTCACTAATTCGTAAATCTGGCATTTGATACAGATCCATCTAATCCCAAACTCCGGATCTTCCGAGTGACTCAAGTTGACTCATAGATAAATGAGTGCAGGAAAAGTGAATGGAGGAAAATTGTGGCTTGGTTATGTCTTCTTATCTTTTCCTCCTGGTAGAATGGATCTTACATGACAGTAGTGGTATTTTAAGAAGGTGTATAACCACAAGTAACAAGAATGAGAAAAGATGCCATGGAGAATACGATTTTTTTTTAAGATTTATTTTCATTGGAAAGGCCTTTTGTTAAGATTTCACATATGAGTGATACCATGCAAAACCTGTCTTTTTAAGCTCAGTTTATGTCATTAACATAATAGCCTCCAGTTGTACCATTGTCAGAAATGGGAATATCACTAATCAATGGGAAAATTCAAATGAAAACCATAATGAAGGGTTGGGCATATTACATATATACTGAGTTTTGAGTGCTGTCTGCAAAATGGCTTCACAGACCTTGTCTGGTCAACAGGCTGAATATTCCCCACTCCTGTTTCAGGCACTTCAGCTAGCGATGTAGGGCGTTTAACAGGAACCCTCCACTTTGGCAAGTCTTCAAACCACATTTTTATTTCCCCAGCCTTGTGTGAAACCATCAAAAGTGCTATTTTTAAGGTTTCACTCTCTTATTTGGCATTTTGTTCTTTGTTTCTAAGTCTCTCAATCCTTAGATTTAAGAACAGGCAAGTAAGTTGAGGGAAAAGACCATCCCTCCTTATTTCTGGCTGCCTTATGACTTCTGAACTGCAGGTCTTATCTCCCAAGTCCCAGGAGACTACTGAGTGCTCCAAGCCATTGCTTTTCCTTAGCTTTGTGACCCCTTGCCCCAAGTCAGCATGTGTTTCAGGGAGAAAAGCCGACAAATCACTGCCCTTGTCCAGGAGTTGAATTGTGTTTTGCCAAGGCCCTAACCTATAGTGTTACTGCATTGGGAGATCTGCTTTTAAGAGATAATTAGGGTAAAATGAGGCCATAGGAGTGGGGCCTTATACAGATGGGTGGCCTTATTAGAAGCTATCACCCTTCTCTCTCCCTCCTCTCTTTCTCTCCCATCTCCTTTTCACTCCCTGGTCTGCGAGGATACTACTAGAAAGCAGTCATCTGAAAACCAGGGAGAGAGCCTTCATCAGAAACTGAATTGGCAGGTTCCTTGGTTTTAGTGTTTTCAGTTTCTAGAACCACAGGGAATGAGTTTCTATTGTGTAAGCCACACAGTCCATTGTATTTTACTAATGTCAGCCTTAGCAGAAAAATCCTTCATGCAATTTCCTTTTCTCTGGATTGCGGACTCTTTTTAAAAAGATTTATTTTATTGTTATTGGAAAGGAAGATTTACAGAGAGAGAGAAGGAGAGATGGAGAGAAAATTATTCTATCCACTTGTTCACCCCTCAAATGATTGCAATGGCCATAGCTGAGCCAATCCAAAGTCAGAACCCAGGAGCTTCTTCCTGGTTTCCCACATGGGTGCAGGGTCCCAAGGTCCAGTGTCCTCTCAGGCCACAAGCAGGGAACTGGATAGGAAGTGAAGCAGCCAGGACTTGAACCAGCACCCAAATTGGATCTCAGTGCTTTCAAGGTGAGGGTTTAGCTACTAGGTCATTGTGCTGGCCTTGACTCTTTTATTATTATTATTATTTATTATTATTTTTCATTTCATCGCTTTCTTCCCTTCCCCTTCACCCCTCCATTATCTCCTGCATTTTACAACAATATACTCCTTCAGCTGTAGTCTCAATGCCAGCATTCTGCTCTTTATATGTGCCATGATATTACAGGTATAAGCAATGGTAGAGAGTCTAGTATATTCTTGCCAATGTATTCCTAACAGTTTTATAAATCCTGGTTGCACTGGCTGTTCTCCAATACCTTCAGGTGATTACTTATTGTTTATTATTTATTTATTGTGTGCTTGTATTTTACTTGACGCATATATGGTTTTTCTCCATAGAAAGTTAGGTTTGTGACTCTCTCTTTGAAAAGAGCAAGGGAATGTGTCAGAAAGAGGACAGTCTGGGCAAAGTCAAGAGTAAGTATAAAGACCTGGGAGGCAAGAATCATCTCAGAAAATGGAGTGAAAGAATAGATAGATCTGGATACAGAGATGGAAGGAGAAATGCATAAATAGACAGCTACAGGTAGGAAAGCTTTAACATTAATAGATCACAAGAGGCACAGGAATGATGTGACAACCCAGGTTTGGCTAAGATCAAATTTGAGCAGGTGAGCACGGTTCAGATGCATGCTGCCTCACCTGAAGCAGGACTGCATGATTTTTTGAACATTTATGATCTTGGGGGAGACATGATGATCTGAAATTTTTAACCCTGAACAGAAGATAGGAACATAGAAGGAAAACTTTTTTGGGGTAAAACTTTTTTTTTTTCAAGTACGAAACAATTATTAGACAACCATAACGATTAGCTTTGATATGTCAGTTTCGTAGACTATGATTATTTGGTCAAACACTAGTCTATGTTACTGTAAAGGCCTTTAAAAAAAATCTTACTCATTTATTTGAAAGGTACAGTGATACACATACTCAGACATTCTATTGCTGGTTCATTCTCTAAATGGCCTTAATAGCTGGGTTTGAGCCAGATTCAAGCCTACATTCAGGAACACAATTCAGGTCTCGTATAGGATAGCAGGGACTCAAGTGTTTGAGCCATCAGCTGCCACTTCCCAGACACAAGGAGCTGGATTGAAAGTAGAGTAGCATAGAGTTGATCAACTGGCATTCTGTCATGGGGTGTGGGTGCTCAAGCAGAGGCTTAACCCTTTGTACCAAAATGCCTATCCCATGAAAAGATAGCTTAAAAAATTTTTTTTTTTTTACTGGAAAGCAAATTTACAGAGAAAGTCTTCCATCTGCTGGCTTGCTCCCCTAACAGCTACAGCGGCAGAGCTGAGGTGATCTGTCGCTGGAAGTCAGGAGCTTCTTCCATGTCTCCCACATAATTTCCCAGGCCATAAGCAATGAGCTGAATTGGAAGTGGAGAAGCCCAGCACTACCCAGCAGCCACATGAGACGTTGATGCCACAGGGTGAAAGATTAGCCTGTTGAACTACAGTGCTAGTGCCTGACCCAGACAAGATGTTTTCATTCTTCTTCTTTTTAAAGAGGTGATTAACAATCTTTTAACTTCACAAGAAGCATATTGCTCTGCATAATATAAATGGGACTTATCCAATCAGGCTGCCAAACGTTTTAAACACAAACACCTGAATTTTTCTGTAGGAGCAGAAATTCAGCCTACCAACTGAAACAAAAATTCTGGATCAATTTCCATACTTCATATTCAAAATTTCAATATCGACTTCATCCTCCTCTCCAATTGCCAGTTTGCCAGCTAGATTTTGGGCTCTCCAGCTGCCATAGCCATGTGAGCCAATTGTGCCTAAATACATGCTACATTTCTTTCCCTGGAGATCCCTGACTCATCCTACAATAAGGGAGAGTACCCAGCAGGCAGTTAGACATAGGAGTCTAAAACATGGGCAGGAAGTTGGGCACACATCTGGATGGAAATGGCTACTGTGAAATTAGAATGTCATGCAATTATATTGGTTTCCTTGGGCTGCCGCCACAAATTATCATAAACACCACAGCTTACAAATGATGGAAATTTTCCCCTCACAGTCCTAGAGGCCAGAAGTCTGAAGTTAAGGTGGGAGCAATGCCAGATCCTTTGGCTCACTCTGAGGGGTGGTCCATCCTGTTTATTTTCCTGGTGTCTGGCAGCTAAACAGCTGCCTTTGGTGTTGCATGTCTGATGTCACTGTGATCTCTGTCTCTGCGTTCTCATTACTCCCTCCCTGTGCCGTTGTGTTATGTCTCTTCTCCTTTTTAGAGCTCTCACTATTGCATTTAGGGCCCAAAGTAATTCTGGATGGCCTCATCTTAGAATCCTTTAAAAATACCTCTGTCAAGACCCTTTTTCTAAACAAGATCACATTCTGAGAATGCAGATAGATGTATATTTTTGAAGACACTATTTGGCTCACAGAAGTAAAATCAAATTGTGCAAGACTGATGAGATTTCTACTATTAGCTGATACAAATAACATTACAAATCTCATGTGCTTAATACCATCACCTACATCACATGGAGTTATGCTCTCATCATAAAATAAAAACTCCTTAACACAAAAATGTCAAAAATCTCCTTTTGACAAAAATCATTGTCTGTCAAAAGAATTATCTTTTACAAATCACAGAAGTTATCTGAGACTATTATTCAGAGTTTAACTTCATGGTTAAGGCAAAAATTTTATGAATGTGTACCTTCCAGAGGAGAGGGACTGTGTTGCTCTCATCAGCTTCACTGTAGACATAGTGGGAGCTTTATTTAATAATATACCAATCCATAAAACTGACTCAAGCATTTGATGGATTTGTGTGGGTATGGCTGGCTTCAGTTTCCATCTTTCAGAATTGTAAGACAATTAGATGATCAATACTCTGGACCCACTGTTCTACTCAACGTGCATGGCTGCCTATCTCTAGCAATGCCATTTACTTTGTACTGAGAGATCTGCAAAGTGTCAAGGCCTGAGTTACTGGAATTTTTCTTCACTCACGTAAGGCTCAAAGAGCAGATTAAAGAGCAGTTCCCCTCCTCTGCTGCCTTTTCATCTGACTCTGGTGGCCATTTCTGCTGATGTCAGCTCTGGTGTCTCTAGCTGTCACCTTCATTTTCTTACAGAGATAGATGGCTAAGCAGACTGTTGGAATAGCTATCCATCACCTCTGCCTATGGATGATCAAGGCCATGTCTGTGGTTCCAAATTTGGCAGCAATTAAATGTGAGCTGCATCAAGCAACACAGCCCTCTTCTGCTTCCCACAGAGAATCAGGGGACCTGAAAGGTTTTCTACTTACGCCAAGGTGCTTCTATCTGTTCACCTACAGAGACTGAAAGTGCAAGTCAAGATGATATGAAAAACAAAAAGAAGATGAGAGCATGTGGAACAAGGATACTCAAAGGGTTTCAGACAGTGAAATCTAGTAGTTCTTTGAGCACATTGTTGATTTTGTGGTAAACAATTTGTTATGTGTGTCAAAGCTTAGTACACAAATAAAAATGCCTGTGTGGGCCACAAAAACTAAATGCACTGAATTAGGTATGCACCTGGGAGTAAGAAAGGCAAACTGCCATTCACAGATATGGAAAAATGCACTTTCTTGATGACCCTCCACTGTCAAAAACCAAGATATAATAAACGTTCCAACAGGATCTTGGCAATGCTTTAGAGCATGAATTTGCAGCAGTCACTCACTCAGCACTTTATAAACCAACAATTGCCGACTCACTGGTGGATTGTGAATAAATATCATGAATGCACTGTGCAGCTCCGAGTTGAGGGGCATGAGCATGAAGGGGCAGATTTCTGTCTCCAAGTCGCTTCACACCCACCTCAGTATAAATAATGGAATAACCACGGAAAACAAACACATAGCAGGAAAAAAACAAAACCCATGGACATCTTGTTCTAGATGCAACAGGAAAATCCTTCTGGATCCACATGACTCATCACACTCTTCAGAGTGGTCCTTCTCCTCTTCCAAGACTGTCACCCGGAAGATAATGATTGAGCATTTTCTGTGTGGGTGCAAGCCAAAGACATCACACTCCAGACCTTATAGGGACACCAAACTCAGGAACCCTTGTACTTTTTCTTTGAATACATTGATTCATTCTCCCTTTCTTTTGTCCAGCTGGGAACTTTGTGTCATTTAAGATGACAAATAGAAAATAAACAACTAATCTATGCTAGCAGTAATATTGTATAGAATTCCCAGGAGGCCTCCTTCTGTGTAGTGGGAGCAATTTATAGGGAACGTTTGGAGCCAGGATCTCAGACTGGTTAGGCTATCATCTTCTCTGTAACTTTGAATTTATACGCACACACACACACACATACACAAACACAAAAACACAAAATAAAACATAAAAAACAGAAAGACCTACACATCAGGAAGATGTTTCTGAGAAAGCACATTCCCTTCTTTTCTTTTTTTAAGACTTATTTTATTATTTATTCTTATTACAAAGTCAGATATACAGAGAGGAGGAGAGACAGAGAGGAAGATCTTCCTTCCGATGATTCACTCCCCAAGTGACCGCAACGGCCGGTGTTGCGCCAATCCGAGTGGGGCTGTGGGATAGAACCGGCGCCCATATGGGATCCCAGCATGTTCAAGGCGAGAACTTTAGCCACTAGGCCATGCCGCCGGGCCCAGCACATTCCCTTCTTAAAGTCATGTTGCACCATAATGTATCTGTCTTTTAAAATATGATTTTACCTATTTATATTAAATGTGACACAGTATGTATTTGATTTATTTTGTATATTGAACTCTTCAAATTTGCTTCTGTTTTGGAGCTCTCTATTTAGTAGGATGCATTAGAAAGGGAGACATTTGAAATGCTACGAAGAAAACCAGCAACATTACATTGTAAGTACATTGAGTAGCATTTTTCATTCACTATAATGCTGTTCCGATCGGAAATCCATAGTCCACCATTAACCCTGAAATTTCCCTCCAATCAGTGGACAAACTAAATGATTTTTTTTTCTTTTAGAATTCTTATTCTCTGAAGACTCTGACCCTAACACATGATGCTTAGCTCTATTTTGGTCAGAAAGTTAGATTAGAGTCCTGCAGTAGGCACGTGTCTTATGCAGACTAAGAGGCCCGAGAGCAGACAGCTATGTTTCTGCAGCTTAAGCTGCTTCTGCTGCAGTCCACTGTGGTGCAATGTCCTTATTTAAGACAAAGGGAGATGAGGGAGGACTCTCCCAGCTTGCTTCCACCATGGGAAGAGACACTGCCTCCACTCACATCAGCTCAGCAGAGCCTACAATGTTTTGTATGGTCTCTGTTGCAGCCATAGGATTTGGAAATTCAGTGCAATCACCTGAAAGATGAATAAGGACTAGAATCTAGCTCATACTTTGCTCACCATGCTGTGTGCCCAGGTGTGATACTGGATACAATGATAGAGAGACACCCATTCTAACTTGTACCAAAGGCATCAGACAGATTGCTAGCAGCCCTGGACACGGCAGGATCCACATCAGTAAGGGACAATGGACAAACTCAACCTTCAGCTTTCCTGACACTCTTCTGCTTTCCTAAACACAGAATTTTCTTCCATCAGGTTTTAAAAATATTATTGATATGTATTTAAGACAGAGAGAGAGAGAGAGAGAAGATGGAATAAAGCTTTATAAAGATGAATATTATGGAACCTGCATCAGTAAATCAATGTAGCATTTCACATCTATTAATTCCAACTTGTTTGCAGAAGCTTCTGTACATTATTCCATATTTTATGGAAAAAAAGAAATGTACAATTGTGAAATAAAGAATAATCATTTATGTTGAATACATGGGATTTTATTGAGAATTAACTTTTTAAATTCACTGACTTTCAGCCACTGATACCAGGCACATAGTATTTGAATCATTTTCTTATTGCCTCTGAAATCATGAGAAGAGCTTCCCAATTTGAATTTTAAGGAATAAATTAAGGACTAGAATAAGAGTGACACGTTTACTGCGGACAGATGAAGAGTGTATGCACACTCAGACACACAGCATGCATGTTATGTTGTTCAAATAAGCAGGAAATTTCTCATGGGAAAGATGAAATAGGCAGGCATTGAAAAGTATTTAAAATTGGACTTGGACAGAAGAGAGCCATTAGACACTCATAGGATCATGGACAGCTAGTGCAGCAGGCTGGAATGGAGGTGAGCTCTGAGAAATTTGGAGCCTCTGTGTAGTGATTTGTCCTAAAAACAATATGTAAGGGCAAACTAGCCCAAAAGATGTTCCTACCACGAAGATCAGATAGGGCTTCCAGGCAGTGAGGAGAGCCGAGTCTCCAAGCAGGAAGAGACTGAGGAAGGCCCAAGACAAGCATCTACCCAGAGACCAAGCAGAAAGAAGCAAAGCACTCAGAAAGCTGTGTGGCTGGGTGGAGAACTTGTGGAAGTGAGGATCGTTTGAAAGGATGAGATCCAAACAGAAGAAGCTGAGGTAGGTACACCTGTATAAAATGTTATTGTCTCACTTTAAAAGCAGTTTAAAGATGTTTCTCCATTTTCAGCTGTATGCCATGATTTACTTGAATTCATACTCTAATTTAAGCAAATCTTTGTAAAAATCTAACTCAGTTTTTGAAGATTTCTTTGAACCAAATTGCTACTATTAATGAATTTTGTAGAAAGTGATTTTTTTTAGAAATTTCACCTTTGGAAATATTGATAAGTAGGTTCATGTCCCAGATATTCTAGCCACTGAAAAGTAATTTGAACTCTTAAGCATTCCAAAGTCACTTCTTTCACATGATCTGTGGGTGCATCTGCATGAGGGGAGAGTCCTCCTGCAACCCAGGATTATTGATGCTGAAGAGTCCTCTAGCAGAAAAACTGGATGATGGGACCGCGAATACTTCTGCATTTGTAAATAGATGTGGAAAAAGACCACAATGAATGAAAACTCTGCTCATGACCCAAATTTCCTTTTTTCGAGGGTTTAAGTATTTTATCTCAGTGGAAATCTGACTTCTATTAAGAGACCACCACACATTTTCAATTGTTCACTTTCAGGTGCCTTCTACTTAAAGGCGTGTGAATATTTAAAAGCCATTTTCTCCAGGAAACACTATTTTCTACAAGCCTTTTCCTCCACGTAGGATTATCCTTTTGAATATGTGGCAAATAATTTTAGATGCATTTCTTATTACAGCATTACCGCAGCCAGCACAAACATCTTCTTTTTTCTTTCTCCCGCCATGTGTACACATAATGGAGTTCCTTATTAAATATACATGTAATCCCATGTTGCATATAAATGTACCTCATCAAAGAGTAAGGGAGATCCTGCAATGTGGCTATCGATTGATCATAAAGGCAATGTAATATCTGAATGGTGTTCTCGGGTTTTCTCCTTTAAACAACAACAACAACAACAACAAAATCTGAAGCGTGTGTAACTTTACCAGTTATAATGAGGAGCATGCTAATGTGGCTCCTTTCTTACACTTTTATTAGGTTGTATTACTGCATGTTTCTGAAACCACAGAACGTAGAAGACGTTTTCTTCATCCTGAAAAGAATTTACAAAGTTGTACAAAATGTTTCCTAGGGGGATGGCTAGAGGTTAGAATTCACCAGCAGTGGACCCAGCGCAGTAACCCAGTGGCTACAGTGCTTGCCTTGCCACCTCTGGGATTCCATATGGGCATTGGTTCGTGTCCCCCAGCTGCTCCACTTCCCATCCAGATCTGTGCTTGTGGCCTGGGAAGGCAATTGAGGATAGTGTTGGTTCCCAGAGCCTTGGGACCCTGAAACCCATGTGGCAGATTCAGAAGAGGCTCCTGGCTTCAGATCGGCTCAGCGAGCCAGTGGCTAGAGGATCTTTCTCTTTTTTTCTGTGTCTTCTTTCTGTAAATCTGCCTTTCCAATGAGGATAAATAAATCATAAGAAAAAAGAATCCACCAGCTCATCAGCAGTGAAGGGCTTCCTTGTGATCCCAATACATCTTGGGAGCAACACCAGTCTCAGAGATTAACCTGGAGTAATTAGAGCAAATGAGCATATCCAACATCCGACCAATAGCTTCACAGGGCTAGAAATTCACAACAACTTTGTACACTGGAAAGCAGAACATGAGAAGCCCATAAAAGAACACTAAAATAAGGTCTTGGAAGGACAATCTATTGTGCTGAAGGGGCAAGCTCCTCAGAAAGCTCTTCTCACTCCAGCTGGGGAGTGCTAAATTACGTTATTGGAAAACACACTTGGATGGGTGACTTAAGCCAAGTCCGCACACACTAGGTGAAACCGTATCTATTGACTTACAAGGCAGATGCATGTGTCAAGATGCAATCCTGTATTTTTGTAATAATAGCTAGCAGTCACAGCTATACATTATTTATGGAGAGTATTCAGTGCAAACAGGTTAGTGCACACATCCTCTTCAGCTTGACTGCCCTGGGTTTAGATCACGCAGACATTCAACTCCTTGGAGATCTGCTCTTATCACTGCAAACCCTAAAAGGGAGCCCTGGCTGCAGTCAGTTCAGTGACTCAAAACCTCCTGGCCACTTGCTAAAGCTCTACCTCAGGGTTCAGTGGGTAAACACTGTCCTTCTGGCCCCGTCGCTCACAGCCGCCTGGCCCCAGCTATGTAAGGTAATATCAGACATGAAGGCAGATCGATTTCTGTAGCAGAGGAATGGCCATGCTCAGCTATCTTTGTGCAGAAACATGGAAGAATGTGCACAGCAAAGGCCACTGGTGATCTTAACGCAAGCTGACATTTCACTAATGCCATGATTCCGCAGCTTTGGAGGAACTGGCACTGCGGCCAAGCCCTCAGTCTACTTTTAAAGAAACGCGATACCGCATTGCAATGCAGAGCAGGGACTTCCCCTTTGGCCCGCGACTCTTTCAGCCACAGTCATTTCCATTTCTTCCCAGTGATCAGGGAAGGCAGGCAGACCTCTCCACCGGGCCACATGGATGGCCAGAAAGGCTACAGCATCTTTTACATTTTAAGAGTTAAAGCCACAAGGGAGAGCAAATGCTCCGTTAATATTTCAAGAAGGCTACTCTACTTCCCCATCCAACAGGCAATTAATGAGATCTGGACCTTAGATGTCCCAGGTCAAAAAAACTGTACATTTCAATGTTATCTTCTTTGTCCTTTAAAATGAAAGTATATTGCAGATTTCCTACCACCTAATACTAAAGAATAGTTTTTGTCATAAGAAATCATAGCCTTTATTTGTGGTCTTAAAGCACGAAGTGGGTAAATTTCTGTTTTCATCAACTTAAAAGCAGAATAAAAAGAGAGGCTTAGCACAATTTTACGGAGCAAAAACTTAGAAACATCACAAACATTTCAAAGTGGGGATAGCAGAAAATAAAATCTGTGTCTTCTAGAATAAGCTTTCCTTAGGCAGGATTGGTCATCAACTGATTATCTTCTCAATGGTTTTGTCAAGTTAGAAAGCAGTACGTGACAACATTTCCACACCTTAAGGGACATTATACCATTAGACAGGGACTGTGGAATGACCTCAATGACTTTGGGTCAGTCTTTATATATCTTTGAGCACTCACTTTTTTTTTTCATTTATAAAATGAGGCAAGTAAAATCTTCCCTGGACATCATTTTGTTGTAAAGGTAAAATAACATAAGGGAAAGAAAGCTAGTGTAATAGGTTGAATTATGATCTCCTAAAAGAAAACTTGATGTGTTTATTCCTGTAACCTATGAGTGGAACTTGAATTTGGAAAAAAAAAAGGCAGAAAAAAAAGTTTATGCAAGTGTAATTAAGGAAATGATGTGAAAATGAAGCAATGACCTTGGATACTAGGTGGCCTTAAATCCAGTGACAAGTGCCTTTCATCAGACACACAGAAACACAGGCACCGAGAAGGACAGGTGAAGCATCAATTGTGGTTTAAAGTCTCCAGCCAAGAAATGCCAACAGCTACCAGAACTACCAAACGGAAGGAAAACGTTTCCTCCGGAAAAGAGAAATGTGGGCTGGCTAACATATCACTTATGTTTCCAGCCTCCAGGACTGTGTGAGGACATTTACCTCTTGTTTTAAGCCACCACTTATTACTGAACACCTTATGTTCTAGCCCTCAGTCATCTTTCACCAGCTCCTGCTGGTGTCTTGCATGTTCATCCTGAGCCCTGGCTTGCACCATGTGGTCACAGCCTCCATCTTGGCCCACATGGTTCATCCCAAACGACTTTCCTTCTTTTTCCATGTGCCTGGTGGACTCTTCATTAGCACTAAGCCCAAACACAGGGGCTCTGAAGCATCTGACACCTCCAGGCTTTCTGATCTTCCCCAATAGACTTCTTCCATTTATTTGGTGGTCATTTTTATTATGCTATATCTTACATGTTACTGGAATAATTTGCTTCTTCCACATAAATGAGTTTTATGAGAGAAATGAGAGTCTTTTTCAACTTCATTTTCCCAGTACTTAACAAAATACTTTATTTCTTATTGGTATTCAATTATCATTTATTAAATTAAGTAGCTTATTAATGTTTTCTAAAATGTAATGTTTTTGGACCAGCATTGTGGAATAGTGGGTAAAACTACCACCTGTGCTGTTGGCATTGCATGTGGATGCATGTTTGTGTCCCAACTATGCTACCTCTGATTCAGCTCCTTGTTTAGACCCTGGACAAGCAATTGAGGGTGGTTTTACTGTTTGGGATCCTGCTAACCACTTGAGAGATTTGGAAAGAGCTCATGGCTCCAGCTTCAATGCAGCCCAGCCCTGGCTGTCAGGTCATCTGGGATAGGAATGAACAAGGAAATGGAAGCACCCTCCCTTTCTCAATCTGTCTCTCTCACTGTGTGAGTGTACGTGTGTATGTCTCTGTCTCTCTTCTTTCTAACTCTGACTTTCAGATAGAAAAGGTAACGTTCCAATGTAACCTTTTAAAAATCTGAGGAAATAAAGACTGTTCATCATTGTGTCTTCAGAAGAAAAACATGAAGAACAAAGATGTGAATTAAATTGCTAGAAGTCAAGTCTAGGAACTCTAATTTTCAGATTTTGTGTTTTGATATAAATGCATATGTGTATATAACTGCAAACAAAAATATCCCTGCATAGCCATCTAAATCACATGCACTGCCTTGTTGCTTTCTGCCTGGTGTTAACATTTATAAGTGTTATTTCTGGTAATTTCACTGAAAGTGAGGTATGGGTTTTACTTGTTTATTTTTGCCATATTGTATATTCTAAATAGCAGTCATTAAAATATTTTTGAGATAACCAGTGATCATGGCAATGATTATTTCTTTTTTTTTTTAAGGTTTTTTTTTATTATTGCAAAGTTGGATACACAGAGAGGAGAGATAGAGAGGAAGATCTTCCCTCTGATGATTCACTCCCCAAGTGACTGCAACAGCCAGAGCTGTGCCAATCTGAAGCCAGGAGCTAGGAACTTCTTTCAGGTCTCCCATGCAGGTGCAGCGTCCCAAAGCTTTGGGCCGTCCTCTACTGTTTTCCCAGGCCACAAGCAGGGAGCTACATGGGACGCAGGCCCGCCGATATTAGCATCTGGCACCCATATGGGATCCTGGTATGTTCAAGGAGAGGACTTTAGCCTCTAGGTCACTGCGTTGGGACAAGCAATGATTATTTCTATCTTCAACAACACATTTTATTGAAACTTTGACTAAATTTCCCCCTAAGACTGTAGAAACATCATCACTGTACATGAAACTGTTAATATGACTCATATCCCCCTCTATGGAATATCTATTCCTCTCTAAGTTTCAGAGGATGGTGAACTTCCTAACTGTGGCACTGCTTCACTCGGAATATTTCCCTGCTTCCTTGGTTATTTAGCTGGGCTTATCCTTCTCATTCAGCAAACCAAATGTAGGTTGATGCCATGGACGTTGTGCTGGAAAGCCTGCACTTCTCTGACCTCTTACTTATGATGCCAGCTAATGCAAGGACCATGCCAGTGGGGACTGAGATTTCCAGTTAGTGTCAGTACAAAAGAAACCATTACCAAAATTCTAATTATAGTCACTAACAGAAGGGACAGAGGTGGGGCAGGAAGTGAAAAGCAGATGGGAACTGCAGGAAAGGTTAAACAGGGTCAGCAGAAAGCAGGCAGCGGTTGTGAGTTGGAAAGAAATACATTCGACGAAAAGGTGCAATGGAAGGTGGTAGCAAGAGCCAGGAAAGAGGAACCTTTGGGGAGGTGGCAGGAGATTTGAGGATAATCTATGTTTCTAGTTATGAATGTGACAGTACATATCAAATGCAATGTTTGATAATCTGATAAAACTGTTTCCATATTACAGAAGTAAGTTGTAAGGACCAATGTCCCTGAAATTGATGAAATGTTTAGAGACAAGAAAACTGAAGAATAGCAAAAAGAACATATATGAAACTCTTCAGAAATAAATGACAGGTGCTTAGCAATAGTTTGTTTGCATGGGTGTTGCTCATGTGAGAAGCACTTCTTTATCCTCTAGCTGCATTCTGTGCTCCTTCTCAGGCATCACATGCACAATGCTCTGATGATGCCTTCTCAATAAGTGTGTTGTGAGAAATTAGAGTATAACCAAGGTTTTCTATATTGAACCAAATCACAGTCTCATTTTTATGAAAATCTTGTTCACCTCTACAAGTAAACCATTCCTTGAAAAAGAGCTGGATCTTAAAGATGATCATTGATGTTTGTTGAACATTTATAACACGTTTTATCATAGTTACACAGTAACATAGTATAGTACACTCATAAGTTTTGAGATAATTTCACCCTTCCAACTCTATTTAAACCAACATAATTTAGAATATAGAACCATCGTGTTAGAGGCCATGTGATCATGTGTGTGTGCATTCATCTCATAAACTTTCACTGAATCCAGCAGTGGGTTCAATAACAACACTTGTGCATGCCCTTAAAGCACATCTAACTTATAATATACTACAATATAATGCAACATAACACGTATAGGATACAGTTTCCATAATAGGAGTATAAAATGTTGAAATAAGAATACCCCTATTATTCTACAAATAAGAGAAATGTTTGTTTCCACCCCCAGGCAAAATACATTGTCTAGGTTTTTGCTCAATAACAAGTTTGAGTTTTTGAAAGATGTTTCTTCCTCTTCGATTTTATTATGATATAATTGATAGGTAAAAATTAAATGTTTGTATTATACAAACATACATAATGATTTGAAACATGTGTGCTTTGTAAAATGATTAACATATTTGTCATGCCATACTTATTTTTCAGGGTATGTAGAGGACATTCATTATTTACTCAGCAATTTTCAAGTATGTAATACATAATAGCTTTCTTCAGTCACTTGATATATAATAAATCTCCAGAACTCTTGCCTGACACTTTGAACATTTTTTAACATTTCCCTGATCATAACTGTGTTAATATGAAAACACAATGCAGGTAAAGGGCCACATGTTTGAATTTGGAAAAACAGTTTCAATTTTCTTCCCTTTGAAAAATGCAAGCCAAGACCATACTGAGTCATGTAATGCACAGAAAGCTATAATGCTTGATTTTATACACACACACACACACACACACATAGTGGGTGAGTAGAACTTTGCTTCGTGTCCAGGACAGTTGCAGTACTGTGTTTCTAGCAAGCAACTTTAAGAAATGATGTAATGCCTCTTTTTAGGAAAAGAAACTCACTTGATTATTGCCTGCTATAAAAGAGTAGATTCCTCAAATTCAGTGTTTCCTCCAATGCAACCAACAACAGGTATAGACATTCATCTAGGCTCATGTTTCATCATTCCTGTGAGATTTTAGAGATCTTAAGGGCGAGTGAAACTGGTACAAATATTGTGCCCATGTTGCTGCCTGTTTTAATGCATTATCCTTTTGTCTCTGATTCAAAAGTCCATTCTGTCAATATCCATGAAAGACTGATTGGTAAACTGCTATCTTTTAAGTACGATAACATCAAGTCTATATCTAACAAATGACACATAGTGTGCAGTAATTATTACTCTTAGGGAAGGCCCTATGGCGGTTGGAACGGCCTATGAACACAAGAGAGGCCTATGCGAGTGGAACTTGTGATAAAAATGACAAATGACGCAAAGGAGTCATTTTGCTGATTCTTTCCCTCCTTTAACCCTCCTTGTCTGTATCCTTGTCCATCTTTAAAAGTGTTAGTTTTTGCAGTAGATTGTGCTTATAACCATGCCTGCTGATCACATAGTCTTACATCAAATATAATAGATATTCTTCAACTTGCCTGCTTCTGAAGGTAAAGAATAACCATTTTCAGAACAAGAATAATAAAAGGATTTTTGAAATTTATTTTTAATTGAGAATTTTGTAAACATTTGTTATGAACAATATGCTGTTTTCAGAGCGATACCCATGTGTGATGGTACAACTGAGCCAATTAGCAAATGCATTATCTCATATTTTATAATAGAAATTCACTTGACAATTTTCAAAATGTCCTATGTTGTGACTAAGTCTAGTCAACATGTCTTTTGACGTGCTCCTCCTAGTTAGAAGTTCATATCCTTTGACTGACAAGTTTGCATCCTTAATTGACATCTCCACATTCTCCTCTCTATTGTCCCAATCTTTGTCATTCTTATACTTTCCACCGTCCCCTCCACTCTCCTCTTAAGACTCCATAAGTATGTCAGATCATGCACTACTTGACTATTGTTAACTGGCTAACTTCATTTAACATAATGGCTTCTAAGTCTACTCATTTTGTTGCAAATGAATGCAACACACTACTTTTTAAGTTTAATATTGTACCACACATATCTATCACATTTGCTTTTTCAACTCGAGATCGATGAACAACTAAGCCAAGGACATATTTTGACTTTGTGAATAAAGTTGTAATGAGCATAAAATTGCATGAGATTATCTTTTCAACATACTCATCTAATTACCTTTGGGTATATGCCCAGAAGTAGGATTCCTGAATCATGTAGTAGGTGTATTTTTTTAACCTTAAAATGTTTTTAAATTGACATGTTTTAAGCAGGACAAAATTCACATATTTCATGACACATACTTAGAAACATAGGCCTATCTCCTGTTGTACCCTCCCTCCCATCTGCTTCTCCCACCAAATCTCATCCTTCCTTATTTTTTACATCTTTTTTTCTTTCCCCATGGCATGCTTTCATTTTACTTACAATCACAAGGTTAACACATAATTAGGTAAAAAAAAAAAATCAACACATATAAATTCTTCAAGAGTGTAGACAAAAGCTGTGAATAATAAATTCCAGGGTATGTGTAATAATTTATATCACCTTAAACAAAAGACAAGAGTTCATGTAAACATTTTATTAACACTTACTTTCTAATATCTTTTTGATAGTAGCCCTTGTGACAGGTGTGAGGTAATATCTCACTGTCTTATTTTTCCTCATTTTTAATTTTTTATCATTAGTTTTCTTCCCTTTTTAATTTTTTCTTAAAAAACTTCATAGGAAAGGGATTCCACTTTTCATCCCTTTATTCCCCCCACCAACTTTTGTCCCACATTTATTACAATAGTATAGACCTTCAGCAATCGTCACAAGCCCAGCATTCTGCTATTCAGTATGTCATGGCATGGTAGGTATAGACACAATAGTAAAAAGTCTAATGTTCTGTTGCCAAGATATATTTAAGAGCTTCATTGGGAGTCCTCTTTTTATCTGGGAGCAGAAATGCATACTGCACTATACCGTTGGTACTCTGTATGCCAGTCCCAATTATACAGTTCCTCTGAATGACTGAATGTAAACATGTTTACTTGTTTATCAGTTGATCCTGTATTTTGCATGAAGATTGCCTTATATCAGAGAGAACATAGAATATTTGTCCTTTGGGGATTGGCATATTTCACTGAGCATAATAAGGTTTCAGGTTGGGACCACTTTGCTGCAAATGGTAGAATTGCATTCTTTTTAATGACTAAGTAGTGTTCCACAGAGTAGATGGACCATAGTTGCTTTACCCATTCCTCTTTCAATGAGTATCTGGATTGATTTCACTTCTTTGTTATTGTAGATTGTGCTGCTATAAAGAGGATTGCAAGTCAATTCCTCATATGCTTATTTTACTTCCTTTAGAAATATTTCCAGGAGTCTGATATCTGAGTCATATGTTACAATGTTTAGTTGTCTAAGCACTCTCCATATGGACTTCCATAGTGGTTGTACTGTGCTACAGCCCCACACCCCCACTAACAGTGAAGGAGGGTACCTTTCCCCCACTCCTATGCCAACAGGTATCATTAGTAGATTTCCCAATGGAAACCAGTCCCATTGAATTAGCTGGAATCTCAATGTGGTTTTTATTTGTAACAGTGAGAGAGCTTGAGCATTTTTTCATGCCTATTAGCTATCTGAATTTGTTCTTTTGAAAATGCCTGCTCACACTCTTCGTCCATTTATAAATCTAGTCCCTTATCTGTTGTGTAGTGTCCAAAAAATTTTCCCATTCTTTTGGTTGTTTTCCACTTTACTGATCATTCCCTTTTATGCATAGAAGCTTCTTAGTTTGATATATTCCCATTTGTTTATTTTGGCTTTGACTATTTGTGCTTTGGTTGACTTCTAAGAAGTCTTGAGCAATGCCTATATCTTGGAGAATGCTTTATGTCTTCCTCTAATTGTGTGATAGTTTCTCAGCACAGATTTAGATTATTGATCCATTTAGAGCTGATTCTTTTGTGTCAGGTGACAGGTGGATTCACGTTTTTTACTTATGTAGTCTGCTATCCAAATGTCCCAACAGCATTTGTTGAAAGAGATCGAACATTTTCCCTGGATTATTTTCAGTCTTGTTGTTGAAGATTAGTTGGCTGTACATGTGTGGGTTCATTTATGGGGTTTCTATTCTGTTCCACTGATCTTCTTCTCTGTTACTTTACCAGTATCAGACTGTTTTGGTGATCAGTTCCAAATAGTGTGCCTGAGGTCTGAATTGTGATTCCTCCAGCTTTATGTTATTTTTCCAGTTAGCTTTGGCTATCTGTGGTCTCTTGCATTTCCAGATGAACTTTTGTATTACTTTTTCTGAGAATGTTGTTAAGACTTTGATTGGGATTACTTTGACTCTGTATACTGATTTCAGTAATATGCACATTTTGGTAATGCTGATTTTACTAATCCAGACACATGGTAAATTTCTCCATCTGTTAATGTCTTCTATTTATTTTTAATGTTTTGTAATTTCCATCACAGAGATTTTCCACAACTTTGGCAGGTGTAGTCTAAGGTTTTAAGGTTTTTCCCACTATTTTAAAGAGTACCGTACTTATAAGTTCTTGCTCAGACATGAGTTATTTGTATAGTAGAGTCATTGATTTATGTTCATTAATTTAATTCAGTCTTTTGGCTCTCCAATTTATAGAATCATGTTATGTGCAAATAGTGATAATTTTAATTCATCACTTTTTTTGAATTAAAAAAAAATTACCGTCTATTAGCTCTAGTGAGAACTTCCAATGTTATGTGGAATAGCAGTGGTAGAAGTAGACATCCTTGCCTAGTTCCAGATCTTAATAGAAAAGCTTTCAGTCTTCCCCTGTTCAGCCTGATGCTGGCATTGGGTTATCCACATATTGCTTTGATTGTGTTGTAGAATGTTCTTCTATGCCTATCAGGCTTAGGGTTTTTAGCATGAAGTGGTGTTATATTTTATCAACTGTTTTCTCTGCATCTACTGAGAGGTTCATATGGTTTTTAATTCTTCAGTCTGCTGATGTGATGTATCATCAACCTGGTCCAGGTAAATGATCTGTCTGATCCAAGTTGGATTCTGTTGGCTAGTATTTTGTTGAGGATTTTTGTTTCTATGTTTATACTTCTCTCTGGCTTTGGTTAAAACTTCACATTAGGTACAGTTTATAGCAGAGGATGTCAGTAAGTCAAGCATTATTGTCTTCAGACACCTGGAAAGCATTCTCATCTTTTTTCACTGACACATTCTCAGAGAATATCCAAGACTAAGATTTTATAGTCATTATGAGAACTTAGCTTGGCCTGAACAAAAAGTGTTCTGCACTGGGATCAAAAGGCCTGAGGGTTTCTTTTGCCTTTGTCACCTTCTCATCTAATGACCTTAGGCAAGATACTTAACCTGAGCTTGAGTTCCCTCTTCTGAAAAATGAAAAAATGAAGATGACAGTATATGTCTGACTCACAAAGTCTCAGAGGCATAAGCCCAGACAGTGTATGCAAAGTATATGGACACTGTAAATTGTGAGGTATAATTATGGTGATAAAATCTGACAAAAGTTAATTTTCAGAACAAAATTCTTATATGAATTAATGTAAATGGGATCAGTTTATTTTATTGGAGGGGAGAGGGAATTAGGGAGAGAATATGTGTATATGTGAAAAGGAAAGAGTGAATGAAAGTATGTGTGTGTGAGAGAGAGAGATAGGGAGGGAGAGAGAGAATCCACAGATATTCTGCAAAGTTGTACATAGGTTAGGGTAGAGCCAGGTTGAAGCCAGGAACAAATAGCTTTATTTGGGTCTCCCATGTGGGTGTCAAGGATCCTTCTGAGCCAGCACCTGCTGCCTTCCAAAGTGTGCATTAGTGGGGTGCTAGAATTGGAATGGAACTAAGCCTCAGATCCAGGCACTAAAGTGGCAGCTTAACCACTATACCAAATTCCAACCACTGCATTATCTTCCAGTACTACTTTTTCACAATTTTAAGCCCCCTCGTAGTTTCCATAACTGTGTAGCAATGTAATCCTGTGCTAGACTTCATAACATTAACTGTCTAAAGATCCTAGACCAAGTGATAGTGTGCACTTACACACACATTTTTAAATACTATAACATTTTGAGATTCTACCTAGGTTTTTATTATAATTAACTCCACAGATTTGCTCATAAAAATGGTCCTTAAATGAAAAGCATCAATGCTTCTTAACATTAGAGATCTCTAAATTATCATCACTTGGAACTAAAATAGTCCAAATGTCAGGGACTTTGGACATTGTGAATACATACAGAGTCACAGAGCAAGCACTCTGATGCCAGCTAGCCGGAGGCTGGGGGAGGCCGTGTGTGCTTCCATGCGTGTGCTCATGCTTTACTGGCAAATAGAAATCCTGAAAACCCAGCATGTTTCCCATAAAAAATTGTTAAACTTTCAATAAAACTTAGAGGAGCTTAAGTTGGTAGATAACATTAAGAAATCTACTCACATCCTGAAGTAAAAGGTTGCAAATTAAAATTGGGACCCCTAGTTACATGAAAAATCATGTCAATGCTAAAAGTTATAATATATAGTACTTGGTAGATATGTGCAAAAAAGTATTATTCATGGGATTTCTGAAAGTTAGATATTCAGTCATCGGACAGTTGTGCCTGCAATCGTAGAGCTACATCTATCCATATGCCTGCCTGAGCCCACGTAAGAGTCTGACCACATTCTCATTTCTGTTGAAGTAGTTTAGACAAGACTCTAGAAGCTTTGAAACAAACAAAACCCAGCCTTCTTTTCTGAAGAGAGCCACCCAAGATTCCTGGAAACTCCAGATTCCAATTCCATCTCTGATAAGTATCTGCATAATGAATGCTATGTACATTGTCGTCACATTTGTTTGATTTGTTGTAAAAGGAATGCCATTTCCACATAGCTAATTGGAATCTAATTATTTCCACATAAATTTGTGTTGTTCAGACTCTTTCTGTGACAGGTCATGAAGTTGTGGTCTAAGATCAGCTTCTTGCCATTTATTCTAAATCAAAAACTGGACCAAGACATCAGCTGATAAACTAAGGGCAAGTTCAGATTGACTGCCTTCTGATCAGAGTTGTCTGAATTTGTAAATTTCCACCTTTTTTAAAAACCTCCATTAAGATAGGATACTTGCATAACTAGTAATCAATTCAGTCCTTGTTCTCATTTTCATGAAAGTCTGATGAAAGAACAATGTGGACATCCGGAAAACATGACTCAGAGTTTCCGGTCTTTTGCAAGTTTTTAGTATAAAAACTTGAGTGGGATCACAGGTAGCGATCCCAAGCCTCTTGAACAGGTATCTAAGCTCTACCATCCTTCAGGATCACAACGTGATGTCTAATTCCCATAACCATCACATCTGAGATTTTTCATTGCAGATGCATGACACATTGTTACTGGTAAGACAGAAGTAACCGAATCATTTAACTGACACCTCAAATGGGTGAAATGAGAGGGATACTCTGCAGTAGCACAAGAATGAAAATCAGAAAGCTAAAATTCTTTACCACTTTGATAATTGCAAGATTATTAACCAAGCGGAAACCATACAAATTGAAGGAGCAATTTCCCCTGATTATAAATTTTGCCTCCGTGTATTTGTATAACATCCACATTTTTACACAGTTATTTTTAGGAGATTTTTAGCAGGGTTATTTTTAAGGTAGCTGGTAAGTAGAGGAATGAATGAATGCTTCCATCTCATTATTTATTTACCAGCTCTAACTTTTAGAAAGATTGTGAAGTGCTTATAATAAAGCACAGGTTAAAACTAAGTGAGGGCCTGGCGCAGTAGCCTAGCAGCTAAATTCCTGCCTTGTATGTGCCAGGATCCCATATGGGCGCCAGTTCTAATTCTGGCTGTTCCACTTCCCATCTAACTCCCTGTTTGTGGCCTGGGAAAGCAGTCGAGGAAGCCCAAAGTCTTGGGATCCTACACTCTCATGGGAGACCCAAGAGAGGCTCCAGGCTCCTAGATTCAGATTGGCTCAGATCTGTCCTTTGGCCACTTGAGGAGTGAATCATTGGATAGAAGATCTTCCTCTCTGTCTCTCCTCCTCTCTGTATATCTGGATTTTCAATAAAAATAAAATACATCTTATAAAAAAACTAAGTCAGATGCACATAGGGATTAAATAAGGTGGGGGGAGTAAAAGGGAGTAATAGCAATTAATGGAATTATAACAAGACCCTGTGGGTTTAGCAAACTTAATAACATATTGAGTTTAACTGTCATTGGCTATGACTAGAAAAGAATGAAGATTATGTAATTTTCATTTCAAAATGGTAAAATACATTCCAGTTTTCCACAAGAATCAAAGCCTTTCCTTGCACAGTCCCCACAAATAGAAGTAGAAAACTCCTATAATGTCACCAAATCGTCTTTCTGAATAAATTTCACAGAGGACTAGGATCTCTAAGCAGTTTTTAACACGAGATTGAAACTGAGAGGTAATGCCACAGGACCACCATCCATGTTGAAGAAACTGCACTTCTCACTCTGTGTTACTCTGATGTTTTCTTATCTATCTTATTTTTATCTATTTAAACTTCTAGAAATTAATAATAAGTGTACATATATATGTGCTACAGTGTGACAGTTCGATAGATGGGCATCAATTAAGACAGTGTGATAAATATTCCTTCTTTGAGGTTGTTTTGTTATTTGAGTTGTTGAAATATTTTCTTGGCTCATAAAGTATAAAATTTATTATTGTAAGCTATTGTCACCACAGTATGCTATGCAAAACACTAGGACCATATCCCTTTGATCTAACTGATTTTGCTCCCATGATCCAAATTCCTTCTGTCCTCCCCTTTCCTCCCAGCCTACAATAACTACTATTTCGTGTTCAGATTGTTTTTAGCTCCCACGTGGGAGGAAGGACATGTGGAACTTTTCTTTCTGTATCCCCCAGTTTCATCTCTTTTTCTGCAGAGCACAGGATGGCAAGTTTTTGTTTGTTTTAAGAGTTCTGGTACTCTATAACACACAAGTGTTATATTGTGATGTTGGGTCACTCGTTTTGACAGTGAAACTAGTATACCAATGCTTATGTGACTGATGAAATATTTTACTTATCTAATTCACCTTTTGATGATTAGAAATGCTATTTCTTTAAGGAATGAATGTGTTAGTGAGGATCTACAAAGTAGATTTTTTAAGTCTTCAAAGGCTTGAGAACACTATTCTAGTTGGCACACCATTTTATTTTAATATTCTGTTTCTTTACTTTCATGTTGTTTGAAAGGCAGAGAAAGACAGAACCCCACTTTTCCCCTTTGCAGATGCTCATTCAATAGCCAAGCCTGGGCCTGGTCAAAGCCAGCAGCCTGAGAACTCAGTTCGGCAGTCAGAGAATCCAGCTGATTGAAGCATGAGCAAAAAGTCAAAACCGGGGCCAGCACTGTGGTGCAGTGGAGAATGTTGCCACCAGTGCTGCTGGCATCTCATATGCACACCAGTGCATGCTCTGGCTACTCTATGTCTGACCCATCTCTCTGCTAATGGCCTGGGAAAAGCATTGGAAGCTGGATCAATGGTTTGCATGCCTGCCACTTGTGCTGCAGACCTGGATCCTGGTCCTGGCTTTGGCTGGTTCATCCCTGAATGTTAAGCAGCCATCCCAGAGAGAAGCAGCCAATGGAAGGTCTCTGTTTTTCCCTTTCTCTCTGTAACTCTCACCTTCAAACATATAAGCAAACAAAGAAACAAAACAGTCCCATCTCAAACTGAAGTACTCCTACAAGTATGTATGTGCCCAAGGAATGACTCAACTACTGTATCAAATACCAACCAGAATATTTCCTCAAGCTATAGAAAAAAAAAGGTAAAAATATATTTTATATTTACATGTAAGTTTGTGAAACATATATGTAAAACCTTACAAATATAGTGATAACTTATTTGAGCACCTGAGACACCTTAGAGCTTGTGCAAACATATTTTGAATCATATAGTTGAGCTAAATTCATAGTAAATGTATAAATTTAAATTCTCTCCTAATGTAACTACTTTTCAGCTAACTTGAATTAAAAAAAAAAAAACCTACTTGGTCTTTATGAATTCTTATTTCCCAAGTTTCTCTTGCCACTTACTCTGATAAACTTTCCTCAGTTTCCAGGCAAAGTGTTTTCTGTGCATATAAACTGTTTGTAAGTGTCACACCATTTTATTCAGATATGGCCTAGCCAGTAAACTACCATTATCTTTTTCTATTAGTGTATTGTTCCAAACGTCAAATATTTTAAACTAAAGTCAGTCAGTCAGATCTTCTAAACTGCATTCTACTCACTGACTTAATTTTTCTCCCTCTCTGTCACCATAAAAGAATGTCAGATCTCTTAGGGAATTTACTGACTTCCTCCCAACCCCATCCAATGTTAGCTTTTCCTTATTGATTCATTTATTACAACTGAAGCAGCTTTTCCCAGGAGGCATGCTTTGTGGGGGGACTGGGTGAGCAGGGCAGGAAATGCTTCTGGCAGCTGCAACATTTAAACTGAGATATTCAGGGATTTAACACAATAGAAAGGCATAGAGGGGAAACTGTAAAAGAGTGAAACTTGAAATGAGAACAAAATCATAAGGAACAGCTCATGCAAGAGTTCAGGCTGAAGAACTTTAGAAGATAACATTCCAAGTAAGGGAGTCCGAAGTTGGCCATGTATTACCAAAGGAAGGAGGACAGACTAGAGATGTTTCCAAGCAGACAAGTGACATGATTAATTTTTTTGATTTAGGAAGACCAACTTAACAAAATGTAGAAAATGGATTTAAGGGAGCTGAGTCATGAGTCTGAGAGTTCAGTTAAGAGGCCATGGTAACAACGCACAATGAAAATTGGGATGCATTAAAGCTGTGGGAGAAACAGTAGAAGAGAAAACACTTTCAATATCACTTTACTTGTCCAGAATTACCCTGATACCAAAGTCAGAGATGGACATTATAAGAGAAGAAATCTATAGAAACATATCCCCAATGAAGAGTCATACAGATCTTCAGCATTAATATTAGCTAATTGCATTCAATAGTACATTAAAAGGATCATTTACCTTGATCAAGTAGTGCTTATCCCAGGGATGTAAGTATTGTTCAGCATACACAAATCTATAAATCTGATGAACTACAGGGACAGGTTGAAAGATGAAACTGTATAGGTATCTTAACAGATGCAGAAAAGTATTTAACAAAATTTAGTATCCTTTTATATTAGGTACTTTCAACACATTATGTATAGAAAGAATTGACTTAAATACTGCAGAGGCAATATATATGACCAGATCACAACTCACATCTCATTCTTTTCCTCAGTGAAATGAGGAAAGTTTTCCTCCAGCATCAGAAACAAAACAAACAAGTTCACTCTTACCACTTTGATTCAACACAGTGTTGGCAATCCTAGCAAGAGCAGTTAGGAAAGAGAATAACCAGAGGTATCCAAATTGGAAAAGATGAAGTAAAATTAGCTCTGTTTCCAGGCAATAAGGCTTTTTCACATACAAAATCCTAATGATTTCAACTGATATCTCTTAGAACTAATAAATGAACTCAGTAAATGCCAGAGTACTGGGAAAACACTGCAAACATCAACAACATTTCCATATATTGATAAGAAAATATCATAAATGTTCAAGTAAGATGAGGTGAGGCCACTGTTGGAGGTGGCAATCTGATGGCCAATTACAACCTTAGTAAAAGATGTCAGGTGGAGGGTTGATATCAAAGTCAGATTACAGTGAGGTGAGAAAAAAAAATATTGAGGAGGTGGAAATAGATGGTTTGGAGTCCTCTTTTTAACAGTATAGCTCTGAGGGGAGAGGAAGACAAAGAGAGCAATTAATGCGAGATGTATGTCAGGTGTGAATTTTTCTCTTTAAATTAGAAAATATTCGAGTATCTTTTATGTGGAAGGAAAATAATTACAGGGATTATCTGCTGTGCACATGAAATGAAGAAAACTGAGGGCCCTAATGTAATTTCATAAATGATATTAGCATCAGGCATAGCCTTCTGAATTAGAAAACATAAGTAAAAGACAAGATGTCTATTCTCATACAGGTTATGTTTTTGTGTGAAGAAAACCCATGAGTACAGAGAATGGGCATGATAAAGTAGGTTCACATGATGAAACTACAAGAATAGCAAGTCTATCGAGGCTTAGAGGGTTGGGAAGCCACCTGTGACATAAACATTCCATCTAGTAACTTTTAGGCACTGCTTTGAGACTTGACTGCTCCACTTCTGATCCAGCTGCCTACTAATACGCCTAAAGGTGGCCCAGGTGCTTGGACCCCCAGCTAACCACTTAAGGAACCCAAATGAAGGTCCTGGCTGCTATTTTCAGCCTAGCCAGCCCTGGCCATTATGGGTATTTAGGGAATGAACAAGCAGATGAAAGATCTGTGTGTGTGTGTGCATGCGCTATGTGTTAGTAGATCTTACTATTTCTGTAACTCTGCCTTTCAAATAAATTTTAAAATCTTTTATTTTATGATATAATTCCATAGGCTTTGGAATTTGGGATTTCCATCACCCCCTCTCCAAATTCCCTCCCCCCAGATTTCCCCTATATTATTAAAATAGTATACTTTTTCATAAGCAATCATAATCATTCTGCCACTTAAGTGTATCCTGACATTGTAGGCATGGACAATGGCAGAGAGTCCAGCAACCTACTGTCAAAATATATTTAACAGTTTCATTGGGAGTCTAACTTAGATTTGGAAGTAGAGGTGCATGCCACATTTGTATTTTCACATCTGGATATGATAGTCTCTATTACAAAGTCACTACACATCCCCTAAAAGAAAAGCCATAAAACAAAATCAACCACAGGAGAAAAGTTAAAACATTTACAATGGCCTTAAGTTAAATAATACACTACTAAATGACCAATGTGTCGCTGAAGAAATGAAAAAGCAAATAAAAAACCTTCTTGGAAAAAATGATGCTACTGTATGACCTATGAGTTAGTGAAGAATTTAATAAGAGAAAATAAACCATTTTGAAGAAATGAAAATAAAAGTAAAAAATATCAAAACCCATGAGATGCAGCAAAAAGTTTTGAAAGGTCTTTTATTCTCATACTTCACATTAAAGTTGCCTTATATCAGACATAACATGACATTTGTCCTTTTGGGATTGACTTATTTCATTAAGCATAATGGTCTCGAGTTGAGACCTTCTGGTTTCAAATGGAAAAATTTCGCTCTATTCCATGGCTGGGTAGTATTCCATGGAATAGATGTACCACAGTTTCTTTACCCACTCTTCTGTGGACAGGCATCCAAAGGTTGTTCCGCATCTTTGCTATTGTAGATTGTGTTGCTGTGGATATGGGATTACAGATCCCTTTCTCATGCGCAGATTTTGCTTCCCTTGAATATATTCCCAGAACTGGGATAGCCAGGTCCCATGGCAGATCAGTGTGTGTGTTTGTGTATCTGTGAGCGATGTGTGAGTTAAAGCTACTCTTTTTGTAACTCTATATTTCAAGCAAACTTTAAAATCCTGAAACAAATAGGCTTCTCTTTAATTTGCTCCATGTAGGATGGGGGAGGCTCCCCCCGAACCCCCGCCCCAGTTTTTAGAAAATTTCTTTACGAGGGCTGATATTTGAGCCAAAACATAAAAGGAAAGGACATTCCAGATAGACTGAATGGCCAATGGACAAGAGCTTTATGTTACTGGGGCGGGTGGCGGGGGTGGGGAGCAGAAACAGAATGAAGCCATGGTGACATGGAGGATATGCTGTTCAGAGATCAAGCCAGAGACGTCTGACTTGAGAGAAAGGAGTTAGGATTTACCAGGTAGTGTGGCTGAGCGGTCTAAGGCACCGGATTAAGGAGTTGGGGTTTTACTTAAGTTGCGTGGACATTCATGTTTAAATATGAAAGTGCTGTGAGTTCTAGGATGAGGGGAGCAAGAATGAGCCTGGACAGGTATACAGGCATACTGCCAGCTCTTACATGACAGTGGGGTCATGCAGGAAAGAATAGGTGGAGGTTGGAGATATTTGCAGGCAGTGTGGGAGGAAGTCAAAGCAGTTAATGGTGTAAGATTTCATTTTTTTTGTGGTGCTAGACACAGGATCATTTCTAAAAGTGAATGGAGAGATGGTGGGGCCTGGGATTGCATTAGTCTCGTCCAGCTGCCATAACAAAATGGCACCAACTAGGTGTCTTGTTTTCTCAACAGTTCTGGAGATGAGGAGACCATGATAAAAGTAGTGACCAAACTGATCTGGGTTTTCTTGCAGAAAGGTGTTTTCTGTGTTGTCACATGGCCAGTAGAGCTCTAGTATTTCTTGCTCCTCCTATATCTTGACTCAGCCCCACTGAGTCAAGATCCTTCTCCATAGCCTCTTTTAACCCTTATCACCTCCTCACAGACTCTATCTCCAAATACAGTACCATTTTAGGTAAAGGCTTCAATATACAAATAGAAGGAGTATAAAAACTTTCAGTTCATACAGGAACATGGAAGAAAAAAGAAATTTGGCAGTACATGTTGGAGAAGTAGAAAAAGTAGAAAAAGGAAATAGAAAAAGGATGTATTTCAGGATATCCTTTTTTTCTGATGTTAAAGCCAAATTATTTCCCTCTTTCCAGGATTCCAAATATGACATGATTATCCTGACTATACACTCATCCATAGACTTAGATAACAGGGGGATGCTGGTAGCTGGAGAGTTCTGAATTTTGGCAACAGAGGAGGTGGGATGGTCTGACAGAGCAAATTTGCAGTGAAGTTGGAGTTGAGGTCAGCTGCACAAAAAGAGAACAGAGATAGCAGAAGCAGGAAGAGGACCCAAGTACCAGAGAGTAGACATAAGCATGAGGAATAAAGAGAATTCGACTCCGTGACTGGCAACCAAAGTGCGACCTCAGGAAAAACACAATGCCTCAGGATCTGTGTCCATTTCTTTCTGATATAAACATTGCGCCTTCTTTCCCATAACAAATCCTCAGCCATGTCAGTAATACTCACCAATGCCACCAATGTTAATATTGTCATAGGCCTCCTGAATGTTTTTAGATAAATATTTATATTTGTAAGGCAGACTGATAGAAAGAAGGAGATACATAGAGGTCTTCCATTCACTGGTTCATTCCCCAAATGCCAGCAATAGCTATAGCTGAGCCAATTTAAAGCCAGGAGCTTCTTTTGGGTTTCCCACATGGACATAGGATCCTAAGGCTTTGGGCCATCCTTCTCGGCTTTCCCAGGTCACAGGCAGGGAGTGGGATGGGAAGAGGAGTAGCTGAGACATGCACCAGTGTCCACTGGGATGCTGGCACTGGCGGGTGGAGTGTCAGCCTGTCAAGTCACCGTATAGGCCTAGGCTTCCTAACTAATCTTGATTAATGTTCCCTTTAGAAATCTACTCTATTTGGTAGACACCAGACATAGTTATTTTAGAGCACTTTACAACTTGCATGTACACCTCTGCTTCCTCTCACTGTAGTGTTGGTTGCAGGGTTACTGAGTCTGACTGCTTAGTCATGTGTTGATTGCTGAAATGCTCTGCACATTCCTGAGTGAAAGTGGATGTGACCTACAATAATGCTTTCCAAAAGTCAAAATCAGAACAACTCCAGACCCTTCTTGAGCCCCTCAGTGTAAAATTAGTTAACATAGAATCTGCAATTTCAACTCCCTAGCATCTACAGATACTGCCTTGTTTGTTTATTTCTCACCATGTGATCTTAATTCCTGGATAAATATTTCTAAATGTTTATAAGAACTTCCTACAACCAGGGGCCCAGCACGGTGGTCTATCAGCCTTGAACACGCCAGGATCCCATATGGGCACTGGTTCTAATCCTGCCGCTTCCCATCCAGCTCCCTGTTTGTGGTCTGGGAAAGCAGTTGAGGATGGCGCAAAGCCTTGGGACCCCGTACCCGCATGGGAGACCCAGAAGAAGTTCAAGGCTCCCAGCTTCAGATGGGCGCAGCACCGGCCATGTGGTCACTTGGGGAATGAATCATTGGATGGAAGATCTTTTTGTCTCTCCTCCTCTCTGTATATCTGACTTTGCAATAAAAATTAAAAAATAAAATAAAATAAGATAAAATAATTTCCTACAAGCAGATTAAGGGAAGGATGCCCTTGCTTCCATGCCATTCCTTGAGTTTCTAACATTGGTTTCATGACTAGAATGGCTCATTTATCAATGCTAAAGAAATTGACCAGCTTGTGAATAAATAATAATTAACAACTGTTTTGACTACCCAAGTGTTTATTTGCTCAGTTACATTATTGAGAAGGCAAGGGTACCTACATCCTTTGGAAATAATCCCGTGCTGAAGGACTTGCTGAAGTGAATAATGTGACTATTTTCAAGGTTCTCTCCAATTGTCAGCGCAGCTCAGACCTTCCGAGGTTTTCATTGCAAGTGATTACAGAAGTGGCATGTGGAAAATGGACTAGAAGGCAAAATATATGCAGGAAAAGTGGAAATCACCAAGGAAAACGACTGAAGGGGAAATCAATAAGAGGTGAAAGGTCAACAAGCCTCCTGCTGTTAGTCTGTCAAAATGTATTTAATGGGTTCATTGGATATTTTTCACATTTAAGAAATTGACATGAGAAAGGGTTAGTCTGTAATAACTTTTAGTCTCTCACTTACAAAATAGCCTTTTTTCCCCCCTCTTTTGAGAATTTACCTCTGATCTTAATATTACCTTCATGCCCAAGGCTCTGAGACTTCAATAAAACTGTAAAGGCAAGCACACAAAACTGATAACATAGTTATTTCATAAGTAGTTATTTCTGCAATCTTAGCCACATTAAAATGTTAAGGTATAATCTAGAGCATATTTATTAAAACTAAATGAGAATTAAATATGGAACTTTCTGTAGCCAAGAGCCTAGTTTCTGGGTCTAAAATAGTACTTATTAAAATTTATTTATTCTCTTTTCTATCATCTGTACAACTAAATTGATCTCCAGTAATCTTCCCTCCAAGCAAAAATGAGCCCCAAAATAAGAGTATCATATTCCAAAAACTCAAGCCATTTCCCCTTAGACATTTTGGATAACGGGTAAAAAAATTACAGACTCTCCACACAAAATTGTATTTGTACTATATTTTCAAAAATTTTCTGTACTTTCACTTAGTGAATATTCTGATTTAATACTGCTAATTTTTGAGACAATTTTGTCATTGTCCCATTAGGAGTTCAGATTTTTATGTTTTTTAACATCTTCAATCAAATTATGCTTAGGTGCATTAGAAGTATCAATTCATTCAAAGATTCTTGAGATATATAAAGAGATCAAATATTAAACAATGTCTGCAAAATTCAGTATAGCGCATGTATATGTGTTATTTCCTTCTTTTTTCAAAGAGACTATGAAATCCATGTTCAATATTTAACTTTCCTTTAGTTTTCCATGTAATGGAGCTTACACAAACATGGCAAATCATCCCAGAATTTTGTATATTTGTGATTAATTAATTAATTAATTTTTGTGAGAAAGGCCAGAGAAGTAGAATATTGCCTGAGGATGTTTCTCAAAATTATCAAGGTCCCCAAGGATCTATTATCTTTATTTTCCATGGAGAAAATAAGCAAAGCCTAATTAAGGCTTTGCAAATGAAAGAATTTTAAAAAGTGAAACCACTTTATATGGCTTGTCAAGACATATTGCGATTTGAAATTTCAATGACTCCATGTGACAAGGCATTCCAAAGGTTTGAATGGATGACTTTATAGTTTTCGTTTTCAGAATGTTACTTGCCACATACTTATCAGACATAGGCTATTGAGCAATTTATTAGATATCCATGAAGTTAGGATGGAGAGATCATAGTCATACCATTTTAGGAATGCTTAGCATACCAGGAAAGCATTGGAACAAGTGAAAACTATAGGTACTCTGTGTCACTATTCCATTGATACGCAAAAAAAAAAAAAAAATCCCATAAATTTAGTGCCTCAAAACAGCACACATTTATTATTTCATCATTACTCTGGGTCAGGTGTCTCAGAAGTCTGAAATCAGAGTGTTGATCAGAGTCAGTATCACTCTCACCTGAGCCTCAGGGTTAATCCTCCAAACTCATGGGACATTAGTATCATTCATTTCCTTGTGGTTAGAGCATTATCCATCCATCTATCTATCTATCTATCTATCTATCTATCTATCTATCTATCTATCTATCTATCTGTCTGTCTAATGGTCTGTTTTTCCAAGAGCATCAATAGAGACTCTCTCAGCTCCTGAGCCCTCATTTTAAAGATTCATCTGATAAATCTGATGGACTCACAGTAGTGTCCACTTGATTAGCTCAAAGGCAACTGTTTAAGGATCTTCAATTACATCTTCAAAATATCTCTACCTTCACCACATAATGTAACTAGTTAGTGGGATATTCCACTCTAAAAATCATATTCATGAATCCTGCCTACATGCAAGGGGAGGTGATTATACAAGATTTCATCATTGGGTAGATCTTAGAAACTAAATTACAAACAAGCACCCATTGATGCCATGATCATTGGGTATTGTTGGTGCCACCTGAAGGGAAAAACAATGTCTGACTTTAATGAATAGCCTCAAAACTGTATTAGAAAGAAGAACAACCAAGGGTGATATCAATGATACAAGATGGCTTTAAGTGTAGATGCCAGTCTCTGAGTACTAGTAAAGGCAAGATGTGGGCAAGGTAGTGTTGAATTGGGAAACTACAGGTTCTTGGATATATATATAATACATTTAAAATCATTAGCTTCAGTGTAGGTTCTCCTTGAGACAAATATATTCAATTAACCAATTTCAGAATGAGATTTCTGGAAGGAAGAGAGAGAGGGACAAAAAGGAGAGAAGCAGGAAAAGAGGGCAAGCTAATGCCAAAATGTTTTGAACTGTTCACTACCTAAGGCTTGGGAAATCTTCTGAAGAACCATCTGAAATGGAATAAAAATTTCCTTTTGCGGGATGAAAGCACTGTTCTACTGACTTCTGGAACCTGTTCATCTATAACAGCTCAGGAATCTGAAAACTTCTTTGGTACAATGGTGTTGGAGAAGGCCCAGGAAAGAACAAAAGGAGTAGGATGAAGTGTTTTCAAGTTGCACCAACAATAATGCTACTAAAAACATGTTCAGAGCAGCAAGATGGAACAGAGTGGGACACAATGGCATAGGAAGGGTAGAAGCAGTTGGAGAGGTACAGAAATGGCTTTGGATTTTCAGTTGCTTTGAAAATATGATAAATATGATGAGAGCTATGGAATCACAATTCAGAAGATATAGGCATGCATATGCAAACATATGTCAGCAAATTATTTTCACCCAAGATAATTCCATCTCAGTGCCAATCCATGATTCCCAAAGTAGAAATTTCTCACAAGGTGATCATTAAAGAGGAAAGAGTTTGATAGTATGTTATTCATGATGGGCATGTATAGGATTCCTAAAGGCAATTATATACATTTTTGCTATCTTTCCTTTTTTACCAACTAAATAAAATACTTTCTTATTTGTCAAGAAGCAATTGTCAGTTTGATGGCTCTCTTTTAAAATGTCCTTTTTAACAATAGCCATGATTGTGTCATGAGTTTGTCTGCAGTCATTAGTTGTGGCAGTGTGGAGCCTTAGAAAGCTGTGGAGGACAAGCAGAAGGATGGAAAAAGAGCAGCACTTATGTTAAGGCAAACACACAAAGGTTTAAGAACTACTTCTGAGGATGCTTTCTATAAAAAGAAGTCTTTCACCTCTACACAAAAACAATGAGAACAATTATAACTTAACTCTACTTCTGATGTTTAGAACAATCATGACAGTAGGTATTGGGATCAGTAATACGAAGGTTGCATCACACATTTGGTTTGCTGTATACAAAATTCACCTTCTGATCTTAGTTAACCACCCCAGTCAGACCTGGGAAAGAAAATGTGCAAATGAATCAGTGTGATGACATACAATTAAAATGGATTTTCCTTATTGAGCAGTGGATAAAAAATAACTGTATTTCATAATCTGTAACCTTGTACAAGAAGAAGAAATCTCAGCAAAACAAAGGGCAGTCATAAGGAGGGAGGTAGAATGAAAGTAAAGTGGGTTGATATGCAGTCAACATAATTATATGGACACACACAAACAGGATCCCAAGCAGATATCCAATAAAAAAAATCAAGATGAGAAAGCAAGAACTCTGACATCAAGCATAGATTTATGAGTGTAGATTTGTGAGTGCAGATTGTTGATTTTCTTTTTGTCATTTTGTTTCAAGTACTACATGTAATATTTCATTGTGACTTCTAGTTTTGCACATACGGTGATAATGCATTCTATCTAAACTCAAAGAAGCATTTCACTCTTAATGGTTGGAAATGCTCTTGAACTAGAAGCCTAATTCATGATCTGACAACATGGTACTTCATGGTAAGCCACTGTCCCACTCACCAGTCAACGAGAAAGTTCAATCTTCCTAAATCTACAGTTATTTTTCTCCTAAAGCCCTTAACTTTCTAGACAAAAGGTGAGCAGTCCTGGAAGGAATGATTTCTTCATCTATTGTTAAGCATTACCTTCTAACATGGGAGTTGCACCTCTTGACAAATAACATTTTTCTTTGAGAATGTATTGAGATAGTGTTGTATATTTGAGATCCCTGATGTGTTTGTTTTATACAATAGAATTTTGACATAGATTATCTAAAGTGGACATGAATTTCAGAATAATCATCTTCACATATTACCCTTCCTGATAATTTTAGGAGGGTCCAAAAATATGGCTATACTTGTAGCCCCTATCTATGTATGTCTCAAGGGATTTTAAATTCTTCTAAGATGTAAATCTCTGAATTTATTGCTTATGATATTCAGCAAAAAATTTGATTGAAAGGACACAATATTTATGGGGGAAAAGCTTAAATAATAAAACACCTGCCACTATATTAACCAAATCAGACACAAACTTACTTTGACCTCTATAAAGCTTTGAATTTACTAGTTCTAGTTGCGTTACATTATAGAAAATAGTGAAAAAACAAACGAACGAATAAAAAAATGAAAAAAAATAGTTTACTGATGTCAGAAGAATCATGTTAATAAGGATGTTGTTTACTACATTTTACAATCATCCTTTTTGTGAACATGTAACTGCATTAAAATCTACTCACAAGAATCAAAAATAGTGAGCTTTTATAGGAAATTGAGCTGTGTTTTTTCTTCAATAAATATTGTGAGTATGTTCCTGTTTACTTTTTGGTTTTTTTTATAACCTTAGATTTACAATAGTAATCACAGCAATATAAAAGACATATAGAATGGATTTTGTGCAACAATTCAGTTTACTTATATTTTTGTTCTCATTTTCCTTATTCACTTATACTCATTGGTTTCTTGAAAGGGAATATCTTAAACGTATGATAGATTCAATCATCCTCCCCCCACACCAATTTCTTAGGTTAAAATTTCCATAACCTTTCACAAAATATGTATTTTAACAGTGTAGAGTTAGCATAAAGGCAGACATACGAATCAATGGAAGAGGATTAAACTCATATTTACACTCAATTTATATTCAACAGAAATGCCAAGGCAATTCAATTGTGGGAATAATGTTTATGTCAATCAATGGCACCAAGACAGCTGAGTATCCAAAACTATGACAGGCAGGTTTGAACCCATACCATATAGAATAATTAACTCACAGTGGATAACAGATCTGACTGAATGTAAGAGGTAAAAAGGTAAATTTTAGAACGAAATGTAAGAAAAAAAAAGTGAGAACTTGGCTAAGGCAATGATTTCTTACATATAGCATTAAAGTCATAATCAGTAATGCATATATAAATAACAAAAATTAGACTTTATGAAAATTCAAAACTTCCAAAGACCCCATTAAAATGTTTGAGGAGCAGATGTTTAATGTAAAAGTGAAGTTAGTTTTATTCCACCCTTAGAAGTACCTGGGTTTGATTCCCTCACTTCAACTTTCTGCCCAAACATTGCAAAGTAGTGTTCATGGCTCAGGTAGCTGAGTTCTTGCTACCCCTATGGAAGAGCTGGACTGCACTCTCAACTCCGAGCTCACAGCTTCCGCCCCGGTGCAGGTCCACCATGGCAGGAGTCTGGAGAATCAACAGGTGCACTGCAGCTCTCTGGGGCTTTGTGCTCTTCCCCCTCTCTTTCTCTTTTTCTCTACCTCTCAAGTAATTAAATAAATCTTTTTAAAAATCAGTTTTAAAACAACCTATAAAAATAGATTAAATGTTTGCAAATCATCTTTTCAGTGAGAACTTTGTATACAAATATGAAGAAGAATTGTAACTCAATAATAGGAACAAAAGTAAACCTATTAATTTGGGCAAAGACTTGGATAGATATTTTACCTAAGAAGATACCAATGATTAATAAGTTCATGAACAGATTATGAGCAATGTTAGTCACTAAACAAGTAAAAGCCAAATCTACAATGACTTACTACTTTATGCCCACTAGATATATTATTGTTAAAAATAAAGCCAATAATAAATGTTGGTAAGGATGCAGAAAGATAGAGACTCTCATAGTCTTCTGGTGAGAATACAAAATAGTTCAGCTGCTTTGGAAACCGTTCAGCAGCTTCTTGAAATGCTAAATCTAGAGTTACCACATGATCTAATAAATTCATCTACAAAAATCCGTAAAAACCTCTACACAATGTTCAAAGGAGCATTTTAATTAATAGCTAGACAGCAGAAACAGAGCAATGTCTATGAAATGGTGAAATGAGAAAGAAATATCCAAATTATATTGAACAATAAAATGGAATAGATATCTGATATACAGATAACAGAGATGGACTTCAACATAGACATAATGGATTCTATATAAGTATCCTTCCACTTATATGAAATTAACACACACACACACACACACACACACTGCCTGGAGACAGAAAGGTTAAGTGGCTGCAGAAAGGTTAACAGTGGGAATGGTAAGTATTCATAACTGAGCATGGGGGATCTTGTTGGGATGTCAAAAATGCTTCAAATCCAGATTATTATGATGGTATGTAATTCTATAAACTCATTAAAATCTGCATTAAAAGAAATTAATTTTGTAATGTATAAATTGTAGAATTCTTTAAAGGTAAGTAAAGATTAACATTTTTTAGAGAGGTACTACAACTGGAGACATTTTTTTAGGTCTTCAGTACTCACAGCAGATAGTTCATAGCCATGGCAGCCAGCAGACTTTAAGGACCAGTTCTATGCCCTTCTGAATACACAGCTGTTACAGTACAGTAGGCTTAACTTTCATGTGCTTGCATCTCTTGAACCATAACCTTTCTGCAGTATCATATGACATATAAGCAGACTCTGCTAAAATAAACAGTGGGATCAATGTGAGGGTAAAAGTCTTCCCCATGGCCAATAATGGATAATCAATATGTCAGACCATATTAATCCCATGTGAGCAAAATCAGAGTGATATGAAAGAAATGAGTGATTATACTTGAGTATTAAAGCTTGTTTGCCTCAGGTTATTTTGACTATACTTCAAATATTTATGGAAATAAGAGAATCTTCTTTTCGAGTAGTTTCAGTTTGAGTTGAGATGTTTTTGGTAGCATCCTAAGAAACAATGCCACTGTTAAAGAGTTTTGAATCCTCTGTGAGGACCCCAAGCATAAACAGACTATTGATGATCCAAAATGAAACATGTGGGCAAAACAGAATGGAAATCAGTGTGCTATGATGCTTAAATGTATGCGTGTCTTAGAGGATTGTCCTTTGAGTTCTAAGAAAAAAACTGGGTCAAGTTCATCTCTGTATTTGTAGCACTTAGCTGAATATTTGAATATAATAAATGTCATGTACATATTTGGGAACCAATAATTAAAGTGATTGATTTAGTTATGCTCTCACTGACTACCTCTACTCTATATCACAATAAATTAATTAACAGCCTAATTTCCTTCATTTACAAATTCATATAATAAAATTCTGCCAAGTGTCTATCATACACATAATACAATGTTAAATGCTAAAGCTATGGTGGCAAAAAGACAGTTCTTTGGAGTCTGAGGGACAAAGGCATGTAAGTAGAAAAATAAAATATTTGGTAACAAGCAGAGAAAATACTAAATAAGGGGCCTAAGCACCAGATTCTAATGCAGTTTAAAATCTGGCTGGATAAAAATTCAAAGCTGAGGGCTGCTAATTGAGTTAGTCAAACGGAAAAGGAGGAAGGCAGGCATAGAAAGGAAATGAGATTACACTGCAAGACAGTTTAGAGGCTCAGAAACAGTTTAAATCCCTCCTTAGCCACTTATTAGCTCCGTAACCTTGATGAAATTATTCTCTTTGTTTGGCTTGTATTTTTATTTCCTGCTGCTGATACCTATATCTCTGGCCATGAGTTAGGTTAATACAGCTAGTGTGTACCCTGGCACACAGATAATATTCAGTAAATGTAGTTATCATATTATATTCCAAAAGCACTTATATAACTTCTGAGTGATACATGAATTTTTGAAAATGTAGCTTTACAATTTCAATTAGAATAATTCTGAGTAACTATGGACTATCAACAGTTGTGTCTCACTTTCAAATCTAATGTGGTTTCCATTTCTTGACAGATTATACTCAAGATACAAAGAGAAAAACATACATTTTTCTCCAATTTGTGGTAGTTAACATATGCAGGGCAAAAGAAAGGCCGCATACAAGAGTGAAATCAACATCCTGAGATTTGATGCCTGTTTCCATCTCTTGTCTACATAGTTGTGGAACACTGGTCTTCCTACTTGTTTGTTTGGTAGAAGATTGAGCCTGTGACTACACACACACACACACAGAGAGAGAGAGAGAGAGAGAGAGATCCTCCATCAGCTGTTTCACTTCCAAATATAGCCACAATAGTTTGCCTGTGGCAGAATAAAGCCAGATTCACAACTTTACCAGGTTTCCAATGAGGGTTCAAGAGCCCAAGTACGTGGGCCATCTTTCACTACCTTCCCAGCCTCATTTTGCTAGATCAGAAATAGAGCCCGACAGGAACCAAAGCCCAAATAAGTTGTTATCACTGTTTGTGGCAGCTTTACCTGACATACCACAGCATTTTCCCAGACAGTTTTAAAGGAAATCTCCATACTGTTTTTATAGTGTCTGTACTAGTGCATATTCCCGCCAAGACTGTCTAAGCATTCCCCTTTCTCCATATATGCAAAGTGGGAGGAATAGAGGCAAATTATGACAAATATACTAAAATCAGATGTAAATTATAGGGGAAACTTCATGTGCAAGTAAAAATCTGAAGTATTCAGAGGAGTCAGATATGAAACTGAGCACTCTACAGTTAACTGTTGAACTCCTGTTGCATTGAGGACTTAGCAGGACCTGAATAGAGGTGATATTTAGTTGATATGAATGATCAATGATTTGTAAGGCAATTATGGTAAAAAAAATGTGTAGTACACATGACCATATAATAAATAATGATCTTTAAGAAACCAATTTGTTTTGAAGTAAGGGAAATAGAGCTAGAATGTTTGGTTATGTGATCTTGACTATACAGCATGAATGTCCACTATTTTCTAAAGGCCATAGGAAATCAATAGATGTTTTTGAGATAAAGAGGCAGCCTGGGTTTTACCCTGTGGCTATATAAAAAGGATGGTCAAGGAAGAGAAATAAGGAAGAAGGGAGGGGAGATGTTTCTGAAGACCTCAAGTATACAATGATTAGGAGTGAGACCATGGGGTGGAAGAGGATGGAGGTGAAATTACAGGGCACATTGAAAAAGGCACACGAGGTGAAAAGACTAACAGGGATTTTCTCCCCCGTCACACTCACTGCAGTTGGTAGTAAAGAGAAATTAACCCTCGAAAACAAAACAAAGTACGTTGCATCATTATGTCACGTTATAACTGAAAAAAAATGTTAATTTTGAGATATTTTATATGGGGTCAAGTATTTTGCATGCAGCTCATGCTAATCACAGTCAATGAATGCCAACTAGAAGATGTGTCCTTTTTAAAGAAATGAAACTACGTATTTAGAAGATAAAAGTAATCACAATCATCTGAGTCACAAAATTTTAAATAATAGAATTTAGAAAATAAATTATTTCTACTTCATCAGTAATTCTAAACACATTTTTCTCCCAGCCAAATTATATTATCTTTGTCTACAAGAATGGTGATGCTGAGTTTTGAAGAAGAGCACAAGTATGTTCTTGAAAACTCATTCTTTCCTGTAATTCTCCCTCACAGAGGCTGTCTGCCCACTGCTCTTCTTCTTTGCACCTGGCCTGCCTTTCCTTTTATTCACCTTGCCCTCTCTGCATGGCCATTTGCCACAGTTTCCACCCATTTTATTTCCTTGGTCTGCCTTCTTGCCACCATTCCAAAAATTCCTTACCAATAAACATGTGGTTCAAATGTCTCTGTCTGTGGCTTCCCTTAATATTCCCCTAAAAATAAACACCTTCACTACCTCTTCATACTTACTGGTTTAGTGGTTTATTCACTAAATTATGATCTCTGTATGGGGAAAAAATTGTAATTTGTTGATTCTACCTTCAGTGTTACTGGTCTGTATAATGGCAATACCTACATAGCACAATAACTTACGGTCATCTTATTCATTAGCAATCACGTTTCTTATATATTAGTTCTCTTTGTTCAATATATTTATCATGTAGGTTTCTTGGGCACTGCTGTAATCCATTTCAATTTTTAACCAAAACCCTCACAAAGGGAACCGTCACTCTAGAGCAATCAAAAAAAAAAAAAAAAAGCCTCATCCCTTTCTGTATGACCATAATTGGGATGGTCTGCTACTCAGGCCTTACTGGCAATATTTGCAGATTCACATTGCAAAATCATATCCACTTTTTTGAGTTTAATCAAGATCATATTTAAATCTCTTTAAATACTACTCACTTCCAAATGCCTCTTCCCAGATGTGCTGCATTATTAATGGAATAGAATTAAATATAGGGGTTTTAAAATGAATTTGCTTCCAAATATATTACACTTCACCTTCCCTTTTGACATTTCTTCATTCCTTGATATTCTTATTTTCACAAGGCCATTTGCCCCATTTTTTCCTCTTGTGTTCATAGAATCCATCCAATTAAAACCTATAACAACTTAATTAATGCTTTTTTCATGATACTTCTAACATGTCTGGTTAGTCAATTTAGGAATATGGGCCACAGAAATTCATTTCTCGCAGTTCTCAAGGCTGGGAAGTCTAAAATCAGGTTGCCAGTGGCTTCTGAGTCTGTGGTGGATGGAGGCAGGGGAGCCTTTCCTGGGAAGACTGTCTTTCCATATCTTCACTTGTGGAAGGGGTCAGGGAGCTCCCTAGTGACTTCATAAGGATGCAAGTCCCAAAGGAACACACATGGAGAAGATCCATCCTCTGGAAGCCCTATGTTGTAATACCTTAACATGGGGATAAGAATTTCAACATGTATTTGGGGAAAAGACACAACTATTCAGACCATAGCAGATGCTAAAACATAACTTAACATTCCTGATCTTACCGGCACATTCATGAATGAATCTCTTAAAGTGTTGAAACTGCTACTTATCTTGATCAGATTCTTTCTCACCCCAAAGTGGGGCTCCAATCACATTACAGATCACTGTTATTCATTTCCCAGGACCATGAATTAATTCCCCACCATTATCTTCTATCAGATTGCTTGCTTTGGTATTCATTTATTTATTTTAAAAGTCAAAGTTCTGTCCTCTCCTATTTCCTGGAATGTGCCCTCTCTGCTTCACACTGGCTAATGATTCTCTGTCTATTTATATGTATCCTTACTCTATTCCACCATCTTGATTCTCTCTGTCCAATTACAATATTTATAAAAGTCTCTGCCTTGGCACATTGAGCAGAGATTTCAGGAAGCTATGAATGCACACTCTGTAATGTAAGCTCCACACATACCCCTGAAAAATAGTGAGGACATATCTTCTTCCATTTATTGACTTCATTTGAAATGCAGAGGTAGAGGAAGGAAGACAGACAGGGGGAAATCTTACATGGGCTTGAGGGCAGGACCAAAAGTGGAGTCATTGGATGCCAAACGTGGGATGCCGCTGCCACAGGTGGATACTTAGCTTACTATGCCATGACACTAGCCCATGATGACAGATTTTAAGCTTGCTCCATGGCAGACACTCCGCTAATTTACTTTCATATCTTCATTTTAAAAATTATTAATTAATGTTGTTTAGTTGAGAAATCCTAAACTAATAGCAGACAGAAAGAGACATAGAGATAGCACTTCATTCCCAAATAGATGCCACAGACAAAGCCAGACCCAGCTGGGCCATGCTGAAGGAAGAAAGCAGGAATTCAATCTGCTTCTCTATGTGGGTAGCAGGGCCTAGACTACATGAACCATTTCCTAACGCCTCCCAGGATATGCTGGAATGAAGAGCAGAGGTAGAACTTACACTAGGCAACATGATGTGAGATATGTGAGAATTCCAAGTGGTAGCATAATCACCATCATGTGACATGTATAACATTCACATCTATCCTTCACAGTAAGCCCTAGTTATAATTTCCACCTTACAAATGAGAAAACGACTGAAGGTTGTAGTGTGATACTATTTGTATCTACCAGGTGCAGGTCAGGGATGCTGCTCAACATTCTACATTGCAAAAACCAAGTGCCACAATGAAGAATGGGTTGTAACAAATTGTTAAAAGTACTTTAACTGAAAGGCCTTGTTTTACACACCTATTTTTAGTGTCCCAGTAAGGATGGACAAATTGTGTTCACAGCAGTTTCACTAATGAATTTTTAGTCATTATCCAGAAAGAGGAAAATTTTGATGCAGTCAGCATGCCTCATGTTTCCTTAGGGCTGTTCCAGTATGTGCTGTAATATCTGTTTCTTGCTTCAGGATGCTTATTATTCAAGCTTGATTGCTCTGAAGTAGTTGCTCAAAGAACAAATTTTGAAAGTGAAACCTTTTATCACCAATTGCTATAATGCATTCTAGTGCATTCTGTGAAACCGTAGAGTATTGTACTGTCATTTTGACAGCAAGTTTCTACCTGCACCATTTGGTACTGCAGTGGTTGATTGCTAACTGTAATTAGTGTTCTTGAATGCAATGTTTATACCATATATTTGTCCATTTCTCACCACTATAAATATCTGAGGCAGGTGAGACAGAGAGAAAGAGAGAGAGAGATCACAATTCTAGAGCGATCTGAAGACCTCATGGCTGAAGGCAGGAGCACATGAAAGAGTAGGAGATCTGGTCACCAAACAGGAATCCAGAGAGCAATTCCTATTTCAAGCTTGGGCATTTACACAACTCCCACTATGAGACGACACTCCAGGACAGAAGCATTGCCTTATCAGGGTGGTGTTCCTACTGATCTAAGGGTTTCTCAGGAAGTCCAACTCAAAGTTTGTACTTCCTCCATATCATCATACCAGGAGCTAAAATTCCAGCCTATGACTCACTGGGGAACAGTATTCCAGAATAGTGTCTGGAGTCAAAACCAATCTGATATTTGAGAAATCACCAACACTTTCCAGATACTAACATCCTGAACAACAGAGTTAAATCTTTCTATACAGTTTCATATGGGCCTTTTTGCCCTAAGATCCACTTTCCTCATTACCCTGTCCCTAAATGGAATTATCTTAAAGCAGAACAAATCAATATTTTTGACTTGAAAAGCTGTTTCAGAAAGTTTGAGAAAAGACATGAGATGTGATCATACTCAGCAAAGTTATACAAAGTATGTTTTTGTACTTTGTGCACTAGAATGGAAACTCCTTGAAAATAGGAACTGAAGTTTTTGAAGGTCATGTACAGAATTAAATATCAAGATGCTTGGAAAGTATTTAATATTAATAGTATTTCCTTCAAAATTATCAGATATATCTTTCTCTCCTTCTGTTTATAACAGTTTGGGGGCATTTAGATAAAAGAAATATAATGACAATTTGGAAGGAGTTCAAAATGAAACAATAAAAATGATTGAATGTTTAGAGGACAGAGGGAATCAGTTAAGTGCTGGCTAAACAAGAATGCAAGAAGAAATGGCCATGATACATGAGGTGTGCATATCAAACAGCAAAGTGTCTGGAGCCTGATAGGTTTGTGGAATCAGGCAAATACTATCTCTGGAGCCATATATTTTGGGATTGATATGGAGGAAATTTTTTTATCCTTTCTCCAATTGGATTCCCTTGCCCATAAGTTTTAATTGCTCTACCAGGAGTCATTTACTGTAGTTTGTAGGAGTGAAAGTGTTACCCAAGACTTTGTAAGAATACTTATTTTTTATTCTCCAAAGACATAATTCTGAAGCTAATAAAAATATCTTTAATTGCTATTTAATATATTCTAACCCTAATAATAATTCAGTGAAATCTCAACAGAGATGAGTACAGTGTAATAGAAACATGGAGAAAGTAGTAAGGAAAAGTCACACTTTGAATAATTCACTTGAGCAACAAAAAGCTTTGGGATATGCTTATTAATTCTGACCAAGTGGCCAGAAATGCTTATTGCTGTGCTTGTCTATAACTAAAATACTAACATAATATAAAATTTAGGACAGTAGATTACAAGAGCATTGATATCAGAAAATGACAACATGAATAAAGAGTGTAGAGAAGCAGAAAAGGAACTGTTGCTGATTAATTAATATAATTTTAATAGGGAAATCATGTTCAAGTTTAAATACCCGGAAAACAAAAACCAAAATAAAAAGCAAAATTTAGAGTCCTGTATTGAAAAGAGCAAGACAATTGGATGAAACTTCTGACAAGATAAAATTTTGACTAATATACAGGAATTAAAACTAAACAACCACGGAAGGGTTGCCTATGGAGCGAGGTATTTGTCACCTAAAGTCTCAAGTACACAAATGGTTATTTGCTACATTTATCAATGAGCCTTTTGCACAGGTGGTAGAGAGGAGGCTGAAAAGTTACTAAGTCTTTGTAACAATAAGATGCTTTTATTGTTTTATTTTCCAATAGAACTCAAGCAAATGAAATATTTTCCAGTTGTCTACATTTACACATGTTTCATTCTATTGAGATGCATCAAGACTAGTTGTGCTTTTTAAAAATTTTTACTTCTTTTTATTATTATCATGTTATGATACAGTTCCATAGGCCCTGGGATTTCACTTGTCCCCTCCCCAATTACCTCCCCACTAACTGAGTTCCCCTATATCATTACTATAGTATAGTTCTTCGCACACAGTCATATGTCCATCATTGCGGGCATGGACAATAGCAGATAGTCCAGCATCCTATTGTCAAGACACAGTAAACAGTTTCATTGGGAGTCCGTCTTTATCTGAAAGTAGAGATGCATATTGCATTGTATCTTCACATCTGGACATGATAGTCTCCATTGCACAGTTACTATACATCTCCTTAAATAAAAAGCCACAATACAAAGTCAACAACAGGAAGAAAAATAGAAATTTACAATGCCATGAAGTTAAATAACATACTGCTAGATACGATGGTCTCCATTACACAGCTGCTATACATCCCCTTCAACAAAAAGCCACAAAACAAAATCAACAGGAAGAAAAAAGAAATTAATAACACCATGACGTTAAATAACATGCTACTGAATAATGTGTCACTGAAGAAATAAAAAAAAATCAAGAACCTTCTTGAAAAAAATGATGCCACTGTATGATCTATGAGTCATTGATGCATTTAATCAGAAGAAAGTGTTTTGAAGAGATGAAACTAACAAAAGAAATCAAAATCCATGAGATACAATTTCTGCTGATCTTTGACAGAGATTCTCTCGACAGAGAAAAGGAATAGCATCCACCAAAACCAAAGAACATCCCAGTAAAATAACAACAGAAGACTAAATCAATGAACAACTCATTGCTGAAATGACAGGACCAAATTACCAATCATTCGCATTAACCCTGAATGTAAATGGCTTCAACTCATCAATCAGATGTCATAGAGTAGTAGACGGGATAAAACACAAAACCCTTCTATTTGTTGTCTGTAGGAGACACATTTCAACAACTAGTTGTACTTTGAAAGTTGCTAAGACAACATAATCTTTTTTCATGTCTTTTAAAAAAATTTATATATTAAAACAAATTTCATGTACTTCATAAACACAGTTTTAAAGTCATAATGATTATTTATTATTCCCACCCTATCATTGTATTTTGAGCATTTAGTTGAAATATACTGATTTCCAGAATAATCATCAGCTTTTTTGTATTTAAGGAGAATGATAATATAATATTTCTGCATATGTGAAAAAATTACCAACTCATAAATAATTACTGATTTTATTTTCCTTTTGTCATGTACTTCACCTCACAAATTCCCTAATCAAATGCAGAGTATGTTTTCTGGTGTCAGGCTAGTAAAATTTTTCTAACTCTGAAATATTTTTTTAGATTTATTTATTTTTTTTGGAAAGTCAGATATACAGAGAGCAGAAGAGACAGGGAAGAAGATCTGTCCGATGATTCAATCACCAAGTGGCCTCAACAGCCACAGCTGTACCGATCCAAAGCCAGGAGTCAGGAACCTCTTCCAGGTTTCCCATGTGGATACAGGGTCCCAAAGCTTTGGGCCGTCCTCAACTGCTTTCCCAGGCCACAAGCAAGGAGCTGGATAGGAAGTGGAGCAGCTGGGATTAGAACCGTCGCCCATACGGGATCCGGTGCACACATGGCAAGGACTTTAGCCGCTAGGCTACTGGGCTGGACCCTCTACTGATGAAATATTAAAAGCAGATTGCTTTGCGTCTGAAATGGGCAGCATTAAATTGTATTTATATGTCTGGTTACACAGCATTTATCATCAACAACATACAATACATACAGTTCAAGCATGTTTTAAATAAAAGTCTTTGCACAAATGCACATTTAAAAGCAGATTTGACACTTTCCTTATAAGGTTACAACAGGTGTGATGCCCTTGGTGAACTACAATAAAGATATTCCATAAAGATGAGTTTAGTCTGATAACTGGAACCCCCAATAGTACATCATAATAATCAAAGCTTTAAATGCAATAATGTTTAGGAATTGAGCTGGCACCAGGGAGACTAAGTTCTCAAGTCAATATTTGAAAATTAGAGCTGTTATGTGAAATGAAGTGCTAAATTGGAGGGCTGCCAACTGCTGAAAGCAAGCTCACACACAGGAGCTGTGACTGAGACAATACAAGGTTTCTAAATGAAGCCAGGGAGGACATACTGAGGGAGGTTGTCTCCTTATCATGTCTTGTACCAGCCCAGTCCCTAGGCCATCTCTTTTTCTGTTTTCCTTCGTGTCCAAAGATCCCTTAGTTTTTAGAAAATACTATGTCCTTCTTTCCTTCTTACCTTCCTTCCTTCCTCCCTCCCTGCCTGCCTGCCTTCCTTCCCTCCTTCCTTCCTTCCTTCCTTCCATCTCTTCCTCCTCTTTTCTTCTTTTTCTTATTTTTTTTGGGGGGGGGCGGGAGGGGCTTTGTGGTAGTGGCTATGGTTGTGTTTTGTTTCCCTGCCATTATGATAAACATGACATCATTGTCAAGGATATAAAAATACATTCAAGTGGTGTATCAGGCTAGTCCTATACCTGTGATGCTGGCATCCCATATGCGTGCTGGTTCATGTCCTAGTGCTCCACTTCAGATCCAGTTCTTTGCTAATTGCCTGGGAATGTAGTTGAGAATGGCTCAAGGCCTTGGGCCTGTGCACTCACATTACTCCTTGTTTCAAACCACTTCAGTTCTAGCTTTTATAGCCATTTGGATAGTGAATCAGTGGATGAAAGATTTCTCTCACTCTGGTCTGTCCCCCTCTCTCTGTAACTCTGACTTTCTTTTTCTTGCATATATATTTTTCTTGCATATATTTCATTATTATTATTATTATTATTATTTTATGATACAGTTCCATAGGCTCTGGGATTTTCCCTCCTATAATTCCCTCTCCCTACTCATTCCCCCTATATTATCACAATAGTATAGTCCTTCATAAACAATCATACTTCCATCATTCTACTATTTAAGTATATCCCGACATTGCAGGTATGGACAATGGCAGAGTCTAGCATCCTATTATCAAGATATATTTAATAGTTTCAATAGGAGTCCATCTTTGATTTGGAAGTAGAGATGCATACTGCATTGTATCTCCACATCTGCATATGGTAGTCTCTAATACACAGTATCTGTAACTCTGATTTTCATATAAAAAAATAAATAAATCTTTTTTTAGTAAAAAAAAAAACACTCAAAATCAAAATGAGAAAAATACATTTGTTTTAGAGTTGAGAAAGGTTTAGATTAGTTATGTGACCACAAAGAATCATGTAGAAATGATGGTAACATTTTGATCTAAGCACATGAAAACTAAGCACGTATAAGTTCTCTTCAACCTAGTACTAAGCTCCTTTCCTTTTAAGCACCTGTGTTATTTCCTATAGACATTCCAAGTGCTACAATGTCTTTTTGAGGAGAAGGTGAAATACATGACCCTGATGTCATTTCAGTCACAGATCAGTTAGGAAGACAGACAGTGATGTAATTCAGTAGAAGAAATTTAATATGTGGAATTAAGTGTAAAGGTCTTAAGAGACTCAAACAGGGGAGTGTGAGGTAAGCCAGAGTTTACCAATTGCAGATAACTCCCACAACCTCTGTTGAGAAGGTATGGCCAGCTCCCAGAAGTGACCACTGTGGTAAGGATTTGAAGCAGGATGGAATCTGTCCAGTGGAAGGCAGAAAATGGTTTGGACAAGAAATACAGATGGGAAAAGACCACAGATCCTGTCAGAATTGCTATCCCAATAAAAGCTATCTAGCAGCAGAGAAAGTTCTTCCTCCCACTCCTATGTCAAATCTGGCAGGGAACCAGGTCATAGGATTCTAGGAAATGTGGTTTTGGGGTTCAGTACTCTAATACAAAGGGCAGAATGGGAGAGAGAGAGAAGTAGATCAACCAGCAACCAGCCAAAGTCCTGACACAGTTACAAAGAACAGAAGCAAATTATGAGTAGGACAGCAACGACTTGATTTGCAGTTGTCTTTCTCTCAAACGAATTTTCAGTATGTACAATCAAGTCACAAGTGAGAGTATGACATGTAACTAACAACTGTAGAGTTGATCTACCTTCCAAAGAGAATCCTTTATTCATCATGAGTTCCTTGACTTGATGTAAATTGACCCATCAGACATTTTTTATTAAGACTTACATTGTGTTATGCAAGGGAACATGAGATGCTCTAATACAATGCTACAAAAATGCTGAAATACGCAAAACTTTACAAAATCAAATATTTAATCTTCTTATATAAGTTATGAACTCAGAACACACACACACACATTCTCAGAAAATAGGAGAGTGGCAAGAACACACGGTCAAGAAGAGTCTCAAATAAATGAGATTTCTGAGCATTAAGTTTGTTAAATTAGCATAGAGGGAAGAGAAAACATTGTCCCAAATAAAAACAAAAATCAAGCAAAGGGACAAGGGACATAATCTCCTCTTGGCTCAGTGAGCTAGCTGTTTTGATTATAAAGCAACATATATGTTAGAAATACCTAGAAAAAAACCAACTGAGTATTTGCAGAGAACTGGAGCATATCAGGATGACTAAACCATCATGTATGCCAGCAGGTGTTTTCACGACTTTTGTCATTCTATTACACAAATACCAACAACAGTGATAAGGCCACCCACCTGTGCCCCTCATTCCTTTCCACTCCTACCTGAGAATCCGAAATTACAGGCCTCACATACAATAAATTAAATCATCTTCAAAATTCAATTGGCATGTCTTCCTTAAGAAGATTTGGATAATTAGTGAGTGAGTGAGTACATAATTGTTGAGTACATAAATAGAGCAAGTAGGAGTAAAGTATAGTGATAATTCACTCAACTTTATGTTTGAAATGATTCATAGTAAAAATTTGGGTAAATCATGCTTCATTTCTTTCCCTGGAAGAGTATGCATTCAGAAGTTTTTTCCATGTGTACTACTTAACATATTAAATGTATGCCAACCTTTCCATAGCCATTCTTCAACTCTGTGGCAAATTCCTTATCAAATATATTGGTAGATGTAGACATGGACAGTCTAGCCTCTAGAATGATTCTATTCCAGCCCCTAAGTTGGATGATAGAGTGTGTGGCTCAGTTTGTATTTCTGTATGTAACTGGATGAGGACCTGCTTAGAGCTGATTCCCAGCAGTGAGCTGGGAGAGACAATCATTTATTACAAAAGAACTGGCTGGAGTCCTAAATTTGCCCTTCCATTAAAGCTCCCACGATATTATGCTCTCACAAGTCTACTCTTATCTCTCTGGTGCTAAACATTCAGCTATTTTGTATGACTTGATGTGTAAATATTACTTTCCTAAGATTTTTAAAAAGCCATATGCTTTTTTCCCTCCCTAAACACTTTCCTCTGAGCCACTTCAATAAAATCCATGATTTCCACTGTCACTTTGCACTTCTAACTCTTCCCACAGTCAACGCCATTCTGTTGAGCATATTTATTCAACTTCTTACTTGGCTTCCTCAGCCGCGTGTCACAAAGGCAACTCAGGCTAAACAGAATCAAACCTGAACTTACCACTTCAACTCTCACAATCACACTTCTCTAATTCACACCATCTCAGTTCCTTCCAACACTCAGATGCAAACATAAGCTAGTCACCTGAACACAAATCAGTTACCAATGCCATGGCTTTCCCATTCGTCTTTCTCAAGTCTTTCTCCATGGTCATTTTTATTATTGGATTTTTGATTCACAGCCTCCTCACTTCTTTCCTGAATGATACTTTCAGTGCATCTCTCAGAACATTTTGTTAAATGTAAAAGTTATTTCAAAGAAGTGAGCATTTAGCACAGTGCTTGAGATGCCCACATCCTTTATCAGGACCTGAACTGGAATTCTTGTTCTGTTCCCAATTTCAGCTTTTCTTCTAATGCAAACCCTGGGAGGCAGAAGGTGACGGCTCAAATACTTTGGTCCTTGCACCATCTAGGAGAGCTTGATTGACTTCCTAGATCCTAGCTTCGGCCTGTTCCAGTCCCATATGTTGCAGGCATTTAGGGAGTGAAACAATGGACAGATCTCTGTTTATCTTCCCCCTTAAATAAATTTTTAAAAATGAAAATAAAAAACTACATATCCTCAGAGGACCTAGGTAAGTTATATTTTTCTCCACTTTTAAAATTTTTTATGATACAGTTTCATACGCTTCGGGATTTCCCTTCCATCTTTCCCTATCCTCCCCCACCCCACCCACTGATTTCCCCTATATTATTACAATAATGTAGTCCTTCAACACAAGTTACCAGTCCATTATTCTGCAATTTAAGCATATCCTGATATTGTAGATACAGACAATGATACAAAATCTAGCATCCTATTGTCAAGTTACTTATAATGAAGTTGTTTCACAGACTGATCAGGGCCAGGTTGCAGCATCGCCAGCAAGAATTGGGACTGGGGACTGGCCAGGTTATGCCAGGCTATAGCATCCAAAAGCAAAGGCCAAGACAGGTGATGGACTATGCCAAGCTGGGTCAGAGTAACCAATGGCATATACGAGATCTGTGGCTGGGAGCAGGTCTGGTTGGGGAGCTAAAGGCATATCCTGGCTGGATTATACTTTCCACCAGTGAGCACAAGGGTGTGAACTGTGTCTGGGTGTGGAACAGGCTTGACTGGGTAAGAACTGGAATGGGTGAAGGTCACTCAGGAAAAACCACTGTTCCAACTAGGATGGAAGGTGGACTAAGTGCACACTGACTCATGGACCCATCCGTGTGCATGAGATATGGCATTGGGAGATGTTCTGATGGAGGAGCTTGGCAACTCCTCTGTTGGGACATGGTCCCTGCAGGTGAGCATAAGAACCACAATAGGGAGCAGCCCAGATCAAGCCAGGAAATGGTACCCACTGGCATACATTTGGCTCAGGTCTGGGGCAAGCCAGGCTAGGCCAGTTCATATCACCCACTGGCAAACTAGAGAACCAAAATAGTGTGTGGGTCATGCCATGTCAGACCACAATAGCAGCCATTTTATATTAGGGCAGGGAATGGGGGGCTGCCAGGGCTGGGCTGAGCTAGGCTATAGCCTCCACCAGTGTGAGCTGGAACTGGGGAGAAGGGAGGTGCCAGGTCTGGCCAGGTTACAATACCCACTGGCAATGCCTAGTGAGGTGGGTCATGCCAGACTGGGCCACAGCTCTCAACCAGTATACATGAGATCCAGGAGTTAGGGAGCAAACATGGTAGGGGGTCTGCATGGGGCTCCCCTGATGGAGCACTACACTCCCACTCCCAAAGCTTTGGGCCATCCTGTATTGCTTTGTTAGGCCACAAGCAGAGAGCTGGATGAGAAGTGGAGCAGCCGAAACATAAACTAGCACCCATATGGGATCCTGGTGCTTGCAAGGGGAGTATTAGCCAATTGAGCCAACACACAGTCCCTAGTCCTTCATCTCTTAACTACATGATGAAGAATATTTATTGTGAAATAGTATCAGACCATATTAAAAGTATTCTTTAATCAAACATGAACTACTCTTGCCTATCTTCAAATATCTCCATAATGCAATTTTATTTAGATTTGCATCAGATTTTATTAATATCCCCACCTAATTGTGTATATCCCATTATAACTCTTAAAGCATTGAATTGTGATAGTCAATTTACTTGATTATTTTCTCTAATAGAAGATAAATTCTTTGAGGGTAGGATCTATTTTGCTTTAGATCCCCAGAGTCTGAGCGGGTGCTCAATAATTTGTTGTTGAATGAGTGAATATGCTAGATACTTTAGTGAACAAGTTGCAATTCTTGCCTTTAAGGAATGATATTGAATAAAATGTTTTCACAAATTATTATTATACCAAGTTAGAATCTGCTGTTACAGTGATAACGAAGTACAATAGCTGAAATGAGAAAGCCATCTTGAAGGACCCTAAAGACCGGAACAATACAGAATCTCCTTCAATTGTTGAGGAAATTGGAAACAAAGTGAATTTAAGACACTACAACATCCAAAACCTATAAAATTGTGCTTAACCAGTTTTCCTTTGGAAGAATCATTGTTGCTTATTTTGTTATGATTTTTCCTCAACAAAACTCATTTTGAAGATAGGTCCCAGTGTGACCTCATTGAGATAGAGATGACTTCAAGAGGTTTTGAAACTTGGAGGTATCATTCCTGGATGAGATTATTGCCCATCTTTAGGGCCTGGATTGTTTGCCATATGGGTAGGTCGTAATAAAGCAAGGCCATTGCACATGCTTGGTTGCTTTTGTACACATTTGCTCCTCTTTCACTTTTCCTCCATGTTGAGATGCTAACAGGGAACCCTATATTACACACTGCTGTCTTTGTGGTTGGTACTCTACGACCATAAAGAGTGGAAGCCGACAAAGTTCCTCTTTTCTATAGGTCATCCAATGTAAGACACAAAGAAACAACCCAACACACGTACCTAATTATACTAACTGTTCCTCCCAAGCAAAAGAAGCAGCACTCACAATTTCACCTATTAATCCACTCACATCTAATAATTTGGTCAGGAATTTCTAGTTTAAAAGAAAGAATTTGAGACAGTTTAAAAAACAAGGACTATTTTTGGATGACAGGGAATTTCCTGTCACTGGAGCTAGCTAACCACAATCAGGATAACCTATTTAAGGGGTGGGACTTTTAAAAAGATGTCCCCATACTGAATGGAAAACTGGTTAAAATCTATACAGAGATGAAACTGTTATTCTATTATTATTTCTAATAACTGACAATAAAACTTAGGCTTTCAAATATCAGCTGTGGGAAACAAGTTGTACAAGACCATTTTAGTTTTTAGTATAAAACTTCACATTTCTGAAGTGTTATACATAGCTTATTCTATGTATAACACATAATGTAATATTTGTTTCCTTTCATTCGTTCCTTAAATTTGTTAAACTTCATTGACTATCTTCTTCCACTTCTAGCATCATGTATTGATTAAAATGAATCATAATTCTGTCTATAGTTTGTGTATACATGTACAAGAAAAGAGAGAGATGGAAAAAAGAAAAGTGTGTGTGTGTGTGTGTGCGCGCGCGCACACACACACACACTTGCCCTCTTAATCCCTTTGGAGTTGAATGTCAGGGGAGGTTTATTTATATCCTCTTCAAATACTTAGTCAAAAGAACTATATTTGCAACAGATTATGAGGTTAACAAGGGACTTGAATTTTGAAGCACCACTCATCTTGAGTAGCAAGTGCTGTCTCTTATAAATGGATGTCGTGCTATTTTTAGATGAAGCTTTTGCCAGGAGGATCCAGGACATAGTGAATAGTGTAGAGTCTGATTAGCAACCTTATTTAAACATGTGAATGGCTGTGCTGCCTTAATGATACTTGAAATAAATTGATGGCAAGAGTACTCCCTTAGTGAGGATGCCTTATTTAGTTCATAAATTTAAAAGAGAGAAAAAAAACCTTACAAAGAATTCATTCTTACTTGCTAATAACAGAACATGAAAGCTTGAAAGTGGAGTTTTGTTAGAATATAATAACATTAAGTAGGGCACCAAGGAACATTTCCAACCAAGATCTTATAAAGGGTTCTCACTGACACATACATTTTGCAACATTCTCTATTTTCAGATATGCCCACCCAGAACTTAACAGAACAAAGATAAAGCATTTCAGCAGTTTAACCCCAACAAACGGAAGAGGAAACAGATCAACCACAATACACCCAAGAAGAAAGAGTAAACTCAAATGATGGTTTGAAACAAATGATTGTTACTTTATTGGATCTTTGCAGTAGACACAATCATGCCATGAAAAATAAACCTCGATTAGGTGCTACAGCCGCTTATGAGTATGTGTGAGGAGAAATTTGTAAGCAGGGTGGCTATAATTCTCTATCACCTCTGGAGGAAAGTTCTGGACAGTTCACCCACTGCACTATAAAAGATGCACTTGGGGCTAGATAAATTTTCCATTGAATTTTCATATCAGGATTTTCCTTTTCTTTAAAGCCCTTTACTGGGAGACCACACAATGAAAGCTATCATTTTAGCATTAAGCTTTATAAAGTAACTATTTTTTCAAGTTATATTCCGTTTCTTCCTTGATCTCTTAGGCTCCTTGCTTTTATTCTTAAGAGACCGACCTTCAGTGCTAGGACTTCAACACAGCTACTCATTTAGACAAACCTTGTGCATCTAAATCACCCCACTGGGGCATCTACAGAGGCTTTTATTTGACTGAACTACACTTGACTTCCCAGGTAAAGCCCCATCATTTGCTTTAGAGAAAATTTAAAAGGAACAAGGAGCGTGCAGGAAGCTGAGGCTTTTCAACTCAGATGATGGGACAAACATTCAGTCTAGCAGTAGAGATGTCTACTTTCTTTATCAGAGTGCCTCAGTTGAGTTGCAGCTTCCTGCCAATGTGGTCCACGGAGGCAATGGTGATCACTGAAATCACTGTGTCCCTGCCCCTGTTGGAGGCCTGCGTTACATTCCTGAGCTTTTAGCTTTGGCCCAGCCCAACTGGTGTCACTACAAGAATCTGGGGAGTGAATCAGCAGATGGAACATGTTTATCTGTCTCAATCGCATATGAATGAAAAATTATTTAAAATTTAAAAATAAATATGAAGCAAGTTTCCATATCAATTTTGACGCAAAGATCGTGTTTTGTCAAATTTTGTTTTATACTTTTATATAACAAGTTAATAGCACTTGTGCATGCACTTCTGTAGCTTTAATGACTTTACGACAATTTTAAAGTGAACTTTGCATGACTGAAGTTGGAAATCTTTTGATTTAATTATTTTTTGTATCTCTTGACCATTTTCCTCATGGGTCATGTTCTTTTTACTTTTTGCTTGTTGAATTCTTTTTAGAAGAGACATTAAACCTTTGACTACAATGTAAACTAAAAATATATTACCCCTCCAAAAGGATAAACAAAATAAAAAGTTGAAAAAAAGTCCCAGAAATAATAATGGTGAGTAACTTTACAAGATGCAGCCTATGCTTTTTTTTGCTTTGAAATTTTATTACATTGTTTCGATTTCATTCAACTAAACCAAACACAAAGAGATGAGACTCATGCCCATTAACTACAAGAGAACACTAGCATGAGTTGCTGCCTTCACCTTCAAGGCCTCTAGTGGAGAAAAGGAGCTTGGCAAGGCAGGCAAATACAGTGTAAAACTATCAGAATTGGTGGCTTTCCCACTGCCTCCTCTCTGGGTCACACAAGCAGCCTTTGTGACATGACTAGCAACTGCTGTGGGGTAATTATGTGTAGTTATATAAAACCGACTAATGCCAGCCAAGCAAATTGTGCAAAAGGACTGGTTGTGTTCCTTGTTAAATGTTTTGTCAAGCTGACCATGCCCTTTATTTATCTCTAACACAACATGCTTATTCTGCCCCATCTACTGTATTCACTCGGCAAATTTATGAGGCTCTATTAATCTTCTGCCCTGCTGACTATCTCTGTTGCAAAGTGTCAGCAGACTTTTGTACCTTGCTAATGTACAAAGGGCTTCCTATGAGTAATATCAGCATTTTGCCTTTTAATTGCACATATAATTTTTAGGTCTTACAGCTAATAAGGGAATTGAGACCACAGTTCATCACTGTCTTGAATGGTACTCCAGGGGAGTGGGGACTGTAGAAGCTGAGGGAAGAATATAACTGTTGTGGTTCCTAGCAATAGTTTCTCTCATTATAATGGTACTGCCTCCATGCCAGAGTTTGTCACTTTTCCCCACCACACTCACCACTTTTCTAAATATTCTTATTCCACAGGAAAAGTGTGTGTTTTTTTAAATGTGCTCTATATTAGTTCATGAATAAATTTTTATCATTCTTCATATCAACTGAAAAAGGGAATAGCTCTGTAATTTTTTAAAATAAAATAAACAATGTTATCTATTGATCAAACTCTTGAAGTTCTAAGACTTTCAAATGGATGCAATTTTGTTAGTCCTTCCAATGACCTTTTTATTGGATTTTTTTAATGCAGACTTAGTTTTAAGTACTTTAAGGGAAAAATGTTAGAATAAATGGGGGATTAGTGTTTGCAATGTGGGCATTTTACTTTTACATTAATAGCCTTTCACAAACACGACTACGCCTGAAAAATGTGCATTATTGATAAGTGTACTTCTTACTGTGCAAAAGCCATTAGGGAAGAAAGGAACGGTCTGTGGCCAGAAGTTGATGCACACAGAGGACCTGGGTAGATGGCATTTGCAGTTAGCAGTTAAGTGTGTCCCAAACCACTCTCCCTGACAGTGCTGCTTTATTTGTGTTTTTTGTAGAAATCCCCATGAGTTAGTTACTGTTTATATATCTTCTGGTACCTGGAAAACAGATCCTTGTCAAGCTATGATCATATGTATTAAGAGCTAAATGCCAAATCGCTTGCACAATTAATTTAATCAGGACAGTAAATCAGACTCTGGGAGGACTGAGTGTGCAGCTTGCCCTTTGTGGTGATGAGCACTCCCCTGAACCTCAGCAGCTGCAGAGGTGACATGCTGAGATGGTATGAGGGTTAATGTCTTCTCTCAGGCTTTGGTTCTGTGTAGTCAGGAACAAAGGATGCCATTGGGTTGGCTAAATTTCAACCTGATCCTGTCAGCTTAACTGGGCAACTGCAGTCTGATTTCTTTTTCCCTCGTATGGTATCTATACTTACTCTATATTCAAGCTTGAACCCATGTAGTTAACACACCTTTTCGCTACACACAGCCCTGCTCTATCAAGTGACATGATTTGTAAGATTGTCCACTTGATATTTACTCATTTCTGGGAGTTCAGCAAATTTAGTCCAATGTGGGCTGTTTCCTGAGCAGCATCTCAAAAGCAAAAGGAAGACCAAGGGTCATTCCAGATGTGCTATGAAAAACCCAAGCTGAAACAAGATTGCAGAAGTTCTCCAGGATTTATAGAGCAGAACACATAATGTTACTGGGCAAGAAAATAGAAGAAACTTACAGAATGGAGTGACTCTTAGATATCACACTTCCTCATTTAATTTTTTCATCAACTTTGATTATAGATATTATCATTAGGAATGGATGAAAACAGAGGATTGAAGGACTTCAACTTGGATGTACTTTCCTAGATATGGGGCTGAAATCTAAATCTATTGAGTCATCTCTTCTTGTATCAGGGAATCAAAAAGTCAAAAAGAAAACATTGATGGATGGCCTAGGATTTATCCTTAAGCTTATAATTTAAAAGCTACTTTCCTGTGACCACCTCCCGTGTATATTTTTGTTTTGCTATTTATTCACTTAGTCATTCATTTACAAGTATCAATAAAATTTAGAAGAAACTCCTGATAGTATTAAATAACACTAAATTATAATTAGGTAAAAGTTATAGTGTCCTATTCCTCAACAGAGTGACTCTAGATAACTATAATATATTACATATTATATATATATAAAGAATGTATATATATATATATATAAACTAGATGAGGAGACAGACATTGTGACACAGGACACGGTAGGTTAAGCTGCATTTGCCATACCAGTAGCATCTCATATTAGAGCACTGATTTATGCCCCAGCTGCTGTGCTTCTAATACAACTTCTGGCCAGTGCATCTAAAAAACAGGTCATTTGGGCTCTTGCCACCTGTATATGACCCCACATGGAGTTCGTGGCTCCTGGATGGCTGTTGCGACCATTTAGGGAATGAGCCATTGGGTGGAAGATACCTTTTTTCCTATATCTCTTTTTCCCTCTGACCTTCTGCCTTTTAAATAAATAAATATATTTTAAAAGCTAGAAGTGAAAATTTGGAATATTTTCACCATTTAGAAATGATAACTATATGAGAAGATAGGTTTATTCCTATTTAAACACTGTATATGATGAATACATGTATTAAAATGTCACATGGTACTCCATAAACACGTATCACTTTCATATATATGTTACTAGTAAGAACTTTTTAAAAAATAAAATTGATGAAATGCCTCTATTCAAACCCAAAATGTATCTCTTTATTTTATTTGTGATGGTTTTTTCTAAGTTTTACATTGCTGGGATTGCTTCTAGATAATTGATAAATGAACAGCAGTAATTTCTGAAATGGCAGAACTTTGCTGGGCTAAAGTGCAGCAGGGTCTCCTAATTGCTTTTGATATTTCTGTCATTGCTTTTTAAAAAATAAAGAAATTATACTTCCTTGAGAGGCAAGGTGACAGAGCGAAGGGAAGAAAGAGAAAGAGGCATCTTGCATCTGCTGGTTCAGTCCCTAAATGGTCACAACAGCAGGGCTAAGCCAGGTTGAAAATAAAAGCCTGAAACCCCATCTGGTCTCCTCTTTGGCATACAGGGGCCCAAGCACAGGTGCTGCCATCCCTGCTTTCCTGGGCACATTCCTCAGGCAGTAATTGGATTGGAGCTCCCATGTGGGATGTCAGCATCACAGGCTGCAGCAGTGTGACACACAATGGCCTTTGTTTCATCTCTCTCCTTTTCTATATTTTGGTGGAAAAGAAATAAACAGCAGCCATTTTCAACTTCATCATAACAACCATGTAAATAAACGGGCTTCATTACTAAGGCAAGCAGAAGTTTACACTGTATTGTTTTCTTAAATGAACATCAGTTTGACCAAGGAAGAAGAATGTGATATGCAAAACAAATTCTTAGAAATTGCATTAATTAGGGACCGGCAGTGTGGCATAGTGTGTAAGGATGCTGCCCACTGCACTGGCATCTTGTATAATTGTTGGCTTAAACCCAGCTACTCTACTTCTGATCCAGCTCCTTGCTAATACACCTAAGAAAAACAATGGAATATGGCCCCAGGACTTGGGAGTGCCTGCACACACATGGGAGACCTGAAGGTAGCATTTGACTTCTAGCTTCAGACCAGAGAAGTCCAACACAGCAATAGCTGTGGTGGCCATTGGGGCAGTGTAACTGTGAATGGAATCTCTCTCCCTATATTGTTCTTTTTAGCAACTCCCTCTCCAAATCTGCCTTTTAAATGAATAAATAAATCCTATAAAAAAGATAATATTTAAAAAGATCCTTACACCAATTATACTAAAAATAATTTGTTTTCTGAAACTTCAACAGATAAAAACAACTTAGAATTGCTTAGTCTTTAAGCCTCATCCTCAGTAATACTGTACAATAATAAGAACTCATATAATGACACAGTCCCATAAACTGTCAATAATAAAAATAAAATTGTACATTTTCAAACCTATTAGGTATTGGAATCCATTTTGCTTTTATAGAGAGAATTCTCTTGGGACTATCAGAAGTAATACAAAGCTGGTCGATGTAAGGGCTATAGATCCAGAATCAGAAAAAGTAGATATATTTAGGAAAGGAAAAATAAATTGTCATTGACTTTTATTCTTCCTGACATTCAGTAGAAAACCAATAATATTGAAGTGTTTGGCTTTTTTGATGTATTTCTTCTCCCTCTGAGGTCAGTGTCTAACTTACAGCATCATTTCAGAAATGGCCTTAATGTGGTGTACTAACTGGTAAGTACACAGATTATATAAGGACTATTCCAAATCATCAACTTATATTTAGATTTCATGAAATTTTTATGTTAAAAACATAGTGAGGAGACTCAGGGGTCAGAATACCCAGTTTTTCCTGGCTCCATCACCTATTAGTGGTGCAATTTAAACTGAGTCTCTTAACCTCCGCCTGCTCTATTTCCCCATATATGAAGTGGAAATCAAATTGAACTAACTGGTAGTTATTGTGGGAATTGAAAGCTTATTCAAATCATCCAATGATGAATGTTGATTTTGAAACTCAATAACATATTTGTCATTCATTTATTGCTACTTCTGTATTTCTTAAGCCTACTAGATAGAAAACATTTTTCACAGTTGTTTAGAAACCATTTTGAAATGATAATTAGCCACAAAAGAACAAAAATTAGTGTGCTTTTTCATATTTATATTTGCATGACATCATGGTATTACTTATATAGTCATCTACATTAGAAACAATTGGATATTTTAAAATCATATTTCAAAGATGCAGAACTCACTGGTAGAGATGAAAAAACAAGTGGCTACTGGAATAGGCTGTATTAACCCCATATAACATTTGCCATCAAGAGTGCAAATACTTAAGAAATTCCACTCCTTTGAGTATGGATTGAACTGGCTCATTAGTTTCTAGAACATCATTGAGAGAATCTTGGTTCTAAGATTAGGTAATAAAAAGATGGTGGTTTCTTCCTTGTTAGGTTTTACCAAAATCTCAGATAAGTTTCTCTGATGGAAACCCAATTCTCTGTCATGATACAGTTCCATAGAAGGTCCATGTGGTGAGACCAAGAACTACCAAGCACCACTGAGTTAATTATCTCAGAAGTGTGAGCAAAACCGACATTATTACTCTTGTCTACATTCTTGCAGAACAGTGGTTTCTACTTACTACTTGTTGAATCCTTTATTTAGTGGAAGGCAAAGCTTGTGATTACACAATAAATTGAACATAGATCATAATAAACATTACATGAACATAGGAAGAGAAGAAGGAAGGAGAGTGGGAGTGAGAGATGGTGTAAAGGTGGAGTGAGAACCTTTAAACAAGAAGGCAGACCCAGAAATCAATTCCACTGAACTTCATGAGCAACCTAGAACCAGAGGCATCCAGGTCACCTGCTCTTGGATTTCTGTCCATAGTACTTTGTGATAATAAGTGCTATTTTAAGATGTTCAGTAGAGAGAAAAGTTTTACATACCAACTGGTAACTCATATCAGTATTACTGAAACACATATGCCAGGTTTTTAGTTTTAGTAGAAGATAATCAGATTTCAGTAAACAATGGCTTATAAATCAAATTCACTCCATATCCTTTTTTGCATAGCTCCTAAACTTAGAATTGTTTTCGCATTTCCAAAGGAGTGTTAGAAATATGTAATAAAGACAATATTTGTGCAAAAATATCAAAAGTATTTACTTTGGCTCTCCATTGTTTCATAGGAGAATCTGCTGACCACCAGGAGAAATCATCACACTAGCCAAAAGACTGTCACTGGAACAAACCTGGACTATAGAACACAGTTGTCCTATGCTTCAAATGCTTGGTTCTTAAAGGAGCTATCCTCTCTAGCCTGTGCCAAGTGTTAGTGTGTATTCCCCTGCACAGGAGTAAATAACAATTATCAACCATATATAATTATATACAGGTATACAGATAGAAAATACTTAGAACCAAGAGAGGGAGAACCAAATTAACTTAAGTGACTATGCGTACACTAAATTTAATTTCTAATTATATAGGTCTGTTAATGCTCATAAAAGTTTAGGATTTAGATAGACAATCCGGTTCAGAACCACTCTAATTAATGCAAATCAATTCTATGTCCTCAATGCCAGGAATCCCCAAGATTCAGGGCGTGAGAATAGTCAGTGTTTCTGCCCTTGAATGCTGCAGAAGTGATACAGACTCTAGACAAGTAATACTCACCATGTGGTCTATGGACCAGTCTAGCTAATCTGTTACAGAACAATCATTTTTAACTGTAATTTACAAAAGTGTTCATTTGGAAGGGACTGGAATCTTTCTTTCAAAAAAATCCTCTGTCACAGAGAGCTTGAGAACATGCTAGGAGGCCAATAGAAAAGTCTCCAGTATTCTGGGGCTAAGTCAAAGCTTGTATGAGAAAATATATTCTACCAATATTGTAAATATTTTCAATAACTATAGTAATGAACCAAACCCCACATAACTAAAGACATACATTTGGCTGGTGATGGATCTGCAATGGGTACTTAGGTTTACACACCAGTCTAAGTTTCTGAAGAAAGGTAAGATGTCTGCCTCTTCTTTCTAGATGCACTTCCCACTCAATAGTTAACATGCTAAAAGTAGGCAATCCTCTCTCCTATTTCCATTAAACAGAAAACCTCTGTGAATAAAAGGACTACAACAGGTAAGTGGACAGAGCTATCGAAATTTTGGGGCATGGGGTACAAGAATGACAAATCCTCGACAACATATTTTTCTATGGTGGGCATTGTACTTAATCAACATGTTCTCTTCTGCCAAGTCATATGCAGCTATAGGAATCTTCCCACCACAGCATTGCAGGAAGCCACCACTAATTTATCAGAGTGGATCTATGGGCTAAACATTCAATGCTATCTACAGCGAAATGAGGCAGGCATGTTTGTCACAGGAATTAGACATTAACCTGGTTCTGAGCCATTTTATCATCTCTCTAGTTCTGCATACTTGCCACCTACAACACAGGGGGTTGCATAAGATCTTAAACGGGGTTAGTATGTCAACATTCAGTGTTACCCTTAAGCAATGGTGAGCCCCAAGTATTAAATCATTTTTCAGGCTGGCTAACAGTGCTTTAGACACTAATATTTTTTAAAGCTTCCCTTGTGATTCTAAGGTACATCCAGACTTGAGAACCACAGGGCTAGGGGCTGTTTATGGTCTCTCGCAATACTAATCTCCTAAGATTCTGCTGATTGAAGCAGGGATATGGTGACACAGATCTAGAATCTACCACTTAAATTAAATTGGTTAGGATATGAAAAGCTAAGCTGATCCCTTGAGAAGTTTATTATTAGAATTAATAAAAGGCATAGAGATTTTTAATTATGGTACAATAATTCTATTTTAGGTGTATGTGATCACAATCATTTAAGCTTTATTCTTGTGATTTTTATTATTCCTTAGGGTGGCCTTACAAGAATTATTATGGTCCCATAAATCACTATTATCTGTTATCAGGTATATTATAATTTGTAATATTCTATCTATTAATAATATCTATTATAATGATCCAAGTTTTGTGAATATCAAACCATTTTATAGGTATTAGCTCACTAATCTTGATATCTCTGAGAAGAGGGCATATGCCCATAATCATTCCGCTTCATAGATGAGCAGTCAACCAATGATGTTTACACAGATTTCCATCTGTGTACACACAGACTCAAAAGTCAACCCAAAGCTACACATTTCATTGACATGTTTCTGAGCACCTAAAAGTTTAAATATCTTTGTTCACATATCCATAAAAAGTTATCTTACCTTACCTACTGTTCCATATCTGCTATTTCAAAGACATAGAAGATACAGAGATGAAAAAGAAAACAAAAAGAAGCAGAGACACATTAATATATATTCACAATAAAAGTTGATGCACACTCTAACAGGAATACCCTGTGTTTCCATGGTGGTTCAAATCAGGCAGGCTGACTTGAACTCTGGTTCCAGATGCAGAACACATGACTTGGAAGCTAGACTTTCAAAAACATCTTTCACTCAGTCACTGTGAGAAGGTGGACAAGCATGTTCTAAGCATGGACATTTTATTGTAGTAGGAACCGAGGAAGCCAGAAAAGAAAAAAGCTTGGCAATAAATACTGAGGTTCTTTAGATGGACTAAATATGATAGTGTTTTCTTACAGGCATTTTATATTAATCACTTATGTTTATGACTTTTACATTCATTCAGTATGAAATTATTTTGAATTTAGCATTGTATTTTCGAATGCTGAAAAAGTATGTCATAGTCTCTAGGTTTCTTAAGTGAGGGAGAGGCTCAGAGTGTATCATGCATCACCTCCAAATTTCCTATGAGAGATCAGGCAGTGTGTCAGGACTGCAGAAGTAGTGTGTATTCAATTAAAAAATATCTGTTCAAATCCTTTGCTTGTTTTTAAATTCGGTTATTTGTTTTCTTGCTTTTGAGTTATTTTAATTTTTAACCCTGGACCAGGTACAGGCTTGCAAATTTTTTCTTCTATTAAAGATTGTCTTTGCACTCTGTTTATTGCACTTAACACTAACCTATTGCTTTTCACTTTTAGCTTTGTGCTTTTGGATTCATATTAAAAACTCATTGCTCAAACTGATCCTGTGGAGTTTCTGCCATTTTCTTCTAGTACGTTTACAGTTTCAGACTTTGCTTAAATACTTAATCCATTGTGAAATGATTTTTACACATAAAGTGAATCTAATTTCATTTCTTTCGTATGTGGATATATAATTTTTCCTGGACATCTTTTCTAACTCAACTGTTTCTGTTGGGCTCATGCAATTGGGAGAAAAAGTTGAACTCTTACATAACTGTCATCTTCCTATGTGGGCGGTGAACAAAATGTCAACCACTGTGTTTTAAATAATTTCACACCCATTTAACAGAATCCTTCATTCTATCATTCAAATTACCCTCCCCTCACGTCTGAATGAGCCTGTTAAGATTGTCTTGCATGATGGCAAATTTAGGATATCTAAAAATTGTTTCCAACTGTATTTTTCTTAATTCAATGTGGAAATAGCTTTATTGTATCCCATGAAAACTTTAAAAAATATTGCCACAGTTCTGTTTAATGGCTTAAATAAAAAAACAGCAAACCACAGAGTAAAAAGAAAGAAATTTCTGTGCGTATCATTATTCCTACAAATATAGTGTTGCAAAACTTGGTTTTATACCTCTTTCAAGCCAAGGGTTAAGAATGCTACACTACTGAAGTTTTAATGATCTGTCATTACTTTAAATTTTACTGCATATTGAATGAAATGGGAAAAAGTGAATAAATAGCACACAAGTGGAACAAACTGTTTGCAAATTATAGATATGGCATGGTCTGTTATTCAGAAGAAGCCCCTAAAACTTAACAAAACAAGCATCCAATGGGATGTAATGGAGCACTTGAACCAATATGTTTCCAAGAAAGATATGCAAGTGACCAACAATACAAGAAAAGAGGCTGTACACCATCACCTGTTATGGAAATGATCATCAAAATTACAAGTACTGCTTGACATCCATTTGAATGACTATCACTGAAAGTCAAGTCAACAGAAGCAACAGTTAGTGCTTCGCAGAGTGTGGGCAAGTTGGGACGTTTCTGCTTTGATAGTGAAAATGCAAAATGCTTTAGTCACCACGGGAGGAAAAAACTGCTTGATGATTGCCCAAAAAGTTAAATATAGAATCACTCAATGGATTTACTATTTTAGTACCAGATAAATATCAAAAAGAATTGAGCACATTTGCTGAACAGAAACTTCTACATGCAAATTCACAACAGTATTCATGACAGTTAAAAGATGCAAATTGCCAGAATGTTCATCAACATGTGACTGGATAAACAGATTATGGTATATACATTCAGTGGAATATTATCTAAACACAAAAATGAATCTTCAAAACATGCTAATTAATAGAGGCCAGAAACAAAAGGGGGGAAAATTCTGTTGTACTGAATAGAAGGATGTTAAGGAATAAGTGGCACTGATTTTAGTGCCAAAATAACATGCTAGCATTTGGTCCTGACTGAGTTGTAATCACTCATGGTAATACTTCACATTTGCAACTCACAGAGCAAGATTACAGGGTTGATGCAGCAGCAGAATCACCAATTTTGATACTCATGTCCTATGTTGAAATACCTGGTTCAAGTCCTGATTTTTGCTTTTTATTTCAACTACCTGTTAATGAGCTTCTTGTGCAGCAGCAGGCAACGTTCTAACTACTTGAGTCTGCACGACTTACGTGGGATATACGGACTGAGTTCAGCCCTCCTGACTTCGACATAGCTAAGTTTAGGCTTTTGTGCTCTCTCACTCTCTCTTGCTCTCTCTCTCTAGATCTTGACTTCTCTCCCTCTCTCTCACATAAGTAAGTGAAAAGTTTAAAGATTAAAATTTTAAAAAGAAATTCCACATACATTTCCAATTTCAAACTTGATGCCACTTTGTGACTGTATCTTCATTTTGCTTACTTTCAGTTATAGAAAATTCAACAGCTCAAATGGTGAAAATTGTCCCATGGGACTCTGCTGAACTTAGATTGGAATGAGTTGCATTTCCCATTATGTTATTGAGAATGCACATGGAGCATTTCCATTCTGTGATTCAGAATACACAGGGGAGAAAAATAGGATCCCAGACAGTTTTCAACCCAAACCAGATTATCTATGCATATAGTATCTTTTCTTTATTCAACGTGGAGGGACAGATGCATAACCAGAAAGGCTCCAGTGTTCCCAAACTGTTCAGAATGGTCAGCTGCTCTGTACTAACCAGAGAACATTGTGTGGCTTCAACTTTTTTTGCAACTTGGGTTCCCACCCTATAGTGCTTTCCACCACTTTTTTCTCTGGTCCTCTCAGACTTGCACACAAAGAATCCTTAAGGATTTTTACACTTCCACAGGCTCAAATATTTCCTTAAACATTTTCCCTAAACTTGAGCATGAAAAATCCCCTTTCTAAATAGCATTTTTAAATTTCGCTTACAGAGTTTCTGTTTCAGCACATCTGGAGTATGGCCAAGAATCACTAGTTCTTACCAGTTGCCAAGTAAGGTTGATGTTGGTCTCCAGACCATGCTCAGCAAATCAGGGCTCTAGTTCTTCACTGGCTTTCTCAGGAATTCAAATGTTAGGAATTCACTTAAAATGAGATCCTGCGTTCTTCCAGAAGCTAGGTATTTTATCTATTCATAAATCTCAAGTCACTCAATTATGAGGTATGAGGAAAGAATCTTGACCATAATCGTGCCCAAGCCATTCATTAATGCCAGTTCTGCCATAATGTACTTTTCAGGCTTTGAGAAAAGGCATTGATAGTTATATAGAAGAGGGCTCTATGTTCAGCTCAACAACTTGTATAGAAGTATGATTATACTCCTATTAACAAGATTCAGATAGATTTTATTTTAAAAGGTCATAATGCAGATGATAAAAATCTAAGCAAGGTCTTTCCACTGTGTGCTTCTGGTATAAAGTCACTTGCCTAAAATATGCAGCAAGAAAAGGCAGAATCAGATGTAAGAGTCTAGTCTATTCATTCCCTTTAGAAATTCCCCCCAGGTACACTACTTGACAACAATAACAATAGTAGATAAATACTCAAGAGGCCTTTGGAAAGCCTGATATGAAACTTGACAAGAAATAAAGTGATACATTCACTCCTCTAGGTATCTATTGCAGTGCTTCCATTAGTAATAGAATTTCTCCTCTAGATGCATAATTGATAACAAAATAAAAATAAAAATAGATCTTTAATCTAAGTATCGAAGTACAATACATATTACAGTGTAGCAATCATTGCTGCAAAACTCAGGGGTGTGATTTCATTATGCCGAGTTTCACATTCCCTTAAAGCTCATCGACAGGGCTTTCAGCTTTCAGCTCTGTTCTGTTTGAGAGATATTTATGTTTGCATCAGGAGGGTTGCCTCCCTTTTCTATAAGTGAAGGTCTCTTTTCCTCCTAAAATAATACTATCAAGGAAATATTTTAGGGGGAGTCCTCTTTCACAACTACCACAGTTGCCACTTGAGCCACCCATGTCCCATATCTGAGTGCCTGGTTCAAATCCTGGCAAGTTTACTTGGCATCCAGCTTCCTGTTGAAGAATCTGTTGGAGGCAACAGATGATGGTTTAGGTCCATCGGTCTCCACTGCCCATTTAGGAATCCCAGCTGACAGGCCTGGACCAGTCTCGGCTTTCTTGAAAATTTAAATGAAAATAAACACTTAAAAAAGGAGATATTACACTCCCTTTAAGGTAACTAATTTAAAATTCAAGCTCTGAAAATAGTAGTTAGGTAAGAAAAGACCTGTACTAATGTGGATAATGAGGTACATCAAAATAAAATAATAGTTTACATGGGGGGTGACTGAGAAAATCACTTCAGAATAAACTAAAATGCTTTTCTCTAAAAATGGAAGCAAAAGATAGATTGCATGAAATAAAAGCCCACCCAGAAACAAATAATGTTTTTATAGGCTAACGAAAGAACACCAAGTAAGTATCCAGTAAGTAGTAGGCAATAATGAAGAGTCTACAAAAATTTCATAGAAATGTATGTTATGAAAAAACTATATATGGGTTTTAATTTTTTGTACTAATGTTATCTCGCAATTCTATTTCTATTCATTTTTCTAAATATCCTTGCAAGTTTACTCACTAGGAATACAAAAATAAAGCCTTAGTCCTCAACGGATTGAAAAAGAAAATCACGCTGCGATGATTAAAAGGGAAACTGTTCTGTGACTTACACCACCAAAAGTTTCCGTATATCACAATAAACAAATTAAATACAACAGATGTCAGTTTGATTTAAGTCAAAAAAACATATTTGGGGCTTTTAGTCCTATCACAGATGACAAAAAACCATCCCTCAGACTGCGCTCTTAGTTGTTCATAAGACTTGTAGAAGGAAAATAAGTGGTGAACCATGTCATAAGCATTTGTTGAGGAAGGAATGAAATGTCTTCCATTCTTGGTGACTATATCTCCTCAGGAAGCAGTCAACGTCTCCCCATTGTCTGCCTGGGACCTGTGCTCACTTAACACTCAGGCACACCGGGAGCTCCAATAATAATGGTGGTTGTGTCTATGAGTAAGTCACCTTCATGAAGGTGCCTAAGCACGCTTTAGCCAACTTTATCATCTATTTTCGTTCCCCACTTTGGGACATTAAGGTTGACTCAAATGAGAAGCATTATGAATGTTAAACAAATAGCAATTAAGATACAACAATAGAAGAGATTGTTCAGCTCACGTGAGATCAAAAACTGATATAGACTACAAGTAACTGACCAGCACTTACTCGGTGTTATGACAACAGGCCCCACATAATAGGGACCTACACCTTTAGCAAGAGGGTCCACCAAGACAGTTGATTTTTAATAATACTTTAAACATTCTCACATGCAAAAACATCTTTTTATGATTTGAGGTTGAAAGATATGCAGAGAATTAAACCCACCCATCACTCCTAACAGAAGTTTGTCAAACACTGAAGACTGGAGAGCATCGTAAGTATGAAATACTAGGAAAGGAAGACCAAGCAATTCACTGAATGATTTCTTCCTGTTACATTTCAGTCAGCTGCCTTTTATTAGTCTGAACACTAGTCAAGCTACCAATGAATATGAAGGAGGAAAATAAGGGAAAAGAAGATAAGATGCACTTTTAAATACATAAAGAAAAATCTAGAAGGAATTGTAAATATTGTATCTGGATGCCATAACATCAAAGGACCAAAGAAGTGATGCTTTCCATATGTTTAAATATTTTTCTATAAGAAGTTTTATGGAAAAGCCATAACTTTGTGAGTTGCAGACCTAACTACACACAAATTTTCTGAAAACAGAATTGAGATTAGTTTGTTTTGGTACAGATAGTTTTTTGAAAGTCATACATAAGAGGGATTTCAAAAAGTTCATGGAAAATGTGTACATTATGAGAAAACTATATTTTGTGCCAAAATAGTCTTATCTTTAAATTACACTTTTGTCTGAATTCTTGGAAATACTCACAAATACATTTATTTTTCTTTCAGATGCTAAAAAGAGTAAAGCCAAACATAAGGAGCCTGTGCATATTACACATACTGTTGTGTGGAGTCGCTGTGAGAGCCCATGTTAGTTAACTGAATGAAATGACAATGTACTGAGTGAGTTCTGTACCCTTCAACCCAAATTAGTTATGTTCTTATATTTACAGTTTTTATAACATCAACCAAATAAATAATAAACTATAATTTTATATTTCTGTCCTAGAGTGAAGATCAAGCTTTTGTCTTTTAGCAAAGAGTTTTATAAAAGAAAATTTTAATTTAAAGCACAAAATCAGTAACATTTGCAAGTAAAACTACAAAATCTCCTAGGGGCTTATATTTGTCCAATGTCAGAAATATTTGTTAAGAGTTACATTTCCTTTCTTACCTATTTAAATACTATGACTTGCCTCCAGAGTCTGATTTTTCTCTAATACTCTGCATAAGTGATTTACAGAGAATCACAATAAAATCTATTTTAATGCTCCAAATAAATGCATTCATAATAATTAGTGTTTCACATATGCTTTTGTACATATGCTTTGTATAAAACTTTAAACTTCTGAAATTTTTTTCAATTTACACATTGCCAATCTACCAATTAGACCTTTATTAAAGTTTAATTAGTAAACCAAAATTTAACAAAAAAAATCACAAGGGCTTTCAATATTACTAAAAGGAAGCAATTTATTTACAAGTCCACTTTCTTCTTTTTTAAAGATTTATTTATTTTTATTGGAAAGGCAGATATACAGAGAGGAGGAGAGACAGGATCTCAAGGCCTTCAGCCATCCTCAATTGCTTTCCCAGGCCACAACCAGGGAGCAGGATGGGAAGCAGGGCCATGGAATTAAAACCGGCGCCCATATGGAATCCTGGTACATTAAAGACGAGGACTTTAGCCACTAAGCCACCACACCTGGCCCTACAAGTTCACTTTCTTCATTTAAATTTCACGAATTTGGAAATTATTTTTGGCAGAACACTCATATGTGTTAGACAAAAGGCAACTGTAGGCACTATGGAGAACACTGGATTAAAATGGAATGGATATCACATTGAAGACTCTTAATATCTAATTAAGAAAAGCAAGACCTGAAAACACATATATTTAAAATGAGTAAAACATGAAGAAACTCTATAGGAAAGCACAAAATATGGAAATAAGAGAGAAATGAGATATTAACTAGCATGTGAGCTAGGACTGAATGAGTAAGGTACCACTGTGTGGAGATAAATACAACAAGCATTACACCTTTGAGCTCTTACCTGTGAGTGTAAACATTCTGGTTAACATGTCTATACACGCAGCACTAGATAATAAAATCCCAATGCCAGAATCAAATCTTGAGCCCTTTCTGTACCCTCAGCATATGAGACCATGACTGAAAGATAGTACCAACATACAGTTGCTGAGTGTCTCAGCAAATACAATAGTAAATTGTGGAAGTTCTGAGGAAAGGGGAAAGGCAGGGCTTCAAGTGGTTCTGAGCTCATTTTGATGGACAATCGCTGGTTCAAGAAAGCTGTGCAACACCAAGCACTTATGACCACAGTAGGATATCACTGGAGCTGGGAAAAAGTTTGATGCAGAAGTGAGGCAGTCTTTATTGCTAGTGAGATATAATATTAATTTGCCTTAAAACAGAGGCAGAAGGGGAGACAGGTGAAAAGCCAAGACATGTATAGAACCAACTGGGAACAGCAGCAGATAAAACAAAGCTCCTGTAGGGAAGAAGATGAATGGCAGATGTCACATCTCAGCTGCTTAGGCACAGTGTGCCCTTTAAGTGCTAAGAGTACAGACACACATGCAACAGAGGACTAGTGAATCCCTTCCGAGTGCTGCATACAGGTTGCCCAAGTTAATGTATTCAGAAAATGCCTTAATCATCCCTGAAATTCTAAGCTTCCACTTTCATTGGAGTGTCACTTTCAAGATGCAATATTCTCCTTAGTCTGAGATGCAAGAATGATTAGCCGCAGTTTAGAATCCTACATTTCAGCTGTGCTTTCAAATAAGTAGAACATTGCTATGGATCAGATTGTGTTCACCCTCTCCTTAAATTCGTATGCTGAAGTCCTAACCTCTAATGTGGCATATATAGACACAGGGCTTTTAGAGGTATTAAGTTAATGATATGAGGGTGGGATCCTAATCTTTTGGAGGAGGAAGAAGAGAACCTTCTATCCTCATATACATAATGAAGAAAGGTCTTGTGAAAACACAGTGAGAAGGGAGTGGGCTGGCAGCCTGGAAGAGAGCCTGCACCAGAACTCCCCCATGTCGACATCCTGAGCTCAGACTTGCAGCCTCCAAATTGTGAGCAAGTGAACTTCTGCTGTTTAACCCACACTGTGATGACAGCATGTATTACAATAAACCTATTTCTATATGGAACAGTAAGAAGTTTAACAACCTTTAAGCTGAATTATCACTCCTGCTCAATCTGTCCTTCAAGTAGTGAGTGATTCATGCTCAGCTTTGCCTCTGGTACTCCACTTCACCCTATGAAAGATGTAGCATGTGATGTTTAAAACCATCTCAAATTCATTCTTAGATCCTTTTCTTTTCAAAGTGATAATTCAGCTTAAAGGTTTTTCCTTTCGTTTGAAAGGCAGAAAGTCACACTCAAAAACACACAAAACAGAATGTGAAAGAGAAAGACAGAGAGACAGAGAAAAAGAACGGAAGAGACAATCTGATCTGTTGGTTTACTTTCCCAAAAAACGATAGCAGCTAAGGCTGGGTCAGCTGCAGGTAAGGCCCAAAACACAACCTGGATCTCCCACCTGCATGGCAGGCATCCAGCCACTTAAGCCGTCACCTACTGCCTCCCACGATGCACATTACCAGGAATCTTGGATCAAAGAGAAACAAGACGGGAATCCTGGTACTCTGACATGGTATGCAGGAGGCTCAAGTGGTGGCTTAGCTCATGCACAAAAAGGACACCCCTGTTTGGTTTTAATTTATAGAGATATAATTAACCCCATAACAAGATAACATATCAGTGATCATTTGCTATACGTCATGTAATTACTTCAACCTCACTATCACAGCCTTATGATCGCATTCATTGCAATGACTTAACTGCTCATCTCACTTCTCCAGATTTCCTCTAATGATCAGACCAAGACAATTTCAGCTTTTGTTACATTAGTCACAGCTGGCACTGAGTCGTACCTGTTTTTAAGAGGGGGGCGGGCAGGAGGAAGAATATTCTGTGACTGTTTCTTCTTTGAGACTGATTTTTTACAAGAAAAGAGAAGGCACCACTCCTAGTGATTTCCTGACTGTAGGCACGAATCCTGTCTTCTCTGCTGCTTGTGCCTATTTGTCTAGGATCTGGCCCTGTGAGCATTCGCCAGGCAGATCAGTGGTGCAACCCCATGTTGGGAACTAACAGGCCATTAACTGGCTTGTTGTCTATTCATTTTAGATTGTTTCTATGGAGGATTTATAGAAACAATACCAAGGTGGCACCAAGGTGGCTATCAATGCTGTTTACAGACAATTTAGAGGAATAAACCTGCAGTTATGCCCAGGCTGCCTTCCCTTGTGGTCCTGGGGCGCAGTGTTCTAATCCTATTGTGACGTGATTGTTTCACTGTAAAGTGCTCCACAGAGGCCTGTAATTGGCGTACAGGTTCAAATTAGATTGCTGTGTGTTTAGGAGAGCTAGGGTCATTTCACATCAGCACCTCTCATTAAGAAGCAGGAGACGAAGTTCTCCATTACAGGAAATCTAATGTATATATTATCTTTTATTATAAAGACAATACTCAGAGTTTATGCTCACTGACACACACACACATACATCACCCATCTTGTCTTTCATCACCACGAGGAGGAGGGTAATGTGAAAATGCAAAACACATTTATGAGAATAGCAATTAAATATTTACCAGCTATGTATCATGGAGCACCCGCTTTAAGAGCTAAAAATGGAAGATGGAAAGGAAAATAGAGGATGCGAAAAAATCCAACAATTAATTTTTCTGTTTTCTAATAATGTCATGACATAACAGTAGCCTTTCCCAGGATGCCAAGAAGGTCTATGTTTTTCCTAAACCCAGGGGGAGTCTTAGGATGAAAAAAAACAAGCAAAGAAAAAAAACCAAAAAACATATCCATAAACTTCTTTCAAAATCCTAAAGAAGTCTTCAAACTATTACAACAAAATTCATTTACTAAGGTGTGGTCTACCTGTGCTCTAAGGTTACCTCTGGATATTAAAAACCTAGGACAAATGGCCCTCCAGTTGGAAGAATAATACTTTTACAATCCTATTACATAAACAAACAGGCTTTTTCAGGATTTTGCCTCAAAACTTTCTGAGGTCCATGTATGAAAAACAAAATAAAATAGTCAAAGGAGTCTGAAATGAGAAAAAAAATGTGAGTCAAAGCAAGTCAATGTTAGATGATGAAAACCAGAACAATTAAAAAAAAATGTTTGTAATTATAAAGAAACGTGAAATGTGTGACCAATGAAAGAGTCAGTTAGCAAAAGGCACAATAAGGACCTAGGTAGAGTCTTCAGAAAATTGGGGAAATGTGTATTAGGAAAAAGCTATGTAAGGGTTCAACTTCCCACTCCTATCCTTCTGGTCCAGCTTCCTGTTAGTGTACACCCTGGGACACCACCAGGGATGGCTCATTGCTTGGGTCCTGGCTACCCACATGGGAGATTATGTATTGAGTTCTGAGACAGGCTTGGAACAGATCCTTCTCTAACAGCCCTCACAAGCAGCCAACCCTCCTAACAGCTTGATCCCATACCTTTCCGGTCTCCTAAATTTGAGCCAGCAAGCTACTGTTTCTTCATGATGAACCTGGGGGATATGATACTAAATGAAATAAGCAAGACACAGAAAGGAAAATATTGTGTGATCTCACTGATGCATGAAATCTTGAACAGTCGAACTCATGCAACTGGAGAACAGAACAGGCATTACCAGAGGCTGGGGAAACAGTGGGAGTATGGCAAGATGCTCAAAGGGCACAAAAGTTCTGAGGCCCAGAAGAAATCCACTTTAGAGATCTGTCACACAGCATGGTGCCTACTGTTAATGCACTGCATATTTCAACATGGCTGATAGAGTGGACTTTACATGTCTCACCAAAAAAAGCGATCAGAACATGAGGCAATGGGTATGTTAATGAACTTGATGTAATCACACAGTGTACACATAACATTAAAGCATTGTGTCGTGTCTCACAAATTGTATATGTACATTTAACCTAGCTAATTAAAAGTAGGATGAATAAATAAATGTGTACACTATTGGTAAGCCACTCAGTTATAACAACTCTAGAAATTAACATAGTTGGACTCAGTTAATAAACCCTTCAGCAACACTTCTAGAGACTTCTCAGATGAACCTCAGGGCCACAGATATTCTACTTTCCGCGTGGAGCTTTTGAATATTTTTCCACTTCCCGACTTGTGCACATCAAACAGACACAATTACCCATTGGTAAATGCTCCTGGCCTACTGTCTTTGGGGACCAGTGCTATTCAAAACCTGCTGGGATCAAAGAACTTCGTGAGGTTCAGACGCATAATCTAACAGTATCCAGGGAAACAGCTCCAAGCTTTGTCCAATCGCTGCAGCCTCCAACCAAAGAGCTATTTTTCACATCTGTAGTGTAAGTAGTTTCAGTAGGTCTGGTAACAATATATCCTTCCCAACACACCAGCATAGAAGGTAAACTATCCAACCCCACACAAAGTGGGGCTCAGTAGTTGATAAACCCTTGGTGGAACCAACCTACGATCTGCATATGTTGTCATTCTATGTTCTGAATCTCAGGGAAGCAGTCTTTCTGCTTCAATCCCATCCTTACTGGTATACTCCCCACTAAAATTTCAGAGGACTTAAAGACATGCTACTTTTATTGTCAGAGATCTTAATGGCAATTGTATCCTAGCTATGGCAGACACAGTGGTCACAGGACACATTCTGTCTGTCCTCTGTCCCTAAGTGTCATTATGGTTTGTTTGTTTGTTTTTAAAACAGACTCAAATAAAAATGCATGTCCTTTAGACTATCAATCTCATTAATTAGAGACTAAGAAGAAACAGTGCTAGAAAAACTCCAGATTTCTTCTTTGATAATTATAATACTCGTACCTTCAGGGGGGTTCCAATTTCCTAAATTCTCCATGCTTTGTAGACTTGGACACATTCCCAAAGCGATCCTTTATCAGTACTGTCTGGCTTCATGAACAGTTTTCTCCAAGGTGAATGCTCATCTAGCTCCCTCTGAGTCTCTTTTACAAGTAAAGAGAATGAACACTCTATCCCCCACATGAAACCCTACCACGTCAGTGGTTTGCACAGATTCCTTTCACCACCAGAAAGCTCTGTTATGTAATATAACTATTAGGCTAGGCAGAACTTCATCTATGATAAATGATAGGTCACAGAGAGTTCATGGCTGGTAACAGAAGTAGCACATCAATATCACTAGCAGCACATAACATAGGAAAAGATGGAGGAGCCATCAATAACGATGTTTGGTCTTCATAATTATTATTAGCTGAGTAGTAGTTATGGCCACCCTCTCTCTTTCTGCTGATTTAGTAGGGAGCAGCAAATAACAATGAGAGGTCAAATGTACAAGCCAAATCATTGTCTGCCCAGACACCCTACACGGTTCCTAATGAGCTAATAAATGCTATTGGGGTGTGTGTGTGTGTGTGTGTGCGTGTGTGTGTGTGTGTGTGTAATAATGCTCATTTAACCCAAGAAAATTAAACTTTCTAAGTGGCAGGGGAATGACACAATACTACATTTTCCTTTCTTTCAATTAAATCATAGCCCTATCATAAGCTTTCTTTGAAATCCTGCTATGAAGTAAGGACTAGCAAAAGAATTCCCCTTCTGCCTGCACTTTGAATCTTCTTAAAACCCAATTCAAAGTATTGTCATTCTTTTGTAGACACAAGTCTATAAACTCATTCTCCTGATACAACTTTTGAAACAAAACATGGGGACTTCAGAGACTTGAAGGGCTCCTTAGTAATTAAGATAAAATAAGGATTCCCACACCAGCTCTCTATCACAGATCTTTGAGACAGCTCGATACTGCACTTCACTGGACTGAAGCCCACTCGGGCCATCGAGTTGAAAACTGCTGTATTATTATTCTTTGATGTCTACAGCTTAGTAGCACAAAGCTGGTCTCTGAGCACTTATTCTCTATAAAGAAAGTCCAAATGTTTGGCCTTTGGGCGGTAAATATTGTGTCACCATTGATTTTTAACATATAAAGTGTATTTTCCTGAATGTCAAGTATTTTCAAAGTGCAGTCCCTCCCATGAGCACAAAATAGAAGGAATTAAAGATGTCTTAAAAGCTGGAGCTTTAAGCAAGTGGAGAAGAAAGGCACGGTAAGGAAGAAATGAAAGGGAGGAATGAATGTGAATAATATTCCAAGTATTGTGCTGTCTTTCACAATTCAGTTTAAAATTTTAAATGAAAATTTATCTCATTGGCACTGAAGACATATTAGCACCATTGTTAACACTTTTATATCTTTACACTGTCAATAAGATACTAAAACACTGCAGACAGCACAAAACTGAAATCTCTGTAAAAATGTTATTTTATTTTACTGTTTTTAGTAAAGTGGTGCAAAAATACTCATTAAACTGATACATTCTCCCAAGTCCCATTTTGAAGCAACTGCTGTCAATATCATTAGAATTTTCGCTTGAATTAATATATCAAACTACTGCAAAATGGTTTACACAGTTGTGTATGCACTGAAAGTCTGACAGATTTCATATTTATTTTCTGGAATGTTGTGGAATACACAGATTAAAAGCAAATAAAGTAATATCTTTCTGGGTTTGTTGTGTGAGTGTATGTTGGAAAAGCCCTGAGCTGTGTCCAGACCTTCAGTGGCTCACTTTGCTATTTCTTCATCAGCCTCCTGTGTCAAGTCACAATCAGACCGGTCATCCAGGAGTTCTGACCTCGACAAGCAAGCTGAGCTGACTCTAGGGAGCCAGAGGAGCTGGGAGAGCTATTCTCTTTCCCTCAGTTAATCAGATCTTCACCAAGCAGATGCAACCTTGTGCACGAAGCCAAAAGAAACAAAAGTCCAAGAGCCTGACTCTATGCAATTATATCATAAAATTCAAAATTCAAATTAAAAGAAACAAAAGTCCATAAATGTCAACCGAACAAATCTCCAAACCCTTATCTCCTGACAAAACTTGCAATAATGTATATCAACATGTAATAGAAATGATTGTTCGGTTTCAAAAGAGTTTGAAATGCAGGCCTTGAGCTTGTAATTCTGAAAAGATAAAGTTGTAAACTAGAGCACTGATGGAACATGCTGAGAGGAAATCTAAAGGGATTAATTTTTAACCTGTGTGTCAGCTCGCTTGCACAAAAGGCTCAGAGTAAAAGCTAAAACTGTCCCCTCCAACTTCTTTCAAATCACTCTGAGGAAGCTCTGTTGCCTTCCTTGGCAGTGTTACTGCAACGTTTGTGATTCTTAGGATTCATTTAGTCTATAGGTACCTATGAATCCCATCTTTTTTGTCTCCTGTAATTGCTCCTGACCATCACAATTTGACTGGGAAAATGTTTCTTTCTTTCAATAATTTATCTGGCAATAAATGTTTACATTCCTTAATCATTCTCTAGCTAACACTTTCTTATAAAACCATGCATGTTACTAGGATGCTTTTCAGATTGTCAATAAAAACCACACCAGCTATTTTTAAATCCTTTAGAACTGTAAAGGAATTTGTTCTAACATAGTTTAATGTGAGCCAACCAATTCTAACAGAGTTCTTCTCATATGCTCAGCTTACTGTCTGAATGAATGAGTCAGGGCCAAAGTAAATAAAGGAAAACTGAGGACTGAAATGGTATATAAACCTATTTATTGTTTGACAACAAAAGAAAAATCTAGAGTCAAACAAAAATAGATAATTTTTGATTATAGGAATACAAATATCATAAGTCAAGATGTTTTCTTTTAATCAGAAAATTTACTATTTTCATTTACGAAAAATAGTCTGAAATACTAATGATAATACATTTAACCTAGAATTATGTGAAAATTATAAAACACAGGTCATTTTCTATTTATTTTATTCTTAGTTAAGTAAGAAAAACTTCAATTGGCAAAGAACAAAGGTATAGCCCAAAAAGACACGTGAACCATGACTTCCTTCCTTCCAGAGCATACGCTTATAGGAAGCTGGAATCAGATTTGGAATCAGGACTTGAACCCCAACATTCTGATACAGGATTCAAATGTCCCAGATGAGTTCTTAACCACTATATCACATAAGTGTTCCTGCAGTACCTTAGTAGATTACCTGTCTCATTCCACTTTCTTGATAAATGATTACCTAATAATAATACATTCAGTACACAACTTAGGAAAAATATACTCCCTTTACTTGACTACATTGGATAAAACTGCTTGATTCATAGTTTTCTTATAACTATTTTAATTTTATGGTTAATACTAAAAGTTAATATTCATTCATTTCTTCTTTGTTCCCTAACCTCATGCTAGGCACTGTTCAGGAAGTTATAGCTATATTTCTAATCAAAACAAAAGACAATTCCTTTGCTTATTGGCAACTGACATTCCATTTCTTGAAATACAGATGAACATTGCAAAAAGAAAAATTGACAAATGGTAATAGCAAAGTGGCAGTACAACCATTGGTCTGTTTTTCACTATATAGCAGTTCAGTCTTGGTTATGAATAATGCGTTTTGATTCACAAAGCATTCAGATACTGACATAATTAGACTCATTTCTGAGGTCTTCCTATAGTTCATGCATCAAACACAAGCCCTTCAGGCAACTGTGTCTGGGTCTATAGGCATGGGATGTTAAAGAAATGAACACAGTCATGCTATCAGAGCCCTTACTCCCTTACAGACGTAGGATGACAGTGGTTGCCCAAGGCATTCTAGTTACAAAGTATTTAGTAGTCAGAATCTAGCACACACCTGCCAGAAACTTGAGAGGAGAAATGCTGCACCAGGATTTTCATCTTACATAGGAAACCAGCTGGAAACCAAGTTCTAAAGATGCTGGTGGACACATAAAAACCACAGGCCTTCAGAGTTACGCTGAAAATCCATGGAATTCTCTCTTTAGAAGAGAGGCAGAACCACAACATTCGCAGTTTCTCATCCACAAGGCTCGGCCTTAGGCCATCAAGATGAGAATGTGCTCTGCCACAACACGGGATTAGACACAGGATTTACAAAGTCAGATGACTATGTGTCTCACCTGGCTGCTTATGGCAAGGGATTTCCCAACCAGGCATGTGGGTTGTTTCCAAAAAAAAAAAGATAACATTTGAGTAAAGCTATACACCACAAGGTATGGCAAATAAAAGGTTTTTGAAATGAAATAACAGTACTGTGTGTACTTAAAGGGATCCTCACATTTACAGCTGAACACATGTTGAAGGACAATGTACATTTCAGAATTACTACATAGCCCTATTATTTCATGAAAGATTTGTAAATACTTTTTAAAAAAAACAAATCCTTGTACATGAACAAGTCAACACCTTTGCTCCAACTTTTGCAACTTTAGCACTTTTCATTTTTGCAGGATGTTTTTTAAATGCTATCGCCTATAAACCTCCCCTGCCAAAATAGAAGGAAATCCATAAAATGACTTCTTGCAAACTGTCAGAAGCAAATTTAGGAAAAAAGGATGAAATCTATTTCCTTATTGCATATGCCAGCCGAGTTAGTATAATAACAATATAGGATGTAACTGTTACTTCATATGCCTGTGTAGCTGGGAATCATAGCCTCTTTCAGTCCATGATCAGGTTAATAAAGCAGATTTATATAAAAAAAAACCCTAGAATTCATTTATTCTCCTACAAATGAGAGATTACAAATTCTGAAATATCTCTGACTGAAATTTTACTTCATTCATTGATTCTCTATTTACTTGTCTATATAGACCTTGCTTATCATATTCATCTATAAAATATTACTGTGGAAATAGGTTATTGTTACACACCATGTCCATACCTTGTAGCAGCAACCTCTCTCCTCTAACACCCAGATGGGTTGAGATCTATCCTATTATAAATATGAATTTATTTTTGGAAAATGCAACTGAGCATATACTTAAAATATAAATAATAATAAAATTGGAAATTGAAAAAAACATACCATAGCTTGGAAAATACACATTATACTGCACTTAGATCCATGCTTCTCAGCTTTCAGTGTCTGTCTTTTCCGTAGACAGACAATGGTGACTACATCACATGCTTGTCACTTCCTATGTCAGTCTCATCAGATGACAGCCAAGCCCCTCTCATCATTTCTGAAGCGATTTTCTAGTTCTATTAACTACACGGCCCTGTTCTATAGATCTAAAATCTATGCCACAAAAATTTTTAACAACCTTTCATAATGCTGCTTTGGGCCAGAAATTTCTTAATCCAGATTCCTCTCTCTAAATAGGTAGATACATCTTATACCTTTGTAAAATCAATGGCTTACAATGTTTTGTTACCATAATTCTAATGTGACTACTTTAAAAGTTTATTTCTCCATTCAAATATTATTTATAGGCATAATCTACAGTCCCATTAAAAGCCTTTTTGCTTCTGTTTGTTAAATTTGTTTGATGATATAGTAAGCCTCCTATTATAACATAAATTAAAAAAAAACTTACTAGAGGAAAACATCAAGAAGATTCTGCAGGTCATAGGCAAAGGCAAAAACTTCTTGAAAAAGAACCTAAAAGCACAGGTAAATGTTGTAAATATAAATGAATAAGGTTACATGGAACTGAGACGCTTCTGTACTACAAAAGAAACATTCAGGAAAGTACAGACAAAAACAGAATGGGAGAAAATATCTGCAATTGACAGAAGATGAATATCCAGGAGCACTTGGAATGAGTTCATTAAAAATTGTGATTGGACACTTAATTTCCAAAGGTAATGGAAAAGAAACATACACTGAGACATTTTAGTCATGAAACAATTAGTGAGCATTGATTACATAATCAGTCAACTAAATAGTAGAAATGTAAAGATACTTCCTTTAACCACAGAGACTGACAAAATGCCTACTGTGTGCCAAGTATTTATTTTAGGCATTGACAATACAGCAATAAATTTTTAACAAAAATCCCTGCTATCCATGGGGTTCACGCTCTATACTACATGTTGGGAGCACATGGTAAGAAGAAAGACTTTAACAAAGTACAGTTTATGAAATTAACTTGGTGATAAGAGTCCCAGACAGAGAAGCATGGAAGAAGGATTGAGACTGTGAGGGTGGAGAAATGCTGTAATCTATAGGTGACTAGGGATGGCTTCCCTGAGAGTATGGCATGTACATGAAAACCTATAAAATAGAAGGGGATGAATAATTGGGACAACTTGAAAAAAATGCATTCTGGGCTTAGGGAAGAGCATTGCAAAAGCTCAAAGTGGAAGCCTTTCTGGAGTATTCAGAGTAGTAAGAAAGTAGCCATTGTGGCGGAAAGGAAGAGGACAGGTGCTGCCTGCTAAAGGGCAGGTAAGATACTGTGAGGCTCCTGGCTCTCATTGTCATGAGTCTGGGAACCAGCAATGAGTTCCAAGCGTGGGATTACGTGATCAGACTTACATTTTGGTAGGATTGCTAGCTTCTGTTTGTAACCAGACTAGAGAAAAGCGTTAAGTAAAGAAAGTAGTGGTGACTGGACCAAGATAGATGTAGCAGAAATGACAAGTGGTCTGATGAGGACAGAATCAAATATTTGCTAATAGTTTGGAAGAGAGGTGTAAGAAAAAGAATTAAAAATGACTGCAAAAAGATGTTAGTAAGTGCTCAGAGAGACCCTGGTCTTCCACCAGTTCACTGGACTGCAAAATACTATGAAATATAAATGCTGTGTTGCCAACAAGAAAAGGTTACCCCTGGAAGACATCTCCAACCCCATAATGAAAAGGAGCCTAGGCTGCTGGTAGCTGGAATCACTGCCTAAAGAGCAGAAGGTCATGTGAAGAGCTCTGGGCCAGTGGTACTTCTGCTCTAGTGTGTGTGTCCACTGAACAACACTTTTCCAACAACTTAAGTGAAAGTAATTTTTCCAGCCTGGAACATAGTTATGGGTCTCATTTTTCACCCTGGTCAACATGTGCTATATTAGACTTTGAAGGAAAAAAGAACTTGGAGTGGTTGAAGAATAATTATTAAAATTACATTTTCTGGATCTTTACAGCCACACACTTTAGTACAAGATTCTATTAAAATCATGTACATGCATATTAAGTGTTGAATGTGGTTCCCCAGTTGGTAAACAATAGTACATAAAAACAGATACTACATTGCATTTATCTCTGTTTTTTCAAATTAAACTCTTGGTAGAGATTGCTGATTATCTGTCCATCTTTCTAAAATAAATACCATTACTATATAAACAACATCAAAAATAAAATGAATTTGGTATTTTAAAAGAGAGAAAACAGCAAAATAACAAAAATAAAATAAATATTATTACTTCCATTTTTACTGATTAAAAGAGAGCTTTCAAAGAGTGTAAGATCATGTATACAGTAAGTTGAAAATATGTCTGTACATTTTAACACAATAGACACAATGCATGAATAGCTACAGCTTTTTGGAAAAGTCGCTCTCCTAGGAATTGTCTTTCAGGTACTCAATAAATTTTTCTTTAAATAAAAAAAATGCTTTGTAACATGCAGTAGACAATTGCTATTGATGACAGCAAAATGATAAGGCACTAGGGAAGTTAGGATCCTGTCAGTAAATCTAATTGGCATTTGAAAGGTCAGAAGGTATTAACACACAGCAGCCTTAGGTGGGGCAATGTCAAGGCATTGGACAGGGCTGCTGCACCAGCTTTTGGCATTGCTCTTGGCCCTGTGCCTTCTGTCTACATCAGCTCTGTCAGCCTGGATTTCCTGGTGGTTTCAGGAGAGCTATTGCAGGAACAGGGGGAAAACAAAAAAACAAAACAAAAAAACCAAACAAAAAAACCCTTTCTTCCTCTGTTTCAGTTAAAAGAAGGAACCCATAGATTCCCAAGGTAGAATAACCTTTCCCTTAATCTGATTGGTGCAGCTTGGTCCCACCCACCACAGTTGCCTTAGTAACCATTTTGTGGATTAGCAAGTGCTCATTGGATTCTTGGGGCACTCCCCAGCTGAAGATTATTCCCTGGGTCATGTGGACTGGAAGAGGAAAAGATACCTGGACAAAACTAGAATCCTGCTTGGAGACAGGAAGAGAGGAGCAGGCAATAGGCGGGCAATCAGCAGTATGCATTGAAGATGACTGATCATACATAATGTAGATGTTAGTCTATATTTTCCCACAAAAGAAATAAAAACTTCACAGAAAAGAATTTTCAGTTACTCAAACCTTGTTGTGTTTATAATACTCACCAATTGCATAGTTTTGAATATTTAATTACCAAAAAATCCTTTATCCTTTCTGCTAGCTGTTAATCACTTCCTATTTTAGATTTGTTTTAAAATTATATTTTAAAAATTATTTTATGATACAGCTCCATAAGTCTAGGATTTCCATTCTCCTAATCTCCTACAGCCCCCCCAATTTTCTCTATATTATTACATTAGTATAGTTCTCCATAAACAGTCATAAATCCATCATCCTGCTATTTAAGTGTATCCTGACACTGTAGATATGAACAATGGCAGAGTCCAGCATTCTGTTGTCAAGATATATTTAACAGTTTCATTGGTAGTCTATATTTGATTTGGAAGTAGAGATGTATACTGCACATGTATATCTTCCATCTAGACATGATCATCTCTATTACACAGTTACCATACATCCCCTTAAATGAAAAGCCATAAAACAAAATCAGCAACAGCAAGATAAATAGAAAATTTACAACAGCATGAAGTTCAATAATATGGCACTGAATGATCAATGTGAGTGACTTCCATTTTTAACGGTCCTTTCCCAAGAGGGTTTTGAACCCTTTATTGGGTCTCCTGCTTCATCAGATAGCCCCCATTGCACTCTGTCCATTACTTTATATCCAGCGGGGTGTAAAGCATATGACTGACTGCTCAGTTTCAGCCAGTTGGCAGCCTTATTCTTGGCCTTTTGGCTAAGAGCAAGCACAGCATCAGCTTAGTAATTGTGACATCTTCTTTCCAGGGAGTCTTCCCTGTCCTAGCAGGAGGACAAACCCCCACAAGCTCATTCCTAAGTAGGTGGGTTTTAATTAATAATGCCTGTGATTAACATGGAACAATTTTTATCTAATATAGAATATTGGGTAGACTGAAAACTTAAACAAACATCTCACTTGATCTTAGCCAAAAGGCCAAGAAGTGATGAAAACATACACATCTCAAAACAGACTTGATTTTAATGGAATAGGAGGTGCAAGCATGTTTCAACAGTTTACACGCACAGAAACACACACACACACACACAAATCACCAAATTCAAGTTTCCCTGGTGAAGTAAGTTAATGTAAAACACACTAGTATGATCCAAGACAAACTCTATTATGGGGTATTGTAAAAGGTAATGAAACCAAATGAAAAATAAAGTAAAAATGCATAAATACTGCCCACTTCTGACAATGTCCTTTTTTGTAACTGTAATTTTAGAACACTAAATAGGTGTTATGGACACATGTAATGACGGCTTTTCTATTCCAATGGATGTAGTTAGAGGAGAGTGACAGTTGCTCAATTGTCTGCTATTGACCTAATCTGCTTTGATTGGCTCAGAGAACAAACCTCATGCATGTTTTTGCTGACTCAAGTGAAATTTCTTTTAAAATTAAGCACATATAGATACTCCAACGGGTTAAGTAGTTTATATTTACTACCTGGTTTTGCCTATTTTGTTACTAATATTCAAAAAGATGATTAAGGTATAGAGTTGATTCTTGCAATTTTACTTAAAAATAAAAATGAGTAAGACAGAAATTGCAATGTCATGTGTATTATTGCATATCTTTTTGCAACATGATGATGTAAATACTGTTGTAAAACTAAACACCAAAATAATAAAATGCATTTAATAATTCTCTAACTTATCCATAGGTGCTATTTTCAAATGTCCCAATAATTTCTAAGACATTGTTCCACTTTCCTGTGCCAACTACTTAAGATGATATTTAGCAACTGTGTTCTGAAATACATTAGAAAAAAGTTTAAGTGCATCATCATCCCATACTTTGTTTAGTTATTCTAAAAGAATCTACAGTTCTAGGGATAATCAACAATGGTCCATATGGCCTACAAGAATCGTCCAATCATAACAGAGCTAATGTAAATCAAAGAAATCCAAATATAAACCCTCACTTAGTGGATGCTGAAAACTCCCTGAAGTTTCAAACATTAAATCAGACTCAAAGAAAGTTTAATAATGCCAGTAACACTAGCAGTAATTTAACAGCACCTACTTGCTTTACATAAGCCATTTCATTTATGTCTCATATCAAAGCTAGAGTGAACATTGTTCTGTCCCCTTCACAGTAAACAAGAAAGTCCAGAGAGGCTATGCTGGCCATGAATAACTTCCCCTCACATTTTGTGTTAAATAAGGCGTGGTGTTCTTTGTTAACTAAGGAACGGTACAATCAAACAGCAGTTATACAATTTGCAAGAACTTCCAAAGAATTAGAGATGAGTGCAACATTCCACAGTTCAATAATGAAGAAACTGGAGACAGGGCTGAGGAAAGCAGTTTGACAGTAACTGGGTTTTGGATCACGTTACTTCATGCGGTTGATCAAACCTGAGATTCTGAGACAGACCTTGCAGCGACTTTCCTGGCACGAGGCGCATTCTCTAGAGTGAAATATCATTGGTGCTGCTTTCCTCAGAGAGCGAGACTTCTTGGTACTGGACGAGAATGAAAACTTTGCACTGAAAATGATCACATGAGCTAAATATTCAAGTGAAAAATATGAAGAAAACGATAATGATGATAAGACTGTTATAATTCTAGGAAAGCACTTCTACAATCTTGAGATATGAAATGACTTTATACATGACCTTCAAAAGAGACCCACAAAGAAATAACTTTGATTATGTAAGAATTGGAAGGAGACACTAAACCAAAGTTAAGAAGAAATGCATTAGCTTGGGAAAATAAAAAATCTTTCTCCAACACATAAACATGACACATGAGCTAAACACACAAGTTAAAAAAAGAAACAGAATTAAGTGCTCATTTTCACTTGTGTTAATTAAACAAATGCAATATCTAATGAAAATGATATTTTATTATCTCTAACAATTGTGTAACAAAGTAATTATCAAAGAATTTCATCCTTTTCCCTTTTTCACTTGTAGGTAGAATTATAATACCAAAGTAGACATTTTATACTAGAGCAATTTGAAAACACAACATACACATTAATTTCAAGAGTGCCCATGTCTAAAGTCATTCCTGATAAATGTCTCTGGAGTGGTATCTGTCATGTATTTCAACCTTTAAAAAAATGTATTCACCTCCTTCACAAAAGTCTAAAACAGAAACTTCTCTTTAAAAAATGTGGTAACTTTGACACAGCAAACCTGAACATTGGGTGAAAACTTCAGATGTCAAGAAATCTCTGAACCTGAAGTATGAATTCAGTTTTCTGTTCCTTTACAGTTTTGATTATTAATTTCTTAAATCTAATCATGTTCCCTTCAGATCATAAAGATCACATAGGGGCAACTGTATGAGCTTTCCCACAGAAAGAGAGAATTAACCTCTTCTTTGCCACTGTCATGCTTGGTGACACTGCAATTGAAAGTACAGTCCCTGTCTTGCATTGATTTTAAACAGCTTTCAAAGTGTCTGGTATGTGATAGGCATTCCTAAAAAGTAGTTGTTTTGAAAGCAGCAGGTAAAAGATGACCATTATTATTTACCTGACTGAGGTGGAATTTGTGTCCCAAGGAGACAGGAACAACTCCAAGTTGTTACTGTGCCTGTGAAAATGAATTTATTTGGAAATAGGGCCTTTGTACCTGTAACTAATTAAAACAGTTAAATGAGAGTTGTCCCTATATCCAATGACCAGTGTCATATTAGAAGTAGAAAGATTACGGAGAGAAGGCCCATAACAGCAGAGATCGGAGTGATGTGGTTACAAGCTAAACAATATCAATGATTTTTAGAACTAACCAGATATGAGGAAAAAAATAAGAAAGAATTTTTTCACATAGCCTTCAGATTTTTACTTTCACTATCTAGAACTATAAAAAAAATAAGGCTCTGTTATTTTAAGCCATTTTTTTTCCCACAGCAGTAATAGGAAACTAATAGAATAATTGAGCCCAAATTCTCACACAGGCATTATCTTTAAAGACTACATAACAGGAATATCAATTAACAGGCTGGACCAATTAGAAGTTGCCTTTTAACAATATCCAACTCTGGTGCATGAGGTGTGGCTAATAGCAGTAATATTTTGTCCATGATATCAAAATAATTCCATCAGTTTTTAAAGATTTGAGCACTGAGTTGGACATTGAGTTTTTATTCTCCACCTCTGTGCATATAAATACACACTATTATCTTTTTTTGAAAGTTATGTAAAAGATAGTAAGTTCTGGCAAAGGGCATTTTCTAAAAACTGATCCTGTCTTTAAAGTAAAAGGTAATAAAATACAATTACAACGAAGGAGAGTGACCTCCATAAATGACAAATGATGGTGACTAACAGAATGAGAGAAAAGAAAATCTATCATACACAACACTTTCACTGATTGGCCTGGAAGGTTGTGTGCTTTATTTAACCAGGTGAAAGTAGAATTGCTTTATTGACATAATTATGTGTATACAGCCCCATCTTATTCTGGCAAGCTTTTCTCCAAATGGAAGAGGTGCAAGTATTCTGTAATGATCTTTGGCACTTTGCTTCTTGTTTAAAAAAAAAAAAAAACATTCTTTAAAGGATAAATCTCACAAAGATAATCTTTGAGTCCCAGGCCATTTAAGTGTTCTGCTGAGTTTCAACAGCAATAGTTCTGGACTTCAGGAAAATGTTCAGACCAGCACTAAAATTTATTCTGTTAATTGCTCTAATAATCAATAAGTAATTTTCATTCTAAACTAGGTTCCTTATGTTACTTATAAAAACCAAATGAGATCATTTACATCTCAATAACAATTCCTAATAATGTCACATCATTAAATTCTACCTTGGTTCTCAATAATGTTGGTTAGTGACCAATAAATAGAACTGTTACATCACTCAGGCCCTCAGGGGCTGAACATGAACCAATGGGTGAAGGATTTTCTTGCTGTACCAGGATACTGAATGAGCTTTCATCCTCTTGGGACTTTCCCTACAATTCTATCACAGATTGTGTTTTTTTTTTTACCACCTCCCTACTTTCTTTCCTTCACTCCCTCCCTTCTTCCCAAATTTGCTTATCACTAAATAGTTTCAAACCTAGTATAAATAGTTTAAAACTAGATTCACACACAAAAGAATTTTAACATTATCTCACTGAAACTGAGTAACAGAAAATAGCAAAAAATTTTTACAAGATCTCTAGAGAGTGAATTTAAGGATCTTTACCCTGAAAACATAAATGGGGGACTATGTACACACACACACACACACACACACACACACACACACACACAGAAATCTTGCTTGGTCATTATTTCTCAGGGAATCTTTGGAGTTTATGTTTCCAGGTTTGTATTTTACTTCAACCAAACTCAACCTCTTGCTTCTTTATGTCATACTCTGTGTTGCAGTGATGTAAAACCCACTATGTATCAATAAAAAGTGTTTTTGAAGCTAAAATGTGCATAACTGAAACATGGAAATAATAACTATTTCAAAATACATTTTAAACAATGCTTTTGTGATTTCAACACATCTGTTGATGATATTGAACTTTTTATGTTAATTAAACAACCCCTAACCACTCAGTACATTTCAGATATGTACACTTTGTAATTACCTCCATTATTGAAATAGCTGGCTTGATTTATCCATGCCACAGTTACATTGTAGCTTCTGTTATTTTTGTCTTTAGCAAAACATGGGTCCCAGTGAGGGAATATAAAACTATTACTGTAAATTAAATATTAAAGCTAACTTATTCTTGCATAAGATTGCTGTCAAATAACGGTGATAACTATTGCTAAGATAGAAACTACTTTTTGTGTGAGGTTTTATTTTGTTTTGTTTTGTTTTGAAGCACAGATTAAAATCCAATTTCCAGTTCTCTTGGTAAATTGCATGTAGTTAGTGTGTATAGTTTTACTGATGGTAGTAGCTTAAGGGGGGGCTATTATAGTCTTAGTTTAGCGATTAAGAAATGCAACATTTGTTGAAGGGGTAGGCCTTTTAGTCTAGAATGGATTATCACTTGATCCTTCCTTAAGCATTTTTATACAGAAGTGCATTATCCTTGGAGCCACCCTGGGCTCCATGCCTCATTAGCTTGGGTGTTAGATAAATCAAAGGCAGTCTCGGAGACAAAGATAAGCAAACTACAGGCCAGCAAGATGATGATGTATGGATCCAGGAGGCTAATAGGAAAGTATTGACAGGAAAATGGTGTGCTTATCCTGCAATCACTGCATAGTGCAATGAGAGCTCCCCAAAGCAGATGGGATCCACTTCAGGGAATGTACAACTCCAAGACTGTTAGGCAGAAATGGATCCTTGCGTTTTAAATTCTAACAAGAACTTTGTTTCTTTTCAGCAGTAATTTCAATGCATTAAAGCATGTAGTGACACAGGCCACAGCAAACTCTAGAAGCAGAATTCCATTTCAGGAGAGCAAGAATTAGAATTATTTTCATTCCAAAGGAGTTTTTGTTTTGTTGTGTTTGTTTTCCTGATCAATATACCCTTTGCATAGCTGGGAATACTCATTCATGGTTTCCATGATTATAACGTTTCTCTCAATGCATTATAAAGATTGTTTCTATTATTCCATCTTTTCTAATAGTTTTTATATATTATAAAGTTTGTTCCTTAATGTCTCAATAGGACTCAAAATCACCCCCCTGTCCCCAGCAGATTTTAACATGATGGAACTCACACATATATTATTTGATGTATTCTACAGCTAAACAGCATTTTATGATCCTCAGTCATAATCAGTATCTTGACACTAAACTAGATTTTGAAGATTTCATATGGAGTCTTAAGCCTAGTCTCATGCCTGGGGGGGGGTTTATTATGGAAATTATACTTTTTGTGTATTTTTCAACAAACTCACATATAAAATGTAAAGATTTAGTGTAGAAATATGCAAGTACTATGAGGTTCCTTTCCATTAGAACAACATATTCAGAAAAACATTCATTAATACTTATTTGACGTGAGCCTACTGGGGTACGGCTGAGTGTTGAAGGTTAACTAACATAATCGATTTTCCAAATCATGCACTCTGTTAGTCACCTCTTTCCTGGCTCAGTGAAGAATTTTCTGATTTACTCCAAATGATGACAAAAGCAACTACACTAAGATGTCAACAGCTCTACAGTCTCACATTACCCTTCTTTATTTACATGTCTAATCTGGGTAATAACTTAGGAGTTACGAAGGTCCTATAACTCCACAAAGGTCTGGGTACTTCTTTGCACAGAACACATGCCAACTTATATACCACAGTTGTGAAGGATGTAGGGCTGTCAGGGATTCAGGTCACTATATTATAATGATGAGTGAAGGTGTGACTGTGGACAGGAAGTGAACACGAATCACCCAGATAGGCTTTGAGAAGAAATCACAGGAAGACAGTCCTGCAAATTAGAGGCCATAATTTATGATAATTGCTTTGTTAAATTTGTAGCCGTTGGAAGGCTCTAGCTGTATTATTACCTAAAAACCTAATATTTTCCTATGTTTAAGGAACTCAGGCACTTTATCTCACATATTATGCACATGAATTTAGTATAACTGATATTTTAATAAAAAGCATGTTTTAATTCATGATTGATTTTCCAACTAGCTTTCTGAATCCCTCATTCAAAGATTTTGTAGTTTAATTGCTTTTGAGAGGGATGAGCAAAGAATCAATGAAATCCCATTGTCAAGTCTATATCTTAGAGATGAGACAAAGGAGGTCTCTTTTACCCACACAAAAGGAACCACTTGTCAAAAGCCAAACAACCTGTAATTAGCAAAAGTGAACCAGATTCTTAGGTCTGCTGGTAATCAATTTGATGCCTCTAATATACTGCTTCTAGTCAGCATGGGACTTGGGGCTGGGAGTGGGGGATCAGGGGAAGAGTGTGATATACTTTCTTAGTAAAAGTGAAAAAATTAAACAAGTTGACTCATCCATAGAACTGAATCACAAGATGGAAATGATTGTTTCAGTCTGCTAGATACCTCTAATACAATTTCATTTTTCCAAAGAAAAAGAAATGCAGGACATGGCTCTTTCTCGGGTCCAAACAACCACTGGATTGTTTGGCTGGAAAGGAAGCTCAGCCAGTGTCAGTCAAGCCTGTTACCTTCCAAAGTTGCTCTTGCTGTGATGGAATAGAAACTCTAGCCTTCTTCCTATTTTGCCCAGCGGAAACGAAACGCTCTACATAACCTCTCAACTTTTTAGTTCACCTTTCTCCCTGCCTTTTCTCCAAGAAATTCTGACTTAAAATTTTTAAAGACGGGCATGAGAGCTATTGCTTTGCAGAGAGTAAGGATTTATAAAAATTTTTCTGAACACAAAAGAATTACAGATAAATATCCTCACCTTATAATTTGATGCAATGTCATCTCCATAAAAATCTGAAAGAAAAATGTCACTTGGTTCTCCTTTCTTCTACATTCTCATCCCTAAAAATTGTGCTTGAAATTCAAATAGTAAAGTCACATATTTACAACTCCTGTTCTCAAAGTTTTCCTGTGTTGGGCCAGAGGTATCTCTCTCTCTCTCTCTCTCTCTCTCTCTCTCTCTCTCTCTTCTCTCTTCTCTCTTCTCTCCCTCTCTCTCCCTTCCTTTCTGGAAACTCAGAAAGGACTGCTTAAGTGCAGTATCTGAATTCACTGATGTCAGACTGATCAGGTTACCATCTTTTTTTAATCGAAAATCTGTTTGACAACTCAATTGTAACTTTAAGAATAATATATAAATTCATTGCATAAAAATTTAATCACCATTATGTTAACCATTGTATATTGAAAGTTATCTGAGACACTATTTTTTTAAATCATAACTAGAAACTCAGGAGACCCCCACAACAGCCTACAGGGCATGCTCAAAAAGGATGCCCTTCATCCCCAGTCTTAGGTTCTTAGGAGACTGAATAGGTATCAAGCAACCAAATGAAACATACCCAGCTGCACTTCACAAAGCAACACTGACAGAATAAACAAGCCACCTAAACACACCTTCTGCCAGTGTTTTTGCTCATGACAACCATCACTTATTCCATTTTCACCATCTAAAAACGAGCTCTGTCTGTTCCCTGCTGGCAGAGGTGCCCTCTTCATCATGTTCTGCCTTTGTTCTGCTGGCCTGGCCTGTGCTCTCTGCACTACCCATTAGCTCAGGGAACATTGTGATTAATGCACATGCTCTTTGCCCCAGCCAATAGGCCCAAGCTGTGGCTGTTCCCACCGCAGGTCCTCAGCAGTCACCGATGTCCCTGTGCCTTTAAATGCTCTCCCTTTATCTGCCTGCCAGGAGCCTGCAGCTGGGCCTCCCAGTGGCCTGACCGACCGCCTCATGCACCCTGGGACTCGGATGGGGTGCGTTCATTACTCATCTGTGACAATAACCCATCGAGTAAGATGTAGAACTCAATTCCAGCAGAAAGACCTATAATGTTGGAGTCAGGAGGTTATCACTGAGGGACCTGCACCTTGCTCCTTGCCTCTCTTATCGAGAGCTTTACAGGCTCTGCTGGGGCTAGCATCTTGTAAAGCTGAGGGCGGCAGATTTGGCCCCAGATTAGCATACATCTTCTTAAGTGGTACTACATTTAATTAAAAAGTAAACCTTAGCTAATTTGTGAGTGTCTCTCTGTGTGGAGTGTGTGTGTGTGAGAGAGAGAGAGAGAGAGAGAGAGAAAGATTGAGGTTGTGGTATAGGGAAGCAGGAGGTGCACATATTCTTAGCTGGGTTGACAGAGGCAAGGCAAGGAAATCAGGTCTTCCAGACACTGCTGACCTTTGCTGTGTCTGGCCCTCTGCCCTGATACAGGCAAGTTACTCATCAGTGCCTGGGAATTGTTTCCCTGTGTCTCACAGTATTTGTCAGGGCAAAGGGTTGCCAGCCACAACTGGTGTTTAGCCTGGTAACACAATTGGCAAGGATGCTGTAGAAACCCATGTCTCCTATTGCAGGTCATTCATATTTTCCTTAGTGGGCCAGTGTGTTTGAGTACTTGGGTGACATTTTGCAGTGGTATATGTCACCCAGTGGGACATTTGACATCTCCTATGATTTGATGACAAGTAGAAGACTTAAAGAACCCAAGTAAGAAAAAGCTGGAATCAGGATGGGAAGGGGATTTTCCTGGAATATGCCTTTATCTGTGATCACTGTCTAGAATGATTTCCATCACCATATTATAGTATAACATAATGTTAGAATCATTTCAATTTCATTGCTTTAAGCAGATACTCATCAAATTGCAGTAATTAACCAGACATCAGAAAAGATTCATTACATTTGATAAAACTTAGGTCATGACACAGTATCATTGAAAACCAATCACGCAATTAAATACTGTAAACTGCTGAAGATATTTCTCTGTGATTTCAGAAGGCTTATTCATCAACCGGTAATACTGTAAAACCAAATGTTAGAATATTGAGAGAATATGAAAAAACAGCTATGTGAAATTTTAATTAGGAATGGTTTATGATAAAGCCAAGAAAAATGTCAAACCAGCACATCATTTTATGTCAATTTTTCATATTTTTCTTAAACCCTCTCATGATCTCATTTCCCATAGATTTTATAGAGGCTTAACCTAAACTTTTATTAGGTTGTCCTTTTTTCCAAGCAACACAGCTTTGCTGCTGATTGTGTGCTCTGGTCCATTTCTCTACGTCTAAGCCTCTCCTACTTTCCACCATGCCATGCCTCTGCCATCGCATTAGAAAACTCCCAAAATACCACAGAGGTTCCCATTGCTCTTGTGACTTATCCTATCAGAAAGAGCATGCCAGAAAGCACACAGTTGTTTGCTTAAAGCTAAACAGGGCCTATGTCAGCTCTTCCAAAAGTCCCACATTCTCAATTCTTTAATGTGTTTTTCTGGTTGTGATTTTTAAATTGCAGTTGTTGTTTGTGAAAGTCTGAGTTAAAAGAAAGGTCTTCCCAGAACTTTACAAATGCCACCAAAATTAGCAATATTTTCAAGAGGCAAAGGACTACTTACTTCTCAAATTTGTTACAACAGAATCGCCTTAAGTAGCATTTAAGAAGGGTTGCTACCCATAAAGCATGCCTGGAAAAGCGTGCGCTTTCACTTGAATGTATTTTCTGACTGTGTCTGTCTGTCTGTCTGTCTATCTATCTATCTATCGATGTCAGCTTCCCATAGTCAGAAGATAGAAGGCAGGATAGTGTAAGGAAGAAAAAATTCAATGAAACATTCAAAACTTCTAGTACAGTCTGTGATTCCTAGAAAATAGCATGAGTCATTACAATGAAAATTAAGCTTCATTGATCCCTTTTGCAACTGCCCTAGGTAGAAGCTAATTTCCTCCACGATCCCTACAGGCAGCCCCTGTCTCAGAGCACTTACTCCACCTCTATATAATAATCATTTGACATAAATGTCTCTGCACTTGCTTTTTGGCATTTGGCCAATGTCTTATTCTTTCATCTCCACTTACTGGATAGACAGCTGGAATTAATAGACATTTGTTGAGGAAATAAATAGGCAATGTTTTAAATTTTGTTTGTCTTTACATACTAAAATATAGCATGTTTCTAAAAATATCATAGGATCAAACCCTGCCGCCCCCACCAGCTGCAACAAATCCAAGACAACTCAGACATTATAGCAAAAGCAGTATCACCAACTACCTCAATTATGTATCAAGGATATAATGATCAAGTATTGTGCATTTACATAGGCAGTTATTAATCTCCCAATCTTCATAATAGCTGAGTTACATGTCATTATATTCACTAGATAAATGAAAAAACCAACAATAAACAGTGTGTCCAAAGTCATGTGGAAAGTGTAAGGGAAAGCAGGGAGACTTGAATCCACCCCCGCCTTGAGTCCAAGCTCCCACATTACCTGTCCTGCTCTATGGGCAAGGAAACAAAAAAAAAAAAAAAAAAAAAAGAAAGAAAGAGAGCACACACAATGCCTTGTGACCCTTAACTCCTTGCTTGAATGAGTTTTCCAATTGAAGAAATGTCACCATTCAACTGACTTCACTATTTTCTACGACACAATGGAATGTGATGGAAAGTCACAGGTTTTAGTGCCAGATGTGAGGCTTCTGTTTCAAGTCTTGATTTTCTTATTGTAATGCAAGTTAACAATAGTTAATTATTTTGTGGAGTTAAATGTAAAAATCTAGTTCAGGATCTAGTAATACTCACAATACGATGCTAATAGGCTGTATTTTGCTCCTTCTTTTCAAAGCAGACATTTGGAAGACCTGAGGCTCCAGTGCTATACCCCCAATTCAAACTTGGGTCCCTCTAAGCAGCTCCTGACACTTTCTACCTTCTTGTGCCCATCAAATTCCATCACTGACTTTCTCATTGTCAAATCCAAGGATATTTTTTCAAATTTCATTGTCACCCCTTCTATAATATTTATAATTATTTTAGAATGTGTATGATTAATATTACCATCTAGACAGCAATCCTTATTCCTTACGTCAAATTTTTGAAAAATATTTATTCATTTATTTATTTGAAGGGTAAATTAAATAAAACAAGAAGGAGACCGAGAGAAAGAGAGGTCATTTATCTACTGGTTCACTCCCCAAATGGTCACAATGGGCAGAGCTAAGCCAAACTGAAGTCTATAGCCAGGCATTTCTTCATGGTCTTCCATGTAGCTGCAGGTGTCCAGGACCTGCGCCCTGCCTACTTTCCCAGCCCATGGCAGGAAGCTGGATTGGGAGTGTAGCAGCCAGGATATGAACTCGTGCCCATTTGGGATGCTGGTGCTGTAGGCAGAGGCTTAACATGACACACCACAATGCGGGTCGCTGTAGTATCATATATTTAAATTAATAGAAAAAAGTGGAAGAAACTATAATCACATAAATAAATTCATTAAATATAAACCCATCAACATTACATTTAGTTCAACCATTTTAATTATATACAATATATATTAATAATCTTAACAACATTAGAAAGTTCAAATCTGTGTATATTTATGGAACAAATAGCATTAACTTTTATATTTGAACTTCATTTTAAATAGAAATTTTAATAGACATGGAATTTGCTGTAATTTATTGGAGACATCTCACTTTATTTGGAATGTGTTAGAATAAGCATTTCTGTATCTAAATTACAGAATTTTAAGAATTATTCATTAATTATTTGAGAGGTGAAGAGAAAGAGAGCTCTCTATCTCCTGACTCATACCTGCAACAGCTAGGTCTGTGCTAGGGCTGAAGCCAAGAGACCACCACTCGTTCCAGGTTTACCACAGGGGCAGCAGGAATACAGCCACGCTGCTTCCCAGGATACACCTCAGCTGGAAGTTAAGGTTGGGAGTTGGAGCTGGAACTCAAACTCAGCTATCCCAAACATCCACTCCTTGTACAGAATCACTTTACTGATAAATCTACTGTGCAATGCATTCTTAAAACAATAATTACATTAATAATTTTGTTCTAGAAAAATTATACCTGCATTTTTCATTAAAATAGCCACACCTGGCTACATAAATGTAAATGTGAATTTGTTACATTTTAAAAATTGTAAGTCTGAGTTTGTCACAAAGCAAATGTTTGATAATCAAGATAGGAAACATCTCCATCATTGTGAAGGCTTCTGTTTCACAATTACAATGCAGGAATGATCAGAAGGAAGATGGAATTGTTGGCACTGCTGCTCTATCCTGAGCAAGGGAGCAGATGGGGAACCACAAATACACAGATACATAGATACACAGACTGGACAGCTTCACAGTAAAAGAGGCATGGTACAAAAACTCCAAAGTCATAGATTCAACACAAAATTCAGCACAAAAAGTTTTACTGCTACTGATTTTAAAGCCATTTGATTCATTTGTGGAATGGGAGTAACACTGGGAGAGAGAATTTTTTTTCTAAGAGTCCTTTTGTGGCTCAATGACTAAATCCTCACCTTGCAAGCACTGACATCCTTTTTTCTTTTTAATTATTATTATCATTTTACGATGCAGTTCCACAGGCCCTGGGATTTTTCCCACCCCCTCCCCAAATGCCCCCACATACACACACACACACACTGAGTTCTCCCATATCATTACAACAGCATGTTTCACTTACACAGTCATAAGTCCATCATTGCAAACATGGACAATGGCATAGACTCCGGCAACCCATTGTCAAGACATAGCCAAGTTTCACTGGGAGTCCATCTTCAATCCAGAAGTAGAGATGCACACTGTATTCTCACATCTGGACATGATAGTCTCCACTACACAGTCACTACAAACCCCGCCCCCCCAAGTGAAAAACCACAACACAAAATCAACAACAGGAAGAAAAATAGAAATTTACCACATGCCACTTGATATGATAGTCTCCATTACACAGTTATTATGCATCCCCTTAAATGGAAAGACACAAAACAAAATCAACAACAGGAAGTAAAAAGAAATTCACAACGCTATGAAGTTAAATAACATACTACTGAATGACGAATGTATCACTGAAGAAATAAACAAAAAAATCAAGAACCTTGAAGAAAATGATGCTACTGTATGATCTATGAGTCAGTGAAGAATTTAATCAGAAAGAAAGTGTTTTGAAGAAATGAAACTAAAAACAGAAATAGCAAAATCCGTGAGATATAGTTTTTGCTGATCTTTGTTGGTGAGATGTATCTCCTGTAGGCAACAAATAGGAGGATTTTTTGTTTTTAATCCAGTCTACTAATCTATGTCATTTGATTGATGAATTTAAGTCATTTACATTCAGGTTTAATATGAATGGATGGTATTTTGGTCCTGTCATTTAGCAATGGGTTGTTCATTGATTTAGTCTTCCATTGCTATTTTACTGGGATGTTCTTCACATTTGCCTTTCGTTTTGATGAGTGCTATTCCTCTTCTCTGTCCAGAGAATCTCTTTAAGTATCCTTTCTAGGGTAGGTTTGGAAGAGGAATATTCTTTTAACTTTTTTTTTTTACTGTGCAAGAATTTTATTTCATTTTCATAGGAAAGTTTTGCTGGATTTGTTATGCTGGGTTGACATCTTATGTGGTGGCCAGTTCTTGTCCTCACCGCTCTGCTCCCCATCCAGCTGTCCAACTGGGAAGGCAACAGAGGATGGCACAAAGCACTGGAACCTTGTACCCACAAGGGTGCACAGAACAAGCTCCTGGCTGGGGATCTCTCAACTTCAGCTGCTGTGGCCATTTGGGGGATAGACCAGAACTTTGAAGATCTTTCTCTCTGATTCTCCTTTCTGTAATTCTGATCTGCCTATTCAATAAATAAATAAATCCCAAGAAAAAGAGTTCTTTTGTTAGTAAAGGTTAATTTGTGTTGCAGAGAGAGCATATGACTTCATGTTGTTAAAGTCTTGGACTCTGGACCAAATTTAATGGTGGAAGAAAATGAGCATGAGGTGGCTTTTGTGGAAGAGGAACCAGAAGGATTTCAAGAAGGGTAGAAGAGACAATCAAAAGGATACTCGCTCATGCTGAACTTTTAAATTATACAGAGGCCCAATTTTACAGCATGATGTCAGCATGTATGTATTTCTGGAAAGTAGCAGGGAAAGGATCATTATGAAAGTTGCTATTCCTGTGAACAGTTACATTAGAGCAACACTGGCCACGCTGAACCTGCACATGAACTGTGAGACCCCTACAGAAAATTTGTAAAGTTGAAGAGTGCTGAGCAAAATTATGTAGTTGATTCTTGAGCTCTTACTTTAAAAAGTATGACTGTATTAAAGTATAAGCAGCTAGACTACTGGATTTGTAAAACTTCTTGGATGTGACCCCTGAACTTCTATTTGAGAAATGTGTCTGATACTCATAGCAAGTGACCTAAGAATGGGGTTTGAGTCCCTGGGTCCAACTGCTCCCCAAGTCATAGATATTCCCAATTTCCCACTTAGGTCAATGAATAAACCCCTTAGGGATTAAAATTATTAAATCAAACTAATAATGATAAAAACAGATCATATTTAAAAATATAAAAACAATTGTTCTTTTTATATTTTTCTAAAATGTCTACAAGATTTCAAAAGATAAAATAGAAAATTTATTTAAAAGAGTTGATACTTAGTGTTTTTTTTGTCTCTTCTTTAATTGGAAGTTAGAATAGAATAGTATCTAGGCAAAGTGCTAAATTCGTATCACCCAGGTTTAAGCGATGATCTCACTAACTAATAGCACAGTATAATAAATAAAGCACACATTATGTCTACTCTCTGTGTTCTTCCTGTATAAAGTATGGAATAATAATAGTACCTGACTCATACAGTAGTTGTAATCATTTAATGAGTTAATGCATGTAATACATTAGAACAACACCTGCATGCTGTAACACTTGAAGTCCTAACATTACTATTAAAGAACAACAGGACAGAGAGAAATGAGCCTGTGGAATTTGTTTTCTGTGAATAACTTCTGACAGAAAAATGATGGTTATACCCAAGTTTAGTTTCAGATAATTAAGAAATGATAATAATAGTAATACTATGGATGTTGATCATAGCATGAGTCATAAATAGAAAGTAAGTCACTTTTCTGAATGACATTCAATTTTCATAATACCTTGAATACCATTTACAAATGTGACAATGTCCATATTTCTTAAATGAAATCAATTTTGGTATGAAAATTTCAGTCCTAATAATGCCCAACCTAAAATTTCTGTCCCTTCTAATCATAAGTGAATCTTCATATCATTGAGTATCTTCTTCAGCAAGTAATGTCTTATGTTGTTAATTAATAAATGAGTTAAAATATACACTCCCAATCCCTTAAAGGTTGATGCTGAACTATAAAGTATAAGTTGGTCATTACGGGCTCTTTTATTCTTAGGACAATTATTTAAGATTTTGATTAATAAGAAAGACTGTAACAGAACCATGGCCTTAATTGTAGCAAATTATGCTCAAGCAATTGGTTGCTTATGACTAAAATAAAAGATAACTTGCAGATCTTAATATTGTTTGTGTGGGAGAAAATCTACTAATGAAGGTTCTGAGAATAACTTTTGTTCAATTAATGCAATTGGGATAACTTGTGCATCATGAAATAGAAATAATTCTATCAGGGCCAACATTGTAGCACAGTGGGTGAAGCCGCACCATTTCTGACTCAACTCCTGGCTACTGAGCCTTGGAAAGGAGTAGAAGACAGCCCTAGTAGTTGAACCCCTGACACCTGGATGGAATTCCAGGCCTCTAGTCTTTTTCCCTTAATTTTATTTCCTTTTTAATGTTATTTGCATAGTTAAGTGGATGTATGTCCATGTGTGCATCTGATTAGGGTGGAAAGGTTCAGGTACCAAAGAAGGTGACTGTGACAAATGTTTCAGGGTTTTTTCCTCCTGTGTCCGTAGGGGAGAACGTGGCTCCTTGCTGTCAACCTACATCAGCACCCAGGGATGGAGCCAGTTATTTTTCTTAAGATTTATTTATTTTTATCGTAAAGGAAGATTTATGGAGAGAAGGAGAGACAAAAAGATCTTCCATCCACTGATTCACTCTTCAAATAGCCACAACAACTGGAACTGAGCTGATCCAAAGCCAGGAGTCAGGAGCTTTTTCTAGGTCTCCCAAGTGGGGGCAAGATCCCAGGGCTCTGGGCCATCTCTGTTACCCTCCCAGGCGACAAGCAAGAATCTGGATGCAAAGTGGGGCAGCCGGGACTTGAACTGGTGCCCTTATGGTATCCCGGTACACACAAAGCAAGGATTTAGCTACTGAGCCATTGGGCCATACTGGGGGCTGGTTATCTGATGATGCTTTAGAGACCCTGGTTTGGGGAAGAGTGTTCCAAGTGTTTTACTTGAGTGGTTTTGATAGTTCTGAAAAGTTGTTGATGTCATTGCTCTAGGGTTGAAAAAATCTTTCCAACGTCTATTGGTTGACAAAGTCCAGCTTAGTCCATCCACAGATCAAGGAACAAGATTTCTTGGCCTATTCTGCATTCCATCCACTGATGAGTCAGTTGACATCACCCACCTAGACGATGGCCTAGATGAGCTGGCCATCATGATCTCCAGGTGCAAGTGGATGCTATCCACCACACAGGCATCAACAACTGTTGAGGCCAAGTCCAGATACACGTGTTCCAAGGTCAAACCACACATCCTGTGATGTTTTTTTCTTTAGCTGGGGTCTGAGTCCAGTAATCTAGTTGAGGAATCCTCCAAGAGATCTTGCCTGGGGTATCCTCACACTTGACTCCTGTGTACAACAGCCAGTGCAGGATCAGGTTGGGTCCCTCACCAGCACCAGCCAATGCACATGCCAGTAGGATGCAGATGCCTAGTCATTTCCATCCCAGCCCCCTATCTCATGTGAACCAACTTTACATGCCAAAAAAAAAAGGATAAAAGGAAACTGAAATACACCATACACACTGACCTCATTTTTATACCTTTCATAACATTACCTCTAAATGGATCCTAAACCTAAAAATGAAATGAAAAGCCATAGACCTTATAGAAGATAATATAGAGAAAATACAGGTGACTTGGGGATTGACAATGAGCTTTAGATGCAAAACCAGAAGCATTATTTTTAATATTTAAAGAAATTGATAAGCTGAACTTCTTCAAAATTTAAAACTTCTGTTCTGCAAAAAGACATTGCAAAGGGAATGATAAAGGAAACCACAAACTAAGAAAAATAAGTCATCATGTTATGAAATGACATAAAAGAACCTTATATGCATTTTATCATGTGGAAAAAGCAGCAAACTGTGAAAAGGCTCAAACTGTATGGCTCCAACTAAGTGACAATGCGTAAAGTAGGACTACGGCAACAGAAGTTATCATGGTTTAGGGGTGAGGGAAGGGTGCACACAGGATTTTTTAGAGCACTGAGATTACTACGTACGATACTGTAGAAAAATGATAAAAATTATTATGAGGAATAAATGTCAGTAGCTGCCAGGACTCTGGATGGTGGGAAGGATACAAGCCATTTTAAGGGCACTGAAATCATACTGATGGATACAGCATTGCTGCACATAAACTTGAAAAACCCATTGAATTCTCTAACACAATGAGTAAACCTAAATTATCCTGTGAATTTAAGTGAATAATAATAATGCCAATACTGCTTCATCAGCTTTAGCAAATGCACAACACCAACACAATATGCTGACAGGAAACTGGAAGGCAGAAGGAGATAAGAGTGTACAGTAATTTTCTGTATTTTCTTTTCTACTTTTCAGCAAGCCTAAATCTTTTTTAAGAAGTAAAGGCATTTAATAAGTGATTTGGGGCATGTGGTCTTAGAAGAACATTATTGATTGCTGTGGTATTATTGGTCAGGGGCCCTACTCAGAAGTCATCAATGGTTAAATGTCAGCCTTAGGGGCATATTGAGCAGGGGTCCTCAAGGGTCAGTCTTGTACCTGTACTGTTTAACACTTTCACAAATGACTCCAATCATGAGGTCTAGCTTGTGCTTCTTAAGTCAGCTCATATTCTGGTAAAAATAATAAAATGTAAGCTATGAGATGTGGTAGAAAAATAGGGGTCATTTAAACAGGTGAAATACTGAGATGAATCTTCATCTAGGTCCTGTCTTTGTTTCTTTGGCTGGCCTTATCTAAACAAATTTGGGCAGGTTCTCTAGTTCTTTGAATGAAGTCATCTGAGATGTTCCTTGCTCAATTGGTCCCCTAAAGATGACCCTAGATTGAACTGGGCTTAGGAAAGATTCGCAAATGACTCTTAACATGTGAATTGGAAAATCTTTTATCCTCCATGTTACTCTTATCTGTGTGGAGCTACAGGTAGGTATACAAGATAAGCTGAAATACAGATTGATACAGGAATTACAGAAAAATACTCGCAAGTATCCTAAATAAATTAGAGCTAGAGCTATGATGTGATAGCAATCCCTTTTCTGGGTATTTACCCAAAAGAGATAAAATTACCACCTTTGGAAAAATATGTGCACTCTTATGCCCATGGTAGGTTATTAGTAATAATCAAGACATACAAAAAACTTAGATGTTCATAGATGAATGGATAAAGTGTGTTGGTGTACATATACGAGGAATATCAATATAACAAAAGAAGAAGAGTCTGCCATTTGCCACATAGTTGGACTTAGAGTACATTACAATAAGTGAAACACAAGAAGATACACAAGATTAGTGCCTAACCTCACTTAAATATGGACTTAAAAATAAGTTAATGCACAAAGAGAGAATTAAAAAGACATAACCATATGAATGGAAAGAAATGGGGAGATGTAGATCAAAGCATTTAAAACACCATATATGTAGATGAACAATGCTAGTGATCAAATGTTCAACACGAGAATCAAAGTTAACTAAATTGTATTATGTTAGGGGCTTAAAAGATTTCAGCCGCTCTTGTCACAAAGCATGTGCAATAATACACATATTCACGTATTTCTTCATAGTAACCATTTTACTATTTCTATGTAACTCATAATATTATGCTATAAATTTCAAATGTATAAAATAAAATTTGTACAAAAGGAAATAAAGGAAACTAGCTGGAATAAAGAAGTTTAAATTACTTGAAACTACTCAGATGATCACAAAATGAAAATTTTATAAATCATTATATTTTGACTGGTCTATAAATACCTACTTTTATGAATTAACAAGATAAACCATATACAATTGTATTTTATTTTTTATTATATCATACTTATTAGCATGGCAGCCTAGTGGATAAATCTTCACCTTGCATGCATCAGGATCCCATATAGCTCCCTACCTATGACCTGGAAACCAGCAAAGAACAGCCCAAACCTTGGGACCCTCCACCTGCATAGACCCAGAGGGGGCTCCTGACTCCTGGCATTGGATTAGCTTTGACCATTGTGGCCACTTGGGGAGTTAATGAGCAGAAGATTTGCCTTACTCTCTGTCTCTCCTCTCTCTATCTGACTTTCCAATAAAAATAAATAAATCTTAAAAAGAAAAAAGTGAACTAACAGATGGAAGATCTTTCTCTCTGTAAAATCTACCTTTCCGATAAATAAACAAATCTTTTAGAAATATTTATAGTTCAATAATAAAATAAAGCAAGTCAACTTTTAAAAGGCTAAGGGTTTTGCATCTTCTGTAAAATATACAAATGACCAATAAGCACAGGAAAAGATGCTCAGTTTCACTAGTCATTTGGTAAATGCAAATCAAAACCATAATGAGAAATCACACCCACAAAAATGACTGTAATCAAAAGGGGACAACTGCCAGTGTTCACTGGGATACAGAAACCGCAGGACTCATATGTTCTAGTAGGTATGTAAGAATGTGCAGCTACTCAGGAAATCATTTTGCTGTTTTCCTTAAGGGTTCAACAAAAGTATTGCACCACTCCTAGCAATCCAATCCAAACAAACAAAAGTGTCCACACAAAAATGGGACGACAACATTCATGCTGCATCAGCTGACAAGTATATGAACAAAATATTACATATCATATAGTTTTATCAGTATCACTGATAAATAAGGAAAGAAACAGTGATGCTACAAAGCAAATGAAACTGATAATCCTTATACTAAGTTTTACAGGTACAAAAGAACATGTTTCATATATTCATTTATATAAAGTGTCTGAAAAAAAGGTACAGAATATCAGAGCTTTCCAACTGGAAGTAAGGATGTGAGATGGTTATAATTAAGTAGAAGCTTTCATTCTAAAATCATACTGTTGTGATAGTACTAGAATTATGTAAATATACCAGCATTCAGTGAATTAGACTATCAAAATGAATTAAGTGATAGTATATAATTCAAATACAAATAAAGCTGTTACAAAATAAAAACCTTGTAAGGACTGTATTGTCATGCAGCAGGTTAAGCCTGCATTGAGACACTAGCTCCAGGTAGAATCCTGGCTGCTCCACTTCCAGCTCAGCTCCCTCCTAGTGTGCCTGGGAAAGATGACTGAAGTGCTTTGGCCCCTGCAATCCATGTGGAAAACTCGGATGTACTTCCTTGCTCATGGCTTGAGAGTGGCCCAGCCCCAGCCATCACAGTCAACTGCGGAGCAAACACACAGATGAAAAAAGAATCTATTCATCCCTCTAACTGTGTCACACTGCATTTCAAATAAGTAAATAAGGAAAAAAAAAACTTTCTTATGAATAATGAAACAGTAAGACACAAATTGGAAGAGAAGAGTACACATCTGACCAGACAAGCATTCCATATCACAAACGTCATAGAAACATGAACCTTTACACTTAGAAAGAGCAAGGTAAAAGAAGCACATTCCCCAACAGAACTTCTCCTGGTGTGCATTGTTAACATGACATGGACAGGAAGCAAAAATTACAATGTTTAATTGAAATGACAATGAGCTTGAAAATGTTGATGATTTCTTTATGGCACTAGACATACTTACACAACAGTCTAAACGGTATTCCACTTAGTTTCAGATAACAGTGCTCCAAAAGAAACAACAGCAAAAAAAGTGTGGCTGAAATTCAAATAGCAAAACATTATACCAAAAGACTGAGTGGGTTGAGGTGGGGGTGGGGGAGAAGTGGGGAAGCAACATTTCAAAGTGTTTAGTGAAGAAGATCTTCAAACAGAAGTGGTACCAGGATAATTTCCCTGCAAATGCAAAGCATGAAAGATAAGGGGAACATGATCTGGCACTGTGGGTAGATAATAGCAGGAGAAGCCTCCTATGAGTTCTCGTAGTTGTGACACCATCAGGGACTTTCTTAACACAGCTATTAGGCCAGGTTTCAATGTTCTCGAAAGGTGGGTGGCCTTATTCTCCATGTATCATATTTTTTCTCCACTTCTACCCCAAGACTTCAGTGTGAAATAATCTGCTCTGCTCTTCACCTCTTGCTGCCCTTCTCAATCTTTAAAGCCTAATTTTCAAAGCCCTGCATTCCTAGGAAGCTTTCCTTAGATTCCCTTTCTAGGGTAAGTCTCTCTATTCCTTCCCATTGGACATTGTGTACCTCTCCTGCCACTGATTCCTACTTTTATATTATAGTGCTCTTGTCACCTGCCTTATCTTCCTCCATAGTTTTATAAACCTCTCCAAGTATGTAGCTCCACCAGGAAAAAAATCTAAGCTTGCAATATTTTCTGAATGAAATTTTCAAAGCAAAGAGTTAAAAGATTCTACCTTGGGGGTCTGTGCAATGGTTCAATTGGCTAATCCTTCTCCTGCAATCACCAACATCTTACTTGGACACCAGTTTTTGTCCTGGCTCTACTTCCCATCCAGTTCCCTGCTTATGGCCTGGGAAAGCAGTGGAAGACGGCCCAAAGCCATTGGACCTCGCACCCACAAAAGATACCCAGAGGAAGCTCCTGGCTCCTGGCTTTGGATTGGCACAACTCCGGCTATTGTGGCCATTTGGGGAGTGAAACAGCAGATGAACAACCTTTCTCTCTCTCTCTTTGTCTCTGTAAATCTGCCTTTCCAGGAAAAATAAATAAAATCCATCTTGAAACATGTAACACAATCTATGCAATCTATATTCCACATCAGTTTCTGATAACAGTACGCAAAGGGGAAATACCACACTAGAAGTAATAAGAGAGTGAATCTCTCCACATGTTTAGTATAGTTAATAAATAAAGTGTCTAAATAAAAGATGAGAAAGTATGTTAAAGAGGATAGTAATTGTGTTTTTAAAAAGACACAAAATCCCTTCAAAATTCATAGAAATTCCTTTAAAATCCTTTTAAATGTTATATAAATTGATTTACAATCTAATGCTACTGAATTGTTGGCTACATATTTGAGAAATATAAATTTTACATAATATAAAATTGAGGAAAACAAATTTTACATAGGATAGAAAACAACATAACTATTCTATATTAAGGGTTCATTCTATCAACAACATTTAATAGTAAAGACAAAACAAATGCTCAGGATAGTGAAAAAAAACAAAATATAAGAACTTACTCATGACAATAAGTTTTCAAGAATATGTATTTGCTTATTCAGTCAGTCACTCAATCAAGCAAATAGTCATAAATCTTTTATACTATATGCCTTATATAAGTAACCGGTATTGAGGAAACAAAATCTAATCATAAAGAGGCAAAGAGAAGATCACACGTTTACCCTGATGTTAAGACACTCATGTCCCACGTCAGAGTTCTGATCCCAGCTCCAGCCCTTAATTCTAGTTTCCTGTAAGTGTAGACCCTGGAAGCAGCAGTGTTGGATCCTGCCAGTTTCATGGGGCACCTAGGTTGTTTTCCCTGTTACTAGTTCTGGCCCCCTAGTCCCACTGCAGCCATTGTCAGTATCTGAGGAGTGATTGACTAACAGGTTGTTCTCTTGCTCTCCCTGTCTCTCAAACAATATTTTTTTAAAAAGAGAACTAAATGTATTCCATGTAAATGACATGAAGAGCTAGGTTGGTTAGATTCTAATGGGGGAGCAGAAACCTTACATGTATGGTGGGCAGAGTGTGGTTCACAACAGGCTTTCCAGAGGAGGAAACCTGGAAACAAGTCTGGAAAGTCTTAAAAGACTACTTACGATGTAGGCTGCCCTTGGAAGGAATACTGGGAATGGGAAGAGACAGAAAAGAAAAAAGGAGTTCAGAGCAAACACACAAAACTGGGGAACCATTGTTTTATGCTTGGATCTATAAACAGATCCCTGGCTGTGAAATCCAGGGTGCAAGAAGAGACACAGAAAGAAGGGATTGTAGGGATTTAATAAGCTACAAAAAATTCTGAATTTTAGTTAATGTATGTTCTTGGAAGAATTATAAACAGGCCATATACATGGAAATGTATGGTGATGGAGTACTGGGGTCTCCCATATCCAGATGCGTGGGTATAATGTAACACGCATCCCTGCTTCCAAACGAAAGATGGATTCACAATGAAATTGTTGGAAATGTTTAGACAAAGGGGATGCTGGACTGCCTGACATTGTCTGTTCCAGCAATGTCAGGGTACACTTAAATAACAGACTGATGGAATTATGATTCCTTATGAAGGACTATACCATTGTAGCAAAATGGGGGAAATTCTGTTGGGGGTGGCAGTTTAGGAGGGAATCCCAGTCTATACTAAATTGTACCACATAATTCAAAAATTCAAAATAAAAATAAAATAAAATTTTAAAAACAGGCCATATACAGAAAATTTGTAATTCAGGGGAATCACTTTCTTTGAAAAAGGAAGATGAATTAGAGGAAGGTGAGACTAGATAAAGGGGTATAATTAGGAGCCTCTTACAGCACTTCAATCTAGAAATGATGGCAGCTTGGTGTGCAGTGGTGAGGACGAATAGATGACAGATTAGAGATATATTTAGGAAGCTGACTCAACAGGACATGGTGATTAATGGGAAATGGAGAGGCAGAGATGGTGAGGGGTCCAGGTTTTTGGCTTAGGCAATTGGGTCACTTCAGTTTTTTCATTAGGATAAATGGAAGAAGAGGTAGTTAATGAGAAGATAATGAATTCTTATTCAGACATCTTAGGTTGAAGACCATGTGAGACATCTAAGTAGCAATTTCCAGTAGGCAGTTGGATTGATGTGTCTGGAGAAGAGTGAGGTAGGGCTGGAATCAGACATTTAAGACACAGCTCCATGACTTGGTTAATTCACACGATCTGAGTGACTGTCTCAGACTCCCAGGACCAATGCATAGAGTCTGAAGAAAACTGAAACTTGAAGCAACTTCAGAAAGCAAATTTTCTACACCATCTAACACAAAGTGGAAGGGATGGCTTCCATGCAAGTTCATACTTATTATGATATTTCACCCATGGTACTCTCTGCTAATATTTTATCCCTCCTAATTTATATCTAATAAAACCCTTCATAACTCTTCTTTGCCAACATTTCACAAATGAGGCCATGAAAAATTCTCTTCCTAGCAGGCTTGATTTTATAGGAACAGACTACGGCAACTTAATTTCTTCCTGAGAAAACTATTTAGAATATGCCCTGGAATAAAGCAAGAGATGGTGTAAAGTTCTACTCCCAGCATGAAAATTTAAAGCATGTTCATGCCCTATTTTCTCACATATCACAAGTTTTTAAGTATTTCATTCTGTTTGATTTGCTTCATTAATAAGGAATTTGTTATCTATATAACTTTTACAACTCATTGTTACTTATGTGACACTGGAGTTAAATAGATAAGGATGTACTAGAATTGTATTGATAATTTGGGGGTTAAAGGTGGTTGTAGTATCATAAAGAATTCTCTAGACCATTCCTTCTAAAGTACCATGGCTACTAGAGTACTTGAAGCATCAAGAAAACCAAAACCAAGTCACTCAGTCAGCAGGGAGATAGCAATGTAGCAATGTTACCTTTAAGACTTGAAGATGATGGATCAGCACATAGGATGAAAGTAAAAGTAATCCAAGGTTCATGCATATATAGAGTGTATTATATTATTCTCTCTACTTTTGCTTGTCTGGAATTTTCAATAGGAAAAAGTTAAAAGACAGAGAGAATCCCAGATCAAGAGCACAGAGATGAAAACAAGTCTGCAGGTCCCATCTTGCCTACTAAAGAAAGGGACACAAAATACAGTCAAGAATGTCAGCTCTGGAGATACACTCCTAGGTGTGAACCATAGTCCCATCATTTTCATGAGATGATCATGGAGTCTTACCTAACCTCTCTGTGTCTCACTTTTTTGACATGTGAAATGGTGATAATATCTAACTCTGAGATGAAAATTAGGAAAAGGAAATTAGCATAGTATCTGGCACATAATAAGTAAGCATTAAGCAGTAGATATTTCTTCTTATTCAAAAATACACTAGACTATGGTAAAGTTAGAAAGGAAGACTACAGAGGAGAGTGATCAAGAATACAAATGTATGTTTTGTGTTCAATTAGTCCACCAAATCTGTCTGTCCACTTGTTTACTTTATCACTTACTCCTTGGACATCTGCATTTTATATTCTTGCTCTACCCGACTTTACTTCTCACATTAATCATACTGGACCAGATCTAGTTACTTCCTTTCAGGATCCAGATGTAGAGTATCTAATTTCTTTAACGTTAGTCAACAACTAAATGAGAAGTTCTGGGTGTCTTTGGTGTGCTGTAGTCTTAGGCAAAGAAAGGTGGGTGCAGACTAACTGAGAGGGAATCCCTGGCCCACAAAGCTCTCATGCTAGGACTCTGACAGACTGAGACTGCCTCAGATAGCCATGTCCTCTGGAGGACTGGTAATATGTCTGCATGGCCAACTGTTACTCCTGGAGCCTAATACTGTCCCTGGCACTGCTGGACAGTCAAAGCTTGCATTAAGATTCTATAATTGTGAAGTAGGCATTTGGTTCTTATTTCCAATAGTCTCATCCTGAATGAACATGTTGTTCATTTGGGCAACAGTAACTTTACTGCAGAATAATCCAACTAATATCCACAAGTCTTCTGAGCTGGCTGAGCTAATGATTTACATGGGTGGGATCTGAACCTATCAATGAAGCTAGCTGCTCAGGACCCAGCAAGGACTGATTGACATGGTGGGTGCAATGAGTCAACAAGATACTGGTCCTCCTGTTAACAGTCCCCTTTCCAAGATGCTGTGGCGGCCAACCTGATTGGGATTCCCACCCAACGCCCTGTGTGTGTACAGGATGGAGCGGAACAGGACTGCTCAACTGTTCAGCTTGTCCTTGCCACAATTCTCAAGTTTCATTCATCTTTATGACTGACATGAGGGGCAGCATCTCTATTCCATTTCAACATCTGCTCTCCATAATGAACTAGTATAAAAGCAGCAAATTCCATTTACTGTAAACCAATGATGTCGTAACACATGCTTTTAACTAGAATTCCTAAAATTTTCAAGTCCTAACATAATCCCCATAATTTTGTATTTTAGGGATTGATTCTCCAAATATTCTTATTTACTTTGGGTTTTTTGGTTGCTTTATTTTCATTGTCTTCTCAAATTGTTCCTTATTCTGAAATGTTTTTGGCATAAATATATGTTGGGCAATATAAAAATGACATATATATTACGCATTTTCATCCATCCTTCAACCCCATGTGGTGGATATTGTTAGACTACAAAATTAAGTTAATTGTTCAAGGTCAAATGACTAGCAAATTAAGAGTCACTATACTTTTCTTAAAAAAAAAAAGAAAATGAAGGTAAGAGAGAGAGAGAGACTCTTTTTAAATCTACCATCCTTTGAATGATTAACCCAAATTTCCAGCCCAAATTTGGAAAAAAGAAATCAATTCTTTGCAGTAACTACTCACAGACACTGGAGAAAAATTTTTTTTCTTTTTTTTTTTTTCTTTATGTTTCTTTTCAACCAAAGAGCAGAGATGTAATAGGAAACAAAAGAGTGAATATTCAGAAGCTCTTCTCTGTTTTCCTCCCTGAGCCAGGGGTGCTTGAAACAGGAACCCTGCGTCAAGGCTGGAGACTTGGGCTCCCTCAGTGTGACAGTTTTCAGCTGAGCTCAGATCCAGGTTCCATGTTGCTTTTTCCTCCAAGCACTCTGAGCCTCTCCATTTGCAACAGTCCATTTTTCCCTCACTTGCAGCAGAAACAGATAAGTAGCTCCCAGACATATGGGAGAACCATCTCACCAATACTGCTGGCTGAAAGAAGCCCAAGGTTTGCTGGGGCGCCCAGGAATCAGGGACATACAGCCAGATCGATGCCTGTATTTCTCTGAAATTCAGTTTGAAAGGCTAGAATGCATTGCATGACACTCAATAGATAACTAAACATTAGTAGGGCTACACCCGGATCGCCCATTTTAATTTGTATTTTATCATATAAAGTCATGTAATTAATAATCAGTGACCTAGGACACCCAACATATATTCACTGCATGACTTTTCCAGCTCTACATTATGCGCAGCGTAAATGGTCTAGAACAGTCAGCCAAAACTACACTGAAAGCTTCTCAACTCCAACCATCACTGACTTAAGACTCAAAGTATCAATTCTCCTAACTGCTTGCTAGCTAACTGCATGACTAAAGCTGTATTTTCTTTTCTTTCTTTTTTTCTTTTTTTTTTTTTGTTTGCTTGTAAAGAACACAAATTTGGCTCTGGACGCATGCAGATGAAAAACAGATGGATTTTTATCTATTCATTCAAAGTGGGGGAGAGAGACCAAGTAATTTGTGTGTTTTGTGTCTCTCAATCAGAGGATAACAAACTGATTGAGAAGATTTTTTTCCCCCTTTTTCAGGAAAGAAAAGCAGAAGCGAACTAAATCAGCAACCATCCCTTTGGATGCCAGATGACCTGGGATGGAGATTTAGCACTAGATTTAAAAGGCTTTGTTTACAGACAATTAAAAACCACATAAATTTAAATTGTCAAAGAAGAAATGGCTTCCAAAAGCCCAATGGCACCTCCACAGCACTGTTCAGGAAAGACCTAGAGGCAGACACAGAGCCACCAGCCCAAATGCCTGCGGACACTGCCAGGAAGCCAAAGCCTGCTGCTTCTGCTGCATACGACTACTGGTGCAAAACAAAAGTCTCAGGGAGCTTCAGTTTCAGATGAGGAGTTTCAGTTTCAGCTTCAGTTTCAGTGAGGAGCTGACATACTACTCGCAAGATGACTGCACCACAAAAGTGCACCCCAAAGTGAGAAATTGCTGCAATCAGGCCTGTAGGCAATCAGTGGTTAGGAACCCTCTCTGTGGGCTTTGTTTTTCCCACCAATAGAATTAGACATAAAAATTAAAAAGAGACACAAATACAAAAGCCTATAGGGTTTTGAGTCTGAGATACTCTGGTTTTTCTTCTCTGTGCCTTTTACTTCTGTCCCTCAGCCATCAACAATGCGACCTAAGCTTCAGGAAAGAGCAGCTTTATAGGCAAAAAAAGAAAAAGAAAAGAAAAAAGCCCTTGCATGTTTGCATCAATATTTGGTGCTGTGATGTTGATGAATAAGTAATGATGTGTAGGTGTTGATAACTTTTATACACGTCTAGGATTGGTTCTGACACAGGTGGTCCATGGAGGATGAGGTTTACAAGCTCAAAATGGGCAGGAGAAAGCCATTGTTTCCGGCTGTCCCTCACAGATGCGGGATTCTGCACCTGTGCTTGAAGTTGCTCTTTCATTTTGTTTCTCTGCAGAAAAGCCAGCGACAATGCTCAAACTGGGAGCACCTGTTTTGGGGCCAACTTGGCCTGAATATGGTCTCTTAGATTGATGACTTACACTTAACAAGAAAACTTTTTCCCCCTTAGAGTTTTGAAATTTAGGATTAAATTTTTGAGTTGTGAATGTACATGTAACTATTACTACAGGATTTAAATATATGCAAAGTATTGCACAGCTTGTTTCTATTATCCAAGCACTTGATGCTAGAAGGCAAACATTATCAAAAAATTGGATGAGGGCTGAATCCCTCACATTGATGAAATTTTTGTTTAAATTACAAGGGCAATTTAGGCACCAGTGTCAATTTGAATGTAGTCCTATCTTATACCAAGTTAAAGGTAGAAATTGCACATCATGTATAGCCAAGTTAAAATTGAGAAGATAGCTTTCTTGAAAAACATGCCAACAATATTGATAGATTCTTCATTGTTTATTTGATTGCGTTAACAATATTAAACATTCTCCAGTTTAAAATAAGTCTTTTGCAACCGTAACTAATCTTTCATTCCCTAAGGTTTGGCTAGTGACAACTAGAGGCAAATCAAGAAGAATTTATCACTTGGAATCATGGCCACATGTCTCATTAAAAAAATAGCAGGGAGAACAATTAAAGGTTATATTCAAATTCTTGGGACCTGCCCTTAATTAATCGAAAAATGAAGATAATGCATTGTAGAAAACTACTGATTGTTGTAAATTTTCAGTAAAATTTGTAATACATGTTACATTTCAAAATGGACTGTGATTTTATCAGAGACCAAATTTAGGGGAAATGCTTTCACTGCTTTCTTCAAAGAGATAAACTACAACTCTTGACCAATATTCTATTGATAAATTACACTGCTAATATCTTTATGAATAGATTCATTATTTAGCCATTCCATCCAAGAGCAGATGTCAATCAAGTAATAATGTGTTAAATAAACATTGTCTAGCGAATATCATGAAGAGATAGGTACAACTGAAAATGCTGCAGTGTTAACAATTTTCCACACATTGATAACTCATGAATAAAATGTTCAGATTAACAATTGTTTCATTTTTTATCAATTAGCCAGTCCTTTGATTTGAATTCTCCACCCTCTGGCGTCAAGGATATGCCTTTTCTTTTCTTTAAACAAAGGATTATTCTTTCTCAAAGGGAGTTTGTCTAGTTCTTTTATTGTTTTATGTCACACAAGGGAAAAATGCTTTTGAGACATCACGGCTGAATTTAGCAGGGACGAGAGTTTACTGCTATATAATCATTAGTCAATGCAGTCGCTGAAACCTTAAACAAAAGAAAACAAACTACAAACAGGCAAGCATCCCCTGAAGGCACATCAGAACACCAGAGAGGGGCAGCATGGCTTTCAAACAAGGTTGCCCAAGCATGTGCTAAATATTGCTGCTCTTGACTTTCAACTGCACACCAAGGAATACAGTTTCACCTTCTATTCTAAAGCAATACTGCAAAGCAGAGGGGAGGCAACTATAAAGGATTTAGCAAAAGTACTCCATTCTGACTCTGTGGCAACTTAGTGCAAATTATATTTCAAAATTAAAAAAAGAAATCTCTCAGTAGAGACTCCTATGATGAAGCTACTAGAAAAGGGGCTTAAATGGCAAGTCCATTAAAAGGGGCTTTATCTCAAGTCCTGCTTTGTCACATCATACCAACTGTCACCATACACAGTTCAAAGTTCATGATGTAGCGCTGAACCTTGTTACTATCTGGAGAAGGCAAGGCTGCTCGTTTTCAAATAGGTTGATCAGTTAAAGTTAATTTTCCTCATGATGGAAATAAGTGCTAAAAACTAGTTTAAGTTATAAAACTGGGCACTGAGACAATGCAACATTGTAAAACAAAACAAAACAAATACACACCAAAAACTAGGAACAAGAAAGAGTGAAGGAAAGATTAAGACCATTTTTAAACACAAGGAAAATCACATGTAATTCACTTCAAAGACAGGAATTCTTGTGTTGGGGGAAATTAGTGTGGACTACAATAATAGTACCTCTCATATACAGTATTTCACCTAAAATATTTCTTTTAATTACTGGCTTTAATTTCTGGGCTTTGTGTGTATGTGTGTTTTCATTTCCATGGTTGTTTTGGTAATTCTGTCGCTATTCAAACTTACTGATTAAAATAGAAGTATGGTTGAGCTCATAAAATAGAAACCAAAAAACACTGCTTGCTTGGTCAGGTTTTAACAGTCAGGCCAAGTCACATGCCTTTGCTAAAATTCCCAAGTTAATGCACATTGCTTGTCTCTCTGCAAATGAATTGTTATTTCTAAAAAAAAAAATCTAATTAGCTACATGTCAGTCATCACATTGCTAATAAGATACAAAATTCTAAATTCCATTTAAGTTCTTGGCTTTTGAAATCATATGACAAGAACTCAGTAGGATAATAGAAGGATTTGAACACTAACAACTACTTTGACAATCAAATATTCTTAGCAAAATAAAATTATATTACTAATGATAGCCTTGATCATTGATCACTGATCATTGATCATGAATTTGGGATCTCCAGTCACATGCCTTGCCTGGGCCTTGATATTTTCTTCTTTACAATTTATATAAAAATAAACTATATATCCTGGCACACCAAAGTAGACTACTTCCTTCTATTCATGTCATGTTTCCTTACATTTGATGGGATAAAACTGTGTAGAATTGTAGGACTGTGTGCTGGATTAAACAATTAAAAAGCAAAAAAGGTAGTTTTTCAGTATTTTAATCAATGTATGTATTTCTCTCAAAATTAGAATTAGCTCATCTGTTTGTGAAAGTTTACATATCAAGACTGGCCTAGTTCCCACTAGAGTCCTTGAGGACTCCTCTCTCATCCACAGATCCAGCTCTCTCGTCCTCAAGTTTCTACTTTTCTCCTTACTCAATAAAAGGTCATTCAGTGAACAAATGAACAAATGTCTTGCCCAAGAAAGAATATAAATTAAGAAATAATTAACACTTGAAAAGGATCATAAAATTTAGTAAATGGGAAAACTCTAGAGCATATCTTTTCCCAAATAATCCACCAATAGAGATTTTCACATTTTAAGAAGTTTTCATATAAAATCTCTAGTAACATTTGAACTTTATGGTACTTACCAAGTATTGATATCAGTTGAAAGTAATAATTTTAAAATCAGCAAACTAGATAATGCTTATTAAAATCAATGTTTCATATACATATATATACATGTATAATTAAGAAGTCTGGGTGTTGGCATTGTGTCTGGACATAAGCAAAATGTTAAGAACTGATCAAATATCAGCTACTTATCTGTTCCAGCTAAATATTTCAATTTCTTCCCAAATGACCTTTAAACCCACAGCAAGGATTTTTGCCTTAGTGATCTGGATTGCTAAAACTCTATTTTATCTGTGTATCCATAATTATACCATGGTGATAGAAATATTCATGTTTGTACAGAAGAGTTTTAATGTTGATTATTTGATTCTATCAAGTGAAAGCTATTCTTTATCACAAAATCGAATTAGACTTTTACAGATAAAATTAGAAATCAACTTTTGTTTGAAAGCTTTTTCTTGTATATGCCAAATGTCTTAGTTTTCTAAGTGTCCTTAAAAGACCATAAAAGTATTAATACAATGCTTGCAAATCTGGCTCCTTTTATATAAGTTAATGATGTGGGATGAGAGATATTTCATCTTTTATACAGTTATTTGACAGTGATGAATTTAATTCATTCTATCACATTGAATGATACATTTATATTCAGTATGTAGTTTAAAATTTCATAAATGATTAAAGTCCCTGTCGTTTTAATTATAATATGCAGAGAGCAGCCAGAACTTATTTGCAAAGAATAATGTACAAGTCAATAAATTTGGTGAGTACTCTTGACAACATATAAATAATGACTTCAGAAGTATAACTACCTGTAGTTGAAAACTAAATAACAAAGGCTTGTATTTGGGTTTTTATGAACTTGATCCAGCTTTCCTTAGAATCTCTTTATGACTGTAATTTCCTTTATTAAATTGGAAGCACAATAATGTGATGGCATTATATTACTAGCAAACTAATTTAAACATAGAATACAACTTCAAATAAGTAAGTCCTGATCATGTTCCTGCTCTTTTACATTTATCACTGTAAGAGGTGGGAAACCCTGAGTTCCAGTAGGATCCTTTAAAGAAAGATTTGTCAAAACAGAAGATCTCCTCACCAATATGGTTGGCCTTACACTTAGGACCATATTGTCCCCATTCCTATTCCTCATTCTGACTGTACACTTTCACTTATAGTTTAGATAGTTTTCATTTTAAAAGAACTCACTGTGATCTATTCATTCATTCATTTAACAAATAAGTTCTAGTATTGAAACATATAGGAAATTACAATAGTGAAAAAGACTGGCAGTGTCTAGCCAGACCAGAGGAACTTGCACGGGGTAAAACAGGATAGAAATCAGATGAAATTGCATGGTGCTCTGCAATTACACAGAATAATACACTATGAACAAGATCATGTTGGAACTTACATCCCATTTATTCTCATGCATTCTTCCCTGCCCCAGAATTCCATTTCAACACAAGGATTTAAAATAAAATTATACTAACAGAGCAGACAGCACTTTCTTTAACCCTTACTTATGAACAGTAATGGTTGACTTAATACTACTAATAACCAAAAAAATGGAGATAATTCCACACTTCCTTCTAGAAGTCTCTGAAAGTATCCTCTCAGAGGTATTTTGCAGAGACAGCCTTATGTGCTGCTTCCACATGTGCTTGGTGTAGTGGACAACAGCAGCACAGTGAATTCTGACCTTGGCCAAGGGACCTATTAGTCCAAACTTTTTTTGCAAAGATCATAAGTCAGTTCAACTCAGAGTGAGGTTAAACTTGTGCCTGACATCAATCACGTTAGAACGAGCACAGTCATTCTTCAAGGTCTGATCTGCACAGCCTAAGAACAGAATACAGAAAAGAAAGTCTCCATTTAGTTTCAAACATCTGTGACAAGAATTGTGTGATTATCTTTGGAGCAGCATCTTTCGGGATCACTGCCACTCAATTTGAGTCACTTTGTACTGTAAACTGCAGGTTTGCTTTTGCAGTTTTATTGTAGCTTGCTTTTTGGATGTTTGTGCTTCACATGAGAGAATAATGAAGGAAGAAAAATGGTGAGAAGAAAGAACTTGTAAAGACAGAGAGAAGGATGGAAGGAAAGTAGAAGACAAGGAAGGGAGGGAGAGAGGGAAGGAGGGAGGGAGAGTTAGCTTCAAGTATTGACTCCGAGCTTCCAACATGTCAATTCTGCACACATATGGAGACTGTTAACATCCCCAAGGTCACAAGAACTCCAAAAAAGACAACTATGATGCACTAAAGAAATCCTATACCTATTTTGATCCAAACCACTTCCTTTCATCTCTAGTTTTAATCCTACAAATTTTCATTTCAATCTCTCCATCCCAAACACTATCACTGAGATAGAATGAATTCTATGTGCACCTTAGAACTGAAATTAAAAAAAAAAAAACCAGCTTATGATACAAGCACATAAGTTAACTCTCATCCCTAGGCTGGATAGAGAGTAGAAACCATGACAGACCTTTCACAGGATTGCGGCTGCTGGGTGAGAACATAACAAATGGCCACCTACAATCTCTCAGGGTTAATAAGCCACCTGTCTTGAAAGTAGCAGTCATATTGGTCTTTGAAGCTTATCCCAATACTTAAACTCTTGATGAAGTTCTTACTGTGCCAAAGGAACTTACTAACAAAGCCACGGAGTCAATTTAACCTAGGGAAACTGGACCCAGTAGACTAGGCTATCAGAGTTTTGTGTTGAGATAATTACTGCACTAAAGAGAGCATATGGGCTGTCAGAGCTGGCACATGGCCTGCACCAGCTGTTACCTGGGTGCTTTGGAAAACCTACTGAACAGCATTTTGGACACAGCGCAGCTCTGTGTAAGTTTTCCAAGGCTTCTACTGGGAGTTCTTCATAATAAATTTATTTCCTGTGTAAGGGAGGATTACACCCAGTAACGTAACTGGAATAAACATGTTGAATTTTTCTGGCAGATAAGAGTATCACTGGCTAAAAGAGAAAAACAATCCTGAGTTTGACAAGCACAAAGCCTGCAAAGCTAGGAATCATCAAAACATTAACTAGCATAGGTCACCCTGTATTGAACAACTTAGAAATTAAATTTAATACATTAAAAGGCTTCTTGCAAACCACTGATCTGCCAGATCAGGCTCTTAAAACATGTCCAGTTTACAACAGTAGCTTTTTGGTTACCACTATCAGGTTAACCCTCCCTCACTGGCATATTCAAGGTCCCTGCCTTCTACCAAATGGACCACTTCACTAGTAGTTGTTGCTGGGCCTGCTAAACCTCAGGAAAACACTTTTTCCAAGAGCAAATATCACAGTATCAGCCAATGAATGCTGACAACAGCTTCCATTTATACAGATCATATTTTCTTCTAAGTGACCTACCCCAAAACTTGACAAATGGGGTATCAATGACTTAGATATTGAAATTCAGCCAGCTCCTAAAGGACCACTCAGCCACAGACCACATATAATGAAACATCTTAAGACAGACTGAAGGAAGTAAGAAGACAGGAAGAATAAAGAACTTCATGCCAAAGGTCATTCAAAAAGAATTAAATAAATTTAGCTAAACTATGTCATCAGTCATTGAAGCACATGTAAAAACATATAGTCATGTTATTACACTTGGACTTGTTACTTATCACACTTAACTACATATTATTACCCTTGGAACTAAGATGCAACTGTCTTATTCAGAAGTCACTTTTTATTCATCTTCCAGAATGTTAGGGAAAGAAACTTTGTGCAAGAGCAGACACACAATACTGACAAGTCACTAAAGCATAAAACATGGATCCAACTTTTGCACCCAAGCTGACAGTAAGTCTGCATCTTTATCTTTAAACTCAAACTCCAGTCTCCTTAAAAATAAATATTAATTAATTAGCTAATTAATTAATAAAATTAGCATGACAGTCACAGCTTTTTTCCCCCACCTAGTTATGAAGGAAAGTTAGTTTCACTTCAAGGAAACAATTTAGAGCTAAACTTACTTACAAAAAATAGGTCTTGTTCAAGGTTTTCTTTTGAATCAGACCCTGTGCTTAGTTTTGATTAAATGAAATGTACTTTGAGAAAATACTGTGATAACGACAGGCTGTGGAAGCCTCCACGGAGGCTGTTTCTGGTCCTGTTCCCAGAGGGAGAGCTGATTTGGGCTCACAGACAAAGAAAGTCATGTTTCAGGGAAACGACTGCATGCCCAACTCAGAAAAATTCAAGTCATTAGATTTAAATTTTTAAAATGTATTCCTTAAAAACATCCAGGACATTTACAAAATCCTCTGCATTACATCACAGTAAGTGCATCACCGTGTTATATTTTGCAAGCTTTAGCAAATAAAAAATCCCCCAGAAGAATCTTAATTCTTATCTATGGAAAACATTAAACTGCTAAGCGCTAACAACTGGAATTAGTCCTTAAATCTCTAATGAGAATAATAAAACATGAGTGCAGTTTGTGCTGTAACTTGATAAGGCCTGGATTTACTTGCTGTTAGGAAAAGTCACTGATCCAGCAGTATGGCTTTTTACTCCCTGAGGTACAGGAAACAATATCTGTCCTCTAGGAACCTTCTCTGGGTAAGCACTTCTTATCTGTGCTATCAGAGGACGCAGATAGCAGGCTAATATCTAGTAACAGCAGCTTTATGAGATGATCCATTACTGATCTAAATCAATCTCAAGCAGGTAGTTGTCCTTAACCCATTCATGCCGGAGCTGACCCCTGCCACAGAGCACCCTCCAGAACTCTCCCTGCACACTGGCAGGCCGGAAACCTCCAGCAAGGAACTAAAGGCAGAACACTCCTGCTCTGTGCCTTACACATCTCTTGAAAACCTCTCCACTTTACAAAAGAATGGACTTTACGCTACAGGCTAGAGAAAAATGAGATCCAGTTTTAGCTACAATTATCAACCTTGTTTTTGTGCAGTATATGTACAAGCACGAATTTAATGAACCTGACAGCAATTTGCAAAGACCCTAACAACCAGCTGTAAAGCACGGGAGGAAGAAACAAATCTCTCCTCCTATACTTGGGGAATTTTGCTAAAGACATATTTGCTGTGAAGCAAATCTCACTGTTTACAGGAACAGATCAGCATAAATGCGAATGGAGGAATCTTTAAGGGCAAATTAAGCCCTGTCTTTCAGGGATTAAGTTAGCAAGGACCTCAGACTGCAAAAGTGCCAGCAATAGACAGACCAACAATATTAACACTTCCATCTATTTGAAATGAAGAGCTTTCTCTCATACCTGAACACTTAGATAAATGAATACTAACCATAGATTTCAAGCTTGATTATACATCCACAAACACAATATATATGTGAAAGGATCTTAAATATTAAGCATTTACCCCTCTAATTTTTAAACAGAAGACAGAGGTATTCAGAGGTTCAATAACTTATCCAAGGTCATGACGGAATTGAAATCTTACATCAGCTCATGTTTTTTCTAGCATACCTTGCTTCTTTAAAACAGAAGTCCGTATGAGTATGTGTAATTCCACATGCATACGAGATTTTAGCACTTTTCAGGACTAACTCAAACTATGAATAAAAGCAGCATTCATGTATTAAATATTTAAGATTACTTATATTGACTTTTGTTGGAAGTTTTATTTCCATATCAATTAGATTTGAATACATTCACCTTTCCACCCAGGATCAGGAATTAAAGTGTCAAAGGTAGATAAATACCAAAAGAAAATCATTTGTGCATGATTTTAAATATCATTCCTATTCCTCCCGGCATAATGCTACCTGCAAAATAAAACAAGATAAACCTCCAAATATTCCCACTGTTACACAACTAATAATTTTCACATTTGGTGAATTCAGTGATGTTGGTCACGATACAAAAAAATTGTCATTTCACTTTATTGCAATAGATACTAATGAGACCATCTCAACCATGAGGTTGCTGACAGTGACTTTGCAAGTTAGGAGCATGGCTTTTGATTTTCAAAGATCCACATTTAAATACTTCACGAATGGAACTTCTTTCTTTGACAAAGTTTGTTAAAGGATTTATTAATTAACTTCTAGCCTGGCATGGTACCCAATGATTGGCTTGTTGAGCTCTGGTGGTTGTTGCTCTGTGTGTGTGTGTGTGTGTGTGTGTGTGTGTAAATGTGTTGAGACTTAGATGCCAGCAAAAGGAAAAGAAAAGTGCTCTTCCCCAACTTTCCCGCTCCAAAGCACACCCTTCTCTTTTTCCCCAGCCTCTGTGTTGGTGTCTCCTGCAGCTTCCAAACCTTTCCAACTTCCCAAGTGCACACGACCACCTACAGAACCACAATAATGGGCTTCCCCTTGAGAGAGCCACACGGGACTTGTGTTCATCCTTTCATGTAGAAACAGCATGCAGGATATTTTATGATTCATTTCCCCCCTTTTTGATAAATGAAAGAAATATCAAAAGAAATTCAAAATAGTACCATTTTCTCAGAATGAGATGAAGTATAAGGCATTCTAGGTTCATAAAGCGAGAAAATTGTTTTTACTGCTTTTCTTGTTTGATGCTTAAACAAGAAGTGGTAACTTCTTGCATTTTTAGCAGATTCCGAAGAGGTTGCCTATCTCCAGTCCTTCAGTTACCCTAAGGACTAAGGAGAATAACATCAGAACTGATATTATTTGCTTACTAATAAAATTTAAAAATGCAATCTAAAATATGCAAGGAGAAAAAATGTTCTCAAATCACAAGATATTGTATTCATAAATCATACAATATTCTAGCAGCATATTTTGATTGTTCTAGTTATTCAGTCACTATAAAACAAACATTTTTATGTGACACACAAAATTACATAAATATTGTGTCCACAGTGTGCAGGATTGTAGAAAGAGTCAAACAGCCTTCCCCTTTTGTGTTATTTTAATCACATTTTCCAGCAAATCTTTAAAATGCCAAGGTTGTTCACAAAATTTGATAGACGGACATTTTCATGTTCTGTGTTTTATAATTAAGTCATTTTGTCAGTATCTCTCCCACATCCTTTGATTTTTTTTCTATGATTTCATGCTTTCCGATTCCTGAATTTTTAGCAATCTTATTAAATTTCCATGTTAAAGAAAACAATGATCAACAGATTTAGTATCATATATATTATATTCATTCAGTAACTAAAGTGATATAGTTCTTCTCATCTGTTTCACCTGTGTAATGTTTAATTCTCGTATAGAAGAGTATAAGCTCCAGATTAGTATATTTAAACCAAAGAACTTTCAGCTCTATGATCTTTGTAATCACTCTGTATTTGACTGTAAAATACACGGTGACAGCATTTTACTTGCTCTGCCAATAACCTTGTGTATAAATGACCTATTATCAAATTTCAGAAAAGTTTGCTGCCAAATCATCACTGGTTAATTTTGCAGAAAAAAAAATCAGCTCAGCCAAGTGCCATTTGGAAAATTCCAAGACATTTTTGTAATAGAAACCAATTCAATATTCCTTTACATTGGACATTACAATTACTCAGAAATTCAACAGGCCTTTTAAAAAAAAAAAGTAATGCCTGCAATTTTTAGAAAATAAACCCAAATATGGCATTATTTTCGTTATCCTTCTCCATTCAGTTATAACATCAAGGATGAAAAAGTACAAATTTCAGAGCCATCGTGATATGTATAAACCAAATACAAAATTTAAGTGGATTTACTTTTTTGCTTAATGTTCATGCTATTCTTGGTAATTCGATTTGAATAAAACATATATTCACCTCTTCATTTTGGATCATTGCCCCCACCCTAAACAAGCGTTATTCGTCTGTTCCCACAGAAAGGAAGATAAGTAATAGTACAGTGAAGCCTCCAAGTACAATCTAGCCCAGTACAGACAGCGTAATAATGATGTCATTAAGACTCCGGGCTGAATGGGTTTCAGACAGAACTGTTGTATAGCTGCAGACATAAATCTGAAAGAACTTTTTGGCTACATTCTCAGACTTACCTTGAGAGATATTTAGGAGCTCCAGCAAAAGGAGTTGAGAGAAAGGCACTCAAAAAAAGAAGGTGTGCAGATTGCAGACAGAGATGTAGGCCCTACAGGAGCATCTTTCTGAGATGCAGGAAGGAACAGTTTGTTAAATGGATAAAGACAGAGGAACAATCTGAAGAATAAGAAAACAGAAAACAAATAAACCTTAATTCTAGCACAAATAAATGAGAGAAAGGCAATTGTGGGGCTGCTCAAAGCCTTTTTGCCTAGCTGAATGAAAGCAATCCCTAAGACTGAATGGGTAATGAGATCCTGGCTCCTGAGATTTTAGCTTTCTTAATCATGTTCATAATTAATTCAGGAACATTGATAATTTCATTACATTCTTTTTGTCTTATCAATAAATGATGTGCCTGCACTTTTGGTCCTGTGTACAGGGAGAGGAGAGATGCTTTGGGTAATATTGCACTAGGAATAGTGGGTATATATGATCCAAAAAGGTGAAGTGATAATTATTATCCTTGACCAGCCTTCTATTATCCGAACACAATGACAAGCAGCTACAAATAATTAATAAGCTTTTTATGCAGAAATGCAAAGCCTTTGAAGAAAAAAATCTGCTGCAAGTAAAATCCCTTCCTGAAGATTATGTACATAGCACAACATGCTTCTGCGGGGCACAGTTTGAAATGGAACTTGCTGAAATGCCTGCATCACAAACACAAGAAATCAATCATCTCCTTTTAAAATATCATCTTTAAAAACTTTTCTTTGTCTTATTGCTTTATTAAAAAAAAAAATCTGTGTCCTTCCAATTGTCTTCCTAAAGTCCTTTCTAGGATCAGCTTACAAAGCTGTTAAACTGAACTGAAAATCTCCGTTTTAAAAACCAAGGGGGAAAGCTCTGTCATTATCTGTCAGTCATCATCAAAGGGACCCTTCTCCTTTACAGTTTTTCACACACACACGTAAATTTCCACAACGCTATCACTCATTAGTTTCACCAACCATTTTCAAGGGTTTAGAAAGAATGTTTAATGCCATTTTCTAGCATAAAGCAGGAAGACTATGGAGTCTTCCAGATTGTTTGGATAATTAGCATTGCATTAAAAACTGGTCAGTGAACAGGAGCTGCAAATACAAGGATTCTCCTAATTGGCAACAAGAATAACATTCCATTTTAAATACATGGCTTAGTAAATAACCACTGCTCAGGTACATGTGAGTAATAATACACAGACCAACTGTTTTTTGAGAAGACCAAGATGGTAGGATAAAATATCAGTAGTAAGTAGAAGCCCTTCCATGAAAGTGTCTCTGAACTAATTGTGCTATTAAAGATAAAAACAATTCATACAATGCTAAAAAGGATTCATGTTGACACTTTGATCTGATTACTAAACAAAGTAGTCTCTGAGCAGGCACTGCAGAATCACTTAGTGAAGCAAGCTCTTGCCCGTGACATTGATATATGGGACAGAGAAGATGTATATACTGGGTGGATTTATCAGCAAATCACTGGCTCTATTTACTCCCCCAAGGAAGAAACACTAGTCCCTCAAAGAGAGTTCTTTGTTAGAACCACTAGTAGGGGATTGATATTGGCAAAACATTCAATTTGGATATAGTCCTGCAGAAGATTCATAAAACAATGCTTTAGTAAGTTAACAGACAAAGCTTTGTACATCTGCAGCAGATTGTTTAGAGAACATTAATGTACTTTATTAATTTCATCGAACTATTTCTTTGTGATCTCAGTTACACAGGTTTTAGCCACAAGCAACCTATTTTCAAACTATAGAAAAATATTTTGAGAAATTCTGCTTCCCTTAAAATAACTTAGCTTTAGCATAAAAAATATCATAGCCATTCAGACCAGTTGTTATTTAAAATACTATTAAAAGACAGCTAAATATTAGGCTTTGTTATCCATTTCCAAATGGTCCAAACATTTTAGTTTTGCCTTTTAAAGCTCCAGATGAGACACACATTGCAAATCAAATATGCCAATCAACAGTCTGAGTTAATGAAGATCCAACATTGAGGGGGACAGAAGCTAGAATTGCTAAGTCCTTTCTGAGAAATTCTGTAGGAGCAGTAATATTACAAAGAAAAGTAAATATTTATGATGAAATGTAGTTTGTAGTAATGTATTTTCAAATTCCATAGCTTTTGCATACTTATCTTCAACCTAGGTATCTTTCCTAGTGAGCTTCAAACCTTCACAGATAACTCCTGTGATTTTCATATGTAGATTTCCTCATTAATTATGTTCCAAATAATTCATTACATTTCTTTTTTTCCAAGCCTGCTTCTTGCTGGCCAGTCTCTGGGGATGACATTACGATTTACACTACCACTTATCTGCTAACCCAAGAAAACTGGACACATTTCTTAAATGGATCTCCAACATCCATTTCTTACGCTTCAGTCTCCCAACTGTCTCCTTCCCATTCCCACAGCCAAAAATCTCACTAAGTCACCAGGTCCTGCTGCCTGAGGGGGTGTGTGGGTGGGGGGGGGGGGGAAGAGAATGTATGTGCGCATGTTAATATCCTTGTCCTCTAGAACCACTGTCTACCTTTTGCTCTCACACTGCTACCCATCATCTTTCAGAGTGTAAATCTGCTCATATAATTTCCCTAATTTAGCTTACACTGGCTCTTCATTATAATCCTATAAAATTGCTTTCACGGCCCATTTCTTCTGGCTCCTGTACATCTCCATTAGCCTCACCCACATTTTCCCTGAGCACATGGAACTACTTTCTGATCAGATTTCTTAACTCAGCCTTTGGCTGCATGTAGTTCTTATCCCTTATTCTGTGGTCAATGGCCAATTATTTTCTAATTGAGTTTGATTACACTTCTAAAGATTCTTCAGTTACTCCTTGCAAATGATTCAAGTTTACATTGCAATTGCATCTTTATCAGTGGAACTGGTGGGGTTCTACCAAGCTAAACCCATGGGCTTTTTTGTTGCTTAGCCTCCCAAAAAAATGCACCACCCTCAAGCCTTGTTCTACTTGTCTGCAAACTTTGCTTTTTGCTTCCCCACATACTGAACAGTGAAAGTTTCATCTGTGTTTACACTCAGAAAACTGCAGTCTATTCTTAGACATGCTTTCAACTCATGGTAGTGGTATTTTTGATCCTTTGCTAAAATTTTTCTATCAAGCTCAGATACATTTTTCACTTTCATCTGTTTTACTTCTGGGTTTGATTCTTCATGAGGATGTGAAAGTCGCTGGAATGAGTAAAATGAAATAAAATAACTTGGATACATATTATATACATATGTCAAACTTTAGAACATTTTGAAAATATTTCTTTGTATTTTTCTGTCTCTTCTTAAAAATAATTGAAAATGTTCAATATAGTAAAAAAAAAGCTGTATCCCTCTCTTTTTTAAAAAAAGATTTATTTTTTATTTTTATTGGAAAGGCGGATATACAGAGAGGAGAGTCAGAGAGGAAGATCTTTCGTCCGATAATTCACTCCCCAAGTGAGCTCAACAGCCAATGCTATGCCGATCCAAAGCCAGGAGCCTCTTCCGGGTCTCCCACACGGGTGCAGGATCCCAAAGCTTTGGGCGGTCCTCGACTGCTTTCCCAGGCCACAGGCAGGGAGCTGGATGGGAAGTGGGGCCGCCGGGATTAGAACTGGCGCCCATATGGCATCCCGTGCGTGCAAGGCGAGGACCTTAACCACTGCACCATCGCACGGGCCCATCTCTCTCTTTTTAAGTGTTAAGATTTTTGTGTGATCTCAATATCATCCACACTAAGGAATGCTACTCAGCCATTCAAAAATTAAAATCCTGTCCATCGAAGAAGTAGTAAAGAAACTTCGATGGACATTTGGGTTGTTTCGACGTGTTTGCCATTGTGGATTCTCCTGCTATAAATATAGGGTTGCAGGCCACTTTCTCATAGCAGATTTTACTTCCTTTGGATATATTTTCAAGCAGGAGACTTGGGTCATATGGTAGATAAGTATCAGTTGCCTTAGCATTCTCTATACTGACTTCCATAGTGGCTGCATTATACTGCGCTCCCACCAACAATGAAGTAGGGTACCTTTGCCCCCACATCCATGACAGTGGGTGTTATCAGTTTCTGTATGTAGGCCATTCTCACTGGATTTAGGTGGAACCTCAATGTGGTTTTTACTTGTATGTCCCTAATGTTGAGCCTGAGCTTTTTCACATGTCTATTAGTCACTTGAATTTGTTCTTTGAAAAATGTCTGCCCATGTCCTTTGTTCATTATTAACAAGGTTGTTTGCTTTGCTATTTTTGAGTTTCTGAAGCTATTTTGAAATCCTGAATATTAGAGCCCTATACATTTAAATACATTTAAAAAAAGAAAAACTACCTAAATTTATCTTAGACCTACCATGTATGTGTGGTGTTACCTTTCCATTTGTCTTCATCATGAAGCTGGAATCCAACTAACAGGATATTCTTTTCATAAACTTTCCTAGAAAGCACATAGTTCTAAGGGACACCAGCAGAGAGAGGCACTTGTTGCAGTGTAGAGACGGGAAGTATTGACTACATCACCTTTTGGGGGGAAAGTGTCCAGGTTTAATACCCTAGAAGCCTCTCAGTGAGACTGAGGCTCCTCCAGGGTCAAGGAGAGCAGAGTTCTAGGATCACCAGGCAGGTCTCGGGCCTCAATCTCCCCCTGAGGTACAGAATTGTTTAGAGTAAGAGTAGTTATGGGGAAATATAACAAGGGACTCTCCCAGGAGACACATGACAATTCTGGAAACATTTTTGGCTATCACAAAAGGAAGTTATAGCAAGCTTCTGGTGGGTAGAGAGAGCCAGGGACGTTTCTAAACATTCTACAATACTCAGATGCAACGAGACTTAGCTGGCCTCAAACAGCTCTCTGATCACTTTTGTTCTCCTCTCCGACTTGGTGAGGATGAAGTGAAGGAACAGAGGCCACATGCAAATTTCTCTCCTTTGCTTCATTTAGGTAGCTGGAGGGAGTGTACTAAAAACTCAGTTTCCTCTCCCTTTCCATCTTGTCGTTGTTCATTGAAAGCCTCCTGGCCTAGAAGTTAGGATCCTGGACTTTGGAGCTATAGACCTGGTTCTGGTCCTAGCTTAGCTACTACAAACTGCAGAACTGCAGGAAAGCAATTAATTCTTCTATCCTAACCTATTTGTTTCCTCATTTGTAGAACTGATGCCACAATGGTACCTCCTCCCAAGTTTCAGCCCAACTTATTTTCTCAATCAATAGTACCATTCCTCTGTTTAGATACCTTTTGTTAACTTTTTTCCTTGCCTAAACTACTCCTAAACTCTTCATTAAGCATCACCTGCAAGTTACAGTTGTTCTGACTCTAAGTCTCTTCACTTTGGAGAAGCACTCCCTTTCTAAGTCATCCAGTGATCGTTCTGAGTCCAGACATAAGTGCAGAGCTAGGCTTGATTAATTACAACGTCCCATCTCTCTGGCCATCCTAATGTTTGGAGATGAGGAGAAAATAGGACGAGCAAGAATTGTGCAAGTCCTCTGCCGGTCTCACCACCTGAGCCATTGAAGGTTCAGGTTTCACATGTCCAACCATGAATTTGAGAAGTGTTTGATTTCTGGTTAAAAAATAAGTAGGAAGGAGCCTGGCGACATGGCCTAGCAGCTAAAGTCCTCGCCTTGAACACGCCCGGGATCCCATATGGGCACCGGTTCTGGTCCCAGCAGCTCCACTTCCCATCCAGCTCCCTGCTTCTGGCCTGGGAAAGCAGTCGAGGACAGCCCAAAGCCTTGGGACCCTGCACCTATGTGGGATACCCGGAAGAGGCTCCTGGATCCTGGCTTTGGATTGGCATAGCATCAGCCGTTGTGCTCACTTGGGGAGTGAATTATCGGACAGAAGATCTTCCTCTCTGACTCTCCTCCTCTCTGTATATCTGACTTTCCAATAAATAAATAAATCTTTAAAAATAAATAAATAAATAGGAAAACTGGGGCTGGGCAGCCTGCAAGAGCAGACAACTAAAAATACGAACAGGTATTTTGTACCAGGCTCTCTCAAATTATAATCCTAAAACATGTGTACACCCCATTTGATTTCTGAGAGTTCATGCTGCCAGCAAGAAAGGAGAAAGGCACTGATCTGAACTGGAAACCATCACAGCACAACTAGTACTTGGTCTGCATTTGATCTATCACTTAATCTTTTCATCCTCTTCACACATTCATCTCCCTGAGTAGAAGCTTAAGAGTAAACAGGGTAGGAGAGGTCTCACTTACTTCACCACATGGCAAACAGTATCTCACTGCGTGTAAGACACTATCATTTTTTAAAGCATCATATATATGAAAAATATATGGTGCCAATATATTTGAAAAAAAAATTGGTGCCAATTAAAATATGCAAGGCCCAGCACTCTAAAACACTTTCCAATTTTATTGGTAAAATGATGCATCTTTTTTTTAAAAGATTTATTTTATTTTTATTGCAAAGTCAGAGAGGAGGAAAAACGGAGAGGAAGATCTTCTGTCCGATGATTCACTTGCGCCGATCCAAAGCCAGGAGCCAGGGCTCTTCTGGGTCTCCCACATGGGTGCAGGGTCCCAAGGCTTTGGGCGATCCTCGATTGTTTTCCCAGGCCAGAAGCAGGGAGCTGGATGGGAAATTGAGCTGCCAGGACCAGAACTGGCGCCCATATGGGATCCCGGGCGTGTTCAAGGCGAAGACTTTAGCTGCTAGGCCATGCCGCCAGGACCAAAATGATGCATCTTGGACTTGATGAGGTGTCACGAATCCCAGCATTTTGCCAGGAAAACTAAAGGAATAAAATGTGGCTGCCAGGAGGTGAATAATTTGCTACCTTTTAACATTATGTCGAGGCTTTTAGTGATTTTCTTTTATATATTTATTTACTCATTTATTTATTTATTATACCATACAAACTGCAAACTTTGTGTAAGATATGTCTAATTTAGGTGTTTATAAATAAATATTAATTTCTTCTGTTAGAGTCTTTTCCCCATCAATACTTCCTTCATATGGAAAAATAACAATAAGACTGGAAGTTAAGAGTAATCAAGACCAGTATTACAGAAAAAAGCGTGTGGCTCAGTGACTTAAGCTGCCACCTGTAGCACTAGCATCCCATATGGGTGCTAGTTCGAGTCAGCTGCTTCACTTTTGATCCAGTTCCTGCTTATGTACCTGGAAGTATTTGGGTGCTGCATCTACTTTGGAAACTTAGGTGAAGTCCCTGGCATCTAGTTTTGACATGGCCCAGCAATGGACATTGCAGTCATCTGGGGAGTAACCTGAACGGAATCTCTCTCCCTCTAACTCTGACATTCAAATAAGTGAAATTGAAAATTTTGAAGAGAAAAGAAGGTACGGGCCCAATATCAGAAAACTGAGCACTGCAGGGCACGTCTTTGTGACTGACAGGTTTCAGCCCTAGATCACTGTCCATTCAGTTCTTCATTTTCAGAAATATCAGGAAATTGGACAAGGATGTTAACTAAAGGAAGAGTGCTTGTATCAGAACTGCTGGACGAACTGAGAGGGTTTTTTTAAGACTTTCCTTTTCCCCTGTATTAGATGATAATCAGTGACGCAGTCATGCTACTTTCCCATTCTTTAATGCAAACAGTCTGTAGGAGCACTTTTTACGTGGTAAACCCTAAGAAAGTCCAATTCAACAGAACCCAATTCCTTTAATACATAAACCCAGAAGGGAGCAAGGGTGAACGTGTAGAGGTGAGGGGAAGGAAGCATGCAAAAACTAATGCCGGGGGTGGGGGGAAAGTGGGAAAGCTGCTAGTTGATATAACTAGAATCGTTAGGCCTTTGGACTGCAGTGAAACAGGGAAGGGACACGGAGTAGCACTCATTGCTGCTTCTGGGGTGAACATGGGCACAGCCTACAGCACCCAGTGAGTGAGATTAGAATGGAGGCACCATCATTGCAGCATGAGGGCGAAAAAACAGCTTAGTGCACCCCCTAAGAACAACTCTGGCACAACTACATGAAGATAGAGTTGACTCAGTGCCAGTTGTGCCACTAAAGATTGTAACTTTCAAATTATTTAAATCCTTGAACTTTTCTTCATTATCTGAAAAGCACAAATAAAGATCCCTGTTTCTGAATGTGAATCTGAGGACTAAATTAGCTATGTTTGGAAGGTGTCAAAACAGTGTCAGCCAAAATTTACGTGTTCGCATGCTTCTGGGGAAAGAGCAAGAAGACCAACAAGTGCCCAGATTTAATTAACTCAAATGTATCAACCATCTTAGTAGGTGCTAGAGAGGCACAGATGTGTGGGAAAAAACAACAACCTCTGTCAAAAACAGTAACCTCTGTCAAAAACAGCACATAGTAGTAGCAAAACACATTAGAACCCAGAGTAGAGATTGATTTTCCCTTTAACAAGGCAGACAAGTAGTTAAGACACAAGTTCGGATGCCTGGATCCTGGACAGGACTGCCTGAGTTACGGTCCTCTTCCAGTTCCAAGTGCAGCCTGCTGCTGCAAGCAGGTAAGGATGGCTCCAGCAGCTGGGGCTCTGCCATCATGTGGAAAACCTTGAAGGAGCTCTGGTTCCTAATGTTGGGGGCATTTGGAAAGTGAATCAGCGAATAGATGTGCTCTGTCTCCTCTCTTGATGATAAAAATGATAAGGGTGCCAGAAAAAATAGTTCAGTTAACTCAGGGTTGGGAATTGAAGAAGATGTCAGTGAAAAGGAGACATTAAGATAGGGTGTTAGAAGATCAAAAAGAATTGTTTAACTTTCAAAATTTAGAAAGAAATGGTGTTGGTGTTTGAGAAAGTTGCAAAACCAGGGCTGGCACGGTGGCATACCATGTTCATCCTCTAGCTGAGGCACTGGCATTACATATGTGTGCCAGTTCAAGTCCTGGTTGTATGGGCTTTTGAGGAGTGAACCAGCAGATGGAAGATTTCTCTGTCTCCTCTCTCTCTGTAACTGGCTGCCAAGTAAAACAAATACATCTTTTTAAAAAACTGAACAACTTTGAATATACATTTCAAATTTTAAAAATACCATAATGCAGTCCCCTACAGAGGGCAAATAAGCACAGATAACAATGCTGAATATGACTAGCCATCTAGAAAAAGCAAGTTAAAACCACGACCATGCTGGCGAAGCTGCAAAGAAACTGCATCTCTCATACTTTGCTGGGGAGAATGTAAAATAGTAAGCCACCCTCGAAAGCAGCTTGACAGATTTTTAGAAAATGAAACATGCAGGCTCCATATTATACATCTCAGCAGACTGCACCATCCCTTGAACATTTTCCTTGGAAAGATGGACATGGGCTCCTCCAAAAACCTCTACATGGGATTTTTCAAAGCAGCTTTATGTACATCTGCTAAAAACTAGAACCAGTTCAGATGTCCTTTGTCTGGTAAATGGTTCAACAAACTGTGATATACCCACACTATAGGTTCATATGTTCAGCAGTAAAAGGGAGGCCCTGTTGATAAACACACAACAGATGACTGCTAAACATTACATTGAGTGGGGGCAAAAAACAACCCCTAAAAGTTGTATATGAGTTATGTTTATAAAACATTTTTAAATTATAAAACTTTAGACATGGAAAAAGGTTAAGATTTTCCAGAAATTAGTACTAGGAAGGGATCCTTGGACACTGTTCTATATTTAGTAGTAATTAATGAAGAAACCTATGGAATCTACTCAAGGCTTCAGGAAGCAACATACAGACAGAAATGAGCACAAGTTCAATTGTGGAAATCTGAGTAAGGTCAGTGAATTCTGTCTGTATCAACATCCTAGTTACTATTTTCTCAAAAAAATTAGGATTCGATGAAATCAGCCAAAACATCCTAGAGATCACCCTGCATTGCTTCTTACAACAGTGTATGAGACAAAAATTACTAAGGATTTCACCAACAAAAAACCGTTATTGCTTGATATTGTAAAATACCTGAGGTTTCTTTTAACCTAATTCAGAAATATTTTTAATGCTCTTCTGTAAGAATCTATTGTACCGCTAACTGCAATTGCAGCTTGATATCTGCCGATAACACTTATCTTGCATGAAATGGCTCCTCCCTCCGAGAGCCGTCATTCAATGGATCTAATCCCCCATTACAGCAATGCTGCAGTAACCACAGTCCCTTTGCTTCATGTGCTTTGCTTGACCCTGAAGTTACTCATTTAAACACACTGGTGTCAACTCTTAGGCACTTGCCCAGTCCACCTTCTCTGGCTTCCCTATCTGGGATTTTGTGACCACACTTAGAGCAGTAAAACGTGGTAGCCATTCCTTTCTACCCTCCACACCTCTTCTAAAAGGATACAAAGGTCCAGTGGAGGACCCCACAGTCCCAGCAAAAAAGAAGACGCCAATGGGAGAAATCCAATCCTTGGATTGGCAACACGCAAGGCCACTCACCATTGGTAAGTCAATTTATTGGGCGGTAAGCCCTTGAACTTTGGGTGTTTGTATATCACATGATACAATACTATTTCCTCCATCTATTCCCCACACTAGACTTCAGGCTTCTTGAGCATAAGAAAGGTGGGTGCAGTTTCATTGTGGTGCCTGGCATGAAGAATCTGCTTCATCAATGTTTGTTGAGAAGTATGTTCTCCTCCCTGACACTTTGACCTTTTCTGCTGTTTCGTTGTCTTTGAGACACCTGCCCTATCACTTGAACGTGATAGAAAACTCCAGCAGTCCTGAGATGGGCAAAGATTAGTGTTATTACTTAGTTACTTAATTTTCTGCTCTAAGAACATATATACTTTATTTTGGAAGTCAAAAACACAGTTCGTTTATTTGAGTCTTACTGATTTGAATGTAATTTAATCTCAAATCCAGTAAGTTTCACTAAATGAATGTTTCCAATAAGCTTTAGTGAGAGCTCATGTTTAGACACTTTCATTAGTTTTCAGAAAATACCACAAGACACTTACTACTGCACTATGAAATTGTATAAATAATTAAATTCAAGCCTCACATATCAAAATAAATTACCTAAATACTTTTCATGATATATTGTCCTTTTACTTTGTGGTTTGGCTTGCTTACTAGATAATGTGCAAAAAATTCACTCATCAAAAGTAGGTCACTGGGCCATGTGACTGAACTTACGCTTCAGTAAAAGATCAATACATCTTCATTGTACTGTATCTTAGCACACATGTGTAAAACAAATTCCAAAGAAAATAATACTAACACTTAATTTACATGTAAACATACATGCTTTCTCTTTAAAGCTGCTGTATTTTGTATATTATTTAATATTCCCTTATAATATTTTAAAATATTTCTACTATTTGGATAACCACACCATCACAATATTTGACAAATGGGAAAAAAAATTCAAAACTACAACACCTTTCTTTACAAAAAGAGAAGTTGTATTTTGTGCCACTACCAGAATACTCGCTCTGCCAAGAGCTGAGTTGAGACTAAAGTTCATAACACTGGCCAGGATGGTTGGGAATTCTCCAAGATGAATACCACACTGATACTAAGATTTCATAAGGTCAAATAAAATTTTGCTTAAAAAATTCTGTTTTGGGGATTTAACGTCATACACTATTACAAAAGAAATGAGTTGGCTGTGGTTTCTTAAGATTTTGTTCAATGTCAACACATTTAATTGTGGAGGGGCTTTCCTTAATATTAACTTTTTAAATCAATTGTCAACATTTTTTAAGCCTCTCAAAAGCACACATCCTCTTCAGTAGGCACCCTCATTAATATTTCCATTTTTATGGATTGATTTTTTTTTACTCAAATTCAATTCTCAACTATGTGAAATACGTCTTATCCTCTGAGAATAAGTATTTCTATTATTTTTAGTTAGCTGCTTTGTTGCCTTCCCCACTTATTTGGGATGCCTCTTTAGCTCATGTAATAACATTTCACACAATGGCTCTACTTCTTAGTTATGTATCCTGTGCTGCTGTTTATAATTGTTATATCAGTGTTAGCATCAGTAATGACAGTCTAAGTGGTAACAAACAACCTGAAGATGTCACTAAACAGAGGTTTCTTTCTTACTAAAACTGTATGTTCAGTGTGGGTCAGTAGGGGGCTCTGTGGATCCTAATCACTGGGACCCATGCTGAGTCAAGACCCATCTCCTCCTGCACTCCCAGGACCGAGGAAGCTTCCCAGGCTCCTGCCCAAAGGCACGTCACTTCTGCTCTCCAACTCCATCATTAATCTTGCAGATATTTTTACTGATTTTTTTTTTATTACAGGCTTGTGCAAACACCCTAATGAAATTTTTCTTTAAAAATATTAAATTTTGAAATGTTTCTATTGAATCAGCTTTGTGTAATATTTCCTTCAAGTATCATTTCCTTTAGAGTGAAATTTTAATGTAAGTTGTGCATAGTGTGCTCTGTAATCAGATATGATTTTTATTTTTAATTTGATGGATTATTCATACTTAACTATTCATTAGATTTGCCAGGCATTTATCTATTTGTATTGAATGTCTTTCTTGGATTGGTTTTTCAATTACAAATTTTACTTTCTAATTTACTAATTACTTCAATTAACTTTATCACATTTTTTACTTTTTAGGAGAGTGTTTTTTAGCCTAAGGGACCTAAATATTTCTAATTAGGTTTATAAAATAATTTTTTATTTACTATATTATGGTAAGAGAACTTGACCTGTATAATGTTACATATTGCAGTTTATAAATTCCTTAAAACTATATTATTAGTACATTCCACACTCACATCTCCTATATTCATGGGAGAGGTGAGGATAGAGACAGGAAGTGTGTGTGTGTGTGTGTGTGTGTGTGTGTGTGTGTGTGTGTGTGTACACGTGTGTGTGTGTGTGTGTGTGTGTAAAAGAGAGGAGAGAAAGAAAAGTCCAGATTTTGTCTTTTCCTGATTATAAAATATGTCCAGCAGTCTGAGATGCATAAATTTATCATTCAATTCAGAATGACTGGATGGATAATGGAATGAGAGTCAACACAAAAAGAAAAGCAGCTGCTACTTTGGTCAGTGCAAAGTTCTAACCTCAAGGAGAGTTGTCCAGGTGTTGACCTCTTTTTTTTTTTTATCTTAGAGGAAAGACGAAAAGTCACCTGGCCCTCCATCCTCATTAACAGAAAACCATATTAACCAGACTCAACGAGTATGTAGCGGCAACAACTGGGTTTTTTCAATTCAATGCTTCCCAAACCATAGCACCAATGATTCCCATTCTTACTGTAGACTGCTGTTGAATGTTAATTCCTGAAGTATTCAATTCTTCATTGTTTTTCTTCTTCCCTTAAAATGTAGATTTAACTTTAATCTATATGATTTAATCTACATTTTGTTTGGTTTTTATTAATTTACTTATTTTATTCACCTGAAAGATAGAGCAAGAGAGAAAGAGAAATGGAAGGAGGAAGATAAAAATCTCCCATCTGCTGGTTTATTCCTAAAATGTCCTCAGCAGCTGAGGTTGAACCAGGCTGAAAACTTGAGCCAAAATCTCTACTAGATCTCCAGTGTAGGCAGGCAGGACCAGAGCACTTTGTACATGTGTGTGTGTCTAAAGATGCTGAGCTATTTGAGATTATTTACAAGGGAAGTTGAAAAAATGCCATATTAGTGACTATTTTTAGCCTGTCATCTTGTTACAAGACGTGTGTGTGTGTGTGTATGCTTAAAACTGAAATACAAAGCAAATACAGTATGATGTACAGACTATGTTTCTGTACTTGCACTTACAAACCCTCACAGCTAAGAGGAGTAATGACACAAATAAACAAAACTATCCAGGGCTTGGCTTCTGACAGAAACATCGCTAAGCCTCAAAATAATGCTTGAGACTCTACCTTCGTAAAATTCAAAACCAGAGAGAAATGAGCCAATTCTAACCTTAGCATTAAAGATGTTCCTAGGAGTCCATACTACATTTTTACCAAAGGAAGATTTACCAAAGGATCTATAGTATTAATAATTTTAATTATAGGTCACATAAAAATTTCAAAAACAAACTGCTAATTTATATGTATGACCACTTAAAATGACATTCATTTGAATATTGACACTTATCAATCTACCATAAATCTCATGTAAAATATTAAATTCTATGTTTAGTTCTACCTGTTATGTTCTATTTAAGGGATATTATCTGAGATACTTTTAACATGCTAGTGTCTAAATAATCATTAAAGAATGTACACAGAACTAAAGAAAAATAGGAATATTTCACAAAATGTGCACCTGTAAAACTCAAAACTTAGAGGAATAAGAATAGATCATGCATTTTAAAGATAAAAATTTTCACAGAGATTGCAAGATCACAGCATTTATTGCAGTCAAAGTCCCAGATGGCTCTAAACTCTCACGTCTACAAAACGATAGGCAATAAAAAAAAAGGTAAATTGATGAAGAAACTTGTTACTAGGCTACAAAATAAATCTGAAAAGGATGTTGATACCAAACAAGAAGCGTAGACTCTTATCCTTCTTGGTAGTATTTTGTGTTTGGGATTATTTAAGCTTTTTTTTTAATTTTTAGTTTTAATCTTACTTTTCAATTGGCTTTTAACAGATTCAAAGTAATTTTAGATACAATTCTAAGAGCATTATTGTATAACCTGCCTCCCTATATCTCCTCCCTTCCAATCCTTTCTTTCTCCCTTCTTTTTCTCTCTCACTCTTCTTTTTTTTTTGATTTTTGAAATAACATTTTAAAGTAACATTACAGTAAAAAGGCTTAATACTTCACAGGATAAGATACTTAACAAGTAAAACACAAAAATACTCTAATTCAGTGGGAATATAGACGGTGAATATTAACAATAGGCAAATGGGAAGACAATGTTACTTTCTAGATGGCTGCAATGGCCTGTGCAGGACCTGGCTGACGTCAGGGGTCGGGAGCATCATCTGGATCTCTCATATGTGTGGTAGGGGCCCAGACACTTGGACCATCTTCCACCTGCTTTTCCCATGCCACTAGCAGGGAACTGGTTCCAAAGAGGACAATCTGGATAAGAGCCTGCACCCATATGAGGTACTGGCATCACAGGCAACAGCGTTACTCACCACACCGCATGCCAGCCCTTGTGTCCTATGTTTTAATCTCAAACCTTGTAGCCTCTTTCAGCACCTGGCATCAGTAATACTAGGTTTAATAGCTGTGGCCTCATGCAAACACAGATGAGACTTCATTTCCTCTCCTAGGGATGCATTCCTCAGCACTGGAAGAAGATATGAACCTCAGGCCAGGTGTTTATCATAGCACTTATTTTGGTGTGTGAGATTCATCCCATATCAGAATATCTGGATTCAAATCTTAGCTCTGCTTCTGATTTTTGTGTCTCTAGAGATGTGCAGATGGCTCAAGTGGCTGAGTACCTGCTACCCATATGGAATACTTAAATTGAGTTCTAGCTCCTACGTTCCACCTGAGCCAGCCCCCAGCTCTTGCAGGTGTTTGGAGTCGAGTAAGAACATAGTAAGTTTTCTTTATCTCTCTCTCTCTCTCCCCTTCCTTTAGTTTCCCCTCTCTCCCTCCCACTTTGTGTGTGTGTGTGTTCTAAAATAAGTAAATAAATAACGTTAAGCAACTCCAAATGAAGTTGCTTAACACAAATGTTAAATCTTAGAATTTCCATTAAACTCTTAAAATGACAAAAAAAAAATCCCCACAAAGGAACTGAAAAAAATTATTTCTTAAATTAGGACTTGAAGGCTGAGAGGATTAGGGAGAACACAACTTTGTGCCAATGCTTCAATTATTAAATACCTATACCAAAACTATGAGGCAGCGCTGTAAAGGACACGGATAGAGCAATGTAATGGTCTTGGATTCAGGGCCAATCAGTCTATTACAGTGTTCAGCCAGTGGCACTGCCTCTTTCCGGAAAATGTGCAGTTAATGCCGACTCTGCTTTACCCAGCTACTCCCAGAAGGCCAAAACACAGTTGGCCTCCAAGAAATGGGGTCAGCCTTATAGAAAACCATGTATATAGGGGAAGCTCCACTCCTACTGGGAAAAGGAGTCCAACAATAGGCAGTGCTTCCTTCTCTTCAAAGACTAAGCGATCACTCTGCTTTCTATATAGGATAAAATGCCATATAGATCAAATGCTTTAGAGATCAAATGACATCAGGCATGTGCAAAGCTTTTCAAACCACAAATTCCCACATAAATGTCAGATACTGATATTACAATAAAAAATCCTGGGTGAAAAGAAATGCAAAAAGAGATTTAGGGAGGTGTTTTCTCACCACCCCTTCAAGCTTGCATTTGATTTACTGGATCTCAGGGAAAACAAATGTGTTCATGACTTCACATATTTCCATTTCCCCACCATTTTCCCATCAAATACCTCTACTTCCATTGAAAGTAGTAGGTCAACCCTGAACCCATTGGAAAATTTGCAACTTTTCAGCTAAGACTGTAATATTCTCTCAGACTTTTGTATTTCACCTACTAACTTTATCACATTTGTTATAACTTCATACAGCCTACAACATTTTTAATCAAATATTTTTGTATTGAATGTACTTTCTAAAACATGCATTTATTTAAAGATAAAGTTGCATATCCTCAATAAAAATGAGGAAAAGCAGTTGCATCAATCATTGTGAAGAAAACAAAACAAACTGTTCTAAACATCTGAGCTAAGGCTGAACATCCAGGAGAGCTGCGATAAAACCGACAGTGATCGCCTCTTCAGCTTATGGAATTACGAGAATTAGCAATTTTTGCTGATCCAAACATTAAATTCTAAAATAGCTTATCACCAATTTAGATGAACAATAAGTCACAAATAGTTTTTCTCAAACTTTTTAATATGCACACGAATCACTTGGGGATCTTAAGAACAGGCAGATTTTTATTACAAAGATCCGAGCGTAGCCTGAATAATAAGCCTTCAGTTCTTATTAAATACAAGCTGGTAGCAATACCATTTGCCTGTGGATCACACTTCAAACAGCGATGTTTTAGAGAACATACTTTTTTCATTAATTGGATTTTTGTTGTTAATTGACCAGTTTGCTAGGACTACCATAACCAAGTAACAGGCTGGAACAGCATTTTTCCCCTCAGGATTCTAATGGCCACAAGTTTAACAACAAAGCTTCAAAGTTTCAACAAGACTAGTTCTTTTCTTCCGTGATCTCTTTCCTTGACTGACAGACATCTGTCTTCTTCATCCCTACTTGCTGTTCTCTCTGTCCTTATCTGCTCTGTAACAAGCGCAGCCCCAGCTAGATCAGATTAGAGCCCAATGTTGTGGTTTTATTTAAGCTTAACTGTGTCTTTAAAAATCTCTTTCGTCCCAGTATACACACCTTCTGAAATGCTGGCGGTTAGGATTTCAGCATATGAATTTTGAGAAGAACTAATTCAGCCCAGAAAGCCTATTTGGAAAAGTTTAAATAGCAAATTATGGCATCTGCTCTGGAACTTCGACCATGAGTTGTGTTTTATAGCAGACAAGAAGGGTTATTTTAGGGCCCTGAGGACACAGCTTGAGCTCAAGCTGGTCAGCATGGGTGTGCACACAGCTTACGAATACCAAGGGCAGGAAGCAACATCCCAGCTTACATGATTAACGTACTGAGCACTTTGATTTTTTTAAAGAGTGCTTCATTATTGCCAGATATGCAAAAAATCCGTTTCTCCTTGCACATGCCGGGAATTAATTTCTGACACAAGGACAGAGTCTGCTCATTAAGAGAGTGTGTTCGGCCAGCACAGCTTCCGAATCTGTCTCTCCTCATCAGTGGCACCACCGCGATCTCTGTCCCCGGAGTGCTCCTGATGCGCCTTGCATCTTTTCCATCAGACACGGCAGGTGCTGCATCCCCTTAGCTGAAATCTATCTAAGCCACAGAGCTGTTGAATCCAGGCAAGGAAACAAAAGGCATCTCCTGCCTGTGCTTCTCCCAGGCTGATAATAAATAAGAATACATGGTATTGACATAGCACCTTCCTCAAAGGAGTGCAAAGTGCTTTCCAGACATTACCTCACAACAGCCTGGTGATTCTAACCTGAGAAGCGGCTCCTAAAAGTATGGCCCTACTCAATCACCACAAGAAATCTAGAAACCAGTGGTAATATATATTCTTTCAAGGATAAAAGCGGGACTACTTAAATGCCACGAAGGGGCTTTTTTATTTTTTTGTCCAGAGTGCTGAGATAATACAGGCGATAAGCATTTTTTGACTGGATGATCACATCTTCTGTGGACATCACATTTGCCAGGATGAGGCAGAAAAAAAAAAAAAGATGAATGTGTTCTACCATCAGACTCACACCATGAAACTCTTTGGAAAACCACCCAGCAAACCACATACTTCCCATTGAATCTTTCAAGTGCTTGAAAGAGATCCTAAAGAAATGCTGTATTCACTGCCAGGAGCAGTGATGAAAACACAAGAAGGTATTACCCACAAAAGCACCACTGCTCAGGGCTACCCTTGTTACCCTGCGCTTTCAGAATCCTTCTCTTCCACAGTGAGTCTCAGCCCAAACTCTCACTTCCTGCTTTCTTCTCCTGCTTCTCTAAAGGGGAGGATTTGCACATTCCAAGACAGCATCATTCTTGCCTGACAGTAACACTGTTCCCTCCTGGCCATTCATGGCGGAAAATGTGAGTTTGAATATCTCATCTGCCCAAGTTCAAATCTCCACTTTTACCTACAAGTGGGTTTCTGCAGACAAATGCTTTTACTCTCCTAGGTCCCCATTTCTCCTCTGCAAAAGAGAAAGCTAATGATGTCCAAATCAGGAGGCTTGTAAGAATGTGACCTCAAATTACATTTGTGAAGAATTTAGGGCCATTCCTGGCATTTTTTTAAAATGAATACGTAACCATCGTACAACAGTAGTCAAAATAATTGCTAGGCTTCATCTTATACATAATGTGAAGAGGGAATGGAGAAATAAAACAGAATAATATTGTGCAAGAATTTGATAGTTTTCTCATTCCCACTTCAATGAAAGAAGGCTATCATGTGTTCCCGCAGCCCTTATGATGGCAGATAATGCTGTTTTTTTCCCTTGTAAGGTGCACATGAAGTATTTTTCTCTAACAGCTTAGCAAATCAGAAATGCTTATTTTAGACAAAATTATACTTGAAAATAAAATGATGGAGGGAAATCATTAAACTTTCCATGCTAGTTTAAAATGAACACTTCTCAACCATTGATTCTGATCAATTGAGAACTTGAGTTCCCATCTACACTGACAGGCTGAGCAAGATATTTTTTTATTCCAGGGCCATGCTTTTTCTGAATAATAGAAAGTGGTCTGTGTAGCGATACATACATACCTGAGATAGAAACTGTTATTTTCTCTGTCTTGAAAACCCTTGGTGGTATTTACATTCCAAATTAAACTGAACACTATATATTGATTTTAATATGTTAAGATGAAATTCAATTTTGTGACTACTACTAAAATCACAGTGCTTGTAGGATCAATGTGTTTGCTGATTTCCTGCTTACTACCAATATCTCCCATAGGGGTTGGTACATGATTTACAAGAATATTGTTTCTGAAGATGTGTGCATAAATATGCTATCAAATAAGTTACACTGCATTGTACATTAGGCAATGAGTGATTTGTTTGCTGCATTTTAATCACCCTGGCATAAATGCTGATGTATCCTTGTTCACTATAGTTAGTTCACGTACTGGAGCTTAATTCAAGTCCCTGGGAGCAGAGCTGGCAGAAGAGGTCTCCTCATACCTGTTTTTAGACTCTGTTCTCCTCAAAAAGGAGGAAGTACATTTCAGCTAAGATAGAGCTAGATGTTCAGGATATGACTGCTGCAATGGTAGAAGGCCTGATGGCCAGTTAGGTAACAGTAAATATGTGTGGGCTGTGTGTGTGTGTGTGTGTGTGTGTGTGTGTGTGTGTGTGTGTGTGTGTGTGTTGATCTGGCTCTATAAAGACAAAGGGAGAAGCACTGAAAGCAGCTTGCACTTGGAGTTATATAGCACTGGGCCTAGCTTATTTCATTTACCAACTAGGTGTTACTGGGCAAACTACTTAACTATGACTCAGTGTCCTTGCTTGAACAATAGGAAGAGGAATAATTACTGCCTCAGCTTGAATTAGACAATGCACATGAAGCTTTTCCAACAGTGACAAGCAGGAAGATCTCAACAAATGTTATCTATCTTATTGGATAAAATTCCTATTCCAGCCATCCAAACATAAATTTTATCGAATGCTCCTTGAAAGCAAGACATGGTATAAACACTTAAAAGAATGTAAAAATCCGTGTGCTATTCTCTGAAGAGGTTCACTGTCTAATTTGATAGGAAGAGGCACAGAGAACTATAACTGATGATAAGAAATGGTGAAGTGTCAAAAGAGAGGTTAATAAGAGGTTGTGGAGTCCACAAAGTAAACAGATTACTTTTTGCTTGAAAGAAGGCAGATCTTCTTCTTTGTTTCCATACCAGTACCAGACTGTTTTGATTACCAGTACCATGCAGTATGTCTTGAGGGTCCTGGCATTGTGATTCATCCTGCTTGATTTTTATTCTTCAGGATAGCTTTGGATATTTGTGGTCACTTTTATTTCCAAATGGACTTTGGAATCTTCTCTTTCTATTTCTGAGAAGACTGTTGTTGGGATTTTGATTGCCATCACACAGATTCTGTACATTACTTTTGGTAATAAGGACATTTTGATTATGTTGATTATACCAATCCAGGAACTCGGTAAGTTTCTCCATCTTTTAATCTCTTCTGTCTCTTTTTCAGTGTTTTAAAATTTTCATCATAGAGGTCTTCTACATCTTTAGTTTGGTTAATTCCAAGGTATTTAAGATTCTTCCCTGCTATTTTAAAGGGCACTGTACTTACAAGATCTTTCTCAGCCAGGTAGGTATTTGTTTATGTTCATTGATTTTGAACCTTGCTACCCTGCCAAGCTCTTTTATGAATATCAAAAGTCTCTTGGTCCAGTCTTTTGGTTCTTTTATATAAAGACATGACATTTGCGATTGGCATAATTTCAATCCTTGTTTCCAATTTGTATTCCCTTAATTTCTTTTCTTCCCTAGTTGATATCGTAAGGACTACCTATAGTATGTTCAATAGCAATGGTGAAAGTTGACATCCTTGTCTAATTCCAGATCTTAGTGGAATAGATTCCAGTCTTTCCCATTTCAATATGATGTCGGCTTTCAGTTTTTCAATGTAAGCAGAATATACATATATTTTCATAGATGGACTATATAATGGAGACTAGAATATCAAAAAGTAAAAAATAGCATGCATCTCTACTTCCAAATAAAAGGACTCACAATGAAATTCCTAAATATACTTTGATAACAGAGTACTGGATTTTCCACCATTGCAAATACCTACAATAACATGATATACTTAAATAGCAGAATGTTGGACTTTTGGCTTTTACTGAAGTATACTATTATAATATAGGGGAAATGGTGTAGGGGAGAGAATGGGTAGGGAGAAAGAGGAGGTAGAGAAATGAATCCCTATTCCTACAAAATCTTATCATGGAAGATAATAAAAACAGACACAAAAAATAAAAATAAAGTATACATAGGGATATACATAAAATATATAGAACACATGAAAACACTAAGCTCTTCTCTTAGAGGAAACTTGAAAATTCAAAGGATTTGGTATCTGTGAAGGGACCTATAAAGCCAATCCTTTCAAATACCTAGAGACAATCATACTGTTGTTGCTGTTGTCCTAAATATTAAGAATCTAAGACAGAAAGTAAACCACTGTCCAAGATTACACATTAGACAGGAACTGGCAGAGTAGAATTTAAGTTCAGACCATCCAGAGGCTGCACGCATGCCTGGGCCAACAACACCACAGTCACAGCCTCAGTACAGGTGAGAACAGTCTGAGCCGCCAACGTTAGATGGCAGATGAGAGAATTAAGGACCTTACACAACACATTTAACATAGAATCATGTGCAGAATAATGACAAAGATAGCACTGATGGGATTAATGTCTGTTTCCTTTCACATCTGAGAAAATCAGAGAGGTTTCATAGGTAGCACACTTTGTTTCTAGAGAGAGGACGATTTTAGGAACTCCTGGGTTAGCAGCACAGCATGAATTATGCTGTCTCAGGTGACTTTAGAAGGGATTAGTTCATCTATCTACACAGGTAATATATGGAGGGCTATTTTAGATAAAATGGCATATGTAACGTTTTCAGAAGTGGATGGAACATAAGCATTAGTTTCCATTCTACCAAGATCAGTGAGCCTGAGTAAGAAGAGGGCGAGGATGGAGGAAGAACATACTACTACAGGTGGTCAATCACTCAAACTTTGGTGGGAATTGCTAATTTTAGAAACTCCCCAGATTGTCTGGCAGAGACTGTGAGTGTTTAGAAACTGAGCCAGAGATTGAAGTTAGGCCCCAGGCAATCAAAAATTTCCATCTATATGGAGAGGGTAGACAGAGAGGGAGAGGAAAAGGAAGATGGTTGGAGAGAAAGGGGAGTTCTTGGGTCTCTGAAATAGGCTACAATTCTGATATGAGAGCCCATCCTGAAGGCTTGTTAAACAAGAGGGTGGTCCCTGTTTGGCAAGTGTTCTTTTCAAACAAGCAGCCAATACCGGGGAGATAGTATGCCACAAGTCACAATGTGACCATATAACTCATCCAACATGAAAAAGTGTCAGCGGATTTTAAACCCACTTGAGAGAAGCCTCTTCTGTAAAGGTGATCCTTTCTTAACAGGACATACTCATTTAACCATTTCAACACTTTCATTACTGGATTTGGGAAGCTGAAATAGGCAGTAGTGGGAAGGGTCACAGAATTGCTGAAGTTAGGTCAGTTCCACAGTCTGATTCCCAAGTAAATGTTACAACCCATAGAGGGGGGGAGAAAAAAGTAAACCTTATAACTATTCCTCAAATGGCTGAATTAGCTAATCCACGTAGACAAAAGAATGCTTAAGGTTACATAGGATTCATCACCTATTTAATAGAAGACTGCAACCTCAGAACACTCCAGAATATTCAGAGTGACCTCAGAAACACTAACCAAAATTTACTCAAGGCTCTGCATGCTCCAAGACACTCAACAGAATTTTTTGATCTGCAAAACAGAGCATCCTCAGATTATAAAGGAGAAATATGCAACAACCATGTCATACTTCTTTCCTGATGACTTCTCCCACATTCATCTCCAGATCCATGAAATGGATACATTTCATTGTGGGCCTCACACCTCTCTGTTCTAAATGGTTTCCAACCTTGACTCCCTGGTCATGCTAAAATCTTCTTTACTGAAACCAGTCACGATGGACCTGAAAGCTGTGTGTCTTCAGCTGATGACTCTAAAACTCTAGCGTGAGGAAGGTGGTGTTGACATCACTCCAAAAAAGTTGTTCTCAAACATCACAGTGTCACTTAGGCACTTTCCAGGACCTTAAACTCCCTCCCTATTCCAACTAAGCATTGAGGGGAAACCAAATATTTTCTTCATAAACTTCACTCAAGGAAACACCTCACAACACGATGAATGCTGACACATTTAGGGAAGTCCAAATATCTTTGGCAAAGTCAGACATTTAGTAAAGATTTGCAGAATGTGAGTATAACCTAGCAGATAAAACACCTACATCTGCCAGCGGAGAACCCAATCTGATTCCCAGCTCTGGCTCCTTACCCTGGGAGGCAGTGGCTTAAGTGGTTATGTCCCTGCCACACACATAGCAGGGGAGATCTGGTTACACCTCCAGATCCCAACTTCAATTTCAGGCCAATCTTGACTTTGTAAGCATATGAGAATGCAACATCATGTAGAAACTCTGTCTCTGTTTCTTTCTCCTTTTCCCTCTTTCTTCCTTCTGCCTTTCAAGTAAGGATTCATTTAAGTGCAAAACATTGATGTTCTACACAATTTATGTTTGCTAGCAGTGATTTTCAAAAATATCATTTATGCTAATATGCAATCAATTCACTTTGTTACACTTTGGTTGAATTGGAAGGTAACAGAAGTAACTCATCCAAAAAATACGAAGCAGAAACTCTGGAGTCATCATTATAAAGAAGTCTTCAAAAAGTTTGATATCTGCTATGTAAATGAATGTCATTTGTTTTATTTTCTATGTTGACTAAGACTTCACGTTAGCTAACAGGTTGATATTCTTCAGACATTTATTTTATACAATACTGCCACCTGCTTTACTGGGAGACCCTCAATCTGGCAACTCAGCTTCCAAATTGACTATCTTTCAGAAAATACATGTAAACACAAAGCATCTTCATATTCTTTAGAAATTTAATTTTAAAATAAAAAATACACAAGCAAAGTTAACAAAATTACAAGAAATCTCAACTTCTAGTAGCTTCTCAAATAACGTGTTGAGCATCCCTAATTTGAAAATCCAAAATGCCCCCAAATGAGAAAGTGTTTTGAGTAATGGTACGATGCCATATAGAAATTTCCAACCCATGAAACCTGGCTTCATATACAACAATATTTAAAATCTCACATAAATGGCCTTTAGGCTATGTGTATAACAAGTATAAATTTGTATGTGTGTGTATGTGTTTATATTTGAATCCCATTCCCAAGATATCTCATTATGTATATGCAAATCTTCCAAAATCCAGAATCTGAAATATTTCTTGTACCAGGCACTGCAGATAAAGGACTTCCATTTGTACTTAAAAAAAAAAAAAGATTTGTTTATTTATTTGAAATTCAGGAAGAAGATTGGGTAGATACAGAGAGATATCTTCCATTTGCTGGTTTACTCCCCAAATGGCCACACTGGCCAGAGCTGGGTGGGCCTGAAGCCAGGATCCAGGAGCTTCTTTTGAGTCTCCCAGGTGGATGTGGGGCCCCAGGAATTGAGCTATCCTCCTCTGCTTCCCCAGGCTATTAGCACAAAGCTGGATTGGGAATGGAGCTTCTGAGATATTGGAAGTCGTGGCTATATGGGATGCTAGTGCTGCAGGTGGAAACAGCCTGTTTTGTCACAATACAGACATGGTATTAAGTATTTTAAAAATACTTAAAGGCAGAGAGAGAAAGAAAGACAGAATGTTCTATCCACTGGTTCACTCCCCAAATGGCCATAATGGCCAGAGCTAAGTTGGACCAAAGCCAGGAGTATGAAACCTCTTCCAGTCTCCCATGCAAGTGCAACGGCCCAAGTACTTGGAGCCATCCTCTGCTGATTTCCTAGGAGCATTAGCAAGGAGCTAGGGCGGAAATTGAAAAGCTGCTGAAGTCATGAAGTTCTTTCCACCTATGTGGAACACAAGCATGGCATGTCCACCCAGCTCCAGCCATTGAAGATTTTTGGGGACTGCACCAGCAGCAGCGGTAATCTTTGCATCCCTATTTATTTAAAATAAATAATGAGCTCTTTTATTGTGGTTGCAGCATCCAGAGCTGGAAACAGTAAGAAAGATAGATGTGAAGAGCTGAGTTCATGAATGTTTGCTTTTAAATATTTCCAGGATATCCTTGTTGACTAGGGCCTGGGTGCTTACTCTGGCTTTAAAGCAATCTATCCCTTTGGGAAAAAATGGACGGAGTGTTAGACTTCTGTTAAAACAAGTCTGTAGATAGTAAAACAAAGTCTGGTTCCCTTGGGCCTGTGACTGGCAAGTGACATCAGACAAGACTACACTGAGTATGATTTTTTTTAAAAATACACATCTATCCTTACAGGAGAAATAGCAAAGAAGAGGGAGTTTCTGAAAATATGCTGGAGTAGAAAAGTTATCTTCAAAATCTTGGGTATGATGGTGGTAATAAAGGCCTTAGATTTGTTTTGAATTATTTATACTTCACTCATTTTTTAAGTAGGCATCTAATTTATAATAGAAACAGGGGCTGGAAGAGGAGCCCATCCATTCCTCTCTCCTTGTCAGCGCACTGGTTGTTTCCTGCAGAACATTTCGGAGTACTCCGTCTCGCAGACACTCTGTCTAAGTCGGTTCCACAAAGAGCCTAATGCACCAGCGATGCTCCTCGTTGCGCAAGCCCGAGAGCGGCCGGAGCCTTAAGAGCACAAGCGGGCACCATCCCAGGGAAGAGACTTCACTGCTCACTCCGCAAGACAGCCTCCCATTCATATTGACTTGGGCTCGGAAGCTGTTTCCTGAGATGCTATCCACAGTTCCCCCTGCTCCCGAGATGCCATTACTGACTGTGTGGGATTCTGGCTTATGTTGATGGGGGTGGGGGATGGGAAGGAGCTACTGCCATTTGTAAGTGCTCCTGGAAAGTGCTGACTTGGTGACCCTGGAGACAGAGGTTTTCACAGTTCCCTAGAAAAGGTCCACCCTATGCCAAGGCCATGTGGGTTTTATCTTATCTTCAAAACCTTAATTCCTGATTAAAAAAAAAAATAGGGCCCAGCATTGTAGCCTAGCAGGTAAAGTCCTGGCCTGGATCTCATTTGGGCACCAATTTGTGTCCCCGCTGCTCTACTTCCTATCCAGCTCCCTGCTAGTGGCCTGGGAAAGCAGTAGAAGATAGCCCAAAGCCTTGGAAATCTGCATCCATGCAGGAGACCCAGAAGAAGCTCTGACTCCTGGCTTCAGATCAGCTCAGCCCAGCTCTGGCCGTTGTGGCCACTTGGGGATTGAATCAGCACACGAAAGCTCTTTCTCTCTGTATCTCCTTCTCTCTATAAATCTGACTTTACAATTTAAAAATCTTAAAAAAAAAAGATTTTATTTATTTGAAAGGCAAAGTTACACAGGAAGAGAGATTATAACGCATAGAGAGAGTGAGAGAGAAAGATCTTTGATTCACTGGTTCACTCCCCAAATGGCTCCAAACTGCGAAAGGCTGGGTCAGGCCAAAGACAGGAGCCAGGAGCTTCTTCCATATCTCCCACATTGGTGCAGGGGCCCAAGCACCTGGGTCACCTCGCACTGCTTTTCCCATACACATCAGCTGGGAGCTGGATCAGAAGAGAAGCAACAGAACTCAAAGTGACATTCACATGGTATGCCAGCACTGCAGGCAGCTAACTAACTGGCTATGCTACAACAGGGACTCTCAAATCTTGATTTTGAGTCTGAATAGCAGGAGAGGTGATTTGAATTGGAAGGAGTGATTGTCGGCTAGAGAAGCCCAATAACTTTTCATCAACCAAACAGCCTGAAATGATTATCTTGATTACCTCATGTAACTCCTCATAGGAACTTCCTACTGACTGCTCCCAAATACTTACTTGATCTTTGAAAATACCATCGGGTTAAGGTTTAACATTTTAGGTTCTTAAATTAGAACTAATATGAGTATAAATTTGTAGTAAGAAACCAAAACTAAATTGCAGAAAGAATTCTCTAAGACCCATCCTTCTCTTTCTTGCTTTCCAGTTCTCTATGGGAACTGAGGTATTTAAGGGTTTTCAAGATTTACTACAAAAATATCTTTGAGATGAAGAACAGCTTAACATGAAAAGAACTATTTCCAAGCATCTTGAATTCCCTTCAAAACTGTCCTTTGGGAAACTCTGATTCTTCAGTTTTTTCTTTGGCTTATTTCTTTAGTTTTAGTCCAGTCTCTCCACAACTTAAAACAAGCTTTCTGCTAGGAATAATAATATTAAATTAAAAATACAAACAATTATTAGAAATATATGGTCTTAACAACCATTAAATTTGTTCCTTAAGCAGGTTTATTACTTTTCTGCATACCTGCACAAAAATTTGTCTTCCACCAATCTGACATAAAATAGCCAGAATCAGATTTATTCATCTTATCAATACCATTAGTTTGTACTGTCAGGTATTTAGAATATTATCTGGGTAGCAGGTATAGTTCCTCTATAAGCAGTCTTTTCCCTCCCCCCTGCTCCAGCTCACCAATGTTGAGCAATTATTTTTTTGGCTGAAAAATAAGCTTAGCCTTATATCAAAAGCTATGCTGCACCTACTGTGATTTAGAATTCAAATGTGGCTAATTTATAAAACAACCACATATCACTGTTCTCTGCCGGAACCAGATACTTACTATAAACTCCACTCACAACAGAGTTAGCTATTTTCTTGGATTTTTTTCTTTCAGCAAAATCTCTGGCTAATTTTAAGGAGCATTCCCCTTTTTAAGGCATCAGAAAGCTTGGTCATAGAGACAAGGTTTCAAAGTACATGGTGACACCTTTTTGGAGAACCACAGACCTAATTAGCATATAGCCATTTCCATGCTAGTTGATGGAGGCAACTGGCAGCAGACAGGGGTGCAGCTGACACTTCTGCTTTTCCACCGAGCAAATCTGTAAGAATAGCAAACCAGGCAAAAAAGACAGCTGCAAAACAAGAACCATGTAGGAAAGAAAGTTTATAGCGTGATGAGATTTAGGGCCTTTGTGTGGTGATGAAAGATGAGTTCTGTAATTAGCCCTAAGCCAAAGGGAAGTCACAGTGCCTACACAGAAGTAGAATGACAGGGAATCTGGGATTTTCTCCAAATGACTTTATTTTAACAGATATTCACAGTCAGAGAGAGTGAGAGAATGGAGAATACAGTGAAATTGGGAGGAAGAGATGGTGGGGTGTTGGAGGACCTGACTGGGAAATTGAGTTACATCAATGACATAGAGCTAGGACTTTGTCCAGATGAAATTGTCCTACCCTCTAAATGCTCACCTAGAAAACAGAGTTGTCGACACTAGTGTTGGTGAGGAGCAGAAAAGAAAATCTGATAATGGGGTTGGTAAACTAAACAACACATTTAATTACCATATCATCAACATCATTTTCTGCCTCTTTTTCTTACTGATATTTTACCTCTTGTTTTTTTTTTCAATTAGGCTAATTTATTTCTTGTCCAAAGTCCTCTCTCTACCTTTATAACTTTCATTCCTCAATTGGCAAGCAAGATGTGTTTTTCTTATAGATTCCACCACCCAACTTGTGCCATTCACATGACAACCTGTATCTAAACCAGTTCCAAAACACACTTTCATTCTCTTAAACTTTTTCATGAGAAATGACTTGCCATAGTTATATTCACCCTTACACACAAGTTTTGAGCCTAACATTTCTTTATATATAAAAAAAAAAGGAAGGATGAAGGAAGCTAAAATGAAAAGAAAGAAATGTAAAAGCCAGTGTTGCTAGAACTTGGTCCTGTGTTAATGTTATTTGAATAAATGAGTTCATTGATCATGGAGAATGGGTCATAAAAAAATACCTTGGTTTCAATGGCTGTCAACAGGGTAATGTACAGGAATCTTGGTGAGGAGCATACAGCAACCATTAAATGCTGGTGTCAGACCTATTCTACACCTTTTCTCCTGCGTCTACACAGGGACAAGGAACAGAAGAAGCCCAAGACAGAAGGATGGGATAAGATAATCAGTTCTATTAATACCCCAAAGAACGGCAAGAAGAGAGGAATTCCTATTGAAGAAAATAAAATTCAGTTATCAAAATGGAATGGAAAGGAAAGGAGAAAGTAGGAAAGAGGAGAGTGGAGAGAAAAGAAGATTCTGGAATGCAAAAAAAAAAAAAAAAAAGAAACCACACACCCACAGATCTTCATTTCATCACACAAACAACTTGTACCTTGCTTCTCTGAACTCAACATTAAGCATGTTGGTCTCTGTCTCCTTAAACAAATAGGCAACCCAATCCAGTTGTTTTCTAACAAGTCCTAGTTGTGATCCAACATATCTAAAATATAGCAATATTTATCTACCTTATACTTAAAATTACCTAAGATTTTGGCAGCCACTTTATATGTTCATATGACTACAAAATCAGTTGGAACCTCTTTTTCTTATAAATTATGTTAGGTATTGCCAGCGATCTGCCACACAATTATTTAAACTTTCATAAAGAATTTTACATTTATTGAGTTCCAATATTGGTTTCACCCAATCAGTGTCTTTTTAAAATCATGCTGCGATCTAATAATTTGACCATTTCCACAAGCACAGAGTTAGTGTGGACAGATTCATAAGTTTCTCTATAGAGTGGTAGTTTGGAGAGGGCTGGAACTACAGAGAGACTTGGCTTGTACCCACAGTTCTCCACCTACTGCCTATGCAAACCTGACAAGTTTCTTCATCTTTCTGGAATCATACTTCCATCTGTAAATTAGAAATAATAGCTTACTTGAAGAATCTCTTTTTTAACAGATTAAATGAATTTATGCAACTGAAACACTAAAGATTTATTTTATTCATTTGGAAGGCAGAATTACAGAGAGAAATCTTTCATCTGCTAGTTTACTCCCCTGATGGCCACAATGGTGGGCCTGTTTGACTGCATCAAAGTCAGGAGTCAGGAGCCTCTTCTGGATCTCCAGCATGGGTGCAGGGACCCAAGCACGTGAGCCATCCTTCAGTACTTTCCCAGATGCATTAGCAGAGAGTTGTATAGGAAAATGGGCAGGCAGGACTTGAACCAGTGCCCATATGGAATGCCAGTCTCACTAAGTCACAGCACCAGCCCATCAAGTTAAATCCCAAGGATTCAATATTCATTAGTTAATGTAACATTTTGTATTTACACCTCAATCAGTGTTTAAAAAAAAAAGACATAGGCTATAATTCGGGCATAATACTCCCTTCCATGTGGAATACTCTTCTAATATCACTGAACTACATATATATTTCTGCTGTGTCAGCTCAAATACAGAATCAGTACATATACTGAAATGTATTTTCCCATATTGGTTTAACAGGCTGCTGCTCCAAGTACCCCTTCTCATTGTACCCAGAGAAGGCCACTTGTAAAATCCAGGGCCTTGGGCACAAGGTTAGAAGACCGCTTCCAGTCTGCTTCATTCAATTCTTACCTGAGTGCTCACAGATCAATTACCTAAGTGTCCTGCATCTCATTTTCTTCATGCAAAAAATTGGAATAGATTCCACTTCCTTTTAAATCCAAGTTATCTTTGAATGTTGTCATAAAATTTCATGTCTTGAGACTAGCACTGTGGAGTAATAGGCGACGTTTCCACCCACAAAGTCAGCATCGCTTATCAGCATCCCATATATTTCATTTCTGAGCCAGCTCCCTGTTTATGGCCTAGAAAAGCAGCAGCAGAGAAGGGTTCAAGGTCTTGAGCCCCTGTACCCATGTAGGAAATGGAAGAAGCAGCTGGCTTTGGATCAGCTCAGCTCTGGCCACTGTGGCCATCAGAGGAGTGAACCAGCAAACAGAAGATCTTTCTCGGTGTCTCTCTTTCTCTCTATAACTCTTTTGAAACAAAAATTTTAAAAGTAAATCTAGGGCCCAGCGGCTTGGCCTAGCAGCTAATGTCCTCACCTTGAACGCCCGGGATCCCATATGGGTGCCGGTTCTAATCCCGGAAGCTCCACTTCCCATCCAGCTCCCTGCTTGTGGCCTGGGAAAGCAGTCGAGGACAGCCCAAAGCCTTGAGACCCTGCACCTGAGTGGGAGACCTGGAAGAGGTTTCTGGTTCCCGGCTTCGGATCAGCGCAGCACCGGCTGTTGCGCCCACTTGGGGAGTGAATCATCGGACGGAAGATCTTCCTCTCTGTCTTTCCTCTTTGTATATCCGACTTTGTAATAGAAATAAATGAATCTTTAAGAAAAAAAAAAGTAAATCTAACAAAAAAAAAAAACCACTTCATATTTCTCAAATTCTAACAGGATATCCCTGGGCAGCAGCACTCTCTGGAGGGGTGGGTGGGGAGGGAGGGATGCTCAATACTGTGTAACTTCATTATTGTGGCCATTAGACTTCACCTGTAGCTGAACAATTCTCCAAAGAGTATTTTTACAGAACCAAGGATGTTTGCAGGTCCTCTTGTGGGAATCAAATTTTCAAATGCCACCAAAGATTTTCTGAATCAGTATTTTAGGGGATTGCCCTAGAGATTGGTCATTCAATAAGGCCTTATACAATTCGGACAAATGCCAAAGTTTGAAAACTACTAAGTTACATGAGGCTAGATAGCCCACAGGGTATTCACCAAGTTTTTTGAATGAATTCATACTCTGCTTGCAAAGAGGACGTCTGCCAGGCATGTTGTTAGGGATTGCACATGATTGTATGTATTTTTGTCTGCTAGCACACCACCACAAAGTTGATACTGTACAAGCATCCATTCACCCCTCCCGCTCCTTATTTCTAATATTTTCTGCAGAGGCATACAAACCACAGAACCTACTCTCATAAATTAGCAGTGGAAAACACTTTCAAAAATAGTCAGAGATGAAGGTACCCATCAGGGATTTCCTAAGTCATTTCTGCATTTGAAAATAGATTATCTTCATTCTTCTGGCTCCTGACAACACATTAGAGCCCCCAGAGCTAATACGAAGCCATTTCTCCGAAACCTCAAAGCACTCATGGGCCACCACACAATAGTGCGTCTCCAATATATTGCACATGTGAGCAGCCACTCCACAGGAGGATGATGGAAAGCACGGGGTCCTCCTTTTACTCACAGAGGTGCATGTCCAAGAGGAAAAAGACAAGAGAACTCAAAAATCATCAACAGTCACCAGCTTTAAAATGTGCCTTTCTCCTCAAGCCTTATGTCACCCACTCACTTTTGTTATCCTCGGGTTTATAGTCCACACTCATGCGTTGTGAAGGAATGCCAAAGCATTCCAGTAAAAGGCTTTCCAGTGCTACACATAAGTGCTATGTTTATGTTAAGCCTCTTACAGGGAAAGTCATACCTTCAGAGAGATCAAAATGATGTTTCTAGTCACCATGAATTCTGTTTAAAATGTTTGTGACCCTCTCTCAAGGATAGGAAGAGAAAAAAAAAATGTTTGTATTAGGTTTTTTTGTTTGCTTAGCTCAGTTTTCTCCCTGCATTAAGGTTAGGAATGCTGAGTGAGAAACAATGACACTGAGAAAGAATGTCTGAACTCAGGACACTTCATTTTATTTTCAAACTTATCTTGTTACTTAATAATCAGGGAGACAAAGAATGAGCTACACCTACAGATGCAGAGAGTTCCCACCTGCTTGTTTATTACCATAAAGCCTCCATGCCAGGGTAGGTTCAAGATGAAACCAGCAGCCCAGAACTGAGGGACCCCATGATTTGAGCCACCACAAGCTGGGCACCCAACAATTTAAGCTACAACCTGCTACCTCCCAGGATCTGTACCAAAGAAGCTATAACCTGGAGCTATGGCCAGGACTTGAACCCAGCATTCTGATATGGAAGGTAGGCACTCTAACCACTAAGGGAAGCATCTGCCCTTACTTCATCTTGACATCACACTGAGTAATCATTAGCAACAACTTCAAGTTCTGGAATACACTTTCTCAAGGCAAACTGTGTGTTCTCCATTTAAATTATATTTATCTGCCATCATGTAGTCAAGCCACCAAAGAAAAAAAGAAAGAAAAAAAAATTGTGGAGGACATTTGCATAATAGAACTTAGACTTCATATGCTGATTGGTGCAGAGAGCTGAAATAATTAGAGGGAATACCTAATCTTAATTATTAATTAAGCTTTTAGAAAAATATTTAGTTTTATTGCTTTCAAGTAGATGTAATAGCTGTGTTTGAAACTTACATGTATTTAATGAATAGATGTTAAATTTTTCACTGTGTCTCCCTCTCAACCAAAAGCTGTTTGTATTCTTAAAAGGGTTTTAAATGCCACCCTCTAATGCTGTTTATGCTATTAACTTTCTTCTCAAACATTTTATTCACTGTTAACATAAAGATTCATTTAACACTCTGTAATTATCATAAATTTCCAACAAGTCAGGAAATAGTTGAGAGAAATTCTAGAGATTTCTCACACTTATTGTCTGTCTGAGATAAACATTATCACATTAAATTATTATGTAAAATATGCCAAAATACTTAAATTTAGCATGTTTTTTTTTCTTTAAAGCTCAGATATGGAAAGAAATCCATTAAACACATTGTTTACAAAGCAGAGCAGAGAAACATAGGAGGTGAATGTAAGTACACAAAGTTTAAGAATTGAGTTGTAAGTGACAAGTCCCCATTGTAACCAGGAAAATATATGGCCTCATTGCAAAAGAAACTGCCAGGCATTTAATGCCAGGTGCAATAGGATAAAAAGATTCAAGTACCCATTATCCCTCTAGGCTTGTCTCTGGCAACCTCGCAGGCCTCTCATGGCAACCTCTCATGGACTGGCCTTATGTGGCAAAAAAAGAATTCCAGCGGCTTCCAGTTTACATGATCATTTCGATCACTGTCTCAGTGAAAAACAATAGTTGTTTCCTGCAAAATCTAAGGGAAGACAGTGATGTACCTGAACTGACATAAAGGTCATTTATTCTTGAGACATCACTGTAGCCAGGGAGGTGCCGGGTGGCGCATGTGTGTTAGGGGGTAAAGAGGGCAGTTCCCCAAGGAAAAAGGAATGAATTTAAACTGTCCACAGTTTGTCAGTGAATGGCAAAGTCAAACATAGCAGCTGGAGTTCCTGAATCCTGATCTAGAATTTCTTTCCATAAAATCAAATTTTGTTTAACTTGGCATCCTTTTCACCTTAGAGCAACAAGGGAGGCGTTTGTTAGATTGTCTGACAATATCCCATTTACAGTGCCTGCCCTTGACTCCCAGATCTGTTACCAATTCCAGTTTCTTGCTAATTTATGTCCCGGGAGACAGCAGATGGTGGCCAAGTACTTGGTTCCTGCTACCCATGTAAGAGGTCTAGATTGGGTACCTGGCTTTCACCTGATCTAGCTCCAGTTGTTATGGGCATTTGGTTGGTGAATCTGTGAACAGATAATCTACTTGCCCATCCATCACCGTCTCTTTTACATAAACAGAAATAAATAAATGACACTCTTAGGGTCATTTGGTTGCTGTTTCTATTGGCATGATTTAGGGACTGGAAGAAGGAGGAAATCTTAAATAGTACCTTCTTATTATCTGTCAATAGTTCTTATTTTTGTTTCAAAACAGTCAATCTGCATTCCTCTCCAAGGCCTACCTAAACATGAGGGATCTTCCTCAGCAAGTATTTGGAAATGCGTTATGAAAAAATTTCAAAAAATAAACTTATCTTTTAACTTCATTTTTTATAAACTTTTGAAGTATCCTCATGCGTGCTCCACTCCAGAAGGAATTCCTAGAGGGACAGATGTTCCACCAATATTCAGTGTCTGTTTTTCCAGTTTCCAACATATGGTCTAACATGTGGCCAAAGAAATGCTTAGGGTGTCTGGTTCCCTGATTCCGGCCAGCCACCTAAAAGAAGGGAAACACTGATCTGCATCCCAAGAGAACCAAACCTTAGGAACCATTTAACTCTTCTTCCAAAAGCCTCCAACAAGAGAGTCCACATTTGCCCTAAATGGGGATAAGGGCCACCTTGTGATCTTGCTGGTTTTCCCCAAGGCAGGCACACTCTCTATTCACTAAGAGCAACGGGGAATAAGTGCTCTCTGTCAGCTCTCTTCCTCTTTCTATCAAATGTAAGTGGTGTTATAATATTGATATGATCAAGACTAATGAGCCATTAATTCTAATTCAAAAAAATGAGCTAACTGAACATGATCTTTTACAGCGCATTGATCTGAGATGCCAGATGAAGGCCAGGTTACATTTCCTCTTGGAAATGCGCCTGCTCTTCACAAGCAGTTTAAAAATGTTCCCTATATGGATGTGCTCTTCTGTGTGCCAAAAATAAATCTAATAGGAGGAGACAAATATAATGGCTGAGAGAAAATATGTCTACCTTTTGATATTTCCTCAGCCTTCTCTTTCCTCCTCCAAAGCATAGACTCAGTGGCAAGTCACTTGGCGGGACATCAAAACATATTTGGAGGAAGAAATAATTTCTCAATGAAAATGCAAATATCTGCAGAGGTCAGCAAATGTGTACATCTATGATCTCTTTCCCCATATTTGTGATAGTGAACACCGAGAGAACACAGACTTAGCAAGTACCATTTGGGGGCTGAACTCCTGTACATGTAATTTAGGCTGTAATGGACAGTAAAGATTTTATTCTGTCATGCAACTTAGGGCTGAAAAAATAACACAGCATTCTTAGGAAATCACTGAAGACACTGCTCTTGTAATTAATGCAATCAGTGTGCTGAGTGCCAGTGCCATACAAACTATTCCAAAGACAGTCACAGTCTGGACCCAAGGATGTTTTGATAAAACTGCCTTTGCACATATTTGAATGGTATATGATGATGCACATTGTAGTAAGTTGACATATGTATTCCCAAAAATGTACATATCGAATTCCTGCCTCTCTATTACCTCAGAATGTGACTCTGCTTGGAAATGGGATTTTGAAGAAGTAACTGAGCTTAAAACAAGGTTATTAAAGTGTTCTTTATTCCAAAAATGGTTGAGGTACTTGAAAGAAGAGGGGCCAGAGTTGTGACAGTCGGTTAAGTTTCCAGCTGCAACAATTGCATCCCATATGAGTGTCTGTTGGAATGCAGGATGCTCCAATTCTGATTCAACTTCCTGCTAATGCATCTGGAAAAACAGCAAAAGATAGCTCCAGTGCTTGGCCTCCTCCCACCATGCAGGAGACCCGGCTAGAGAGCCAGGACCTTCTGTCCTGATGCAGCCTTGGACATTGCATCATTTGGGGAGTGAACCAGCAGATGAAAGATCTCTGTCTCCACTCTTGTTTCCATTATACTTCCTTACACAGAAGCACAATAAGTCTTTAAATTAAAAAAAGTAAGTAAGAAGAGAAGGTAAAGATGCAGACACGCACAGGCAACAAACCATGTGAAGACTCAGGAAGAAGACAGATGTCTACAAATCAGGGACAACGCTTCTCAAAAGAAACACATCCTGCTGATATCTAAATCTTGGAATTCTAGTTTACAAAACTGTGAGAAACTAATGTTTTATATAAACCATCCTCTTTGTGACAGTTTGTTATGACACTAAAATCATATATATATCAACCCACAGCCCCATATCTCTTAGTGACCGCTGTTAGAAAGTAAGTGTAACATCTTTAGAGAGTAAAAAATCCAATTATGTCAAGAATACAGTGGTAAGAAATATTCCTGTGAGGAATAATCCAGTCTTCAAGCATCAATTCTACTTTGGGGAACAAGAAGTCATTTAAAGTATGTGGCAGAAATGAATCACCCATGAATGTTTAAAAGGAGATGTTAGGGAAACAAAACATGTCAGTAACTTGGATATTTATGAGAAACTGAGTGGGAAAATCTAATTAAAACAAAATCCCCAGTCCAAAAATGCTCTCCACAAATGTACTACAGAAAGAAAACAGTTTTATTATTGAATAAGCATTAAACCAGAATGTGATATGCTTAACAGGTAAACCACTAAGATACTGCGAAGACAAGAAGAAATGTCAACTTTTATAGAGGCAGGCAGACATACATCATCACATGCATGTTTTCATGATAAACAATTACTAAGACAACTTGATAACACCATTTGCCACATTTCTCATTCTGACTTTATCTGGTAGTTTAGGACGACCCTTTGTGACATGCTAACAATTTGCTTCCTCCAGAGGAAAAACAAGCTGCTCAAATCTTCGTGAGAGTACACAACTTTGCAATGTGGATCAAAACACTAACTCCTCCAGGTTAGGAGGAGGTCAGAAAAGATTACAGATGAGCTCCCAATTCCTACATTTTGGAGAGTGCTTTCAATTTTTTTTCTAATACTTTGATGGTTTTTGGGTGCAGATTTTTGTAGATGGGGACAAGTGCGGGTATTGCTTCTTACGTCTGAAGGTTATCCAATTGTCCCAACAGCATTTGTTGAAGAGACCAGGCTTTTTCTCTGGATTATTTTCAGTTCTCTTGTTGAAGATTAGTTAAGTATACATGTGTGGGCTCATTTCTTGTGTTTTTATTCTGTTCCATTGATCTTCGTCCCTGTTTCCATACCAGTACCAGACTGTTTTGATTACCAGTACCATGCAGTATGTCTTCAGGGTCCTGGCATTGTGATTAATTCTGCTTGGCTTTTGTTCTTCAGGATAGCTTTGGCTATCATGGTATCTTGTGTTTCCAGGTGAACTTTTGAATCTTCTTTTTCTATTTCTGAGAAGAATGTTGTTGGGATTTTGATTGCCATCACACAGATTCTGTACATTATTTTTGATAATAAGGACATTTTTATTATGTTGATTCTACCAATCCAGGAACATGGTTTCTCCATCTTTTAATCTCTTCTGTCTCTTTTTCAGTGTTTTAAAATTTTCATCATAGAGGTCTTCTACATCTTTAGTTTGGTTAATTTCAAGGTATTTAAGATTCTTCCCTGCTACTTTAAAGGGCACTGTACTTACAAATGCTTTCTTAGTCACAGTTATTTATGTATACCAGTACCATCAATTTTCGTATCCTACTACACTGCAAAACTTCTTTGTGAGTTTCAGTAGTCACTTGAGTGTTTTGGTTGTCCTATGTAAAGAATCATGTCATCTGCACACAGGGATAATTCTAATTCAATTCCATTTTGAATTCGTTTAATTTGTTTTTCTTGACTGATAGCTTTGGCAAAAACTTCTAATATTATATTGAACAACAGTGGTTAAAGCGGACATCCCTGTCGAGTTCCAGTTCTTAGTGGAAAAGCATTACCCCATTTAGTTTGATGCTTGTATTGGGTTTTTTTGTACATTGCTTTCATTGTGTTAGAGAAATTTTCTTCTATGCCTATATTTCTTAGAGTATTTAGCATGACATGGTGTTGGATTTTATCAAATGCTTTCTCTGCATCTATTGAGATGTTGATATGGTTTTTATTTTTTTAATTTGTTGAATGGTGAATCACATTTATTGATTTGTAAATGTTAAACCATTCCTGCATGCTAGGGATAAATCCCACCTAGTCCAGGTGAATGATCTACCTGTTGTACTGCTGGATCCTGTTGGCTAGTATTTTGTTGAAGAAGTTTGAGTCTATGTTTAACAGGGATATTGGCCTGTAGTTTTCTTTTTCTGTGTATCTGTATCTGGCTTTGGTATTAAGGTGATATTGGCTTCCTAGAAAGAGTTTGGAATAGCTTACGGAGGAGTTGGGTAAGTTCTTCTTGAACCATTTGGTAGAATTCAGCAGTGAGGCCATCTGGTCCAGAGCTCTTCTTGGTTGGGAGAGATTTAATTACTGATTCAATATCAGCTCTTATTATAAACCACTTTAGATTACTGATATCCTCATGATGCAATTTTGGTAGATTATGTCCAAAAATCTATCCATTTATTCTAGGTCTTCTGATTTGTTGCATATAATTGCTTGTAATAGAGCTCATTAATTCTATGTAAGTTCAAGATATCTGTTGTTACAATTCCTTTTTTGTCTCTAATCTTATTGATTCATATATATTTTTCCTCCTTTTTTTTATTAGTTGGGTTAGTGGGGGAGTCTTTCGTTCATTAAGCTTATGTATTTTTTTTGTCTCTATTTTGTTTATTTCCTCCCTTGTTTGGGTTATTTCTTCGGCACTTGTTTAACACTAATTCAACTGCTCTATAATACCCCATAGTGCAACTAACCTGAATCACTTGTTTATATGACATAGCTTGTTTGGGGCATCATAAAGGAAATCCAATCACCTAATTATAACTGAAAAGTGTTGTAGTTCATAGAACAATCTACTTCATTTGCAATATCTATTTATTCTAATTAGTAGAGTTGGGAAAATTCCCAAGAAGACCAGCAATTATCAGTAATGCTCTTAGAATTCAAAATTTCACAACTTGACCTTGCATCACACAAAAGCACACAGGTATCAGGTTTCCTGAGACCAGGAAGCCTCAGCATCACTAACTCTGTGATTGTACCCACCAGGAGACATGCACAAGCCACCTATCTCCTGTGTGGTTTAAATTCCCCACTGGCGAAAGCCAAATTAAAGTACCTGCCCCTGTTGTGTACCTAAGTAGCTTAAATGATTCAGTCAACAAAAGGTAAATTTAAAGAAAATTACCACTGCTCTTATTTCCAACATGTTCTCATTAACCTAGATTATAAATCCCAAAGGCACAAACTTTCATCATTCAGACTATATGTTTACACAGTGCAGTTTCCAATTACACTGATATATTCGTTTGGATTTAGGAGTGGGCTACTATTTACTCACAACAAGCTGCTCCTACAGTAGCTGAGAACTTTACAAACTCTATGAAGGGCAATGGAACAACACCTCCCCTTGAAATTGTCCAATATATGAAACTTAAAAAGGAATGATACTAACACAGAAATCCTTCCCAAGTTCTAATTAATCTGTTTGAGGGAACTAGAGATGAGAGAACAGGAGTAAAGGAGATTGTCTCAGTTGTAGTGGTAGTAGTTATGGTGACCATAGTCAGCGAGACTGTAACAAAACCATATAAAATAAATCCAGCATATCATATGAAAGAATTTAAGCCGTGCTATTTGGTGAGGAAAAAGCTATAATATGTGCTATACTAGTAGTGGGAAACTGGTGAATTTTCAAATCAGGATACAATAAAAGCTCAAAGTTCTGCCATTTAGTAGCTGTGTGACTAAGATCAAACTAATATGCTGATCCTGGAGTTTCTTATTAGTCACAAGGGAATGATGATATTACATGGATTTTCCATGGATTGAATATTTGTGTTCCCCATACCCAATTTTACAATTTGAAATTGGAAGCCTCAATGTGAACCCATGGAAGCAAAGGGATTCGTAAAAAAAAAAAAAAAATGAGAGAGCATTCTCTCTTTTCTTCTATCCCTCCCTCTCTCTTTTTCTCTCTGTTTTCTACCATGTGATACACAGCAGGAACACAGCCATCTCAAGCCAGGAAGAGATTCTTAATCAGGAAGTAAATCTACTAGCACCTTGATTCTTGTCTGCCCAGACTTCTGTATTATAGGAAGTAAATTCCTGTTGTTCAAAACACAAAGTTAGTGTTAATCTGTTACAGCAGCCCAGACTTGACATCATGCTTCAGCAAAATACAAGCTCAGGGGACCCAAGACACCTTCATGATAAGAGTGGGAAAATTGCACATGAATTAATTTTCTCTATGATGTGAAGTATATGTGTGTGAATCCAAATAAATCTGTCCCTTTCTTTTCTTCTTTTTTCATTCCCTCAATCTTCAACTTTGTTCCTCCATTCCTTCTTTCTTGCCCTCCTACTTCCTTCCTCAACTTCTTCCCACTTCCTTTCTTCCTTCCTCACCTTTATTCTTTCCATCATTCTTCACTTTTCTTCCTTCCTTCCTTTTGCTCTCCCTCCTTTCTTCCCCCCTCTCCCTTAATCCTCCACTTCCTCCCTTCCTTTTTTGCTTTCCTCCCTTTTCCCTCCCTTCCTCACTTCCCTACCCTCATTCCGTCCTCACCTTCCTCCCTCCTCCTTTTATTCCTTTCTCATCTCCCTATCTTCACCTTAACTCCTTTCTTACCTTCCATTCTTCCTCCTTTCCCTCCTTTCTTTCTTCCTTCCCTTCTTTGTCCCTCCCTCTTTTCCTCCCTCCACTTTCTCCATCCCTTTGTTTTCTTCCTCACCTTCCTTTCCTCCTTCTCATCCTCCTCATCCTCTGTTCTTCCTTACTTCCTCCAACTCTCTGCCTCTTCTGCCCTTTCCTTCCTCCCTTCCTCAGCTCTCTGCCTTCCTCCCTTCCTCAGCTCTCTGCCTTCCTCCCTCCCTCCCTTATTTCCTACCTTCTTTCCTACTGTTTCTGGAGAGTATAAATAAGAATTGTAAATAGCAATCAAATCTCAAAATGTTAATTTAACTCACATACATCACTTTTTTGCTGTGTGCTTTAATTATCACAAATCAGGGAAGACATAATATTTGTCTTTTGAGGACTGGATTAGATCACTAAGTAAAATGGTTTCCAGTTGCATCCATTTTTTGCAGAATACAGGATTTCATTCTTTATTATAGCTCAGTAGTATTCCACAAGGTATATATACACCATATCTTCCTTATCTAGTCATTAGTTGACAGACATCTGAGTTGATTAAAATTCATCTTTTAAAGTGTATTCTGCGGCTTTAATTTTTTTAAAAATTAATATAATTATGGAAAACTTTTAATAATTATGGTTCTAATATTTTGTGGTTCTGATATTTTTATGGTTCTGAGATGATTTCAGTTCAATGATTTCTTTCCTCATGAATAGTCATTTTTTTCCTCCTTCTTTGTAGGCCAGGTGATCTTTGATTGGGTGTTCAATATTATTAATTGCACTTCATGCGATAATGCTTATTTTATACTCATATAAATACTAAATTTTTTGGACTTCATTTTAGGATGCAGCTAAGTAACACAAAAACAATCCTGTACTTCCAGATCTTATTTTTAATATTTGTTAGTTGGGATCAGAGCTTTATTTAATGTAATCTAACCATTTCCATAATAAGGTAAATCCTTTCTGAGCAATCTACTGAAAATTCCCTGAATTACAATGTTTTCCAGTATGGCTAACGGGAACAGCTACTATTTCTAGCCCTGTATGGATTCAAGATGTTCGCCTTTCTAATCATCTCAGATAGTACTTTCTCAATAATAACTAGTTTACTCACACCTATTATTCAAAGGGGCACTAAAGTAAGTCCTTCTTCAGAACTCTGGGGTTCTTTCTCAACTACTCTGTTTTGTGAACAGTTGCCTACATAGTTGCCCAAACTCACCTCTTTGGCTTAGGAAGTTAGTCACTAAGAACCTGGTTTCTCTCTTGGGCTACATTCTGCAAATTTCATGCAGTTAAGTCAAAGCAATGCTGATCTCACATCATTTATGTTGTGCCTCGGACAGATTGCTGTACTCAAGTGGCCAAATGCAGAAGACAGCCATACAGTGATAAGATTTTAAAACACTTTTTTATTACAAGTGGTATAGAGTGGGTTTATACCTCCAATGGCCTCTTGTCCCTGAACTACATACAGAATAGCAGCCTTTGTAAAGCCAAAATCCATAAACTGGGACAGGTGCAGCGAATGCTAAGCTAATGCAGAAAAATGGGATGAAAAATGCATAACTCTGTAAGCTTTTGTTGCTAGATCATGTGAAACTCATTTTTCTCCTAATCAGGCTTGAACAGCCAAGCCAGGGGTTTGAGTGTTCTTGCCAAGCAGAGTAAAGTATTTTCAGCCAGGCTACAGTTCCATTGGTGGGGTGGTACAGGTATCTCACTAAGATGGAGCTCAACTCAACATGGAGTCCCTCGGGGCAGGCTTGCTACTTCAAATCACTATCCCAATGTTATAATTATTTTTCCTGATTTGTATTTAGGTGGGAGATTAGATACGAGACATGCTGCTCTATATTGGCTCAAAACAGAGTATTTTCTGGATATTTAACATTTTCTTAATAAAGATGTTCAATACTAGCAAAAATACACGTAGATTTTCTCTACTCAGTTGGCTCAGAAATAACCACAATGATAAGGATTTTCTCTTGCATGAATCCTTCCATGTTCCCTATCCTACACTGTGAAGAAACAGAGCACTGGTAGTAATTACAAATTTCTGTTATCACAGTCTGTCTCTTTTGCCTTTGCTAGGAAAATGCACCATCACATATAATCACTACACTGCTTTGCAGTGTTGAAAGAAGTTCATTTTTAGTATTTTTAAAAGATTTTTGTTTATTTAAGATGCACAAGGAGAGAAAGAGATTCTATTTTTCTGGTATACTCCCCAAATGCTTGCAGTGGGCTTAGCTGGGGCTGCCAAAGCCAGGAGATTGGAATTCCATATCAGTTTACCATGTGGGTAGCAGGTCCCACTTACAGCCATGTGTCATTACTGTTGCTCTCAGAAGCCAGAAACAGGTAGCAAATCCAAGAACCGGGATATGGGATGTGGACATCGCAATTAGTATCTTAACTATGAAGCTTAACTATGTACTCAACATCTTTTAACATTAGGCAAAATTACATTTTTGAGAATTCCAAATTTTTTTGACTATATGGAAGGATATGGGACTATTTTATGTATCTCTAATAACTATTGCTATGGATCTGAGTAGTATTAGTGTATAATGGCTGACTAGAAGAATTTTTTAAAGATGCATTTATTTTTATTTGAAAAGTAGATTTATAGAGAGAAGAGACAGAAAAAGAAAAAGATTTTCCATCTTCTGGTTCATTCAGCAAATGGCCACAAACGGCCTGAGCTGGTCCAAAGCCACGGGTCTGGTGCTTCCTCCAGGTCCCCTAAGTGGGTGCAGGAGCTCAAACACTTGGGCCATCTTTGGCTGTTTTCCCAGGAGGATTAGCAAGGAGCTGGATCAGAACTGCGGCAGCTAAGAGTTGAATTGGTGTCCCACAGGATCCCAGCACCACAGACAGAAGCCTAGCTTACTACACCACAGTGGTCAATACCTGCTAAGGTTTCTTCTGGGAGTCAAGTGCAAAGCACACTGAGGCTGCATGGAATAGAATGCAGACCCTGCTTTCAGGCATGCCTCAGTCCCAGTCCTCCTGCCACAAACCGTGTGGTATTCCATAAGGTGTCTTTTTAACGTTTGTTTGTTTTATTCAGGAGTATAGATGCATCTTGAGTATCAGAAATATATACAGAGAAAGAGAGAGAAAGAGAAATCTTCCTTTCAGTGGTTCACTGCAGCTTCTACAGTCAGAACTGGGCAAGTCAAAGCTGGGAACCAGGAGCTTATTCTAGGTAGCCCAAGTGTGCAGGGTCCCAGGATTCTGGTCCATCCTTTGCTGCGTGCCTAGGCTTCTCACAGACAGCAGAATCAGAAGTGGAGCAGACAGGACAGGTGCTGGTGGAGGATTAGCTAGCTATGCCACTGTTCTGGCCCCATGCATATGGTTCTTGTTTAATCTTTGATCAGATCATCTCCAAAAGAGTAAAGCATAACTGATGTGAGAGTAACAGGCAATATTTATAAAAATACTTACCAAAGACTCTGACTCCTAACAGAAGTAATTTCGGAACTTGGAATGCAGCTCTGCTGCTAATTAGCTAAGGGCTCATGGTTAATCTATTCAAAGTGAGGCTCAGCGACTACTGCAGAGCAGTATAAAGATTATATTGGACAATTCGTGTACAAAGCACTGAGTAAATTCCTTGCAATAAATATTTGCTGACTGATCTATGCCTACTAATAACAATTACTCATAAAATCTCTGAGAATCGCAAAAACAGCATTAAAACACTAAGGAGTGAAGGGGACACTTGCTATTTTCATTTTTCTTCAAGCCAGTCTTCATTTCCTCCAGAGCAGCAGAGCACGCGCCTCAGAATCAAAACACAGCTCTTCACAATGTCAAGACAAACACCGCAGTGTTCATCAGACCTAATTAATTTTTGCATTATTATTTTTTAAATATTTTATGCCTTTTCAATATAAATTGATACAATAAAAGCCAAGCAAGCATATGGCATCTTGCATTACTATTTTATCAGGGCTCACATTTTGGCACTGAACAATGATATAAATCAACTAGAAAACAGCATGAAAACAAATATTATTTTAACTTTCTCTTGTTTTTCTCTTATAATGTTTCCTGTTAGGGAGTGGTTAGAAGAAAAAGAAAAATACCCCTTAAAAGGATCCCAACCATAAATATTTAAATTTTGAAATAAACCTAGTAACAAAAATGCAATACTGTTGTCAGTGGTGATGCAGAGATAAACAATAATAATAATAGCAGTAATGTACTATATAACACAGAGAGAATAAAACTGATAAAGAATCACCAAATAAAAGTCTCTCAAGAAACCTTTTCATGGAGCACATATAAATGTGAAATCTAGGACTGTTAGAAATCTTCTTTTATTTAGTCCCATGCTGGGTATACTCAGGGCAGCAATGAATATTAAAGAACAAATAATTTTTTCTCTTTAATAGCGGTCAAAGGAAAGGTTCAAACATACTAAATATTGCAGGTACCAATCTCAAAATATAATTTTAAGATCACAAGACAGCCTGCTATTCCTCTGGAAAAAGCCTCTAACACATAGCAAAATACATCTGAATGTATTTAGGTGAAGCCAAATACATTCAGATCCTACGAAGAAAATAATTTAATTACTGTTGATAATTTGTGAAAAATTAAAAATACTTATTTTACAAACACATACTCATCATCATCAATTCTAGGTCATTTCCTTGCAAGTCCTTTGTGGAGGTCAGGGAAGACGGGAGGAGCTTACTGAGGGCGTGCTCCAAGGTAAGTGGTTTGATAAAGCTGTGAATTCTGACAAGTGTCCAAACATTGAACAGTTTTTTCCTCAAGTTTCCACTTCTAAATGAAACAAAAGAATTATTTGAAAGCTTTTCGTTTCTATCTGTACAAATTTTGGTTTTACATTAGTGCTGATTTAATTACTTCAGCTGAGTCAAGTACTCTTGCTTTGGGCTTCAAAGATTCAAAATGGAAGGAGGACTTTCCTTGGGGCAAGCACCGTGGCAGGCTAATCATCTGCCTGTTGCACTGGCACCCCATATGAGAGCAGGTTCAGTCCCGGCTTCACTTCTGATCCAGCTCACTGCTTATGATCTGGGAAAGCAGCAGATGGTTCAAGTCCTTGGGACTTTTCACCCTCCCGGGAGATCCAGAAAGAAACTCCTGCTTTCAGATCAGATCAGCTCAGCTCTGGCTGTTGCAGCCATTTGGAGAGTGAACCAGCCAACAGAAGATCTGTCTGTCTCTTTGTATCTTTCTGTGTGCCTTTCTGCCTCTCCTTTCTGTGAATCTGGTTTACAAAGAAAAATAACTAAATTTTTAAAAAGGACCCTTCCCTAGGAAGAAAACAGTGATTTTCATGGACTTGGGGTAAGTGCTGAGGATAGCAGGGTAACTTGAAATCCTGACATTTTCAGCAAATGAAAATGAGTACTTTAAGGCAAAAACAAACAAAAAATAGACACCAAGAGCAAAAATAGGGCAAGGAAGAGATGAGGAGAGTCCCTAAGAAGGGACAGTGCATGTTCAGACATTAGTATTGTGACTGTAAGAAACCTTCCCATCTCTCTTTCTCTTCCTCCCTCCACCCATTCATCCACATTAAAAAACAAACAAAAAAAGTCCAACAATAGGATTTATCCAGACTCATTTAAAAAATCTCAATTTAGAAAAACAGCTACGAACAGGCCAACGTATGCAGAGAACAGCCAGCTGTCTACCTGGTGCAATGACTCAATTGGCTAAATCTCCAACTTGCAAGCACCTGGATCTCATTTGAGTGCCAATTCATGTCCCAGGTGCTCCACTTCCCATTCAGCTCCCTGCTTTTAGCCTGGAAAAACAGTGGAGGAAGGACCACAGCATTGGGATCCTGAACTCACATGGGAAAAACAGAGGAGACTCCTGGCTCTTGGCTACAGATTGGCTCAGCTCCAGCTGCGGCAGCCATCTGGGGAATGAACCAGCAGATGGAAGATCTTTCTCTCCGTCTCTCCTTCTCTTTATAAATCTGCCTTTCCAATAAAAATAAATAAATCTTAAAAAGAAGAAGGAGACAACTATCACAGGACAAAGTTTTCTGAAGTTAGGGAAATAAAGACGGTATAGCTATATATTTAATCAGTTATCCATACACCGTGCTGTAATTCTTGTGTTGCCTTCAAGTTTCACATTATTTAATAAACTAAACGTAGGTTGGGTGTGGTGGTGTTAATTTTTCTCTATTGACACATACCCTCCATTCTTCACACAACTTTGCCAATAAGGGATTTGCAGGCTGACACAGGTAGAGTTTTCTTTCAAATTAGGCATTCCTAATTTGAATGTTATTGGCTTAGAAAACAAAAAAAAACTTGATTCCCTAAGTCCATAGCAACTGACTAGTGGAGAAGCTGCATGAGGTTGCCTCTGGGCAGGCAGCAGCGAGAAATCAGCACTGAACATCATGGAGGTAGCCAGGATGTAGTGGGTTGAGTTTGAACCCACTCCCCAGGCAGCCCTAAGTATCCGTAAGTTTAGTCACCCGTCTCTGTAACAGAAAGACATGTGCCCCTGCAACAGCGCTGTGGGAACTGAAAAGGAAAGAACATACAAAGGAGCCTAAGCACCACCCTTGGAAGCCAGTGATGATTGGTGATCTCCTAGCTGTTCATCTGATGTTCTTATATTTGCCTGCCCACTGGCCAATGCAATTTTCTCTTCAATTAACTGCAATATGTATTGCATTATGAAAATGCTAATTTAGTGGATTTAAAATTTTGCCATATGTGATTATCACTATGGATATTGTTAAGAAATGCAATTTCTGTAAGTTCTACCCAGAGATTTTGATTCAAAAAAAAAATCTATGGCGCAGCCCAGGTGTTTGCACTTTCAGTAAGCCTATTCAGAAAAGCACACTTTGAATATTGTATGTGTTCATTACTCTGTAAGATATATTTTGGTGCAGGCCAAGCCCCAAATTCATGAACTTTTTTTTTCATCCTAAGGCTCTTGCCAAGACTAAACCATTGGGGGCCCAATGCAATAGCCTACTGGCTGAAGTCCTCACTTTGCATGCACTGGGATCCCATATGGGTGCCGGTTCATGTCCTGGTAATCGTGCTTCCCCTCTAGTTCCCTGCTTGTGGCCCGGGAAAGCAGCTGAGGATGGCCCAAAGCCCTGGGATCCTGCAATGACATGGGAGATCTGGAAGAGGCTCGGGGCTCCTGGCTCCAGGTTGGCTCAGCTCTGCCACTGCAGCCACTTGGAGAGTGAAACAGCAGATTGAAGACTAAACTATTTGGGCCAGTGTTGCAATGAAGCAAACTAAGCCTCTGCCAATGATGCCAGCATCACTGCTGGCTGATGGTTTGAGTTCTGGCTTCTCTAACTGCAATAAGGTTCCCTGCTACTGTGCCTAGGAAAGTAGCAGAAAATAGCTTACGTAGTGGGCCCTTGAACTCAAGTATGAGTGAAGCTCCTGTCTCCTGGCTTTGGCCCATTGTAACCATTCGGGGAATGAATGAGCATATGGAAGATCTTTCTCTGTCTCTTTTCCCTTTTCTCTCCCTTTTCTCTTCCTCCATCCCCCCTCCTCTCTGTAACTCTGCCTTGTAAATAAGGCACAAATTCTAAAAACTAAATAAAATAAAATAAAATAAAATAAAATTTTAAATTAAAAAAAAAAAACTTCTTTTAAGTAAATATCTTTTGAAAAAGAAAAAACTGGGCCCAGTGCAGTGGCCTAGCTCCTAAAGACCTCACCTTGAATGTGCCAGAATCCCACATGGGCACCAGTTCTAATCCTGGAAGCTCCGCTTCCCATCCAGCTCCCTGCTTGTGGCCTGGAAAAGCAATCGAGGACAGCCCAAAGCCTTGGGACCCTGCACCCGCATGGGAGACCTGGAGGAAATTCCTGGCTCCTGGCTTTGGATCAGCGCAGCACCTGCCATTGGGGTCACTTGGGGAGTGAATCATCTGACGAAAGATCTTCCTCTGTCTCTCCTCCTCTCTGTTTATCTGACTTTGCAATAAAAATAAATAAATCTTTAAAAAAATAAACAAAACCGGGGCCCGGAGCGGAGTACAGTGGTTAAGGTCCTCGCCTTGCACTCCCGGGATCCCATATGGGCGCCGGTTCTAATCCCGGCAGCCCCGCTTCCCATGCAGCTCCTTGCCTGTGGCCTGGGAAAGCAGTCAAAGACGGCCCAAAGCTTTGGGACCCTGCACCCGCGTGGGAGATCCAGAAGAGGCTCCTGGCTTCGGATCGGCATAGCATCGGCCGTTGCGCTCACTTGGGGAGTGAATCATTGGATGGAAGATCTTCCTCTCTGTCTCTCCTCTCTGTATATCCGCCTTTCCAATAAAAATAAAATAAATCTTTAAAAAAAAATAAATAAACAAAACCATCAATATCTTCATGACAATTATGAAGGAAGGTTGTGGGGCCAATATGAAATGCAAATCCAAACTAATGGTTTCTGAAACTTAATCTTGAATTAGTATGTGATGAGTTTATCAATTTATTAAAGCATAGATTAAGAAACTGTTTAGATTAGGGCAGAAACTATGGGAAACAGTATAATAAGTTTAAAATGCCACTACTGTCTAGCAATTCCTTTTTGCGATATTCACCCAAAGAAAATGAAATTATGACTGTACTCCCTTGTTCATTACAGCAAGATTCAGGATAGCCAAGATATAAAAATCACCAAAATGAATGTGAATGGTAAATGTATTAAAATACAACAAGTATGTATAAATATATACACAATGGAATCATTTTTTGCATTTAAATGTAAGATTTTGCCATTTACCTTAATACTGGTAAGGGTGACAACACCAGGCTAAGTAAAATAAGCCAAATGAAAAAAGGAAAATACACATGAACCATTTTATATGTGGAAATGAAAAAGATAAAAGTACGTGTGTTATAGAATGGAATGGTAGTCACTAGGCATGGGAAATAAGGAGACATTGATAGACACAGACCAAAAGATGCAAAATCACAAATACGTATGATGAACATTTTATGATACAGTTCCATAGGCTCCTGCTATTTCCCTTATCCCTGCCCCAATCCCCTCACTACCACCTAGTTCCTCTATATCTTTACTGAAGTATAATTCTTCATACACAGTCATATGTCCATCATTGTGGGCATGGACAATGGCAGAGAGTCCAGCATCTTATTGTCAAGATATTGTTGATTTTGTATTATGACTTTTAATTTGAGGGGATGTACAGTAGATGTGAAATGGAGATTAACATATCCAGATGTGAGGATAGAACATAGTATGTATTTCTACTTTCAGACAAAGATGGACTTATAATGAAACTGTTTACTATATTGTGACAATAATTCATGTATTTATTTGAAAGGCACATATAGAGAGCAATTACTCTCCTTGTATAGATCATTCCTCAAATGACACAAGACTGTGTGGTAACTTGGAGCTGAGAACTCAATCCAGTCATCTTACATGGGTGGCAGAAACTCAACTACTTGAGCCATAACCACGGGAACAGCGAACCGAACCCAGATACTCTGATGTCAGATGTGTGTCCTAACTGGCACCTTATCTGCTAGGCCTAACATTCAATAAAATACTGTTTTTTCTTTTCTTTTTTTTTCCCCCTCCAGTGGTAGTTTAAACGGAAGGTTAAAGAAAATCAGTTGCCTGGAAGAAAGAATCAGTCTATAGCCATACTTTCTGAGTTTTTAAAAAGAAGTAGACCTTTATTTACAAGAGCTGGCAGGATTTTATTGGCATGTGAGTTAGTGTTTTTCTGGACTGCTATAGTATAATTCAATTTTCTTTGGACTGGGAAAATATATGTGTTTCTAGTAAGCCAGTAGTGTTCATTAAGAAAGTATTTCATTGTGGTCAAAGGAAATTATATTCAATGAACAATGGAGAAAGTGTGAAGTTCTAGCTGAACCTGCTTGCATGAAGCAAAATACATAATGCTTCCAGATGAATTTGGCAATGAATAGAAACTATGCCCAAGAATCTAAAATATTTTCCAACTTAAGTGAGACCAATAAAAATGAGTTCATTTCCTTGGCCTGAAAAAAAAAAACAGCTTCCACTTCACCTTTACCTATTTCAATATTCCTATAGGAATTGTTTTATGAGAATGTGCCCACTAAATGTTATCAACAAATTCCCCTCTAAATTCCTGAGTAGACAGATATTTTTCACTTGTTCCTTAAAAACTCTCCCCTAAGTGGCTTGTATCACAATCACACTTCGACATGTTGTCCGCTATTAGTCGCCATCCTCTGGAAAATGATGCTTCTATCCAATAATTCTATATGAAATCTGGCCAGATATTCCTTCCAGGGTGACCGATCACGTTTCTGTCTTGCAGCCCCCGATATCTGTGCCCCTCATTCATAACTTGGTGATATTTTTGCCTATACTTGGTTTTTTATGTGTATTAGTCTTCCAAACAAAAATGTGAATTCCTCTGAAGTCAGAAACATATTTTCAGCTTCCCTGGGACCTCCACAATGCTCAGCACATATCTTTGTAATTGGTGTGTATTCAATAAAGATTCATTGATGGAAGTTGAATAGACCAATTGCCTGGGTGTCTTTCAAAGCACTTTTGTATAGTTTAAGCCACCACAGGCTTGCTGAGCAGCCCACAGACCCACCATCTTCCTTTTGCTAACACTAAGAACCACTACGACCCCAACTCTATTCACAAAGACTGTGCAGAATGTTCTGGCATTTGCAGATTCCCATCACTATGCAACAGATATCCAGGACTGGGTCTGTGCTCATTTTTTACCCATTTATACATGTGTCTCTTAGTAGTTGAGGAAGACAGGAAGATATTATACAGTCTTTGCTGGTCTTTATTTTCTTTGGTTTGGCTTTCTTTTGGTACAAGCCAGTAGTACTGCCAAATAGTGGATACTTGTATTCCAAGGGTATTAAAATGCCATTAAATCTTAAATAAAAAATAAAGAAATCATCTCTAATGTGAAATAGTATTGCATCTACTCATGATTATTGGAGCACATGCCTGGTAAGCAATGTGGAAATCAGTGTGTTAAACAAGAGGAAACGTCTACTCTTCTTTCATGGTTTCATGCTGCCTACATGTTCTTACCAGTGCAATCACGGAAGGACGTCATTGTGTCCACCATTTACAATAGAGTGAGCTTATTTACAAAACAGTCGTGTCTTTTTCTTGGTCCCATTCAAAACAATTGATTACATAACTGCTTGAGCAGATATTACAAAGTGTTGCCAACCAAGGAAATCATGGATGAAAAAAATCTCTGGGAAAGTGCTTATTTTATGAAATCAAATTTTGCTTTCTGTTCAGCACCTCAGACTTCCAAACACATAAACTTGCTTGAGTCCATGTGACAAAAGTATTTCAAAGGCACAGTAAAGCAGAGCTGTCCTGCAGGACATTGTGGAGTCTTGGACAAATAAGTTCCCTAATAGCATCAATCAAGTTGAGTACTCCTATTTTGTTTTGCTTTTTTTTTTTAACTAAACACTGAGAAAGTGCTTGAAATAATGAGAAACGATGCTGAAAAACAATAGAGAACTGCTGGCTTTTCTCCCCTGCCCCAGTACTACTTCCAAATGATAGCTATAATTCAGTAAAAGATCATAGAGGTTGGCATTTATGCTGAATATCACTTCTTACCAGCCTTTTATTTACTAAATTCCTCCTAAATGAATATCTAGCTGAGGGGAGTAAATTGCATGTGAGCACCCCTATCAATAGCAAGCTAAAATATATTGGCATGATATCAAATAAATAGAGTAGATAAATATATTAGTCTGGCACAAGATCTCACGTGGTGAGTCATTTTATAGGTTTACGGCAAAGAAACAGAAGACAGACTACAAGCAAATGTACTATACTTAATATTATTGCCTCATGTGAGAAAGCTAATGCTTACTAAACAAACAAGAATTACAAGCAAGGATTTGGGCCACTCCTCTGAGTTTTGAACTCAGAATGGAGATCTGTTTTAACAGGTGCAATATTTTCATAACTGAATGAAAACTAGAAAAGTGAAAAAAAAAAGGCTGGATCAAAGAGAATGAGTTGTTACCTATCAAACAAGAAGCAGAATGTTTATTGATGAATAAATTTAAATTCATTATTGAAAACTGAAATAGCACATTTGTTAAAATTAACCTACAGCTTTACATATGGGGCAAACTTTGTGCTGGAAGAGGAAACTGTTCATTTGTTAACTATATTTTAACTTTCTTACAAACTATTACTTTAAAATCCACAATAAAAATATAACTTTTTTTGTAAAGAAAGACAAAATGAAAACATTTTGTTCTCAACTAAGGATTTTAAGCCTTTTTCTTGGCTGAATTTCATTAATGCCTCATTTTGCAAAATCAATCATGTTGTTCTACTATTGTATTAAAATGTACTTTAATAGCAAATGCTTGAAATCAGAAGTGACATCTTTCCTAAGATGCATTACTAATAAAGTAACACGCATTTTCATCCTGTGTGAAACAGCTGGACCATGACGAGATCACATTAGCACTAATTAAAATGATATTTTTTGTGCAGTTTTTGCTAACCTAGCTTCATTGGACTCAAAAGGATTTTTGAAATCCATAATAAAGGCTATTATGTAATCTTACCATGATTCTCTTGAATCAGGCTACTGTCTAATTTCTCCATAACGATATTTTCTTAAAACTCTCACTCAATAAAATCAATATTAAGTTTTACTTGTATAGCTCTTTTTTCAATATATGATCCTCATTTAATTTTTAAAAAATTAAAGCTTTAATTTATTTTGCTTGATGAACAGAAAAATATAATATTAAAGGCAACATTTTGTAATGTTTCTCTTTTTCCTCACTTTACTGGGTCCCTGTTGTTCCCAACGTATAATTTGCAAAACATATTGCTTCAATACTTACAATGAGAGAGGCGGCCCAGCTGCGGGAGAGAGAGGACAACAGACTCCAATATTACCATAATAATCTGCCTGGAGTCCCATGAGTCCTCTGGTATATACAATTCTCTGTACTGCAGGCCCCAGCTGGAGAACATTCTCTTGACATGTATGCCAACCTTTGCCTGCAGGCAAAATAAAAAAAAAGGCAGAGAAGTAATCATGAAAATAAAAAATCTTGTCAACGGCGTTAGGATGCAGTTCCCATGTTTTTGCTCACGTAGGCAGGCATTGTGCTAACAAAATGAGATGAGACTTGAAAAGACTGAAGCTGGTATGTATTTAGATCTGAAAAACCAATGTAAGATGTTAATTCTGTAAAATTTAGGGAAGAGAGAAAGAGGCCTGTGGGCAGTGATAGTTCAGTTATTACTGTCATACATGTGACAACTTTATTTACCAATGCATACTTGGGAGATTTCTTTATTATAGGGATTGAATAAAAAGGAGCAACATTATAGTACGGGGGTTAATCATGGGTGAAACTTTCAAACAAATAAGATGTATAGTTCTTGTCAAATAAATATAAGAGGAACTTGAATAGTTGCTGATAAACACATTTGTAAAATAATGTTATAAAACTAACAAAATATCTTCTGTCAAGAGCTCAATCTAACAAAGCTTTATGTGCCTTTAAAGCATAAGATATTGACGGCATTTCTTGAAAAGAACACGTGTGCTTTGAAACTGAAAATCTACTTTTTGCAGTTTATTTTTAAAAAGCAATGAAATTCAGTAGGCTTAAATTATTCACAATTCATCTTTAAAGTATGATATACTTGTTATAATGCTTAAGAGTTCCAAAACTCCATTTGTTAAAATCAGAGATTTCTCAGAAAATAGATAAATTCATAACATGTGCAATCACGTACATTAAGAACTTAAAATGTGTAGCCTCCCACTGAATCAATAATCTAAACAGGTAAAAAAAAAAAGGTGCCATTATACATGTTATTAACTTACTTGTTCCAATTCATTTTACAGATACTAGACAGACTGGAAGAGGGCAGTATAGTGTCATATTATTCTCTAGCAGTGCCAGGAAGTATTCAATTTCACTCTTTACAAATCTGGTGATAATAAACCTCTTTGCGGATTAAAAAACAGATTTACACAATTTAGAGTTCATAGCACAAAGGTGATTACTTATTTGTCACTGATTACTCACCGAGAGTATATATAAATATCTAAACACAGCTTGTGATTACATATTGATGTGACTGGTTAAGGTCAGTCCCTCTGAACAAGTGCAAACTGCATGAGGGCAGGAACATTGTACCTGATTTTGTCTATTAATTTAGGAAATCTTACCCACCATCTTACACTGACTACACAGCACACACCAGGTATTTGTTAGAGGAACAAATACAAACATTTAACCTTTCATTCACTCAACAAATATTTATTGACATCCTGAGGACAACAACAATGAATAAAATTTGCTGCTGGGGCTAAAGTTGCTGCCTGCCACACCAGCATAACATAAGGGTGCTAATTTAAATTCTGGCTGTTCCACTCCTTCCAGTTCTGCTCCCTATTCGTGCACACAGGAAAGTAGGGGAAGATGGTCCTAGAGTTGGGCCCCTGTCACCCCTCTGAGAGACAAGGATGGAATCCCAGACCCCTGGCTTCAGCCTGACCCAGCCGCTGCCTTTGTGACCATTTGGGAGGTGAACAGCTAGACAGGAGACTCTTCTGTAACTCTGCCTTTCAAGTAAGTTTTGTTTTTTTTATCTTTAAATAATAAATCTTTAAGAACAAACCTGTCTTCATGACACAGGAGAAGAAAGATAAGAAATAGGGAAATAATCACAATATATACTATGTGAGATGATAAATACCAAAACAGACAGTTTAACTGGGAAAGATGACAGATTATTGTATTGATGGAAGATTGCAATTTTAGAAAGAATGGACAGGGGAAGTGTCCCTGCTATGAGAGTGAGAAATGAACTAGTCTTTCTTTGGGTAAAATTGAGTAGACTTTCAGAGAAAATCCAATAAAAAGGCAAAGCAAAGGCTCTAAATGCTTACCTTTTCATTATTTATGTAAATAGCTATATGGTCCACGAAATTATACGCTTCTGTAAAACAGAGAGAGCAACTCTTTTTGTATATTTTCTCTAGCGCTTGGCACAGCATCTTATTTGTGTCCATGGTAGATGCTCTACTTATTATGCTGAATTGATTTTGGATTCGTATTAAAATAAGGACAAAAGCAGGAAGGTCTCTGTTCCTGGGTAACAGTAAAATATCTAAGGATGAAGGAGAAGCACACAGCACATTGTACCTAACCAGAAAGTAGTAGATGAGCTTGGTTATACACTATTCTACAGTGCTTGGCTGGTACTCCCAGGCCCCTACTCAGTTCCCCAGCCCAAAACTGACCACCTCGGATCAAAACAAGTTTACATAAGGAACTCTGCATATAAACCAAGCTAAGTAGCCCTTGCCTTATTAATGGGAAATCAGAATCATTGTGAAGGAAAGGACACATACTCACTCTTAAAAATTTTGGAAAGAAATCCATACCCTTGGTATGAACTTCTTTGGTTGGTGGAGCTGGATGCGCATGAATAGTAAATCTGTAAGTTCCTTAGACAGATACTGCCTAGAAAAGTCAAATATTGCCATGCCTTTTGCATAAGCAAAAAGAACATTTCACATTCCACAGGAGTGGGAAAATGCTTCACTAGAGAAAGGATAAAATCAAATAATAGTATGAGGCAGTTTCCTTATGTTGTTGCAAATGGAAAGATTCCCTTTTTTAAGAATGAATATATAGTGCATATTACATATCATTATATAGACAGTATTTTATCATATGGATACATAAATATTAAAAATAAGTAGACTTTAAAAGTAAATATTAGGGGCTGGGGTTGTGGCACAGCATGTTAAATCACAGTTTGAGACGCCAGCAATCTATATGGTAGTGCCAACTGGAATCCCAGCTACACCTTTTCTGAGCAGCTTTCCTGGAAGACCTAGGAAAGTAGCAGAAAATGGCCCAAAATACCTGGGCTCCTGCCATCCTTGTGGAAACCAGCAAGCGGGGTCACATACAAATGAAATCATGTGATATTGTGTTTCTGCACTTGGCTTACTTAAAAACTCAACATAATGAAATGTAACGTCCTCCTGTTAAAATATTACACAAGATGGATCCTATTTCATCCTCCCTCTCATACTTCATCAATGTCTTTGCTATATACAAAAACTTTCCTCAAATCATCTGCCTCTGCACCTTTGCTGATAGTCTACTATTAACCAAAAATATCTATTAAGGCTTCATCTTACATCTTACTTCATCTTACAACATTCAAGGACTCAACTTAGCGGCAGGCATTTGGTATTCTGGGACCACTTCAGACACTTGTATTCAACATCAGAATTCATCTTTTGAGTCCCAGCTTCTCTACTTCCAGTTCAGGTTCCTGCTAAGACATACCATAGCAGGCAATAGGGGATGGCTCAAGTATTTGATCCCTATTCCACAAGTGACAAGAAATGGCAGATCCCATTATGCTTTTTAGCTGCTTACTGATTAAGCTACTTTGGCTGTTTTAAGTTATCACTATAGACAGTCTTTTCTAACTTAAGTAATCATCAGTTTATCCGCAAATGCACTATTGTGTGACCACATGTGTCCCTTGTCCAGAGTGTTCTAGTTACTTCATTTAACCTGCACTAATCCTGTACTCACAGGGCTAAGAATTCCTATTTCTGTTTCTTAGGAAGCAGTCGAACCCAGGGATGGCTGACAAAAAGAGAATAATAGGAAAACATTTATGCACTAGCTAGTTGAGTCTGATTTCATCTTGGGAGTCTCTACACTTAATGACACTGTATATATTCAAAAGTTGTCACTTTCTAATTTTTAATAAGTGGTAATAAGATAAAATCTTACCATTTGTAGCTTTCTTCCATTTTCTCAATATAGTGAATGTGTGGGAGTTTTTGTTGTGTTTTGCTTTTATTTTCTGAGAAGAGACTATTTCCTAACAATTTCTTTCTGATCACTATATTCTCTTAAGAAATCTATAGAAAGCTACTATATGTTATGAAAAAAGGTTTTAAAAAAGTTCATTAAAAACAAAACTCTCAGGATTTCTTTCTAAATATTTCTGGATGCAAAAGATCACCAGTAGGATTGGCTAAATGAATATAATCATTTGCATAAGGAAATCTATGATCTGAACTCTCTTTGAAATTTTAGCATCCAATTACTTTCCAACTATCTCAAGTCCATAGGGTTGGCAGCTCATGGACTTCACCCTGAGATTTAGGAAGAATAGCAACTAAAAGCAATAAATAGGAGAGGAAAAATTAAAAGGGAAGATTTCCATAAGAGGGTCAGTTTTCTCCTCATATTTTTAAAAAACATTTACTTCCCACAAGGCCGTTTGTATTCTTTTGCTTACATGAGTTGAATAATGGCTCTCTTTTACATTTTTGTTTAAATATTTATTGTATCTATATAAATCACAGTCACATTTTATTATCGAAAGAAAGATGGTGAAGAATGTGTGTTGAGGGACATTGTTGTGTCACAGTGGGCAGGATTTCCACCTGTAGTGCAGGCATCCCATACAAGTGCTGGTTCCAGTCCAGCTGCTCCATTTTTTATCAAGCTCACTGCTTGCAGCCTGTGAAAGCAGCAGAGTGGCTCAGGTCCTTGGGCCCCTGCATCCATGTGGCTCCTGCTCCTTGGTTTCAAATCGGCTCAGCCTTGACTATTGCAGGAATTTGAAGAGTGACCCAGTGGATAAAGGCTCATTCTCTCTCTCTCTCTTTCTGCAATAGTCTTTCAAATAAAAATAAAATACATATTGTTTTAAAAAAAGAATATGTGTTTAATTAAAATGCATAGGTCCTTATTATAATGTGCTGAGAAATAAGCTTGACCTACATTAGGCTAACTCAAGCATATGGGACTTTTACTACCAGCAGCTAAATATTTCACATCACAGGATCTGGTTTGGTGGCTTGGTAAACTAACACTCCCTCTGCAGTGCCGGCATCCCATATGGGCACCCAGTTCAAGTCCAGGCTGCTACACATGCAATCCAGCACCTACTTGTCCCAAAGCACCCATGTTGGAAACCGGGAAGAAGCTCCTGAATCCAAGCTTTGGAACAGATGAGATCAGCTCTGGCAGTTGAGGCCATTTGGAGACTGAACCAGCTGATGGAAGCCATACACACACTCTCTCTTTCTCTCAGATCTCTCTCTCTCTCTCTCTCTCTCTCTCTCTCTCTCTTTCTCTCTCTATCTCCAATTCTTTCAAGTAAAATAATTTTTCTAAAAATTTACCTTATGTCTGAATAAAAATTTCAAAGCATAATATGTAATCTTCCTATGTCTTCTGCATTTTCTCTGTTCTACCAAAAACAAAATAAAAATTTTTTAAAGAAAGGTATGAAATGAAGAAAGAAAGTTGTAACAGAAAAACCAAATGAAAAAGCTAATAAAGTTGAACATTTATCAATCTACATTGCTTTTAGGGTTATTTTTCCCATTTGTCAGTCTCCTTTCTGGGGATGTGTGCGGTATCAGCATTATAACACTAACATATAAATAAATTCTAGCAGCTCTGGCAGCCAAATTCAGCACCAGCTCTCAGTTTCCCTATGGGCAGGAAGCTCTCTGCAGGCTTCATGGCTGCACAGCTTTGGAAGTTTGCAGAATCCCCACGGGTGAGCAGCTGCAAAGGGAAATGTGAGCTGGAGAAGATTCAATCTTTCTGCAGCCAGGAAAAATATAAACGAAAGAGCTCATAGTCATGTTTGCATATGCAGACGCTCCCTTTCTGCCCCAATTTCTCAGAAAATTTGGAATATTCAGTAAATTCTTCAAAAAAAAGACCTTAAAGTGTATATTTTTTTTCTAAAAAATATTTATTTATTTGAAAGGAATAGCAACAAATGGGGTTTGGGGAAGACAAAAAGAGAGAGAGACAAGGAATCTTCCTCCTATTGATTCACTCCCCAAATGACCATGACAGCCAGATGTGGGTAAGGGCAAAGCCAGGATCTAGGGAATTCATCCTGCTGCTCTTCCATGTGGATGTCAGGAGGCCATGTGCTTGAGCCATCTTCTGCTGCCTTCCCAAGCTCATGAGTGGGAAGCTGGATCAGAATCAAAGCATCCAGAAGTCAAACTGGTACTCCAGTATGCAATATTGCTATCCAAAGTGTTGGCTTAACCCACTATGCCACGATGTTAGCTTCGAAGTGTGCATATTATTATACTGCAAGAATAGCATAGTTTGATTCAGGCCAAATATTGAGGGTAGAGTTTTAGTACTTGCATAAAGATCTCTCTGAATCCAATCATTCAGTTAGCACTTATTCATTAGTTTTACAAGTAGTCCTGAATGTCATCCATTTGGGAATGTGCTGAGAACACAGTTGTGGGCAAGACAGTAAAATCTTTCAGTCTTCCAGGGGTGGGAAATATCTGATCAATGGGCCATATAAGGATCTTGAAATCATCTGGTCTACCCCTGCCAAGGCAACTGCAGGTGGAAATCAAAAATCAATGAATCTTTAGCAAACTAATTTTAAGTTGATCGCTCCATTTGGCCTATAAAAGATGTTATAAATATCTAAGTGACCCTTTGCAAGAAAGTACTTATCCTGGGAGAAATATATATATACACACATATACACACACATATATATACACACACAAGTCTGTGTGTATGTATGTTTATGCATGTGTGTATATGTATATGTGTGTGTAGTCATATATATGTGATATATATTCTCAGATATATATATATATATATAAGTATAAATAATATACATCAGAAGGCTCTACCAAGTAATCCTCCACCTGCAAGTGCAAGCATCCCAAATAGGTATTGATTCATGTCCTAGATGCTACACTTCCCATCCAGATCTCTGCTTGTGCCCTGAAAAAGCAACAGAGGATGGTCCAAGTCCTTGGGACACTGTACCCATGTAGGAAACTCACAGAAAACTCCTGGCTCCTGGATTCAGATTAACTCAGCTCCAACTATTGCAGCCATTTGTGGAGTGAACTAGTGGATGGAAGTTCTTTCGCTGTTTCTCATTCTCTCTGCAAATCTATTTTTCCAATAAGAATTTAAAAATCATATATATATATACATATACACACTGTGATACATATGGTGTATATATATATGTAATAACAATAAGGTATAAACAGACATTACCAAATAAGCCCTTCCCCGAAGGAAAAAAGTACAAAAGAAAATAAGAGAGTCATACAACCCTATTCAGAGAGAGGATGGAAAACAAAGCATCAAATGAAACAAAACAGATTCTCACTTGTAGTTTTCAAAACCTAAGTGAGATAGAGAGGTGAAAGTAGTATTGTAAGAAAACCTTCCACTTCCACAAACTAAATATCGCAGCAAACTTCTTGCTGTACTTGAATGCATGTTCTCTGACAAGCAAACCGGTGACACAGTAACAGTATGTAAATTAGCCAAGAGAAATGGAGTACAAAGGCTATATTTGAAATTCTATATGTGGAGCTGGTCTCCCAGTGACCTTACTGTAGAAAAGCAAACATTTCTGCCTCAGAGAAGGAGCAATACACAAACCAAAATAATCCATGCTGCTCCGTGGATTTGTTTTTGATCTGGAAGAAAGTCCTCTGAGGGAGAGCTGCCATAGTAAATGCTGTATCAGAAAGCCCAAGTGCTATCTGAATGGAAACATCAAACTCTTACAATGTTGTCTAAAGACAATCAATCCTTCCCATGCTAGATTATACAAAATAATAACTACAAAATGTTTTTATTATACAATAAAATAATAAAATTATTATGAGATTATTTTAAAATAGAAAATAGAAAATATATTATACAAAATATAATAATGCTTTTATTATATAATAGGAAATTCCTTGTGACAATTTCATCCACTTCATTCATTGACTTTTTCAGGATCCCACTCCTGCCTATTATTATATTTTACATTTTGCATTATCTCTATATATTTAATCATGTTCTAAATTAGTTCTAGGAGTTGAAGTGAAGAAAATTGGAGCTTTCTTTCTCTGCAATAAGAGCTGTCACACATTTTACCACCCTAGACAATGCAGGAAGGAAGCAAATCAGAATAGAAAGGTGACAGACTTTGTAGTTAGATATGGGCTTAAAGCTTAGTTCTACTACTTACTGTGGGATCCTGAGCACAGCACTTCACTTCTCTTAACTATACACTATATTGGGGCAAACAACAGCTTCCTAATTAGGTAGTTGCGAGAATTAAACGAAATACTACTCATCTGTGAACACACCAGGCACAGAGTCTGAAGTAAATCACACACTCATTATTGTAACAATTTTCTTGATAATACTCTTCCAGAATTTCTTTTTAAATTACTTATTTCTTTTACTTGAAAAAGAAAGATATTTTCCACTTGAAGCTACCTTCCCCCAAAATGCCTACAAGTCTGGGCTCAGCTAGCCAAAGGCAGGGGCCAGGAACTCAGTCACAGTCTCCTACATGAGCCAAAGGGACTCAAACACGTGACGTCTCCTGTTGCCTCCAAGCGTGTACACTGTCTCTCCTCTCTGTATATCTGCCTTTTCAATAAAAAAAAATAATAAAAATAAAATCTTAAAAAAAAAAGAAGTGGAAAACCCATCACACAGACCAGTGCCCATATGGGATGCAGACAGAGGATTAGCAAGTTGAGCTATTGCACTGGTCCCAATAATACTCTTTTTAAAAGATTTTATCTACTTTTAATGGAAAGACAGATTTTTACATAGAGGAGGTCTTCACTGGCTCACTCCCAAAATGGCTGTAATGGGCCAAACTGGGATGTTACAAAACTGGGAGCCAGGAGCTTCTTCCTGGCCTCCCACATGGGTATAGAGGCCTCAAGGATTTGGGTCATCCTTTGCTACCTTCCCAGGTCATAAACAGAGAGCTGGATCAGAAGTGGAGCAATCAGCACGTGAACTAGCATGCATATGGGATGCTGGCACTTGCAAACAGAGGATTAGAATGCTACACCACTGTGCCAACTTTTTCAGTAAAACTCTTCTAGTAAAAAAAAAAGCCTTCTTGGTTGTTCATCTGCCTTTTACATCACAGTAAATAGCGTAAGTTTCAGACTTCATATCAGCTATAACACTGGAAGACAGGATAACCAGGAAAATATATGGTATGGTTTATAGCAAATGAGTAGTCTACGTAAAGAATTTATAGAATTTTAATAATAAGTAGATTTTCTAAACGTCAACAGATATAAGAAAGGAATACAAATAACCAATTCACAGAAGATGAATCTCATGTGTCTAATAAACACAGATAAAGCAATTTGACATAAGTAGTTATTTTAAAATGCAAATTAAAATGAAAAATATTTTCACATATCTGAAAAACAACAGATTTTTAAATGGTAATTGTCTTCAAAACAAGGAGGAAAATATACTCTGTACTATCATATTTGTGAGCATATAAATTAGTATAACTTCCCTGAGAGGAAGTTGCCAGTTTTAAGAACCCTATCCTCTGCAAAAGTAATAATAACTGATCCTAGTGATTCAGCAGAAAGAAATTATCAGAAATGTGGTCAAAGATTCAGATACAAAAATGTCCATTGCTATTCAATCATAACAAAAACTGTCCAGTATGCTTATGTTTATTGAGATTTACTGCCTGTTTGATACAAACCCTGGAAGGTACATGAAGTGGATACCAACAGTTAGAAGTCTACCCCACTTACAATTTCATACCAAAGATTAAAACATTTCTGAAATTGGAAAAACCATCCAATGATGAGGAAATTATTAAAGTGCAGTATATGCAAAAAAAAGAGTATTAGACATTATTTGAAAATATGCTCCTAGATACTTTTCTTTAGACAAAGAAAGTGATAATATAGTATTTGGTAAAGGAAGTACACCAAAATGAAGATAGACTATAATTTCAAAAATACATAGATATTCACAAAGAATAATGACTGCCTCAAAATTTTAATGGTATTTATGTTTGGCTGGCATGATTTTGAGACACAGGTTCAATGCCAATAAAATGATGAAAAATGATTATAAACTGTTTTTTGGTTGTTACAGTGTCTCCAAACCATCAGCAGTCCTTCTCCATCTGTCTCAACACTCCCTGCTGCCCTCACTCCATCAAACAGGAATCAAGGTACAAGAAAAAAGGAAGGTGGGCCATCATTAACACAATTCCTCAGTTTCAGAGTACAAATCCAAGATTCCACAAATCATACTCATTTGTAGTCTCTTGGGTAACATTTGATTATATAATCAAATCTAAGTACCAATGAGTGTGGAAAATAAGTTCAGTACTTGGGTGATTTTATGACTAACTAAAAGTTTCATTACTGCAAAAAAAGGAATAATACAATGCTAGGAAACAATTTCCATCACAGCCTGCCTGTTTGGATGCCCAGATTCATTGGCACCTTTCTATACTTATACAGAAAATGTTTATCCATTTTCTAAAGAAGACAGCTCAAAAATTTCATCCAGTTACTAACTTTATCCTAGTGTCCAAGAATTTTGAAGATGCCCAGTCCTCTCCATCAGACAGTGATACAGTTCCTCTTGGTCTGACATTCTACAAGCTAAAACAAGCAAAATGCTTCTTTCAGAACACAAAATGCAATCATGGGATAGGAACAGATTAATTGCACTAAAAATTCCCATTAATACAATTGATCCCTTGCCAATTAAATACTTAGCTGCAAGTTTAATAAAACAGGTATACAAGCTATATGTTGGAAACACAAAATGTTGACAGAAATCAAAGGAGACTTAAATAAATGAAGAGACCAACTGTGTTCATGTTTTGAGAGACTGAACATGTTAACGTTGTCAAATGTCCCCAAACTGATCTATAGGTTTAATGCAATTCTCATCAAAATCCCAGCAAGGGGATTTTATCTGTTTTTCTAGACATGGACAAGTTTATAATAAAATTTATATGAAAAGGCAGGGGTGCTAGAATAGCCAATTCATGTTTTAGAAAAAATAAGATGGAAGTAATCACTCACCTTGATATTATAGCTTACAGCCACCAGAATCAAGACAGAGTGGTGTCGGTGGAGGGACAGACACATAGATTAATGGAACAGAATAGAGAACTCAGAAATAGAGCCCCATAAATATGCCCAACTGAGTTTTAATAAAGATACAAACGCAGATCAGTGGAGGAAGGAAAGACTTTTTGAATAATGGTTTTAGAAGAATTCATGTACCAAAGAAAGACAAAAAAGAGGGGGAAGTAGAATCTAAATGTAACTAAAACCTCATGCCTTATGTAAAAAAATAACTCAAAGTGAATCACAGACTTAATTATAGAAGGTATAAGCATAAAACTTTAGAACAAACCACAGTATAAAATGTTTGGGATCTAAGGGTAGGCATCTTAACACTATCAGGTTCTTAAAACGTAACAAAGTAGATCTCATCAAAATTCCATAAAAGAAGATTAAAACAAGTGGAAAACTGGGTGAAAATATTTGCAAAAACAGATACTAAGAAGAACTAGGATCTAGAATACATTAAAAACCATCAAAACACACAGCAAAACCAAAAATCCAATTAAAAATGGACAAAGGACTTGAACAAACATTGCATCAAATAGGATACATAGATGGCAAAAAGACACATGAAAAGAAATTTGACATAACCGATTTTTTTATTTAGTCCTTTAGAGAAGTACATTTGAAAACTGGAGGGATTGGTTTGTGACTGTGGGTAAAGGCACCACCTGTGATGCTGGCATCCAATATGGGCAACAGTACAAGTCCTGGCTTCTCCACATCTGATCCAGCCCCCCACTAAAGCAACAGTAGATGCCCCAAGTGCTTGGGCCCCTCATCCAAGTGGGAGACCTGGAGGAAGTTCCTACTTTCTGGCTTCAGCCTGGCCTAGAACTGGTAAATGTGGCCATCTGGGGAGTTAATCAGCAGATGGAAAATCTGTCTGTCTCTCCCTTTCCTCTATGTAACTTTTCAAAATAAATAAAATTTAAAGAAAACAGGAATGCTATCTCATTATGCGCCTACTGGGATGGCTAAAATTAAAAATAATAACACCAAATTTTCATGATGATATAGAGAAACTAGATTATTCACACACAGCCATTCAGGGAAACAACTCACTGATGTCTTATCAAATTGAAGTTTCAATGTTGTTACCATATGACCTAAAAATTCTGATTATATTAAGAAAAATCTATGCTCATATAAAAACCCATACATAACAGCTAAAAACTGGAATCAGTATGGATGTCCTACAATTTGCGCATGGTTAAACAAATGCTGAAATACCCATGCCATGAAATAACAATAAAAAAAGAATAATTATTGATACAGGCAACAACTTTGATGCATTTCCAAGTGAAAACAATTAAAGCAAAAAATGTTCACTTGAGTTATAAAATTTCACAGAACATATGATCCAATCTGTGTAGCATTCTTGCAATGACAAGATCACAGAAATAAAGAGCAGATTTGTGGGTTCAAGGAGTTTGAAACAGGAAATCATTCAAATTCATGGAAGATTTATTCATTGTAGCCAAAACTTGAAAACGTCTATTAAAACAGGAATGGATAAATAAATCGAGCAACATTTATATAAGAGAATACTACTCTAACAAATAAAAAAGCACAATTGATAATGACACAACACAAATGGACCTCAAGAGTACTGTTAAGTGAGAGAAACCATGTAACTATTAATATGAGAATCAAGATGCACTAAAATGCAGAGTGTTAAACTTGTAACAGTTACTAAAGGACTATATTACTGTAATTGTATGGGAAAAAATGGTAGAAGGGAAAGGAGGGAGGAGAGTGAGATATCCCTATACTTACAAAACTGTATCATGGAAAACAATAAAAATAAAATAGCAACATAGACACTATTTTTAAAAAATTATTAAATGAGAAGAAAATCAGATTCTGTTTACATAAAACCAAAATAAAAGCAAAATTAACCTGCACAGGAGTCCAGGGTTGGTGTTGGGGTGGAAGACACACGTCAGAAAGGGGAATATGGGAGCTTTTTGAAACAGTGGAAATGCTCTGCATCTTTTAGAAGTTAACAACTACATAGGCCTATACAACTGTCAAAATTACATTGAACTGAACACTAAAACGCTCCGCTGGTTGCAGAATATTAATTATAAAAACGTTTTTAATAGTATCAGTGATTTTGAGATTAATCTGGAATAAATTTAGATCATAAGTTACTTTATGAATCTAGCATTCCCAATGTCATTTTAACAACTTCAGAAGTTAAACACATTTTGATTTGCTGGCTATCCAAGCCTCCAATTATATTTAAATTATTCCCTGTTGATTTCAGCCCTTGATTTTGTTATTCATTCACTTAGTAAACACTTTGTGAATCCCTACAATGTTTCAGGTACCATTTTAAACATGGTTTGGCCTTCCCCAATGTTTCAATATTGGTAGGACTTAGAGAAGTTTCTCATGGGCAGTATCCTGTCTTGACCCAGTCTTGCCCCTAAACTCAGAAAGGAAGACCGCAGGCATCAAAGGACATATAGAGACCAGAAAGGCACGAGATGCCTTGTTCCATTTTGTTGTGATTAGCGTCTGTCTATCTAGACATGCACATGTTTCTGTAGCCAGTACAGTGGATTGCTCAGCTCTTTTAAACTTTTTAAAAACACAGTGTAGGGCTGGCATCTGTCCTAGCAACTAAGACATTCAGTTGGGATCCCTTTTTCCCACAAAGAAATGCCTAAGTCCAAGTCCCAGCTTGGCATCTGATTCCAGCTTCCTGCTACTGCTCACACTACAAGTAGTTGAGTCCCTGCCATCCATGTGCAAGATCTGTATTGTGTTTGGCCCCTTACTTTGGTCTTGTCCAGCTGCTGCTGCAGGCATGTAAGGAGTAAACTAGTAAATCAGAATTATCTAATTCAGAGCCAGCATTGGATGTTGTGAGTTAATCCACTGCCTGCAATGCTGGCATCCTTAATGGGTGCTAGTTTGAGATCTGGTGCTCCAGTTTCCATGGAAAAGATCAGAAAGTGATCCAAGTGCTTGTGTGCCTGCCACTCAGAAGTTCCCGGCTCTCCTGATTTCAGCCTAACATAGCCCTAGTCAAAGCCATCTGGAGAACGAACCAGAAGACAGAAAATTCATTCATTCTCTCTCTCTCTCTCTCTCTCTCTCTCTCTCTCTCTCTCTCTCTCTCTCTCTCTCCCCCACCACCCCCAACTCTCTCTCCCCCACCACCCCCAACTCTCTCTTCCCCACCACCCCCAACTCTGCCTTTCAAAAAAATCTTTACACAAATGATTTGAGCATCATAAAATAAAATACTATTTAAGCTCTTAATGTCCTTTACACAACCTTACCCCTCTATGCTTTACTGATGGCTAAAATGGCCTTCAATCATCATGTGGAATCTCCACATGAAAAGAAAACTTAAGATTCAAATTCAGATAAATGAGACATATCATGGATAAATGTAGATGAGACTTGTTGAACTCCGGTAAAAGCTTAAGTGAGAAGCTAAAATGGGTTGAACCATTAACTTCATTGAAAACAGTCATGAACTGGGACTGCAACAACAATATGACATTAACAAAGCATTCAATAAAAAATATGAGCCTAAAATTATCAGTAATTTTGAAGGATATATGTGAAATTCATGCATAAGGTATAATTAAGGTTTCAGAAAATGAAATAAGCCAGGACATTATTAGAAGCAGTAGCTTCTTAACACTTTGCTTATCATATATTTGGGAGGTAATATCTCCAACAAGATTCTTAATGACTTGCCTTGATGATTAGATAGTAACTGAATCACAAGTAGAATCTGGATTTCCCAGCTCTTGGTATAGTGGCTTGGCTCCAGACCAAAGAAATATAACTCATATTAAACAAATATATTTTTGCATTCAAGAGTGCTTTAAATTATTTCCTATGCCATCTTGAGCTAACAGTAGCTTAAACAGCATTTCCCATTGTACTTACACTGAAATAGCATCCCTTTTAAGAAACATTAATCTTTGTTCCTTCTTTCTCATTAGACTCAAAGAAGATTTTTAATATTAAAATTTTTTAAATAATTTTGTGCTCCTGGAATCCAGCCCATGAATTCTAAAAGAATAAATCAGCCTATTATTTTCTAAGAGAAAATCAGAAATGTGTGTTTTAATATGTAAAATACAATAAAGCCATTCTCAGATCATAACATCAGTATTGATTTATGGATTAGTTGCTGTAGATAATCAGCCAAAGAGCTCAGAGACTCCCCAAATCATTCTAGAGGAGGCAAACTGTCGGTTTCTTAAGAATCCATTCGTTTGTGCCCAGCAGGAGACCATGCCCTAAATAGGGACAGAAAGCTTGCCTTAATAAACTCAATATTTCATATAAGCCAAAGATGAGATTATTTAATTTAACAGGAAACAAATATTACAAGAATACAGGAAAGTAGCACCCTCCTTGATGTTGCTGGTACTGCAGCACATACTAGTAAACAGAATCCTGATCCCTGGTAGACAGAACCAGCCCAAAACAGCAGTGTCACAATTTTGTAACTGATATGCCAGGTTCATTTCACCAATCCTGGAGATTTTTATGTTTGTTTCAAGTCTATAAACACAGTAGCTGATAGAACTTGGCATCCAGAAGTTAACTTCCCAGCATTTATGAAAAACCACACAATATTAAACAAGTAAAAACATCCAACCAAATTGTTGATATGGATAATTTAGAAAGCAAGCAAGGGACAGAAATTACACCAGAGTGCCACTAGTATAAATCTGAGTTATTTAACACTATTTCATTTTTTCTTAAAAGTGAACAACCTATTTACTACTGATTTTCTGCTTTAAAAGTGTAAATTTGTACAGCTGTAATATGAATTGGAAAATACAACCAAATATCAACTTTAAGAAATAGAAATTGCTTCTAATTTCAGGAAATGAAGTTTCCAGGGAGTGGAGGATGATATGTACCCGTTCAAATAAGATGCATTCAACACTTTACCCAAAAAAGTTCTCATTGAGTAACTCATATTCAGGTTAGCTCTTCTGTAATCTCATCTGTATAGCTCTACTACCCTGTAAATCTACAATCATGGTAACATGTCTAAATTTCCATGCTTTATTTCTTTCTCATGAAAAAAAGGAGATTCCTGATTCCGTGTGATCTTAATCAACTGATTTTTTTTTTGAGGTTTAGTTTTATCACTTGTAATAAAGGATAACACAGTCGGCTTTAGGACAACATGCAAATAGCTTAGCGTCTGGTAGTGTATTGACACTCCACAAAAGGTGATTTCCTCACTTAGCTTTCCATAATCTTGATGATTCTTTCACAACTTAAAGAATTGCACTGACGACAATCACTCAACAATTTTGACTTGGTTACATCAAACCATATTTACAAGATGGTGAACATGCAGGCTCTCATCATTGCTGTCGCCATTATTACAACAGCAGATATACAAAAAGAATTAATATTCACATCCAGCAGCAGTTAGATATGAAAGGCTTGTATTTTAAAAAGTGTTAATGAGTCTAGAAAATATATCTTTGCATTCTTTATTTAACATCAAGGGCTCTAGTTCCCCTTTAATATCTAAGTTAAACAATGTGCAAATATACAAGCTTACTGTAGACTAATAATAGGATTCAATATGGATTGATTTTCTTTTCCAAAGGGCAGAAGCAAATCTCACAATTTTGTGATTTTAATAGTTTGCCTAATCACATCTTTTGGAATATAAAAATGTTCAGTATTTAAAAACAAGCATGAAGAATCAATAATTGGCCCCCCTACAATCTGTATCCCACTAACACATCACACACTCATGGTATTCTAACCATAACTTCAAACCAAGATTGCTTCAAAGCACTATCTATATTGGCTTCATTCAGCTTGCTATGAGATTATTATCGCAATAGAAACTAATCTGTATACATTAAAATATGGCAGAGAAAGTGTTCACTATGCATGCTAAATAGCTATTTTCCCTCAACTTAAATATCTCAGGTGGCTCTCTCTTACTCCCCAAGCCACTAGGGCATTTTTCTACATTAAGAATTGCCTCCATTCAAGCAATTATTTGCAAAAGCTCTAATCAACAATACCTTTGCTTATTTGTGATATTGTTTCTATTTTTCTGAGTACAAGGCTGCCTTGAAGGCTAAATCTTTATAAGTTCATATGTTCCTGCTGTTTCTTTCACACCTCAAGTCAGCCTCCCCTATTGCAAAGGGCAGGTGCTAACGATCCAAGTCACAAGTGAATGCATGCAAAAAAAAAAAAAAATGAAAAGGCTATGACTACATTAACAAAATGAAAAAGGAAGATTCTTAGGTAGAAAAGTCCACAAGGATTTGAGTAGTTGCCCTGCTGCCATCAATACTACCTCTTCTACCACCTAATATATGCCAGGTTCTTATAAGCAGATTGGTTCAACAGGACCACAAATTTATAAATGCTGCTAGCATGCAATACCACCCAAATCCAGAAGTAGAAACTTATTCATTAAATATACAGTTCTCTTTTAAATCACACCTCTGACTGCAGGCTGCTGTTTGCCTGAAGGTAGGTCATTGACAGCCAATGCAAATGAGGGCAGTTCCCAGCAGCAAAAATGAGAAAACAAAAATTAACTTAGAGAAGGTTGTGGGCATAGGTCTTTCTCAAAGCAGCACCTCTGAAACTTGGCGAGGTGTAGCTCTATCACCCAGGCACTGCGCCAGGGTCTCCTATCTGATCACTGAGAGCAGAGTCTGCGTGTCCCAGTAGACCACTAACAGTGCCTTCCACAACTCTAGGTTGCCATCACTGTAAATGAAAATAATAGGGGTTACAATAAGAGACACAGGATACACTCCACCAAATAGCAATTACATTGCTAGTCATTCTTCTCCCTTGAGTAACATTATCAAGAAAGTGTCAAACACAAATCACATTAGAGGAGATACTACCCCAGCTTACCCTATCAAACAAGCACTTTACGTTGTTGAGAATATGGAATGGAATTTCTGAGTCTCTGGGGAACTTAATTCTTAAGTTCCCTGAAGAACTTTCTTTAGTTTTGCTGGCTTCCAAACTCCTACTTTCAAACTAATTTGGAATTGGAGCCTTTTTTTTTTTAAAGCAAATCCTCTTGGATGGTTTGTTAGCTGGCTGTGGTTCATGGGTTCTCAAATTGTAGGGTAGGTATTTGGTTTGTGGTTCCACTGGCACATCCACATCCCAAGTTGCTATGCCCAGGTTCACTCCTGATTCCAGTTTCCTACTAATGTCAGTCCTGGGATAAAATCATAATGACTCAAGCCATCATTACTAATGTGGGAGATCCAGATAGGATTCCAGACTACTTCAGCCTGGACAAGGCCTGAATTAAAATCTGTCTTCCTGTGGACCAGTGCTGTGCCATAGTAGTTTATGCCTCCACCTAAGATATCAGATCCCATACGGCTCTGGTTTGAATCCCAGCTGCTCCCTGTCATATCTAACTCCCTGCTAATGTACCTGGGAAAACAGCCAAAGATAGCTGAAGTCCTCTGGGCTCCTGTATCCAAGTGGGAGACCCAAAAGATGCTCCGGCCTTCTGGATTTGGCTGGCGTACCTCTGGTCATTGTGGCTATTTGGGGAGGGAATCAAAGGATGAAAGCTAGCTCTCTCACACTCTCTCTTCCTCCCTCCCTCCTTCTCTGTCTCTCCCTCTTTCTCTGTAAATCTGCCAATAAAGTAAAAAATACATATTTTAAAGAAATTTAAAAATAAACATTTTTTCTGTCCGTGTCTACGTCAAATAAAAATTTTTTTAAAAGAATGTTCTCCTGAAAAATACTGAGTCCTTAATTTTCGCCTTCAGAGATTCTGTTCCTTGTGATGGGATGTACCCTGGGAAAGGTCTTACTGAATGATTTCATTACAGAAAAATCTTCAAGAGCCAGTGCACCAGACCAGTGGCTTTCAAGATGCAATGTGCTACGAATCACCTTGAGGCCTTGTGAAAACACGGGTTTGATTTCAGTAATTCTTAGTAAGGATCAGAGATTACATATTCCTTACAAGTTTTCAAACGATGTCTACGCTGATGGTCTGCAGACCCAGTTCTACAGAGCAAGGCTTTGTGCCAAACTGATAATGTAGATGTTGAGGTATTAAATGCTCTTTAGCAGTAACCTGAACCCCTACCTTCAATCTCAACGGAACCCATTCCAGTGACTTATAATGGTACCCACAAGTGATATGTATTTACATATTTATGAACTTAAAAAAAGATACTGGATTATGATTAGCGTCCATGAAAAGTGACACTGGGCTGTTATCTGACCCTAAAGATTCATTCTGTTCTACATCCATCCTAATAGCCAAAAATATTTATTTCAGTACCAGTGAATTTTTTGCTTTAGAGGTCTACTCCTTCAAAAATTTAGGATGAATTAAGACATAATGCTACTGAAAGCAGTCATAAATTCAAAGGTATTGATAGGGTGATAATAAATGTATACTTCAGAAAAAGCATGCAAAACTGTAATTAGATGACAAATGTATCTTGATATAAATATTTTTAACATTAACTGTATGATATTCACATTACAATTTTATACACTAAACATAAACAAATACTTTCAAATGTATATATGTGTGTGTGTATGTATATGTCCAAAGATGCTTCCTTTATTATTTCCATTTTATATTTGAAAAAACTGAAATACAGGAAGGTTAAATAATTTCCCAAGAACAAATTTAAAAGGTGTTAAAATCAGAATCAAAACCCATATTTAGTCAAAGAATCTAAATCTTCACTCTTGTTCACCTTGTCAGAATGCCTTTAAAGCTGTCAGAGCACACCCTTTCATCCAAGAGGTAGTTGGAAGACAACCTGTCCACCACCGTATCCTTTATCCCTTACTCAATAGGGCAGATCTTGTAAGTTCTAGACATTCAAGGAGTGGTTCCATTAAAGAAATGTCTGACATAACTATGATCTATCTGATTCCGGTCTCCACATTTTCTAACTCCTTCCAGAACCTTCAATAGCAAACAGACAGGAATCAGAATTTAGTGGATCACAGGATTTCTAAAATGATCTGAATTGCAATCTTCAGGTAGATGGAGGGGGGAGTAGAGCATTTGGAACCTGCACAAAAGACACTGACATGAAGGATCACTAATACAAAGGAGAACTGTAGTGTTGGGTTCTCAAGAGTTCTGACATGTAGAGAACAAAAGAGGGAACGCCTTCATAACTGGGAGATTGGGCCTTCTTGGGGCTTCTGATGAATATAGAGACATCCAGTGAAGTGTAGATTTTTTGACACTTGAATTCAGGACTAATTTTGAGGTCTGAATACACTGTTAAGGAGACCAAAAATCAAAGACAAACTCTACCATAGTGACT